>NC_047103.1:96340190-97622690 GCF_902500255.1 Thalassophryne amazonica | reverse complement strand
TTTTGTTACGCAGTATATTTGAACATTGATGAGAATTGTGCAGCTCGCTTCTCACGGCCGTGGCGTGCGGACTGATGATCCTCCACCTGTTGTGAGAAGCTGCTCATTTACATAAAGCTTAAAATCAGACCTGAATGTGTTGCTGATAGCGTGTGCCTTTGAAGGATATTAGTTGTAGCTGTTGACTTACCTCACCTCTTCTATCCTTCACAGAGTCAGTTTGTCGTGTCCACCTGGGGGGTGTTTGGCGGTGAACTTGAGTCCAGAAGCACCGGGCTTCGATCCCTTTGGGCGCTGGAGAGCGCGCCGTCCTTCACTCCGCCAGACAAACGCACTTTTATGTTGTACACAATTATTGCACGAAAGGGAAATAAATGTTTTGTTTTTGGAACCGCTTTCTGGTTATTTAGCACTGGGTTCAGTCAGACGCAGGTCCGCTCCTCAATCCGCGTCGGCACATAACAAATTGGTGTGTGTCCTCTGGCTTCATGGATAGATAAAGCTGGGTATCATCTGCGTAACAATGAAAATTTAAGCAATGCTGTCTAATAATACTGCCTAAGGGAAACATGTATAAAGTGAATAAAATTGGTCCTAGCACAGAACCTTGTGGAACTCCATAATTAACCTTAGTCTGTGAAGAAGATTCCCCATTTACATGAACAAATTGTAATCTGTTAGATAAATATGATTCAAACCACCGCAGCGCAGTGCCTTTAATACCTATGGCATGCTCTAATCTCTGTAATAAAATTTTATGGTCAACAGTATCAAAAGCAGCACTGAGGTCTAACAGAACAAGCACAGAGATGAGTCCACTGTCTGAGGCCATAAGAAGATCATTTGTAACCTTCACTAATGCTGTTTCTGTACTATGATGGATTCTAAAACCTGACTGAAACTCTTCAAATAGACCATTCCTCTGCAGATGATCAGTTAGCTGTTTTACAACTACCCTTTCAAGAATGTTTGAGAGAAAAGGAAGGTTGGAGATTGGCCTATAATTAGCTAAGATAGCTGTGTCAAGTGATGGCTTTTTAAGTAATGGTTTAATTACTGCCACCTTAAAAGCCTGTGGTACATAGCCAACTAATAAAGATAGATTGATCATATTTAAGATCGAAGCATTAATTAATGGTAGGGCTTCCTTGAGCAGGCTGGTAGGAATGGGGTCTAATAGACATGTTGATGGTTTGGAGGAAGTAACTAATGAAAATAACTCAGACAGAACAATCTGAGAGAAAGAGTCTAACCAAATACCGGCATCACTGAAAGCAGCCAAAGATAACGATATGTCTTTGGGATGGTTATGAGTATTTTTTTTCTCTAATAGTTAAAATTTTATTAGCAAAGAAAGTCATGAAGTCATTACTAGTTAAAGTTAACGGAATACTCGGCTCAACAGAGCTCTGACTCTTTGTCAGCCTGGCTACAGTGCTGAAAAGAAACCTGGGGTTGTTCTTATTTTCTTCAATTAGTGATGAGTAGTAAGATGTCCTAGCTTTACGGAGGGCTTTTTTTATAGAGCAACAGACTCTTTTTCCAGGCTAAGTGAAGATCTTCTAAATTAGTGAGATGCCATTTCCTCTCCAACTTACGGGTTATCTGCTTTAAGCTGCGAGTTTGTGAGTTATACCACAGAGTCAGGCACTTCTGATTTAAGGCTCTCTTTTTCAGAGGAGCTACAGCATCCAAAGTTGTCTTCAATGAGGATGTAAAACTATTGATGAGATACTCTATCTCACTCACAGTGTTTAGGTAGCTACTCTGCACTGTGTTGGTATATGGCATATGAGAACATAAAGAAGGAATCATATCCTTAAACCTAGTTACAGCGCTTTCTGAAAGACTTCTAGTGTAATGAAACTTATTCCCCACTGCTGGGTAGTCCATCAGAGTAAATGTAAATGTTATTAAGAAATGATCAGACAGAAGGGAGTTTTCAGGGAATACTGTTAAGTCTTCAATTTCCATACCATAAGTCAGAACAAGATCTAAGATATGATTAAAGTGGTGGGTGGACTCATTTACATTTTGAGCAAAGCCAATTGAGTCTAATAATAGATTAAATGCAGTGTTGAGGCTGTCATTCTCAGCATCTGTGTGGATGTTAAAATCGCCCACTATAATTATCTTATCTGAGCCAAGCACTAAGTCAGACAAAAGGTCTGAAAATTCACAGAGAAACTCACAGTAACGACCAGGTGGATGATAGATAATAACAAATAAAACTGTTTTTTGGGACTTCCAATTTGGATGGACAAGACTAAGAGTCAAGCTTTCAAATGAATTAAAGCTCTGTCTGGGTTTTTGATTAATTAATAAGCTGGAGTGGAAGATTGCTGGAGAACTTGCGGCTAAACATGTCACTCCCGGTCCGATTGGGGAGGGGCCGAGAGAAAACTACCGAGTCTGACATTGTTTTTGCAAAGTTACACACCGATTCAATGTTAATTTTAGTGACCTCCGATTGGCGTAACCAATCACTTGTCAAATATCAGTGTTCATCTGCTATATGATATGATACATTTAACTGTAATTTCTGATCCAAACAACCAATGATTTATAAAGGAAAATCATGAAAATTATCAGGAATGACCAAACTTTTGCATACAACTTATGCATACAATTTATATATATACGAGGTATCTTATAAAACTAACCGGCAGTTTTATAAAAAAAAAACTATATGGATTTGATTGACATGCGATTACACCAATCATGCTTGAACCCTTGTGCGCATGTGTGAGTTTTTTCACGCGTGTCGGTGACGTCATTTCCCTGTGGGCAGGCCTTGAGTGAGATGTGGTCCCGCCCTCTCGGCTGAATTCCTTTGTTTCACACGCTGCTCAAGACGGCGCGCGTTGCTTTGTCAAACTTTTTTCTGGACCTCTGAGGAATATCCGAGTGGACACTATTCGAGAAATTAAGCTGATTTTCGGTGAAACGTTTAACGGCTGATGAGAGATTATGGGGTGTTTCTGTCGGTGTAAGGACTTCCCACGGAGCAGGACGTCCTGCAGCGCTTCCAGGCGCCGTCGTTGGCCTCTTTCGACCTGAAAACATCCTAATTTAAGGCTTAATTCACCCAGGATGTCGTGAGAGAACAGAGAAGATTCAGAAGAGGCCGGCATGAGGACTTTATGCGGACATTCCACTGTTTAAGGACATTTTGTAATGAAAGACATGCCCACAAATTCGCTGAGTCGTTTCCGTGACGACTCGGTGAATCTGTGTGCGCCGCGACAGGAAAAACACCTGCGTGTTGAAAACCATTTGTAAAATTCAGGCGGCTTTTGATGGCTTTCAACAAGTGAGTAACTGAGAAATTGTTTAACAGCTTGGGCATGTTCCAACTTGCCCGTTAAGGTTTCCAACGGAGGTGTTTTTCCTGTCGCGACCCCCTGCGGTCGGGTCCGGCCCGACATGCGACTCTGTCCGCACGTTCTTTCATTACAAAATGTCCGTTAACAATGGAATGTCTGAATAAACTCCTCATGCCGACTTCTTCTGAAAGTTCTCTGTTCTCTGACGACTTCCTGGGTCAACAGAGCTTGAAATGTGGAAGATTTCAACTTGAAACGGCGAGACGCTGCCGCCTCGAAGCGCAGATCGCCGTCAGGCGCCGTGGGCCATCCTTACGGCGACACTACCAGACCAAAATCTCTCATCAGCCGTTAAAATTTTTACCGAAAACCAGCTGAATTTATCGAATGGTGTCCACTCAGTTGTGCCTTACAGTTTTAAAAAAATTTTGATCAAACAAAGCAGCAGTCTCTGAGCCATTCCTAAACAATGAAAAAATCGACGAGAGGGTGGGCCACTCCTCACTCAAAAACTGCCCACAGGCGAATGACGTAACCGACAGGCGTGAAAAAACTCTCGCATGCCCACGAGGGTTCAAGCACGTCTGATGTAATCACACTTGATTCAAATCCATATGGTTTTTGAAAAAAATAATAAGGTCGGATACTTTTCTATTAGACCTTGTATATATATATATATATATATATATATATATATATATATATATATATATATATATATATATATATATATATATATATATATATATATATATATATATATATATATATATATATATATATATATAAGTTGCCTGTGTGATATGTTATCTCGAAGTCTCCAGGGGCAGTTGCAAGGTACCAACAGGCCTGAAGGGTGGCAGCCTCTGCTGTGAGGGAAGCAAAGCAGTGGTTGTGGGAGGAGTTCAGAGTAACATTGTAGAAGGACTTTCAGTCTGCACCAAGGTGCTTCTGGTGGGCCGTGGAAAACCGCATTCATACGGCAGTCAGAATGTGGTACAACATTCGTATGGCAATTTGAACCATTCAAACTGCATTCGAGGAGCTGTATGAATTGTTTGAGCACGTTGAATCCTGGCTGAATACCGTCCTCCCCATCATACTACAGCACGTATGAGCACAAAGGCTGTATGAATGGACATTCGAGCGACATTTGTGCAATTCGAGCTACATTCGAGCTGCAGTCGAATTCTTTGTACAGCATTCGTGGGGCACTTAAAATAGATAGCCAATTTCGCACAGCTAGCACGAATGTAGAGAACATGCACACCATTGTTGAGATGCATTCGAGCTGGGGAGTATTCAAACAGCAGTTGTGTAGTTGTGGAATGTGAGCCGCTGTGCTCCACCCACCGGCTGTCTACCTCTGCTGCTGCTGCCTCCTGCTGTTCTCCACCCAGCGGCTGTCCCACTTCTTTGCATTTCCTGATTTGCGCATGCACTGACTGCGGTGGCAGCAAGTCCGAGTAGCTTGTGTTTGTGTTGGAGTATGATGGTAATTTTGTTTTTATTTTGAAAGATGTGCGTGTTTAAATACGCGCGGGATGAGCTACTCTGCTTGCGATATAAATCAAGTGGGTTTAAACATCCGATCCTGCGGGATATCAAGAAACCTTACAGGGGATGCCGAGCTGGATCCAAGGTAAAGGCAAGGAGATGGTGCTACAAGCCCTTTATACTATCAATAATAATGGGGAATGTCAATTCTTTGCCTAACGAGGCTGAGGAGCTGGAGGCATTGGTTAAATCTGATGGAGCGTATCGGGAGTGCTGTCTGTATTTTCTAACAGAGACATGGCTAGTGGATAACATCACCGTCTCACTTGTCAACATAACTGGCTTCACCATGGTAAGAGCCAACCGTGACATAGGGCGGTAGAATTGTTTTGTTGGTGAACAACACATGGTGAAATTCTGGTCACATAACCATGAAGCACAAGAGCTGTTGTTGAGATGTGGAGCTTTTGGTAACTAGTATAAGGCCGTACTACTTACCCCAGGAGTTTTCTCACATCGTCGCCATTGTTGTTTACATCCCGCCCTGAGCAGAGCCTAGTGTAGCGTGTGACATCATACAGGAAGCTGTTGCGATGATTCAGTCTCAACATTCAGATGCATTGATTATAATATCAGGGGACTTTAACCATATTGATGTGAGCTCTCATTTATGAGGTTTTACACAATATGTTGACTGTCCTACCAGGCATAACAATATTTTAGATCTATGTTATGTTAACCTTAAGAATGCATACAATGTTGTGGCTTTGCCTCCCCTTGGAATATTTAGTTTCACCCTTAGAATATTAGAAGTGACATGAACCAGCTCCTAAACAGAAAGAAGGAGATGATTAGGTTAGTAGACTGGGACAGGCTTAGGATGGTGCAACGTGAGGTGAAGAGGAGCACTAGGAGGGCCAGGAGAGTCTCCAAAAAGAGACTTGAGAGGAAACTGCAGAACAACAACACACAGAAAGTGTGGAGGAACATGAGAGCCATTACAGGCTACAAGGAGTAGGGGAGTGTGGCACACTGTAATGGGGATATGGCTGATGAGTTCAACCATTTTTATAACCGGTTTGACTCTGCTCCTCTGACATGGACATGTACATCCAGCCTCCACCTCTTCTGCTGCTGCCTCCTGCGGTGCTCCACCCAGCGGTTGTTCCATCTCTGCTGCTGTTGGCTCCTGCTGGGCTCCACCCAGTGGCTTTTCCACCTCTGCTGCTGGTTCCTGCTGTGCTCCACCTGGCAGCTGTTCCACCTCTGCTCTTGTTGCTGGCTCCTGCTGCTTTTCAATTTCTTGAGTGCCTTCAATACAATCCTGCCTAAACTACTTAAGGCAAAAATTGGAGCATATTGGAGTGGATCCCCTATTCACCACCTGGATCTACAACTATCTCACCTGGGAGGTTGCAGTACATCAGACTGGGGGACAGCGTGTCGGACACTTTGGTGAGCAACATTGAGGCACCACAGGGGACAGTACTGTCTCCCTTCCTTTTTACGCTGTACACTGCAGATTTCTCATATCATTCTGCAGCATGCCACATTCAGAAATACTCTGATGACACGGCTGTTGTTGCATGTGTGAAGGGAGGGGATGAGAGGAAATACAGAGGAGTCATTTCCTCATTTACAGACTGGAGCAGGAGCAATGGTCTGATCATAAACACCACCAAGACCAAGGAGATGATTATTGACTTCAGAAGGCCCTTCCACACACCAATCACCATCGACGGTGAGGTAATAGAGGTTGTCCAGTCCTACATATTTTGGGAGTCCATCTGGACAACAAGCTGGACTGGTCAGTACATGCAAGCACCTTGTATAAGATAGGACAGAGTAGGCTCGACTTCCTGAGGAGGCTCAGCAGTGAAATGTACATTTTTTATCAATCTGTCGTACCCAGTGCTGTGTTTTTTGGGGTTGTCTGTTAGGGGGTGGTATGACCCTGAGAGACAGTAATCGGCTGGATAAGCTCATAAGAAAGTGTGGGTCAGTGATGGAGAGGAGGGCAGACTCTGTGGGAGCTGTGCTGGAGAGGAGGATGAGGACTCTAATGCAGGGCATCCTGTGTAATACCAGGCATTCTTTACATAACAGTCTGTCTACTCAGAGGAGCAACTGCAGCAACAGGCTCCTTTCCCTGCGCTGCAGAATGGAATGATATAAGATGTCTTTTGTCCCCTCTGCTATAAGACTTTATAACAGCTCGGTGTGAACATGTGCGCTTTATTTGCTTACTGTTGCTAGTAATTTTTTATTGAACTATGTATGTATTTTTTTATGTGTTGTATGTGTCTGTGCGTGGATGTGTTGCTGCTAGACAGCTGAATTTCTCTCGATCTATCTATCTATCTATCTATCTATCTATCTATCTATCTATCTATCTATCTATCTATCTATCTATCTATCTATCTATCTATCGGCAGTCATGCTGCATTCATGCTGGATCCTGTTTGGGGTGTGCAAAGGAAATATTTTAATGTGCAGTCTACCATGCAGTCTTTACGTGCACTAGATGTAAAGGACTCCGGCAAGGGTGGTCGCATCTCCTCCTCTCCCCTCTCTTTCTGTGTTTCTCTATCTCTGCCCCAACCTTCAAAAGTCCCAACTTCACCAGACTGTGAATTCTTCAAACTATATTTGGAATAATCATGGAATTGATCAGCTGCTCTCTTAATGCTATTGACACCATCTTTTCAACAAGGAAATCAGGGCTGGGGGACCCTGCATGCCCAGATGGAACATACCCTGCGGGCTATGTTCTTGATGCCTGGGAGAAGTGGTGTGTCGTGTGCTTGGCACCACTCTCCATGGAAGATGTTGAGGATTTATTCTTATTTGCTTTTATGGCAGGAAGGCTTTTGCTGCTTGGATTAGATGCTGCCCTGGCCTACCAGAAAACTGGCAAGACGGCTGCTACCAAAACCACAATCCCACACCAGTCCATCATGATTAATGAGGTGGGCAAGATGGTGCAATCTCAGACTGCGTTAACTCTTGAACTTAAACACAAATTGGAAATCATCTCAAAGCAAATGTCTGCCTTGCAAAGGAAATGATGTTGGAGACCACTGAATACTTAAACACAAATTGGAAATCATCTCAAAGCAAATGTCTGCCTTGCAAAGGAAATGATGTTGGAGACCACTGAATATTCACAATTAGATCTGGACAGTTAAAGAGAGGCCCTATTGGAACTCTGTGCTTCTCTGCCTAACCCAAACATGGCAGACTTATCAGCTACCAAAGGTTGATATGCCCCGTTTGTTTTCCTCCAGAAGGATTTCAATGGCCTTAGTGAAGCATCTGGCTCCTTTTCATCTGCCATCCCCTACAGTCTGCAGTCATCAAAGCCACTCCAGATTCTACACATACACGGACAGATACTGACATGAACTCATTTGCACAGCCAGTCCTCCCTTGCACATATCCAGTTAGTTTAGAAAGCCGCCAGTCGTCTGCTAACTGGAGTATGAAAGAGGGAGCACATTACACCAATCCTGTCCTCCCTCCACTGGCTGCCTGTGCACTTTAAAGTTCATTTTAAGATTCTTTTATTTGTTTTTAAAACTTTAAATGGCCTTGTGCCACCCTACCTCTTTGAGCTACTTCACCCCTATAGCCCTGAACAGTGCCTCCAGTCAGCTGATCTTCTGCTCTTTGAAGTACAGAGGGCCAAGTGAACACTCATAGGGGATCGAGCATTTTCTGTTGCAGCTCCAAAAATTTGGAATGATTTACCTTTGCACATTAGGAAGGCCTCTTCACTGTTTGTTTTTTAAAACCAATCTTAAAACTCACTTTTATTCACTAGCTTTTAATACAATATGAGACTTCGCTGTGTTTTAGTTGTTTTGCTTGTTTATTGCTGTGTTTATTGTCATTGGGTTGCTTTGTTGTTTTTACGACCTTAGTGTACAGCACTTTGTTTCAGTTTTGGCTGTTCGAAAGTGCTCTATAAATAAAGTTGAGTTGAGAGAGAGAGAGAGAGAGGGTGCGTATGCCACAGGGCACTGTCTTACCTCTTGTGTTTTATCCAATATATGGACTGCTGTGTGTCATAGGGTCCCCTGTACATGGGTCCACTGCATTGCACCATGACTGGTGGCGATAAATGTCTCCAGTGGTGCAATGATCAGGGGACCCTTGTTTACATGTAATTAGTCTATGCGTTGGATGTCATTCGACAACCAGCAGTGTGACATGGCAGGTCTTTAACAGAGCAGAACACAGAGCTGCTGCTCTCCAAATGTGCGCAAATCATTTGAGCCAGCTTTAAATCATATTCTGGGTATTTGAACAACATTCATACATGGCTGTACGAATGTCTGTCCCGTACAAATGCAGCTCGGATTCTGTTTGTTTTTACAATTTGTGTGATTTGTACAGCATTCATGCTCTAGTGTGACGGGGCCCTTACCAAAATAATGGATGACATGTTTGTCTCATGGACAGTGTCACACTGGTATGGGCCTCAACACTGAACACTGACTCTCAAACACCACCTCCATGTAGTCAGGTTCCTTGTACAAGTCATACTAGAGCACTGTGCTCATAGAGTGCAAACCTCAGCCAACACTAGTTTCCAATTCCACAAACTGTTACTTTAGAAAAAATTTTCAAGGTCAAAGTGGCTGTTCATAAGCTAAATTACATGGGATCAAATGTCAGGAATTTTCTGAATTTCTCAGTTCTTTTTTAGATCATTTTCACAGAACACTGGTTGTCTCTGCTATGCAAAAGTAGTTATTTGTCATAAAAATATAATGTAAAATCTATACTATAATAGCCAAGTGGCCTCTGTGTATGTGTACGTATGTATGTGTGTACATGGTTCCGTGTGTAGGGCTTCAATCACAGAGAAACCTCGGAAGAGCTGACATTTGCTATTTGTTATGCTTATGTATTTTGGGTTCATTCATTATTATCAGGTTGTCCTAAAAGTTCCCTAAAAAGCCTTCAGTTAATTCAAAATGCTGCAGCTAGAGTACTGACGGGGACTAGAAGGAGAGAGCATATCTCACCCATATTGGCCTCTCTTCATTGGCTTCCTGTTAATTCTAGAATAGAATTTAAAATTCTTCTTCTTACTTATAAGGTTTTGAATAATCAGGTCCCATCTTATCTTAGGGACCTCGTAGTACCATATCACCCCAATAGAGCGCTTCGCCCTCAGACTGCAGGCTTACTTGTAGTTCCTAGGGTTTGTAAGAGTAGAATGGGAGGCAGAGCCTTCAGCTTTCAGGCTCCTCTCCTGTGGAACCAGCTCCCAATTCAGATCAGGGAGACAGACACCCTCTCTACTTTTAAGATTAGGCTTAAAACTTTCCTTTTTGCTAAAGCTTATAGTTAGGGCTGGATCAGGTGACCCTGAACCATCCCTTAGTTATGCTGCTATAGACGTAGACTGCTGGGGGGTTCCCATGATGCACTGTTTCTTTCTCTTTTTGCTCTGTATGCACCACAATGCATTTAATCATTAGTGATCGATCTCTGCTCCCCTCCACAGCATGTCTTTTTCCTGGTTCTCTCCCTCAGCCCCAACCAGTCCCAGCAGAAGACTGCCCCTCCCTGAGCCTGGTTCTGCTGGAGGTTTCTTCCTGTTAAAAGGGAGTTTTTCCTTCCCACTGTAGCCAAGTGCTTGCTCACAGGGGGTCGTTTTGACCGTTGGGGTTTTACATAATTATTGTATGGCCTTGCCTTACAATATAAAGCGCCTTGGGGCAACTGTTTGTTGTGATTTGGCGCTATATAAATAAAATTGATTGATTGAATTGATTGATTGGGTCAAGGATGAATGCTGCAAAAACAAAGTTGATAGGACTAATGTTTTTTTTGGAGAAATTAGCGATATTAGCTAACAACAGTGAACAATATGGGAGTTCGGGGTTTGGGGGTTTTAAATGGTATTGTGATTCACCATTGACTTCAAGGTAAACCCTGAAGGTCAAGGTTGATTGCTTTTCCCAGGTAACGACTTATGGGCAAGGACATTCCTGCCAAAGATGGAGGCAAAAAGCACAAATAGCGACCAGGAAAGTTGTTTTGGTGATTTTAGTGTTTGACCTTGACCCTTTTGTGTGCTGAAAGGTATCTCCATCGGATTGCTATATGTGAACTTACAAGAGTCTGCAGTGATGGTTTTCACGCTTTTTCACACCCTTAAAAAAATCTACATTTTTCAAGTTTTTTTCATTATGACATCATCTAATGACATCATAACTTAAAGCATTTTACATATTCTGGATCCTTGCATCAAGCCCTTTTAATTTGGTGTGGACAGACTGCTCCTTCCCAAGTGCAGGACCAACAATCTGAAAAACTCTTTTGCCCCTCAGGCCATCAGACTGTACAACTCCTCCCTCAGGGGGAGGAGGAGTAACAGGAAGACAGATGATGGGAAGGAGAGGAACAGTACTAGCCAGAAAACCAGTATTGATCAGTATGTCTGGTATTTATATTTGCTAACTTTTTTTACTTTCACTTTTCATACTCTGTGTGTTTCTTACCCTGTGTGCTGGAACCTCAATTTCCCAGAGGAAGTGTTCCCAAGGGATCAATACAATTCTATCTAATGTACATGGTATGTCTTACTCAAATATGAAATCTGACCTAATTTAGGTCACCTTTGAC
This sequence comes from Thalassophryne amazonica, assembly GCF_902500255.1. Classification (NCBI taxonomy): domain Eukaryota; kingdom Metazoa; phylum Chordata; class Actinopteri; order Batrachoidiformes; family Batrachoididae; genus Thalassophryne; species Thalassophryne amazonica. The sequence continues at coordinate 97,611,225 of NC_047103.1, read as the reverse complement.
CTCAAGGTAAACCCTGAACACCCTGATTGCTTGTTCCTAGTAAAGGCTTACATGCAAGGTCAGATACTATATTCATGCAAATTTTGGAGGGTAAATTTAAAAAATTATGACCAGGAAAGTTGTTTTGTTGAATTTAGTGTTTGACCTGCCTGTGACCATGACCTTTGACCTTGAGCTTGATCCTTTTGAGGGCTAAAAGGTATCTTCCTAGGACTGTTATATTCAAAGATGCACAAGCCTGTGATGTGCTCCGGAGTGAGTTAAAGGTGAAAAATTCAATGATTAAAAAAAAAAAAACATAAATACTGAGTAACATATCTTGCAAGAACTTTTGGGTGACAGGTATCTTGCCAAAAGATGAACAATAGAGACCACCATGTGCAAAGACCACCATAAGCAGGGCTGACAGGCAAGGCCATTCACTATATTTATGCAGTGGTGGGCAAAGTGAACCAAAAAGTTACCTTTGATAACCATTAATCCACTAACTGAAAAGTTAACTTTTATGAAGTTAAACCGATAAAAACTTAGCAGAAGTTACAGCTGAAAGCTAAACCAATAACTTGTAGTAATGACTCTAGTACACTGGCAGCTACTGACACAACAAGCCAGCGCTTCTGTCTCAGATCAGCCTTTTCTCATCAAAAGAGACCTGGTGACCAGAAAGAAAAGAAGAGGAGGAAAAAAAAAAAAAATATTTTCACAGCCATCCAGACTTGCACACAAAATTACAGGAGTCAAGCACAGCGAGACAGTTTTGACTTATGGTTAAAATTTAAACTAACTAGTCCTGGACAAGTTATTGAAATTAAAGTCACCTCTGTCATTTTACAAAGTGAAAATATCAGCTATATGTTTTAATGTAGTGCACTAATTTTGAAGGTTATAGCATTTTACAGACAAAAATGGCGAAAAGCATTATGGTAAAATTAGTTTCCTGTCACCAGTAGAGGCAAGCCTCTTGCTTGCCTCTACTGGTGGTTGGCTCTCACTGCGGTATTGTATCACTTCCTGTTCCGGAGCACTGCGGTGTTTTTCTGTATCTGTTAGCTGTTTAATCTGCGCAGTTAGATTGATCTAGTTATCTAGATTACGATTTGTTTCCGAGTGTAATCTTTACATGCCTTAACTAAAGCACTCCTTCTGCTGAATCACCTCTAAATTATTTACACATTATTCACTTTGTGTGTTTTTAGGAATCTGCTAGCTTAGCGTAGCTGCTACCTCTTAGCCGATTTAGCATGGCGGCTTCTCCTGTCTCTCCCGCACTTTTCTGCTCTGGGTGTGAAATGTTTAGTTATTCCTCGGCCTCCTTTAGCAGTAACGGTACTTGTAATAAGTGTAGCTTATTCGTAGCTTTGGAGGCCAGGCTGGGCGAATTGGGAGACTCGGCTCCGCACCGTGGAAAATTCTACAGCTAGCCAGGCCCCTGTAGTCGGTGCGGACCAAGGTAGCTTAGCCGCCGTTAGTTACCCCCTGGCAGATCCCGAGCAGCCGGGAAAGCAGGCTGACTGGGTGACTGTGAGGAGGAAGCGTAGCCCTAAACAGAAGCCCTGTGTACACCGCCAACCCGTTCACATCTCTAACCATTTTTCCCCACTCGACGACACACCCGCCGAGGATCAAACTCTGGTTATTGGCGACTCTGTTTTGCGAAATGTGAAGTTAGCGACACCAGCAACCATAGTCAATTGTCTTCCTGGGGCCAGAGCAGGCGACATTGAAGGAAATTTGAAACTGCTGGCTAAGGCTAAGCGTAATTTGGTAAGATTGTAATTCACGTCGCAGTAATGACACCCGGTTACGCCAATCGGAGGTCACTAAAATTAACATTAAATCGGTGTGTAACTTTGCAAAAACAATGTCGGACTCTGTAGTTTTCTCTGGGCCCCTCCCCAATCAGACCGGGAGTGACATGTTTAGCCGCATGTTCTCCTTGAATTGCTGGCTGTCTGAGTGGTGTCCAAAAAATGAGGTGGGCTTCATAGATAATTGGCAAAGCTTCTGGGGAAAACCTGGTCTTGTTAGGAGAGACGGCATCCATCCCACTTTGGATGGAGGCAGCTCTCATTTCTAGAAATCTGGCCAATTTTCTTAAATCCTCCAAACCGTGACTATCCAGGGTTGGGACCAGGAAGCAGAGTTGTAGTCTTACACACCTCTCTGCAGCTTCTCTCCCCCTGCCATCCCCTCATTACCCCATCCCCGTAGAGACGGGGCCTGCTCCCAGACTACCAATAACCAGCAAAAATCTATTTAAGCATAAAAATTCAAAAAGAAAAAATAATAGTCACACTAACTGTCAGAATGCTCGTAGCACGGGCCGGGGCGGAGGATTAGCAGCAATCTTCCATTCCAGCTTATTAATTAATCAAAAACCCAGACAGAGCTTTAATTCATTTGAAAGCTTGACTCTTAGTCTTGTCCATCCAAATTGGAAGTCCCAAAAACCAGTTTTATTTGTTATTATCTATCGTCCACCTGGTCGTTACTGTGAGTTTCTCTGTGAATTTTCAGACCTTTTGTCTGACTTAGTGCTTAGCTCAGATAAGATAATTATAGTGGGCGATTTTAACATCCACACAGATGCTGAGAATGACAGCCTCAACACTGCATTTAATCTATTATTAGACTCTATTGGCTTTGCTCAAAAAGTAAATGAGTCCACCCACCACTTTAATCATATCTTAGATCCTGTTCTGACTTATGGTATGGAAATAGAAGACTTAACAGTATTCCCTGAAAACTCCCTTCTGTCTGATCATTTCTTAATAACATTTACATTTACTCTGATGGACTACCCAGCAGTGGGGAATAAGGTTCATTACACTAGAAGTCTTTCAGAAAGCGCTGTAACTAGGTTTAAGGATATGATTCCTTCTTTATGTTCTCTAATGCCATATACCAACACAGTGCAGAGTAGCTACCTAAACTCTGTAAGTGAGATAGAGTATCTCGTCAATAGTTTTACATCCTCATTGAAGACAACTTTGGATGCTGTAGCTCCTCTAAAAAAGAGAGCTTTAAATCAGAAGTGCCTGACTCCGTGGTATAACTCACAAACTCGCAGCTTAAAGCAGATAACCCGTAAGTTGGAGAGGAAATGGCGTCTCACTAATTTAGAAGATCTTCACTTAGCCTGGAAAAAGAGTCTGTTGCTCTATAAAAAAGCCCTCCGTAAAGCTAGGACATCTTTCTACTCATCACTAATTGAAGAAAATAAGAACAACCCCAGGTTTCTTTTCAGCACTGTAGCCAGACTGACAAAGAGTCAGAGCTCTATTGAGCTGAGTATTCCATTAACTTTAACTAGTAATGACTTCATGACTTTCTTTGCTAACAAAATTTTAACTATTAGAGAAAAAATTACTCATAACCATCCCAAAGACGTATCGTTATCTTTGGCTGCTTTCAGTGATGCCGGTATTTGGTTAGACTCTTTCTCTCCGATTGTTCTGTCTGAGTTATTTTCATTAGTTACTTCATCCAAACCATCAACATGTTTATTAGACCCCATTCCTACCAGGCTGCTCAAGGAAGCCCTACCATTATTTAATGCTTCGATCTTAAATATGATCAATCTATCTTTGTTAGTTGGCTATGTACCACAGGCTTTTAAGGTGGCAGTAATTAAACCATTACTTAAAAAGCCATCACTGGACCCAGCTATCTTAGCTAATTATAGGCCAATCTCCAACCTTCCTTTTCTCTCAAAAATTCTTGAAAGGGTAGTTGTAAAACAGCTAACTGATCATCTGCAGAGGAATGGTCTATTTGAAGAGTTTCAGTCAGGTTTTAGAATTCATCATAGTACAGAAACAGCATTAGTGAAGGTTACAAATGATCTTCTTATGGCCTCGGACAGTGGACTCATCTCTGTGCTTGTTCTGTTAGACCTCAGTGCTGCTTTTGATACTGTTGACCATAAAATTTTATTACAGCGATTAGAGCATGCCATAGGTATTAAAGGCACTGCGCTGCGGTGGTTTGAATCATATTTGTCTAATGCATTGATTGATTGATTGATTGATCAGTGGTTGGTCGGTGTATGTACAAAATAAATAAATAAATAAATAAAAAACAACACAGAAGTTACTGTAACATGTGTGTTGGTTTTTACAAATAAATCTGTATTTGTAAATATAGAATTTTTTCATTTGTAAAAAGGCAATTTGAAAACTGAAAATTCTGTTTGTCAAGTGAGTCAGCACTTCATTATTCACACTGCGATGAACACTGCCATCTACTGGATGACCAGATCCAAACCAGATCAAATCTAATGTGTGGCTATTGGTAGTCACACATTAGATTTGATCTAATGATTTGATTTGATTTGATTCTTGTTTATGTGACCATGGTATGTTGCTGTGGAAACAGTTTGTTGCACAAAATGGAGAGAATAATGAAGAAGATGGACTGTCTCAGAATTTTTCAGCAAATTCTCAAACCATCAATAAGACAGTAGAAATGTGCATACCACTGGGTGTTATAGCAGGATTATGATCCCAAACACACATCAAAGCTGACAAATTACTGACCTCAGGCCTTCAAACATATCTGGGTTGTTCTTAAAGTCTGGCCTGTGCCAGGAAATTAAGCCATTTCACTGAACTCTAACCATTCGTATTCATAGAAATGGCCATACAGTATATCCGACCAGAATTCTGCCAGAAACCTGTTAAGGACTATTATGTTGTGGTCCAGGTGAAACTTGCTAAGAGATGTCCAACTAAATTTTAGCTGTGCTATGTTTAAATTATATTTTTATTTTGTAAACTACATTTACTTTTTTTTTGGGGGGGGGGGGGGGGGGGGGGGGGGTATGGTTTTAGTTAGAAATGGAACATTTATTCTGGCCTACAAAAAAACATCCATGGCATGTGTACGAGACCTTCTGATCACAACGTAAGATTCTAATTTTTAGTATTAGTATATTAGTCTTCTTAATCTGTGTATTCCCTTGTTCATATTTCTGACAAAATTCCTGAAAGCACTAATGCATAACAGACTGAGCTCCACAACTGCAATGACTGTCCAAAAGTAAAACTGGACCATCACAAGCCTCCCTTGATATAACCTGGCAGGCGTTATCTCCAGAATTCAGGGAAAACCTAAGATCAATATTATGGAGTGATAACTTTAAAAAAAGGCAAGAGAAGGGCAGGTGGTAATAAATTACAAAATACCTATGTCTTAATTAAAGAGGAACTAACACAAATCATTGATTAAACTTTTTTACTTTTCTTTACTAATTCTAGTTATTCATGTATATAGATGAATCCATTAAAAAACAAACAAAAAACAACAACAAAAAAACAGCACCAAGTTTGGTCTTGATCATGTTCTACACACTTACTTAAAACTAACCCAGACACTGATGATAATTGCACCTGTCACCTGCTTCACATCTGCCTATTCTTCCAACTGTGTTTGATGAGGCACCATCATGAATGCAGCACAGCTCTGGATTGAAACCCATTGTAACACACCGACATGAAAAATGTACAAATGTTCCAAGGCACCCATTTCAGCAGATAGAAACCAGTGATACTGCTCTCATGTGTTTTAACTTGAGAAACCTCTTGCATTCAGATGGTGAAAATAGGACAGAGATAAATAGTCATAATGGCCTAATGACTGCAGGAAGAACACAGGTGTACAGTGAGTTCAAGCTGGAGTGATACAATGCTTTTAAGCTTTAACTACCTAAAACTACTTTGTACCTTTATGATAGTTCAAAAAGTACATATCCGGGGTCTCATTTTGTAGCCACTGCTGACATCCAAAACAGGACCTGAAAGAGGCGTATGCACTAACCACACAAACATTATGATACAAACAACAAACATACCTAATGGCATAATACATGTATCTGTACTGATACATGCATTATGCCATTAGGTATGACTTACGGCATAATGACTAATGCGTACAAACATTTTGGTGCAAACATTTTGGAGAAAATTGGTGACCCAGGTGGACATGGTGAATTGAAGCCAGATTGTAAGAAAAAAATTTAGTGCCATTATTATTTGATTATTATCTGATACATTTATGCTGGTGCAGAATTGAATTGAACCCCAAAAGCAGGCAGCCAGAACACACAAAATTGAGTGCAAAACCACAGTGCTTTAATAATCCTCAGTGACAACAATCCGACCACAGTGACAAGGTGAGCATACAAAGAGTTCAAACACAGACATGGCAGAGAACACAAGGGAGGAGGAAAGAGTGGGTTAAACGAATGTATGCAAAAAGACTGTGGGGAATAATAGAAAATACTTACAAACGGTGACCAGAGTAGAGACTAACACACATACACAGATGGCATGTGCAGTTCAAATCTGAAGCAAACATTTTTCTTTTTCTACTAAGGTGGATTAGAACTTTATGTGGTATACAGCACAAACTACTGGACAGGAGGAACCTTGAAAATGCAGCTCTTTCAACCAGGCATGTGGTGCCATGACATGTCAGTCATTTGTGTCCAGTCAGATTTCAGGGTCGTCCAGTGAAACCCCGGCCTCTACTCTGGCTCCACCCATGCCAGGAAGTGTTCAACATTTCCTGTTTCACTGTGACTAAGAATTCTGCACTTCCTGTTTGAGTGTGAGCTTGTCACTGAGTTCCCATGAGATTCAATGGGATCTCGTCTGTCAATTCAGGAAGTGTTGTGACATTTGAACATTTCCTGTTTTACTGTGGATTTGAATTTTGGCACTTCCTGTTTAGGATGCCCTGTACCATGAGTGAGCTTCGCGCCACTGCACAATGCTTCACTCATATTACCCCCCCTTGTGTCTCTCCACTCCCCTCACCCTGGCTTCCTCCCTGCCACCTCGAAGGCAGTGTCGTTTTTACTGCTGCAGCCTTCAACTCCCCAAGCTGGGCAGTGTGGGCCCCTCCTGCTGCAGCCTTCACCCACTTTTCCTCAATTTGGATAATGGAGTGCTTGAAGTTTAGTGCACATAAACAATGTCAAATGTATATGTGTTGTCTTTAATTCTGATGTGTGCCATTATTACGGTAAACTAGTAATAATTGTGGATTAAATGCTGTATTTTGTCTGAGGTAATTGGAGTGTAAACGTAAGTTTGTTGTTGTTGCACTCGTGTAATGACAATGACAATAAATCTCATCTCAGTCTGTGAGTCAGCATTTGTGTCCATCAGCTTTCTGTGTCACACCTCGGCTTTCCTTGACAAGTTGATTGGACATGATTTGGGAAGGCACACACCTGTCTACATACAATATAAGGACCCACAGTTGACAGTGCATGCCAGAAAACAAACCAAGCATGACGTCAAAAGAATTGTCTGTAGACTTCTGAGAGAGGATTGTCTCAAAGAACAGATCTGGGGAAGGGTACAGAAAGTTTTTCTGCTGTTTTGAAGGTCCCAATGAGCACAGTGACCTCAACTATCCATAAATGTAAGACATTCTCATCCACCAGGCCTTTTCTTGGAGCTAGCCACCAATTTAATCGGGAAGAAGGGCCTTAGTCAGTGAGGTGATCAAGAACCCGATGGTCACTGTGTTAGAGCTCCAACATTCCTCTGTGGAGACAGGAGAACCTTCCAGAGGGACACCCATCTTTGCAGCAATCCACCAATCAGGCCTATATGGTAGAGTGGCCAGATGGCAGCCACTCTTTAATAAATGGCACATGGCAGCCCACCTGTATTTTGCTGAAAGGCACTTGAAGGACTGTCAGACCACGAGAAGCAAAATTCTTTCATCTGATGAGACAAAGATTGAACTCTCTGGTGTGAATGCCAGGTGTCATGTTTGATGGAAACCAGGCAACATCCCTACAGTGAAGCATGGTTGTGGTAACATCAGGCTGTGGGGATGTTTTTCAGCTGCATGAACTGGGAGACAAGTCAGGATTGAGGAAAAGATGAATGCAGCAATGTACAGAAATATCCTGGACAAAAACCTGCTCCAGAGCACTCAAGACCTCAGACTCATCTTTCAGGAGGACCATGGCCCGAAGCACACAGCCAAGATTCAAAGGAGTAGCTTCAGGACAACAATGTCCTTGAGTGGCCCAGCCAAAGCCCAGTCCTGAATCCGATTGAACATCTCTGGAGAGATCTGAAAATTGCTGTGCACGGATGCTCTCCCTACAACCAGATGGAGCTTGAGAGGTGCTGCAATGATGAATGGGCAAACACACACCACACATTTCAGACTGAACAATGTCTTTTGTGGCTGCACATTTTTTTTCCTGCACTTATTAGTTAGGGAGAGTTAGGCATTTTGTTTTTAAATCTACAAACAAATTTCTTACCAATCTTTTTTTTTTTTTTTAACCATGTGTTATTATAGGTGTCTAGTAACACCTCCCAGTTTATCCATGGCCAAATCATTGGGGAATCGCCTGGAGGGCCAGTCAAACTCGGGGTGCCTAAGGGCTTCGGTGAAAATTGTGAAAATATTTTTTTTTCCAAGATTAGCTTTTGAGATGCCAATCTAGAGGTTTTAAGGGGTGCTGAATCTATGTCAGTCATTAGTTTTGAGTAAAAATGACTCATTAACCCTGAAAACTTGATTTATCATATTTAACCTCTGGATTTGATGGAATGGAGTCTAAGCATTAAATTTGCAATAAATCCACTTTGAAAACTTTTAAACAAGACACTACAGCAATGACACATCTTATGCGTGGCTCGGCATTACCTATCTGCATGTGGAGAAAAAGCAGGAGCATTGCAAGAAAATATGAAGGTAGAAAAATGGGCGACTGGAATTTAGTAGACACTTTAATTCTTCTGTGCGGATTGAGCCCCTGTCAGTGAAGGACAATAACAAATAATCCAACACAGCAACAGAGTTACTTTCTGCCGTGGTAAGTAAATCCTTTTGCTTTCTACATTTTAGATGACTAGAATGTCAAAGGAATGAAATTTCCACTAAATTACAATCTGATATTTCTTGTCAGTCCCAGCATTTATTGATTCTGGTTCAGATGTTAATTTAATGTTGTCTTCTTTTATGCCGCGTTCACACCATGCACGACGTGAGTGACAGCAGCGACAGGTTGCCATGTAATCCCTATGGAAGGGCGCATTGTGGTGCCAAGCCACGCAGCGTGATGCAATGGACGCGAATGAAGCGATGCGAGTGAAGCGATTTTGAGCGATTGGTGCATTTGTGGCGCGATATTGCGTCCCGTCATGTTGCGTTGCCCTACTCCCCAAGTTGAAAAATCTGAAATTTTTCATCTTGTCGCGTCACGATGATCAATCAGGGACTAGATATGTAGTGATGTGGAGATGTCTGGAGTGTGACTAAGTGTGCCATGAACATGTCCTGTCTCTGGTACCCAGCCTGTGAGCAGAACATATGTCCCTTTTGTCCTTTATTTCACAATTATGACAGAGTTTGGGGGAAGAGGGAGTGGCAGCCCCACAGCAGGCGGAGCGGGGTTTTTTTTTTTTTCTTTTTTACGTGGGCGCGAGAGCGAATCGTCCGTGAAGACTATTTTATTTATTAACTACAGAGATTTATAATAAAGCAAATGGTGACCGGTTTCTAAACACAATTATGACAGAGTTTTTGGAGCGAGCAGCAGCCCCGCAGCAAGGGAGCAGAGGTTTTTTTTGTTTTTTTTTTACGTGCACGCGCAAGCGAATCATCCGTGAAGACTATTTTACTTATTAACTACACAGATGTATGTAGCAGAAAGCTGTGATCAAACAACCAACATCTTAAGCTTGCATTAAGAAGAGGCCATGAAGTTTAAACTCCATACAGCAGGGCCTGGTATATCTCCAGGTGTCAAAGAGATGCTCCAAGTCAGGCACAGCTTGGCTCTGTGTCAAACCACCACCACTAATCAGGATTTAAGACTCCCCAAAGTGCATTCCTCACAGAGCTGCGAATTGTGATCAGTACCCCAAACCAGATACAACTCACCTCCCCTCTCACACAAAAAAAAACCTCCACAGAAAGACACTTTCTTCACCAAAAGTCCTAAAAAGAGGTTTTTCACACTAGACTCAAAAGAAAACAACTCACTGAAGGATTACTATCAGTCCACTGATCATTGCAAAGTTTTCTCTGGTTGAAATCGACTCAGTATTATGCTTTTCACATTTCTGCCAGATAAATACAAAATCCAGCTATGGAACAAGAGTGACCCCTGTTGGACGATTTGGGGAAGGGCAGGTGATCGACTCCCGCAGACTTAAAATTGTAACCACATTTTTAAAAGGAAATTTCATTGTATTGTTGTAACAAAAGAAAAAAAAAAGGGAGAAGGAAACATGTCACTTTTTTCTATTTATGCATGAAAGTATTATATTTGATGTGCTATACTCTGTTCATTGGGGAACGTTTACTTAGTGTGTTCTTTTTATATGTGTGTGTGGTATATAATTCCAGGTAAACCATCAATCAATCAATCAATTTTATTTATATAGCGCCAAATCACAACAAACAGTTGCCCCAAGGCGCTTTATATTGTAAGGCAAGGCCATACAATAATTACGTAAAAACCCCAAGGGTCAAAACGACCCCCTGTGAGCAAGCACTTGGCGACAGTGGGAAGGAAAAACTCCCTTTTAACAGGAAGAAACCTCCAGCAGAACCAGGCTCAGGGAGGAGCAGTCTTCTGCTGGGACTGGTTGGGGCTGAGGGAGAGAACCAGGAAAAAGACATGCTGTGGAGGGGAGCAGAGATCAATCACTAATGATTAAATGCAGAGTGGTGCATACAGAGCAAAAGAGAAAGAAACACTCAGTGCATCATGGGAACCCCCCAGCAGTCTAAGTCTATAGCAGCATAACTAAGGGATGGTTCAGGGTCACCTGATCCAGCCCTAACTATAAGCTTTAGCAAAAAGGAAAGTTTTAAGCCTAATCTTAAAAGTAGAGAGGGTGTCTGTCTCCCTGATCTGAATTGGGAGCTGGTTCCACAGGAGAGGAGCCTGAAAGCTGAAGGCTCTGCCTCCCATTCTACAACCCCTGGCAAAAATTATGGAATCACCGGCCTCGGAGGATGTTCATTCAGTTGTTTAATTTTGTAGGAAAAAAGCAGATCACAGACATGACACAAAACTAAAGTCATTTCAAATGGCAACTTTCTGGCTTTAAGAAACACTATAAGAAATCAGAAAAAAAAAATTGTGGCAGTCAGTAACGGTTACTTTTTTATACCAAGCAGAGGGAAAAAAATATGGAATCACTCAATTCTGAGGAAAAAATTATGGAATCATGAAAAACAAAAGAACGCTCCAACACATCACTAGTATTTTGTTGCACCACCTCTGGCTTTTATAACAGCTTGCAGTCTCTGAGGCATGGACTTAATGAGTGACAAACAGTACTCTTCATCAATCTGGCTCCAACTTTCTCTGATTGCTGTTGCCAGATCAGCTTTGCAGGTTGGAGCCTTGTCATGGACCATTTTCTTCAACTTCCACCAAAGATTTTCAATTGGATTAAGATCCGGACTATTTGCAGGCCATGATATTGACCCTATGTGTCTTTTTGCAAGGAATGTTTTCACAGTTTTTGCTCTATGGCAAGATGCATTATCATCTTGAAAAATGATTTCATCATCCCCAAACATCCTTTCAGTTGATGGGATAAGAAAGGTGTCCAAAATATCAACATAAACTTGTGCATTTATTGATGATGTAATGACAGCCATCTCCCCAGTGCCTTTACCTGACATGCAGCCCCATATCATCAATGACTGTGGAAATTTACATGTTCTCTTCAGGCAGTCATCTTTATAAATCTCATTGAAACGGCACCAAACAAAAGTTCCAGCATCATCACCTTTCCCAATGCAGATTCGAGATTCATCACTGAATATGACTTTCATCCAGTCATCCACAGTCCACGATTGCTTTTCCTTAGCCCATTGTAACCTTGTTTTTTTCTGTTTAGGTGTTAATGATGGCTTTCGTTTAGCTTTTCTGTATGTAAATCCCATTTCCTTTAGGCGGTTTCTTACAGTTCAGTCACAGACGTTGACTCCAGTTTCCTCCCATTCGTTCCTCATTTGATTTGTTGTGCATTTTCGATTTTTGAGACATATTGCTTTAAGTTTTCTGTCTTGACGCTTTGATGTCTTCCTTGGTCTACCAGTATGTTTGCCTTTAACAACCTTCCCATGTTGTTTGTATTTGGTCCAGAGTTTAGACACAGCTGACTGTGAACAACCAACATCTTTTGCAACATTGCGTGATGATTTACCCTCTTTTAAGAGTTTGATAATCCTCTCCTTTGTTTCAATTGACATCTCTCGTGTTGGAGCCATGATTCATGTCAGTCCACTTGGTGCAACAGCTCTCCAAGGTGTGATCACTCCTTTTTAGATGCAGACTAACGAGCATATCTGATTTGATGCAGGTGTTAGTTTTGGGGATGAAAATTTACAGGGTGATTCCATAATTTATTCCTCAGAATTGAGTGAGTCCATATTTTTTTTACCTCTGCTTGGTCTAAAAAAGTAACCCTTACCGACTGCCACAATTATTTTTCCAGATTTCTTATAGTGTTTCTTAAAGCCAGAAAGCTGCCATTTGAAATGACTTTAGTTTTGTGTCATGTCTGTGATCTGCTTTTTTTCTACAAAAATTAAACAACTGAATGAACATCCTCCGAGGCCGGTGATTCCATAATTTTTGCCAGGGGTTGTACTCTTACAAACCCTAGGAACTACAAGTAAGCCTGCAGTCTGACAGCGAAGCGCTCTATTGGGGTGATATGGTACTATGAGGTCCCTAAGATAAGATGAGACCTGATTATTCAAAACCTTATAAGTAAGAAGAAGAATTTTAAATTCTATTCTACAATTAACAGGAAGCCAATGAAGAGAGGCCAATATGGGTGAGATATGCTCTCTCCTTCTAGTCCCTGTTAGTACTCTAGCTGCAGCATTTTGAATTAACTGAAGGCTTTTCAGGGAACTTTTAGGACAACCTGATAATAATGAATTACTATAGTCCAGCCTAGAGGAAATAAATGCATGAATTAGTTTTTCAGCATCACTCTGAGACAAGACCTTTCTAATTTTAGAGATATTGCGTAAATGCAAAAAAGCAGTCCTACATATTTGTTTAATATGCGCTTTGAATGACATATCCTGATCAAAAATGACTCCAAGATTTCTCACAGTATTACTAGAGGTCAGGGTAATGCCATCCAGAGTAAGGATCTGGTTAGACACCATGTTTCTAAGATTTGTGGGGCCAAGTACAATAACTTCAGTTTTATCTGTTTAAAAGCAGGAAAATAGAGGTCATCCATGTCTTTATGTCTGTAAGACAATCCTGCAGTTTAGCTAATTGGTGTGTGTCCTCTGGCTTCATGGATAGATAAAGCTTTGTTTACATTAACAAATTGTAATCTGTTAGATAAATATGATTCAAACCACCGCAGTGCAGTGCCTTTAATACCTATGGCATGCTCTAATCTCTGTAATAAAATTTTATGGTCAACAGTATCAAAAGCAGCACTGAGGTCTAACAGAACAAGCACAGAGATGAGTCCACTGTCTGAGGCCATAAGAAGATCATTTGTAACCTTCACTAATGCTGTTTCTGTACTATGATGAATTCTAAAACCTGACTGAAACTCTTCAAATAGACCATTCCTCTGCAGATGATCAGTTAGCTGTTTTACAACTACCCTTTCAAGAATTTTTGAGAAAAAAGGAAGGTTGGAGATTGGCCTATAATTAGCTAAGATAGCTGGGTCAAGTGATGGCTTTTTAAGTAATGGTTTAATTACTGCCACCTTAAAAGCCTGTGGTACATAGCCAACTAATAACGATAGATTGATCATATTTAAGATCGAAGCATTAAATAATGGTAGGGCTTCCTTGAGCAGCCTGGTAGGAATGGGGTCTAATAGACATGTTGATGGTTTGGATGAAGTAACTAATGAAAATAACTCAGACAGAACAATCTGAGAGAAAGAGTCTAACCAAATACCGGCATCACTGAAAGCAGCCAAAGATAACGATACGTCTTTGGGATGGTTATGAGGAATTTTTGCTCTAATAGTTAAAATTTTATTAGCAAAGAAAGTCATGAAGTCATTACTAGTTAAAGTTAAAGGAATACTCGGCTCAATAGAGCTCTGACTCTTTGTCAGCCTGGCTACAGTGCTGAAAAGAAACCTGGGGTTGTTCTTATTTTCTTCAATTAGTGATGAGTAAGCTTTACGGAGGGCTTTTTTTATAGAGCAACAGACTATTTTTCCAGGCTAAGTGAAGATCTTCTAAATTAGTGAGACGCCATTTCCTCTCCAACTTACGGGTTATCTGCTTTAAGCTGCGAGTTTGTGAGTTATACCACGGAGTCAGGCACTTCTGATTTAAAGCTCTCTTTTTCAGAGGAGCTACAGTATCCAAAGTTGTCTTCAATTAGGATGTAAAATTATTGATGAGATATTCTATCTCACTTACAGAGTTTAGGTAGCTACTCTGCACTGTGTTGGTATATGGCATTAGAGAACATAAAGAAGGAATCATATCCTTAAACCTAGTTACAGTGCTTTCTGAAAGACTTCTAGTGTAATGAAACTTATTCCCCACTGCTGGGTAGTCCATCAGAGTAAATGTAAATGTTATTAAGAAATGATCAGACAGAAGGGAGTTTTCAGGGAATACTGTTAAGTCTTCAATTTCCATACCATAAGTCAGAACAAGATCTAAGATATGATTAAAGTGGTGGGTGGACTTATTTACATTTTGAGCAAAGCCAATTGAGTCTAATAATAGATTAAATGCAGTGTTGAGGCTGTCATTCTCAGCATCTGTGTGGATGTTAAAATCACCCACTATAATTATCTTATCTGAGCTAAGCACTAAGTCAGACAAAAGGTCTGAAAATTCACAGAGAAACTCACAGTAACGACCTGGAGGACGATAGATAACAAGAAATAAAACTGGTTTTTGGGACTTCCAATTTGGATGGACAAGACTAAGAGTCAAGCTTTCAAATGAATTAAAGCTCTGTCTGGGTTTTTGATTAATTAATAAGCTGGAATGGAAGATTGCTGCTAATCCTCCGCCTCGGCCCGTGCTACGAGCATTCTGGCAGTTAGTGTGACTCGGGGGTGTTGACTCATTTAAACTAACATATTCATCCTGCTGTAACCAGGTTTCTGTAAGGCAGAATAAATCAATATGTTGATCAATTATTATATCATTTACTAACAGGGACTTAGAAGAGAGAGACCTAATGTTTAATAGACCACATTTAACTGTTTTAGTCTGTGGTGCAGTTGAAGGTGCTATATTATTTTTTCTTTTTGAATTTTTATGCTTAAATAGATTTTTGCTGGTTATTGGTGGTCTGGGAGCAGGCACCGTCTCTACGGGGATGGGGTAATGAGGGGATGGCAGGGGGAGAGAAGCTGCAGAGAGGTGTGTAAGACTACAACTCTGCTTCCTGGTCCCAACCCTGGATAGTCACGGTTTGGAGGATTTAAGAAAATTGGCCAGATTTCTAGAAATGAGAGCTGCTCCATCCAAAGTGGGATGGATGCCGTCTCTCCTAACAAGACCAGGTTTTCCCCAGAAGCTTTGCCAATTATCTATGAAGCCCACCTCATTTTTTGGACACCATTCAGACAGCCAGCAATTCAAGGAGAACATGCGGCTAAACATGTCACTCCCGGTCCGATTGGGGAGGGCCCCAGAGAAAACTACAGAGTCTGACATTGTTTTTGCAAAGTTACACACCGATTCAATGTTAATTTTAGTGACCTCCGATTGGCGTAACCAGGTGTCATTACTGCCGACGTGAATTACAATCTTACCAAATTTACGCTTAGCCTTAGCCAGCAGTTTCAAATTTCCTTCAATGTCGCCTGCTGTGGCCCCCGGAAGACAATTGACTATGGTTGCTGGTGTCGCTAACTTCACATTTCTCAAAACAGAGTCGCCAATAACCAGAGTTTCATCCTCGGCGGGTGTGTCGCCGAGTGGGGAAAAATGGTTAGAAATGTGAATGGGTTGGCGGTGTACACGGGGTTTCTGTTTAGAACTACGCTTCCTCCTCACAGTCACCCAGTCAGCCTGCTTTCCCGGCTGCTCGGGATATGCCAGAGGGAAACTAACGGCGGCTAAGCTACCTTGGTCCGCACCGACTACAGGGGCCTGGCTAGCTGTAGAATTTTCCACGGTGTGGAGCCGAGTCTCCAATTCGCCCAGCCTGGCGTCCAAAGCTACGAATAAGCGACACTTATTACAAGTACCGTTACTGCTAAAGGAGGCCGAGGAATAACTAAACATTTCACACCCAGAGCAGAAAAGTGCGGGAGAGACAGGAGAAGCCACCATGCTAAACCGGCTAAGAGCTAGTTGCTGTGCTAAGCTAGCGGATTCCTAAAAACACACAAAGTGAATAATGTGTAAATAATTTAGAGGTGATTCAGCAGAGGGAGTGCTTTAGTTAAGGCACGTGAAGATTACACTGTGAAACAAATCATTATCTAGGTAACTAGATCAATCTAACTGCACAGATTAAACAGCTAACAGATACAGAAAAACACCGCTGTGCTCCGGAACAGGAAGTGATACAATACCGCAGTGAGAGCCAACCACCAGTAGAGGTTGTTGGCTCAAACCAGTTACAAGATTTATTCTACAGGACTTGTTTGGTTTCAAAGCGGAATTTTAGGGCCACGCTGATTTATACGAGGTCTATTAGAAAAGTATCCGACCTTATTATTTTTTTCAAAAACCATATGGATTTGAATCACGTGTGATTACATCAGACATGCTTGAACCCTCGTGGGCATGCGAGAGTTTTTTCACGCCTGTCGGTTACGTCATTCGCCTGTGGGCAGTCTTTGAGTGAGGAGTCGTCCACCCGCTCGTCGATTTTTTTCATTGTTTAGGAATGGCTCAGAGACTGTTGCTTTTTTTGATCAAAATTTTTTCAAAACTGTAAGGCACAACTGAGTGGACACCATTCAATAAATTCAGCTGGTTTTCGGTAAAAATTTTAATGGCTGATGAGAGATTTTGGTCTGGTAGTGTCGCTTTAAGGACGGTCCACGGCGCCTGACGGCGATCTGCGCTTCGAGGCGGCAGCGTCTCGCCGTTTCAAGTTGAAAACTTCCACATTTCAGGCTGTGTTGACGCAGTAAGTCGTCAGAGAACAGAGAACTTTCAGAAGAAGTCGGCATGAGGAGTTTATTCAGACATTACATTGTTAACGGTCATTTTGTAATGAAAGAACGTGCGGGCAGAGTCGCATGTCGGGCTGGACCCGACCGCGGGGGGTCGCGGCAGGAAAAACACCTCCGTTGGAAATCTTAACGGGCAAGTTGGAACATGCCCAAGCTGTTAAACAATTTCTCAGTTACTCACTTGTTGAAAGCCATTAAAAGCCGCCTGAATTCTACAAATGGTTTTCAACACGGAGGTGTTTTTCCTGTCGCGGCGCACACAGATTTGCCGAGTCGTCACGGAAATGACTCGGCGAATTTGCACGTACGTCTTTCATTAAAAAATTGTCCTTAAACAGTGGAATGTCCGCATAAATTCCTCATGCCGGCCTCTTCTGAATCTTCTCTGTTCTCTCACGATGTCCTGGGTGAATTAAGCCTTAAATTAGGATGTTTTCAGCTCGAAACAGGCCGACGACAGCGCCTGGAAGCGCTGCAGGACGTCCCGCTCCGTGGGAAGTCCTTACACCGACAGAAACACCCCATAATCTCTCATCAGCCGTTAAACTTTTCACAGAAAACCAGCTTAATTTCTCGAATAGTGTCCACTCGGATATTCCTCACAGGTCCAGAAAAAATTTTGATAAAGCAACGCGCGCCGTCTCGAGCAGCGTGTGAAACAAAGGAATTCAGCCGAGAGGGCGGGACCACATCTCACTCAAGGCCTGCCCACAGGGAAATGACGTCACCGACACGCGTTAAAAAACTCACGCATGCGCACGAGGGTTCAAGCATGATTGGTGTAATTGCATGTCATTCAAATCCATATAGTTAAAAAAAAATAAAAGGGTCGGTTTATTATCTAAGAGACCTCGTATATATATATATATATATATATATATATATATATATATATATATATATATATAACTAGACGAAGGAAACTCCAGAAACTACATTACCCAGAATTGGGGGTGGAGCTTGTTAAACCTTTAAAAGAGCTTGCGCCCGGGAATTCGTGCACTTTTCTCTCACTCTTTTCCTCACTTCACTTTTCTGCATCATGTGCCATGCGCTTCTTGAGTCTAAAGACGCTGCATAGCCGTCAAGAAAATTTATGAGTCTTTGTTTAAAGCCACATGCTACTTAAGACTCATTCTTGTTTGGGCGCACCGACAAGAATTTACTTTACTTTTCCGACAGATAACTTTTGTCAAGTTAAACGCGCAGGCGCATTTAACTTCCTTTTTTGATTTTTCAAATTAAAACTTTTTCTTCTTCAAACTCCAGATTCCTTTCATGAACCTTTTTCTTCTAAAGTCAGCTATTTTTGCAGTGAATTTTGATTTGACCCAGCTTCCAAAAAGATGACGGCAAGAGACAAATTTCTGCTTTTTGATAGAGAATAAAGACGCTCCAACCTTTATTCTGATGAGCCAGACTCCAGAGCACTGCAGAGAAAATCCAGGTCAGCTGAGACGTTCAACAGCGACTTGAACCGCCACCACGAAATCACAGCACAATAACAGAAATCATCTGCGCAACTGAAGAAACCGGGTGGGTTGGATCGGCAGAGCCTCTTTGTCAAAGTCCCTGAAGAAGCTGTGTGGTGGACGGAGCGTCTACTGAACCAGACGGTGTCCAGCATCAAACCTCACGGAGATCCGCTGCACTGCGCAAAGTAAGACTGGGCTATGTTGTCAGATAAACAGAGTGGCTTTATTTAACTCTATTCAAAATCATTAATCTTCTCTCAAGTTAATAAATACCAAGTAAATTCCATGTTAAATTAGGACATTTTTAACTCCTAAAACTCCCGCTTACGAAACCAAATTATTTAAACGTCATATAATCATTGCTCATTGAATGTCGTCATCATTAAATTGCTCACTGTAATATGTCCTGTTATTTAACTCCTGCCAGAGTTAAATAAATATCTTTCACATGTGAAGTTGTCTGTGATTTTTGTATGGTTTTACAGAGGGTGTCAGATCTGACCTGCGGAGCTTACCCCTGAAAGTTTGAGACTGATTTTAATATTTCCTATCGACTGACCCTAAAATCAATGATATTATAACCTTGTTATAGATCATCCAGGCAGCGATGGGTGGTGCCCCCTTTTCGAGGTAAAATTATCCACAAGTGAACATTTTCAATATTCCAAACACATTATTATATTCATCCTGTGGTTTTCCTCCTACAGTATATTGGTGCAAGCCCGTGTGAGGCGCACTTATCAGGTCTGAACCTCTGTAAGTCATATGAAAACACAGCCAATTAAGCTGGAAGCGTATAGAGCAACTTAATCTGTCCTTATTCAACAGTGTGTGTGTGTGCATGAGAGAGAGAAAAAGAGAAAAAAGAAAGCGCTGTTATTTTCACATGAGAAATTCATGTTTAATATGAGGCCTCAGTGACAGTTAAAATTCTGCAAGTTTCCAGATTTAAACTGCTCACCCGGATACATATTGCAAAACTGCGAGATTCCAATTATTGTAATCACTGTATTCGTGACTCCAAGGGACTAGTTAAATTAGCTACTTAACCAGTACAAAACTTGTGAGTCAGTCAGCACGTTGTGCTTGATTGTCCGGCCACGATTTGCGTGAGCTGAGATTTTGATTTTACACTGAGCCTGTATTCCAGAAAGGGATTGCCAGTGATTGCTTCCCTGACCAGGAGACGTCCTGATCAAAAGCTTGTTTGGGAGAAACAAGAGAAGAGCCACCGAGCCCACCATCTTGTGTGTTTTAAAGGTGCTGCAGGACTGCCGCGTCCGCAGTTTTGTGAAAAACAAGCACGTTTTTAAGAATTTATTGTTGTTGAGTGGAAAAGTTTGGAGAGGAGGCATTGCCTGCTTCAAACCCCCTCTGTGTGCGAATCACGTCACGACGCACCGACGTCACGACGTCATCAACAGCTTGACACGCCGCCGTCAAACTGCGCAACGTCACATGCTCGACGGAAACCTTCACCATCTTAGTACGCCCGCTCCGAACGGCCTAGCTGTCACGAGCAGTGTTTAAAATCATAACAATCTGTTTCATTAAGCATTACTTGGTGAACCAAGCTGCTTCTAATGGTCACTAACTGCATGAAACCTGCATGTTAATCAGTCCATGTAATTTTGTTCAATCGATTTCCGCTGTCGGCGCAACGCGCGACAGTACGGGCCTGCTAACAGAGAGCTAACATGCACTAGCTTCTACAGCCGTGCTAACGGCCCCTTAACCCGGATTGAGCACTAATCAGCCATTGGAAAGCCAGAGGCAATAGCGTGCTAACAGGCCGTCAGCTGCTCTCAAACACCGAGGCTCCAATCATTGAATTAACCCAGGTGCTAATCACCGCAGCTAAAGCACCTAACCAGTTAGCCTAGCTTCCGCTAACAACATAATAGCATGCTATAGTAACCGGATAGTCCGCCGACTGCTGGTAGCTAGCCTGTATTGCATGTAAATTATTTCCAGTGACTTTTTAACTTTTTTCCTACCACTTAAAAGAATAACTACTATTAACTGAAACATTTATTATCAAGTTTTATCTTGCATAATATTTTTTTTTTTACTCTTTTAAGTCACTTCTCCAATTCTGATTGGAAATATTAATCTTTTATTCTACTGTTTTGATACTAATCAAGTGTACGCACATATTCAATCTTGTTTGCACAACTAGCTCATGATCTTTATAGTTTCAATCCTATTTAATTAGGATTAATCAGGAGATCATTTAATAACAATAAAGAAAAAAAAAATTTGTTTTTATAACTCTCCTACCTCATTAAACGAACACCTTCAGGAGTGATTTATTTTTACAGTGAAAGTGCTGAAGCTTTACCAATGTGTAACCCATAGCAATTCTAAACAGAGAATATTGGTGTTACATCACAATAACTAAACACAGAAAAGTTCTACTTGTGTGTACGTAATACAACGAATTACACTCCTCAACATTTTCCTTTTGCATTCATGTGAAATCTCCACTGCTGGCTTCACCTGCAGTGAACTCACTAATCCCTTTCACACTTCTGCAGCTGGTTCATTTGTAAATATTTTTTTATTACCGCTCATGTTATCATTTTGTTGTCAATTCTTTATTGTTTTGTTTCTGGTGGACGCTGTCTAATTGTCATCCCAGAAAGCCAACATGACCATGCCCAGTGACAACAAACCAAGAACTTACACCGACATGGAAAGCCAAGGTCGTAGCGACTCAGGTGAGTTTTTAGAAGAGGTCTTATCCAACCTGACCGCCAAAATATTGCCTGGCTATTTGCACGACATGCAACAAGACACACGTGAAGGCATAGTTGCTGAAATGTCTGAACTCATCAGTCAGACACTAGCAGTAACTGTGGAAAAGAAAAACCTGGCTACAGTGCTTGGCAAGTTAGCCATTGCCACAGCCCTGAAGCTCAAACATGCAGAATTACTCATGGAGAAATCAGTTCTTTCTCCAAAAAGACAGAAAGAACAAAACGCAGAATTGCGTGAGGAGAATAAACTCCTGAGACAGCAATTAGAAGAAACACAACAGTCTTTGACCCTTGCTGAAGGAAAATTGGAAGACCTACAGGCTTCCCCAGATCAGCCCGATGAATCAGATACCACATCTGATCCTGGAGCTAAAGACCAAACCTTACTCCTGACAGAAACTTTTAAGGAATGTGACAATGAAATTAAGGAGTTACAAATTGAACTTAGCTCCATGCGTCTGGAACAAGGAGAAGCTCATGATTTACTCCAACAGGCATATGGTGAGCTTAAAACATTGAAGAGTCATGCTGGAAAGCATGAAGACATTTTGGAGTCTGAAAAGCTGAAGAATCGTGAGGTGCTAAGATGTCTGACAGATACACAAAATCTTTTAGATGATACTTGAGAATGAAATGAGCGCCTCAATGCTGAAGTGCAATCATTAAAGCGCAAACTCCAATTAAACTCCCAACCACCGGGAGACCCTGAACAAAAGTCATGTGGGAAAATGGAACGCAAACGTTCACCACCACAGGCCGCAAGGAATTGTGCCCTGAACCTCTGTCAGGACCCATGTCGCATCCTCAGGAGTTCCAAGAGACACCGCCTCTCCTTCCCACTCAGATGCGTTCTACCACAGTCCTTAATGACAGAGAATTGGACAAAATGCATGGCTCATTAACCATTTTGAACCACCTCCAGGAGGCTCCCCCGACACATGTGCGTATTTAAACGCCATACGCTATTACCTCAGGGATTTCACTCATGCTACCGGTGAACATTACATCTACCTCATCAAGCGGACTTCCAGCCACGAGGTCAGCCGGTTCGTTGAGCGTCAACCCTTGGAGGTACGACAAGACTTTGCTAAACTTAGCTTAGCTTTAGAAAAAGAATATTCAGATCATTCCGTTTGGACAGGCCTAGCTGCTGCTATGGCCATCAAGGCATCAAGGCAGGCGCGAACTGCCCCAACAATACTACAACAGGCTTCTCTGTACCTATTTTGGCACCTGAAGTGAACCAGGTATGGAGGAAGACCTTAATTTTAAAACATGGTTCCTTGAGAACCTCCACCCTAACACGAGTCATCATCTGGGAATCCTGGGAGATCCCAGTGAGGCTCCCATACCGTACCTGCAGGACCTTGCTATGAAAGGTTTCGCTAAACAAATTAAGAGAGATGGTAAATCCGAGGACAAAATGATCCTCAGCCTTGAAGCACCTAGGCCTACCCTCGAGCTTGAAGGCACCTCCGGGGGGTCATTTAAACCTCATACTGGCTCTGCCACTACCTCCCCTCGACAGATGAAACCATCTGTCAGAAGCTGACCCAAGGACCGAGGTGGACCACGAGCAAAACCACAGTGGTCCCCACAAAACCAAAGTGACTTCGGAACCAGAGAGGGCTCTAAAACTGGTGAAAATCGAGGTAATAAATTCAAACCCAGACAGTGGGAGAAGCCCACTACATGGGAAAATCACGCCAATGACAGATGTGAGTACCCAGGTGACCGATCCCAAGGATGGCAGGGTTCCAGACACCCACATCAGGGACCACCTGGATGCAACAATAAGAGCACTTGGAACCGAGACTCCAGACAAAGAGACCTGTCCAAGCACTCAGGTAAGTATGTGGACTCAAGCGTCCACCAAGAAATCTGGAAGATCAAGAAAGGCCTCCTCCAGGAGTTTGAGGATGAAAAGGCCAAAAAGAAAGCTAACCTGCTGTGTGTAAACTGCATAGCTCCAACCAACCACCCGGTGTTTTCACAAACTCCGCTAGAGGCGTCTGAGGAAGACCTATACCGGAGTGTAGACAACCCGCTAGCGTCACCATCCCAGGACCCTCGTCCTGAGACACTGTACTTTTCAGATGGGGACCAAGAACCAGGAGAGACCAAGTCTGGTCCTCCCAGTGCTATCTTGGTAGTCCAGGTTGATCAGGACAAGAGATCACACACTGATCCAGCATCCGTTACACCTGGACAACCACCTGTATGGAAATTCTTGGGCAATCTCTCTGAGAAGGGGATTGCAAAGAAATTGTATTTGTCCCTAGTCCTGGAAAACTCATTAAGACATGAGGCTCTTCTGGACACTGCTGCCCATGTCACCTTGATGACTACCTCACTGTTTAAACAACTGCAGGTAGCAGCACAGCAGGCCAACAGAAACCTCAAATTATTGCCATGTTTGTTGGAGATCCAGCCCTACACGAACAACCCGGCAACTTTGTCCTCAATGGCTCTGGTCAACATCACTGTCAGACCCATGAGTCTGGTACACCCTGTGTACATAACACTCCACACCATTCCCTTCCTCGCAGGGAAAGATTTTCTCAACCGATTTGAACCCCTCATTGATTTCAAATGGTTAAAACTGTGGGCACAGGTCCGTCGCCCTCAACCACCTGATGTAGCTGGTGATGTAGCTCTGGCTCTTTGGGCCGAAAGAACAACTATTAGTCAAAGTCTGTTTGACTCACTGAGCAAATCCAATCCAGACATTTTATATGTGGAAAAATATTTCCATTTTCCAAAGGACCCTCTACCCCAGACCGTACTCAAGGCAACTGGAATCTGCACACTCAGAACGCGCTGGAACTGACGAGAATTGAGCCACTCATTCTTAGTCATTCAAAGATTACCACGCTCTGTCTACATAGGAGGTGACCTCTTTGTCCGATTGGAGGTACAGGTTGACAGAGACAATCAGGTCCTCTGGTCTTTGACCAGAGCACGCAATGACCCCACTTACTCTGATCCGGAGTATCTAAGGTCTGGACAATTGATCCCTGGCACATGTCAGGTAGTGAGTGATGGTTACATCACGATACCTGCCAACCTGAAAAATGCACCACTCCACCTCGTGATACGTCCAGGACAACGGCTCCACTCACAAACAGTCTTCCAGCCATCCCAGCTCTTCACCAAACTCTTTAAGCCACTCCACTTCTGAGCCTAGGAAGTCGGACGATTCACTTGATGGTGCATAATGACACTGGCAAAGATATCCTGATTCCCAAAGCCACCCCACTTGGTTGGTTAATCAGCACTGAATTCCAGGACTTTGAGCTGAACATCACAGGTCTTGGCCAAGTCCCTCCATCGCTTCTTCCCTCTTCACAATGGGGATTTGTCTTTTCAAAACCCTCAGGAGCGATCGCTGTATTCCCAGCGAACATCTCTGAGGAAGACACTGTCAGCAGAATAGACCTTGATGACCCTGACCACATGGTCCTCCAGACCCTTACTGTCCTCACGGTCGACTCTCAAAACAAAACAAATGCTGGAAATGACACTGAAACAGCTCTGAACCATAACCCAGGCTTTGATTCTGAATTTGCATCTCAGATAGAACAAGTCGTAGCAGCAGCAGATGCTTTAAAGAATGATGAGGGTCAAGGAAGTCTAACAGATCTACTCTATAAATACTGAGCATCTTTTGCCAATGATTCGTTGGACTGTGGACTCACCCACGTCCACTCTGTGTGCATCCCAACTCCTCCAAATGCACCGCCCACCTTCGTGCGACAGTACAAAATTCCTCTGGCATCCTATGAACCTGTACAGGAAATCATAGATGACCTATTGGGAAAAGGGATCATAAGACCGTGCAACAGCACCTCTTCAGCCCCTATATGACCAGTAATCAAACCAAATGGTAAGTGGAGACTTACCATTGATTACCGCAAACTCAACCAACAGGTGTCGCTATCTTGATGGCCGATGACTCGGTTAGAGCAGGAACTTCCTAAAGTAAAAGACGCAAAATACTTTTCCACGCTTGACGTTGCCTTCGGTTTCTGGACAATCCCTGTCCATGAAGACGATCAACACAAACTGGCATTTACCTTCGCCAACCGCCAGTACACTTTCACCAGGTGCCTATTTTGCTATGCCAACTCACCTGCAGAATTCAACATCTTCTTGAAAAAGGCGTGCCCCGATGCTAACGAACAAGGCACCCTTATCTATATTGACAGTGTCCTGATGTGAAACCCCATATTAAACACACATTTGGATGAGATAGACCACATTCTGAGCCAACTCGCGACTGCTGGTGCAAAACACCAAGGTCAACTATGTGGGGCTCCTTGTCGGACCAGACGGAGTGCAACCACAAGTTGGACGAGTCCAAGGCATCACCAACATCAAAACGCCTATAAACCTAACAGAACTGCGCAGCTTTCTGGGAGTGTGCAATTACTCCCGCCAATTCATTGAAAACTATGAAGACTTGGCGAAACCACTGACAGACCTCCTCAAAAATGATACGCCGTTCCTATGGGGTGAACCCCAAGAACAGGCCATGCATGTTCTGAAAGACAAACTCTGCTCAGCCCCAGCATACTAGCATACCCTGATTGTAGCAAAGAATTCCACCTAGAGGTGGGATTCTCCAATCAATGTCTAAGCGTGGGACTGTACCAGATGTATGACAAAGATAGGCAAGTGGTCGCATACGCGAGCAAAATGCTACAACTGCCGGAACTTAAATTCAGTGACTGCGAAAAAGCCCTACTAGCAACAGTCTGGGCTGTGAAACATTTTGCCAACTATCTGAGCGGACAAAAAGTCATTGTAGAAACCAATCATCAACCAGTGACATTCCTTAACAGTCAAAAACTGCGAGAAGGTGTAGTAACAAACTCACGAGTTGCCTCGTGGTTGATGGGACTGCAAAGTTTTGATGTGGAGGTGTGGTACGCCCAAGACCGCAAAACTCCCCTAGGCACAGGGTTAGCTGCTTGCCAGCGCTGCACTGAAGACACACCGGCTGCAAACCCGTTTAATGAAGACGTGTCACTACTCAACTCCCCTAATCACCACTACTTCGACCACAATGCTTGCCAAGGCATGATCACTGCGTACGTGGATGGCTGCTCATTTCATCATGAAAGAGTCACCCGGGCAGGAGTGGGGGTCACGTGTATTGACAACACACCACATGAGCCACAAAAGTTCCAACTGGGACCACAGTCCTCTCAGTATGCTAAAATTGCTGGCATACTCATAACATGCCAGTTAGCTGTGGTGCAAAATGTCAAAACACTTGTGCTATGCACAGACTCGAACTATGCACGCCTTAGCTTTTTGTGCCATCAACCCTGCTGGAAACGCCATGGCTTCATGACCTCCAACAAGAAATCGGTCAAACACAAAGAACTGTTTGCGGCTTGTGATCACCTCATAACTACGCCTGAACTCCAGATATACTGGAAAAAGGTCAGAGGTCACTCCCGCACACCAGGCCAAGACAAAGAATTTAATGACTTGGTTGACACACTAGCCAAGCAAGGCACTCTGGACGGCACGCCGTGGGCATTCGATGAGGCACTTTTGCCCCACCCACCCACCCATGCTGTATCAGTGGTGATTCATGCCAGGACTGCTGCCGCAGACCCTGCCACAGCCCCCGTCCCCACAACAGCCTCGGTCGCTCCAGCTTTCTCTGACTCTGACCTGGCTTCACTCCAGGCTCTGGATCCGGCCATAAACAAAATGGTGCTACACCTCACTGATCCTCAACTTCACCCACTCACTGAGGATGATTTTGCTTCCGTTCCTGACTTAAAACAGCTGTACCACACCCGAGATAACCTACAAGTGCTCTGTGGCATCTTATTCTATGCTTCCGAGGATCTCTCTTCACCTGCGTTAGTGGTTCCTTGTAACCACCGGGGGGGTGATGTTGATGCATGGGCACGATTCAGCATGCGCAGGTCACAGAGGAAAGAAAGCAACATACAATGCGATACGACAGGTGGCATATTGGCCAAAGATGCAGAAGGATGTAAGCGATTACATCAAAGGCTGCCTGGTCTGTTGCCAATTCTAACCTGTGAACCCGATTCACAGAGCTCCCTTACAAAAAAGAGGTATTTCCTTCCCTTGGTCAGATCTACAAATCGTCTGGGTAGGACCCCTCACGAAGTCTGCAATAGGAAACAAATATTTCCTCACTGTCACATGTGACTTCACCAAGTGGCTGGAATGTCTACCGGCTCTGAATGATACAGCCTTGACGACAGCCTATTTGTTAATGAATCACATCATTTTACGATTTGGACTACCTATCCACATCAACTCGGATAGAGGCACCCACTTCACCAGTTAAGTCATGCAACAACTCTGGCAAGTGCTGGGGGTAAAGGCAAACTTCCACATCAGCCACCACCCTCAGTCGTCAGGACAGGTGGAAAGGGCCAATCGAACTGTGGTGACCATCCTGCACAAATATGTGGCAGACAACCACAGAGACTGGGATGTGAAACTTCCCTTGGTCCTTATGGCCATCCGGGTGACCCCTCACGAATCGCCGGGGTTCTCCCCGTTTCAAATGATGACAGGCCGTCAGATGACGTTCCCCCTCCACCTGCTGTACCAGCCAGGGAAGGCAAACATTGCGACAGCATACATGGCTCAACAATACATGACTGACCTGACTGAACATCTGAAAGCCACCTCCTCCTTTGCTCAAAAACACTTGAACAAAAGCGCAGAAGTTCGAAAAGCCGACTATGACCAGAAGGCGACCCACCATGAGATACAAGTGGGGGACAAGGTGAGGTACTACTCATTTGGGCAACCCAGCCAGAAAACAACCAGGTTCACTCGCAAGTTGCTACCCTGTTGGACCGGACCGTATTTGGTGACTGACAAACTCTCCGCCGTTGTATACCAAATCAAGGTCAGCAAGGGTCAAAGAGAACCAGTTTTCAAGTGGGTACACCACAACCAAATTAAGCCTCACAAAACCCTCATGGGACTCGCCGGGGACATCACAGTCGCCGATAGAACTTAAAACCACTCACTAGGTTGAGAGGACGCAAAGAAGGAATATCGACAACTGCCGCGTCCCAAACAATAGAGTCACACCGATCGAGACAAATTAAGAAAATAATTTTAACTTCCAACAGGACAAACAAAACAACTCAGGTGATCTCACCAGCGGCTTATTGATAACAAACTGCCACCTGCACACACAGAGGGTGTTCGTCAGGCTTGATCCCACAGAAGTGTACAGGGCCAACTTCGCCAGCAGTACAGTGAACCTGGTCTCCTGGGCAGGCAGCCGGTGGACCAAGTCTGTCCTGAAGCATGCCGAGGCAGACATAGTCCACATGCTACGCCAGATGGAGAAGTTCACGGTAACGCAAGCAGAACTGAGTCAACTCAACAAGAGAGAGAAGAGGTTCATTGGAGGTCTGCTAATGGCAGCCTCAGCTGTAGGATCCCTCTTCAGTTTTGGCTTATCAACAGTTAACACAGTCACACTATCAACGGTAAAGATACACGTTAGCGAGCTCCAAGAGGTAATCCCTGAAATACAGGCTCAACTTAACGTACAGAGAGAAGGTCTCGAGACCATCGGACAAACCGTACGAGACACTGTGGTAATACTTAACACCCATACCAACATGTTCAAAAAGACCGTGGGCGTAATTGACCAACTAACGTCAGTGTTGCAGGAAGACTATGCACACACACAGATGTTGAATATGTTCATGGCAGACATGACCAGGGACATCGGATCTTCCATTGAGAGCCTCGCCGTTGGTAAGATTCCACCCTACATTGTCCCTTTAACCCTGGTCCACCAACTTCTCGAGTCTGCAACCCATAGCCTAGTCACGCTGCTACAAGCTCACCTCGCGTACGAGTTGGGAAACTCAATCCCAATCTATGTAGATCCAGAGGATCTGGAAATGGCGTTTCTAATTAACTTGCCGATCGTCAGTACTGAAAACATCTACAGGCTCAAAAGTGTCATGAACGTCGGTCTCTGGCAAGGAGACAACCACCTTAAAATCCACACACCACCTGTAGTGGCTTTCAACGACGCTAATCCTGAGCTATACCTCGTGCTGAATCTCAAAATGTGCACTGTCACGAAAGACATCCATTATTTGTGTCCCAGCAAACCTTTCATTCGAGATGACACTGCTGGCATCTGCGGTCTCAAAACACTTACTGGGACAAATCGCTGTCCAATGACCATCACGCCATTCTGCCAAGTCACGGACACTCAGGTAGAGATAGTAGGACTACGCTGGTTAGTCAACACCCCCAAAAAAATCAGCCCTACTAGTGTTCTACCATCATGACACATCGACTCGTATCGAACTTCCAAGAATATCTTTGTGGGTCACGGTACCCGAAAACGCCCTGCTCCATATTGGTGAGGTATCTCTCTACCACCTGCATCCTGACCAATACGAAGGAGCCATTGAAGTGTCCGACTTTTACAACCAAACCGCTATTGAACTAGATCAACAGACCCTGGAGAAAATCCAGTATGAGGGTTCTCAAGTCATCGACGTGGCCCCAATGCATAAAGTTTTGAAAGAGATTCAAAATCAAGATCTCAGACCCTACCAAGCCCTATCATATGCTTGGTCTACTCCTGACACCCTGTTGTTTGTAGCCATAATCGTTGGTTACTTGACTACCCTCGGCTTAGCTCTGTGGGCGCGCAGATACGCCAATACCCTTCAGAATGGTATAGCCAGACTAGCCCGAAGAAAACAACGTGTGGCCGAACCGTCTGAAGACATCAAAGCTAACTCAAATTTAGAACGAGAACGCGAAGCCGACCAGGTATCCGAGCTGCTAAATTTGGAGTAGCCAAACCTGCTGTGAATAATGTAAATAAATAGGCAAATGTAGGATGTGGTACCATAGTTGGACCATTTTAGTACGTAGTATTCACCTTAACCCTGACACTAACCCTCCTCAGCCTCACCGCCAGTGGAAGACATCACCCACCAACCATCACAGCCTTCCTCGTCTTGGCGATTCAACATTGGAGACCCAAAGTCGAATCGAGTGGGGGAATGTAGCAGAAAGCTGTGATCAAACAACCAACATTTTAAGCTTGCATTAAGAAGAGGCCATGAAGTTTAAACTCCATACAGCAAGGCCTGGTATATCTCCAGGTGTCAAAGAGGAGACGCTCCAAGCCAGACACAGCTTGGCTCTGTGTCAAACCACCACCACTAATCAGGATTTAAAATTCCCCAAAGTGCATTCCTCACAGAGCTGCGAATTCTGATCAGTACCCCAAACCAGATACAACTCACCTCCCCTCTCACATAAAAAAAACCTCCACAGAAAGACACTTTCTTCACCAAAAGTCCTAAAAAGAGGTTTTTCACACTAGACTCAAAAGAAAACAACTCACTGAAGGATTACTATCAGTCCACTGATCACTGCAAAGTTTTTCTGGTTGAAATCGACTCAGTATTACGCTTTTCACATTTCTGCCAGAAAAATACAAAATCCAGCTATGGAACAAGAGTGACCCCTGTTGGACGATTTGAGGAAGGGCAGGTGACCGACTCCTGCAGACTTAAAATTGTAACCACATTTTTAAAAGGAAATTTCATTGTATTGTTGTAACAAAAGAAAAAAAGGGAAAAGGAAACATGTCACTCTTTTCTATTTATGCATGAAAGTATTTTTCAATTTTTCAAATTAAAACCTTTTTCTTCTTCAACTTATGACTTGTGAACCAACAGAAAAAAATAATAAAGATTCAACTTCCAAAACAAAGTGACTCAATATAGAGTCTTGGTTGAAGAGAAAAGTCCCCAGATGATGGGGGTCTCTCCAGTGCAAGCTGACATAGCTCAGTAATGAGTATTTGGCTCAGTGCACAATCAGAGCCTCTAAACCGGTTCCCAAGACAGTTGGATATTGTAAACTATTTATAGCAGTCAGTAACGTATATTGTGTTAACATTAGTAAGGGCTAAATGAGAAATGGTTATCATGTCTGACAGTGTCTTTTCAAGAGTATACTCAGATCTACGCTGGATCAGATCACTATTCGGTGTTTTGCAGATGTGAAATCTGGCGCCATCTGGTGGTCCGTGACTCTTGTGAGATGTTGCCTCAGCAGAGTTCCGGTTCTCGTGAGGTTTGGACAACAAAACGCCATCAGGGCACAACAGAAGTTCAACACAGGCATCACTCCCTCTAGACAATCCTCACAACGTGAGAGAAAGTGTAATCATGATCGCTCATGAGCTCACTGAATCAGCTCTCATTTTGCCATTGTTTACTGCTAGCACTGCGGTGCATTCTGGGAAGTGTAGGCACCTGCCAGAGGCATAATGGGAATCGCTGAAACACTGAATGATCATAAATCTTACTGCAGAGATGTTAAATAAATATACGAGGGGTGTTTATCTTGGGGAAGAGGCCGTGTCCCCGGCATCATAACGAAATCCGCTGAGTTTTTTCCGTGTGCTCTCTCTGCGAGCACCCGGGTTCTGTCGTTTGGCCCCACCTTCTCCCAGGACAGTCTATCCAGTCTCTCCATTGGCGCTGTTGTGTCGGGGTCGTCATTACTGTTATGGTCAGGTGTGAGGCCCCTCTTCCTCAGATCTTTTAAGGCATCAGCTGTGCTGTTATATGTGACTGTGCCATCATCAAAAAACACACGGAGCTTAGCTGGCGGCGGGGTTTGAAAGCGGAGCCCTTTTTCTGTCAGCAGTTTTCTGATAGGGGCGTAGGCTCTCCTCTTCTTTTGAGTCTCCGCTGGGTAGTCCTGGTCAAAGTATACACGCTGCTGATTGAAGCAAATCTCTCCTTTTTTCCAAGCAGACTGAAGCACCATATCCTTGGTTTTGTATGCTAAAAAGTGGATCACCACGGAGCAGGGGCTAGCATTCTGCAGTGGTTTGGGACCCAGAGCACGGTGGCAGCGTTGTATAGCTAGGTCAATATCCTGGAGTGACAACTCAGCCTTAATGAAACTTTCAATAAATCCCAGCAATTTGTCTCCCTCTCTGTCTTCGGGAGTCCCGTAAACACGGATGTTATTTCTTCTTGAGTATGCTTCTAAGTCAGTCAGCTTGGCCTGAATCTTATCTTGGTTGC
This sequence comes from Thalassophryne amazonica, assembly GCF_902500255.1. Taxonomy (NCBI): domain Eukaryota; kingdom Metazoa; phylum Chordata; class Actinopteri; order Batrachoidiformes; family Batrachoididae; genus Thalassophryne; species Thalassophryne amazonica. Next base: position 97,578,718 of record NC_047103.1, on the reverse strand, counting down.
TTGTAGTTTGTGACAGCACCTCTCTCGCCACCGCAGTCCACTCCTCCATTTCTGCTATGCATTGTAGCGACTCCTCCTCCCTGTCCTTGGTCTCTTTCATGTCAGCCATGATTTCGTTTAGCTTTCCATTAACCTCCTCCCTAAAATTATTTGTCTCTCTTCATGTCACCAGAGAGGTTATCACGAAAGCAGCTTAGTTCTTCTTTCACATGTGAACGGATAGCTAAAATCTCTTTGTGGATAGCTCCGATGCTAACTTGCAGCCCCTCTATAACCATGTGCTGGTCAAATGCCTCCTTGTCGGTCTTTTCTTTAGAGTCCCTTTCACCAATTTCCCGTATCTGGTTCGGTTTACCGTTACTTTTTGTTGTCTTTCCCTTTTTCATCGTTAAGTATATGGATTCCAGAAGGTTAATACAGCTCTAGCGTAGGGAAGTTGGCCGACCGCGTTGGGAGCACTTGTTCAGCACGTCTGCTCACCTCAGCACCATGCTGGAAGGCCCCATACAGTCTTCTGATGTACCTTTTGATCTCAAAGGCCAAGGACCTAGTATAATTATTTAAATTCAATAATTAAATATTTTAGGTCAGAGAGATTGCACTAAATGCTGCATCTTACCACATCCCAATGGGGTGATGCCGCTGCACTACACCAGCCACTATCACCATGTTTTTCCATTTAAGATCCATTTGTTTCCCATGTCTAGAGAGCAGGTTTGCCACAGGCACAAGTACCTGGAATTCCTTTGGTGCCCATTGGTTGGTTCTGTGCTTCAAGAGATATAATTAAAAGACAAGCATATTTTGAGTGGTGTACATGTTTATTTATTACCCTTTAAAAACCATGATTTGCAACAAGGACAGAGTTTTATCATGAACCATTGAGATCAGTCATGATCTCAGCTGAACATATTCCACACTACAAGGTGCATAAAAACAAAGTGCATCACAATGCAGTAAACTAAAAATGACAGTGTGACTTTGACATTTGAGAAATCCTCTTGCCAAGTCAGCCCCAAACTCATTGCTCACTCTGTTCATTACTTCTGATAATGAACCTATTCACAGACAGGGGGGCACAGCCTTGGCCCAGGGACCTAGCAATAATCCCCTGTATTAATTAGTTGACCCGAGAGGCAGTTGCTGCTGGACTGGTGAGCAAAATGACAGGCACTCTGCTTACTGTTTATGGCTGGTCATAAAGTGTCCAGCAGCAGGAGAGATGGGAAGGACCACAGAAAAGACAAAGGAGGCAGAGGAGGGTCGGCTGGGGGCCAATCAGGCCAGGATGAACTGCACTGTTGAAGAAATTACAACACTTTTTGCTGGTTATATTTTCAAATCACAACAAACACTTTTTTAGCTTCAGCAATTCATGCTTTCCGATTTGTTTTCTGATATTATTAAATTAAATCAAGCAAACTAATGTGATTGTCCTTGATGTTGTCACTGTAGCAACAAATACATACAACACAGTGGTGGCTGTTGGTCTTTCAAAGAGGGGAAGCTCATTGTCGGCTTACATCATAAAATTGGTCAATTTATTTTTATATTGAAACTCAAATATGTAAAATGTAACACAGTGGTAAACATACCACTGTGTTACATTTTACATTTGAATTGTGTTGCAGGCATCCATGTCAAAATGAGCAAATAATTGCACAAAAACAATAAAGTTTATCACTTTGAACATTAAAAATTTTGTCTTTCTGGTGTATTCAATTGAATATAGGTTGAAGAGGATTTGCAAATCATTGCATTCTGATTTTATTTACATTTTACACAACATCCCAACTTCATTGGAATTGGGGTTGTACAGAACAGAGAGATAACATATTAGTGTCCAAAAGAAAGCTTTCAAAGCATTTTGAAGTAGCAGCACATTGAGCCCTTATTTAAGAATGTTAAATTTCATCTTTTTTTTAGTCCTAATAATTATGACATGACTGACTCTGTAGTGTAATGACAATGGATGTAACTTTTATTTTTTTCTGATTATGTTATGAAGTTGTCAAAAAAATTTATCTATCACAACACCAGGTGGCAGTAAAGACATTTGAAGCAGTGACAGTGCCACCTAGTGTTTGTTGTTAGCTGACTTGGTCTTCGGAGTGAGATTGCATCAGAATTTTGGCTCTCTGTTGGGACTGTTTACACTGAGACTGCTACCTGCTGCTTTGGACTTGAACTAACAGTCTTTTTCAAGACTTTTTTACTTTTTTACCTTTTTACTTTTTTAAACTTTTTTTACTGTGCTCCAACGCCTAAGGAAGACCTCTAACAGTCGAAACATCGCGACGGAGCACTTTTATCAGCTAACTTTCATTAGCGTTGGCAAGCTAACGCTTTTATTTATTTATTTTTTTTATTTTATTTTAGCACTGTTGTCGTGCGTTCGCTGTTGTCGTGCGTTGCCTGTGCTGCTTCATGGCCTGTTTGGTGCCTTGATTGGGGCACTCCTTCTGCTGAATCACCTCTGGATTATTTGCACATTATTCACTTTGTGTGTTTTTGGGAATCCGCTAGCTTAGCGCAGCTACTAGCTCTTAGCCGGTTTAGCATGGCGGCTTCTCCTGTCTCTCCTGCACTTTTCTGCTCTGGGTGTGAAATGTTTAGTTATTCCTCAGCCTCCTTTAGCAGTAACGGTACTTGTAATAAGTGCAGCTTATTCGTGGCTTTGGAGGCCAGGCTGGGCGAATTGGAGGCTCGGCTCCGCACCATGGAAAATTCTACAGCTAGCCAGGCCCCTGTAGTCGGTGCGGACCAAGGTAGCTTAGCCGCCGTTAGTTCCCCCCTGGCAGATCCCGTGCAGTCGGGAAAGCAGGCTGACTGGGTGACTGTGAGGAGGAAGCGTAGCCCTAAACAGAAGCCCCGTGTACACCGTCAACCCGTTCACATCTCTAACCGTTTTTCCCCACTCGACGATACACTCGCCGAGGATCAAACTCTGGTTATTGGCGACTCTGTTTTGAGAAATGTGAAGTTAGCGACACCAGCAACTATAGTCAATTGTCTTCCGGGGGCCAGAGCAGGCGACATCGAAGGACATTTGAAATTGCTGGCTAAGGCTAAGCGTAAATTTGGAAAGATTGTAATTCACGTCGGCAGTAATGACACTCGGTTACGCCAATCGGAGGTCACTAAAATTAACATTAAATCGGTGTGTAACTTTGCAAAAACAATGTCGGACTCTGTTGTTTTCTCTGGGCTCCTCCCCAATCAGACCGGGAGTGACATGTTTAGCCGCATGTTCTCCTTGAATTGCTGGCTGTCTGAGTGGTGTCCAAAAAATGAGGTGGGCTTCATTGATAATTGGCAAAGCTTCTGGGGAAAACCTGGTCTTGTTAGGAGAGACGGCATCCATCCCACTTTAGAGGGAGCAGCTCTCATTTCTAGAAATCTGGCCAATTTTTTTTTTTTGGATCCTCCAAACTGTGACTGTCTAGCGTTGGGACCAGGAGGCAGAGCTGTGGTCTTATACACCTCTCTGCAGCTTCTCTCCCCCTGCCATCCCCTCATTATCCCATCCCCGTAGAGACGGTGCCTGCTCCCAGACCACCAATAACCAGCAAAAATCTATTTAAGCATAAAAATTCAAAAAGAAAAAATAATATAGCACCTTCAATTGCACCACAGACTAAAACAGTTAAATGTGGTCTATTAAACATTAGGTCTCTCTCTTCTAAGTCCCTGTTGGTAAATGATATAATAATTGATCAACGTATTGATTTATTCTGCCTAACAGAAACCTGGTTACAGCAGGATGAATATGTTAGTTTAAATGAGTCAACACCCCCGAGTCACACTAACTGTCAGAATGCTCGTAGCACGGGCCGGGGCGGAGGATTAGCAGCGATCTTCCACTCCAGCTTATTAATTAATCAAAAACCTAGACAGAGCTTTAATTCATTTGAAAGCTTGTCTCTTAGTCTTGTCCATCCAAATTGGAAGTCCCAAAACCAGTTTATTTGTTATTATCTATCGTCCACCTGGTCGTTACTGTGAGTTTCTCTGTGAATTTTCAGACCTTTTGTCTGACTTAGTGCTTAGCTCAGATAAGATAATTATAGTGGGCGATTTTAACATCCACACAGATGCTGAGAATGACAGCCTCAACACTGCATTTAATCTATTATTAGACTCTATCGGCTTTGCTCAAAAAGTAAATGAGTCCACCCACCACTTTAATCATATTTTAGATCTTGTTCTGACTTATGGTATGGAAATAGAAGACTTAACAGTATTCCCTGAAAACTCCCTTCTGTCTGATCATTTTTTAATAACATTTACATTTACCCTGATGGACTACCCTGCAGTGGGGAATAAGTTTCATTACACTAGAAGTCTTTCAGAAAGCGCTGTAACTAGGTTTAAGGATATGATTCCTTCTTTATGTTCTCTAATGTCATATACCAACACAGAGCAGAGTAGCTACCTAAACTCTGTAAGGGAGTTAGAGTATCTCGTCAATAGTTTTACATCCTCATTGAAGACAACTTTGGATGCTGTAGCTCCTCTGAAAAAGAGAGCTTTAAATCAGAAGTGTCTGACTCCGTGGTATAACTCACAAACTCGTAGCTTAAAGCAGATAACCCGTAAGTTGGAGAGGAAATGGCGTCTCACTAATTTAGAAGATCTTCACTTAGCCTGGAAAAAGAGTTTGTTGCTCTATAAAAAAGCCCTCCGTAAAGCTAGGACATCTTTCTACTCATCACTAATTGAAGAAAATAAGAACAACCCCAGGTTTCTTTTCAGCACTGTAGCCAGGCTGACAAAGAGTCAGAGCTCTATTGAGCTGAATATTCCATTAACTTTAACTAGTAATGACTTCATGACTTTCTTTGCTAACAAAATTTTGACTATTAGAGAAAAAATTACTCATAACCATCCCAAAGATGTATCGTTATCTTTGGCTGCTTTCAGTGATGCCGGTATTTGGTTAGACTCTTTCTCTCCGATTGTTCTGTCTGAGTTATTTTCATTAGTTACTTCATCCAAACCATCAACATGTTTATTAGACCCCATTCCTGCCAGGCTGCTCAAGGAAGTCCTACCATTATTTAATGCTTCAATCTTAAATATGATCAATCTATCTTTGTTAGTTGGTTATGTACCACAGGCCTTTAAGGTGGCAGTAATTAAACCATTACTTAAAAAGCCATCACTTGACCCAGCTATCTTAGCTAATTATAGGCCAATCTCCAACCTTCCTTTTCTCTCAAAGATTCTTGAGAGGGTAGTTGTAAAACAGCTAACTGATCACCTGCAGAGGAATGGTCTATTTGAAGAGTTTCAGTCAGGTTTTAGAATTCATCATAGTACAGAAACAGCATTAGTGAAGGTTACAAATGATCTTCTTATGGCTTCGGACAGTGGACTTATCTCTGTGCTTGTTCTGTTGGACCTCAGTGCTGCTTGATACTGTTGACCATAAAATTTTATTACAGAGATTAGAGCATGTCATAGGTATTAAAGGCACTGCGCTGCGGTGGTTTGAATCATATTTGTCTAATAGATTACAGTTTGTTTATGTAAATGGGGAATCTTCTTCACAGACTAAAGTTAATTATGGAGTTCCACAAGGTTCTGTGCTAGGACCAATTTTATTCACTTTATACATGCTTCCCTTAGGCAGTATTATTAGACGGTATTGCTTAAATTTTCATTGTTACGCAGATGATACCCAGCTTTATCTATCCATGAAGCCAGAGGATACACACCAATTAGCTAAACTGCAGGATTGTCTTAGAGACATAAAGACATGGATGACCTCTAATTTCCTGCTTTTAAACTCAGATAAAACTGAAGTTATTGTACTTGGCCCCACAAATCTTAGAAACATGGTGTCTAACCAGATCGTTACTCTGGATGGCATTTCCCTGATCTCTAGTAATACTGTGAGAAATCTTGGAGTCATTTTTGATCAGGATATGTCATTCAAAGCGCATATTAAACAAATATGTAGGACTGCCTTTTTGCATTTACGCAATATCTCTAAAATCAGAAAGGTCTTGTCTCAGAGTGATGCTGAAAAACTAATTCATGCATTTATTTCCTCTAGGCTGGACTATTGTAATTCATTATTATCAGGTTGTCCTAAAAGTTCCCTAAAAAGCCTTCAGTTGGTTCAGAATGCTGCAGCTAGAGTACTGACGGGGACTAGCAGGAGAGAGCATATCTCACCCGTGTTGGCCTCTCTTCATTGGCTTCCTGTTAATTCTAGAATAGAATTTAAAATTCTTCTTCTTACTTATAAGGTTTTGAATAATCAGGTCCCATCTTATCTTAGGGACCTCGTAGTACCATATTACCCCATTAGAGCGCTTCGCTCTCAGATTGCGGGCTTACTTGTAGTTCCTAGGGTTTGTAAGAGTAGAATGGGAGGCAGAGCCTTCAGCTTTCAGGCTCCTCTCCTGTGGAACCAGCTCCCAATTCAGATCAGGGAGACAGATACCCTCTCTACTTTTAAGATTAGGCTTAAAACTTTCCTTTTCGCTAAGGCTTATAGTTAGGGCTGGAATATGCTCACATTTGTTTGCAATAATTAAGAAGCAATGCTCTCACAAACCTCTACTGTTTTTATGCTTTTTTGGGGGGGGCGTTGCCCGAGCGCTGTCTTCAGCGTCACAACGGGGCCCGTAGCACCTGAACAATAATTGTTGGTAGAAATGTGATGACAAATTTGGAATCTGTGGATGTTTTTGCCCTAGAAAACATCTTCAGATCATTTTCAATGACCTACCTTGATGAAATATGGACACAAAAAGCAGTGCTCAGTGACAATGCATTGAATGTCATACATGGGAGCTGGATGGATTCACATGGATGCAAGTAACTAAAATTTTTTTTGACTGAACATCTTTCGTAAGTGAATGGCCAAGTGCTGAAGGGGTGAGGTCCCCTAGGGAGGTCCAGGGGCATGCACCCCTGGGAAATTTGGGGGGGAAAAAATGGTTCAATTTGGTGCATTCTGAGAGCATTTTGGTCAGTTTTTCTTGGTTTAAAACACAGTGATATTTGACTCTTATACTGGACCAAAATATGGCTCAAGTCTTGATTTCATTAACATTTATTTCCTGTGTATTGTCTGCAATAAGTTTCCACAAATGGACTGACTGTCCACATTTACTGACTTTAATTCTGCTTTCATTGTTTTCATTCTACATTTATCAAATTCTGTTGACTGTTTTCGTGATGATACTACAAATGGCCACATATTTTCTAAGTGCCAAACAAGCAGTGTTAGATGTTTGCGTGTCAGCTGGAATTTGGCCAACACCTGCCGCGAGAGGGTTCAATGGGCTCACACAGTGCACACACTGTTTTTCAACTGCTGGTGTGTGCAAATAATTGTAGCAACAGGTGTATGAGGCATTCGAGGCAGCTACGAATTTACACATTTTGCATACAATTCCTGCTTCATGTGTACTTTGTGTGAAGTTCGACCAAATTTGCACTAGGATCAGTCTGTGCAGTCTCACAGCAGAAAACTTTGGATTGACCACGTTAGGTGGAGACTGATGCAGGATCTCTGTCTTCTTAAGGTTGATGTGAAGATGAAACTTGGTGTCAGTTTTGCCAAAGGTTGTAAGGATTTTCTGAAGGCCTTCTGTAAAGGATGACAGACACGCTGCTGTTTCAGCATACTGGAAGTCCAGGAGCAAAGTGGTGATGAGTTTCTTCTTGGCTTTCAGTTAGCTCAGGTTGAAAAGCATTCCATCCATTCTGGACATGATGACAATAAATGGTGGTACCTTGTCCTTGATCAGGGAGATGACTGTGGACATAAAGAACATGAAGAGCTGATGATGCAGCCCTGCCCAAGTCCTGATTGGAGTTGGCATTTTTTTTTTTTGTCACTTTTTGTGCCATTTACCTTTGGCTCTTGAACTTCGCTAGACAGGATGTTTTGCTAAAGCTATTCCCCAGCAGTCACATGACACACTGTTTAATGCATTTGTCAAGCCACTTTTTGAGAAATTGGCCAAAAGCAAAGATCATGTCTGTTGTCTCTCTTGATGGGAGGAAGCTACTCTACATTTCAGGATGGATGTTTTCTGCTTGTGGTCTCAGGTGTTTGTTGGCAGTTCCATGCAAGAACCTTGCTGCAGGTAGACAGCAAGCAGATTTCACAATGGTTTCCACCGTCAGACTTGTCTCATCTCTGCTTGTACAGCGTGACCCAAAAAAAACAGAACCCATAAAAATTTAAATAAATCCTACAAAAATTTGCTAGATGGAAACTATGATTGGAATAATTGTTTTCCCCAACATGCCTTGGTCCACCAAGGAAAAGACATTTTACCTGGAAGCATATTTCTCAAACAAATCATACCATTTGGATCATAATTTTGAAAGGACATGACTTTTATGAAAAGCGACCAAGATAACTGAAACTTTGGGGAATAATTGTACACATGCTGAAGTTTAAGGTAGGGTTTACTACAATTTGCATTGGTTCTATTTTTTTTTTTGGGGGGGGGGGGGGTCACCTTGTACATGGTGACAATCACAAAACATTTCAAATAAGCAGTCCAGATTTTGCTGATGAGTTGATACAGTTTGTGTTTCAGAAAGCAACCTCCTTTAAAGACCTCAATGGTAATGTCTTTGTGATCAAGTGATGTACTTTGTGCTTTAGTTTTTAATGGACTACAATACATTGCTTGTCTTGAGCACTCCACAGACACAACTAATAGTACAGGTTCTAAGCCAAAGTATTGTTCAGATTATCAAGAAAGCATGAAATTTGGCACACGTAGCACAGGGTATATAGAAATAATTAGGGGTGGACACCAGCGAAATTGATCTTCTGAAGGAGTGTGGTAACATTTGTTTTTAATATAGCCGCCAGAGTGCTAAAATCACTGGTTTTGAATAGCTCTGTCCTTGCACTCTTTCTTTTGATTATGACTGATGGTGAAATTCTTTCAAACAACACACAAAGCAATGTATTGTCATGTATTAGAAGAACATGTTCAACATTAAGCCCCTACCTTTGACTTTCAGATTGTAAAGATTGATTTTTTTTACTTGAAGAAATTACAGCAATTGTAATAATCCAAGTTTTACTGTTTATTTTTGTATGATGTTGTGAAGTGAAGAATGGCCCATATATATATATATATATATATATACAAGGTCTGTTACAAAAGTACGGACCTTTGGCTGGGAAAAAAAACTGGCTTACCTGGAGCGTTGGAAACTTAATCACCCTCGAAGTAGTCTCCTTGGGACTCCACACACTTCTCCCAGCAGTGTCGCCACTGTTGGAAGCATTCCAAGAAAGCCTCTTTTGGAATGGAGTGCAGCTCCGCCATCGTTGCAGACATAATGTCCTCTCGTGTCTCAAATCGCGTTCCTTTTTTTTTTCTTTAATTTTTTCTTTTTACACAAACACAAAACAAAAACAGAACCAAATATATAACAACAACACCAGCCCAGCTCAAAATCAAAAATGCCAAACTCATAATAAAAAAAAAGAGAGATAGTTTAGAAAAGAATCATGGGCATTCCACTATTGGTAAAATGACCTTTGTACATCATAGAAAGCCCCGCGAAAAAATAGCTGCCAGATCCAGACCAACATACCACAAATAAGGGTCCCATATTTTATAGAACGCATCTTCCCTATTATGTAGCTTACTCGTTAGGAAGTCCAGTGAAATATATTCAAGAACAGTCTGCTGCCACTGTGTTCTTGATGGGGCTTTGTCTATAATCCAGTTCGAGAGGACACATTTCCTAGCACAGAAAGTAAGCATCATGTAAAGTTGTCTTTCACATTTCTTCTTAATGTTATTTGTCATTCCCAGCAACATATACAATGGGTTACATTCAGTAATAATAGAAAGGATCTTGTCCAATTCACCTTTTATACTAAACCAAAATTGTATTTTCCTACAGGACCAAAGACAGTGAGTGAGGTTACCCAAATCGCATTCCTTTTAATGGTCTTTTAAGTTTTGGGAACAGCCAGAAGTCGCAAGGGGCCATGTCAGGAGAGTAAGGTGCCTGTTGAACCACCGGAGTCTGGTTTTTCATCAAATAAGTCTGAATTAAGTGAGAGGAATGAGCTGGAGCATTGTCATGATGGATGCACCAATTTCCTGTGGCCCACAACTCCCGTCTCTTGCGCCGCACACCATCATGTAGACGACAGAGGACATCCCTGTAATACTCCTTTGTTATTGTTTGACCCTGTGGTGCGTACTCATGGTGTACCACACCACGGGAGTCAAACAAAACAGTCAGCATTACCTTCATGTTGCTGCGCACTTGGCGCACCTTCTTTGGTCGTGGCGACGTGGAATGCATAAATTATGACGACTGGAATTTGGTTTCTGGGTCGTACCCGTACACCCAGGACTCAACACCGGTGATTATGGTGTCCATAAAGCTGGGATCAGTTTGTATGGAGTCCAGCATGTCCTGTGAGACTTCAACACGACGTTGCTTTTGCTCCGGCATCAGCAACTTTGGCACAAATTTCGCCGCCACTCGTTTCATGCCCAAATCTTCTGTCATGATGGAATGTGCCGAAAAATTACTAATGTCCACCTCTTCCGCAATTTCTTGGACAGTCACACGACGGTCCCGCATAACCACAGCGTGCACTTTGGAAATGATCTCGTCCTTTCAGCATGTTGAAGGCCGACTGGCACACGGCTCGCTCTCCACCATTACGCGGCTGTCTTTAAACCGGTTGTACCACTCCTTAATCCGTGTGGTGCTCATAGCTTCATCTCCGAAAGCCGTCTGTATTTTCCGAATCGTTTCCAACTGGCTGTCGCCAAGTTTCTGGCAGAATTTGATGCAATAGCGCTGCTCCAAGCGTTCAGCCATTTTCCTCACAAAAAAAAATCAGACGAGGGGGGTGGAGCACTCCTCCCACAAGGCGTGCTCACAGGCGAATGACGCAACCGACAGGCGTGAAAAAACTCACGCATGCACACAAAGGTTCCAGCTTGGCTGATGCAATCACACGTGATTCAAATCCATAAGGTTATTGCAAAACATAAAAAGGTACTATACTTTTCTAACAGACCTCGTAATCAGTCAGACAGAACGCTGATCAGAACTGTAATGTTGAGTTGTCTGCTCCTCGTGCACATTTCTTTTGCATCTCTTGCTGATGTTATAAAACACACAAAATCTACAAGTTGTCATTCAGATGTTGTTCCAGCTAAGGTGCTGAAGGAGGTTTTTAATACTGTTGGGGCGGGTCTCCTAACTTTTATCAATGCTTGTCTTAGATCAGGGTCTGTTCCAGCTGCTTTTAAACATGCTGTGTTAAAAAACCTCACCTGGACTCGTCAGTTTTATCCAGTTTTAGACCTGTGTCTCATCTGCCATTTCTGTCTAAGGTTTTAGAAAAGGTTGTCTTTTTACAGTTACAATAATTTTTAGAAGACAATCATCCTTGAAAAATTCCAATGCGGGTTTAGATCGCAACACAGCACTGAGTCAGCACTTTTATAAGTTCATAATGACATTACCTTGTCGGTAGATGCAGGGAATCCTGCTGTGTTGGTTCTGTTGGACCTCACAGCAGCCTTTGATACTGTGGATCACACAGTACTTGTTTTCAGGTTAGAACATTTTATTGGCATTCAGTGTAGTGCACTTAAGTGGTTTAGATCATATTTGGCTGAAAGGAGCTTTTCTGTCATGATCGGGGACCTCTCCTCATCAACTGCTCCTCTGTGCTGTGGAGTGCTACAGGGTTCTGTCCTTGGGCTATTCTATTTTCTTTGTAATTTATTTCAATTCAATTTATTTCCTTTATATAGTGCCAAATCACAACAGAGTTGCCTCAAGGAGCTTCACACAGGTAAGGTCTAACCTTACCAACCCCCAGAGCAACAGTGGTAAGGAAAAAATCCCTCTGAGGAAGAAACCTCAAGTAGACCAGACTCAAAGGGGTGACCCTCTGCTTGGGCCATGCTACAGACATAAATTACAGAAATAATTCACAGAACAATTCATGGACGAATATACAAGAATTGCTGTTGGTGCACAGGACAGGAGGATCGCCAACACAAACACAACTCCCATCTCTGGATGGAGCTGCACCTTACACAGAGAAAAAACAGAATCAGGCATCAGAAAGACAAAAAATACTGTATAATTTGCCATAATTTTGTACATTCTGCCATTGGGGTCACTTATAACCCAGCACAACCTGTCCTTTCATTGTTATGCAGATGATCTGCAAATCTATATGCCTGTGAGGACTAATGGGAGTGATGGTTTGTCATCATTGTTTAATTGTATTCGCGATGTAAAGCAGTGGCTGTCCCAAAACTTCCTTTACCTGAATGATGGTAAAATGGAGATCATGGTGTTTGAGCGCTCTGGCATACCAAATGTGGTAACACCAAATTTTGGTGCTTTGGCTAAAAATGTAAAACCAGCTGTCAAGAATTTGGGAGTGATATTTGACAGCTGTTTGAGGTTCGATCAACAAATAAACTCTGTTGTCATAGTTAGTTTTTTCCAACTTCACCTTTTGACTAAAATAAAGCACTTCCTCAGTAGACGTGAACTTGAGACAGCCATTCATGCTTTCATCAGCTCCAGACTTGATTATTGTAATGCACTTTATTCGGGCATTAATCAGTCATCTCTTGCACGTCTCCAATTGGTGCAGAATGCTGCTGCTCGTCTTTTAACAAGCACTTTTAGATGTGAGCATATTACACCCGTCCTGTGCTCACTCCACTGGCTTCCAGTTCATTTCAGAATTGATTTTAAAATTTTAATGTTTGTTTTTAAAGCTATTTATGGCCTTGCACCTCCCTACTTGTCTGAATTTTTAACTTTGTGCACCTACAGTAGGACATTAAGGGCATCTGGCCAGCTTTACTTAGATGTTCCGAGGTCAGGATATAAACGCTGGGGTGATCATGCTTTCGCGGTAGCTGGCCCCAGAATGTGGAACGAGCTACTGTTTGAGTTACGTACTGTTCCTGACCTAGCACTTTTTAAATCTAAGTTAAAAAGGTATTTATTTAAAGTGGCCTTTAACACTTAGTGGGGAGGTGACATGTTCTGTTTTTATGTGCTGTTTTAAAATTTTATTCTATACGAGGTCTGTGAGAAAAGTATCTGACCTTTTTATTTTATGCAAAAAATATATGGATTTGATTCATATGTTTTTACGTCAGCCAAGCTTGAACCTTCGCGCACATGCGGGAGTTTTTTCACGCTTGTCGGTTGCGTCATTCGCCTGTGGGCAGGCTTTGAGTGAGCACTGGTCCACCCCTCTTGTCGTTTTTTCATTGCGAGGAAATGGCGGAATGATTTGGGCTTTGTTCCATCAGAATTTTTTCAGAAACTGTTAGAGACAGGCAGCTGGAAACCATTCGGAAAATTCACATGGCTTTCGGTGAAAATTTTATGGGCTTCACAGAGATTACGGAGTGTTACTACCGCTTTAAGGACAGCCCACAATGGCGCATAGCGCGCCGCGCTCCGAGCCGCGATCGACAGGCAGAAACCACCATTTCATTTCTAAACGGATGGCTATATCGATCTGGGACCGTCGTGTGCAATTTCTCTGGTTATCACAAGAGCTGGACATCAGCCATTTTCCAGCAGATTTCACTTTTAACAAGAGATTTTGTCATGGAAAGCCGCGCGGACGCTTCGCGCGTCACGACGGATTCGCTGATGGAGCGAAACAAAGAACACCTCCGTTTTGGAGTGTTAGAGGACAAGTTGGGACATGCCTATCTCGGCTTTCAGTGGCTTACCAGTCGAGTGAGTATAAAAGAAATTGTGGAGAGCTGGGCACTCAAAAACGGAGGTGTTCTTTGTCTCGCTCCATCAGCGAATCCGTCGTGATGCGCGAAGCCTCTGCGCGGCTTTCCATGAAAAAATCTCTTGTTAAAAGTGAAATCTTCCGGAAAATGGCTGATGTCCAGCTTTTGTGATAACCAGAGAAATTGCACACGATGGTCCTGGATCCATACAGCCCTCCGTTTAGAAATGAAATGGTCGTTTCTGCCTGTCGATCGCGGCTCGGAGCGCGGCACGCCGTGCGCCATTGTGGGCCATCCTTAGCGGTAGTAACACTCCGTAATCTCTGTGAAGCCCATTAAAATTTTCACCGAAAGCCATGTGAATTTTCCGAATGGTTTCCAGCTGCCTGTCTCTAACAGTTTCTGAAAAAATTCTGATGGAACAAAGCCCAAATCATTCCGGCATTTCCTTGCAATGAAAAAACGACGAGAGGGGTGAACCAGTGCTCATTCAAAGCCTGCCCACAGGCGAATGACGCAACCGACAGGCGTGAAAAAACTCACGCATGCGCACGAAGGTTCAAGCTTGGCTGACGTAAAAACATATAAATCAAATCCATATATTTTTTGCATATAATAAAAAGGTTGGATACTTTTCTCACAGACCTCATATGTGTTTTATTTTTGTGAATTTGTGTTTTAATGTTAAGCACCTTGGACACCAGTCGGTGCTATAAAGCGATTTATAAATAAATGTTGATATATATATACGAGGGCTGTCAATAAAGTAACAGTCCTTTTTATTTTTTTCAAAAACTATATGGATTTCATTCATATGTTTTTACGTCAGACATGCTTGAACCCTCGTGCGCATGCGTGAGTTTTTCCACGCCTGTCGGTGACGTCATTCGCCTGTGAGCACTCCTTGTGGGAGGAGTCGTCCAGCCCCTCGTCGGAATTCCTTTGTCTGAGAAGTTGCTGAGAGACTGGCGCGTTGTTTGATCAAAATTTTTTCTAAACCTGTGAGACACATCGAAGTGGACACGGTTCGAAAAATTAAGCTGGTTTTCAGTGAAAATTTTAACAGCTGATGAGAGATTTTGAGGTGATTCTGTCGCTTTAAGGACTTTTCACGGTGCGAGACGTCGCTCAGCGCTCTCAGGCGGCGTCATCAGCCTGTTCAAGCTGAAAACCTCCACATTTCAGGCTCTATTGATCCAGGACGTCGTGAGAGAACAGAGAAGTTTTAGAAGAAGTCGGTTTCAGCATTTTATCCGGATATTCCACTGTTAAAGGAGATTTTTTTAATGAAAGACGTGCGGACGGATCCGCGCGTCGGGACACAGCCGACATGGTGCGGCGGCACAGGAAAAACACCTCCGTGTTGATAACCATTTGTAAAATCCAGGCGGCTTTTGATGGCTTTCAGTGGAGTGAGTATATGAGAAATTGTTTAACAGGCAGGACATGTTCCAACTTGTCCTTAAGGCTTTCAACAGAGGTGTTTTTCCTGTGGCGGATCTGCGCGTCGGGACGCAGCCGACGCGCGGATCCGTCCGCACATCTTTCATTAAAAAAATCTCCTTTAACAGTGGAATATCCGGATAAAATGCTGAAACCGACTTCTTCTGAAACTTCTCTGTTCTCTCACGACATCCTGGATCAATACAGCCTGAAATGTGGAGGTTTTCAGCTTGAACAGGCTGATGACGCCGCCTGAGAGCGCTGCACGACGTCTCGCACCGTGGGAAGTCCTTAAAGCGACAGTCTCACCTCAAAATCTCTCATCAGCCGTTAAAATTTTCACTGAAAACCAGCTTAATTTTTCGAACCGTGTCCACTTCGATGTGTCTCACAGGTTTAGAAAAAATTTTGATCAAACAACGCGCCAGTCTCTCAGCAACTTCTCAGACAAAGGAATTCCGACGAGGGGCTGGACGACTCCTCCCACAAGGCGTGCTCACAGGCGAATGACGTCACCTACAGGCGTGGAAAAACTCACGCATGCGCACGAGGGTTCAAGCATGTCTGACGTAAAAACATATGAATGAAATCCATATAGTTTTTGAAAAAAATAAAAAGGACCGTAACTTTATTGACAGCCCTCGTATATATATATATATATATATATATATATATATATATATTTACAAGTTCAAGCTGTGTGATTTGCAAATAAAGTGTGTTTTTCATCTGTATGTATTTACGTTCAGTTTCTTTTGGTGGCCATTTTAAAAATTGCATGCCATACCTACTTAAGTTGCATATTTCACTGGTGTCCACTCCTTAAATTGTAAATCATAACCTAAAGATTGAGTTTCATGCTTTCTTTAAAATGTGAACAACTGGTCCATTTGTGGCACCTTAGAACCTGTACTATAAACTAAGTATGAAGAGAGTTTCTTTGAGAGTTGGGGTTCTCCTGAGGTCTTCAGTGATGTCTTGTCTTGGTAGATTGCTGAGCACTTCCCCTTCCTCAAAAATTGGGTCAATATCCAAATATTGTCCTTGCTTTTACACTATCTTACTAGATTGCTTCAGTAAGACAATGGAAAAGGAAATGATAACATAGAAAAGTTTGTTTGTCAATTCATACCCATGAGTTGCTTTAAATTTTCACAAATGGAAACAAGGAGTTCATACATGTGAGCCAGTTTTAAATCAACCTTAATTATTTAAATTCAATAACTACTATGAATTCAAATGAAAGGGAGTTGTTTGTATCTGTGAATTGCTTTAAAGATCTTTTAAATCTCTCGTTGGATGAATGTATAAGTATATAAGTACAAATAATGTGTTGTTCACACTTGTTTCTAGCTAGTGTTATGTCAACAATTAAAGGGTGCGAACAACTTAAATACTGAGACATACTGGAGATTTCATCAGTCTGTTATGACTGATTGTAAGCGCAAGATGGCTTCTGACCATATTGAAGAAATATTCAATGAAAACTGTCACCCTGAGGGTGTCAGATATCTTTGCAAAAAGATGAATAAGAGAGACTACCATGAGGAATGACCACCATGAAGAGGGGCTACGGAGCAAAGCCAATCACTACATTCATGCCAAATTTGGAGCCATCTTTGAACCTGTCCAAGGACTGTGTCTCAAGAATGGTGCCTGTGAATTTGAAGACCCTGACAGTAATAGGAATGGGGTTATGCTGTCGGCTGTATGTGCACAACAACAGGAAACAGAATATGACCTTTTGACCACTTAAAATAGGTCAAGTTTAGCCATCTTTGAACTTGTTCATGGTCTGTGTCCCAAGAATGTTCCCTGTGAATTTGAAGACCCTGGCAGTGATAGGACTGGACTTGTGCTTATCACAGACAGATGGACAGACGGATGGACAGATGGATGGACAGACGGATGGATGCAAGGCCTTCGCAATACACAATGCCCTTGTTTTGACCTCGGGTAAAACTAACTGGTAACAGTAAAAAATACTGGGACTCACAATGACATATGACATTGGTTTACTATCCTGTCATGAATCACCCTATTACTGAATACTACACTGTTAAGGGCCGCTTCACACATAACACGATTGAAGCCGACTGGTGCATGAAGGAGGAATTGCAAGCCATTCATGAAAAATTGGAGCTACATCAAACACCTGTGGCTCCAACCATTCACACACATAAGTGCCCTGTGCTTGCTCATTCGAGCCCCCTCTCGGCAGGTGTCGGCCAAATTCCAGATGTCACACATAAACATCTAACACCACTCGTTGCACACTTATAAAAGGTGGGGCTATTCACACACCTGGTACGATACAAGACAACAGGTGATCACATATGACCTGTCTGTGAAAATTGTCAAAGTGCAACACAAGTGTGGCGTCACCTAGCAACACTCATGGGTATTTTACAGCCCCCTTTTCTTGATGGTTTCTTCACATTGGCTCCCACAGTTTGTGAGTTTCCTGAGACTACCTGTGCTTCCATGTAAAGTCCAAGTGTTTTTTTTGTTGTTTTTTTAATTTCATTCAGTGTAACTCTGTTTTGGACTCTGTGTATTTTGCACAATTTCTCACGTCTCATTTTTGTCATTGTTTGGAGTATGTGGCACTGTGGAATTAACAAATCATCTGCATTTTTGCACTTACCTCCTGCCTTTTTGCTGCCTGCATATTGGAGTTCACTTTCAACATTGTAAATCATAACAGGGATATATATATATATATATATATATACACAAACAACCCCAGTTCCAATGAAGTTGGGAAAGTTGTGAAATGTAAATGAAAACAGAATACACACACACACACACACATCTTCAACCGCTTAGTCCAATTAAGGGTTGTGGGGAGCTGGAGCCTATCCCAGCAGTATAGAACATGAGGCGGGGTACACCCAGGACAGGATGCCAGTCTGTCACATGAAACAATAATACAATAATTTGCAAATCTTCTTCAACCTATATTGAATTGAATACACCACAAAGACAACATATTTAATGTTCAAACCAAATTCATCACGAAATTCCAAACAGATTAATAAACTTTGTTCTTCACTGCTTTATTTTACATCTCATGATGAACAGATTGTCCCCATAATAAAACTATTTCATCATTGTTCATATCCTTAAAACGTCAGCCATCTGTTTATACCTGTATATTTACTTATATTATACTATATGTATACTTCAGATCAGAGACAGATTAATGTTGCTTAAATTAACATTCCTGTATGTTTTAAACAGGTGCTGCCCCTTTCCGAGGTTTAATTTGATTTTATATTTAATTAAATATTGGCTTAACTTCTTTTCTTTTACGTAAATTTATTGTGACAATATAGGTGCTTTCCAAATTAATAGTGTTAACGATAATACAAATGATGCATGACTCATCCTGGCCCCCATTAGGAAGACATTTCAATATCAAATATTAGTAAATCTAAAGCCCCGTCACACATACAAAGAATGTGCAGGAACCAGGCCGAGACAGGAAATACTGCGTGCATGTGCGTGCTGAAATTATCTCTCAGCTGTGTGTGTGTGTGTGTTTGTAAGGGCTGAATGAGCCACTAAGCATGCACACGCATGGGGCTGAAATGATCACACGGCTCTGTGTGTGTGTGTGTGTGTGTGTGTGTGTGTGTGTGTGTGTGTGTGTGTGTGTGTGTGTGTGTGTGTGTGTGTGTGTGTGTGTATGTTCATAATGGCTGCATGAGCTAGTAAGCATGTGCTCCTCACTCCACGTGTCACGGACACCGTTGCTGGAAGTATGCTGGCAGTGGGCCAAGCAGTCACGCCATGCATCAGATGCAGCCTTTCCAGTGAACTTTAATTTCTTTTTTCTTTTTTACTCACTTCAGGAGCACAGCGCAACTCAGTACACTGTAATGTGGGTTGGATTAACACATGGGATTTAATTTTTGCCATGGTTATTTGCAGCACCCAACAGCTGTGTGAAGCTTTTTACCACAGGCTTGTGTTCCTATGCACTCTGCACTGTCCTAGTTCCAGGTGAGTTTCATGTTTAACCCTCTGGATGGAGTCTTGGCTATTTTTGAGCATTTTTGACTACTTTTGGTTTTACCTTCATAATTTACCTTAAAAAAATGTTTACCTGGCCTTGTTTGGTGTCATTTTTTTTCAGCAAATCACCCCAAAACCTAAAATTTGAATGAGAAAAAGTTAGGTTTTTTTTTTTTTTTTTTTTACTGTGAAAACCGGAAACATATTTAACAAACCATTTTTAGAATTTACAATGCAAATATAAATTGTAAATTTCAAAAATATCTGTAAAAATGTAGCATAAATAAATTTATACACAATAATTCACATAAACATGCAAGAAATGTTTCAGGCATTTTTTGTGACTATTTACATGCAATAAGATGCCACACAAATTATATTTGTGCCACTCAGAAAAACAATTCCTGTCCAATGCACATCAGTAACCAAAAAACTTGTAGATATTCCACCTCAATAGCCATGTGTATTTTTCCCTAATTCCTTGTTTTTTGTAGCATTTTTATTGGTGTTGGTACAGACTGTCCTGGCCAAAAAAAAAAAGAAAAAAAATAGAAAAGGTGTTTTGGACTTTGGTGGGGGGAAGTCTCTACCTGAAGTCCTGTATTCTTTGCCCCTGGAGCCTGCTCTGTGTTCTAGGAGTCAGTGCTGCAGCAGAGTTCTGCAGCACCCGAGCCCTGCAGAAGCTGGAAAGAGAAGCGCACGGCCCGATCCACTGGGTAGGTCTGTACACACAGATCTGTGAATCCACCTACTCCGGTTCATCCAGACCAGAACAATAAAGTCCACTTCATCATCAGACTGATCACTCTCTAGTTCAGACTCTGATGAAGTGCACTGTGCTCGATTGTCTTCATGCAGTTAAAAAAAATAGAGACTTGACACTCCAAGCATGGCAAACAGCCATACGTACCAGCCATGGCAAGCCCAGGCTGGTACGTAGGGTTTAATTAGGTCAGAAAAGTAGGGAGGTGCCAGTCCATGAACAATTTTATAGGCTCGTAGCAGAACCTTAAAATCTGATCTCACAGGGACAGGAAGCCAGTGAAGAGATGCCAAAATGGGTGTAATGTGGTCGAGCTGCGTGTCGTCAGAGCGAGCTGCAAAAAGTTTGTACCTGAGTTTTCAGAGGTGGTGTTTGTAGTTGCCATCTGCCACGCCGGTGTTTGCCAACCCGGACAGTGGGAATACCACCTCAACTGGCAACTTAGCCCCGCGACTGGACAGCAACAACGTCCGAGGCCCGCCCAATGTGGTGAATTCACTGAGGCCGCGCGCTGCGTCATTAGAGCCGCGCGTCACGAGTGCCGCTTCCCCGAGGCCTCGTGCAGCCACCGCAGATCCATCAGCGCGGAAACACCGAGGCCACGCGGCACCAGCGCAGTGCAGATCCATCCCGGTGACAAACAACGCAGGCTGTTAACATCGGCGATCGACAAGCTGCTCATAAGCCGACCATGGGGCCTAAGAAGGTTCTGACAGCGGAGGATATTAAAAAATCTCTGGACTTTCTATCAGAGGAGATTTCTGTTGTGAAGCGGCAACAGAAATCAATTATGGATCTGGTGGAGGAGGTGAAGGCATTACGGCTCCAGAATGCCGAGAAAGACCGGCATCTGGTGCAGCTGGAAAATAGAGTGGCTGAATTGGAGCAGTACACCAGAATTAACGACGTCATCATCACAGGTCTTCATATCAAACCACGGTCCTACGCACGGGCGGTAACAGATGAGAGCGGAGGGGAGCCCAGTGAACAGGAGGTCAGCTCTGTGGAAAAACAGGTTGCTGATTTCCTCCTATCTAAAGGTATAGAAATGGATTTAAATAACATTGAAGCGTGCCACCCTCTGCCCCGGAGAAATGACGGTGATAAACGAACCGTCATCATGAGATTCATCAACAGAAAACACAAAACAGCACTGTTAAAACAAGGAAGAAAACTGAAAGGGACAAACGTATTCATCAATGAACACCTCACCAAACAGAATGCCGACATCGCCAGGAAAGCACGCTTCTTAAAGAAACAGGGAAAAATCCAGCACACATGGACTTCAAACTGTAAAATATTCATCAAACTGAACGGATCACCAGAACAAGCAAAAGTCATGGCAATAAGGAACATCGAGGAGCTGGACAAATATGAACAATAGTGTTTCTTAAAGCGAGGATCTGGACAAATATGACCAATAAGGTATGAGGACACAAACACATCACAACACCATGACACAGACCAGAGGAACCTATTCATCTACTACCTATTCATCTACATCTGGAGACAAGAAGGATATAACTCAAAGGATTGCTGATCATGGAAAAGTAGAACTGAGAACATTTAAATACACAGACCACAATGTACTGGACTTGGAGCACGATATAGACCCGGACAATAATTTCTTCTCAAATATCAATGACAGTTGTTGCTATTATACAGATGAACAGTTTAATCGGATCATTAAAACGGATAACAAATTATCAATAATCCATTTCAACAGCAGAAGTCTATATGCAAACTTTAACAACATTAAAGAATATTTAAGTCAGTTTAAAAAAATATTTAACATAATTGCTATATCAGAAACATGGATCAATGAAGATAAAGGAATGGATTTTGAACTGGATGGATATGAATTTAATTGTGTAAACAGAAAAAATAAGAGTGGAGGAGGAGTGGCTGTGTATGTGGATAAGAACATGGATTATAAAATAGTAGACAATATGACAACTGTGATTGATAACTTATTAGAATGTATAACTATTGAAATATGTGAAGAAAAAAGCAAAAATGTATTAGTCAGCTGTATATATAGAGCACCAGGATCTAGTATTGAAACATTCACTGACTGTATGGGAAAAATGTTCTCAAAAACTAATCAAAAAACTGTGTTCATTTGTGGTGACTTAAATATTGATCTGCTCAATCCAAATAAGCATAAAATAACAGATGAATTTATCAGTATAATGTACAGTATGAGTTTATATCCAAAAATCACCAGGCCAAGCAGAATTACATCCCATAGTGCCACCTTAATTGATAATATATTCAGCAATGATATTGAGAATAACACTGTGAGTGGATTATTAATCAATGACATTAGTGATCATCTACCAGTTTTCATCGTTTATAATAGAAACCATTGGCGGAATCAGCCAGAGGAGAAAATAAAATACAGGCGAGTGCAGACAGAGGAAAACATGAACACACTAAAGAAGGATTTACAGGAGCAAAACTGGGAAAAGGTATACAGTGAAAGTGATGTTGATAGTGCATATGAAACTTTTTTACAAATATTTACATCATTATATGATAAAAATTGTCCAATTAAACAAGACTACAGAAAACAAAAAAGGAATATTATAGTAACATATTATATAATAACAAAAACAATATTAAAGGAATATGGGATATATTAAATAGCATTATCAAAAATGGTAATAAAAAACAGAGTTACCCTCAGTATTTCATTGATAATAATGTCAAGAAGGAAAATAAGGATGAGGTAGTCAACAGTTTTAATAATTTTTTTGTAAATATTGGACCAAGCTTGGCAGAAAAATTCCCGATTCCCAACCTGAGGATTGGGATAATAATCTCATAGAAAGAAATCCCTGTTCAATGTTCCTCACAGCAGTGGATGGAAATGAAATTATAGACATTGTGAATAATTGTAAATATAAAACATCTACCGATTTAAATGAAATTGATATGGTGGTGGTAAAACAGGTCATTGAATGGATTGTAGAACCATGAACATACATCTGTAACTTATCATTTCAAACCGGTAAATTTCCCAATCAAATGAAAATAGCTAAGGTTGTGCCGCTGTATAAGACTGGGGATAGACACCACTTCACAAATTATAGACCTGTTTCTTTGCTTCCACAATTTTCCAAATTATTAGAAAAGTTATTCAATAATAGATTAGACAAATTCATAAATAAACATAAATTACTTACTGATAGTCAATATGGATTCAGAGCACATAGTTCAACATCACTTGCATTAATAGAATCAGTTGAGGAGATTACAAACGCCATAGACCACAAATTACATTCAGTTGGAATATTTATAGACCTTAAAAAGGCTTTTGATACAATTAATCATGACATATTAATCAATAAACTTGAACAGTATGGGATTAGGGGGTTGGTGTTGCACTGGGTGAGAAGCTACTTAAGTAACAGAAAACAGTTTGTGAAGTTGGGGGAATATACATCATCATGCTTGGACAATGCTTGTGGCGTCCCACAGGGGTCAGTATTGGGTCCAAAACTGTTTCTAATTTATATAAATGATATTGTCAATGTTTCCAAAATATTAAAATTAGTATTATTTGCAGATGACACAAGCATTTTTTGTTCAGGAGGGGATTTGCAGGAGTTACTGAGGAGGATCAGTATAGAAATGGGAAAATTGAAAATACGGTTTGACAGAAACAAATTATCATTAAACTTAAGTAAAACAAAATACATGTTATTTGGCTATTGTAATACAGACATACAGGTTCAGTTACAAGTCGAGGGGGTAGATATTGAAAGGGTACATGAAAATAAGTTTCTGGGGGTGATAATAGATGATAAGATAAACTGGAAGACTCATATAAAACATATACAAAGTTACAAAGTAAACTGTCAAGAAGCATTTCAGTTCTAAACAAAGCAAAACATATTCTGGACCACAACTCACTCCGCATTCTTTACTGCTCACTGGTTTTACCATATTTACAGTACTGTGCAGAGGTATGGGGTAATACTTATAAAGGTACAACACAATCACTATCAGTAATGCAGAAAAGAGCTATAAGAATTATTCATAATACTGGCTATAGAGATCATACAAATCCACTATTTTTACAATCCAAATTCTTAAAATTCACAGACTTGGTTCATTTTCAAACAGTACAAATTGTGTATAAAGCAATAAACAATTTACTTCCAGCAAATATTAAAAATATGTTTTTTAACAGATCAGGGGATTACAGTCTGAGGGGGAAATTTAATTTAAAGCATCAGTGGGCACGAACAACATTAAAAGGTTTCTGTATTTCTGTCTGTGGGGTGAGGATGTGGAACAGATTGGGAGTGGGGGCTCAAGCAATGTCCAAGCATGAATTATTAATATTCACAGTGTTACATTTTTTGATCCACCCATTTGATCTTAATCATCATTAATGATTAAATTTTGTTACATTTTCTAGTGCCCCGTATGTGAGGCACATCCAATCATATCTTAAAGAAAAATATTTACTCATGTTTCAAACTGCTACATTTTATGGTGCCACAGTGTGTGGCCAAATTATTAAAAATTATTTAAATCATTACATAATTTTAGTGCCACCATGGGAGCCCCATCATAAAGATGCCAAATTATTAAATATTTAAATTTTTTATCCCAACTTTATCGAAAACGTGCTGGGCTGATGCTTGGACCTCTGACAGGCAATTGTGGTATGTATGATAACAGTTCTATTCCGCAAACAGCAAACATCGGATAAAATATTTCCTATTTTAAATACAGCTCATTAAATGGAAAAACATGTATTATGATAGGGAGATCAAAATTCTGGATAATTAAACACCAAAATGCCCTTTCTGATGCAACATTATATGCAGAAATGAATGTTTTCAAGCAAGCAATATAAAATATTTTAGGACTAGTCCGTTATCCGAATTGAGGCAAGTGGGTGAATGAATAAGAATCTTCCAAAACCCATCTCAAAAATTGAGATGGGTTTTGGAAGGACAAACAGATAGAATAGGTAATCATTCAGTTCTGATGAGAATGGTCAAATATCATTCCCATAATGCAATGGAGAGCAATGGGTTGTATGAAGAGATGAAAATTTCATCACATGAAAGGAGGATCCTAAACAGTCTTGCATGGATGTTAATTGTCACACGTTCTGGCATGATGAATTAATTCATTACAGCATCAGGTCTTTGTGGCATCATAGTGTTAGTATGTCAATGAAAGATAAAACTAAAACAACTGAAGTGGAACTGGTTCAAGACTAAAGGCAAAAAGAAAAAGTTAAAAATCTTTGATACAAGCAACATTAATTCCTTTTCTACACCTGCTTCAATTTAAAATTTTTCAATTTATTTTATTTACATAGTTCCATATCACAACAATGATGCCAAGAGGTGCTTCACATGGGTAAGGTCTGATCAACCCCCCTGAGCAAGCAAACAGGTGACAGTGGTCAGGCAAAATGCCCACTCCATGGGCCATTCCAACATATACAAGGATTTTACAAGGTGATCATGTAATAATATTTATATTACAGTGATAAGATCCATTCAGCTGCGACCCTTTGATGTGTGCAATGACGCATTGAAGCGCATGAGGCAGCAGTGGGGCGCACCTGCCCGTGGTGTCACATAGATGATGAGCAGAGTGTTTCACATTATTTATGTCGCCCATGGGAAGGAATGGAAATGTATCTGTACTGTAAGGTCTATTATGGATATAACAGCCTGCTCAGATCTGTGGCAGTGTGCAATGACCTGCAATGGTGCGTGGTGTTTTCTGTTTGATTGCATACTGTTAACATCCACTGTGCATGATGAATGCATGCCACATACATGTTGCTACATGTCAACTTTTCCTTTGCTCTTCCTCGCCGGGGTCCATTGGAGGTGGACATACGTGGCACAAGCAGCACATGTTGGCAGGCTTTGCCTTGACTGATCCATCTCAGAGTTAAATCATCCAGGATCAGATCATTTCAAATGCTGTTATGATGCTGCCAGAATATGTAGATTGCGATCAAATGATGCACAAATTGCACATAGGCCTCCATCAGATGGGCGTTCCATCTTGACTGCGCCAAAAGTGTTTTGCACATGTGCTACACACTCCGGACAGCCGAGCAAATGGGACCAGCTCCCAAAAGGGAGTGATGAGTGAATGATCCTCATCTGTGTGACGTTACAGTTTTCTGTCTTTCTGACATACTGTACTAACACAATGAATCTAAATTCACACTAAAACCTAAAACCTGATCATTGTGCAGGGAACATGTTCTTTTGTGCATATGACAATAAAATTATTTTGAATCCCTTGAATCCTTGAAAATCGGAACAGAAACAAAGTTTCTTTTTTCTTTTACTCTGAAAACCACAGACATGTTTTTAAAAAAAACATTTTTATAACTTAGAATGCAAATATAAATAGCAAAAACACATGTACAAATGTAGGAAACAACAAAGTTATATACAACTATTTACATTAAAATGCAGGAAATGCTTCAGGCACTTTTTGTACAACTATTTTCAAACAGTCAGATATGAAACAAGTTATCTTTGCCAGTCAAAAAACAATTCCCGTCCAACAGAAGACATAATGAACACAGTCCTGACCCACAAGAGGAGTGTCATTCCTCCTGTTGTCCACCTGGAGGCAGTCTTGGCATTTTAGACTTTGTTGTCTGTTTTTATGACCAGAATCACCTCAGCAACAACTCCAGGTGGTTTGTTGATCAATCCACACGTGACTGATGATTTTGATTGGTGTACATCATGCATTTTTCCACCAATGATAAAGGGGAGGTCATTTTTTTTCTCTGCAACTGCTGCACCGAGGGAGAGCCAACAAAGAAGTACAGTTTGCTGCATGTTTGTACAATAACATACATCAAAAATGACCATAACATTCAGGAAAAACATGGCGAAAATCATGATTAAATTTTTACTGGGCCTATCAACAAAATTTAAAATCTGGTACATAGTTTGAAGTTTGCGTTTTCAACACACATTCAAACCGAGGCTCAGAGTCTGCTGGATTTGATGGGATGACTACTTTGGTCATGTGACTTTTACAGGGAGATGTATTAGATGACTGGAGAGGACTAAGGATCATAGGACCTGCAGCCTATCCCAGCAATCGTGGGGTAAGAGGGCGAGCACACTCTTGACAGAACACCATTGTGGTGTAAGGACACACAGACAGACAAACAGTTTCACACCTGCACACACACCTATGGTCAATTTAAAGTTCACAATTCACCTAACCTACATGTTTTTGGACATGGCAGGAAGCCAGAGCACCCAGAGGGAACCCACAGGAACCCCGTGGAGAACATGCAAACCTCACACAGATCGGCTCAGGACTGCCGAAAACAATGAAAACATGAAAACAACAAACATTAATATTGCTAAAAGAAGTAAGGAAAAACAATATTGTTGAACAGTTTTGGTCCAAATTTTAATGAAGAGATGTTCCTCAGGTCAAGGGTGAAATGGTGGCTTAGTGGTTAGCACTACTGCCTTGCTGCAAGAAGGTCATGGGATGGCTTACCTCCTGATATGTGTTAATGCTCGTGTTCACGCACACGAACACAGTGCGAGCACGTGGAAAGTCGCACACACAGCAGCAGAGGGCAAAATTAATAAAACACCACAAATAATAATACTTAATTCCTGTTATAAAGAGCAGATTTAGCCTCTGCCTATATATATATATATATATATATATTACAGAGCCAGATTTTTCCAAAAAATTCATTCATATTGCGGGACAGTATGAACACCAGAGCACATCCAGAACTGCAGTTTTCATGATTTTTTTTCCAGTTTTTTTTTTTCCATTTTCTGATGGATTTGGAGTTGTTGAATAACCTGGTGCTTCACAGCCATCACACAGACTGTGGGTGCATGGCAAGTAAAACTTGACTCACTTTATTTATTTATTTTTGTCTTGTAATATCTAATATATTTTGCATTGTAATATTTTGCATTATTTCCTTAATTGTTCATTATGCTAACAAAAAAGCTCATAAGTGGTAAAGATCTGGAAGAGATTAAATTGTCATTGTACTTTGTGCTGTAGGAACTCAGTGATGTGGTTAAGCAACAGACAAACTGCTTGGACTATTGAAGGCTCGTGAACTCAGGATAATGATACAGGAGAAAGACAATGAAAACAGACTCCTGGAATACAGAGTGGATGAACAAGAACAATATACCAGGATAGAGGATGTCATTGTAACAGTATTGAACACCAAACATCAGTCATACACGAGGGCTGTAGCTGGGTCCTGCAGCACTAGTGTTGAGGAGGACACACCGGGAGAAATCCACTCCATAGTGCAGCAGATCATTAAGTTTTTTTCCTTGAATGACATCCACTTCAACAACAGTGATCTTGCAGATTGCCATCCACTTCCAAGCAAAGACAACAAGTCTAAAGCTGTCATTATTGTCCGGTTTGTGAACAGAAACGTTAAGAATGATTTGCTGTGGCAAACACCTGACAAAGAAAAATGCCGATATAGTAAGACAAGCCAGAGCCCTTCAGAAACAAAAGAAAATACAAGCCGGAATACAAGTACGGAAGTGTATTGCATTCACTGGATAAAAAAGAAAAGATCTCATAATTACCACATCAGGATCTCGTAATTACGATATCAGGATCTCGTAATTACAAGAAAAGATCTCATAATTACGAGAAAAGATCTCATAATTATGACATCAGGATCTCAGAATTACGAGATGTGTGTGTGTGTGTGTAATCACTTCTGTACAATGTGCTTCCGTACTTCCAGTCCTTCAGTAAAGACAAGCGTGAGAATTCCCAAGTCATAATTGAAAATCAGCCAGTTTGTAACCTCCGACACTGCACTGTGATCACACACCATGGTGCACTCAAAGTGTGGATTTCCCCCTAAACTATTCCTGGATGAATGAAACTCCTCCAGCGAGGCGGGGCAATGGGCCCACAGACTGACATGCGCCCGGGTGGGAGTGAGCCCCGCTTTGTCCCTCAGTGGTTGGCGGGGCTGTGTGAATGAAAGCTGGTAGACGCCCCGTGGTCCTCCCTGGACATTCATCCGGGAGCACTTCAGGGGAAAATTCACACTTTGTGTTTGATTGCATTGTGTTATCATCAGCTGAGCTCAGCCCACTTTTTACTGAAGGACTGGAAGTATATACATAAAACAATTTAGACACCTGATCTCGTAATTACAAGATCTTTTCTCGTAATTATGAGATCAGCGGTCATTTTTATTTATTTATTTATTTATTTTTATCCAGTGAATGCAATACACTTCCACAGACAAGAAATTGTAATGTGTGGATTAAGTTAAACAGAAATCTGGAGGAAGTGAAAGTCATGATGGTAAGAGAGCTTTCTGACTTGGATAACTTTAAGAGACTTTTCCCTCAGGAGGAAAATGTTTTTGAATGACTTTATTTTACTTTTCCTTCTTTTTTTGTTATGGGACAAACTCAGAGTAATCATCTTTCAGGTTTATATCACACAATTAGACTTCATCCAACTGTGTTTTTCAGTCTGTGGATTATATTTATATGATGTCAACTGACTCTTTTCAATTTAAATCTGCACAGGAGCTCAATTTGAAATGTTTGATTACACCGAACAGAGCTCTCATAATATTGAATATTGATGTGGATTGTTGTTGTTGTTGATTTGTTTCTTTGTTTTTTCTTAACATTATTCAGCATTGTAAATATGTTACTAAGGAAAAAATTAAGGATTATTCTGTGATAAATGAGTCATTTTCAATTGTACACTTCAATAGTAGGAGTCCCTCTATCAACATTCTAAAAATTCAGGACTGTTGGAAAACTCAGACACTAACCAGTCACAATCCCCAGCTTTACATGGGTTTGATGACAACACACAGACCCCACGTGTGTGTGTGTGTGTGTTTTACGAATGGGACTTTTCTTTCCATCTTTCTCTGTCTGCGGCAGCAAACAAAAAACAAAAAAAAAAATACACAAATTTTTCTTTATCACTGGTGTAAAATATATTACCACATAAACAATGATCCCCAATCCATGTAATTTGCTTGCTAAGAGAAGAAAATTGTGGTTTTGTGTGGAACGAAAAGCAGACACAAACAGTTTTGAAAGTTGTGATATTTGCCGTGCTTGGAGTGTGTGCATATGAAATTAAGGCCCTTTTCCACCACACAGATCTAGCATTACTTGGCTTGACTCGACTCAGCTCTACTTGGTATGGTTCCAGGTGTGTCTTTTTCCACTACAAATAGAACCTCCTCAACGTGGGCGGGGTTGTTAGAGCAAACTGCAGTGACGTCTTTTTGTACGTGACACAAACAACAATGCTGGATTCTGTGCGATGACTGTTCAGTGGGTTTTTACAATAAAGCTGCAGGCGGTGAGATGAAACATGCTTGAAAAGTACAGGAGACTTTGGGAAATCATACAAGAATATGAAGACAAGAGGACATGCTGACGATACATGAATGGTAAGCTAACTGTAGTTATCGCTAGCTTTCTAGTAGGTAGCTCATAAATAAGTCCAGCGTACAATGTTGTAATAACTGCAATCTCTCACTTTTAAGTATTAAAATGGTGGCTGTCAAAATAAAGCACTTTTTTATTATTATTAATTACAGCAACTATAATGCCTTTAGTCACACTTTGCTCCATTTGGTTTAAATATGACTTGGTCTAGAAATAAAGACTTTTTGGGGAGCCATAGGTGGGTTGTTAATACTTTTCATACCAAAGTTACTTGTTTTGATAACTTAATAATAAATCTCAAATGTGGGAGTTTGTGATTTTACTGACATTCATGCACAAAATGTTAGTTTGGTTTTAATGACAGTGAATTAACGTTGTCACTAAATTCGACAGGCTTAAAACAGATGGTTTTCATCCAGATTTTAATGTTCAATGGACAGATTTAAATGTGAAATCTAATAAGACAATTATTAAAGGACTCATCAGCCTTTATATCCCCAAACTTCCAAAATGTTGTGTTTTTACAGACATTCTATAAAATAAAAAGGAAAAAACAAATCAACTTAGCTTAGCTTAGAACATGTCCTGTGAGGCTTCATCACGGCATTGCTTTGCACCATGCGGCTCTGTCCCGAATTCCTACGCTCCTCTTTCCATGACAACTCCTGTAACAGTGGAATGTGCCGTTCATTTACAAACTGAACACTGTGTTGATCCGGGACATCGTCTGACTACCAGAGAAATTGCAGAATACATGGACATCAGCACTTTTTCGGCACATTGAGACAGAGGAATTCGCGCGTCGGGAAGGAGCCGCATGGCGCAAAGCAACGCCGTGATGAAGCCTCACAGGACATGTTCTGGCATGTCCAGCTCATCCACAATTTCTTGGATAGTCACACGACTGAAAAGCCACCGAAAGCCATCTGAAAGCCATCTGAAAGCCGTCCTGTGAGACCAACACGGAGGTGCTTTTGTCCCGCGCCATTCGCGGCTCTGTGGCGCATTCCTCCACTCCTCTTTCCATGACAAAAACTCCTGTAACAGTGGAATGTGCCGAAAAAGTGCTGATGTCCACGTCTTCTGCCATTTCTGTGCTAGTCAGATGAAGTCCCGGATCAACACAGCCTTCACTTTGGAAATGATCTGGTCGTCTCAGCCTGTCGATCACCGCTCGGAGCGCGGTGCGCTCTCAGCCGCTGTGGGTGGTCTTTAAACCGGCTGTAACACTCCTTAATCTGTGTGATCCGCATAAAATCGTCCCTGAAAGCCATCTGAATTTTCCGAATGGTGTCCACCTGGCTGTCTCTCACAGTTTCTGGAAAAATGTGATGCAGCAAAGCTCCAAATCGTTCAGACATTTTACTCGCAACAAAAATCCGACGAGGGGGGTTGACCACTGCTCACACAAAGCCTGCTCACAGGCGAATGACGCAACCGACAGGCGTGAAAAAACTCAAGCATGCGCATGAAGGTTCAAGCTTGGCTGATGCAATCACACGTGATTCAAATCCATATGGTTTTTGCAAAAAATAAAAAGGTCCGATAGTTTTCTAACAGACTTCGTTTGAATATGTATATATATATATATATATATATATATATATATATATATATATATATATATATATATATATATATATATATTTATATATACATACACACCCACACACACACATATATAAGTATGTACGTGGGTGTGCATGTACATGTGCACATGCATACACATATACATATAAACATATATGCATATACACATATACATCACACACATATGCACGCACACACCTATACACATACACATATACATATGCATATATATAAACATGATTGGGATTGAAAAGGAGATAGGAGCATCTTCTTGACGATATGTGAAGTCGAGTTTAGATGTGGTAAGGTGACATTAGTGCAGGGATTTGTAAACGATTTGTTATTGCACATGATTTGTGGACATTAATATTGCACGTGATTTGTGGACATAATACTGCATGTGGTTATTTCACAGTGTTATTGTACAGCCTGACAGCAGCAGGGAGGAACGACCTGTGGTATCGGCATAATTAAAAACATGCACTTAGACGTGTTTTGGATAGAAGCCTTCATCAGGAAGTGAACACTCATTCTGAGACAGATCTGATTAAAACCTCAAAATGGGTGGATTAGCAGGTGTGAACAATTGGATCATCAATTAACCAATGAGAACAAAGTCAGATAAAGGGTAGTCAAAGCTGAAACAAAAAACATAGGTTGCCAACAGGTGGCCTCGTGTCAGCCCAGCAATACAAAAATCCATCAGATAATATGTCAGACATATAAATAACACATTGCATATCACTAGGACAATAAAGTCTTTAGAGGAAATGGCAATATTCTATATCTTCATTGAGACCTGGGTATATAGTTGCTTTTAATCTAAAAATCCAAAAGGTCTCGTGTTGATTCAGTTGTTTTATCCTATTGCCTCCTCTTGTACTTTGTGGTATGTGATCAGTGCCAATAGCTCTTAAAATAGAAGGATCACATGTTTATCCTTAAAATGACGAGCCATAGGACAACTGTTGTTTTTAGTTCTGATGGCATACTTATGCTCTGAGACTCTATCCTGTAAACGGTGTTTAGTTCTGCCAATGTAAAACACATTGCAGACTGGACACTAATTTGTAGATCACAAAAGTAGTTTTACAGTTAAAATATTGTACAAGTATTGTCTCCATGTGTATCATAAAACATATTACATTTGGCTACATTAGAGCAATGGTTGCACTGACCACATTTAAAGCTGCCAAACTGTTTAACTGATAGCCAGGTATTTTTTGAAGGTGATGGCAAGTAGTTATGAACAAGTTTATCGCTCAAAGTAGGCGCACATTTAAAGCTGAATATATATTATATATAAAATGCATTACCTAAAGAGGCATCACACTGTAGTAAATTCCAGTTTTTCTTGATGATATTTTTAATGTGGTGTGATTCTGTACTGAATCTAGTGGGGAAAAAAACACCTTTTTCAGATCTCTGTCCTGCAGTCTTATTTTCTAAAAGGGATTGCCGTTCTAGACGTCTTGGTCTATTTTTAGCACTTATAAGGACTCTCTTTTTATAACCTATTTGAATAAATCTGTTTTCCATCTCAGCAGTTTTTTGAGCAAAATCATTTATTTCATTGCAAACCCTTCTAAGTCGCTGGAACTGGCCATAGGGTATGTTATCTTTAAGATGTCTGGGATGGAAGCTCTTAACATGTAAGATAGTATTACGAGAAGTAGGCTTTCTATAGATGGTGGTAAAAAGCCTGCATTATCTATAAATATTTCCAGATCCAGAAAACAAATCTTTTGCTTGTCAAATTCCAGAGACAATTTGATGTTTCTATTAGTGCTATTAAGAAATTCATGGAAAGACACCAAGTTCAGATTCAGATCCTGCCCACAATAGAAGAACATCATCTATATACCTGCCCCAGTAGATTATCTTATCACAGAAAGGATGTTTGGTGGAATTAAATACAAAATCTACTTCCCATTTACCCATATACTACATATAACCGTGCACAGGAGGGACTGTAACATGCTCCCATTGCACAGCCTTTTGCTTGTCTAAATAGACAATCTTGAAAAATGATGTTATTTAAAGTCCATCTTGTGAGATCGAGGAGAAAATGCACAGGAGGGTTTTACATTTGAGGTGTTTCACTCAAAAAATACTTTAATGCTTCTAACCCTTCTTCATGTACAGTTGAGGTGTAAAGGGACTCTACATCCATAGTGGCCAATATTGTATTCCGCCCTATGTTTCCAAGTTCAGAGATGTTATTAAGGACAGCTGTGGTATCATGTATGTATGCTGGCAATGAAGGTAAATGGGTTTAAGGAAATTATGAATATATTTGGAGACAGGTTCGGTAAGGCTATCAATCCCTGAAAGATAGTAGCACTCCAACTCCACAGCTTTTCTGCTTATTGAGTGTTGTTAGAAGGAAAGGTGATGTAACACAGTGGTAAACATGCCACTGTCCCAGTTTTTTGGAAATGTGTTGCAGGCATCCATTTCAAAATGAGTAAATAGTTGCACAAAAACAATAAAGTTTTTTAGTTTGAATATTAAATATCTTGTCTTTGTGGTGCATTCAGTTGAATATAAGTTGAAGAGGATTTGCAAATCATTGTATTCATTGTGCTCACAATGTTGGTTTTCGGCCTTGCCGCTTACGTGTAGAAAGTTCTACAGATTCTCTGAAACTTTTGATTATATTATGGACGGTAGATGATTGAATCTCTAAATTCCTT
This sequence comes from Thalassophryne amazonica, assembly GCF_902500255.1. Taxonomy (NCBI): domain Eukaryota; kingdom Metazoa; phylum Chordata; class Actinopteri; order Batrachoidiformes; family Batrachoididae; genus Thalassophryne; species Thalassophryne amazonica. The sequence goes on along the minus strand of NC_047103.1, from coordinate 97,543,971 downwards.
TCAATTGAATGTTGAGAAACATTGTTCTTAAACTGTTGGACTATTTTTTTTTTTTCACACAGCTATTCACAAAGTGGTGATCTTCGCCCCATCTTTGCTTGTGAACAGCTGAGCCTTTTGGGGATGCTCTTTTTATACCCATCATACCCAGTCATGACACTCACCTGTTTCCAATTAACCTGTTCACCTGTGGAATGTTCCAAACAGGTGTTCTTTGAGCATTCATCAACTTTCCCAGTCTTTTGTCGCACCTGTCCCAGCTTTTATGAAATGTGTTGCAGACATCCATTTCAAAATGAGCAAATATTTGCACAAAAACAATAAAGTCTATCAGTTTGAACATAAAATATCTTGTCTTTGTGGTGTATTCAATTCAGTATCGGTTGAAGAGGATTTGCAAATCATTGTATTCTGTTTTTGTTTACATTTCACACAACGTCCCAACTTCACTGGAATTGTGGTTGTAACTACATGACCAAGGGAGTATTTTCGGTGGCATTGCGTCCCTGTTTGTAGTTGGATGGCTGTTGCTGCATTAGTAGCAGTTAGCCACACCCAGCACCGGTAGCTCTGGCCTGGTGGTAGCTGGCTGCTGCTTGAGCACAAGCCTTACTTGGTGATTGAATGTTGAGACTGAAACAGGAAATGCCAAACTTTGGAAGAATGTGAGACGAAGCTGGAGCACTGGGCGGGAACCCTTGTACAGGGAGTACATGCAATCTCCACACAGAAAGACCACAGGTGAAAATTGGTCCCATGACCTTCTTGCTGTGTGGCAACAGTGCTAATCACTAATCCACAATTTTGCGCTTGATATCAGGAACATCTCATTAACATTTGGCCCAAATCTTTTCAGCAATATTTATGTTATTGTTTTCACGATACTCTATCTTCCACACCTGCACACAATGAGATGCAAAGTGTCATTTCTCATTTCAACCTAAAGTAGTTATTTGCATGCCCAGCATCCATTTTTCTTCAGTACCAAATGCACATGCACTTTTTTTCCTCATCTGTGCATAATGCTGGCATGATCCTATTTATTATAAAATATTTGTGCTTTCGATGACCTAAAATCAGGTCCAAAGAATTGAGCAATGACTTTGTGGCATCTTATGAGTGCAGCAATCAGGCACTTCTTATGAAGTGGGTTCAACACACATGTACACACATAGCCAGTTTTCTTCTGATTTTTTACCTCCACCAATGAAGGTGCAGGAGGTTATGTTTTCATCTCTGTTTGTTTGTCGGTTAATGTGTTTGTGTGTTTGTTTGTTTGTTTGATTGTGAACAGCCTGGAGCCCACAATTTTTCATATATCGTTATGAAATTTTTAATGACAATTCATATCCTGATAGGCAAGAACTGATTCAGTTTTCAAGGTCATAGTTCAAAGGTCTAAGTCAGGAAACAGTTTTGGATGACTGGAAAAATCCCTATGTTTAACATTAAAATTCAGAACTCTGTCAGACAAGAACAAATTTATTTCATATTTTATTATGTAGGATGGTATCCTTTATTGACTGAAAATGTTTGATCTGGATCTCATCTTCTTCTTTGTCTTTCGGCTGTTCCCGTTAGGGGTCGCCACAGCAGATCAATCGTTTCCATCTCACCCTGTCCTCTGTATCTTCCTCTGTCACACCAACCACCTGCATGTCCTCTCTCAGGACATCCATGAACCTCCTCTTTGGTCTCCCTCTTCTCCTCCTGCCTGGTGGCTCCATCCTCAGCATCCTTCTCCCTATATACCCTGGGTCCCTCCTCTGCACATGTCCAAACCATCTCAATCTCGCCTCTCTGACTTTGTCTCCAACAGTGATGCCGGTAATGCGTTACTTAGTACTTAGTAACGCGTTACTCTTATCTAAACACTTTTTTTGTAACGAGTAATCTAATGCGTTAATCTTTCCAAACGAGTAATCAGATTAAAGTTACTTCTCCAAGTCACTTCTTCTTCTTTGTCTTTCGGCTGTTCCCATTAGGGGTCGCCACAGCAGATCAATCGTTTCCATCTCACCCTGTCCTCTGTATCTTCCTCTGTCACACCAACCACCTGCATGTCCTCTCTCAGGACATCCATGAACCTCCTCTTTGGTCTCCCTCTTCTCCTCCTGCCTGGTGGCTCCATCCTCAGCATCCTTCTCCCTATATACCCTGGGTCCCTCCTCTGCACATGTCCAAACCATCTCAATCTCGCCTCTCTGACTTTGTCTCCAAACCGTCCCACCTGAGCTGTCCCTCTGATATGTTCATTCCTAATCTTGTCCATTCTTGTCACTCCCAAAGAGAATCTCAACATCTTCAGCTCTGCCACCTCCAGCTCCACCTCCTGTCTTTTTGTTAGTGCCACTGTCTGTAAGCCATACAACATAGCTGGTCTCACTACTGTCTTGTAAACTTTCCCCTTCACTCTTGCTGATATTCTTCGGTCACAAATCACTCCTGCCAACTTTCTCCACCCACTCCACCCTGCCTGCACTCTCTTCCTCACCTCTCTACCACACCCTCCATTACTTTGAACAGTTGACCCCAAATATTTAAACTCATCTACTTTCACCACTTCTACTCCTTGTAACTGCACTATTCCACTGGGCTCCCTCCCATTCACACACATGTACTCAGTCTTGCTTCTACTGACTTTCATTCCCCTTCTCTCCAAAGCATATCTCCACCTCTCCAGACTAGACTCAACTTGCTCTCTACTCTCACTACAGATCACAATGTCATCTGCAAACATCATAGTCCATGGGGACTCCTGTCTGATCTCATCCGTCAACCTGTCCATCACCACTGCAAACAAGAAAGGACTCAGAGCTGATCCTTGGTGTAATCCCACCTCCACCTTGAATGAGTCTGTCATTCCGAATGCACATCTCACCACTGTCACACTATTCTTGTACATGTCCTGCACTACCCTAACATACTTCTCTGCCACTCCAGACTTCCTCATACAATACCACAACTCTTCTCTTGGCACCCTATCATAAGCTTTTTCTAAATCCACAAACACACAATGTAACTCTTTCTGTCCTTCTCTGTACTTCTCCAACAGTATTCTCAGAGCAAACATTGCATCTGTAGTGCTCTTTCTCGGCATGAAACCATATTGCTGCTCACAGATCTTAACCTGTTTTCTAAGCCTAGCTTCTACTACTCTTTCCCATAACTTCATGCTGTGGCTGATCAGCTTCATGCCTCTGTAGTTACTGCAGCTCTGCACATCACCCTTGTTCTTGAAAATAGGAACCAGCACACTTCGTCTCCACTCCTCAGGCATACTCTCACTTTCCAAGATTTTATTAAACAATCTGGTTAGAAACTCTACTGTCATCTCTCCTAGACATTTCCATGCCTCCAATGGAATGTCATCTGGGCCAACTGCCTTTCCACTCTTCATCCTCTTCATAGCAGCCCTCACTTCTTCCTTGCTAATCTCTTGTACTTCCTGATTTACTCTCACCATATCATCCAGCCTTTTCTCTCGCTCATTTTCTTTATTCATCAGCTCTTCAAAATATTCCCTCCACTTTCTCAGCACACACTCCTCACTTGTCAGCACATTACCATGTGCATCTTTTACTACCCTAACCTGCTGCACATCCTTTCCAGCTCTGTCCCTTTGTCTGGCCAATCGGTACAAGACCTTTTCTCCTTCCTTACTATTCAACTTCTTGTACCGCTCACAATATGCCTTTTCCTTCGCTTTTGCCACTTCCCTTTTCGCCTTACGCCGCATCTCCTTCAAATCAAATAAATCAATTTTATTTATATAGTGCCAAATCAGAACAAACAGTTGCCCCAAGGCACTTTATATTGTAAGGCAAAAGCCATACAATAATTAAAGAAAAACCCCAACGGTCAAAACGACCCCCCGTGAGCAAGCACTTGGCGACAATGGGAAGGAAAAACTCCCTTTTAACAGGAAGAAACCTCCAGCAGAACCAGGCTCAGGGAGGGGCAGTCTTCTGCTGGGACTGGTTGGGGCTGAGGGAGAGAACCAGGAAAAAGACCTGCTGTGGAGGGCAGCAGAGATCAATCACTAATGATTAAATGCAGAGTGGTGCATACAGAGCAAAAAGAGAAAGAAACACTCAGTGCATCATGGGAACCCCCCAGCAGTCTAAGTCTATAGCAGCATAACTAAGGGATGGTTCAGGGTCACCTGATCCAGTCCTAACTATAAGCTTTAGCAAAAAGGAAAGTTTTAAGCCTAATCTTAAGAGTAGAGAGGGTGTCTGTCTCCCTGATCCGAATTGGGAGCTGGTTCCAGAGGAGAGGAGCCTGAAAGCTGAAGGCTCTGCCTCCCATTCTACTCTTACAAACCCTAGGAACTACAAGTAAGCCTGCAGTCTGAGAGCGAAGCACTCTATTGGGGTGATATGGTACTTTGAGGTCCCTAAGATAAGATGGGACCTGATTATTGAAAACCTTATAGTAAGAGAAGAATTTTAAATTCTATTCTAGAATGAACAGGAAGCCAATGAATAGAGGCCATATGGGTGAGATATGCTCTCTTCCTTCTAGTCCCTGTCAGTACTCTAGCTGCAGCATTTTGAATTAACTGAAGGCTTTTCAGGGAACTTTTAGGACAAACCTGATAATAATGAATTACAGTAGTCCAGCCTAGAGGAAATAAATGCATGAATTAGTTATTTCAGCATCACTCTGAGACAAGACCTTTCTAATTTTAGAGATATTGCACAATGCAAAAAAGCAGTCCTACATATTTGTTTAATATGCGCATTGAATGACATATCCTGATCAAAAGATGACTCTCAAAGATTTCTCACAGTATTACTAGAGGTCAGGGTAATGCCATTCCAGAGTAAGGATCTGGTTAGACACCATGTTTCTAAGATTTGTGGGGCCAAGTACAATAACTTCAGTTTTATCTGAGTTTAAAAGCAGGAAATTAGAGGTCATCCATGTCTTTATGTCTGTAAGACAATCCTGCAGTTTAGCTAATTGGTCTGTGTACTCTGGCTTCAAGGATCGATAAAGCTGAGTATCATCTGCGTAACAATGAAAATTTAAGCAATGCTGTCTAATAATACTGCCTAAGGGAAGCATGTATAAAGTGAATAAAATTGGTCCTATTAATCTCCTTGTACTCCTGTCTACTTTCTTCATCTCTCCGACTATCCCAAAACCTTTTCGCAAACCTCTTTCTCCTTATGCTTTCCTGGACCTCTTCATTCCACCACCAAGTCTCCTTGTCTTCCTTCCACTGTCCAGATGTCATACCCAGTACTGTCCTAGCTGTCTCCCTCACAACATCTGCAGTACTTTTCCAGTTGTCCAAAATTGCTTCCCCTCCAACCAGTGCTTCTCTCACCTGTTCGCTAAATTTCACACAACAGTCTTCCTCCTTCAGCTTCCACCATCTGATCCTTTGTTGAGCTCTCACTCTCTTCTTCTTTACCTCTAAAGTCATCCTACAAACAACCATCCTATGCTGCCTAACAACACTCTTTCCTGCCACCACCTTACAGTCTGATTTCTTTTAGCTTGCATCTCCTATAAAGAATGTAGTCCACCTGTGTGCACCTTCCTCCACTCTTATATGTTACCCTGTGCTCCTCCATTTTCTTAAAGTACACTGTAAAAAAAAAAAAAAAAGTCAAATTTACGGTAAAATACCGGCAGCTGTGGTTGCCAGGAATTTACCACAAAAAATATGGGGAATCCGTACAAGACAAAACGGTATGTCGGTAAGGTAACCGTAAATTTTACTGTAGAGAATATATTTTTCTACTGGAAATCATTGTATAAAAAACAAATATTGTAACACCATTATACTGTAATTTTCTGTAAAAAATAATGATTTCCATATATTTTTACAGTTAGCAGCTGTAAAAACTACAGTTATAGTATAGTCCAGGGGTGCTCAAGTTCAGTCCTCGAGAGCTACCTTCCTGATACTCTTAGTTGTCTCCCTGCTCCAACACACCTGAATCCAACATTGGATTCAGGTGTGTTGGAGCAGGTAGCTCTCGAGGACTGAACTTGAGCACCCCTGGTATAGTCCTTTTGACAGTAATTTGTTGTTAATTTAACAGGAATACAATAAACCCTGTTATGGTAAATAACTGTAAAAATGACAGAAATATGGTAAACCTTATTAAAGTCTATGTCAATGAAAAATACGGTAAAATTGTAAAATAAATTACAACATTTTATTTTGACCAGTTAAATTTCACGGTAAATTCCTGGCAACCACAGCTGCCGGTATTTTACCATTAAAAATGCAGTGCAATACATGAGAAACACAAGTGGTATACCGTAGATTTTACATTACAGATTATCACTAAGAATTAGCAAGAAATGTTTCATAACATCAGTATTAAAGACTGAACAGATCATATTAATTGTCTGTATACCCACAAAGTAGCGCAGATCTTGAGAATACAGAATGTCCATATAAATGACTGGTTGTCCAAGGTGGAATGAATAAACTGAAACAAATAAGTCACTTGCCCCTGACTGATCAAGAGTAATGAGTCGTTGAGTCCGGACTTGGTTCAGGAAAGCACTCACATGGAGTGGAGTTTCAAATGCACATGATGATGTACATACAAGCTCTGCTGGAGGACTTGAAAGTTGTCCATCAGGTGTTCACTTTGAACTGGTAGGATCCTCTGCAGCAAAAAAATGGACACACATTTTAAAAGTTTGATCAATGCAGTGCCCAGAGACTAACAAAACTTAAGTCAAAATATGCTGCCATGATACATGATTCCTTAACCCTCAAGGGATATCAGGGACATTTCTGTCCTTTCAGGTAAATTTTTGCTCAAAATTTAGCCCTAACTTTCATTGTGTTACTCCATATGGAATGTTTTTTTTTTTTTTTTGTAGAAAGGTTTTCTTAAAGAATATGCCTCAAATTGAAATTTGAACTTTTTTTCAGAGGTCAATGGTTAACTGAAGCCAAATTTACAACCCTTTGCAGACATGATGTCCTTGCCCAAAACTGCTATAAAAACAGAATCATTTATTATTTTTTATTCTTTTTATTGCTCAAATCATTCAATCAACTTCAGTCCCAATTAAAACTACTAAATATTCAATTATTTATCTTAACTCTTTAAATGCCAGTTTTATTAAATGATAAATACGTATAATCATGCATTCAATGATTTTTGGGTTACACTTTTGAGAGGAAAGACTAAAATTTGTCTTTTTCACTGTAAACCATGAGATGGGGCATTTTTCCCATCGTCTATCTATGGATAAACCCTAGTGATTTCTTAATGGTAAAAACAAATATGAATGTAGTATAGCAGTGCCATTTTCCACTTTGCCTGAAATCAGTTTTAAATCAGCATTGGATGTATCAATATAAACATTTATTGCCCATGTTGCAACTGTTTTGTAAATCACCACTCAGAATCACAATGAACATTAGAAGATAAGGGATAGAAAGCTCAACACTGAAGTTAACAAGCAGTTTTAAGCATTTTTAGGCAAGGACATTTACGAGGTCTCTTAGAAAAGTATCGGACCTTTTATTTTTTTCAAAAACCATATGGATTTGAATCACGTGTGATTGCATCAGCCAAGCTTGAACCTTCGTGCGCATGCGTGAGTTTTTTCACGCCTGTCGGTTGCATCATTCGCCTGTGGGCAGGCTTTGTGTGAGCACTGGTCCACCCCTCTCATCGTTTTCATTGTCAGAAGAATGTCTTAAGGACTGCCGTTTTGTTGCATTAAAATTTTTTCAGAAACTCTGCCAGACAACCAGCTGGAGACCATTTCGAAGATTGACTGATGCAATCACACGTGATTCAAATCCATATGGTTTTTGAAAAAAAAATAAAAAGGTCCGATACTTTTCTAACAGACCTCGTATATCCTCTGATGACCTCAAAGGGTTGTACATTATGAATCTGAATGCAACAAAAATAAAAACAATGCATGATTTTTTTAAATCAATTGTAAGTATATTTAAGTGTGATGTAAAAAAAACTTCCCTCTATCATTTCTTATATTTAACCCATTTTTGTAGTTTCTTTCATGATGAAAACAGTGTCACCATGTAATTACATTGGAATTTAAAGGGTTAAAATAAATAATTAAATATTTGGCAGTTTGGATTAGGACTGAAGTTAATTGAATGATCTGAGCAAATAACTAACTAAAAATATTAACCGGTTCTGTTTTTCTAGCAGTCTTGAGCAAGGACATTAATGTCCTCTGATAACCTCAAAAGGGTTGTAAATTATAGCAACCCACAAGAGTTAAGTTTGCAGGTCTGAAATCCATTCACATAAAAGTGATACATAGACTCAACGCAACCCAAAACACAATAACTGTTATTTGGAAAACAGTGTATCAAGGTTTACTATTAATTTATCATGGAACTTGAAGTTAATGATTCAATAAGGTGGTTAAAAAGATATAGTTATTGTCATTAAATCTATATTTTACACTGTTAGTTTCCTTTATTGCATGAAACTGCACACAATCAATCAATCAACTTTTTTCTTGTATAGCGCCAAATCACAACAAACAGTTGCCCCAAGGCGCTCCACATTGCAAGGCAAGGCCATACAATAATTATGAAACACAGTCTACGTCTAAAGCAACATAACCAAGGGATGGTCCCGGGTCACCCGATCCAGCCCTAACTATAAGCCTTAGCGAAAAGGAAAGTTTTAAACCTAATCTTAAAAGTAGAGAGGGTATCTGTCTCCCTGATCTGAATTGGGAGCTGGTTCCACAGGAGAGGAGCCTGAAAGCTGAAGGCTCTGCCTCCCATTCTACTCTTACAAACCCTAGGAACTACAAGTAAGCCCACAGTCTGAGAGCGAAGCGCTCTAATGGGGTAATATGGTACTATGAGGTCCCTAAGATAAGATGGGACCTGATTATTCAAAACCTTATAAGTAAGAAGAAGAATTTTAAATTCTATTCTAGCATTAACAGGAAGCCAATGAAGGGAGGCCAACACGGGTGAGATATGCTCTCTCCTGCTAGTCCCCGTCAGTACTCTAGCTGCAGCATTCTGAACCAACTGAAGGCTTTTTAGGGAACTTTTAGGACAACCTGATAATAATGAATTACAATAGTCCAGCCTAGAGGAAACAAATGCATGAATTAGTTTTTCAGCATCACTCTGAGACAAGACCTTTCTGATTTTAGAGATATTGCGTAAATGCAAAAAGGCAGTCCTACATATTTGTTTAATATGCGCTTTGAATGACATATCCTGATCAAAAATAACTCCAAGATTTCTCACAGTATTACTAGAGATCAGGGAAATGCCATCCAGAGTAACGATCTGGTTAGACACCATGCTTCTAAGATTTGTGGGGCCAAGTACAATAACTTCAGTTTTATCTGAGTTTAAAAGCAGGAAATTAGAGGTCATCCATGTCTTTATGTCTGTAAGACAATCCTGCAGTTTAGCTAATTGGTGCGTATCCTCTGGCTTCATGGATAGATAAAGCTGGGTATCATCTGCGTAACAATGAAAATTTAAGCAATACCGTCTAATAATACTGCCCAAGGGAAGCATGTATAAAGTGAATAAAATTGGTCCTAGCACAGAACCTTGTGGAACTCCATAATTAACTTTAGTCTGTGAAGAAGATTCCCCATTTACATGAACAAACTGTAATCTATTAGACAAATATGATTCAAACCACCGCAGCGCAATGCCTTTAATACCTATGACATGCTCTAATCTCTGTAATAAAATTTTATGGTCAACAGTATCAAAAGCAGCACTGAGGTCCAACAGAACAAGCACAGAGATAAGTCCACTGTCCGAAGCCATAAGAAGATCATTTGTAACCTTCACTAATGCTGTTTCTGTACTATGATGAATTCTAAAACCTGACTGAAACTCTTCAAATAGACCATTCCTCTGCAGGTGATCAGTTAGCTGTTTTACAACTACCCTCTCAAGAATCTTTGAGAGAAAAGGAAGGTTGGAGATTGGCCTATAATTAGCTAAGATAGCTGGGTCAAGTGATGGCTTTTAAGTAATGGTTTAATTACTGCCACCTTAAAGGCCTGTGGTACATAACCAACTAACAAAGATAGATTGATCATATTTAAGATTGAAGCATTAAATAATGGTAGGACTTCCTTGAGCAGCCTGGCAGGAATGGGGTCTAATAAGCATGTTGATGGTTTGGATGAAGTAACTAATGAAAATAACTCAGACAGAACAATCGGAGAGAAAGAGTCTAACCAAATACCGGCATCACTGAAAGCAGCCAAAGATAACGATACATCTTTGGGATGGTTATGAGTAATTTTTTCTCTAATAGTCAAAATTTTGTTAGCAAAGAAAGTCATGAAGTCATTACTAGTTAAAGTTAATGGAATACTCAGCTCAATAGAGCTCTGACTCTTTGTCAGCCTGGCTACAGTGCTGAAAAGAAACCTGGGGTTGTTCTTATTTTCTTCAATTAGTGATGAGTAGAAAGATGTCCTAGCTTCACGAAGGGCTTTCTTATAGAGCAACAAACTCTTTTTCCAGGCTAAGTGAAGATCTTCTAAATTAGTGAGACGCCATTTCCTCTCCAACTTACGGGTTATCTGCTTTAAGCTGCGAGTTTGTGAGTTATACCATGGAGTCAGGCACTTCTGATTTAAAGCTCTCTTTTTTAGAGGAGCTACAGCATCCAAAGTTGTCTTCAATGAGGATGTAAAACTATTGACAAGATACTCTAACTCCCTTACAGAGTTTAGGTAGCTACTCTGCTCTGTGTTGGTATATGACATTAGAGAACATAAAGAAGGAATCATATCCTTAAACCTAGTTACAGCGCTTTCTGAAAGACTTCTAGTGTAATGAAACTTATTCCCCACTGCAGGGTAGTCCATCAGGGTAAATGTAAATGTTATTAAAAAATGATCAGACAAAAGGGAGTTTTCAGGGAATACTGTTAAGTCTTCTATTTCCATACCATAAGTCAGAACAAGATCTAAAATATGATTAAAGTGGTGGGTGGACTCATTTACTTTTTGAGCAAAGCCGATAGAGTCTAATAATAGATTAATGCAGTGTTGAGGCTGTCATTCTCAGCATCTGTGTGGATGTTAAAATCGCCCACTATAATTATCTTATCTGAGCTAAGCACTAAGTCAGACAAAAGGTCTGAAAATTCACAGAGAAACTCACAGTAACGACCAGGTGGACGATAGATAATAACAAATAAAACTGGTTTTTGGGACTTCCAATTTGGATGGACAAGACTAAGATACAAGCTTTCAAATGAATTAAAGCTCACACCTGAACAATGAACGTGAGACAGATTGAAGTTTGCGTTTTCTGTCTGCCTTTTGCTATAGTGAACAAAATCACTGCTTACCTCTTAGTAAATTTCTAAGTGAAGACTTGACTGAAGACAGGTGACTCTCATACAGACATGGTGCCATGTACAGGGAAACCAAAAAATCCCAATCATCTCCACTTGAACACTCACAAGTTCACAATGGGGGTTTCACTGTGGACTGACTTGATCCCTTCTGCATGTGGAAGAAAACAAAAACAAAAACAACAAAAAGTGAATACAGCAATAAATATTCATACTATGACAATGAGGTTTCTTCTTCATTTCTGAGGGAGTTTTTCCTTAACACTGTCACCTGTGTGCTTGCTCTAGGTTGGTAAGGTTAGACCTTACTTGTGTGAAGTGCCTTGAGGCAACTCGATTGCGATTTGGCGCTATATGAATGAAATTATTATTATGACAATAATAATGAGGCAAGAAATTACTATACTGAAAAGAGCATTTCAGCCAACAGCTGAACTGACAGTTCAGCTTTTGACTGTTATTTTTCAAGTAACTCTTTATTTAGATGATAAGCCTTTATGCAATGACATGATGATTTTCAACTGTTCACTTTAGGCTGGGGTTTATACAAACTACTTGAAAAATGTTTTTTCTGGTATACGTTAATTAATACAAACCATTTGCATACCTAACCCTCATACATGATAGCAGAAAGTCCTTATTTCCTGAAAAGGGGACATTTTCATGCTATTTGTTTTCCATTTTTTTTCTCATAAATATTTGAATCCACTTCAGTCTTTTTCATAACAAAGCTTTTACTTATTACCACAAAATATAGCCCTTTAAATGCAGTGCATGTGATGACATCAATTACTGATCAAAAGTAAAAATCACAATTATATTGGAAAAATTTAAAAATTCAATGTAAGGTGAAATGGAAGGAACAGCTCCCATAGACATACATTATAACAAAGGACTGTAATAATCCCCTCCTTAAAAAAATCTACTTTGAATTTCATACATTGAACATACAGGCATATAATATCAATAAAAATTAACACTTAAATAGTTCAAACTGGCATCTAAAGGGTTAAATTTTCAAATTTGGTCATTATTACCAGGACTGAAGTGGATTAAATTATTTACAAAGAAAAAGGTCTTTCAAAACATTAACATAATATTTTAATACATTTTAGAAGGGGGTTCAATTGTCCCCTTTAAGGCTTTGCATAAATATTGTTTGCTACACAGTGAAGACAGACGTAACATATCCATCCATCCATCCATTTTCTTACGCTTTATCCGGAGTCGGGTCGCGGGGGCAACAGCTCAAGCAAAGCTGCCCAGATGTAACATATGATGTGTTTAAAATATGATAATTAGTTTAAAAATACACACCTGTTCCAAATATGGTGAGGAACTTCAAAAGTCAGATATGAGGGTTAAATGTATTATGTTTTTTGTTTGTCTGTTTTTTTTTTTTTTTTTTTTTTTTTTTATAAGAGATAAATTGGTTTTTGTAATAAGTCTAGCTGGATGTTTTCAACAATTCAGTGAGGAAAGATACTGTGAAAGAGTTAAGCAAATGTCAAAATAGTCAAACAAAAATCTACTTACTGGTACAAAAAGCACCTTTGAACCACAGGAACAAGTGAATTTTTTTTTTACTTGACTAAAACAGAGGGACCTCTAATAAGCATCCTCATCAAAACAGCAAAATGTGAAAGAAAGAAAGAACAAGTTAAATGTTTTCTTTGTAAAACAAGAAAATAAATGGCAGGTTTCAAATGATTCCAGATTGTTGAGGGACTCTTGGGGGCAAATAACCAAGCTAGGCAATGGATGGCAGAAACTGAGACAAAGAATAAAAAGAGATTTCCATCTTACACATAATTTGGGTTTTAGCGAAATGAGCAAAGCAGTTTAAGGCAGAACAACCGTGCCTAAAATGAACAGACTGCATATTACAATCATATGGCTAAAGTCCCATTCAATAACATTAAAAGCTAGTCTATCTAAGAGGCCAACATACTAAAATAAGTACTAAATACTTAAACACTTTAAATATTACATTAAAACGCATACCAAAATTATCCAGCCAAGGTTTGATTCCATCTTAAGCACAGTTTTTTGGCTGTCATCTTCTTGACACTGGTTTGTCTGCCACTCTCCTATGATGTTGACAAAAACAGAGCTTTGTTGTAAACAGATGGAGAAAAACATTTTAGAATGTTGTTTTTAAAAATAACAGTTTTATACAACTTGAAATCTTACCATTTCCTGAGAGTCACTGGGCCTTTGAATTATTTCCTTAAGATTGTAGTTCAAATTCAGTGCTTGAAAAGTGAAAGAACAAGACACTTAACTTTTTGCTCATAATAAAAGACTAAATAAGATTTAGACAGCTTAGACAGTTTTAGACCACGGTTTAAAATACCAGAGTTCTGCGTGTACTTTACTAACCTTCAAGGAGATTCTCAGGTCTTAGTTGTGTTGCCATCCAGTCAGCCTCAACGCACTTAAACAAACAACGTGGCTCATTCCTATGAAGTTTACAATAAAGCACATAGCCCCGTAATGATTGCACTGCCTTGCCACAGAAATTACAGCTCAGCATGTCTTCATGCAACAGCTATTTTGCCAACTTAGCACATTCAAGACTGGAAAACATTCTACTCACTTCGCAAATCAATTTTAAACAGCCAGAGCGTTGATCTCCGAAGACGCTCTGAAATGGCACTGGCGGTGAGTTCAAATTTGGCGGTCAGGCGAAGGTGGGTCAAAGTGATCCATAACTCCGTCAGGTGGATAAAAGTTTTTTTTAAAGAGAGTACAGGGTGCTAAAAAAAAAAATCACTTTATGCATTCAAATTTCGAGTGCTAAGCAACTTCCACAGCGAAATATGCAAAACATTTTTTCTTCTTCTTCTTCTTCTTCTTCTTCAAATCTATTTCGAGAGGCCACATGGTACACGCTTGCGCAGTGCTGCCCCCATCCATTAGACTACCGCACTTGCAGTTTTTGAGAAAATGGATGTTAAAGAGGGGTTTTCAGACAGAATTAGAAAGATGAGACATTTTGAACATTGTACTCCTTTTCACTTTATTAGCAGAATTATCAGTACTGTAGAAATTTTGAGAAAAAATATTTTTTAGAAACACTAAATTGAGTAGCAGTAAAAAGAAGTGATGTTATCTTTATCCATGTCACTATTTTGCCATTTGTGGAAATTGGATGTTTTTCTTGTGATAAGATACCACTGTAATTTTGTGTCTTTTACTGCTGATATCCCTCCTTTTCTTTACTGCATGCAGTTTCACAGTGGACTGAATTTTGTTTTTTTGTTTTGTTTTACATTTTGCTACTGTAAAAATGAAGGTTTCTTTTTGCTTCACAATCAACAGGTTTATTCTGTAAATTTGAATGTGCAAAACTCTATAAACTGATGTTTACCCAAATAATACTGTAAAATTTAAGGTCTTCAGATTTTTTTTTTTACATTACAGTATTTTCTTTTAAACTTTATGGATATTTGCTCATTTTCACGGTAAAACGTTATCATTAAAAATACAAAAAACTATAAAAATCAAAGTTTTTTCCAGTCTCTCAATAAACTGTTATTTAACGTATTTAATACAGTAAAAGAAAATTTTTGGTTTTACGGTGCTTTACTGTTGCTATTTGACGGTCTTTTGCTGTATATTTTACTGATTTTTTTTACAGTGTAGGTATTCACCACAGCCATTTCCATCCTTTTTGCAAAATCAACTACCATCTGTCCTTCCCCATTCCTATCCTTGATACCATATCTACCCATTACTTCCTCATCACCTCTGTTCACTTCACCAACATGCCCATTGATGTCTGCTCCTATCACCACTCTTTCATGCTTGGGCACACTCTCCACCACCTCATCTAACACACTCCAGAAATCTTCTTTCTCCTTCATCTCACAACCTACCTGTGGGGCATATGCACTGATGATATTCATCATCACCCCTTCAATTTCCAACTTCACACAACTTCACACACCCTGTCGCTTAACCTCCAACACACTTTTAACATACTCTTCCTTTAAAATGACCCCAACACCATTTCTCTTCCTGTCCTCACCATAGTACAACTTGTACCCACCGCCGATACTCCTGCTCTTACTTCCCTTCCACTTGGTCTCTTGCACACACAATATGTCTACTTTTCTCCTCTTCATCATATCAGTCAGCTCTCTCCCTTTACCAACATTCAAAGTCCCCACTCTCATTTCCACCCTTCTAGTTTTCTTCTTCTCCCACTGTTCGTGGCAACGTTTTCCTCCTCTTCTTCATTGTCTTCGCCCAGCAGTAGCCCAATTTCCACCGGCACCCTGTTGGGCAACAGCACCGGTGGCGGACATTGTTAACCCGGGCCGTGGCTAATCCGGTATGGGAATTCGATTCTTAGTCTGCATTGTTGGGTTGGTTTGTTTTAAGCCGGATGCCCTTCCTGACGCAACCCTTCTCATTTATCCGGGCTTGGGACCGGCACTCAGAATGTACTGGCTGCACACCCCATGTGGATGAGTCTGGATCTCATCCAGATTACTTTTTTATTTTTTTGCCATTTAAATTTAACATTGAAATCTCCATTTAATGTATATTTTACATTATATCTTAATCAAACATGACACAGTCACTGTCAATTTTAATGTGATATGCAGACTCACTATCGTCTGACAAATTTGGCAAAGTTTATTATCCGGATTGTGGGTTTTGTGGACATTTTCTCAATCAAAAGTGAATCAAACGCTTTCATTTCTTCCAGCTATCAGTCAGAAACCACGTGCCAAAAAAGCAATGACAAATTGTGCATAGCAGAGATAACCAGTGGTCTCTGAAAATTATCTTTTCAGAAAATTATTTTTCAGAAACTGAAGAAGGTGAAACAAACACCCGACAAAACCACAAAAAGGCTTTGATACAAATGCATGAACTAAATACCTACTCCTCACATTTGATCAGATCTAATTTTGCTTATGAAAAGAAAGCAAAATTCAGAACTTTGTCCTTGAAATTTGTTTTCCAAGGTAAAATTTAGTGGAATGGGAAACTAGTGTTGGCAGAGATTTGTGCTCTATTAGTGCAAATCTCCTCGCTCCTAATGAGGCACTCACATCCTCATGAGGGCGTGAGCGCCCGCCCACACGTGCACTGAGTGTCATACCAGAAGCGCGAATAGCCCCACCTTTGTGTGTTGATGGTGGTGTCTGGGGGGACAACACATTCCACAAGATATTTGTGTTGGGGGCGGAGTGGATGATGAAAACACACTCCACACACCATTCCTGTGTGTGTGTGTGTGAGGGGAGGGGGGTTCAGTACAGTTACACCCATGTGTGTTGCTAGGTGACATCACACTTGTGTTGCACTTAGACCCTTTTCACAGACAGCTGAATGCCTGCTGTCTACTATCGTACCAGAAGCACGAATAGCCCCACCTTTTCTAAGTGATCAGCGAGCGGTGTTAGATGTTTGTGTCTAGCACCTGGAATTTGGCCAACACCTGCCAAGCGGGAGATCGAATGAGCATGCACACGGCATTCACTGTTTTTCAGCCGCTTGTGTGCACAAATGGTTATGGCGACAGGTGTACGAGGCGTTTCAGGTGGCTTCGATTTTTCACGAATGGCATGCAATTCCTCCTTCGTGCGCTAATGAGATTCAATCGTGTTATGTGTGAAGGGGCCCTAATCACTGTCTTTATATCACCTTGGGTTGTCTCTGGCTGTTGACTGACAAACTGTGAGAATAAGTCAGATCAGTGGGTCATGAGTCTACCCAAGAAAAAAAAGACTTTCTCACCAGTCCTCCGATGATGGCTTTTATGCTCTGAAATAGGATTTTGTACTCAAAATGAAGGAGCAGTGACTTTTCATAACTCGCATGCAAGCTAATCTGTTAAAAGCAACATTTATTACTATCATTTATTGCCTCCACTGAATGACAATGGAAAGGTGACAGTTATGTGATTGCCCCATCACTCTCTTTGTGAAGCATATCGCTCCCTGATGTCAATGTCCTGTTTTTCACTTTTCTACTCACCCCTGTAACATGCACTTTGGTGCCAAACAGCCAAACAAACAACCATCATGATTGTGGGGGAGATATTTGAACCAATTGTGCATTTTATGGCAACAGCACCACTGTGACATTGTTCATTAATTTTCTATATTCCAGTTAGGGATCATGTGGGGGGCTGGGGCCTATTCCAGCAGTCATAAGGCATCAGGCAGGGTACACCCTGGACAGGACACCAGTCCATCGTAGGGCCACATACAACCCCTGGCAATAATTATGGAATCACCGGCCTCGGAGGATGTTCATTCAGTTGTTTAATTTTGTAGAAAAAAAGCAGATCACAGACATGACACAAAACTAAAGTCATTTCAAATGGCAACTTTCTGGCTTCAAGAAACACTATAAGAAATCAGGAAAAATAATTGTGGCAGTCAGTAACAGTTACTTTTTTAGACCAAGCAGAGGGAAAAAAATATGGACTCACTCAATTCTTAGGAAAAAATTATTGAATCACCCTGTAAATTTTCATCCCCAAAACTAACACCTGCATCAGATCAGATTTGCTCGTTAGTCTGCATCTAAAAAGGAGTGATCACACCTTGGAGAGCTGTTGCACCAAGTGGACTGACATGAATTATGGCTCCAACACGAGAGATGTCAATTGAAACAAAGGAGAGGATTATCAAACTCTTAAAAGAGGGTAAATCATCACGCAGTGTTGCAAAAGATGTTGGTTGTTCACAGTCAGCTGTGTCTAAACTCTGGACCAAATACAAACAACATGGGAAGGTTGTTAAAGGCAAACATACTGGTAGACCAAGGAAGACATCAAAGCGTCAAGACAGAAAACTTAAAGCAATATGTCTCAAAAATCGAAAATGCACAACAAAACAAATGAGGAACCAATGGGAGGAAACTGGAGTCAACGTCTGTGACTGAACTGTAAGAAACCGCCTAAAGGAAATGGGATTTACATACACAAAAGCTAAACGAAAGCCATCATTAACACCTAAACAGAAAAAAACAAGGTTACAATGGGCTAAGGAAAAGCAATCGTGGACTGTGGATGACTGGATGAAAGTCATATTTAGTGACGAATCTCGAATCTGCATTGGGCAAGGTGATGATGCTGGAACTTTTGTTTGGTGCCGTTCCAATGAGATTTATAAAGATGACTGCCTGAAGAGAACATGTAAATTTCCACAGTCATTGATGATATGGGGCTGCATGTCAGGTAAAGGCACTGGGGAGATGGCTGTCATTACATCATCAATAAATGCACAAGTTTACGTTGATATTTTGGACACTTTTGTTATCCCATCAACTGAAAGGATGTTTGGGGATGATGAAATCATTTTTCAAGATGATAATGCATCTTGCCATAGAGCAAAAACTGTGAAAACATTCCTTGCAAAAAGACACATAGGGTCAATGTCATGGCCTGCAAATAGTCCGGATCTCAATCCAATTGAAAATCTTTGGTGGAAGTTGAAGAAAATGGTCCATGACAAGGCTCCAACCTGCAAAGCTGATCTGGCAACAGCAATCAGAGAAAGTTGGAGCCAGATTGATGAAGAGTACTGTTTGTCACTCATTAAGTCCATGCCTCAGAGACTGCAAGCTGTTATAAAAGCCAGAGGTGGTGCAACAAAATACTAGTGATGTGTTGGAGCGTTCTTTTGTTTTTCATGATTCCATAATTTATTCCTCAGAATTGAGTGATTCCATATTTTTTTTTCCCTCTGCTTGGTCTAAAAAAGTAACTGTTACTGACTGCCACAATTCTTTTTTTTCCTGATTTCTTATAGTGTTTCTTAAAGCCAGAAAGTTGCCATTTGAAATGACTTTAGTTTTGTGTCATGTCTGTGATCTGCTTTTTTTCTACAAAATTAAACAACTGAATGAACATCCTCCGAGGCTGGTGATTCCATAATTTTTGCCAGGGGTTGTATAGACAAACAAACACAACGTCACTCTCACCTAGAGTGAATTTACACCATCCAGTTGACCAAACCTGCATGTCTTTGGAAGTGTGAGGAAACTGGAGCACCTGGAGGGAACCCAATGTGAACATGGGGAGAACATGCAAATAGCACACAGAAAGGACCAGTAGTGTAGAGGATAAGCTCTAATATGAGAACAATTGTGCACTTTATGAAGAAAGCATGAAATTTTTACCAGTGTTAGTTCATAACATTGACTTTAATTTTAGATGTGGAGGTAAGCTGGATTTGACCTCTGAGGACAGTGAGAGGTCACTGACCTCAGAGCGCCAAAATAGTGATGTTTTTACACCCTTTGATTACAACTTGATAGTTACACTGTCAAAATATGTGTTTATCGTTGTATCTTTTTTCTAATAAAATATGTCTGCATTTTATAGTCAACGCCCCATCCAGCTCTATGCAAAATTTGAAGTGCCACCTGGTGTATATTGATACATCTCCCATCAGAACAGGTCCACCTGGTGTGTTTTGCCATTCTGGAATGAAAATGTAAAACACATGGCTGCTCATGGGAGTGTCCAAGACAGTGTTGCTTTGAAACTGCAACTAGCTTATAAACTACAATTACCTTATACTTTGTAGATCTACAAATAAGGTAAATAGGGTTTATACAAACAAAATTGGCTATTTTGCATGACATGTAGTCTACTGTTACAGTAGTGTAGAAATATCCCACTGAGATTGCATTTCTTAGTCACTGTGCAGGTGGTTGGTTATCCTCTATGTGGTGGTTGGTTCTAATGCATTGTGTTTGTTGCAGGATCTCCTTCTTTCTGATTTCCCTGATCTACAAATGCGAGTTGGTCTGATTGTAGATACTGCCATAGACTAATCCTAACAGAACTAGCCTAGACTAGTGACTGCTTTTCCCCTCGTCATCATGGCAAAGCGTCATATCCTAGTAGATCCCAACATGCTTTCTGGATCTAAACAGCCCAAACAAGCTTTAAGTACTAACTGGGAACTTTGTGTTTTGTGCCAAGCAGAAACAGGCAAATCTTTGCAGTGCACGCTCAGATCAACCAAGGGACCCGCCGGGAGCGGCTATGCATCATTGGCAGATGACCTTCTTCGGTTCCAGGAACTTCAGCACATGCCAATGGATCTCAGGGTAGAGAGACTGGATGATGGCGATGGTGTGGAAGCCACCTTGAGGGCACACAGTGCTCAATGGCAGAAGACATGTCGCCTGAGGTTCAACAAGAAAATGTTCGACCAGCAAAGCCGAGCAGAATCAACTACTGGCCAACAAACTAATAATTATCCAGCTGTCCACACACGATCTGCTCACATGCGTCCAAAGTCCACAGAGCCCACATGTTTTTTTCTGTGACAAGCCTGCTGGTTCTGCAGGCTTACATGAAGCAGCCACCAGATAGTTGGACAAGAACATGCGGAGGTGTGCCCATGACCTTGAGGACACGGCTTTGCTAGCCAAGCTTTCCGCAGGAGACATGATAGCCATTGAGGCTAAATACCACAATCAATTTGTTTGTATTGTATAACAGAGCCAGACAAGCTGCACCCAAGGATGATGACGGACAGCATGATCGCCTACATGGTATAGCCTTTGCAGAGCTAGTCGTATTCATGGAGGACGTGTAGTGATGAGGGAAGTGCCCCAGTCTTCAAACTCACAGACATAGCTAAGCTGTTCAAGGTCAGGCTGCAGCAGCTTGGGGTCACTGTGGAGAGCCAGATTCACACCACTAGACTGAAGAACAGGCTGCTTTCAGAGCTTCCTGATCTCAGGTCATATTCAGAGGGAAGAGACACCCTTCTGACCTTCCAGAAGGACATTGGACCAGCCATGAGGAAGGCCTGTGATCATGACAGTGATGCTATGCATTTAGTGCGAGCAGCACAGGTGGTATGCGGGGAGATGTTTGAGACCGGCTTCTCATTTGATGGGTCTTTCCAGCCAGACTACCAGAAGGATGTTGTGCCGCCATCACTCCTAGCTCTGGTCAACATGATACTGAATGGAGCAAACATCAAACATCAAACTGAGCTGGTTCAGACAACCACCACAACTGCAGCCTTGTCGGTCTCTCGGTTGTTGGTGTTCAACAGTGTCAAACATGCAAGGAAGGAGTCCTCTGGCTCAGTATGCCATAACCACAATAGGGAGATGCCTCTGCCCCTCTACCTCTCTATGAAGATCCATGCAGTCACCAGGAGTCGAGGGTTGGTTGACATACTCCACAGTTTGGGACTGTGTGTATCCTATGACAGGCTGCTACAGCTGACATCAGACATTGCTGATGGTGTCTGCCAGCGCTTCAGGATAGAAGACGCCGTGTGTCCGTCAAAGTTACGTCAAGGGCTCTTCACAACAGCAGCAGTGGACAATATCGATCACAACCCAAGCTCTGCCACAGCCAAGGATTCGTTTCATGGGACCGCAATATCTCTTATCCAACACCCATCAAACACACATGGTGGCCTGGATCGCGGAATACTTGTGCTCAATCAAGAGAGATCTTCCAAGTCAGTAGCACCTCTCCCATCGGCCTATACAAGTGTACCACCAGCTGCTCTGAATACGAAGAACTTCATAGCACCTGCTGTACAAGGTCCTGTCAGACCTGCCAATCTCATGACTGTTGCAGCTGCTGCAGAAGAAGAGTATGGGTGGCTCAACACAGTGAAAGCAGCTCTTGAGAAGCAGAGTGTGGATGACTGGATTTCCTGGTCTGCCTACCATGCTCACTCCCAACAAACAGTCACCCCACCACCAGCAATACATGCCTTGTTGCCTCTGTTCGTCGACAGCGCCCATTCAGTGGCAATGTTACGGCACTCCATGGACATCACCAAGGCAGCAGTTCAGCACCTTAACCCTGGTCAAGTGCCTGTCCTTACAGCTGACCAACCACTCAATGCTATCCTCAAAGAGATCCAGTGGACCTGGCCAGCTACCCATGCAGAGGATCACTTTGTTATCATGTTTGGCGGCCTGCACATTGAGATGGGTGTCCTGAAGGTAAAACATTATGTTGAAGTAACAGACAAAATCTGCCTATTCCAATTCTTGTAGGCCTACACTCTTGTCACTGTAAATGTAACATGCCAGTTCTACAACTGCATTTCCCAGTGTTTCATTCTAGCTGCTGGGAGACTGGCTGGAAGACAGCGGTTGGACCAATGCCTTAGTGTAGGCCGACATTGCAAGCTCTGGAAAGCTGATTCCTTCATTTGAGCCACCCATGTTACCAAGACACGCCACGCCCACCAGGTCACAGCGGCCAGCCTGTACATACTACTTCGCCAAGCATATCAGGGAAACTCCACATCCAATGATGATGACAACACCATGCAGCCTTTTGAAGAGTGGTGCATGCAAAGGTCCAGGAACAGTGTGCACTTCAACTACTGGCTCAAGACCCTGTCACTGGAGCTTCTTTTACTTAGATACATCAGATCTCTTCGTGAAGGGAATTTTCAGCTCTTTGTAGAATCCCTGACACAGGTCATGCCTTGGATGTTCGCCTTAGATCACACCCACTACTCAAGATGGCTGTCCATACATATTTGAGACATGATGACCCTTGGAGACAAGCACCCAGACATCCTGGCAGAATTCGAGTCTGGGAACTTTGTGGTACACAAAACCAGCAAAAAGTTCTCAGCCATGGCAATTGACCAGTGCCATGAACAGAACAATGCCTTGGTCAAAGGATCTGGTGGAGCAATTGGGCTGACAGGCAACCCCTCTGCACTCAGGCGATGGATGGTGGCAGGGCCTGAAATTGCCAGGATAACAACAGAATTTGAAGAGCAGGCAACAGGAACACAAAACAGCGCCAAGGACACTGGAGACCTCCATCATGACCAGCACCCTGAAGTGCAGAAAGCCTTTAAAAAGGATGTCAGAAGTCTCATGGCTGTACTGGAAGAAATGGGGAATCCCTTCCTAGAAGACAGTGAAGATCTACTAGTCATTGATACTAGAGATGTCATGGATGCTGCAGTGGCAGACACTGTGAAGAAGATCAAATCAGTCGGCGAGGAGCAGTACAAGACGTTCGTGGAAGAAAGGCTGGAACTGTGCACGAAACCCATCACAGAAACACTGCCCAAGAACAAGCTGCCCCTGTTCAGCCGACCACCAGTCAAGATTCAGTCAAAACAGAAAGAGCAGATTGCTGCACTCAAGAGTGACTGTGATTTATTCTCAAGGCTGTACATCTCCTGTCAAACACGAGATGGTGATCTTGACCAGTTCTTCTCACACGAGAACCAGGCAGCCCCACCAGCTCTGTCGTCTGGAGGAAAAATGCGGCTTGGGGTGAAAACGGATTTGCTACACTGTCTGGAGTCAAACCTGCCTGAAAACAGCCATGCACCTGTCACTGATGCTACAGTCATTGATGGCGCCGCTGTACTTCAGATGTTGAACCCAGGAACATCCAAGACCTTCCAGGAGTATGCAGACACAGTGTTTGCACCCTACATCTCTACTCAGCTCAAGAAGACTGACCGCATCGACTTCGTCTGGGATGTATACCTACCCAACAGTCTGAAGGGAACAACAAGGCAGAAGAGGGGAAAGGGTACATGGAGAAGAGTCACCCCGTCTGCTGTGATTCCAAAGAACTGGAAGGGCTTCCTTCATGTAGATGAAAATAAAACCAAATTGTTCAGTTTCCTCTCACGGGAATCCACTCGTGGTCCCCTGGAAGATGGTAAGGAGCTGTACGCAACATGTGGGGCCGATGTCCTCTGCTTTCCTGCAGCGTCTAACCTGTCCAACCTTGCCCCATGTTCTCATGAGGAGGCCGACACCCACTTACTTCTCCATGTGGCAGATGCTGTCCTGAAAGGATGCAAGAAGGTGACCATTCGCACAGTTGACACTGATGTCCTGGTAATCTCTGTTGCTTTATTTGACAAGATCAAAGATCATCAGACGAGTTGTGGATTTCTCTCGGTACTGGGTCCAGCCTTTGGTGCATACCTGTTCATGATCTCGTATCAACAATGGATCTGAGAAAGTGTTCAACTCTTCCCATCTTCCATGCTCTGACATGATGTGATACCATATCAGCGTTCTCTGGTAGAGGAAAGAAAACCACATGGGAAACGTGGAAGGCTTTCCCAGAGGTGACCGATGCTTTTAGTGAGCTTGCAGCCATGCCACAAGAGGTCAGTGAGGAGTCAATGTCACTGCTTGTGAGGTTTGTGGTGCTCATGTACGACCGCACCAGTGACATCATGGAGGTCAACGATGCCAGGAAACAGCTCTTTGCATACAAGGCCAGAACTCTGGAGAACATTCCTCCCACCCAGGCAGCTCTCGTGCAACACATCAAGCATGCTAGCTACCAGGCCAACATCTGGAACCAGTCATTAGTTCCAGAACCTGAACTGCTGGACCCATCTGACCGGGGCTGGACAAAGGACATGACTGGATGGCAGCCTTTGTGGACCACCCTCCCAGAAGCAGCAAGATCCTGCCATGAACTAATCCACTGCGGCTGCAAGAAGGGGTGCACCAGACGCTGCAAGTGCACCAAGGCAGCACTCAAGTGCACTGCACTGTGCTTCTGTTCAGGAGACTGCTGAGATCAAAATCCAGTTGCTGGCAATTGAAGAAAAGTTTTGGACCTGTATGATCAATTCTGTTTTGCAATTTTACAGCTGGCTTCCACATTGTCAGAAATAAAGCACATTTAACTGTATTTTTCTACCTATTTCAAGTGAATTTTTACTTTTCAGAGGTCACTGACCTCACTCTATGCAGTTCAGAACTCTCCAGTGTTTGTAGTAATAGGTTGTGAGGGATTGAGACATCAGTATTTAGATGCAACATCTTTAAACAGCACTTCTATTGCTACAGCGGCAGGCAAAACCATGCGTTTAACGGTATATGAGGTCAATGACCTCTCACAGTCCTCAGAGGTCAAATCCAGCTTACCTCCACATCTAAAATTAAAGTCAATGCTATGAACTAACACTGGTAAAAATTTCATGCTTTCTTCATAAAGTGCACAATTGTTATGGTTATCTGCTGCACTACAGGCAGGAAGTGATCCCATAATTTTCTTGCTGTGATATGACAGTTTTAACCACAATGCCACTGTGCTGCCCGCACAGACATTGCTTGATACACACACACACACACACACACACACACACACACACACACACACACACACACACACACACACACACACACACACACACACACAAAAAAAAGTTTTAATGCTCTCAATTTCTTACTGGTACAACTAAAACTGGAATGGATTTAGTGCGCAAGATAACAGGAAATGACACTTAATTTCTGTCTTTGACAAGTCGTAATAATGAGAGCATTTCAAACATATTCCTGAGTCGCGTGGCGGCCATGTTGGATTTTGCTGTTTATTTTCCACAGGGCAAATATCGACAATGGCAATATATACTGCTAAAGGAACACTTTTATTAGATTATAGCATCAGGTCACTTCAGCTTCTGTAACATTGATCTGGTCAGTTAAAGGACATGTCACACATTTTTTAACATCCCAGTTAGCAAGACAACATAAACGTTCTCATGATTATAAGTCTTTCCGCACACGTGCTTATAATTAGTGATTGCTGTTGTATTTTATTCCTCTTACTCTGAGCATTAGCAGGTACATTTCCAGAATACGTCTCACTCTGCAATTCTCAGCATTTTTCGGCGTGTGATGTACATTTTAGAATGAGCAGAAACATCCTGATGACTGACAGACAGAGGGAAACAGACCTGCGCCGTCTGAAAACAAAATGTCTGAGCTTTCGTTCGAAAGTGATGGCTCCGATTTACAGAGGATTTTACAGACAGGGGACAACACACTTCCCCCCGCATGGCGTGTCATCACGCAGTGATCCACTGCAAATGTGATATGTCTTTTAATTATTACAATGTGGGGAAAACCTGCAGTGACACAGGCTTCATGGTGCTGTCCTGTGGGGTCATTTCCTGCATGGCACGATATTCATCAGTACTGCACTGTGGTGACACGCAGGTCAGCTGAAGCAATATACTTGTATTTACATTTATTTCCAAATGAGGACAGCATGCCGACATCCTTGCCTCACAGTACAGTTGTGTGAGGTCGTATCCTACAAGCCACTACAGGTGTTTCCCAGCTATGACTTGCGAGCACAGATATCTGAACAGCTGCACATTGCAGGGGGACAAGCCCACCTCACAGAACAAAAAGGCTCACTCTCTGTTGCTTTGTCCTGTGATTTTAATTTTATGTATGCTTTATTATGTGGTTGTCCTGCATCTGTCTGATGTCTGTGTTGTTGTAATGTACCACCTTGTGTCCACGGTCATATCCAGCTGTCAGTCGCCGGTCAGCTGACATGTGCCGTATGTATGCAGCAAAGCATATGAGCAAAGCGATCACACAAGAATGAGTTCACACCTTCACCCTTATTTGTTTGATTCAATGTCCACTTTTTCTGTCTGTCATGTAAACTACAATGTACGTGGTGGAAGTGACATCAGCCGGCTGGGCCAGCTTCATGCCATGCTGCGCTCTCAGACACTGGCTGGTCCTCATGAGGGCATGAGCGCCCGTCCACACGTGTGCACTGTGTGTTCTCCAGCTGAGTTGCAGGACACAGCAGTGAGCTGGTCCAGCAGTGCACTGTGCTGGACAGAGACCGGACTCTGGGACCTTTAGCCACAGCTGACAATGTTGGATTCATGGTGTGTGCGTGTGTGTGTGTGTGTGTGTGTGTTTGTGGTGGTGGTGGTGGTAGGGTGGATGACACACTCCACAAGCAATTTGTGTTGGCGGGGTGGGGCGGATGACGACGACGACACACTCCACACACCATTCGTGTGTGTGTGTGTTTGGAAAGGGGTGTTCAGTACAGTTACACCCATGTGTGTTGCTAGGTGATACCACACTTGTGTTGCACTTAGACCTTTTTCACAGACAGCTGAATGCCTGCTGTCTACTATCGTACCAGAAGCACGAATAGCCCCACCTTTTCTAAGTGATCAGCGAGCGGTGTTAGATGTTTGTGTCTAGCACCTGGAATTTGGCCAACACCCTGCCAAGCGGGAGATCGAATGAGCATGCACACGGTATTCGCTGTTTTTCAGCCGCTTATGTGTGCAAATGGTTATGGCGACAGGTGTACGAGGCATTTCAGGTGGCTTCGATTTTTCACGAATGGCATGCAATTCCTCCTTCATGCGCTAGTGAGATTCAATTGTGTTATGTGTGAAGGGGCCCTAATCACTGTCTTTATATCACCTTGGATTGTCTCTGGCTGTTGACTGACAAACTGGGAGAATAATCAATCAATCAATCAATCAATTTTTTTATATAGCGCCAAATCACAACAAACAGTTTCCCCAAGGCGCTTTATATTGTAAGGCAAGGCCATACAATAATTATGTAAATCCCCAACGGTCAAAACGACCCCCTGTGAGCAAGCACTTGGCTACAGTGGGAAGGAAAAACTCCCTTTTAACAGGAAGAAACCTCCAGCAGAACCAGGCTCAGGGAGGGGCAGTCTTCTGCTGGGACTGGTTGGGGCTGAGGGAGAGAACCAGGAAAAAGACATGCTGTGGAGGGGAGCAGAGATCGATCACTAATGATTAAATGCAGAGTGGTGCATACAGAGCAAAAAGAGAAAGAAACAGTGCATCGTGGGAACCCCCCAGCAGTCTACGTCTATAGCAGCATAACTAAGGGATGGTTCAGGGTCACCTGATCCAGCCATAACTATAAGCTTTAGCAAAAAGGAAAGTTTTAAGCCTAATCTTAAAAGTAGAGAGGGTGTCTGTCTCCCTGATCTGAATTGGGAGCTGGTTCCACAGGAGAGGAGCCTGAAAGCTCAGTGGGTCATGAGTCTACCCAAGAAAAAAAAGACTTTCTCATCAGTCCTCCGATGATGGCTTTTATGCTCTGAAATAGGATTTTGTACTCAAAATGAAGGAGCAGTGACTTTACATAACTCGCATGCAAGCTAATCTGTTAAAAGCAACATTTATTACTATCATTATTGCCTCCACTGAATGACAATGGAAAGGTGACAGATATGTGATTGCCCCATCACTCTCTTTGTGAAGCATATCGCTCCCTGATGTGAATGTCCTGTTTTTCACTTTTCTACTCACCCCTGTAACATGCACAAACAACCATCATGATTGTGGGGGAGATATTTGAACCAGTTGTGCATTTTGGAGACTCGGCTCCGCACCGTGGAAAATTCTACAGCTAGCCAGGCCCCTGTAGTCGGTGCGGACCAAGGTAGCTTAGCCGCCGTTAGTTCCCCCCTGGCAGATCCTGAGCAGCCGGGAAAGCAGGCTGACTGGGTGACTGTGAGGAGGAAGCGTAGCCCTAAACAGAAGCCCCGTGTACACCGCCAACCCGTTCACATCTCTAACCGTTTTTCCCTACTCGACGACACACCCGCCGAGGATCAAACTCTGGTTATTGGCGACTCTGTTTTGAGAAATGTGAAGTTAGCGACACCAGCAACCATAGTCAATTGTCTTCCGGGGGCCAGAGCAGGCGACATTGAAGGAAATTTGAAACTGCTGGCTAAGGCTAAGCGTAAATTTAGTAAGATTGTAATTCACGTCGGCAGTAATGACACCCGGTTACGCCAATCGGAGGTCACTAAAATTAACATTAAATCGGTGTGTAACTTTGCAAAAACAATGTCGGACTCTGTAGTTTTCTCTGGGCCCCTCCCCAATCGGACCGGGAGTGACATGTTTAGCCGCATGTTCTCCTTGAATTGCTGGCTGTCTGAGTGGTGTCCAAAAAATGAGGTGGGCTTCATAGATAATTGGCAAAGCTTCTGGGGAAAACCTGGTCTTGTTAGGAGAGACGGCATCCATCCCACTTTGGATGGAGCAGCTCTCATTTCTAGAAATCTGGCCAATTTTCTTAAATCCTCCAAACCGTGACTATCCAGGGTTGGGACCAGGAAGCAGAGTTGTAGTCTTACACACCTCTCTGCAGCTTCTCTCCCCCTGCCATCCCCTCATTACCCCACTGTAGCCAAGTGCTTGCTCACAGGGGGTCGTTTTGACCGTTGGGGTTTTACATAATTATTGTATGGCCTTGCCTTACAATATAAAGCGCCTTGGGGCAACTGTTTGTTGTGATTTGGCGCTATATAAAAAAATTGATTGATTGATTGATTGATTTTATGGCAACAGCACCACTGTGACATTGTTCATTCATTTTCTATACTCCAGTTAAGGACCCGGTCCCACTGGCGTTTAGGAGGATTTGCGTATGGATTGCGAACAAAATTGGCTCATATTCGCTTAACATCCGCAATATGCGTGAAACATGCTTGTATGATTCGGCTGACACCCGCACACATCCGCAATTATCGACAGAGGCATGTTTTTCCGTTACCAGGATTTTTGAGCCGCACAAAATTTTGGCTGCAGATGACATCCGCCTTACATACTCCATACATACTCAATACATACACAAACATACTCAATCTATGCGCTGTATATTCTCTGTCATCTGCTGATATCCGCAACTGACGGATTTGTGGCTTGGCAGTGGACTGGGACAGTGTGTAAAACAGATATTTTGCGTGCCCATCATGTCCACATCACAAACTAAAATAAGTTGTAGCGACTGCATACAGATTGGCCATGAATAAAGTATTTTTTTTACATCTGCTTTGCATCTGATTTGCAACAGATGCAAATCAGATGTGCTGTGTTCACAGCAGGATGCCGTTCTTTGTTCTATCAGGCTCTGCTTATATTAAATAATTATTTTGTGGTGGATTAGTCATTTTATTCTGCAAATTGGCTGTTGAAAATGGCTTTAATCACTTCCTGAATCACAGAGGAAGCTTTCTGCAGCTCACGCGAACGGCTGCAGCTGCAGAACGCATTTTGAGCCATCTAAAAAGGTAATTATTTGACTTGTTTACATTGTCAATGTTGTATGGCTGGGGGGCCTGGCTGCCTTTTTGTTTCTGTCTTTTGTTTTTCCTTCCAGGTGGCTTGCATTTGGGACTGAGTGGCTGTGTTGCTGAGGTTATCAGGACCTCACCCTGATCACCTGCGGCTCGTCAGGACTCACAGCTGAGCTGCATCTATATGGATTGGAACATGGTGGCATTTAAGACTGGAGTATACAGTGTGTATTTGCCAGAGACTCGACCTTGTGACCAGACGGGTGAGATCGTCATCTCGGGAGCCATCTCATCATCAGTGGATGCAGAGAATGTCCAGGGTTTGATGCACGGTCTGTGAAAGAGGAGGGGGTGAGGTCTCACGCTCGTCAGCACACTTCCTGAGGTACGTTAGATTTTGTGACTAACATTTATACAGTCAGTAAATGTGGTGTCCCTCACACCTTTATTATATTGAGCTGTATGTTAGTCATGTATCGGCTTCCACTGCAGTGGAGTTTTGTGAACTGGATGTTCCATGCCTGCAGGTTGGGAAGCTGATTAGTAATCAAGCCAGGAAGTGTTTGCTGTTTGTACACCTTTAAGTGTTCTCTCTGTGTGTAGAGTGTGGACTCACATAATGGTTCCTT
The DNA here is from genome assembly GCF_902500255.1 of Thalassophryne amazonica. Classification (NCBI taxonomy): domain Eukaryota; kingdom Metazoa; phylum Chordata; class Actinopteri; order Batrachoidiformes; family Batrachoididae; genus Thalassophryne; species Thalassophryne amazonica. The sequence continues at coordinate 97,513,132 of NC_047103.1, read as the reverse complement.
CTTTCACAGACTCGGTTTGTTGCGGCCACCTGGGGGGTGTCGGCGGGGTCCTTGGGTCCGAACAGCTTCTGGCTCCGGACCGTTAGCGCTGCTGGGAGCGCACCACGCCAGACCGCACTTTCTTTTGTTATTTTTTGTATCACTGTTATGTATTAAATTCAGTTAGCCTTTGTACCGTGCTCTGCTTATTTCATACTGGGTCCTTCAAATGCTGGTCGGTTCTCCGAGCTGCGTCCGACACATAACAGTAGTCTCTGGCCAAACATCACGGACCCAGCGGTAGCAGAGACGGTAACGCGCCGGGAAGGCGGCAGCAGACGTTCAGTAGTTATCCGGATCAGTTGCGGGTGCTCTCCGCCCGGATGGTGCGTGTTTGAGACCCATTACTGAATACTGATTTGTGCTCTCTTGCAGCCGTGTTCCTGTGGTTGTGCCTTATCTGTGGGTCGTGGTGGAGTGTGACTGGCGACGGCTTCGCGTCACGCTCCGACCGGATAAGAGGTTTAAACGGGAGCTGCAAGAGTGTGTCTGTGATGGGTGCACGCGCACGGCGGAGCTCTGTGGCACGGGTCGCTGAGCTTCCTGTGTTACAGTTGTAGCCCCGTTTCCCCGGATAAAGATAACTACTGCGTCTGTTGTATCAGCTCCGGCGTTATTTAGTTGAGCACATTTTGGTTGTGTGTTGCACACAGCTGCGCACGGAGATGCAGCTCGTTTGTTTTCTGTCACCAAAGGGGTTTTTTTTCATTTTTAGCACTTTGGCTTCCTCTTTTGGTGACTTAGTCACATTACCGTTAAGCTCTTAAGTTAGAACAGGTGTGTTCGATTTGTTTGAGCTTAACGGTATACGTCACTGATTGGTTTTGTGTTGGTTCATTTCGTGTGGGTGTTTTTTGAGTTGTTTTTTGTGTGGGATTTTATTTTTTGTTTTTCACTATTTAGTGTCTGGGGTCGTGACCCTGCAGTTCTGCCAAAAAAAAAAAAAAAAAAAAAAAAAAAGGACCCGAGCAACCTTATGTCAGTCTGTTAGTCTTTCTTTTTATATTTTTTTTCAGTTTCACCTCCCAGGGTTTGATGGGACGGTCCCCTGGGGGGTCATGGGGGGGTATTTGGGTTGTTGTTTTTTCTTTCTTTTTTTTTGTTTTGTTTTTTGTTATGCCCTCTCTTCTCCTCTGACTCCAGCCGTGTGAGCCGTAGTGTCGGCGTTGCTGGAGTGGTGCAGTGTGGTTATGCTGGGCGTTTCCCAGGTAACCTCTGCACCTTGGGGGGGGGGGGGTGTTTTCCCCCCAGTTTCCACCCTCAGGGTTTGACTGTGGTGTCCTCTGGGGGGGAAAGGGCTGTGGGTCCATCTAGCCATAGACGGCCGGGGCTGGGTCCGTTGGTCGTGAGGGGAGGCGTCTCCTGGGGTTGACGAGTGGTCCTCTGGGAGGCGCTGGAAGTCCCCGTGGGTGACGTTGGATCCCAGAGGGACCTCGGCTGTGGTTAGTACTCCTGGAGCTGGCGGGAAGTCCTCTGGGGGGTGTTGGTCCCTACATGTTGTTTGGGGGGGGGGGGGGGGTGTTTTAGCGCTTTTATTTGTAAGCTTAAGTTTGAGGTTTTTCTTTTCTCCTCATCCCGGGGTTTGATAGGACGGTCCCCTGGGGAGGGGGGGGTGGTTTGGTTGTTTGTGTTTGTCTTTTTTGTTTTATGACTAATGACCGTACATAGTTGGATAAAGGCTGACCGCACAGGTTTAAGAACTCCTGGCCACACCTGTGCTAAGTGACTGACTGAAACAAAGGCAAGGATGCAGCCAGAGGAGAGGACATCAACCATTCTGTTGGAAGACGAATGCAGATGCGGTTTCCAGCCATGGTCCCTGGAGGGGGGTGTTTCTCCTGGGCCAGGTTTGTGTGGTCGCCGGGAGGCTTCCCGTGAGGGTGGGGTACTGTTGTATGGCTGGGGGGCCTGGCTGCCTTTTTGTTTCTGTCTTTTGTTTTTCCTTCCAGGTGGCTTGCATTTGAGACTGAGTGGCTGTGTTGCTGAGGTTATCAGGACCTCACCCTGATCACCTGCGGCTCGTCAGGACTCACAGCTGAGCTGCATCTATATGGATTGGAACATGGTGGCATTTAAGACTGGAGTATACAGTGTGTATTTGCCAGAGACTCGACCTTGTGACCAGACGGGTGAGATCGTCGTCTCGGGAGCCATCTCATCATCAGTGGATGCAGAGAATGTCCAGGGTTTGATGCACGGTCTGTGAAAGAGGAGGGGGTGAGGTCTCACGCTCGTCAGCACACTTCCTGAGGTACGTTAGATTTTGTGACTAACATTTATACAGTCAGTAAATGTGGTGTCCCTCACACCTTTATTATATTGAGCTGTATGTTAGTCATGTATCGGCTTCCACTGCAGTGGAGTTTTGTGAACTGGATGTTCCATGCCTGCAGGTTGGGAAGCTGATTAGTAATCAAGCCAGGAAGTGTTTGCTGTTTGTACACCTTTAAGTGTTCTCTCTGTGTGTAGAGTGTGGACTCACATAATGGTTCCTTCTTTCACAGACTCGGTTTGTTGCGGCCACCTGGGGGGTGTCGGCGGGGTCCTTGGGTCCGAACAGCTTCTGGCTCCGGACCGTTAGCGCTGCTGGGAGCGCACCACGCCAGACCGCACTTTCTTTTGTTATTTTTTGTATCACTGTTATGTATTAAATTCAGTTAGCCTTTGTACCGTGCTCTGCTTATTTCATACTGGGTCCTTCAAACGCTGATCGGTTCTCCGAGCTGCGTCCGACACATAACAGTCAAGGCTTGATAAAACAGTTGCTTGTTTTTTCCTTCTTGTCTGCAGCTGTTACAGAATTTATTCCTATGTTTATAACAGATTTAACTTCTTGTTATAATCGTTCTGATGAGCTGCACTCTGATGCGATCTGCTGACGTCACCACTCGCCCTGTTCTCTGCTTCTTTACTCCAATCAACTTGTCCAAGTCCAGCAAATGCTCCAGAGGCTGTATTGTTGGTGTGAATAATGATGCCGAAAGGAGCGAGTGTGCTTCATTTATGACCACAATGCAGATGCCGTGCATGCGCAACACGTGCGCGATGCATCATAATACACCCGTAATACTGCCGTGATAATCGCAATGCGTCTGATCCGTTTCCTCACTACATGCGTTATACAACCGTGATTGTTCATCATATATTTGCTATATATTATTAATATATAGTCAGAATACATTATTTTCAGGAGTTAATGGACTTTATGTGCCACAATGATGAGAGAACTAAAGGTGGAGCTGCAGCCAACAATCACACATGCGTACAATCGTGGGGGCTTTGATTGTGTGGCATTTATATTTAGAAATAAATCTACCTCTGGGTGAGTCTGGCATGTTCAGGATTTTACCCCTTTTGTGTTTTGTGGCAAGCATTTTTTTCTTTTACTTTGAGTGTGAATTTGGAGCTGGAATGTGTGTGCGTGTGTGGGTGCACGTGTGTGTGTGTGCCGTGCAGCTGATGAGAGGCTTCTGTCGCTGTGAACATGAATGTCTCCACGATGATTTTCCCTGGCAGCAGATGTATTTTTTTTAGATTTTATTGATAACAACACTCATATTCAGTCATGCACAAAGCTGATCCTCGAGCAGAGATTGTTATTGACAACCTTGGAATTAATCTGTTCCTTAGTTCTTAAAGTTAGCAGCTACATTCCATTGAAGCGCACACTGGGACACTTTTTTTTTTTTATAAAACTGCCGGTTAGTTTTATAAGATACCTTGTATATATATATATAGTGGGGAAAATACGTAACTATTTGAACCTGTCAGTTTTGCAGGTTTTCCCACCTACAAAGAATGGAGAGGTCTGTAATTTTTATCGTAGGTACACTTCAACTCTGAGAGACAGAATCTAAAAAAAAATCCAGAAAATCACATTGTATGATTTTTAAATAATTTGCATTTTATTGAATAAAATAAGTACCAACCAGCAAGAATTCTGGCTCTCACAGACCTGTTAATTTTTCTTTAAGAAGCCCTCTTATTCTGCAATCTTTACCTGTATTAATTGCACCTGTTTGAACTTGTTACCTGTATAAAAGACACCTGTTCACACACTCAATCAGAGGACACTCAGAGGACAAGTTTGGACATGTCCAGCTCTCGACAATTTCACTGATACTTACTGGACTGGTAAGCATTGAAAGCCGAGATAGACATGTCCAAACTTGTCCTCTCACACGCCGAAACGGAGGTGTTCCTTTGTCTCGCTTCCAAAGTGAATCGGTCTTTACGGGTGAAGCCTCCGCGCGGCTTTCCATGACAAAATCTCTTGTTAAAAGTGAAATCTGCCAGAAAATGGCTGATGTCCAGCTCTTGTGATAACCAGAGAAAGAGCACACGATGGTCTCATATCCACAGAACCATCCATTTAGAAATGGTCCGGTGGCTTGTGCCGCGTCGTCGGAGCGCGGCGCGCCGAGCGTCCTTAAAGGGGTTCTTAAAGCTGTAGTAACAGACCTTATTCTCTGTGAAGCCCGTAAAATTTTCACCGAAAGCCAGATCAATTTTTCAAATGGTTTCCAGGTGCCAGTCTCTAACAGCTTCTGAAAAAATTCTGATGGAAAAAAAGTCCTTTTCATTCCGCCATTTCCAGACAATGAAAATCCGGCGAGGGGGCGGGACCACTCCTTCCCAAGGCGTGCTCACAGGCGAATGACGTCACCGACAGGCGTTGAAAAACTCACGCATGCGCGCGAGGGTTCAAGCATGTCTGACGTAAAAACATATGAATGAAATCCATATAGTTTTTGAAAAAATAAAAAGGACCGTTACTTTATTGACAGGCCTCGTATATATATATATATATATATATATATATATATATATATATATATATATATATATATATATATATATATATATATATATATATACAGCTCACACACAGACATGCATCTATTGTTAATTACTGTTATTTACACTGCGAGTACGTGCTGTTAAACAGAGAAAAATGCACACTATCTCAGTATATTAAGAGACAACTTTTTGTGTTTATATGACCCTATCTTGTCCAAGCGGCACGTTGAAATCAAGCCAGACTTTGCACACATATATTTTGACATAAGGGGAGTGACATAGGCTGTTTACTAGGAGTAGTAGTAGTTGTGGTTTTTGAGGAGAGAGACACCTTTTGAGCTGCAGAACTGAGTCGAACCTTGCACACATATAATTTGACATACGGGGAGTAACACAGGCTATTGAACACTGTAGTAGTAGTAGCAGTAGCTGAACTTGAATCTTTTAGGACCCCTTCATACACAACACAAAGTTATGTGAAAGAATCAGAAACCGGACAAAAAAGAGCGAAAAAAAAAAAAAAAAAACTTTTGGCGAACCGCAAAAAATTTCACCCGCTCTCGGGAGGGGGACACGGTCAGACAGGGATGAACGATCCCACGGCACCAGTTTTGTGCATGCTTGTTTGTGCCTGTATGAACACAGTGCAAGAACATACATCGCGCTCACACAGCAGCAGCAATTACATGCTGGACATCTGTGCATAAATCAACGAAAATGTGTAAAACCTCCATCACACATAACCAGAATCATATAGAATGGCATCAGAATGATGAATCGGCGTACATCCGAAAACTGTCGAATTTCAGTTCCAAAACGTTCTGACAGCTATCTGCAAGAGTCTACACGGTTGGTCAAAATTGGCCAGCGGCCCCGAGTGTGATGCACATGTTCAAAACCCTCCAGGCGCCATTGAAATGGGACACCTATCTGACAGCAGTTCATGTGCAATGTGAGGACCATCTGACCGCAATTTACATATTCCGTTGGCGGCAAAGCAGGATCCAAAATTATTTGAGCGCATACGAGGGAACCTCAAAATGGATCTGGCAAGGCAAAGCCTCCCAGTATGACCTGCATGTGCCACATATAATAATGTAGGGTGGAAACTTGCAAGGGACCTACATACTGCCCAATGAATGTTAAATGCAAGACACACACATTGATACATTTGTACAGAGTTGAGTGTGATAGCAAAATGACCCATATTGTAATGCTTAATGCTCAGGAACCATAAAAGATATTTCTCTTTGGAATGCCACATCTGACAGATAATCACTGACTGTGGGGAACAGGGTGGTTGAAAAGGGTTCCCAGCCTCGTATGGTGATAATATGACATCATCAAGCATGGCAAAAATTTGTGCAATTTTTGCAAAAATGATATGTTTTCAAGCTAATATTTCAGCACAAGAAACTATGACAGCTCAAATATGAGGGCACTGATTGTGAAAGATTTTTTTTATATATATATTTTTCAGAAAATCACCTGAATTTTTTCTACCTCTTTCCTTCTTGGAGTAAATTGCAATGATGGCTTGGCATTTTTTGCTGTTTCTTTTCTGGTGAGCATTTTAAAAAAATCATCAAAATAGGGGTGCTTATTCTCTGGCCAGGAAGTTTCAATAAGACCACTGAGTGCCATAATTTTGGCCAAGGATTTCAATATTTTTTTTATGTGTAAGATTTTTATATTTTAATGATTTAACAATGATTATGTCTTAAAGTGGCCTGGCGGTGGATTAGTGGTTATCACTGTTGCATCACAGCAAGAAGGTCATGGGATCGTTTTCCAACTGCGGCTTTCCTGGGTGGAGTTTGCAGGTTTATCTGGGGTCTCTCTGGTTGTTCTGGCTTCCTTCCACATCTAAAGAATGCATGTTAGGTGGATTTGAAACTGATAAATTGTTAAATTATTGGAAGGTGTGTGTGCGAGTGTGAATGTGTTTGTCTGTCTACAACCCCTGGCAAAAATTATGCAATCACCGGCCTCGGAGGATGTTCATTCAGTTGTTTAATTTTGTACAAAAAAAGCAGATCACAGACATGACACAAAACTAAAGTCATTTCAAATGGCAACTTTCTGGCTTTAAGAAACACTATAAGAAATAAAAAAAAAAAGATTGTGGCAGTCAGTAATGGTTACTTTTTTAGACCAAGCAGAGGAAAAAAATATGGAATCTGTTATGTGTCGGACGCAGCCCGGAGAACCGACCAGCATTTGAAGGACCCAGTATAAAATAAGCAGAGCACGGAACAAAGGATAACAGAGTTTAATAAACATAACAGTGATGTGATAAATATAAAAGTGCGCGGTCTGGCGTGGTGGATTGCGGTGCGCTCCCAGCAGCGCTAACGGTCCGGAGCCAGAACCAGTTCGGACCCCAGGACCCCGCCGACACCCCCCAGGTGGCCGCGACAAACCGAGTCTGTGAATGAAGAAATCATCTTGTGAGTCCACGCTCAACACACAGAGAGAACGCTCAAAGGTGTACAAACAGCAAACACTTCCTGGCTTAATTACTAATCAGCTTCCCACCCTGCAGGCATGGAACACCCTGTTCACAAACTCACTGCAGTGGAAGCTAATTAAAACGACCAACATAACAGCTCAATACAATAAGGTGTGAGGGACACCACATTTACTGACTGTATAAATGTTAGTCACAAAATCTAACGTACCTCAGGAAGTGTGCTGACGAGCGTGAGACCTCACCCCCTCCTCTTTCACAGACCATGCATCAAACCTGGACGTTCTCTGCATCCACTGATGATGAGATGGCTCTTGAGACGACGATCTCACCCGTCTGGTCACAAGGTCGAGTCTCTGGCAAATACACACTGTGTACTCCAGTCTTAAATGCCACCATGTTCCAATCCATGTAGATGCACCACAGCTGTGAGTCCTGACGAGCCGCAGGTGATCAGCCTCAGGTGATCAGGGTGAGGTCCTGATAAACTCAGCTACACAGCCACTCAGTCCCAAATGCGCACCACCTGGAAGGAAAACCAAAAGACAGAAACAAAAGACACACAAAAGCCAGCCAGGCACGCCAGCCACAACAGAATCACTCAATTCTGAGAAAAAATTATGGAATCACCCTGTAAATTTTCATCCCTAAAACTAACACCTGCATCATATCAGATCTGCTCGTTAGTCTGCATCTAAAAAGGAGTGATCACACCTTGGAGAGCTGTTGCACCAAGTGGACTGACATGAATCATGGCTCCAACACGAGATATGTCAATTGAAACAAAGGAGAGGACTATCAAACTCTTAAAAGAGAGTAAATCATCATGCAATGTTGCAAAAGATGTTGGTTGTTCACAGTCAGCTGTGTCTAAACTCTGGACCAAATACAAACAACATGAGAAGGTTGTTAAAGGCAAACATACTGGTAGACCAAGGAAGACATCAAAGCGTCAAGACAGAAAACTTAAAGCAATATGTCTCAAAAATCGAAAAATGTACAACAAAACAATGAGGAACGAATGGGAGGAAACTGGAGTCAGCGTCTGTGACCGAACTGTAAAAAAACGCCTAATGGAAATGGGATTTACATACAGAAAAGCTAAACGAAAGCCATCATTAACACCTAAACAGAAAAAAAAAAACAAGGTTACAATGGGCTAAGGAAAAGCAATCGTGGACTGTGGATGACTGGATGAAAGTCATATTCAGTGATGAATCTCGAATCTGCATTGGGCAAGGTGATGATGCTGGAACTTTTGTTTGGTGCCGTTCCAATGAGATTTATAAAGATGGCTGCCTGAAGAGAACATGTAAATTTCCACAGTCATTGATGATATGGGGCTGCATGTCAGGTAAAGGCACTGGGGAGATGGCTGTCATTACATCATCAATAAATGCACAAGTTTACGTTGATATTTTGGACAATTGAAGGATGTTTGGGGATGATGGAATAATTTTTCAAGATGATAATGCATCTTGCCATAGAGCAAAACTGCGGAAAACATTCCTTGCAAAAAGACACGTAGGGTCAATGTCATGGCACAGGGTCAATGTCAACGAGCAGATCTGATTTGATGCAGGTGTTAGTTTTGAGGATGAAGATTTACAGGGTGATTCCATAATTTTTTCCTCAGAATTGAGTGATTCCATATTTTTTTCCTCTGCTTGGTCTAAAAAAGTAACCATTACTGACTGCCACAATCTTTTTTCTTGATTTCTTATAGTGTTTCTTAAAGCCAGAAAGTTGCCATTTGAAATGACTTTAGTTTTGTGTCATGTCTGTGATCTGCTTTTTTTCTACAAAATTAAACAACTGAATGAACATCCTCCGTGGCCGGTGATTCCATAATTTTTGCCAGGGGTTGTATATATGGCCCTGCAATGGAATGGCATCCTATACATGGTGTACCCCATCTCAAGCTCTATGAGTTCTGGGATAGGCTCTAGCCTCTCCTCCCCCATGACCCTAAATTGGAGTAAGCAGGAATGGAGTAAGCATGGATGGATGTACACTGATTAAGTGTTGTATTAGAATTGCAGGAGCATCGGCGGTGGGTACAAGTTGTTGTACCATGGTGAGGACAGGAAGAGAAATGGTGTTGGGGTCATTTTAAAGGAAGAGTATGTTAAAAGTGTGTTGGAGGTTAAGCGAGTGTCTGACAGGGTGATGAGTGTGAAGATGGAAATTGAAGGGGTGATGATGAATATCATCAGTGCATATGCCCCACAGGTAGGTTGTGAGATGAAGGAGAAAGAAGATTTCTGGAGTGTGTTAGATGAGGTGGTGGAGAGTGTGCCCAAGCATGAAAGAGTGGTGATAGGAGCAGACTTCAATGGGCATGTTCGTGAAGGAGAACAGAGGTGATGAGGAAGTAATGGGTAGATATGGTATCAAGGATAGGAATGGGGAAGGACAGATGGTAGTTGATTTTGCAAAAAGGATGGAAATGGCTGTGGTGAATACCTACTTTAAGAAAAGCGAGGAGCACAGGGTAACATATAACAGTGGAGGAAGGTGCACACAGGTGGACTACATTCTTTATAGGAGATGCAAGCTAAAAGAAATCACAGACTGTAAGGTGGTAGCAGGAGAGAGTGTCACTAGACAGCATAGGGTGGTTGTTTGTAGGATGACTTTAGAGGTAAAGAAGAAGAAGAGAGTGAGAGCTCAACAAAGGATCAGATGGTGGAAGCTGAAGGAGGAAGACTGTTGTGTGAAATTTAGCGAGCAGGTGAGAGAAGCACTGGTTGGAGAGGAAGCAATTTTGGACAACTGGAAAAGTACTGCAGATGTGGTGAGGGAGACAGCTAGGGCAGTACTGGGTATGACTGGAAGGAAGACAAGGAGACTTGGTGGTGGAATGAAGAGGTCCAGGAAAGCATAAGGAGAAAGAGGTGGTGAAAAAATTTTGGGATAGTCGGAGAGATGAAGAAAGTAGACAGGAGTACAAGGAGATGCGGCGTAAGGCGAAAACAGAAGTGGCAAAAGCAAAGGAAAAGGCATATTGTGAGCTGTACAAGAAGTTGAATAGTAAGGAAGGAGAAAAGGACTTGTACCAATTGGCCAGACAAAGGGACAGAGCTGGAAAGGATGTGCAGCAGGTTAGGGTGGTAAAAGATGCACATGGTAATGTGCTGACAAGTGAGGAGTGTGTGCTGAGAAGGTGGAGGGAATATTTTGAAGAGCTGATGAATAAAGAAAATGAGCGAGAGAAAAGCTGGATGATGTGGTGAGAGTAAATCAGGAAGTACAAGAGATTAGCAAGGAAGAAGTGAGGGCTGCTATGAAGAGTGGAAAGGCAGTTGGTCCAGATGACATTCCAGTGGAGGCATGGAAATGTCTAGGAGAGATGGCAGTAGAGTTTCTAACCAGATTGTTTAATAAAATCTTGGAAAGTGAGAGGATGCCTGAGGAGTGGAGATGAAGTGTGCTGGTCCTATTTTCAAGAACAAGGGTGATGTGCAGAGCTGCAGTAACTACAGAGGCATAAAGCTGATCAGCCACAGCATGAAGTTATGGGAAAGAATAGTAGAAGCTAGGTTTAGAAAACAGGTGAAGATCTGTGAGCAGCAATATGGTTTCATGCTGAGAAAGAGCACTACAGATGCAATGTTTGCTCTGAGAATACTGTTGGAAAAGTACAGAGAAGGACAGAAAGAGTTACATTGTGCGTTTGTGGACTTAGAAAAAGCTTATGATAGGGTGCCAAGAGAAGAGTTGTGGTATTGTATGAGGAAGTCTGGAGTGGCAGAGAAGTATGTTAGGGTAGTGCAGGACATGTACAAGAATAGTGTGACAGTGGTGAGATGCGCAGTCGGAATGACAGACTTATTCAAGGTGGAGGTGGGATTACACCAGTGATCAGCTCTGAGTCCTTTCTTGTTTGCAGTGGTGATTGACAGGTTGACGGATGAGATCAGACAGGAGTCCCCATGGACTATGATGTTTGCAGATGACATTGTGATCTGTAGTGAGAGTAGAGAGCAAGTTGAGTCTAGTCTGGAGAAGTGGATATGCTTTGGAGAGAAGGGGAATGAAAGTCAGTAGAAGCAAGACTGAGTACATGTGTGTGAATGAGAGGGAGCCCATTGGAATAGTGCAGTTACAAGGAGTAGAAGTGGTGAAAGTAGATGAGTTTAAATATTTGGGGTCAACTGTTCAAAGTAATGGAGAGTGTGGTAGAGCTGGAGGTGGCAGAGCTGAAGATGTTGAGATTCTCTTTGGGAGTGACAAGAATGGACAAGATTAGGAATGAACATATCAGAGGGACAGCTCAGGTGGGACGGTCTGGAGACAAAGTCAGAGAGGCGAGATTGAGATGGTTTGGACATGTGCAGAGGAGGGACCCAGGGTATATAGGGAGAAGGATGCTGAGGATGGATCCACCAGGCAGGAGGAGGAGAGGGAGACCAAAGAGGAAGTTCATGGATGTGCTGAGAGAGGACATGCAGGTGGTTGGTGTGAAAGAGGAAGATACAGAGGACAGGGTGAGATGAAAACGATTGATCTGCTGTGGCGACCCCTAACGGGAACAGCCGAAATACAAAGAAGAAGAAATTGGATATTAATGCAGCATTGTCATTTATTGGTTAGCACTGTTGCCTGACACCATGAAGGTCATGAGATTGATTCCCACCTGTGGCCTTTCTGTGTGGAGTGTGCATGTTCACGTTTCTTTTTATCTGAGTGAGTGGTATTGGATATTCACTTTAGTCTTTTTAGAGTTCCTAGCAATTTTATAATCCTTAACAACTGAGTTTTAATTTCACAAAACTAAAGTAGTTTCAAGTTCAACTCAAGAGGGCAAACAACATGAACATTTAAGCATTTGATTCAGATTTAACATTTCATATATATATATATATATATATATATATATATATATATATATATATATATATATATATATACGAGGTCTATTAGAAAAGTATCCCACCTTATTATTTTTTCAAAAACCATATGGATTTGAATCACGTGTGATTACATCAGACATGCTTGAACCCTTGTGGGCATGCGGGAGTTTTTTCACGCCTGTCAGTTACGTCATTCGCCTGTGGGCAGTCTTTGAGTGAGGAGTCACCCACCCTCTCGTCGATTTTTTCATTGTTTAGGAATGGCTCAGAGACTGCTGCTTTGTTTGATCAAAAATTTTTCAAAACTGTAAGGCACAACTGAGTGGACACCATTCGATAAATTCAGCTGGTTTTCGGTAAAAATTTTAATGGCTGATGAGAGATTTTGGTCTGGTAGTGTCGCCATAAGGACGGCCCACGGTGCCTGACGGCGATCTGAGCTTCGAGGCGGCAGCGTCTCGCCGTTTCAAGTTGAAAACTTCCACATTTCAGGCTTTGTTGACCCAGTTGACCCAAGCTGTTAAACAATTTCTCAGTTACTCACTTGTTGAAAGCCATCAAAAGCCGCCTGAATTTTACAAATGGTTTTCAACACGGAGGTGTTTTTCCTGTCGCGGCGCACACAGATTCGCCGAGTCGTCATGGAAACGACTCAGCGAATTTGCCCACACGTCTTTCATTAAAAAATGTCCTTAAACAGTGGAATGTCCGCATAAAGTGCTCATGCCGGCCTCTTCTGAATCTTCTCTGTTCTCTCGCGACGTCCTGGGTGAATTAAGCCTTAAATTAGGATGTTTTCAGGTCGAAACAGGCCGACGACGGCGCCTGGAAGCGCTGCACGACGTCCCGCTGCATGGGAAGTCCTTACAGGGACAGAAACACCCCATAATCTCTCATCAGCCGTTAAACTTTTCACCGAAAACCAGCTTAATTTCTCGAATAGTGTCCACTCGGATATTCCTCACAGGTCCAGAAAACATTTTGATAAAGCAACGCGCGCCGTCTCGAGCAGCTTGTGAAACAAAGGAATTCAGCCGAGAGGGCGGGACCACATCTCACTCAAGGCCTGCCCACAGGGAAATGACATCACCAACACGCGTGAAAAAACTCACGCATGCACACGAGGGTTCAAGCATGATTGGTGTAATCGCACGTCATTCAAATCCATATAGTTTTTTAAAAAAAATAAAAAGGTAGGATAGTTTTCTAAAAGACCTCGTGTATATATATATATATATATATATATATATATATATATATATAATTATATATATATATATAAGTTATCTTTTGTAACACTAAACAGATAAAACTGCCTAAAAACTTATCAGAAGCTACAGATATCTGAGAACATTAAATTTTGCCTCCCATACACTCTCAGTTATTAAGGAACTGATTTTGAGTTTAAACACCGCCAAAGATTCTGATAGAACCAATGGTGACCACAAACCCAAACCACCAATAAGCCAGTGCTTGTCTTTGTGCACTCTGCCCCCTGCTGTAGAAAAGCAGCATTTACCCAGACAGGATATAGTGGTCCCGTGATGAGGCAGAGGTCTTGAAATGGAAAGCAGGTTTGATTTATGGTTTTGCTTTAAAAATAAAATGATTCCAGATAGAATAACTACATTAATGTAAACTCTTAAAATTTACAAAGTGATATATAACACATATCTGTTGATTTTAAAATAATGCACTAATTCTGAAGATTTGAACATTAACACACAGATCCCCAAAGGACATTATGGGTAACTAAGCCTCAACTCATACTGATTGGTTGATTCATTCATTCTATGTAAAAACCAACACAAGTGAATCAATGTAACGTGTTGGTGTTTACAAATAAATGTGCTTTTGTAAAATATGTCACTTTTTTTTGTTGGGACAAGCCTATCTCGGCTTTCAGTGCTTACCAGTCGAGTGAGTATAAGAGAAATTGTGGAGAGTTGGGCTTGTCCCAACTTGTCCTTTAACACTCCGAAACGGAGGTGTTCCTTTGTCTCGCTCCATCAGCGAATCGGTCGTGACGCCCGAAGCCTCCGCGCGGCTTTCCATGACAAAATCTCTTGTTAAAAGTGAAATCTGCCGGAAAATGGCTGATGTCCAGCTCTTGTGATAGCCAGAGAAATTGCACACGACGGTCCCGGCTCCACACAGCGATCCATTTAGAAATGATGCGGTGGTTTCTGCCTCTCGAAAGCGCTTGGAGCGTGGCGCGCCGTGCGCCATTGTGGGCAGTCCTTAAAGATGTAGTAACACTCCTTATTCTCTGTGAAGCCCGTAAAATTTTCACCGAAAGCCAGATAAATTTTTCGAATGGTTTCCAGCTGCCTGTCTCTAACAGTTTCTGAAAAAATTCTGATTGAAAAAAAGCCCAAATCATTCCGCCATTTCCTCGCAATGAAACAACGATGAGAGGGGTGGACCAGTGCTCACTCAAAGCCTGCCCACAGGTGAATGATGCAACCGACAGCCGTGGAAAAACTCACGCATGCGCACGAAGGTTTAAGCTTGGCTGACGTAAAACCATATGAATCAAATCCATATATTTTTTGCATAAAATAAAAAGGTCGGATTCTTTTCTCACAGACCTCGTACATGTTCTCTTCAGGCAGTCATCTTTATAAATCTCATTGGAATGACACCAAACAAAAGTTCCAGCATCATCACCTTGCCCAATGCAGATTGAGATTCATCACTGAATATGACCTTTCATCCAGTCATCCACAGTCCACGATTGCTTTTCCTTAGCCCATTGTAACCTTGTTTTTTTCTGTTTAGGTGTTAATGGCTTTCGTTTAGCTTTTCTGTATGTAAATCCCATTTCCTTTAGGCGGTTTCTTACAGTTCGGTCACAGACGTTGACTCCAGTTTCCTCCCATTGGTTCCTCATTTGTTTTGTTGTGCATTTTCGATTTTTGAGACATATTGCTTTAAGTTTTCTGTCTTGACGCTTTGATGTCTTCCTTGGTCTACCAGTATGTTTGCCTTTAACAACCTTCTCATGTTGTTTGTATTTGGTCCAGAGTTTAGACACAGCTGACTGTGAACAACCAACATCTTTTGCAACATTGCGTGATGATTTACCCTCTTTTAAGAGTTTGATAATCCTCTCCTTTGTTTCAATTGACATCTCTCGTGTTGGAGCCATGATTCATGTCAGTCCACTTGGTGCAACAGCTCTCCAAGGTGTGATCACAACTTTTTAGATGCAGACTAACGAGCAGATCTGATTTGATGCAGGTGTTAGTTTTGGGGATGAAAATTTACAGGGTGATTCCATAATTTTTTCCTCAGAACTGAGTGAGTCCCTATTTTTTTTCCTCTGCTTGGTCTAAACAAGTAACCGTTACTGACTGCCACAATTATTTTCCTGATTTCTTATGGTGTTTCTTAAAGCCAGAAAGTTGCCATTTGAAATGACTTTAGTTTTGTGTCATGTCTGTGATGTGCTTTTTTTCTACAAAATTAAACAACTGAATGAACATCCTCCCAGGCCGGGTGATTCCATAATTTTTTGCCAGGGTTTGTATAATCTTATCAGATATTCCTGTCATGTGTGATGTGTTAAGAAGGACGTGAGGAGCTAAATGTGACATGCAGCCAATCAGAAAGCAAGGTGTCTGACCTGGGAACGTTCGTGTGTGAAATCTGTTTGTGTGTGTTGTTTTTACCATGTGGCTGACACCACACACTGTACAACTAAACCTGTCAGATCTATGATTTGTTTTTATCTCCACGTGTGGTTTCTCAGGTTTTGGAAACCTACAGATAATTTTAAAATCCTGCAGTAGACAACACTGTGATGTAACCATTCACCAGTAGATGGCAGTGTTCTATGACTTTTGACACCGGTTATATCACACGGTCTGAATCACAATTTCGGCTTTTCAAAAAGCAACCTGGGCTTCTTCTGGTATTTTTACATAAAACAAACATGTCTGTGAACCCTGTAAACATCTGTAAACTTGGGTGCTATTGCCAGTGTAGTAGTATGGGGTCAAAAGAAATGAGGGTTTTTTTTTTATGACCAGTTCTCCTTTGCCTGCAGAGGATAGAGCAGTCTATTCTGGAACCAGCTCTTGTCTGTTTGTAGAGAATAGAACTGTGCATCTACTACAAAAGCTACGTCTGCAAAAATGTTAGCGGTCTAAAAATATTATAAAACATACATTGATGCTATGAAATTATCAGAATACACAATAACATATGTATTTGTACTGGTTTCTAATCAGCTATAATGAGGCGATTTGGAAACCATAGTTTACTGCAGAGATAGGCAATTCTGATGAGGAAAATAAAATCTTGATTTCAAAATTACAGGCACAGACCACATATTAAATCAGACAATATTTATTTCAATCCATTATTTAAACAGTTGTGCTTCACATAATATTAAAGACTTTAATCTATTTTTATTCAACAAGAAATGTTGTGTACAAAGTGTTTTCTGAATGTAGCTACGACAGGTTACAAAGGTTACAATGTTTCACAAATTCACCTTACACCAGGTTATGTTATCAAGCACAGGGAACTTAATAACTTGCTTAACAGTAAGCTATAATGTCTCCATTTTATTATAAGAACATACATTTTTTCACCTTTCCATAGATGGCTCCGTTGTACTAGTCAGTTTTTATGGCAGTGTTGTGGTGACTCACCTTGAAATCCTGAGTGGTATTTTTTAACCAGACATTCCATTGGTGGTATGCCTAAAGCAGTGGTGTAACTCTCCCTGTCCCACTCCCAGGCAATTAACTGTGTCAGGCATGTTCAGCCAGTCAAGAGATGGAAAAAAAACACTTTAAAAAAAATCAGGTGTGACTCGAGTAGGTAGATGTGGAAAACATGCAGGGCAGGTGCCCTCCAGGAAGAGGGTTGGTGACCCCTGGCCTAAAGAATATGGTCAAGACTGTATCAGGGGCTGAGAAAGCAGACGGTCGTAGCCCTAAGAGCAGAAACAGGCATTTCTCGCAAAATCAATGATTATGCAGCTCTCCATCCATGCTCTATATTGGCCTGCTTTGTTGTGAAGTGTAGGAACACGGACCACAACAGGGGGCGCAATGAACGGACAATGGAGGAAGATAAATAACAAGGTTTACTATTGTGAAACAAGCACAATAAGTACAACAATACAATTTGGGGTCGAATTTGCTGGTGTCGTGTGGGCAGGCTCGAAGGTAGGAGACACCCGTCTCAGTCGAACCGGAACCACCCCCGATCTCCTCTGCCACCGAACCCTGGAAATACTGGAACCGCCAAGTCCCCCGAATTCCCAGGTGGCCACTGCCTCCGTCGTCGGATCCGGTACTGCTGGCAGGAGAGAGCAACAACACACAGGTGTGATGCGACAGCACCCAGTAACGGAGAGGGGAGAAGCCGCCTCCACCTCTTGTCAATGCACAACAGGAAGGTGAGTACTTCTCCAAGCAATATAGCTTCTAGCAGTCAACAATCCTGAAAAGGTTTAACAAATATTAGCTGGTTAATCAGAATAAGAATGCAGAGATACTACCTCAGTCTTAGGCGATATCTCGGCACTGAGGTGGAGACGCCGTCCTCCTGATATACCTTGGTGCCGAGTAGAAACAGCTGTGTCCAATAATGGGTGACAGCTGTCACCCTGGCTGCTCATCTCAGGTGGCGACGCCCTCGGTGCCTGGAGCCCGCACTCCAGGCAGGGCGCCCTCTGGTGGTGGTGGGCCAGCAGTACCTCCTCTTCAGCGGCCCACACAACAGGACCCCCCCCTCAACGGGCGCCTCCTGGCGCACGACCGGGCTTGTCCGGATGGCGACGGTAGAAGTCGGCCGGGAGGGCCGGGTCCAGGATGAAGCTCCTCTTCACCCAGGAGCGTTCTTCGGGGCCGTACCCCTCCCAGTCCACCAGGTACTGAAGACCCCGACCCATTCGACGGACATCGAGGAGCCGACGCACGGTCCAAGCCGGTTCCCCGTCGATGATCCGGGCAGGAGGTGGTGCCGGACCCGGGGTGCAGAGGGGTGAGGTGTGATGGGGCTTTATCCGGGAGACGTGGAATACTGGGTGAATCCGCAGCGAGGCCGGCAACTGAAGCCTCACTGCGGCGGGATTGATGATTTTGAGGACCTTGAAGGGGCCGATGTATCGGTCTTGGAGCTTGGGGGAGTCCACTTGAAGGGGAATGTCCTTGGTGGACAACCATACATCCTGCCCAGGACGATACGTGGGAGCCGGGGCCCGCCGCCGGTCTGCATGTGTCTTCGCTCTCGTCCGGGCCTTCAACAAGGCAGAGCGGGCGGCACGCCACACCCGACGGCACCTCCGTAGGTGGCTGGACCGAGGGCACACCGACCTCTCCCTCGACCACCGGAAACAGGGGGGCTGATACCCCAAGCACACCTCAAACGGGGAGAGGCCGGTGGCTGATGACACTTGGCTGTTGTGAGCGTACTCGATCCAGGCCAGGTGGGTACTCCAGGCCGTCGGGTGCGCGGCTGTCACACAGCGTAGTGTCTGCTCCAAGTCCTGGTTCGCCCGCTCTGCTTGCCCGTTGGTCTGGGGATGATACCCAGACGAGAGGCTGCCGTGGCCCCCAGTTCCCGGCAGAAGCTCCTCCAGACGTGTGAGGTGAACTGGGGACCGCGATCGGAGACGATGTCTGATGGTATACCATGCAGACGGACGACGTGGTGGACCAGGCGGTCCGCTGTCTCCCTGGGCCGTTGGAAGCTTCGGGAGGGCCACGAAGTGGGCCGCCTTGTGAGAAACGGTCCACTATCGTGAAGACGACGGTGTTTCCCTGGGACGGCGGGAGACCCGTGACGAAGTCCAGGCCGATGTGGGACCAGGGGCGATGAGGCACGGGCAGTGGCTGTAGCTGCCCTGAGGTCTTCTGGTGGTTGGCCTTGCCCCTGGCGCAGGTGGTACAGGCCTGGACGTAATCCCGGACATCGGCCTCCAGGGATGCCCACCAGAAGCGTTGCCGGACGACTGTCACGGTCCTTCGCACCCCGGGTGACAGGAGAGCTTAGAACCGTGACAGAAGTCTAGGACTGCGGCCCTGGCCTCTGGTGGGACGTATAGTTTGTTCTTTGGTCCGTTTCCGGGTCCGGGACACGGGTCAGGGCCTCCCGGACGGTCTTCTCCACGTCCCAGGTGAGGGCGGCCACGATAGCGGAATCGGGATGATGGGATCCGGGGGATCCGACGGTTCCGTTTGACCTCATCTTCGTGCACCCGGGACAATGCATCCGATCTCTGGTTCTTGGTCCCGGGGCGGTAGGTAATCCGGAAGTCAAAACGGCCAAAGAACAGTGACCAGCGGGCTTGCCTGGGGTTCAGACGCTTAGCGGTCCTGATGTACTCCAGGTTCCGATGGTCAGTGAAAACCGTGAATGGCACGGCTGTTCCCTCCAACAGATGTCTCCACTCTTCGAGGGCCTCTTTCACAGCAAGGAGTTCCCGATTGCCGACGTCATAGTTCCGTTCAGCGGGGGTCAACCTGCGGGAAAAATAGGCACACGGGTGAAGGACCTTATCGGTCTTCCCGCTCTGGGAGAGCACCGCTCCTATCCCTGAGTCCGAGGCATCCACTTCAACCACTAACTGGCGGCTAGGATCGGGCTGCACCAGAACTGGTGCAGACGAGAAGCGCCGTTTCAACTCCTTGAACGCGGCCTTGCACCGGTCCGACCAGGTGAAGGGAACTTTTGGAGAGGTCAGGGCTGTCAGGGGGCTAACTACCTGACTGTAGCCCTTGATGAACCTCCTATAGAAATTAGCAAAGCCGAGGAAACTGTTGCAGCTTCCTACGGCTTGTGGGTTGGGGCCAGTCTCTCACCGCCGCAACCTGGCCGGGTCCGGGGCGACGGAGTTAGAGGAGATGATAACCCCAGGAAGGACAAAGAAGTGCGGTGGAACTCACACTTCTCGCCCTTCACAAACAGACGGTTCTCCAACACCGCTGTAGGACCTGACGTACATGCTTGACATGGGTCTCAGGATCCGGAGAAAAGATGAGTATATCGTCTAGATATACGAAGACGAACCGGTGCAGGAAGTCCCGCAAGACATCGTTTACCACGCTTGGAAGGTCGCGGGAGCATTAGTGAGACACGAACGGCATGACCAGGTACTCAAAATGACCTAAGGGGGTGTTAAATGCCGTCTTCCATTCGTCTCCCTTCCGAATCCGAACCAAATGGTACGCGTTCCTAAGATCCAGCTTGGTGAAGATTCTGGCTCCATGCAAGGGGGTGAACACTGAATCCAACAAGGGCAACGGTATCGGTTGCGAACCGTGATCTCATTCAACCCCCTGTAATCAACTGCATGGACGAAGTCCGCCATCTTTTTTACCCACAAAAAAGAAACCAGCGCCCATCGGTGAGGTGGAATTCCGGATCAACCCGGCGGCTAATGAGTCCCGGATGTAGGTCTCCATTGATTCGCGTTCCGGCCGTGAGAGGTTGTACAGCCTACTGGACGGGAACTCACTGCCTGGAACCAAATCAATGGCACAATCGTACGGGCGGTGGGGAGGAAGCGTGAGAGCCAGATCCTTGCTGAACACGTCCGCAAGGTCATGGTACTCCGCTGGCACCGCCTTCAGATTGGGCGGGACTCGGACCTCCTCCTTAGCTTGGGAGCCGGGAGGAACCGAGGAACCGAGACACTCCCGATGGCAGGTTTCGCTCCACTGAACCACCACCCCGGACGGCCAATCAATCCGGGGATTGTGCTTAAGCATCCATGGAAATCCTAAAACCACACGGGAGGTGGCCTGAGTCACGAAGGAACTCGATCACCTCCCGGTGGTTGCCTGACACCACCAGAGTTACTGGAGGTGTCTTGTGTGTGATTGGTGGGAGTAGGGAGCCATCTAGTGCTCGAACCTGCACAGGCGAGGTAAGAGCCACCAGAGGGAGCCCTATCTCCCTGGCCCATCTACTGTCAAGCAGATTCCCCTCAGAGCCCGTGTCCACCAGTGCTGGGGCCTTCAGGGTTGAATCCTCAAACAGGATCGTGACTGGGAGTCGTGTAGCAATGTGGGTATGTCCCACGTGAATGTTTGGCCCACCCCTGGCCCAGTCTCTAAGGGCGGGCGTTTGGCGTTTGACCGCTCGGGGCAGTCTCTCACATGGTGCTCTATTGAACCACAAACAAGACACGCTCCGTGGGTCCATCTCCTCTGTGCATCTGGTGCCCTAAATGTTGCCCTACTCGTGTCCCTAGCTTCGTCAGTAGGGGGAGCTGTGACCCCACGGAGCGCAGGAACAGAGGAGCGTGGGGAGGGCGGAGCTCGATCGGACCCGGAAGGGAGAGG
Organism: Thalassophryne amazonica; assembly: GCF_902500255.1. Lineage (NCBI taxonomy): Eukaryota > Metazoa > Chordata > Actinopteri > Batrachoidiformes > Batrachoididae > Thalassophryne > Thalassophryne amazonica. The sequence goes on along the minus strand of NC_047103.1, from coordinate 97,491,659 downwards.
GACGACGCGTGCCTGGCCACGCCCTTCGCCTCGTTCCCGGCGGCGTTCTTTCTAACCGGTTGTCGAGTCGTATGACTAGATCAATGAGCCCATCCAAATCCCGTGGTTCGTCCTTAGCCACCAGGTGTTCTTTTAGGACCAGAGACAGTCCGTTTACAAAGGCAGCGCGGAGGGCAGTGCTATTCCAGCCGGATCTCGCTGCCGCGATGCGGAAGGCGACTGCATAGGCAGCTGCGCTCCGACGCTCCTGTCGTATGGACAGTAGTGCGGTTGAAGCGGACTCTCCTCTGTTGGGATGATCGAACACCGTTCTGAGCTCCCGTACAAACCCATCGTATGTATGAAGGAGCCGTGAGCTCTGCTCCCAGAGCGCTGTAGCCCAAGCGCGTGCCTCCCCGCGAAGCAGATTTATCACATAAGCTACTTTGCTAGCACAGTCGCGTACATTACGGGGACGCTGTGCGAAGACGAGCGAACACTGCATCAGAAAATCCGCGCACGTCTCCACACAGCCTACGTACGGTTCTGGAGGGCTTATGTATGCTTCTGGGGACGGAGGGAGGGACGTTGAACGACCAGTGGAACGTTACTTTCACGCGCAGGGTCCTCGGGAGGGAGAGCCGCAGCGGCGCCCGGAGGGCGCGCCTCCACTTGTGCGGCGAGAGCCTCTACCCTGCGGTTTAGGAGAACGTGTTGCTCGGTCATTAAATCGATCCGAGAGGTGAAAGCGGTGGAGGATCCGCTGCAACTCACCGGATTACCCCTCCCGAAGCCTCCGCGCGCCTTGGTCTTCCATTGGCCGTTCAACAGCCGGTTGACGCCCCTCGGGGTCCATGACGCTGGCCGAGATATCCTGTTGTGAAAGTGTAGGAACACGGACCCACAACAGGGGGCGCAATGAACGGACAATGGAGGAAGATAAATACAAGGTTTACTATTGTGAAACAAGCACAATAAGTACAACAATCACAAATTTGGGGTCGAATTTGCTGGTGTCGTGTGGGCAGCTCGAAGGTAGGAGACACCACGTCTCAGTCGAACCGGAACCACCCCGATCTCCTCTGCCACCGAACCCTGGAAATACTGGAACCGCCAAGTCCGAATTCCCAGGTGGCCACTGCCTCCGCTCAGTCGATCCGGTACTGACTGGCAGGAGAGAGCAACCAACACACAGGTGTGATGCGACAGCACCCAGTAACGGAGAGGGGAGAAGCCGCCTCCACCTCTGTCAATGCACAACAGGAAGGTGAGTACTCTCCAAGCAATATAGCTTCTAGCAAGTCAACAATCCTGAAAAGGTTTAACAAATGATTAGCTGGTTAATCAGAATAAGAATGCAGAGATACTACCTCAGTCTTAGGCGATATCTCGGCACTGAGGTGGAGACGCCGTCCTCCTGATATACCTTGGTGCCGAGTAGAAACAGCTGTGTCCAATAATGGGTGACAGCTGTCACCCTGGCTGCTCATCTCAGGTGGCGACGCCCTCTGGTGCCTGGAGCCCGCACTCCAGGCAGGGCGCCCTCTGGTGGTGGTGGGCCAGCAGTACCTCCTCTTCAGCGGCCCACACAACATGCTTAAAGGTATTAAAGCACTTTGTGTTGTTTGGTTAGTAAAGATTTGCACTTCATGCAACTGGTCTTTCAGGAAACCAAAAAAAAGATGTTAGTCTGACTTAAAGGTCCATTTCCAGTGCCAAAGAAAAGGCATGTGGTTTGTGCCGTCCATTGCAGTAAGGAGTGATCTGACCTGTACCTTGGAGAATCCAAACAGGCATTACACAAACAGATGGCCCAACATAGGATGTGCAATGCTTTTGGTTATGACTAAGCTGTATTCCTTTACCTTAAGGACAAAGGGCACTCTTTTGGAGATATCCAAGTTCACATTTTGGACCAGCAATATAGATGGTTTGAGAAAGGGGTAATGGAAGCCATGCATGTCCAACGTGGTCTCACGGCAAGTCGTGATTCAGCAGCACGAAATATACATTAATCTATTGGTTCATGATATTGTGACGAAAAGGGCTTCATTTTTGTCACGGCAGCACATATTCCTTCTAATTCATTCCGTGATGGCTGCACAAAATTAAAAGTGAGGCAGGGGGTTGGGATGGTTATGGTTAGGGTGGGGGGAAGGAGTAGGATTAGGTTATGGTTAAGGTTAGGGTTGGGGGTAGGAGTACGGTTAATAATAGTGAGTTAAAAAAAAGTCATGAAAATTTGACTCATTTTGTCATGGGAGCACGAAAAAAAAAAACGTGAGACTGGGCTGTGCATGTCACCACTGAAAGGCCTTCCTGCAACAGGGGTGAAGATCTCCACAATAAACAATGTGCTGAGTTGTGTGCTAAGTGGACCCCAAAGCAGACCCCTGAAGGTAATTTGGGCAAAGGGACAAAGTGTACTGACTTAGAGAAACAATCAATTATTGTCAGAATTACTGAATTACCTTCAGAAGGTGGTAGGCCGGTAACAAAATCCACTGCAATGTGGGACCATGGACGGTGTGATATAGGAAGTGGGCGAAGCAGGCCAGCAGCGGCACGGTGGGAAGACTTGCTGCGGGCACAGACTGAGCAGGCAGCGACAAACTCTTTGGTGTCCGAGGACATTGAAGGCCACCAGAAGCACTGACGAACAAGCATGAGTGTGCGATGGAAGCCTGGATGACAAACAATCTTAGATGAGTGACTCCACTGAAGGACCTCTGACCTAGCAGACGGAGGAACAAACAAATGGTCTGGGGGACACATGTCAGGAACTGGATAGTTAGTCAAGGTTTTTTTGACAGTCTTCTCCACATCCCAAGTGGCCGCACCAACTATACAAGAAAGTGGCAAAATAGTGTCAGTAGTATCATCCACCGGTGAAGAAAACTGCCTTGACAGAGCATCAGGTTTGATGTTCCTAGAACCAGGACGGTAAGTAAGAGTTAGATTGAATTGTCCCAGAAACAGCGCCCAATGAGCTTGACGGGAATTCAACCTGCAAGCAGAGCGGAGATAAGACAAGTTTTTATGATCAGTCCATACCACCAAGGGATGTGCTGAACCCTCCAGCCAGTGTCTCCATTCCTTCAGGGCCTCGACAACTGCTAAGTAGCTCCCTATTGCCAATATCATAGTTATTCTCAGTGGGGCAAAGTTGGCGGGAGTAGAAGGCACAGGGGTGACGTTTTTGGTCACAGGAAGAGCGCTGAGAGAGGACAGCCCCTATGCCGAATCAGAAGCAACCCACTTCTACAATAACTGGGCTGTGGATCTGGGTGTGAAAGGACAGGAGCAGAACAAAAGAGTCTTTTTAAATTATCAAATGCTGTCTCTGTTTCTACTGACCACTCAATAGGAACCTTGACCAAAGTTAATCTGGTAAAGTGGAGAATCAACGCTGCTGTAATTCCGGATAAAGCGTCTGTAGAAGTTCGCAAACCCTAGGAACCTCTGTAGTTGCTTCCTATTTGTGGGTGTAGGCCACTCTGATACAGCTTTGATTTTAGCAGGATCGGTTTTAATCTGCCTCTTCTCAACAAAGAACCCAAGAAAACTAACAGAAGTCACATGAAAGACACACTTCTCAGCTTTTACATAAAGTCTGTTCTCAAGTAAACATTGTAACACAAGTCTAACATGCTGAACATGCTCTTCAATGGTACTAGAGAAAATCAAAATGTCATCAAGATATACAAACACAAATCTGTTCAACATATCGCGTAAAACATAATTGGTAAGTGCCTGAAAAACTGCTGGGGGCATTAGTCAGTCCAAAAGGCATTACCAAATACTCAAAATGACCCATAGGGGTGTTAAACGCCATCTTCCACTCATCCCCCTCCTTGATGCGGACTAAATGATAGGCATTACGCAGGTGAGTATAGTGGCATCATGGAGGGAGTTGAAAGTGCAGTCGATGAGTGGAAGAGGGTATTTGTTCTTCACAGTTACATCATTCAAACCCCTGAAATCAACACATGGCCGAAGAGTGTAATCCTTCTTTTCAACAAAAAAGAAACCAGCCCCGACAGGAGAGGAAGATGGGTGAATAAGACCAGCAGCTAGTGACTCAGATATGTAAGTTTCCATAGCCTCCCTCTCAGGCTCGGAAAGACTGTAAAGTTTGCAGGTTGGTAAGGGTGCAACAGTCATAAGGCCTATGAGGTGGAAGAGCTAGGGCTCGGTCCTTAGAACATACTTCCTGTAGGTCGTGATATTCTTCTGGCACCAGGGAAAGGTCTATTGGCTTGGGAATGATTGGTGTGCGGGGACAAGTGGTAGGCTTGGCAGAATGTAGACAGTGACTATGACAAAACAGGCTCCAATTAATAATGGATTGTTTAGACCAGTCTATGTGAGGATTGTGGAGCTTAAGCCAAGGGAGACCAAGGAGTAGTGGAGCAGAGGGGGAACTGACAATGTACAAGGAAATAGTCTCATGGTGGTTACCAGAAAGCAGCAGTGACAACTGGATGGTTTGATGAGTAACGCTGGCCAGACGCTTTCCATCTAAAGCGTATACGTTCTTGGGCTCAGGTAGAGGCTCAGAGGGGATTTTACACTGAGAAAAAAACACAGTCAATGAAGTTGTCATCAGCTCCTGAATCCACCAGTGCTAACAGGGGAAACGAGTCATTAGAGTGAGACAAAGTACCATGAAGTTGAATACGTCGTGTGGAGGGACTTGACGGGGTATGGCTCACCTGCGCTCCTCTGCTGGCTGATGAGCCTGGTCTTTTGGCACTGCGGTGCATTTGGCCAGAAAGTGTCCTCCCTGGCCGCAGTAGATGCAGAGTTTGAGACGCTGTCGACGCTGGCGCTCCTCAGGACTGAGTCTCATCCTACCAAGCTGCATAGGTTCCTCGGCCGAGGGTTCAGAGGATCCAGAGGATCCTGGAGTAGCGCAAGTAAGAGCTGGTGGAGTAGACTGGCGGGGAGGCTGGGAGTAAGGTCCACCAGGTGGCGTGGCTCTTCTAGCTGTTCTTTCCCTACGCCTTTCTGCTAGCCGGTTATCCAAACGAATGGCTAAGGAAATCAGGTCTTCTAAGGAAGAGGTCTCGTCTCTAGCAGCTAGCTGGTCCTTGATCTCCTCACTCAAACCCCAGAAAAATACCCCTTGTAAAACTTTCTCATCCCACCCAGTTTCAGCAGCTAAAATGCGAAAATCAGTGGAATAGTTGTAACTGAACCAGTACCCTGGCGAAGTGAAAGGAGTCTACTACTAGCCTCTTTTCCCTGAAGGGGGTGGTCAAAGACCCTACGCATCTCAGTAGCAAAAGAATCCAGGGTGTTACAGTAGAATTACTATTAGCTAATGCTACAGCCCAAGCAGAAGCCTTCCCAGACAGTAAACTCATAATAAAAGCTACTTTAGCTCTATCACAGGCATAAGTTAGCAGTTGTTGGTCAAAGACAAGCATGCACTGGTGTAAAAACTGACTGCATAACCCTACATCACCTGAGTATCTGGCAGGAATGGGGATGAAGGGTTCACGGGGTTGAATGCTGTGGCTACTTGGGGCTGGAGGAGGAATCGAAGCAGGAGCAGCAGTTGGAGCAGGTGCAGGTTGATTATGGCTGATTGAGGAACTGGTCCAAACAAGAGGCCTAATTGCTCCAAGCGAGAATTATCTGAGAGAAACGTGAATCAACTGTGTTTGAAGTTGTCAAGTATTGTCTTGAGAGCTTCATCATGTGAGCCATGCGGGTGCCTTGATTGGTTATTGCCTGCTTAAGTCTTTCAACCTCTGGGGGGTCCATATTAGGCCAGAGTATTCTGTTGAGTTATGTGCTAAGTGGACCCCAAAGCAGAGACAGAGACAGAAATCAGGAAAAAAATTGTGGCAGTCAGTAACAGTTACTTTTTTAGACCAAGCAGAGGGAAAAAAATATGGAATCACTCAATTCTGAGGAATAAATTATGGAATCACCCTGTAAATTTTCATCCCCAAAACTAACACCTGCATCAAATCAGATCTGCTCGTTAGTCTACATCTAAAAAGGAGTGATCACACCTTGGAGAGCTGTTGCACGAAGTGGACTGACATGAATCATGGCTCCAACACGAGAGATGTCAATTGAAACAAAGGAGAGGATCATCAAACTCTTAAAAGAGGGTAAATCATCACACAGTGTTGCAAAAGATGTTGGTTGTTCACAGTCAGCTGTGTCTAAACTCTGGACCAAATTCAAACAACATGGGAAGGTTGTTAAAGGCAAACATACTGGTAGACCAAGGAAGACATCAAAGCATCAAGACAGAAAACTTAAAGCAATATGTCTCAAAAATCGAAAATGCACAACAAAACAAATGAGGAACGAATGGGAGGAAACTGGAGGAAACTGGAGTCAACGTCTGTGACCGAACTGTAAGAAACCGCCTAAAGGAAATGGGATTTACATACAGAAAAGCTAAATGAAAGCCATCATTAACACCTAAACAGAAAAAAACAAGGTTACAATGGGCTAAGGAAAAGCAATCGTGGACTGTGGATGAAAGTCATATTCAGTGATGAATCTCGAATCTGCATTGGCCAAGGTGATGATGCTGGAACTTTTGTTTGGTGCCGTTCCAATGAGATTTATAAAGATGACTCCCTGAAGAGAACATGTAAATTTCGACAGTCATTGATGATATGGGGCTGCATGTCAGGTAAAGGCACTGGGGAGATGGCTGTCATTACATCATCAATAAATGCACAAGTTTACGTTGATATTTTGGACACTTTTCTTATCCCATCAATTGAAAGGATGTTTGGGGATGATGAAATCATTTTTCAAGATGATAATGCATCTTGCCATAGAGCAAAAACTGTGACAACATTCCTTGCAAAAAGACACATAGGGTCAATGTCATGGCCTGCAAATAGTCCGGATCTTAATCCAATTGAAAATCTTTGGTGGAAGTTGAAGAAAATGGTCCATGACAAGGCTCCAACCTGCAAAGCTGATCTGGCAACAGCAATCAGAGAATGTTGGAGCCAGATTGATGAAGAGTACTGTTTGTCACTCATTAAGTCCATGCCTCAGAGACTGCAAGCTGTTATAAAAGCCAGAGGTGGTGCAACAAAATACTAGTGATGTGTTGGAGCGTTCTTTTGTTTTTCGTGATTCCATAATTTTTTCCTCAGAATTGAGTGATTCCATATTTTTTCCCTCTGCTTGGTCTAGAAAAGTAACCATTACTGACTGCCACAATTTTTTTTTCCTGATTTCTTATAGTGTTTCTTAAAGCCAGAAAGTTGCCATTTGAAATGACTTCAGTTTTGTGTCATGTCTGTGATCTGCTTTTTCCCTACAACATTAAACAACTGAATGAACATCCTCCGAGGCCGGTGATTCCAAAATTTTTGCCAGGGGTTGTACTAACGACAGTCACTGAATACTCTGGCGCTGGAGTCATGGCAGGGTGGGGTCTTATACCCCCACAGATTAAGAGAGAGACATCAGGTGTGCCCACTTAGCCGCAGAACCCAGCCACGCCCCCGTCACCACCCACCAGGTCTGCACAGAGAAAACACAAAGGGAGGGGCAAACAGGCACAGACAACACAAACCCTAACACCATCTTGTACTTTTATCCCTTCCCAGAAAAATCAGAACCACTTCATTCCTCCCCCAAAGGGACATTAGTCTAACAGCCCTATGAGGATGGAAATGATTCTGATGACATCCAACAAATGTAGGGACATTGTTCACTCTTACAACTGTGGCTAACAAGCTAGGACCCCACCCTGGAGGATTATATCTGTGTGGTCCCTAATCAGTATTATCCCAGACTGATGAAACCACTTGGATGTGTAGCAAAATGTTTCCCAGCTAAATGAGAAGTCCAGTTGCCTTGATTAAATTTGGGAAGCTTCGGGTATTCTATGGTGTTTGACAATGGCCTTTTACTTCAATTTTTTAGTGCATTTTGGTGTGTAAAGCATCTGTCTCTCACTGACAACCACACCTGCTCCTAATCCAACATCAACTCTGCATCCACAGGCAGGTCTATGGGATACTTGAAAAGGACTGGACTAGTCCAGACTAGTTTCAAGTGCAAAATATGAAAAGTGGGATGGATCTTCCTAGAAAGAAGTCTGAAAAAAAAGCTCTCTGCTCTGACCTTCAAAGTCACAGCTTCACCAGACTGTGAAATGTTCAAATTAAGTATTGACTTAATCATGGAATTGATCAATGCTATTGACACCATTTTTTTTTTCGACAAGGAATCAGGGCTCGGGGACCCTGCGTGCCCTGATGGAATCTACCCAGCGGGCTATGCTCTCGACGCCTGAGAGAGACGGGGTGTGACATGCTTGGCTCTACTCTTTGTGGAAGACGCTGAGGATTCATTCCAATTCACTTTTATGGTGGGAGGTTTGACGCTGATTGGTTTGTGCGCTGCCTTGACCCTCAGGAATATTAGCAAGATGGCTGCTTCCAGAATGTCGTCCCCTCATCAGTCCTTCATGATTAATAAGTTGGACAATGCTGTGTAATCTCAGGCTGCATGAACTCTTGAACTCAAACTCAAAATAGATACAATCTCGGAGCAAATCACTGCATTGCAAAAGGAATGTGTTGCTGAGGACCGGAGAATATTCTTCATAAATTTGGACACTAGATGGTCAGAGGTGCAGTAAATGGAATTCTGTATCTCTTCGCCTAACATCAACATGGCAGCCTTATCGGCTCCTGAAGGCCAAATTCCCTGCTCTTCCCCCAGAGGGATCTACGGCTTTGGTGAAAGAATTCGGCTCACCCTTCTCATCTACCCCCCCCCCCCCCCCCCCCCCCCCAGCCTGCTGTTGCCTAGCAGTGTCAGACTTTGCACACACATGGACAGAAACGGTCAGACTTTACACACAGACAGAAATTGACAGAAATTTAACTAATCTGCACACGATGCATGTCTCCATCCCTATTACCCCCCGCCCCCGGCATCTCTCCACTCCCCTCACCCTGGCTTCCTCCCTGCCACCTCGAAGGCAGTGCTGCTTTTACTACTGCAGCCTTCAACCCCCAAGCTGGGTGGTGCAGGCCCCTTCTGCTGCGGCCTTCACCCACTTTGCCTCTATTTGGATGATGGACTGCTTCAAGTTTAGAGCACATAAACAATGTCAAATGTATATGGTCATATTTAATTTGATGTGTGCCATTATTACGGTAAACAAGTAATAATTGTGGATTAATTGCTGTATTTTGTCTGAGGTAATTGGAGTGTAAACGCAATTGCCCTTTTAGGGATCAATAAAGTTGCCTGAAGACTGTGGGAGCTGTAGGTGAACAGCAGAGGGATAAAGGACCGACTGGTTGACAAAAGAGTTGATGTATTGAAGAGCGAGCTTCCTGGACTCAGTCCTGAGAGGGATGTCTGGATTAGATAGTCAGACCCATTGATCGGGCTGGTACCGAGGGTCTGGGATATGATTTCGTAGCACCTTTTGAGATTGATCAGCTCCCCCTATGCAGTGTGGACCAGGCAAATCTCCATATCCTGCAACTTCGATCCAGGTGGACATGGACAGAAGGAATGGAGGTCTCTTCCTCCTTGTCTGGAAACAGGAGAGGTTGGTAATCCAGTGAACATTTGAAAGGGGACAATTCCATGGCAGAACTTGTCAAAGAATTTGGGTGTATTCTACCAAAGGAAGGTAAGGGGTTCCATGAGGATGGGTTGTTCTGACAGAGACAGAGCAAAGCTGCTTCATGGTCTGGATTTCACACATTCAGTCTGTCCATTACTTTGAGGGTGGAATCCAGAAGAGAGAGTGACCATATCACCAAGAGGATCTTGGGGAAAAGGCTGTTTGCAGACATGTGGAATGGCTTTTGACATCCCCACCCCTTTATTCACTGAGCTCCAATCCAACTGTGGATTATGTTGTTTTAACTAAGGGTGACCAAGCAAAAGGGCTTGATACAGAGATTTAATGATACTGTATTGTGAGGGTTTGTTGTGGTTGCCTGAAACAAATACATACAGCTGAATGGATTTGCTGGATTATTCTTGCCATAATGACTGCCATCAATGACATTGACTTCCGAGGAGCTGTAATGATTCAGTGTGGATGTCTTCATGCATAAATAAGTCTGCCACGTATTGAGAGGGCTTGGCTGCATCCTCTGCCATTTGTGGCTGGGGGCACAACCGAATCTCTCTGGTGTGCAGAGGTGATGTCATTCTGCCAAGTGCACACAGACAAGATCTAGCATGTTTGATTTTTTTCCTGCCACAAGACATCAGGGAACAGTGTGTGCAAGGGTGTCGCACGTGCTTTGTGCTGTGCATCTGTGTAGCTCACCAATCGCAGCGGTTCACTGATGCACTTGATTCAACTTGTCATTGCACAGTGTTAATGAGTGAAAAGCAAACATCTGAATAGAAGAAGTAGTTCTGTTATTGATTTGTTGCTGCGGCATCTGCATTATCTATGAGGAGAGTAATAAATTGGAGAGTATGGACAAGAGACTAGATCCTGAGATGATAAGGATGTGGCATGTATGCAAATCTCCTTCATGAGCTCCAGCTGGAAGACCCCGTGACATTCAGCCAGGTTCATCGCTTGGATGTTGGCAACTTTGAGGATGTTCTGGCCATAGTCGGGCATTGTTTACAAGGCAGGATACAATCATGTGTCAGAGTATTTCCCCAGGCGAATGACTAGCAGTGACCTTACATTTTCTTCCAAGTGGTAAGTGATGTTAAAACCTTGTCTGATAAGCTAGTATAGAACTAACGACATATTACAAGTAGGCTGTCGTCCCAAAAAGTTAATCATATACAGTCCTTGTGTTCAGTTGAAGTGAAGCTCAGGTTTTTTTTTTTTTTTTAAGATGGACAGTTTTAGAAGTCTCCATTTTCAATTTCAAGTGGGGAAAGGACTCTGAGCAAGATTGTTGATGAGACCTGTGAGGCTCTGTACCAAGTGATGAAAGACAAATATCTCCAGATATGCATTTCAATATTATTCTGAATAGTCATTATCTTTAACCATGCCCTTGATTGTAATTGGTCGTAATTATGACTTTGTTTTGTTGAAAAAGGGTGAGGAAGGGAAGCCTTCAATACACCTGTGCCTGTGTGGCTGTGATTGGAGACATTGTTTTATAGTTTCAACTTTTGTTAAAAGCTGAGTGACCATGCCAGAAGGAAATGAGTGAGGAACACCAGCAGGACTCTGACAATTTTGAGAACTTATTGGCATCTCTGCCTGTGACTGGAGAAGCGCTGTACATTATAACTTATCTGTTGCATCAAGTTATATTGTTCAGCTACAGGCATGTAGGAGATGCAAGCCTTGATTTGATCTCCTTTTTTTTTTCTTTTTTTCTTTTTGCATGAAAATCCTTCTCAGCACCATTTCATAATGAGACTGTGAGTGGTAGTGCAACAGAAAAAAAGTTTCACTTTGCACAATTTCTCCAGAGTTGCCTTGGCAGCTTCCCTCAGTAGTCTCCTTCTGCTATGATCAGTTTTTTGCAAACTGCATCCGCCTCCCCTTGTTTGTGTTTGATTTTTCTCCTTTTTTTGTAATATAATTTTGACATGTATCAACATAACAAACGCAGTTATGTGCAGATGCAGGTTGAGGATGCGGACCAACGTCTGGACCGAACCCAGCGCTAAATAACCAGAAAGCGGTTCCACAAACAAAACGATTTATTTCCCCTCCGGTGCAATAATTAGTGTACAACATAAATATTTAGTTTGTCTGGCGGAGTGAAGACGGCGCGCTCTCCAGCGCCCCAAATGGATCGAAGCCTCGGCGCTTCTGGACCCAGACTCACCGCCAAACACCCCCCAGGTGGATACGACAACTGACTCTGTGAAGGATGGAAAAGGTGAGGTAAGTCAACAGAGCTACAGCAAATATCTTCAGAGGCACACACTATCAGCAACACATTCAGGTCTGAATTTAAGCTTTATGTAAATGAGCAGCTTCTCACAACAGGTGGAGGATCATCAGTCCGTACGCCACGGCAGTGAGAAGCAAACTGCACAATTCTCATCAATGTTCAAATATACTGCGTAACAAAATGCCAAATTACTATTAACGACCATTCAGACAATAATCACCTCTGATGTGTACTGACAGCATGTGTCCCTCACCCGTCCTCCTTCACAGGCATGATGTGTCAAACCCTGGCGCGGTCCTCAGCATCTCACAAACGAACGTCACAAGGTCGAGTTCCCGGCAATTCTGCTTGAATCACTCATGGCTTAAATGCAGAACGCCATCTCATTATCTGCGTCAGCTGAAAGTCTTTAAGTCTGCACGTGAGCATCATCCACAGGTGCTGCGAGTCATTAGGCCTGCACGTGAACATCCTCCACAAGTGCAGCTAATAATGCTGATGAGGGTGAAGGACTCTTCTGCCAGCACCTTCTCCACAGACAAAAACCAGTTTGCATACCACCTGGAGAGCAAAGAAAAGAAAAACAACACAAAAATATCCAGCCAAACCCCCCAACACACAGCAATAACTGTGTAAAAGATGATCTACCGAAATTCCATCAAAGAGTACCTGCAGTTGTTTCCAGATTACACAGTCATTGTTTTTTGTTTCACTTGATAAATAAACTGACATAAAACAAAATCAACTTCACTGGTTTTCTTGTCTTTATTTCTAACCATATTTTAATTGTGTATATGAAATCAGGAGTACCATTATGTCTCACCATGACCATATGACTATAGCAAAAACTTTTGCTATATATCTGAACACAAAGTTTTTCCTCATGAGAAGGGTGACAATTAAGAAAAGTTGTCATTGATTGGTGGAAGCCACTCTGCCATAACAACCATACCTATTTCTGTTCTGGGAGGGAAAGTGTGTGTGTGTAACAGTAATAACAGTAATGACATGTTCAACTTCAGTTTTATTCTCATCTACAAAGTTGTAAATTTGGATCATGAGAGTGGATATCGGTATTCTCATTTTCCAAAGCACAATTTGCTGACCTGCTGCTAATGCTTGCTGCTGAAATACATCTTACTGTATTTGTAATTACTGAGACTGAGAACTGTTGGTACTGGAGTATATTCCTGCCATTGGAAGGGGTATCTTTGTGGAGAAATTACTGGCTGGTCTTGTAAGGGAAAGGAATGTTAATCAATGACCTGAATCATGTTGTATGGCTGGGGGGGGCCTGGCTGCCTTTTTGTTTCTGTCTTTTGTCCTGTCTTTTGTTTTTCCTTCCAGGTGGTGCGCATTTGGGACTGAGTGGCTGTGTAGCTGAGGTTTATCAGGACCTCACCCTGATCACCTGCGGCTCGTCAGGACTCACAGCTGTGGTGCATCTACATGGATTGGAACATGGTGGCATTTAAGACTGGCGTACACAGTGTGTATTTGCCAGAGACTCGACCTTGTGACCAGACGGGTGAGATCGTCGTCTCGGGAGCCATCTCATCATCAGTGGATGCAGAGAACGTCCAAGTTTGAGCATGGTCTTGTGAAAGAGGAGGGGTGAGGTCTCATGCTCGTCAGCACACTCCCTGAGGTACGTTAGATTTGTGACTTAACCATTTTATACAGTCAGTAACTGTGGTGTCCCTCACACCTTTATTATATTGAGCTGTATGTTGGTCGTGTGGTCAGCTTCCTCTGCAGTGGAGTTTATGAACGGGTGTTCCTGCCTGCAGGGTGGGAAGCTGATTAGTAATTAGGCAGGAAGTGTTTGCTGTTTGTGCACCTTTGAGCGTTCTCTCTGTGTGTGAGTGTGGACTCACATAATGATTCCTTCTTTCACAGACTCGGTTTGTCGCGGCACTGGGGGGTGTCCGCGGGGTCCTTGGGTCAGGGTTGGTCTGGCTCCGGACCGTTGGCGCTGCTGGGAGCGCACCGCCAAAACCACCACGCCCAGACCGCGCACTTTTATATTTTTCACAGCACTGTTATGTTCATTAAACTCTGTTATCCTTTGTACCGTGCTCTGCTTATTTTATACTGGGTCCTTCAAACGCTGGTTGGTTCTCCGGGCTGCGTCCGACTCATAACAGTAGTCTCTGGCCAAACATCGCGGACCCAGCGGTAGCAGAGACGGTAATGCGCCGGGAAGGCGGCAGCAGACGTTCAGAAGTTATCCGGATCAGTTACGGGTGCTCTCCGCCCGGATGGTGCGCGTTGGAGAACCCATTACTGAATACTGATTTGAGCGCTCATGCAGCCTTGTTCCTGTGTTTGTGCCTTATCCGTGGGTCATGGTGGAGTGTGACTGGCGACGGCTTCGCGTCACACTTTGACCGGATAAGAGCTGCAGGAGTGGGTCTGTAATGGGTGAACGCGCACGGCGGAGCTCTGTGGCATGGGTCGCGGTGCTTCCTGTGTTACAGTCGTAGCCCCGTTTCCCCGGGTAATGATAGCTACTGCGTCTGTTGTGTCAGCTCCGGTGTTATTTAGTTGAATCACATTTTTGGTTGTGTGTTGCACACAGCTGCGCACAGAAAAGCAGCTCGTTTGTTTTCTCTGTCACCAAAGGGGGTTTTTCATTTTTAACACTCTGGCTCCCTCTTGTGGTGACTGAGTCACATTACCGTTAAGCTCTTAAGTTGGAACAGGTGTATTCGATTTGTTTGAGCTTGACGATATAAACCACTGATTAGTTTTGTGTTGGTTCATTTCTTGTGGGTGTTTTTTGAGTTGGTTTTTGAGTGGGATTTTATTTTTTGTTTTCCACTATTAGTGTCTGGGGTTGTGACCCTGCAGCCTGTTTGGAGCAACAAAAAAGGACCCAAGCAACTTTATGTTAGTATGTTAGTCTTTCTTTTTATTTCTTTTAGTTTCACCTCCCCAGGGTTTGATGGGACGGTCCCCTGGGGGGTGATGGGGGGTAATTGGGTTGTTTTTTCTTTTTTCTTTTTTTTTGTTTTGTTTTTTGTTATGCCCTCTCTTCTCCTCTGACTCCAGCCGGGTGAGCCGTAGAGTCGGCGTTGTTGGAGTGGTGCAGTTTGGTTATGCTGGGCGTTTCCCAGGTAACCTCTGCACCCGGGGGGGGGGGGGGGGGGGGGGTTGGGGTATTTTCTTTTTGTTCCCTCTCTTCTCCTCTGGCTCCAGCCGTGTGAGCCGTAGTGTCGGCGTTGCTGGAGTGGTGCAGTTTGGTTATGCTGGGGCGTTTCCCAGGTAACCTCTGCACCTGGGGGGGGGGGTGTTTTTGTTTGTTGATTCCCCTGTTCCACCTCCGGCTTCAGCGCGCCTTTGAGCCATCTGCCATCGGCGTGGCTGAGGTTGTGGGGCAGTGGGATATACCCGCAGCTGGTGGCTGGTTTGGAAGTCGGAGGAGTGGCGCTGTTTTGTGCCGTCTGCCATAACGCTGTTCCACTCCTCCCGGTTGGCTTCTGGGGTATAGTCACGGTTGGTGACACTGGACGTGCTTCCAGTTTCCACCTGCGCCAAGGGGGGTGGGGTTGGGGTTGTTTGTTTGTATGTTTTTTTTTTCTCCTTTTGTTTTTCCCCCCAGTTTCCGCCCTCAGGGTTGACTGTGGTGTCCTCTGGGGGTGAAAGGGCTGTGGGTCCATCTAGCCATAGACGGCCGGGGCTGGGGTCCGTTGGTCATGAGGGGAGGCGTCTCCTGGGGTTGATGGAATGGTCCTCTGGAGGCGCTGGGAGTCCCGTAGTGACGTTGGATCCCAGAGGGACCTTGGCTGTGGTTATTACTCCTGGAGCTGGCGAGATGTCCTCTGGGGGGTGTTGGTCCCTACATGTCCTCTGGGGAGGGGGGGGGGGGTGTTAGCATTTTTATTTGCAAGCTTAAGTTTGGGTTTTTCTTTTCTCCCCTTCCCGGGGTTTGATGGAACGGTCCTCTGGGGAGGGGGGGGAGCGTTGTTAGCATTTTTATTCGTAAGCTTAAGTTTGGGTTGTGTTTTCTTTTCTCCTCTTCCCGGGGTTTGATGGGATGGTCCCCTGGGGAGGGGGGGGTGTTTTGGTTGTTTGTGTTTGTCTTTTTTGTTTTATGACTAATCAGACTGAACATGGTTGGACAAAGGCTGACCGCACAGGTTTAAGAACTCCTGGCCACACCTGTGCTAAGTGACTGACAGAAACAAAGGCAAAGATGCAGCCAGAGGAGAAGACATCAACCATTCTGTTGGAAGACGAAGGCGGATACGGTTTCCAGCCATGGTCCCTGGAGGGGGGTGTTTCTCCTGGGCCAGGTTTGTGTGGTCGCCGGGAGGCTTCTCGTGAGGATGGGGTACTGTTGTATGGCTGGGGGGCCTGGCTGCCTTTTTGTTCTGTCTTTTGTCCTGTCTTTTGTTTTTTCCTTCCAGGTGGTGTGCATTTGGGACTGAGTGGCTGTGTAGCTGAGTTTATCAGGACCTCACCCTGATCACCTGAGGCTGATCACCTGCGGCTCGTCAGGACTCACAGCTGTGGTGCATCTACATGGATTGGAACATGGTGGCATTTAAGACTGGAGTACACAGTGTGTATTTGCCAGAGACTCGACCTTGTGACCAGACGGGTGAGATCATCGTCTCGGGAGCCATCATCATCAGTGGATGCAGAGAACGTCCAGGTTTGATGCATGGTCGGTGAAAGAGGAGGGGGTGAGGTCTCACGCTCGTCAGCACACTTCCTGAGGTACGTTAGATTTTGTGACTAACATTTATACAGTCAGTAAATGTGGTGTCCCTCACACCTTATTATATTGAGCTGTATGTTGGTCGTGTGGTCAGCTTCCTCTGCAGTGGAGTTTTATGAACTGGGTGTTCCATGCCTGCAGGGTGGGAAGCTGATTAGTAATTAGGCCAAGGAAGTGTTTGCTGTTTGTGCACCTTTGAGCGTTCTCTCTGTGTGTTGAGTGTTGGAGCTCACATAATGATTCCTTCTTTCACAGACTCGGTTTGTCGCGGCCACCTGGGGGGTGTCGGCAGGGTCCTTGGGGTCCGGGTTGGTTCTGGCTCCGGACCGTTGGCGCTGCTGGGAGCGCACCGCAAAACCACACACGCCAGACCGTGCACTTTTATATTTTTTCACAGCACTGTTATGTTCATTAAACTCTGTTATCCTTTGTACCGTGCTCTGCTTATTTTTATACTGGGTCCTTCAAACGCTGGTCGGTTCTCCGGGCTGCGTCCGACTCATAACAGAATAAACTTTGTGACTGATACAGTTGCTGGGGTGGTGCAAAAACAGAATGCCCTGGGACACTTACACATTACCATGCTGTGCATAAAGAATAACTTTTATGATTAAATCTCTGCCAGGCATCCAGAATTCTTGGCATCCAAAAATTTTGCAGTGACTTGCTGATGTATGGCTAACGTGATCAGTTTTGGACGTTTTCATGATGTCTGCTCTGTATGGAACTACACAGGTGTTTGATGACATGTAGCTCTTCTCACTGACATCCTTCTCTATGGTGAGACCTTTTCTTTGGCGGTAATTTGATTGAACATGTGGTACAATGTGACCCCATATCCAAAGTACAGTCTTCATTTCATCACCACCTTCAATCCCATTGCCCTCACTATCATCATCATCATCTGGGCCCAGAGACGTTCGCTCTCTGGAAGTTGATAATTGTCTGTGAAAAAGAAAAGAGGAAAAGTGACCTTTTATGGTTAATAACTTATAATGTTTTTATTTCAGATTCATCCTAGTCAGAAAAGTAGCAAGCCATAGCTGACGTCTTCAAGAAAAAGTGGAACTATCCTGCTGTATTGGTGCTTTGGATGGCAAGCATGGGGCAATTAAACACCCACCAGCAGTGGAACAGAGTTTTCAAACTACAAACACATTTTCAGTGTCTGCTGTTACGCCATGGTAGATGCAAACTTCCGGTTATCCATGCGGATATAGGGACATCAGCCTGTGCTGGTGATGCTGGTGTATTCACACAGTCAGCTCTCAAGGAAGCATTAATGGAAAACAAATTAGATTTGCCAGGCCTTGTTTCCAAGGCAGGCATCTCTGACAAAGTCCCCTGCCAAATAATAGTTGATGCATTTCTACTCTCTGAGAAAATCATGAAGCCATATCCACAATGACATCTGGACAAGCCCAAGACAATTTTTAATTATCGTTGGCCTTGGGCAGTGGTGGGCACACTTCCGATAATCCGATAATTATCGAAGATACAGTTTCCATCATCAGATTATCTTTTCACTATAACTTTGAAAACCATTATCAGACTAATATCTTCCGATAATTTTTGTCCGTTAACTTTAGACCGTTAATATGGTAAACAAAGGTGACCAGATGTGTACTTCCTACCCTCTAGAAACAAAGAAGAGCTGGTTCTAGAAGAATCTCCTCAATCATCTGCAGTCAAAGGAGAACTGGTCACAAAAAACCCATTTCTTTTAACCCCATACTGATACATGGCCATATCCACCCAAGTCATCTAGAGGCATACATTTTTAACTTTTGGTTCAAATTTTAACCAAACTTATTTCGGACAAGTATTTAAATTAATGTCACTTCTGAAAGTTTTATAAAGTGAAATATCAGATATATGTTTTAGTTTTAAGTAATGCGCTAATTTTTTAAGGTTTTAGTGTGGGATGCTGTTGCCCAGCAGTGCCTTATTGTAGTAGGATAGGGTACTCTCAGTACGGTAATCTCAGTACAGTAATCTCAGTATGGTAATCTCAGTACGTTCACGACAGGAGAATGCATTTGAGATCCACTCTGATCAGGACAACAGCATTAAACTCTAGTGCCTAAAAACTCTCGTGAATATATTCTCTGGGTTTATAGATGTTTTTGTGTTTGCTTTTATTAAGGCCCAGTCACACGGCACCTAACGAAGGGTGACGAACCCTGACTAAACAAGAAATCTGGCTTTCGTTGGCATAGTTTAACCTTTGCGCAGCTTTGTTCCTGCAGCTTCGCCACTTCAGGAATTTTAAACTGTTTGAAAAATTTGAACGAAGGGAACGAAAACCTCAATTCATCTGTGTTTCCTTTTGCTCTCGTCCTTGACGTTTTTTAATTGTTTGTGTAGTTTTTGTGACATTATTGTTTAATTTGACCTTCGTTGGAGGCAGCTGAGTGTTTTCACACAGTGCAGAAAGCCGGTTTGTGGAGCGCTGAGGCTGCTGCTGCTTTCAAGTACCGTTGGAAATACAGGGCAAAACTCAGCCTGCTTGCTTGGATTTTTTTATCTGTGTGTGGGGGGGGAGCAGCTTCAATGGGCTCAGGCACCTTACATAGGCCAGAATTACATCTTTTGTGTGGATATAATTAATTATTTTGCTACAAGCAACTGTTGAATTTGAAACCAACAAAAAGTTGTGTAATTTCCGGACAGTACTTGAATGCAGCATCCAGCGGCAGGAGAGCTGATCGTGCGCTTATTATTTTGTATTAAATATAACAATATGAGTGGGTAGGAATGATAATCCAGTCCTTCTGTACATGTGGCCAAATTGTAGAGAATCAAAATGATTATATAAAGAGCTGTTCTGGAAGGGAAAATTCACGTTGTGATTAACTGCAGCTGGTGGAAATAACCGCACGAGTCAATGCGCACGTTCACGCGCACTGATTAATTTACTGCTCTGATATATTCAATCATCTTTACACTTTGCACCGCTGGACAGATAATATTGCACACGGGGTATTTGCCTGATGGCCAACTGATTTTTTTTTTTTTTTTTTTTTTTTTTTTTTTTTTTTTACGAAGTAAAGCGAGCTATGAGCTTTTCATCCGCGTTTTTTTTTTTTTTTGTTTTTTTGGTAGCAGCTACGACTCGTCCTCACCTCTTAAACCACGGTGACAACAGCACACCTGCACTGAGCTTTACAAAGCCATTTTTATGCTTATTTCCTCCTTTATTTAGAGCTGAGCTGAGCCGCTCCATATCTCCGCGACACACTAACACTATTTTCCACTCAAATGCACCTAAACACTCTTTCTGAGGACCACATGATGTGAAAACACAATAAACTTTCTTACCTGTAAATCTGGTCATGTTTTGCTGCATAAAAAATGTTATCCATTCTTTGTGCTCAAACGCCAAAGCAGGGCGAATCCAGATGGAATGGGGGCGTGGGGCAAGGATGCCCCCCCCCCCACAACACCCCTAGATTAAAGGTCCAGTTTTGAAGCCTTTTTTTTTACTACAACTACTAATACTACTTAAAATAATAATAATTTCGACAAGTAAAATGTTTAGAGAAAATTTAAATGTTAGAAAAATGTTAGAAAGAATTTAATAGTTACATTTATTAACAGTGTAGGTTAGAAATTACAAGTTTTACTGTTACAGTGCTGTCAACAGTTAAATATGAGGTCAAGAAAGAGGTCTTTATTTTACTTTTTATAAAACAAGTATATATTTTCACTGAAGTCAAGAAAGGGTGACTATAAAGTGAGTTTTGGCAAAACAAGTATCATTGTCATGTTGAGGTGGCAGAGGGTTATTGTGGGCAGCTGGGGAAAGTAACTAAAAAGTAACTAGTAATCTAACTTAGTTACTTTTACAATTGAGTAATCAGTAAAGTAACTAAGTTACTTTTTCAAGGAGTAATCAGTAATCAGTAATTGGATTACTTTTTCAAAGTAACTGTGGCAACACTGGATACCAGTATATAAACCCTCCTATTGGTGCATAAACTGGTAGATCGGCCCTTTAGTCATGACTGATTGTGGCCTGGACCAATGAGGTGAGGGGCAGGCCAATTACCCCTCCATCTCGGGCCTCGGTTGGGCTACACAGTGCGCCAGAGCCGGACAGAGCGATAACAAGCGATATGGATGGTGGCAAGAAGAGGAAAGGTGGCACTGAAAGAGCCAGGGATCAGAAGAGAGTAGCCCTTCAGGCAGATGCTGCAAAATGTCTTAAAATAACAGACATGTTTGCTTCGCGTGGACGCGGAGCATCCACATCTGCGACAGGCAGCCTCAGCAAGTGGCGGAGAAGAAGTTCAACAGGTGGATGAGGCGGGGACCACTACGGCCATGACGGTAAGTGAAGGTTAACTTCAGCTATTAATTGATGAACAGCAACCTAACTTGTTCATAAATCAGACATCTGTGTGTGAGAGAGACATTCTGATCTTCTGGTCCGAAGTAAAGTGCTGTCTAACTGGGTCACTCAGATATGAATTAAGGTTGGATATAATTTTCGTTCGTGCTAACTCTGCCAGTCATGTAACCTAGCCTAGCAATGAAACCTGTGCAAATGGTGTGCATGGCTAGCTACCATGCTGCCGCCGCCAGGTTGTTTCTTTATTCTTTATTCTATTTGTGTGACGGTCGTGCGTCGGTCATACGAAGTATGGTGTTTTGCACAGTCTGCGGTGGCGTGGTATAACGGCGTCCCTGTCTAAAATGTATTTTCCCAAGTCCTGGCATAATTTCACATAGCTAACATTTTACTTTAAATTGAGAGTCATTCTCTAAGTTGATTAGCAACACAAATTGGTAATAAAAGAAATCCTTGATGTTACTTGTAGCTTGTAGTGAGATAGACAACTGTGTCCATCTTGTGGCCTTTTTGTGTATTGCAGTTTCAAAAGTTCAACCTTTGTATCCAGTCATTGGTCCAGTCATCCAGTCATTTCTTGCTTTATATGATGAATTGTATCACACAAGTAATGATATATTATTTATAGTATAGCCTACAGTATTTCTATAACAAATGTTTTTATATAATTTCTATTTCTAAATTTAAGTAACAAGGCTGAATGAAATGACGGCTTATTATGTCTAAAAAGTAATGTGACCTACTGTCAATAGATCGTACTTTTGATAAGCCTATGATAACTGTATTTCGGGAGAACTTTTCATAATGCTTCTTATAGTGTTAAAATGTATGTGTCTCCTGGTGCACATTGATCGGTTAAGGGACCAAAAAAAAAAACACACTGTCACAGCAGGCTTAATTTTTTCCCCTTCGATACCTGGTGGTGGCCTGGTCTTGGTTAAAAATGCCCGGCCTGAAAAATTTCCCCAGTCCAGCCCTGTATATATGGCTTAGTAACTTGATACAGTGATGCAGCACAGCACACTTTTTTTTAATTGGAGCAAGACGGAGCCCGCAGCGTGTCGACAGACAGTGAGGATTTTCATGATGATGGAGATGATCCCTCTTTTGTTCTGGACAAGGAATCAGAGCAGGTGGTCCACTGACGTGCGCACAGATCTCCACAGTTTCTGTTTGCAGTTTCTCCAGGACTCAGGCGCTATGAGCTCCGTCCCAGTGCCGAGTGCTGGAACTCAGAGATGCGGACACACCCTTCTCCAGCTGTGGCTCCAGGTGTGTTTTGTTAAAGCATCGAGATCGTGAGCTTCGGTTTTGTTAAGTTCCTCTTTCGTCCCTTTTGCGCTCTTGCTTCGCAGACTGTTTCCCTTCGTTCAGGAATAGTCGTGTGCAGTGTGACTGGGCCATTAAATTCCACCCATCTTAAAGTAGCAAGTAGCAACACAGATTATCTGGAATTTTGTTTTGGCAAGTTTTCAAGGTCTCTACTGCCATCTACTGGCCAGTAGTGTTCATGGCAGTGCTCAGACTCAAGCTGGGCAGACACTGTACCACAGAACCGCACGGTGTAAAAGTTCAGAGCGCTCGATTTATGTTCTCACACACGTACGTTCAAAAACCACACGTTGGACTCGTGTTTCCAGAAGCAAAACGTAAACAGATGCTTTTTTCAAACTTAATTTACAAAAACTCTCAATGGGAGACATCAAAGTTAAAAAAAAAAATTACAAGACAGCTCTGCGGTGTTTGCACAGGCACAAGAATATCAAAAAGGTTTAATTTTCATCTGACCATACGATCAGCGATCAGGAGGTGGTCGTGAGATGTTAAACACAGCTCGTTACTCCATGTATACTAAACGATGTAGGACGCGCGATTAACCTGAAACTCGGTGCGATACAAAAAATTCTCACACAAATGAAAAATCAGCTGAAAAAGGGCCAAAAGTCACACTGGCACCAGTAGTTGGCAGTGTTCTATTTGACACCAACACATGACACACCTCACATTAATGTCTTGATTTACATAGAATTAATCAATCAATCAGTGTAGCGGAGGCACATTTTACACAGAATGCCATCTGTCTGTGTTTGTTACAAAACTTCAGAATTAGTGCATTATTCAAAATTAAAAGATATATGTTATATCTTAACTTTGCACAAATGACAGAAGACATTAATGGAGTTATTCTATCAGTATTCATTTTATTTATACACCAAACCATAAGTCAGCAGGGCTTTATTTTCCAAGACCACGGCCTGATGGCAGTATGGTGATTGGGCAGAGTTGAGCTTTCTGGCTTCTCTCAGTGGTGTCTGTGCTGGAAGTCATGTAGTAAACTGGAGCTTCCAGGGGAGTAGGATGCTGAAAGACAAAAATGCTGACTCATTGTTTGGTCTGTTGTCGCTTTTGATGCTTCCAAAAGTGATTGCGGTGTTAAAACTCAAAATTAGCTTGTTAGTTGCAATTACTCACTGCGGCAGGATTGATGACCTTGAGAATTTTAAACGGACCAATGTATCGTTCCTGTAGTTTGGGGAGTCCACTTGTAGGGGAATGTCCTTGGTGGACAACCACACTTCCTGCCCAGGACGATACGTAGGAGCCGGGGTCCGCCGCCGGTCTGCATGATTCTTCGCCCTCGTCCGGGCCTTCAACAAAGCAGAACGGGCGGCACGCCACACCCGACGGCACTTCCGTAGGTGGGCCTGGACCGAGGGCACACCGACCTCTCCCTCGACCACCGGAAACAACGGGGGCTGATACCCCAAACACACCTCAAAAGGGGATGAGGCCGTGTGGCTGATGATACTTGACTGTTGTGGGCGTACTCGATCCAGGCCATGTGGGTACTCCAGGCCGTCGGGTGCGCGGCTGTCACACAACGTAGGGTCTGCTCCATCTCTTGGTTGGCCCGTTCTGCTTGCCCGTTGGTCTGGGGTGATACCTGACGAGAGAGACTGACCGTGGCCCCCAGTTCCCGGCAGAAGCTCCTCCAGACGTGCGAGGAGAACTGGGGACCGCGATCGGAGACGATGTCTGATGGTATCCCATGCAGACGGACGACGTGGTGGACCAGGAGGTCCGCTGTCTCCTGGGCCGTTGGTAGCTTCGGGAGGGCCACGAAGTGGGCCGCGTTGGAGAATCGGTCCACTATCGTGAGGATGACGGTGTTTCCCTGGGACGGCGGGAGGCCCGTGACAAGATCCAGGCCGATGTGAGACCAGGGGCGATGAGGCACGGGCAGCGGCTGTAGCAATCCCGATGTCTTGCGGTGGTCGGCCTTGCCCCTGGCGCAGGTGGTACAGGCCTGGATGTACCCCGGACGTCGGCCTCCAGGGACGCCCACCAGAAGCGCTGCCGGACGACTGCCACGGTTCTTCGCACCCCAGGATGACAGGAGAGCTTAGAACCGTGACAGAAGTCCAGAACTGCAGCCCTGGCTTCTGGTGGGACGTAGAGTTTGTTCTTCGGATCCGGTTCCGGGGTCCGGGTCTCGTGTCAGGGCCTCCCGGACGGTCTTCTCCACGTCCCAGGTGAGGGCGGCCACGTAGCGGACTCCGGGATGATGGGATCCGGGGGATCCGACGACTCCGTTTTGACCTCATCTTCATGTACCCAGGACAAGGCATCCGATCTTTGATTTTTGGTCCCGTGGACGGTAGGTGATCCGGAAGTCAAAACGGCCGAAGAACAGTGACCAGCGGGCTTGCCTGGGATTCAGCCGCTTGGCGGTCCTGATATACTCCAGGTTCCGGTGGTCAGTGAAAACCGTGAATGGCACGGATGTTCCCTCCAACAGATGTCTCCACTCCTCAAGAGCCTCTTTCACCGCAAGGAGCTCTCGATTGCCGACGTCATAGTTCCGTTCGGCTGGGGTCAACCTGCGGGAAAAATAGGCACACGGGTGAAGGACCTTATCGGTCTTCCCGCTGTGGGACAGCACGGCTCCTATCCCTGAGTCCGAGGCGTCCACTTCAACCACTAACTGGCGACTCGGATCGGGCTGCACCAGAACAGGTGCAGACGAGAAACGCCGTTTCAACTCCTTGAACGCGGCTTCGCAACGATCCGACCAGGTGAAGGGGACTTTTGGTGAGGTCAGGGCTGTCAGGGGGCTAACTACCTGACTGTAGCCCTTAATGAACCTCCTGTAGAAATTAGCAAAGCCTAGGAACTGTTGCAACTTCCTACGGCTTGTGGGTTGGGGCCAGTCTCTCACCGCCGCAACCTTGGCTGGATCAGGAGCGACGGAGTTGGAGGAGATGATGAACCCCAAGAAGGACAAAGACGTGCGGTGAAACTCACACTTCTCACCCTTCACAAACAGCCGGTTCTCCAACAACCGCTGCAGGACCTGACGTACATGCTGGACATGGGTCTCAGGGTCCGGAGAAAAGATGAGTATATCGTCTAGGTATACGAAGACGAACCGGTGCAGGAAATCCCGCAAGACATCGTTAACCAACGCTTGGAAAGTCGCGGGAGCGTTTGTGAGACCGAACGGCATGACCAGGTACTCAAAGTGACCTAAGGGGGGTGTTAAATGCCGTCTTCCACCTCGTCTCCCTTCCGGATCCGAACCAGGTGGTACGCATTTCTAAGATCGAGCTTGGTGAAAATCTGGGCTCCTGCAGGGGTGTGAACACTGAATCCAACAGGGGCAATGAGTATCGGTTGCGAACCGTGATCTCGTTCACCCCCTATAATCAATGCATGGACGAGTCCGCCATCTTTCTTGCCCACAAAAAAGAAAACCTGCGCCCATCGGGGAGGTGGAATTCCGATCAACCCGGCAGCTAACGAGTCCCGGATGTAGGTCTCCATTGATTCGCGCTCAGGCCGTGAGAGGTTTGTACAGCCTACTGGACGGGAACTCACTGCCCGGAACCAAATCAATGGCACAATCATACGGACGGTGGGTGGGAAGAGTGAGAGCCAGATCCTTGCTGAACACTTGGTACTCCACCGGCACCGTCCCCAGATTGGGCGGGACTCTGACCTCCTCCTTAGCTCGGGAGCCGGGAGGAACCGAGGAACCTAGACACAACCCGATGGCAGGTCTCGCTCCACTGAACCACGACCCCGGACGGCAATCAATCCGTGGATTGTGCTTCAACATCCAGGGAAATCTTAAACCACCACGGGAGGTGGCCTAGTCACAAAAAAAACTCGATCACCTCCCGGTGATTTCCTGACACCACCAGAGTTACAGGTGGTGTTTTAATGCGTGAGTCGGAGGGAGTAGGGAGACCATCTAGTGCCCGAACCTGTACAGGCGAGGTAAGCCGCCACCAGAGGGAGCCCTATCTCCCTGGCCCATCTGCTGTCCAACAGATTCCCCTCAGAGCCCGTGTCCACCAGTGCTGGGGCCTTCAGGGTTGATCCTCATAAAGGATCGTGACTGGGAGGTCGTGTGGCAATGTTGGTGTTGTCCCACGTGAATGTCTCGGCCCACCCCTAGCCCAGTCTCTAGGGGCGGGGCGTTGGAGTTTAACCGCTCGGGCAGTCCCTCATAGGTGCTCTATCGCACCACAAACAAACAAGCTCCGTGGGCCCGTCTCCTCTGTGCGTCTGGTGCCCTAATGTTGCCCTACTCGTGTCCATAGCTTCGTCAGCAGGGGGAGCTGTGGCCCCACGGAGCGCAGGGGCCGTGGAGCGTGGGGAAGGCGGAGCGCGGGTCGGAACCGGAAGGGAGAGGGACGGCGCGTGCCCGGCCACGCCCTTCGTCTCGTTCCCGCCGACATTCTTCTACCCCGGTTGTCTAACCGTATGACAAGATCGATGAGCCCATCTAAATCCCGCGGTTCGTCCTTAGCCACCAGGTGCTCCTTAAGAACCAATGACAGTCCGTTTACAAAGGCGGCGCGGAGGGCAGCGCTATTCCAGCCGGACCTTGCAGCCGCGATGCGGAAGTCGACTGCATAGGCAGCTGCGCTCCGACGCCCCTGTCTCATCGACAGTAGCACAGTTGAAGCGGTTTCTCCTCTATTGGGGTGATCGAACACGGTTCTGAACTCCCTCACAAACCCATCATATGTCTGAAGGAGCCGTGACTTTTGCTCCCAGAGCGCTGTAGCCCAAGCGCATGCCTCGCCGCGAAGCAGGTTTATTACATAAGCTACCTTGCTAGCATCAGTCGCGTACATAACTGGACGCTGTGCGAAGACGAGCGAACACTGCATAAGGAATCCGCGCACGTCTCCACACAGCCTCCGTACGGCTCTGGGGGGCTTATGTATGCTTCCGGGGAAGGTGGGAGGGGTCGCTGAACGACCAGTGGAACGTCAATGTTACACACAGGGTCTACGGGAGGGAGAGCCGCAGCGGCGCCCGGAGGGCGCGCTTCCACCTGCGCGGCGAGAGCCTCCACCCTGCGGTTCAGGAGGACATTCTGCTCGGTCATTAAATCTAACCGAGTCGTGAAAGCGGTGAGGATCCGCTGCAACTCACCGATTACCCCTCCTGCGGACGCCTGCGCGTCCTGTTCTTCCATTGGCCGTTCAACAGCCGGTTGACGCCCCTCGGGATCCATGACGTTGGCCGAGATATCCTGTTGGGAAAGTGTAGGAACACGGACCCACAACAGGGGGCGCAAATGAACGGACAATGGAGAAAGTCAAATCACAAAGGTTTACTGTTGTGAATTCACACAACAAACACAACAGATTACAAATACAGCAGTAACCGAATTCCCAAGGTGGCGTTGGGTGCAGGCTCGACGATAGGAGACGTCTGGCCGAGTCGAACCGGAACCACCCGATTTCCTCTGCCACCGAACCCCGGGGATACTGGAGCCGCCAAGTCCCGAAACCCAGGTGGCCACTGCCTCCGCTCGTCGGATCCGGTACTGCTGGCAAGGAACAGAAACAGTCAGGTGTGGGTGCGGCTGCACCCCGCAACCCACAGGGTGGAAACCACACCTCCACCTCTTGTCAGGAAAATACAGGTGAGTGCAGGAATGTAGATACTTATCTGAAATACAGTCTCCTGGCCTGTCTTGTTCTCTTTCTGTGTAAAGGCAAAAAGTATTTAATGGTCAAAGATGATCTGTTTGGCTGGATACGTTACCTCCTTGGTAGAGCGATATCTCGGCAATGAGGTGGAGATGCCGTCCTGCTGATATACCTCCCTGTTGATTGATATCAGCTGTCTCGTCTCAGGTGATGGGTGACAGCTGTCACCCTGGCTGCTCCTGCGAGGCGGCAGCGCCCTCTGGTGCCTGGAGCCCGCACCCCCAGACAGGGCGCCCTCTGGTGGTGGTGGGCCAGCAGTACCTCCTCTTCAGCGGCCCACACAACACATTGGAGATCATTGTAGATGAACAGCCTATAGTTTTTGCACCTGCGTATAAGTTTTCCCCTCTCCAATCACTTTTAATCAAACTACGCGTTCTTCTGAACAATGTCTTGAACGACCCATTTTCCCTCAGGCTTTCAAAGAGAAAGCATGTTCAACAGGTTCATCCTTACATAGGGGACGCCTGATTCACACCTGTTTGTTCCACAAATTGACAAACTCACTGACTGAATGCCACACTACTACAACCCCTGGCAAAAATTATGGAATCAGTGGCCTCGGAGGATGTTCATTCAGTTGTTTAATTTTGTTGAAAAAAAGCAGCTCACAGACATGACACAAAACTAAAGTCATTTCAAAGGGCAACTTTCTGGCTTTAAGAAACACTATAAGAAATCAGGAAAAAAAAAAACTGTGGCAGTCAGTAATGGTTACTTTTTTAGACCAAGCAGAGGGAAAAAAATATGGAATCACTCAATTCTGAGGAAAAAAATATGGAATGAAAAACAAAAGAACGCTCCAACACATCACTAGTATTTTGTTTGCACCACCTCTGGCTTTTATAACAGCTTGCAGTCTCTGAGGCATGGACTTAATGAGTGACAAACAGTACTCTTCATCAGTCTGGCTCCAACTTTCTCTGATTGCTGTTGCCAGATCAGCTTTGCAGGTTGGAGCCTTGTCATGGACCATTTTCTTCAACTTCCACCAAAGATTTTCAATTGGATTAAGATCCGGACTATTTGCAGGCCATGACCATGACCTATATGTCTTTTTGCAAGGAACGTTTTCACAGTTTTTGCTCTATGGCAAGATGCATTATCATCTTGAAAAATGATTTCATCATCCCCAAACATCCTTTCAATTGATGGGATAAGAAAAGTGTCCTAAATATCAACGTAAACTTGTGCATTTATTGATGATGTAATGACAGCCATCTCCCCAGTGCCTTTACCTGACATGCAGCCCCATATCATCAATGACTGTGGAAATTTACATGTTCTCGTCAGGCAGTCATCTTTATAAATCTCATTGGAACGGCACCAAACAAAAGTTCCAGCATCATCACCTTGCCCAATGCAGATTCGAGATTCATCACTGGATATGACTTTCATCCAGTCATCCACAGTCCACGATTGCTTTTCCTTAGCCCATTGTAACCTGTTTTTTTCTGTTTAGGTGTTAATGATGGCTTTCGTTTAGCTTTTGTGTATGTAAATCCCATTTCCTTTAGGCGGTTTCTTACAGTTCGGTCACAGACGTTGACTCCAGTTTCCTCCCATTCGTTCCTCATTTGTTTTGTTGTGCATATTCGATTTTTGAGACATATTGCTTTAAGTTTTGTATCTTGACGCTTTGATGTCTTCCTTGGTCTACCAGTATGTTGCCTTAACAACCTTCCCATGTTGTTTGTATTTGGTCCAGAGTTTAGACACAGCTGACTGTGAACAACCAACATCTTTTGCAACATTGCGTGATGATGTACCCTCTTTTAAGAGTTTGATATTCCTCTCCTTTGTTTCAATTGACATCTCTCGTGTTGGAGCCATGATTCATGTCAGTCCACTTGGTGCAACAGCTCTCCAAGGTGTGATCACTCCTTTTTATATGCAGACTAACGAGCAGATCTGATTTGATGCAGGTGTTAGTTTTGGGGATGAAAATTTACAGGGTGATTCCATAATTTATTCCTCGGAATTGAGTGAGTCCATATTTTTTTCCCTCTGCTTGGTCTAAAAAAAGTAACTGTTATGACTGCCACAGTTTATTTTTCCTGATTTCTTATAGTGTTTCTTAAAGCCAGAAAGTTGCCATTTGAAATTATTTTAGTTTTGTGTCATGCCTGTGATCTGCTTTTTTTCTACAAAATTAAACAACTGAATGAACATCCTCCGAGGCCGGTGATTCCATAATTATTGCCAGGGGTTGTATTATTGTGAACACCCCCTTTTCTACTTTTTTTTTTTTACTAATAGCCCAATTTCATAGCCTTAAGAGTGTGCATATCATGAATGCTTGGTCTTGTTGGATTTGTGAGAATCTACTGAATCTACTGGTACCTTGTTTACCATGTAACAATAAGAAATATACTCAAAACCTGGATTAATCTTTTTAGTAACATAACACTACTAGTATTCTGAATACTACTGTATACCAGAGACAATATTGGAATTTTTCGGTTATCTGTAACTTCCGATACATTTTTGGGTGGTTTATCATTTTATCTTTATCGAAGATAACTTTTCAGTTATCTGATTATCTGTTATCTAAGTTAATTTGTTGGTTATCTGTGCCGACCACTGGTCTTGGGTGCAGTGTGTTGTTGAAAATGCGTTTGGTATATTGGCCAGTCTTTTTTGGGGTTTTTCTGCACAACTATTCAGGTAGATCCAGATAAGGCTGTCGATCTCATTTTAGCCTCATTGTGTCTGTACAGTTACTTAGTGGATAAGAACAAGCACAGCTACATCAGTGTTCAAGATGTGGAGGACACTGACAGCCATACTGTTGTCCCTGGGGCCTGGCATATGATTACAGAGTTGACTGGTCTGGCTCCAAACCACAACAGGAATGCAGCTCACACTGCATAAACACTATGATTACAACTCACAGATTACTTCATGTCTGAACCGGGTTCAATTCCTTGGCAGGATAATAGGATAGTGCCATCTTGAAATGCAGCACCACAGACGGTAAATCAGTAGGTTAAGTTCAGTTTGTTAACACATCATGATTAGATTCATGAACAGTGTAAAAATATTTCAGTAGGATAATTAAGCTGAGATCATGGTAAGGAATGTACCACCTAATCTCACATCATTTCCTGATGGCATAATGAAAACTAAATTAGTCTGTTAGTTTTTAATGGGAGCACAAAATGCGGGGTGGGGTGGGCTGGCGAAGTTATGGTTAGAGGAAGGGAGAGTGTTATGGATAGGGATAGGAATAGTAAAATATAATAATAAAAAAAGTGACTGATTTTGTGATGGGGGCATGGAAAGAACAGTGTTGGGCAGTATGACTTTTCCGTGAAGGGTTGCTAGTTTTGTGATTCCAGTTGGAAATGCATTACACCACATGATATGCAGTAATGTAATTGAGGCTGAAATAAAGGTTTATATATATATAGTTAGAAATACAGAGAGTGGGATAATATGGTCTCAACATGGAAAACAAAAATTATTTAAACAGTCTGTTAGTTAGATCATCACTATGACATTTGAAACTAATGGCTCTGTCACACTTGGCACGAATGAGCATGAATGAAGCCAAATCAGGCCAAACTGGGAAAAAAAGCCAAAGTTTGAGACGCATTCGGGAGGGACAGACATTCGGACAGCCGTGTGTGAATGCCGTCTGCAGATGAACCTAGCTATGTTTGATCAGATCAAATCAAATCAATTTTATTTACATAGCGCCAAATCACAACAGTTGCCCCAAGGCACTTTATATTGCAAGGCAAAAGCCATAATACTGGGGTGATATGGTACTATGAGGTCCCTAAGATAAGATGGGACCTGATTATTCAAAACCTTATAAGTAAGAAGAAGAATTTTAAATTCTATTCTAGAATTAACAGGAAGCCAATGAAGAGAGTGTTATGTGCAGACACGGGTTGAGGAGCGGACCAGCGTCTGACTGAACCCAGCGCTAAATAACTAGAAAGCGGTTCCAAAAACAAAACAATTTTATTTCCCTCCTGTGCAATAATTAGTGTACAACATAAAAGTGCGGTGGTCTGGCGAGGTGAAGGACGGCGCGCTCTCCAGCGCCTCAAATGGATCGAAGCCCGGCGCTTCTGGACTCAGATTCACCGCCAAACACCCCCCAGGTGGACACGACAAACTGACTCTGTGAAGGATGGAAAAGGTGAGGTAAGTCAACAGAGATACAGCAAATATCCTTCAGAGGCACACACTATCAGCAACACATTCAGGCCTGAATTTAAGCTCAATCAATCAATCAATTCAATCAATCAATTTTATTTATATAGCGCCAAATCACAACAAACAGTTGCCCCAAGGCGCTTTATATTGTAAGGCAAGGCCATACAATAATTACGTAAAAACCCCAACGGTCAAAACGACCCCCTGTGAGCAAGCACTTGGCGACAGTGGGAAGGAAAAACTCCCTTTTAACAGGAAGAAGCCTCCAGCAGAACCAGGCTCAGGGAGGGGCAGTCTTCTGCTGGGACTGGTTGGGGTTGAGGGAGAGAACCAGGAAAAAGACATGCTGTGGAGGGAGCAGAGATCAATCACTAATGATTAAATGCAGAGTGGTGCATACAGAGCAAAAAGAGAAAGAAACACTCAGTGCATCATGGGAACCCCCCAGCAGTCTAAGTCTATAGCAGCATAACTAAGGGATGGGTCAGGGTCACCTGATCCAGCCCTAACTATAAGCTTAGCAAAAAGGAAAGTTTTAAGCCTAATCTTAAAAGTAGAGAGGGTGTCTGTCTCCCTGATCCAAATTGGGAGCTGGTTCCACAGGAGAGAGCCTGAAAGCTGAAGGCTCTGCCTCCCATTCTACTCTTACAAACCCTAGGACTACAAGTAAGCCTGCAGTCTGAGAGCGAAGCGCTCTATTGGGGTGATATGGTACTATGAGGTCCCTAGATAAGATGGGACCTGATTATTCAAAACCTTATAAGTAAAAAAAAGAATTTTAAATTCTATTCTAGCATTAACAGAAAGCCAATGAAGAGAGGCCAATATGGGTGAAATATGCTCTCTCCTTCTAGTCCCCATCAGTACTCTAGCTGCAGCATTTTGAATTAACTGAAGGCTTTTCAGGGAACTTTTAGGACAACCTGATAATAATGAATTACAATAATCCAGCCTAGAGGAAATAAATGCATGAATTAGTTTTTCAGCATCACTCTGAGACAAGACCTTTCTAATTTTATAGATATTGCGTAAATGCAAAAAAGCAGTCCTACATATTTGTTTAATATGTGTCTTTGAATGACATATCCTGATGAAAACTGACTCCAAGATTTCTCACAGTATTACTAGAGGTCAGGGTAATGCCATCCAGAGTAAGGATCTGGTTAGACACCATGTTTCTAAGATTTGTGGGGCCAAGTACAATAACTTCAGTTTTATCTGAGTTTAAAAGCAGGAAATTAGAGGTCATCCATGTCTTTATGTCCGTAAGACAATCCTGCAGTTTAGCTAATTGGTGTGTGTCTCTGGCTTCATGGATAGATCAAGCTGGGTATCATCTGCGTAACAATGAAAATTTAAGCAATGCTGTCTAATAATACTGCCTAAGGAAACATGTATAAAGTGAATAAAATTGGTCCTAGCACAGAACCTTGTGGAACTCCATAATTAACCTTAGTCTGTGAAGAAGATTCCCCATTTACATGAACAAATTGTAATCTACTAGATAAATATGATTCAAACTACGGCAGCGCAGTGCCTTTAATACCTATGGCATACTCTAATCTCTGTAATAAAATTTTATGGTCAACAGTATCAAAAGCAGCACTGAGGTCTAACAGAACAAGCACAGAGATGAGTCCACTGTCTGAGGCCATAAGAGATCATTTGTAACCTTCACTAATGCTGTTTCTGTACTATGATGAATTCTGAAACCTGACTGAAACTCTTCAAATAGACCATTCCTCTGCAGATGATCAGTTAGCTGTTTTACAACTACCCTTTCAAGAATTTTTGAGAGAAAAGGAAGGTTGGAGATTGGCCTATAATTAGCTAAGATAGCTGGGTCAAGTGATGGCTTTTTAAGTAATGGTTTAATTACTGCACCTAAAAGCCTGTGGTACATAGCCAACTAATAAAGATAGATTGATCATATTTAAGATCAAAGCATTAAATAATGGTAGGGCTTCCTTGAGCAGCTGGTAGGAATGGGGTCTAATAGACATGTTGATGGTTTGGATGAAGTAACTAATGAAAATAACTCAGACAGAACAATCTGAGAGAAAGAGTCTAACCAAATACCGGCATCACTGAAAGCAGCCAAAGATAACGATACGTCTTTGGGATGGTTATGAGTAATTTTTTCTCTAATAGTTAAAATTTTATTAGCAAAGAAAGTCATGAAGTCATTACTAGTTAAAGTTAAAGGAATACTCGGCTCAATAGAGCTCTGACTCTTTGTCAGCCTGGCTACAGTGCTGAAAAGAAACCTGGGGTTCTTCTTATTTCTCAAATAGTGATGAGTAGTAGATGTCCTAGCTTTACGGAGGGCTTTTTTTATAGAGCAACAGACTCTTTTTTCCAGGCTAAGTGAAGATCTTCTAAATTAGTGAGACGCCATTTCCTCTCCAACTTACAGGTTATCTGCTTTAAGCTGCGAGTTTGTGAGTTATACCACAGAGTCAGGCACTTCTGATTTAAAGCTCTCTTTTTCAGAGGAGCTACAGCATCCAAAGTTGTCTCAATGAGGATGTAAAACTATTGACGAGATACTCTATCTCACTTACAGAGTTTAGGTAGCTACTCTGCACTGTGTTGGTATATGGCATTAGAGAACATAAAGAAGGAATCATATCCTTAAACCTAGTTACAGCGCTTTCTGAAAGACTTCTAGTGTAATGAAACTTATTCCCCACTGCTGGTAGTCCATCAGAGTAAATGTAAATGTTATTAAGAAATGATCAGACAGAAGGGAGTTTTCAGGGAATACTGTTAAGTCTTCAATTTCCATACCATAAGTCAGAACAAGATATAAGATATGATTAAAGTGGTGGGTGGACTCATTTACATTTTGAGCAAAGCCAATTGAGTCTAATAATAGATTAAATGCAGTGTTGAGGCTGTCATTCTCAGCATCTGTGTGGATGTTAAAATCACCCACTATAATTATCTTATCTGAGCTAAGCACTAAGACAAAAGATCTGAAAATTCACAGAGAAACTCACAGTAACGACCAGGAGGATGATAGATAACAACAAATAAAACCTGGTTTTTGGGACTCCAATTTGGATGGACAAGACTAAGAGTCAAGCTTTCAAATGAATTAAAGCTCTGTCTGGGTTTTTGATTAACTAATAAGCTGGAATGGAAGATTGCTGCTAATCCTCCACCTCGGCCCGTGCTACGAGCATTCTGGCAGTTAGTGTGACTCGGGGGTGTTGACTCATTTAAACTAACATATTCATCCTGCTATAACCAGGTTTCTGTAGAGCAGAATAAATCATATGTTGATCAATTATTATATCATTTACTAACAGGGACTTAGAAGAGAGAGACCTAATGTTTAATAGACCACATTTAACTGTTTTAGTCTTGGGGTGCAGTTGAAGGTGCTATATTATTTTTTCTTTTGAATTTTTATGCTTAAATAGATTTTTGCTGGTTATTGGTGGTCTGGGAGCAGGCACCGTCCTCTACGGGGATGGGGTAATGAGGGGATGGCAGGGGGAGAGAAGTTGCAGAGAGGTGTGTAAGACTACAACTCTGCTTCCTGTCCCAACCCTGGATAGTCACGGTTTGGAGGATTTAAGAAAATTGGCCAGATTTCTAGAAATGAGAGCTGCTCCATCCAAAGTGGGATGGATGCCGTCTCTCCTAACAAGACCAAGTTTTCCCCAGAAGCTTTGACAATTATCTATGAAGCCCACCTCATTTTTTGGACACCACTCAGACAGCCAGCAATTCAAGGAGAACATGCGGCTAAACATGTCACTCCCGGTCCGACTGGGGAGGGGCCCAGAGAAAACTACAGAGTCCGACAATGTTTTTGCAGTTACACACCGATCAATGTTAATTTTAGTGACCTCTCGATTGGCATAACCGGGTGTCATTACTGCCGACGTGAATTACAATCTTACCAAATTACGCTTAGCCAGCAGTTTCAAATTTCCTTCAGTGTCGCCTGCTCTGGCCCCCGGAAGACAATTGCTATGGTTGCTGGTGTCGCTAACTTCACATTTCTCAAAACAGAGTCGCCAATAACCAGAGTTTGTTCCTTGGCGGGTGTGTCGCCGAGTGGGGAAAAACGGTTGGAAATGTGAACGGGTTGGCGGTGTACACGGGGCTTCTGTTTAGGACTATGCTTCCTCCTCACAGTCACCCAGTCGGCCTGCTTTCCCGGCTGCTCGGGATCTGCCAGAGGGAAACTAATGGCGGCTAAGCTACCTTGGTCCGCACCAACTACAGGGGCCTGGCTAGCTGTAGAATTTTCCACGGTGCGGAGCCGAGTCTCCAATTCGCCCAGCCTGGCCTCCAAAGCTACGAATAAGCTACACTTATTACAAGTACCATTACTGCTAAAGGAGGCCGAGGAATAACTAAACATTTCACACCCAGAGCAGAAAAGTGCGGGAGAGACAGGGAGAAGCCGCCATGCTAAAACCGACTAAGAGCTAGTAGCTGCGCTAAGCTAGCGGATTCCTAAAAACACACAAAGTGAATAATGTGTAAATAATTTAGAGGTGATTTAGCAGAGGGAGTGCTTTAGTTAAGGCACGTGAAGATTACACTGTGAAGCAAATCGTTATCTAGGTAACTAGATCAATCTAACTGCGCAGATTAAACAGGTAACAGATACAGCAAAACACCGCTGTGCTCCGGAACAGGAAGTGATACAATACCGCAGTGAGAGCCAACCACCAGTAGAGGCAAAGTGCTTAAGCTTTATGTAAATGAGCAGCTTCTCACAACAGGTGGAGGATCATCAGTCCGTACGCCACGGCAGTGAGAAGCAAACTGCACAATTCTCATCAATGTTCAAATATACTGCGTAACAAAATGCCAAATTACTATTAACGATCATTCAGACAATAATCACCTCTGATGTGTGCTGACAGCATGTGTCCCTCACCCGTCCTCCTTCACAGGCACGATGTGTCAAACCCTGGCGTGGTCCTCAGCGTCTCACAAACGAACATCACAAGGTCGAGTTCCCGGCAGTTCTGCTCGAATCACTCATGGCTTAAATGCAGACCGCACTCATTATCTGCTTCAGCTGAAAGTCTTTAAGTTTGCACGTGAGCATCATCCACAGGTGCTGCAAGTCATTAAGCCTGCACGTGAACATCCTCCACAAGTGCAGCCAGTAGTGCTGATGAGGGTGAAGGATTCTTCTGCCAGCATCTTCTCCACAGACAAAAACCCAGTTTGCATACCACCTGGAGAGCAAAGAAAAGAAAACAACACCAAAATATCCAGCCAAACCCCCCAACAACAACAGTAAACCCCCCAACACACAACAGAGAGGCAATATGGGTGAATATGCTCTCATCCTTCTAGTCCACGTCAGTACTCTAGCTGCAGCATTTGAATTAATTGAAGGCTTTTCAGGGACTTTTAGGACAACCTGATAATAATTTGATGAGATTGTGCAGTGGGTGGGGCCGCAGATCCGTGGCAGGACACCCATATGAGGCAGGCGCTGCCTGTGGGACTCAAGCTGGCTATCACGGTGAGGTACCTGGGTGATCAGCCTCCTCCATCACTGAGGTATGTCAGGCCATCTGGAATGAGTACAAGTACGAGGTGATTGCCTGCCCCACTACAACGGCAGAATGGACACCCATCAAGGAGGTATTCCAGAGCAGGTGGCAGCACCCACACGCCATGGGTGCCCTGGATGGAAAACATGTGGCCTTTAGGAAACCACCCAGGAGTGGCTCCTTGTACCACAACTACAAGGAGTTCTTCTCGGTGGTCCTGATGGCCCTTGTAGATGGTGACTACAACTTTCTCTGGGTGGAGGTCAGGGTGTTTGGCAGTATGTGACGTGCAGATCTTCAATGAGTCAGAGCTGAAGCAGTGCCTGGAAGATGGGAGCATGGACTTCCTTGGGCCATCCCCCCTTCCCCACGATGATGTGCCCATGCCACACTGCATGCTGGGTGATAACATCTTCTGCATTAGGGCGTACTTGATGAAGCCGTATGGCTACAGGCACCTCCAGAGGGATGAGCGAATCTACAATTACCTCATCACCATGGGGCAATGTGTGGTGGAGAATGCATTTGGGATTCTGGCCCAAAGGTTGCAGGCACTGTTCACTACCCTGCAGCCAAGCCCCTCCAACATCCAGAATATAACTGAGTGTTGTGTGTGTGCCTGCACAATCTCATGTGCCAGCGGTACATCGCCCACCACGTGGGCATGCAGGATGAGAAGGATGAGGACCACAATATCATCCCAGGAGCCTGGAGAGACCACACTCAGCCCATCGACGTCCATCACGTGGCAGGTGCCTGTCACAACACCAGGGCCAGTAGGAGCCACTGCAAAGTCCTCAAGGCCTATTACACCAGCCCGGCTGGTGCCATGCGCTGTCAGGACCATGTGGTGAATGCATAACCCCCTAAAATGTCACAGCCACGTGCCATGGACAGCACATACACTGTGCAGAAGCAGCCTCACACCCTCCTCCATCGACAGCACCTATTACCATGGCCACCACATGTCGGTCTCCCCTCCCCCGCATCCGCCCATCACCCTCCACATCCACCTTGACCCATGCGATGTGGCCAAGAAGAAGAGAAAACAACACAAATGTCAGTGGTAAGTGTGATATGTCATGTGGCTCATTTAGCTATAAGGCATTGGTACTGATGCAGTTGTAATTTGCCAGCCCAGACCCAAGTATCTGCAAAGGCTACAACTTGTTTGCTTAGCAATCATACTGTACATAGCAAATTTACACTTTGACAATAGCGCCCCCTCTTACTCTGCATCAAATTAAAGGTGTGTTCAAACAACCAAGCTAGAAATGCCAAATTATTGACAGTATGTGCTAGAATGGTGTGCACTGCAAATGCAACTGGAATAGTGTTCAGCTGTAGCATATATGTACCATATGTTGTTGTATTTGGCAAGACACTGAGCAGTAGTGATATGGTACTAAACACATATGTTGCATTATGCAATACACAAATATAATCTTAAAAAAAAGTCATCATATACTATTCTACTGTTTCGCAACTATGTTAAAACATATCTCAAAAAACATGAAGTATGTTAACCCTCTGGAGTCTGGGCTATTTTTGGGCAATTTTGACTACTTTTGGTTTTACCTTCATAATTTACCTTAAAAAAAAACTTTTTACCTGGCCTTGTTTGGTGTCATTTTTTTCAGCACACATTCAGCTATGTCACATTACAGTTTTTCTTTCATTCTGACATACTGCATTAAAACAGTGACCTGAAATTCACCCCAAAACCAACAATTTGAAAAAAGTTAGTTTTTTTTTTTTTTTTTTACTGTGAAAACCAGAAATATGTTTAACATACCATTTTTATAACTTAGAATGCAAATATAAATTGTAAATTTCAATGAAGAGTTCAGATGTAAAACCCAGTAAGTCCTTTTTTTTTTCAAATGGAGAAAAATGCAGTTGAAAATGGAGATTTAAAGGAATCCCTATCTGGAAATGCACAGGCTTTCATCAATAACATGAAAATGGTAAATGGACTGCATTTATATAGCGCTTTTCCATCTGGATCAGACGCTCAAAGTGCTTTACAAATAATGCCTCACATTCACCCTAATGTGAGGGTACGGCCATACAAGGCACTACACACCGGGAGCAATAGGGGATTAAAGACATTGCCCAAGGGCGCTTAGTGATTTTTCCCGTCAGGCTGGGATTTGAACCGAGGATCTTTTGGTCTCAAGCCCAATGCCTTAACCACTAGACCATCACCTCCACTGTAACATTTTGTTCAAATTCTTTCATATTTTGCACACTGATGGTCCCCTTGACAGCCAAGTACATGTTGGCATCAGTTAAAAATTTATGATTGTGGAGATACTGGGTTTTGCAGCTGAACTCTTCATATGTAAAAATGTAGCATAAACAACAATTCACATTAAAATGCAGGAAATGCTTCAGGCATTTTTTGTGGCTATTACATGCAATAAGTTGCCACACAAATTATATTTGTGCCACCCAGAAAAGCAATTCCTGTCCAATGCACATCAGAAGCCCCTAAAATTGGTGCAGATATTCCACTTCATTATCCATGTGTATTTTTCCCTAATTCCTTGTTTTTGTAGCATTTTTTTTTAATTGGTATTGGTACAGACTGTCCTGACTGTGTTAGTGACAAAACAAACAAACAAACAATAGAAAAGGTGTTTTGGACTTTGGCGGGGGGTGTCTCTACCTGAACTCCTGTAGTCCCCATCCTTGGAACCTGCTGACTGCTGGAGCAGTGTGTGTCTCCACCCTGCTGTGTTCCAGGACTTGGCACTGGAGCAGAAGCGCGAGTCCTGGAGAAGATGGAAAGAAAAGCACACGCTCTGATCCACTGTGTAAATCTGTGGATCGACCTGCTTTCATACATTCAGAGCAGAACAATAAAGTCCACTTCATCATCAGACTGATCACGCTCTGATTCAGACTCTGATGACGCGCTTCGATCGTCTTCATGCAGTTCAAAAAAAAAAAAACACAGAGACTTGACATGCTGTTCTAAGACGCCTTATTATTTTGATGCACTAAATAAATAAAATAACTACACCACACACTAACTGCACATGCTAAAACACTCCACCACACACACTAAAACCACACTCCAAGCACAGCAAATATCACACAATTTTCAAAACATCACTTTCTGCTTTTTGTTGCGCATTAAACCAAAGTTTCCCTTCACTCAGCAACCAAATTACATGGATTGGGGATCATTGTTGATTTGGTAATATAATTTAGAATTAAGAAACATTTGTCTATTTTTTTTTTTACTTGTTTGCTGTCGAAGACTAAGAGAGGGAGAAGCAAAGTCCCGTTCGCAAAACCAATGAAATGCCTTTTGCAGCATGTAAGTTATGTAACACTGATGCAATAGTTACTAAACTACATTAAAGAACAACCATTACCAGATCAGTACCACATAATCATGCCAAATACCACAACAGACCAATATAATTCTTAATAAAGTGTTGTAAAATAGCCAGTGAATATACATATGCAGTATTTAGCACAGTGGTTTAATTTTACCTCAAAATATTTTATTTTACAAGAAATATTTTGCATTTTTGAATGGTTTATCTATTAAAGAGTAAAAACTGAAAGAAATCAATTGTAAGGCCTGAAAGATGTTTCTGTAGGAAGTATTTTAGCCATAAGGTCAAGTAAGTGGGAGCAGTGTTGGCTTTTTAAGTACTTGAAAGACACTGGACTCATCGAGAGGATTTAGTACTACTATAATGGACTGATGCAGCAACTGGTAGCAAATGCAACAATAAGGATGACGGCTGCTATTAAATGCCACAGAAGATGAGAGGGGTGCACTTGGTTTACTGCACAGGGACGTTTCAAGAGGAGTATATTTCAAAAGAGAGAAAGAGAGAGAGAGAGATTCACAGGCCGGCTCATAGCCCATGACAAGAAAGAGGGGAGGCAAGGTTTAGGCTAATCAGAAGGGTTTTATTGTAAATAATAATTAACTTTAAACAAAGATAAAGACAAT
The DNA here is from genome assembly GCF_902500255.1 of Thalassophryne amazonica. NCBI lineage: Eukaryota > Metazoa > Chordata > Actinopteri > Batrachoidiformes > Batrachoididae > Thalassophryne > Thalassophryne amazonica. Next base: position 97,450,043 of record NC_047103.1, on the reverse strand, counting down.
AAGGTGTGATGTGTCAATATGTAAGATGTATGCAGTGCACGGGAGTGTGAGCATGTATGTGTAAATATGACTGAGTGTAAAACCAAACTAACAAGAACTAAACAAAAAGGTGGTACCTGTAGGAGCCAACAGAGAGAGAGAGACAATGTTGCTGAAGCCCTGCTTTTATAATGAGCCCCAGGTGACTCCAATTAGACATGGCCTTCCTCTGCTTGTAGGAGGAACTGCCCCTGCAGACCAGAGGAGAGGCCATGACACCCCCTTCCTTAAAACAAGGGTCTCACCTTCTGCTCCACAAAAATTTTGACCCAATTAAAAAAATTCCCCCAGAAAAACAACCCATCTCGACTCGGAAGTCGAGACGAAAAGACCCAGACTTTAGATAAAGTTGAGGCCGTTTCCTAATAAAATGAATTTAAAAGGGTTAAAAGCATAGTAACATACGAGGGCTGTCAATAAAGTATAGGTCCTTTTTATTTTTTTCAAAAACTATATGGATTTCATTCATATGTTTTTACGTCAGACATGCTTGAACCCTCGTGCGCATGCGTGAGTTTTTCCACGGCTGTCGGTGACGTCATTCGCCTGTGAGCACTCCTTGTGAGAGGAGTCGTCCAGCCCCTCGTCGGAATTCCTTTGTCTGAGAAGTTGTTGAGAGACTGGCGCTTTGTTTGATCAAAATTTTTTCTAAACCTGTGAGACACATCGAAGTGGACACGGTTCGAAAAATTAAGCTGGTTTTCAGTGAAAATTTTAATGGCTGATGAGAGATTTTGAGGTGATACTGTCGCTATAAGGACTTCCCACGGTGCGAGACGTCGCGCAACGCTCTCAGGTGCCGTCGTCAGCCTGTTTCAAGCTGAAAACCTCCACATTTCAGGATCTATTGATCCAGGACGTCGTGAGAGAACAGAGAAGTTTCAGAAGAAGTCGGTTTCAGCATTTTATCCGGATATTCCACTGTTAAAGGAGATTTTTTTAATGAAAGACGTGCGGACGGGTCCGCGCGTCGGGACGCAGCCGGCGCGGTGCGGCGGCACAAGAAAAACACCTCCATGTTGATAACCATTTGTAAAATCCAGGCGGCTTTTGATGGCTTTCAGTGGAGTGAGTATATGAGAAATTGTTTAACAGCTGGACATGTTCCAACTTGTCCTTAAGGCTTCCAACGGAGGTGTTTTTCCTGTGGCGGAGCGTCACGACGGCTGCGAGCCGACGCTGCAATCCGCCCGCATGTCTTTCATTTAAAAAAATCTCCTTTAAAAGTGGAATATCCGGATAAAATGCTGAAACCGACTCTTCTGAAACTTCTCTGTTCTCTCACGACGTCCTGGATCAATAGAGCCTGAAATGTGGAGGTTTTCAGCTTGAAACAGGCTGACGACGGCGCCTGAGAGCGTTGCGCGACATCTCGCACCGTGGGAAGTCCTTAAAGCGACAGTATCACCTCAAAATCTCTCATCAGCCGTTAAAATTTTCACTGAAAACCAGCTTAATTTTTCAAACCGTGTCCACTTCGATGTGTCTCACAGGTTTAGAAAAAATTTTGATCAAACAAAGCGCCAGTCTCTCAGCAACTTCTCAGACAAAGGAATTCCGACGAGGGGCTGGACGACTCCTCCCACAAGGAGTGCTCACAGGCGAATGACGTCACCGACAGGCGTGGAAAAACTCACGCATGCTCACGAGGGTTCAAGCATGTCTGACATAAAAACATATGAATGAAATCCATATAGTTTTTGAAAAAAATAAAAAGGACCTATACTTTATTGACAGACCTCGTACTATGCCACTATGCTAGCCATACGAAAGGGATAATAAGTGCATCTTAAGTCTTGACTTGAAAGTCTCTACAGAATCTGATGCAGGGAGATCGTTCCACAGAACAGGGGCATGATAAGAGAAAGCTCTGTGACCCGCAGACTTTTTATTCACCCTAGGGACACAAAGTAGTCCTGCACCTTGAGAATGCAGAGACCGGGTCGGTACGTAGGGTTTAATTAGGTCAGCTAAGTAGGAAGGTGCCAGTCTATGAACAATTTTATAGGTTAGTAGCAGAACCATAAAATCTGATCTCACAGGGACTGGAAGCCAGAGATGCCAACATGGATCTAATGTGGTCAAACTTTCTGTTTCCTGTCAGAAGTCTGGCAGCAGCATTTTGAATTGACTGGGGACCCCTAATGCCGGACTGTGGTAAACCAGAAAATAGAACATTGCAGTAGTCCAATCTAAAAGAATCAAATGGATGAATCAGGCTCTCAGCATCAGCCATAGAGAGAATGGGACAAATCTTCACTATATTCTGCAGGTGGAAGAAAGCAGTCCTCATAATGGGCCTCATGTATCAACGTTGCATATGGCGATATTTGAGCGTATATGGGGTGTACGCCAAAACGGCTGCGCTACTTGGCATTTATCAATGTGGTCGTTGGCGTACGCTGCGCTGAAAATATACACCAGGTCGAGAGGTGGTATAAATTATACACCAAAATGAACCAGCGCTGGAATCCACATAAAAATGAAAATGATCAACATGATAAACAGTGCCATTATACAAATCAATGCATATGTTACATAAATAACACTTTCCTGATTATACTACATAATAATCAATACAAATCCTGCTTTTGCGGAATTGTTGGTCTCGAGCACGATCCGTGGCCACAGCGGCCTCGGAAATAGCGGCCTTTAAAATAATATTTGCATGGAACAATGTCAGGAAACAGTCAGGCTCTGTTATTTATGTTTAATCATAAAGGTTCTGTGTGCTTCTTGAAACTTTTGATGATGTTTTTGTTTAAAAACATTAATAATATTCTTGTAAACGTAAGTCCCTTCAGCTGCTCCCTTGTTTTCACTTGGACTCACCACAGCAGGACCAAGGTGGACCTGCATGTTGATTCTGGCACACGCCTTATGTCAGATGCCCTTCCTAACACAATTCTACATTACATGGAGAAATGTGGCAGGGGTGGGATTTGAACCGGGAACCTTCTGCACTGAAACGAAGCGTACTAATCACTTGGTAATTGTGGCCTCATAAAATACTCTTTGTAATAGAGATATAAATTACACTATGTAACACAATTTTTGTTCCTGGCTTCTAAGTGTTATATTTCAACTGCTTATGTCTAAAGTCTATGGAAAAATGACTACATTCAGCATAAACTTTGATTTTATTTTTATTAACGTTCTAGAAAGTTCTAAAAGTTTCTTGAAATTTCTAGATAATTCTGGAAACTTCTAGAAAATTCTGGACAGTTCTAGCAGTTAAAGAATATTCTAGAAGACTACTCAGTTGTAGTGAGTCCCATGATGCACTGAGTGTTTCTTTCTCTTTTTGCTCTGTATGCACCACTCTGCATTTAATCATTAGTGATTGATCTCTGCTCCCCTCCACAGCATGTCTTTTTCCTGGTTCTCTCCCTCAGCCCCAACCAGTCCCAGCAGAGGACTGCCCCTCCCTGAGCCTGGTTCTGCTGGAGGTTTCTTCCTATTAAAAGGGAGTTTTCCTTCCACTGTCGCCAAGTGATTGCTCACAGGGGGTCGTTTTGATCGTTCGGATTTTTACGTAATTATCGCATGGCCTTGCCTTACAATATAAAGCGCCTTGGGGCAACTGTTTGTTGTGATTTGGCGCTATATAAATAAAATTGATTGAATTGATTGATTGATAGTGAAGGCGAATCGAGAATATTCTTGAAAACAGACAAATTTCAAAATATCATTGTCCTGATCACAGAAGCAAAGTTTCTGTGGAATAACAGCTATTTTCTATTTATTTAAGGCATAACAGGTTAGGAAAACACACTGTGTACCCGTGAACAAAACAAAAATAAAAATTTGTTACATAGTGTTATGAAATGCTTGTGCAACTAAGGACTGTTATGACCATTTTACATATTTGAATTTACACATAAATAAATTCACAAATTTTATGATGTTAGCAGCTGCCACTGCTCAACAATGTGGGTCAAACTTTCATTTGGGGCGCCATTCGGGCTCATTTGGCCTCTGGTGTGACAAATTTGCTTGGTGTCTTTTTATTAATGGAACAGAATACAATGTACTTTTGTTTCATTAAAAAACATGTGGTTATAATAAAATAAAGAAATAAACACTAGAAGGAAGAACTATATGTTGTCCATTCCATTCACTAGCTGGTGCATGCTGGAGACTGTGGTTCTGTGACAAACATATATATATATATATGACACAAAACTAAAGTCATTTCAAATGGCAACTTTCTGGCTTTAAGAAGCACTATAAGAAATCAGGAAAAAACATTGTGGCAGTCAGTAACAGTTACTTTTTTAGACCAAGCAGAGGGAAAAAAAAATATGGACTCACTCAATTCTGAGGAAAGAATTATGAAATCACCCTTTAAATTTTCATCCCCAAAACTAACACCTGCATCAAATCAGATTTGCTCGTTAGTCTGCATCTAAAAAGGAGTGATCACACCTTGGAGAGCTGTTGCACCAAGTGGACTGACATGAATCATGGCTCCAACACGAGAGATGTCATTTGAAACAAAGGAGAGGATTATCAAACTCTTAAAAGAGGGTAAATCATCACGCAATGTTGCAAAAGATGTTGGTTGTTCACAGTCAGCTGTGTCTAAACTCTGGACCAAATGCAAACAACATGGGAAGGTTGTTAAAGGCAAACATACTGGTAGACCAAGGAAGACATCAAAGCGTCAAGACAGAAAACTTAAAGCAATATGTCTCAAAAAATCGAAAATGCACAACAAAACAAATGAGGAATGAATGGGAGGAAACTGGAGTCAACGTCTGTGACTGAACTGTAAGAAACCGCCTAAAGGAAAAGGGATTTACATACAGAAAAGCTAAACGAAAGCCATCATTAACACCTAAACAGAAAAAAACAAGGTTACAATGGGCTAAGGAAAAGCAATCGTGGACTGTGGATGAAAGTCATATTCAGTGATGAATCTCGAATCTGCATTGGGCAAGGTGATGATGCTGGAACCTTTGTTTGGTGCCGTTCCAATGAGATTTATAAAGATGACTGCCTGAAGAGAACATGTAAATTTCCACAGTCATTGATGATATGGGGCTGCATGTCAGGTAAAGGCACTGGGGAGATGGCTGTCATTACATCATCAATAAATGCACAAGTTTACGTTGATATTTTGGACACTTTTCTTATCCCATCAATTGAAAGGATGTTTGGGGATGATGAAATCATTTTTCAAGATGATAATGCATCTTGCCATAGAGCAAAAACTGTGAAAACATTCTTTGCAAAAAGACACATAGGGTCAATGTCATGGCCTGCAAATAGTCCGGATCTTAATCCAATTGAAACTCTTTGGTGGAAGTTGAAGAAAATGGTCCATGACAAGGCTCCAACCTGCAAAGCTGATCTGGCACAGCAATCAGAGAAGTTGGAGCCAGATTGATGAAGAGTACTGTTTGTCACTCATTACGTCCATGCCTCAGAGACTGCAAGCTGTTATAAAAGCCAGAGGTGGTGCAACAAAATACTAGTGATGTGTTGGAGCATTCTTTTGTTTTTCATGATTCCATAATTTTTTCCTCAGAATTGAGTGATTCCATATTTTTTTCCCTCTGCTTGGTCTAAAACACTAACCGTTACTGACTGCCACAATTTTTTTTCCTGATTTCTTATAGTGTTTCTTAAAGCCGGAAAGTTGCCATTTGAAATGACTTTAGTTTTGTGTCATGTCTGTGATCTGCTTTTTTTTCTACAAAATTAAACAACTGAATGAACATCCTCCGAGGCCGGTGATTCCATAATTTTTGCCAGGGGTTGTATATATATATATATGCTTGTGTGTGTGTTACCAGTGCATAGACATTGATCCAGACATTTTAAGGCTGGAACATGGTGAATAATGACAGTGGTGTTACATACAAGCAGTGGTGGGCACAGTTCCGCTAACTGCTAATTATCAAAGCTAATGTTTTCATTATCAGATTAGTTTTTCAAATAACTTTGAAAACTATCAGTGGACCAATTATCTTCCGATTAGTTTGGGTCCAATAATTTTTAAACTGCTAACATATTTTTGAAGGCACTATGAAGAAAGCTTAAGAGTTACAAACATTTATGAAGTCTAAAATCAGTTGAGTATCTACCTGTTAAATATTTTGTAGTAAATGTGTAGTTTTATTCTCTGCAAGCAATGGAGAGCTGGTTCCAGAAGAAACCACTCTTTTTGCAGGCAAAGGCCAACTGGTCACAAAAAAGGAAAAAAAAATAATTTCTTTTAATCCCATACTGATACACTGCATATCACCCAAGTCATCCAGAGGCACACAGTTTTAACCTATGGTTCAAATTTTAACCAAACTAATTTCAGACAAGTTATTTAAATTAACGTCACATCTGAAATTTTATAAAGTGAAAATATCAGATATATGTTTTAGTTTTAAAGTAATGCACTAATTTTGAAGATTTTAGTGTGGACATGCTGTGTCTAGGTGCATTATGGGTAATCTCAGTATATTCACAACAGAAGAAATGCATTTGAGACGCTCTGATGAGGCTCCACACGGACAACAGCATTAAACTCTTGGTATATTGCACCTAAAAATCTTGTGAATATATTCTCTGGGTTTATAGACGTTCTTATTGTGTTTGTGTTATGTAAAAATACCAGAAGAAGACCAGGTTGCTTCTCCATTATTTTCAGTTGGAATCATTGCATTCAATTCCTGTTTGCTTTTAAAGGTCTTGCTTATGTCAAACACTGTCTGTCGTCTTTGTTCCAGAGTAATATATATAAGATGTCTGAAATTCAGTTTGCGTTTATTAAATTCCACGCATCTTAAATGTAGCAGACATGGATTATCTGGAATTTTGTTTTTGCAAGTTTTCATGGTCTCTACTGCCATCTACTGGCCAGTAGTGTTCATGGTAGTATTTGGCCTAAGTACTAAGTGTCTGGGCACCAGTAGCAGTGTTCTATTTATTTTGACACCGGTTATATATATAATCACAACTTAGCTTTGTTTTGCAAATGCCTTTTTGTTACAAATAAAAAAATGGCATATTTTACAAAAGCACATTTATGAGGTCTGATAGAAAAGTATCCGACCTTTTTATTTTTTGCAAAAACCATATGGATTTGAATCACGTGTGATTGCATCAGCCAAGCTTGAACCTTTGTGGCGCATGGGTGAGTTTTTCACGCCTGTCGGTTGCGTCATTCACCTGTGAGCACGCTTTGAGTGAGCACTGGTCCTCCCCCCTCGTCGGATTTTCATTGTGAGGAAAATGTCTGAACGGCTGAGCAGCGCTGCATCAAATTTTTCCAGAAACTGTAGAGACAGCCAGGTGGACACCATTCGGAAAATTCAGATGGCTTTCAGGGACGATTTTATGGGCATCACACAGATTAAGGAGTGTTACAGCTGGTTTAAAGACGGCGCACAATGGCGGAGGGTGCGTTGTGCTCCAAGCGGTGATTGACAGGCTGAAACGACCAGATCATTTCCAAACTGAATGCTGTGTTGATCCGGGACGTCGTCTGACTACCAGAGAAATGGCAGAAAAGGTGGTCATAGCACTTTTCCGGCACATTCCACTGTTAAAGATTTTGTCATGAAAACAGGAGCGGAGGAATTTGCCACAGAGCCGCTAATGGTGCGGAACGAAAGCACCTCCATGTTGGTCTCACAGGACATGTGACATGCCCAGATCTTCGACAATTTCTCGGATACTCACTCGACTGAAAACCACCCAAAGCTGTCTGAATCTTCCGAATGGTGGAAGAGCTGGGCATGTCCTGTGAGACTTCTAACACGGAGGTGCTTTTTGTTCTGCGCCATTACGCGGCTCCGTCCTGACGCGCAAATTCCGCCGCACGTCTTTCATTACAAAATCTCCTGTAACAGTGTAATGTGCCGAAAAAGTGCTCTGTCCACCTCTCTTGCCATTTCTCTGGTAGTCAGACGACATCCTGGATCAACACAGCCTTCAGTTTGGAAATGATCTGGTCGTTTCAGCCTGTCGATGGCCGCTCGAAGTGCGGCGCGCCCTCAGCTGCTGTGGGCCGTCTTTAATCCGGTTGTAATGCTCCTTAATCTGTGTGATGCTCATAAGATCTTCACCGAAAGCCATCTGAATTTTCCGAATGGTTTCCACCTGGCTGTCTCTCACAGTTTCTGAAAAAGTTTGATGCAGCAAAGCGGCAGTCGCTCGTCCATTTTCCTGGATCTACCTTTCAGAATTGTGGGTACCATCACACATGTATAATGGCGCTTTTCCACTTCACAAAAGTAGCACTACTCGGCTCGACTCTACTCGGTTTTTTCGCTTTTCCATTAGGGTAGTTTTTAGTACCGGGTAGGTTTTTTTAGTACCTGCTCGGGAGCGGTTCCAAGCGAGCCGAGCCGATACTAAAATGTGACGTCAACAGGCTGCCGGCCACTGATTGGTCAGAGAACATCGTCACTGGATGAGTCATGAGTGCGCCGTCTGAGAGGAAAATCAATACCCGCCATTTTTAAATAGTCACAGCGACCATCGTTTTCTTTCGTTTCACAGCGAGTTTTTTTTTTTTTTACTCGCACAAAACCACACCATGGTCTGTGGATGAGCTGCGGACATTTATGTTTGGTGGCGGAGGAGAAAATACAGAGTGGATGAAGCGATCCAAAATGAGGCCGCACTCGGCTCACCGGACATTACAGCAACTCAGAGAACAGCTGAAAGTTTAAGGACAGTCTAAGGCACACCTGTGCACTAATCATGATGTCTAATCAGCATCTTGATATGGCACACCTGTGAGGTGGGATGGATTATCTCAGCAAAGGAGAAGTGCTCACTATCACAGATTTAGACTGGTTTGTGAACAATATTTGAGGGAAATGGTGATATTGTGTATGTGGAAAAAAATTTTAGATCTTTGAGTTCATCTCATACAAAATGGGAGCAAAACCAAAAGTGTTGCGTTTATATTTTTCTTGAGTGTAGTTTGAAGAATTCACAGCCTGGTGAAGTAGGGACTTTGAAGGTTGGAGCAGAGATAGAGGAGAGAGGAGGAGATGCGACCGCCCTCGCCGGAGTCCCAAGGTTCTGTCTGTTTGTGCTCTGACATGCACTGTCAACTGTGGGACCTTATATGCAGACAGGCGTCTGCCTTTCCAATTCATGTCCAATCAATTGAATTTACCTCAGGTGGACTCCAATTAAGTTGCAGAAACATCTCAAGGAAGATAATTGGAAACAGTATGCACCTGTGCTCAGGTATAAGCTTTATGGCAAAGGCAGTGAATACCTATATACATGTGATTCTTTAGTTTTTCATTCATTCATTCATCTTCAACCTCTTATCCTGGATGGAATCGTGGGGGCCAACAGCTTCAGCAGGGGACCCCAAACTTACCTTTCCCGGTCCAAATTAGCTACCTCTATCTGGGACATACTGAGGCATTCCCAGGCCAGTGTGGAGATAAAATCTTTCCACCTAGTCCTGGGTCTTCAAGAGGGTCTCCTCCCAAATTGAATTGCCTGGAATACCTCTCTAGCGAGGTGCCTAGGGGGCATCCTTACCAGATACCCAAACAACCTCAGCTGGTTCCTTTCGGCTCAACTCCAAGCTCCCCATGGATGATCGAGCTTCTCACCTTATCTTTAAGAGAGATGCCAGCCATCCTCCTGAGGAAGCCCATTTTGGCCGCTTGTACCAATTCAGTCATCACCTTCATGGCCATAGTTGAGAGTAGGAATAAAGACTGACAAGTAGATCGAACACATCTCCTTTTTGCTCAGCTCCTTTTTCGTCACAACAGTACAGTAGAGTGAACACAACACAGTCCCTGCTGCGCAGATTCTCTTGCTAATCTCATGTTTCATTGTCTCCTCACTCGTTAACAAGATCCTGAGGTACTTCAGCCACTTGGGGCAAGACCACATTTCCAACCCGGAGTAGGCAATCCATCAGTTTCCTGCTGAAAACCATGGCCTCAAATTTAGAGGTGCTGATCCATCCCACCAACTTCACACTCGGCTGTGAACTGATCCAGTGAGTATTGGAGTCAAAGGCTGATGAAGCCAACAGGACCACATCATTTGCAAAAAGCAGATGAGATCCTGAGCCCACCAAACTGAAAACCCTCCTCCCCAACTGTGCCATGATATCCTGTCCATGAATTTCACAGACAGGACTGGTGTCAAGGCACAGCCTTGGCAGAGGCCAACACCCCCCCCGTAAACGAGCATGAATTACTGCTGACAACCCAAACAGCGCTCTCGCTTTGTGAGGACAGAGACTAGATGGATCTGAGAAGGGACCCCCTCACTCCATACTCCTACAACACCTCCCTCAGTATCTCATGGTGTACCCGATCATACGCCTTCTCCAAGTTCACAAATCACATGTAGACTGGATGGAATACTCCCCAGGTCCCTCCAGGATCCTTGTGAGAGTGAAGAGCTGGTCAGTTGTTACACGACAACGACGGAACCTGCATTGTTCCTCTTCAATCAGAGATTCTTTAGTTTTCAAGTTTTTTTTTTTAATAAAATAGCAAAATCTATTTAAAAAACCCAAACATATTTTACATTGTCACTGTACAAAGAATTTTGAGGAAAAAAATATTTCATCCATTTTGGAATAATGTAACATAAAAAAGTGGAAAAAGTGAAGCATTGTGAATACTTTCTAGATACAATGTAATTTTAAAATTATTCAACAAGCAGGCATGGCCTTGTTGGTTACCTGACCTTGGATTTGGAAATTAAAGACATTACAACCTAACTTCAAGCTGCATGTAACTTCAAAAGATACACATGCTGAGAACAGATTCCATAAAGGCCTATTGCAGAGGAACTGCAGTTTGATTCCCCATCAGACAATGAAAATCAATAACATCCCTTGAGCAAGGTCGTTAATCACTAAGTTGCTCCCTGTGTACAGTTTGTGTGTGTGTGTGTCTGTGTGTGTGTGAGTGAGTGAGTGAGAGAGAGAGAAAATATACTGTGACAATGATTTGACTACTTGCACTCAATCGAAAAGTGCTGTAGAAATGCTTTAGGACCCTTCACACATAGTGTGAATTGTTGGGATTGGCCTATAATTAGCTAAGATAGCTGGGTCAAGTGATGGCTTTTTAAGTAATGGTTTAATTACTGCCACCTTAAAAGCCTGTGGTACATAGCCACTAATAAAGATAGATTGATCATATTTAAGATCAAAGCATTAAATAATGGTAGGGCTTCCTTGAGCAGCCTGGTAGGAATGGGGTCTAATAGACATGTTGATGGTTTGGATGAAGTAACTAATGAAAAATAACTCAGACAGAACATCTGAGAGAAAGAGTCTAACCAAATACGGCATCACTGAAGCAGCCAAAGATACGATACGTCTTTGGGATGGTTGAGTAATTTTTCTCTAATAGTTAAAATTTTATTAGCAAAGAAAGTCATGAAGTCATTACTAGTTAAAGTTAAAGGAATACTCGGCTCAATAGAGCTTGACTCTTTGTCAGCCTGGCTACAGTGCTGAAAAGAACCTGGGGTTGTCTTATTTTCTTCAAATAGTGATGAGTAGTAAGATGTCCTAGCTTTACGGAGGGCTTTTTTATAGAGCAACAGACTCTTTTTTCCAGGCTAAGTGAAGATCTTCTAAATTAGTGAGACGCCATTTCCTCTCCAACTACAGGTTATTGCTTTAAGCTGCGAGTTTGTGAGTTACCACAGAGTCAGGCACTTCTGATTTAAAGCTCTCTTTTTCAGGAGCTACAGCATCCAAAGTTGTCTTCATGAGGATGTAAACTATTGACGAGATACTCTCTCTCACTTACAGAGTTTTAGGTAGCTACTCTGCACTGTGTTGGTATAGGCATTAGAGAACATAAGAAGGAATCATATCCTTAAACCTAGTTAACAGCGCTTTCTGAAAGACTTCTAGTGTAATGAACTTATTCCCCACTGCTGGGTAGTCCATCAGAGTAAATGTAATGTTAAAGAAATGATCAGACAGAAGGGAGTTTTCAGGGAATACTGTTAAGTCTTCAATTTCCACCATAAGTCAGAACAGATATAAGATATGATTAAAGTGGTGGGTGGACTCATTTACATTTTGAGCAAAGCCAATTGAGTCTAATAATAGATTAAATGCAGTGTTGAGGCTGTCATTCTCAGCATCTGTGTGGATGTTAAAATCACACACTATAATTATCTTATCTGAGCTAAGCACTAAGACAAAAGATCTGAAAATTCACAGAGAAACTCACAGTACGACCAGGAGGATGATAGATAACACAATAAAACTGGTTTTTGGGACTTCCAATTTGGAGGACAGAACTAAGAGTCAAGCTTTCAAATGAATTAAAGCTCTGTCTGGGTTTTGATTAACTAATAAGCTGAATGGAAGTTGCTGCTAATCCTCCACCTCGGCCCGTGCTACGAGCATTCTGGCAGTTAGTGTGACTCGGGGTGTGACTCATTTAAACTAAACATATTCATCCTGCTATAAACCAGGTTTCTGTAAGGCAGAATAAAAATATGTTGATCATTATTATATCATTTACTAACAGGGACTTAGAAGAGAGAGACCTAATGTTTAATAGACCACATTTAACTGTTTTAGTCTGTGGTGCAGTTGAAGGTGCTATATTTTTTCTTTTTGAATTTTTTGCTTAAATAGATTTTTGCTGGTTATTGGTGGTCTGGGAGCAGGCACCGTCTCTAGGGGATGGGGTAATGAGGGGATGGCAGGGGGAGAGAAGTTGCGAGAGGTGTGTAAGACTACAACTCTGCTTCCTGTCCCAACCCTGGATAGTCACGGTTTGGAGGCTTTAAGAAAATTGGCCAGATTTCTAGAAATGAGAGCTGCTCCATCCAAAGTGGGATGGATGCCGTCTCTCCTAACAGACCAAGTTTTCCCCAAGCTTTGACAATATCTATGAAGCCCACCTCATTTTTTTGGACACCACTCAGACAGCCAGCAATTCAAGGAGATGCGGCCTAAACATGTCACCCCGGTCCGACGGGGAGGGGCCCAGAGAAAACTACAGAGTCCGACAATGTTTTTGCAGTTACACACGATTCAATGTAATTTAGTGACCTCCGATTGGCATACCGGGTGTCATTACTGCCGACGTGAATTACAATCTTACCAAATTACGCTTAGCCAGCAGTTTCAAATTTCCTTCAGTGTCGCCTGCTCTGGCCCCCGGAAGACAATTGACTATGGTTGCTGGTGTCGCTAACTTCACATTTCTCAAAACAGAGTCGCCAATAACCAGAGTTTGTTCCTTGGCGGGTGTGTCGCCGAGTGGGGAAAAACGGTTGGAAATGTGAACGGGTGGCGGTGTACACGGGGCTTCTGTTTAGGACTATGCTTCCTCCTCACAGTCACAGTCGGCCCTGCTTTCCCGGCTGCTCGGGATCTGCAGAGGGAAACTATAATGGCGCTAAGCTACCTTGGTCCGCACCAATACAGGGGCCTGGCTAGCTGTAGGATTTTCCAGGTGCGGAGCCGAGTCTCCAATTCGCCCAGCCTGGCCTCCAAAGCTACGAATAAGCTACACTTATTACAAGTACCATTATGCTAAAAGGAGGCCGAGAATAACTAAACATTTCAACCCAGAGCAGAAAAGTGCGGAGAGACAGGAGAAGCCGCCATGCTAAACCGACTAAGAGTAGTAGCTGCGCTAAGCTAGCGGATTCCTAAAAACACACAAAGGAATAATGTGTAAATAATTTAGAGGTGATTTAGCAGAGGGAGTGCTTTAGTTAAGGCACGTGAAGATTACACTGTGAAGCAAATCGTATCTAGGTAACTAGATCAATCTAACTGCGCAGATTAAACAGGTAACAGATACAGCAAAACACCGCTGTGCTCCGGAACAGGAGAGTGATACAATACCGCAGTGAGAGCCAACCACCAGTAGAGGCAAGTGCTTAGCTTTATGTAAATGAGCAGCTTCTCACAACAGGTGGAGGATCATCAGTCCGTACGCCACGGCAGTGAGAAGCAAACTGCACAATTCTCATCAATGTTCAAATATACTGCGTAACAAAATGCCAAAACTATTAACGATCATTCAGACAATAATCACCTCTGATGTGTGCTGACAGCATGTGTCCCTCACCGTCCTCCTTCACGGCACGATGTTCAAACCCTGGCGTGGTCCTCAGCGTCTCACAACGAACATCACAAGGTCGAGTTCCCGGCAGTTCTGCTCGAATCACTCATGGCTTAAATGCAGAACGCCATCTCATTATCTGCTTCAGCTGAAAGTCTTTAAGTTTGCACGTGAGCATCATCCACAGGTGCTGCAAGTCATTAGCCTGCACGTGAACATCCTCCACAAGTGCAGCCAGTAGTGCTGATGAGGGTGAAGGATTCTTCTGCCAGCATCTTCTCCACAGACAAAAACCCAGTTTGCATACCACCTGAGAGCAAAGAAAAGAAAACACACCAAAAATATCCAGCCAAACCCCCCAACACACAACAGTAAACCCCCCAACACACACGAGAGGCCAATATGGGTGAAATATGCTCTCTCCTTCTAGTCCACGTCAGTACTCTAGCTGCAGTTTGAATTAATTGAAGGCTTTTCAGGGAACTTTTAGGACAACCTGATAATAATTTGATGAGATGTGCAGTGGGTGGGGCCGCAGATCCAGTGGCAGGACACCCATATGAGGCAGGCGCGCCTGTGGGACTCAAGCTGGCTATCACGGTGAGGTACCTGGTGATCAGCCTCCTCATCACTGAGGTATGTCAGGCCATCTGGAATGAGTACAAGTACGAGGTGATTGCCTGCCCCACTACAACGCAGAATGGACACCCATCAGGAGGTATTCCAGAGCAGGTGGCAGCACCACACGCCATGGGTGCCCTGGATGGAAAACATGGCCTTTAGGAAACCACCCAGGAGTGGCTCCTTGTACCACAACTACAAGGAGTTCTTCTCGTGGTCCTGATGGCCCTTGTAGATGGTGACTACAACTTTCTCTGGGTGGAGGTCAGGGTGTTTGGCAGTATGTGACGTGCAGATCTTCAATGAGTCAGAGCTGAAGCAGTGCCTGGAAGATGGAGCATGACTTCCTTGGGCCATCCCCCCTTCCCCACGATGATGTGCCCATGCCACACTGCATGCTGGTGATAACATCTTCTGCATTAGGGCGTACTTGATGAAGCCGTATGGCTACAGGCACCTCCAGAGGGATGAGCGAATCTACAATTACCTCATCACCATGGGGCAATGTGTGGTGGAGAATGCATTTGGGATTCTGGCCCAAAGGTTGCAGGCACTGTTCACTACCCTGCAGCCAAGCCCCTCCAACATCCAGAATATAACTGAGTGTTGTGTGTGTGCCTGCACAATCTCATGTGCCAGCGGTACATCGCCCACCACGTGGGCATGCAGGATGAGAAGGATGAGGACCACAATATCATCCCAGGAGCCTGGAGAGACCACACTCAGCCCATCGACGTCCATCACGTGGCAGGTGCCTGTCACAACACCAGGGCCAGTAGGAGCCACTGCAAAGTCCTCAAGGCCTATTACACCAGCCCGGCTGGTGCCATGCGCTGTCAGGACCATGTGGTGAATGCATAACCCCCTAAAATGTCACAGCCACGTGCCATGGACAGCACATACACTGTGCAGAAGCAGCCTCACACCCTCCTCCATCGACAGCACCTTACCATGGCCACCACATGTCGGTCTCCCCTCCCCCGCATCCGCCCATCACCCTCCACATCCACCTTGACCCATGCGATGTGGCCAAGAAGAAGAGAAAACAACACAAATGTCAGTGGTAAGTGTGATATGTCATGTGGCTCATTTAGCTATAAGGCATTGGTACTGATGCAGTTGTAATTTGCCAGCCCAGACCCAAGTATCTGCAAAGGCTACAACTTGTTTGCTTAGCAATCATACTGTACATAGCAAATTTACACTTTGACAATAGCGCCCCCTCTTACTCTGCATCAAATTAAAGGTGTGTTCAAACAACCAAGCTAGAAATGCCAAATTATTGACAGTATGTGCTAGAATGGTGTGCACTGCAAATGCAACTGGAATAGTGTTCAGCTGTAGCATATATGTACCATATGTTGTTGTATTTGGCAAGACACTGAGCAGTAGTGATATGGTACTAAACACTATGTTGCATTATGCAATACACAAATATAATCTTAAAAAAAGTCATCATATACTATTCTACTGTTTCGCAACTATGTTAAACATATCTCAAAAAACATGAAGTATGTTAACCCTCTGGAGTCTGGGCTATTTTTGGGCAATTTTGACTACTTTTGGTTTTACCTTCATAATTTACCTTAAAAAAAAAACTTTTTACCTGGCCTTGTTTGGTGTCATTTTTTTCAGCACACATTCAGCTATGTCACATTACAGTTTTTCTTTCATTCTGACATACTGCATTAAAACAGTGACCTGAAATTCACCCCAAAACCAACAATTTGAAAAAAGTTAGTTTTTTTTTTTTTTTTTACTGTGAAAACCAGAAATATGTTTAACATACCATTTTTATAACTTAGAATGCAAATATAAATTGTAAATTTCAATGAAGAGTTCAGATGTAAAACCCAGTAAGTCCTTTTTTTTTTCAAATGGAGAAAAATGCAGTTGAAAATGGGATTTAAAGGAATCCCTATCTGGAAATGCACAGGCTTTCATCAATAACATGAAAATGGTAAATGGACTGCATTTATATAGCGCTTTTCCATCTGGATCAGACGCTCAAAGTGCTTTACAAATAATGCCTCACATTCACCCTAATGTGAGGGTACGGCCATACAAGGCACTACACACCGGGAGCAATAGGGGATTAAAGACATTGCCCAAGGGCGCTTAGTGATTTTTCCCGTCAGGCTGGGATTTGAACCGAGGATCTTTTGGTCTCAAGCCCAATGCCTTAACCACTAGACCATCACCTCCACTGTAACATTTTGTTCAAATTCTTTCATATTTTGCACACTGATGGTCCCCTTGACAGCCAAGTACATGTTGGCATCAGTTAAAAATTTATGATTGTGGAGATACTGGGTTTTGCAGCTGAACTCTTCATATGTAAAAATGTAGCATAAACAACAATTCACATTAAAATGCAGGAAATGCTTCAGGCATTTTTTGTGGCTATTACATGCAATAAGTTGCCACACAAATTATATTTGTGCCACCCAGAAAAGCAATTCCTGTCCAATGCACATCAGAAGCCCCTAAAATTGGTGCAGATATTCCACTTCATTATCCATGTGTATTTTTCCCTAATTCCTTGTTTTTGTAGCAATTTTTTTTTAATTGGTATTGGTACAGACTGTCCTGACTGTGTTAGTGACAAAACAAACAAACAAACAATAGAAAAGGTGTTTTGGACTTTGGCGGGGGGTGTCTCTACCTGAACTCCTGTAGTCCCCATCCTTGGAACCTGCTGACTGCTGGAGCAGTGTGTGTCTCCACCCTGCTGTGTTCCAGGACTTGGCACTGGAGCAGAAGCGCGAGTCCTGGAGAAGATGGAAAGAAAAGCACACGCTCTGATCCACTGTGTAATCTGTGGATCGACCTGCTTTCATACATTCAGAGCAGAACAATAAAGTCCACTTCATCATCAGACTGATCACGCTCTGATTCAGACTCTGATGACGCGTTCGATCGTCTTCATGCAGTTCAAAAAAAAAAAACACAGAGACTGACAATGCTGTTCTAAGACGCCTTATTATTTTGATGCACTAGAAATAAATAAAATAACTACACCACACACTAACTGCACATGCTAAACACTCCACCACACACACTAAAACCACACTCCAAGCACAGCAAATATCACACAATTTTTCAAACATCACTTTCTGCTTTTTGTTGCGCATTAAACCAAAGTTTCCCTTCACTCAGCAACCAAATTACATGGATTGGGGATCATGTTGATTTGGTAATATAATTTAGAATTAAGAAACATTTGTCTATTTTTTTTTTTACTTGTTTGCTGTCGAAGACTAAGAGAGGGAGAAGCAAAGTCCCGTTCGCAAAACCAATGAAATGCCTTTTGCAGCATGTAAGTTATGTAACACTGATGCAATAGTTACTAAACTACATTAAAGAACAACCATTACCAGATCAGTACCACTAATCATGCCAAATACCACAACAGACCAATATAATTCTTAATAAAGTGTTGTAAAATAGCCAGTGAATATACATATGCAGTATTTAGCACAGTGGTTTAATTTACCTCAAAATATTTTATTTTACAAGAAATATTTTGCATTTTGAATGGTTTATCTATTCAAGAGTAAAAACTGAAAGAAATCAATTGTAAGGCCTGAAAGATGTTTCTGTAGGAAGTATTTTAGCCATAAGGTCAAGTAAGTGGGAGCAGTGTTGGCTTTTAAGTACTTGAAAGACACTGGACTCATCGAGAGGATTTAGTACTACTATAATGGACTGATGCAGCAACTGGTAGCAAATGCAACAATAAGGATGACGGCTGCTATTAAATGCCACAGAAGATGAGAGGGGTGCACTTGGTTACTGCACAGGGACGTTTCAAGAGGAGTATATTTCAAAAGAGAGAAAGAGAGAGAGAGAGATTCACAGGCCGGCTCATAGCCCATGACAGAAAGAGGGGAGGCAAGTTTAGGCTAATCAGAAGGGTTTTTATTGTAAATAATAATTAACTTTAAACAAGATAAAGACAATAAGGTGTGATGTGTCAATATGTAAGATGTATGCAGTGCACGGGAGTGTGAGCATGTATGTGTAAATATGACTGAGTGTAAAAACCAAACTAACAAGAACTAAACAAAAAGGTGGTACCTGTAGGAGGCCAACAGAGAGAGAGAGACAATGTTGCTGAAGCCCTGCTTTATTAATGAGCCCCAGGTGACTCACAATTAGACATGGCCTTCCTCTGCTTGTAGGAGGAACTGCCCCTGCAGACCAGAGGAGAGGCCATTGACACCCCCTTCCTTAAACAAGGGTCTCACCTTCTGCTCCACAAAAATTTGACCCAATAAGAAAAATTCCCCCAGAAAAACAACCCATCTCGACTCGGAAGTCGAGACGAAAAGACCCAGACTTTAGATAAAGTTGAGGCCGTTTCCTAATAAATGAATTTAAAAAGGGTTAAAAGCATAGTAAACATACGAGGGCTGTCAATAAAGTATAGGTCCTTTTTATTTTTTTCAAAAACTATATGGATTTCATTCATATGTTTTTACGTCAGACATGCTTGAACCCTCGTGCGCATGCGTGAGTTTTTCCACGGCTGTCGGTGACGTCATTCGCCTGTGAGCACTCCTTGTGAGAGGAGTCGTCCAGCCCCTCGTCGGAATTACTTTGTCTGAGAAGTTGTTGAAGAGACGGCGCTTTGTTGATCAAATTTTTTCTAAACCTGTGAGACACATCGAAGTGACACGGTTCGAAAAATTAAGCTGGTTTCAGTGAAAATTTTAATGGCTGATGGAGAATTTTGAGGTGATACTGTCGCTATAAGGACTTCCCACGGTGCGAGACGTCGCGCAACGCTCTCAGGTGCCGTCGTCAGCCGTTTCAAGCTGAAAACCTCCACATTTCAGGATCTATTGATCCAAGACGTCGTGAGAGAACAGAGAAGTTTCAGAAGAAGTCGGTTTCAGCATTTTATCCGGATATTCCACTGTTAAAGGAGATTTTTTAATGAAAGACGTGCGGACGGGTCCGCGCGTCGGGACGCAGCCGGCGCGGTGCGGCGGCACAAGAAAAAAACACCTCCATGTTGATAACCATTTGTAAAATCCAGGCGGCTTTTGATGGCTTTCAGTGGAGTGAGTATATGAGAAATTGTTTAACAGCTGGACATGTTCCAACTTGTCCTTAAGGCTTCCAACGGAGGTGTTTTTCCTGTGGCGGAGCGTCACGACGGCTGCGAGCCGACGCTGCAATCCGCCCGCATGTCTTTCATTTAAAAAAATCTCCTTTAAAAGTGGAATATCCGGATAAAATGCTGAAACCGACTCTTCTGAAACTTCTCTGTTCTCTCACGACGTCCTGGATCAATAGAGCCTGAATGTGGAGGTTTTCAGCTTGAAACAGGCTGACGACGGCGCCTGAGAGCGTTGCGCGACATCTCGCACCGTGGGAAGTCCTTAAAGCGACAGTATCACCTCAAAATCTCTCATCAGCCGTTAAAATTTTCACTGAAAACCAGCTTAATTTTTCAAACCGTGTCCACTTCGATGTGTCTCACAGGTTTAGAAAAAATTTTGATCAAACAAAGCGCCAGTCTCTCAGCAACTTCTCAGACAAAGGAATTCCGACGAGGGGCTGGACGACTCCTCCCACAAGGAGTGCTCACAGGCGAATGACGTCACCGACAGGCGTGGAAAAACTCACGCATGCTCACGAGGGTTTTCAAGCAATGTCTGACATAAAAACATATGAATGAAATCCATATAGTTTTTGAAAAAATAAAAAGGACCTATACTTTATTGACAGACCTCGTACTATGCCACTATGCTAGCCATACGAAAGGGATAATAAGTGCATCTTAAGTCTTGACTTGAAAGTCTCTACAGAATCTGATGCAGGGAGATCGTTTCCACAGAACAGGGGCATGATAAGAGAAAGCTCTGGACCCGCAGACTTTTTATTCACCCTAGGGACACAAAGTAGTCCTGCACCTTGAGGAATGCAGAGACCGGGTCGGTACGTAGGGTTTAATTAGGTCAGCTAAGTAGGAAGGTGCCAGTCTATGAACAATTTTATAGGTTAGTAGCAGAACCATAAATCTGATCTCACAGGGACTGGAAGCCAGAGATGCCAACATGGATCTAATGTGGTCAAACTTTCTGTTTCCTGTCAGAAGTCTGGCAGCAGCATTTTGAATTGACTGGGGACCCCTAATGCCGGACTGTGGTAACCAGAAAATAGAACATTGCAGTAGTCCAATCTAAAAGAATCAAATGGATGAATCAGGCTCTCAGCATCAGCCATAGAGAGAATGGGACAAATCTTCACTATATTCTGCAGGTGGAAGAAAGCAGTCCTCATAATGGGCCTCATGTATCAACGTTGCATATGGCGATATTTGAGCGTATATGGGGTGTACGCCAAACGGCTGCGCTACTTGGCATTTATCAATGTGGTCGTTGGCGTACGCTGCGCTGAAAATATACACCAGGTCGAGAGGTGGTATAAATTATACACCAAAATGAACCAGCGCTGGAATCCACATAAAAATGAAATGATCAACATGATAAACAGTGCCATTATACAAATCAATGCATATGTTACATAAATAACACTTTCCTGATTATACTACATAATAATCAATACAAATCCTGCTTTTGCGGAATTGTTGGTCTCGAGCACGATCCGTGGCCACAGCGGCCTCGGAAATAGCGGCCTTTAAAATAATATTTGCATGGAACAATGTCAGGAAACAGTCAGGCTCTGTTATTTATGTTTAATCATAAAGGTTCTGTGTGCTTCTTGAAACTTTTGATGATGTTTTTGTTTAAAAACATTAATAATATTCTTGTAAACGTAAGTCCCTTCAGCTGCTCCCTTGTTTTCACTTGGACTCACCACAGCAGGACCAAGGTGGACCTGCATGTTGATTCTGGCACACGCCTTATGTCAGATGCCCTTCCTAAACACAATTCTACATTACATGGAGAAATGTGGCAGGGGTGGGATTTGAACCGGGAACCTTCTGCACTGAAACGAAGCGTACTAATCACTTGGTAATGTGGCCTCATAAATACTCTTTGTAATAGAGATATAAATTACACTATGTAACACAATTTTTGTTTCCTGGCTTCTAAGTGTTATATTTCAACTGCTTATGTCTAAAGTCTATGGAAAAATGACTACATTCAGCATAAACTTTGATTTTATTTTTATTAACGTTCTAGAAAGTTCTAAAGTTTCTTGAAATTTCTAGATAATTCTGGAAACTTCTAGAAAAATTCTGGGACAGTCTAAGCAGTTAAAGAATATTCTAGAAGACTACTCAGTTGTAGTGAGTCCCATGATGCACTGAGTGTTTCTTTCTCTTTTTGCTCTGTATGCACCACTCTGCATTTAATCATTAGTGATTGATCTCTGCTCCCCTCCACAGCATGTCTTTTTCCTGGTTCTCTCCCTCAGCCCCAACCAGTCCCAGCAGAGGACTGCCCCTCCCTGAGCCTGGTTCTGCTGGAGGTTTCTCCTATTAAAAGGGAGTTTTTCCTTCCCACTGTCGCCAAGTGATTGCTCACAGGGGTCGTTTTGATCGTTCGGATTTTTACGTAATTATCGCATGGCCTTGCTTACAATATAAAGCGCCTTGGGGCAACTGTTTGTGTGATTTGGCGCTATATAATAAAATTGATTGAATTGATGATTGATAGGAAGGCGAATCGAGAATATTCTTGAAAACAGACAAATTTCAAAATATCATTGTCCTGATCACAGAAGCAAATTTCTGTGGAATAACAGCTATTTTCTATTATTTAAGGCATAACAGGTTAGGAAAACCACACTGTGTCCCGTGAACAAAACAAAATAAAAATTGTTACATAGTGTTATGAAATGCTGTGCAACTACGGACTGTTATGACCATTTACATATTTGAATTTACACATAAATAAATTCACAAATTTTATGATGTTGCAGCTGCCACTGCTCAACAATGTGGGTCAACTTTCATTTGGGCGCCATTCGGGCTCATTTGGCCTCTGGTGTGACAAATTTGCTTGGGTCTTTTTATTAAGGAACAGAATACAATGTACTTTTGTTTCATTAAAAAACATGTGGTTATAATAAAATAAAGAAAATAAACACTAGAAGGAAGAACTATATGTTGTCCATTCCATTCACTAGCTGGTGCATGCTGGAGACTGTGGTTCTGTGACAAACATATATATATATATGACACAAAACTAAAGTCATTTCAAATGGCAACTTTCTGGCTTTAAGAAGCACTATAAGAAATCAGGAAAAAACATTGTGGCAGTCAGTAACAGTTACTTTTTTAGACCAAGCAGAGGGAAAAAAAATATGGACTCACTCAATTCTGAGGAAAGAATTATGAAATCACCCTTAAATTTTCATCCCCAAAACTAACACCTGCATCAAATCAGATTTGCTCGTTAGTCTGCATCTAAAAGGAGTGATCACACCTTGGAGAGCTGTTTGCACCAAGTGGACTGACATGAATCATGGCTCCAACACGAGAGATGGCATTTGAAACAAAGGAGAGGATTATCAAACTCTTAAAAGAGGGTAATCATCACGCAATGTTGCAAAAGATGTTGGGTTGTTCACAGTCAGCTGTGTCTAAACTCTGGCCAAATGCAAACAACATGGGAAGGTTGTAAAGGCAAACCTACTGGTAGACCAAGGAAGACATCAAAGCGTCAAGACAGAAAACTTAAAGCAATATGTCTCAAAAATCGAAAAATGCACAACAAAACAAATGAGGAATGAATGGGAGGAAACTGGAGTCAACGTCTGTGACTGAACTAGTAAGAAACCGCCTAAAGGAAAAGGGATTTACATACGAAAAAGCTAAACGAAAGCCATCATTAACACCTAAACAGAAAAAAACAAGGTTACAATGGGCTAAGGAAAAGCAATCGTGGACTGTGGATGAAAGTCATATTCAGTGATGAATCTCGAATCTGCATTGGGCAAGGTGATGATGCTGGAAACCTTTGTTTGGTGCCGTTCCAATGAGATTTATAAAGATGACTGCCTGAAGAGAACATGTAAATTTCCACAGTCATTGATGATATGGGGCTGCATGTCAGGTAAAGGCACTGGGGAGATGGCTGTCATACATCATCATAAATGCACAAGTTTACGTTGATATTTTGGACACTTTTCTTATCCCATCATTGAAAGGATGTTTGGGGATGATGAAATCATTTTTCAAGATGATAATGCATCTTGCCATAGAGCAAAAACTGTGAAACATTCTTTGCAAAAAGACACATAGGGTCAATGTCATGGCCTGCAATAGTCCGGATCTTAATCCAATTGAAACTCTTTGGTGGAAGTTGAAGAAAATGGTCCATGACAGCTCCAACCTGCAAAGCTGATCTGGCAAACAGCAATCAGAGAAAGTTGGAGCCAGATTGATGAAGAGTACTGTTTGTCACTCATTACGTCCATGCCTCAGAGACTGCAAGCTGTTATAAAGCCAGAGGTGGTGCAACAAATACTAGTGATGTGTTTGGAGCATTCTTTTGTTTTTCATGATTCCATAATTTTTTCCTCAGAATTGAGTGATTCCATATTTTTTCACCTCTGCTTGGTCTAAAACACTAACCGTTACTGACTGCCACAATTTTTTTTCCTGATTTTCTTATAGTGTTTCTTAAAGCCGGAAAGTTGCCATTTGAAATGACTTTAGTTTTGTGTCATGTCTGTGATCTGCCTTTTTTTTCTACAAAATTAAACAACTGAATGAACATCCTCCGAGGCCGGTGATTCCATAATTTTTGCCAGGGGTTGTATATATATATATATGCTTGTGTGTGTGTTACCAGTGCATAGACATTGATCCAGACATTTTAAGGCTGGAACATGGTGAATAATGACAGTGGTGTTACATACAAGCAGTGGTGGGGCACAGTTTCCGCTAACTGCTAATTATCAAAGCTAATGTTTCATTATCAGATTAGTTTTTCAAATAACTTGAAAACTATCAGTGGACCAATTATCTTCCGATTAGTTTGGGTCCAATAATTTTTAAACTGCTAACATATTTTTGAAGGCACTATGAAGAAAGCTTAAGAGTTACAAACATTTATGAAGTCCTAAAATCAGTTGAGTATCTACCTGTTAAATATTTTGTAGTAAATGTGTAGTTTTATTTCTGCAAGCAATGGAGAGCTGGTTCCAGAAGAAACCACTCTTTTTGCAGGCAAAGGCCAACTGGTCACAAAAAAGGAACAAAAATAATTTCTTTAATCCCATACTGATACACTGCATATCACCAAGTCATCCAGAGGCACACAGTTTTAAACCTATGGTTCAAATTTTAACCAAACTAATTTCAGACAAGTTATTTAAATTAACGTCACATCTGAAATTTTATAAAGTGAAAATATCAGATATATGTTTTAGTTTTAAAGTAATGCACTAATTTGAAGATTTTAGTGTGGACATGCTTGTCTAGGTGCATTATGGGTAATCTCAGTATATTCACAACAGAAGAAATGCATTTGAGACGCTCTGATGAGGCTCCACACGGACAACAGCATTAAACTCTTGGTATATTGCACCTAAAAATCTTGTGAATATATTCTCTGGGTTTATAGACGTTCTTATTGTGTTTGTGTTATGTAAAAATACCAGAAGAAGACCAGGTTGCTTCTCCATTATTTTCAGTTGGAATCATTGCATTCAATTCCTGTTTGCTTTTAAAGGTCTTGCTTATGTCAAACACTGTCTGTCGTCTTTGTTCCAGAGTAATATATATAAGATGTCTGAAATTCAGTTTGCGTTTATTAAATTCCACGCATCTTAAATGTAGCAGACATGGATTATCTGGAATTTTGTTTTTGCAAGTTTTTCATGGTCTCTACTGCCATCTACTGGCCAGTAGTGTCATGGTAGTATTTGGCCTAAGTACTAAGTGTCTGGGCACCAGTAGCAGTGTTCTATTTATTTTGACACCGGTTATATATATAATCACAACTTAGCTTGTTTTGCAAATGCCTTTTGTTACAAATAAAAAATGGCATATTTTACAAAAGCACATTTATGAGGTCTGATAGAAAAGTATCCGACCTTTTTATTTTTGCAAAAACCATATGGATTTGAATCACGTGTGATTGCATCAGCCAAGCTTGAACCTTTGTGCGCATGGGTGAGTTTTTTTCACGCCTGTCGGTTGCGTCATTCACCTGTGAGCACGCTTTGAGTGAGCACTGGTCCTCCCCCCTCGTCGGATTTTCATTGTGAGGAAAATGTCTGAACGGCTGGAGCAGCGCTGCATCAAATTTTTCCAGAAACTGTGAGAGACAGCCAGGTGGACACCATTCGGAAAATTCAGATGGCTTCAGGGACGTTTTATGGGCATCACACAGATTAAGGAGTGTTACAGCTGTTTAAAGACGGCGCACAATGGCGGAGGGTGCGTTGTGCTCCAAGCGGTGATTGACAGGCTGAAACGACCAGATCATTTCCAAACTGAATGCTGTGTTGATCCGGGACGTCGTCTGACTACCAGAGAAATGGCAGAAAAGGTGGTCATAGCCACTTTTCCGGCACATTCCACTGTTAAAGATTTTGTCATGAAAACAGGAGCGGAGGAATTTGCCACAGAGCCGCTAATGGTGCGGAACGAAAGCACCTCCATGTTGGTCTCACAGGACATGTGACATGCCCAGATCTTCGACAATTTCTCGGATACTCACTCGACTGAAACCACCCAAAGCTGTCTGAATCTTCGAATGGTGGAAGAGCTGGGCATGTCCTGTGAGACTTCTAACACGGAGGTGCTTTTTGTTCTGCGCCATTACGCGGCTCCGTCCTGACGCGCAAATTCTGCCGCACGTCTTTCATTACAAAATCTCCTGTAACAGTGTAATGTGCCGAAAAAAGTGCTCTGTCCACCTCTCTTGCCATTTCTCTGGTAGTCAGACGACATCCTGGATCAACACAGCCTTCAGTTTGGAAATGATCTGGTCGTTTCAGCCTGTCGATGGCCGCTCGAAGTGCGGCGCGCCCTCAGCTGCTGTGGGCCGTCTTTAATCCGGTTGTAATGCTCCTTAATCTGTGTGATGCTCATAAGATCTTCACCGAAAGCCATCTGAATTTTCCGAATGGTTTCCACCTGGCTGTCTCTCACAGTTTCTGAAAAGTTTGATGCAGCAAAGCGGCAGTCGCTCGTCCATTTTCCTGGATCTACCTTTCAGAATTGTGGGTACCATCACACATGTATAATGCGCTTTTCCACTTCACAAAAGTAGCACTACTCGGCTCGACTCTACTCGGTTTTTCGCTTTTCCATTAGGGTAGTTTTAGTACCGGGTAGGTTTTTTTAGTACCTGCTCGGGAGCGGTTCCAAGCGAGCCGAGCCGATACTAAAATGTGACGTCAACAGGCTGCCGGCCACTGATTGGTCAGAGAACATCGTCACTGGATGAGTCATGAGTGCGCCGTCTGAGAGGAAAATCAATACCCGCCATTTTAAATAGTCACAGCGACCATCGTTTTCTTTCGTTTCACAGCGAGTTTTTTTTTTTTTACTCGCACAAAACCACACCATGGTCTGTGGATGAGCTGCGGACATTTATGTTTGGTGGCGGAGGAGAAAATACAGAGTGGATGAAGCGATCCAAAATGAGGCCGCACTCGGCTCACCGGACATTACAGCAACTCAGAGAACAGCTGAAAGTTTAAGGACAGTCTAAGGCACACCTGTGCACTAATCATGATGTCTAATCAGCATCTTGATATGGCACACCTGTGAGGTGGGATGGATTATCTCAGCAAAGGAGAAGTGCTCACTATCACAGATTTAGACTGGTTTGTGAACAATATTTGAGGGAAATGGTGATATTGTGTATGTGGAAAAAAATTTTAGATCTTTGAGTTCATCTCATACAAATGGGAGCAAAACCAAAAGTGTTGCGTTTATATTTTTCTTGAGTGTAGTTTGAAGAATTCACAGCCTGGTGAAGTAGGGACTTTTGAAGGTTGGAGCAGAGATAGAGGAGAGAGGAGGAGATGCGACCGCCCTCAGCCGGAGTCCAAGGTTCTGTCTGTTTGTGCTCTGACATGCACTGTCAACTGTGGGACCTTATATGCAGACAGGCGTCTGCCTTTCCAATTCATGTCCAATCAATGAATTTACCTCAGGTGGACTCCAATTAAGTTGCAGAAAACATCTCAAGGAAGATAATTGGAAACAGTATGCACCTGTGCTCAGGTATAAGCTTTATGGCAAAGGCAGTGAATACCTATATACATGTGATTCTTTAGTTTTTCATTCATTCATTCATCTTCAACCTCATATCCTGGATGGGAATCGTGGGGGCCAACAGCTTCAGCAGGGGACCCCAAACTACCTTTCCCGGTCCAAATTAGCTACCTCTATCTGGGACATACTGAGGCATTCCCAGGCCAGTGTGGAGATAAATCTTTCCACCTAGTCCTGGGTCTTCAAGAGGGTCTCCTCCCAAATTGAATTGCCTGGAATACCTCTCTAGCGAGGTGCCTAGGGGGCATCCTTACCAGATACCCAAACAACCTCAGCTGGTTCCTTTCGGCTCAACTCCAAGCTCCCCATGGATGATCGAGCTTCTCACCTTATCTTTAAGAGAGATGCCAGCCATCCTCCTGAGGAAGCCCATTTTGGCCGCTTGTACCAATTCAGTCATCACCTTCATGGCCATAGTTGAGAGTAGGAATAAAGACTGACAAGTAGATCGAACACATCTCCTTTTGCTCAGCTCCTTTTCGTCACAACAGTACAGTAGAGTGAACACAACACAGTCCCTGCTGCGCAGATTCTCTTGCTAATCTCATGTTTCATTGTCTCCTCACTCGTTAACAAGATCCTGAGGTACTTCAGCCACTTGGGGCAAGACCACATTTCCAACCCGGAGTAGGCAATCCATCAGTTTCCTGCTGAAAACCATGGCCTCAAATTTAGAGGTGCTGATCCACATCCCACCAACTTCACACTCGGCTGTGAACTGATCCAGTGAGTATTGGAGGTCAAAGGCTGATGAAGCCAACAGGACCACATCATTTGCAAAAAGCAGAGATGAGATCCTGAGCCCACCAAACTGAAAACCCTCCTCCCCAACTGTGCCATGATATCCTGTCCATGAATTTCACAGACAGGACTGGTGTCAAGGCACAGCCTTGGCAGAGGCCAACACCCCCCCCGTAAACGAGCATGAATTACTGCTGACAACCCAAACAGCGCTCTCGCTTTGTGAGGACAGAGACTAGATGGATCTGAGAAGGGACCCCCTCACTCCATACTCCTACAACACCTCCCTCAGTATCTCATGGTGTACCCGATCATACGCCTTCTCCAAGTTCACAAATCACATGTAGACTGGATGGACATACTCCCAGGTCCCTCCAGGATCCTTGTGAGAGTGAAGAGCTGGTCAGTTGTTACACGACAACGACGGAACCTGCATTGTTCCTCTTCAATCAGAGATTCTTTAGTTTTCAAGTTTTTTTTTTTAATAAAATAGCAAAAATCTATTTAAAAAACCCAAACATATTTTACATTGTCACTGTACAAAGAATTTTGAGGAAAAAATATTTCATCCATTTTGGAATAATGTAACATAAAAAATGTGGAAAAAGTGAAGCATTGTGAATACTTTCTAGATACAATGTAATTTTAAAATTATTCAACAAGCAGGCATGGCCTTGTTGGTTACCTGACCTTGGATTTGGAAATTAAAGACATTACAACCTAACTTCAAGCTGCATGTAACTTCAAAAGATACACATGCTGAGAACAGATTCCATAAAGGCCTATTGCAGAGGAACTGCAGTTTGATTCCCCATCAGACAATGAAAATCAATAACATCCCTTGAGCAAGGTCGTTAATCACTAAGTTGCTCCCTGTGTACAGTTTGTGTGTGTGTGTGTGTGTGTCTGTGTGTGTGTGAGTGAGTGAGTGAGAGAGAGAGAGAAAATATACTGTGACAATGATTTGACTACTTGCACTCAATCGAAAAGTGCTGTAGAAATGCTTTAGGACCCCTTCACACATAGTGTGAATTTGGTCAAAGTGCGCATGAAGCAGGAATCGTATGAAAAACGTGTAAATTCATAGCTGCTTTGAATACCTTGTACACCTGTTGCTACAATTATTTGAGCACACCAGTCGCTGAAAGACAGAGTGTGCACTGTGCGAGCCCATCGAACTCTCTCATGGCAGGTGTCGGCCAAATTCCAGCTGACACACACAAACATCTAACACCACTCGTTTGGCACTTAGAAAATATGTGGCCATTTGTACTATCATCACAAAAAGAGTCAGCAGACAATCATTGTTGAGCTGGATGTGAAATTTGTCTAGGTGCCCCATGGCAGTGGAGTTGCCAAGTGCACATGTGACGTGCCAGAGTGTCGACTCCCCCCACAACATGTGTGCATGTGACGTGCGCTTCCCCCGCACCCCCCAACATGTGCATGCATGTGGTTCTAAAGACATGGGCTTGCCCCCCGCGGTATTCAATGATGATGAAAGAGCATCATCATTGTTCCAATTTTTGACTCCAAATCATTATCCATCAGTATGATATGAAAGAAATATGACTGCATACTGTCAGGATCCAGGTTTGCTATCATATTAAATACGGGAATGGAAACTAAACATACAGTGAAGAAAATAAGTATTCCACTGATCCACTGTAGATTTTGCAAGATTTTCCCACCAACAAAGAATGGAGAGGTCT
Source organism: Thalassophryne amazonica (assembly GCF_902500255.1). Classification (NCBI taxonomy): domain Eukaryota; kingdom Metazoa; phylum Chordata; class Actinopteri; order Batrachoidiformes; family Batrachoididae; genus Thalassophryne; species Thalassophryne amazonica. The sequence goes on along the minus strand of NC_047103.1, from coordinate 97,419,654 downwards.
TTAATTTTTATCGTAGGTACACTTCAACTGTGATAGAATCTAAAAAAAAAAATTGCATTGTATGATTTTTTTTCAAAATAATTTGCATTCTGTTGCATGAAACAAGTATTTGATCACCAACCAACTAGCAAGAACTCTGGCTTTCACAGACCTGTTTGTTTTTCTTTAAGAAGCCCTCCTATTCTGCACTCTTTACCTGTATTAATTGCACCTGTTTGAACTCATTACCTGTCTAAAAGACACCTGTTCACACAATCAATCACACCCCAACCAATCCACCATGGTCAAGGCTAAAGAGCTGTCAAAGGACACGAGGGACAAAATTGTAGACACAAGGCTTGTAGGTGCATGGCTGGGATGGAGAACAGGACAACATGCAAGCAGCTTGGTGAAATGGCAACAAATGTTGATGCAATATTAGAAAATTGAAGAAACACTAGATGACACTCAAGCTTCCTCGGTCTGGGGCTCTATGCAAGATCTCACATTGCAGGGTAAGGATGATTCTGTGAAAGCCCAGAACTACTCGGGAAGACCTACACGGGAAGACAGCTGGGACCACAGTTGCATTGTATTAGTTACACACTACGCCTTCATGGTTTAAAATCCTGCAGGGCAGCAAGGTCCCCCATGCAGATCCATAGGAGGCATGGGAGAAGGTCATGTGGTCAGATGAGACCACAATACAGCTTTATGATATCAACTCCACTCGCCGTGTTTGAAGGATGAGAACAACTCCAAGAACACCGTCCCAACCGTGAAGCATGGGGGTGGAAACATCATTTTTGGGGGTACTTTTCTGCAACAGGGACAGGACGACTGCATCGTATTGAAGGGAGGATGGATGGGGTCACGTATCATGAGATTTTGGCAAACAACCTCCTTCTCTCAGTAAGAGCATTGAAGATGGGTCATAGCTGTGTCTTCCAGCATGACAGTGACACGAAACACACAGTCAGGGCAACTAAGGAGGGGCTCCATAAGAAGCATTTCAAGGTCCTGGAGTGACCTGGCCAGTCTCCAGAACTGAACTCAATAGAAAATCTTTGGAGGGAGCTGAAACTCAAAACCTGAAAGATCTGGGGAAGATCTGTAAGGAGGAGTGGACCAAAATCCCTGCTGCAATATCTGCAAACTTAGTCATGAACTACAAGGAAACATCTGAGCTCTGTAATTGCAAACAAAGGTTACTGTACCAAATATTAAGGTCTGTTTTTCTATTGTATATACTTTTTCATGCAATAAAATCCAAATTATTTAAAAATCATACGAAATAATGTTCTGATTTTTTTTTTTTTTTATTCTGTCTCTCACAGTTGAAGTGTACCTTCAGGTGGAGGTGATGGTCTAGTGGTTAAGGTGTTGGGCTTGAGACCAGAAGATCCTGGGTTCAAATCCCCGCCTGACTGGAAAATCACTAAGGGCCCTTGGGCAAGGTCTTTCATCCCCTATTGCTCCCGGTGTGTAGTGAGCGCCTTGTATGGCAGCACCCTGACATCGGGGTGAATGTGAGGCATAATTGTAAAGCGCTTTGAGCATCTGATGCAGATGGAAAAGCGCTATATAAATGCAGTCCATTTACCATTTTACCTACAATAAAACTTATAGACCTCTCCATTCTTTGTAGGTGGGAAAATTTGCAAAATGGACAGTGGATCAAATACTTATTTGTATTACTATATATATATAAAACAAAGACATGCAGGTGAGGTGAATGCGAAACCTTAATTGACCATAGGTGTGTGAGCCGGAGTGAATGTGTCTGTGTATATGTGGCCCTGCGATAAACTGGCATCCTGTCCAGGCTGTACCCCACCTCACATCCTATGACTGCTGACTACTGGCATAGCATCCAGCTCCCTGCTCCCCCCCACCCATGACCCTTAAGTGGACTCAGCGGGTATTGAAAATGTGTATATATATATATATATATATATATATATATATATATATATATATATATACTGAACAAAAATGTAAACACACCACTTTTGCTTTTGCTCCAACTTTTCATGAGCTGAACTCAAAGATCTAAAACATTTTCTCTATGTACAAAAGACCCAATTGTCTCAAATATTGTTCATAAATCTGTCTAAAGCTATGTAACTGAGCACTTCCCCATTGCCGAAATAATCCATCCCACCTCACAGGCGTGGCATATCAAGATGCTGATTAGACAGCATGAGTACTGCACAGGTGTGCCTTAGGCTGGCCACAATAAAGGCCTCTCTGAAATGTGCCGTTTTGCGTTACGGGTGGGGGGTTCAGAAAACCAGTCAGTATCTGGTGTGAATATCATTTGCCTCACACAGTGCAACACATCTCCTTTGCACACAGTTGGTCTGCTTGTTGATTGTGGCCTGTGTAATGTTCGTTCACTCCTCTTCAATGGCTCCGTGATGTTGCTGGATATTTGCAGGAACGTGCTGTCATATATGCCGATCCAGATCATCTCAAACAGGCTCAATGTGTGACATGTCCTGTGAGTATGCTGGCCATGCAAGAACGGAGGGATGTTTTCAGCTTCCAGGAATTGTCTACAGATCCTTGCAACATGGGGCCGTGCATTAACATGCCGCAACATGAGGTAATAATCATGGATGAATGGCACAACATTGAGCCTCAGGATCTCGTCACGGTATCTCTGTGCATTCAAATGCCAAAATCCCACCATAACATATGCCTGCCCATGCCATAACCCCAACGCCATCATGTGCCAATCGATCCACAATGCTGACATCAGCAAACCACTCACCCACACAATGCCACACACACCACCAAGGCAAAAAGAAAATTGAATAAATTCTAAAAAATGTTAAATTACTCTGTTTGATGTCCGTGTAAGAAGTGAAAGAGGTGCAAAACATTGTAAAACAGTGTAAACAATTTACTCAATGCCTGCCATCTATGTCATAGGCTCCTCACAAAGTCTCAAAAGGACACCAACCAATGTTATGGCCCCTTTACAAATGACACAAACTTGGATGAAAGAAGTAGAAAAAGGGCAAAAAAAAAAACAGAATTGGCGAACCACTAAACATTCCAGCCATGGTTGGGAGGGACAGATGGTCGGGCAGGTATGATTTCAGGCATGCCCGTGTGCTCGCGCATGAACACCCAGAGACAGATGTGAGAGTGCACATCACACAGCAGCAAGGAGCTGTCCCAGCAGCGGGGAAGCAAAATTAAAAAAAAAAAAAAGCAGTGGGGAAACATGGAATATTTAATTCCTGATATAAAAGAGCAGAGAGAGGAAGTATGTTTCTCTTTGTTCCTCTTCATTCATGCCCATAAACGTGAGCAAGGACTTGAATGAAACTACATGCATGAAATAACATGAAATATAACCCCCCCCCCCCCCCCCCCCTTCCTTGTGTGCGCAGTGACCAGTCTAACAATGTTCACGGGCGGTGAGGGTCTGCATGGACCCTCAGTGGCTGTGGATAATTTCATATGGCCAGCCTGGGTGCATGTTCATCACCGTGTGCGCTGATACATGGCTGGGCGAGATGCAAAGGTGATATCTTTTGTTTTAATTTCCCCCATATCGTCATCAATTGCACACACTCATACACCATGGGTGGGTGATTGAAGCACATGTGACAATATGTGTTCCCCAGCATTGCGTTGCACTGATGCGGTGGTCAGCTGGAGTGGTGCAAACAGCCCAGGAACACATTCACTGGCCATGATCAGCTACTTCCCTGCTTGATTAAAAAATAAAATCAAAAATTCAAGACTGTTTAAAGAGTTCTAATAAACGTTTTTCAGTTATTGCAATTACAGAGACATAGTTAAAGAACAAGTGGAAGTTGTTCAACTTGAGGGATATGACCTTTATTGCAAGGAACAGTATGACTCAAAGGGGAGGTGGTGTGGTACTTTATGTCAGATCAAGTTACCAAAGTGAAATTATTCAAAAAATGTCATTTTCTTTGGAAAATGTTATGGAATGTATTAAAAAAAACAACAACATAATGATAAGCTGTGTTTATAGAGCTCCTGGTTTGAGGATAACCTGACAGAAATGTATAATACAGTCAAAAATAATAAGCTTCTATTTGTTTGTGGTGACTTCAAAATAGATTCCTTACATCCTCATAGACAATTATAAATAATGAAATTTGGTTTGTGTGATTTGTATGTATGGGTTTATATGCAGTGATTTAGGGCTGCAGCTATCGAATATTTTTTGGAATCGAATATTCTAGCGATTATTTTATCGATTAATCGAGTAATCAGATAAAAAGTACCTTTGTGTTTTTAAACAATATCAGTAGTGGCAGGGCTCTCCATAAAGCAGTGGCACAATGGTGCTGTGCCATCATGCAGATTTTTAAGTTTAGGGTGTTCTCTCTCTCTGTTTTGCCGGGTTATTATTTTTTTCATATTAAGAGTTTTAGAGCTTTGCCAAACCATAAGCCCAGGCAGTCTGTGAAATCTTCAGTGTGCATTCTTTTTTTTCCTTCTTATTGCATATTTCATTTGCACTTTTTATTACTGTGATTTAGTCAGTGTTTAGTGTATACGAGGTCTATTAGAAAAGTATCCGACCTTATGGCTTTTTTCAAAAACCATATGGATTTGAATCACGTGTGATTACATCAGACATTCTTGAACCCTCGTGGGCATGTGAGAGTTTTTTCACGCCTGTCGGTTACGTCATTCGCCTGTGGGCAGTCTTTGAGTGAGGAGTGGCCCACCCTCTCGTCGTTTTTTTCATTGTTTAGGAATGGCTCAGAGACTGCTGCTTTGTTTGATCAAAATTTTTTCAAAACTGTAAGGCACAACTGAGTGGACACCATTCGATAAATTCAGCTGGTTTTCGGTAAAAATTTTAACGGCTGATGAGAGATTTTGGTCTGGTAGTGTCGCCGTAAGGACGGCCCACGGCGCCTGACGGTGATCTGCGCTTCAAGGCGGCAGCATCTCGCCGTTTCAAGTTGAAAACTTCCACATTTCAGGCTCTGTTGACGCAGTAAGTCGTCAGAGAACAGAGAACTTTCAGAAGAAGTCGGCATGAGGAGTTTATTCGGACATTCCATTCTTAACGGACATTTTCTAATGAAAGAACGTGCAGGCAGAGTCGCATGTCGGGCCGGACCCGACCACGGGGGGTCGCCACAGGAAAAACACCTCAGTTGGAAAACTTAACGGACAAGTTGGAACATGCCCAAGCTGTTGTGTGGGCCGCTGAAGAGGAGGTACTGCTGGCCCACCACCACCAGAGGGCGCCGCCGCCTTACGAGAGCAGTCAGGGTGACAGCTGTCACCCATTACTGGACACAGCTGACTCCACTCAGCACGGGGGTATATCATCAGGACGGCGTCTCCACCTCAGTGCCGAGATATCGCCTTAAGACTGAGGTAACGTTCTCTGCATTCATATTCTGAATAACCAGCTAAAACTTGTTAAACCTTTTCAGGACTGCTGACTACTGAAAGCTAAATTGCTTGGATAAGTACTCACCTTCCTGCTATATATTGACAAGAGGTGGAGGCGGCTTCTCCCCTCTCCGTTACTGGGTGCTGTCGCATCCACACCTGTGTGTTGTTGCTCTCTCCCGCCAGCAGTACCGGATCCGACGAGCGGAGGCAGTGGCCACCTGGGAATTCGGGACTTGGCGGTTCCAGTATTTCCAGGGTTCGGTGGCAGAGGAGATCTGGGTGGTTCCGGTTCGACTGAGACGGATGTCTCCTACCTTCGAGCCTGCCCACACGACACCAGCGGATTCGACCCCAAATTGTTAATTGTTGTATTCGTTGTGCTCGTTTCACAACAGTAAAACTTGTTATTCACCTTTCTCCATTGTCCGTTCATTACGCCCCCTGTTGTGGGTCCGTGTACCTACACTTTCACAACACAAGCTGTTAAACAATTTCTCAGTTACTCACTTGTTGAAAGCCATCAAAAGCCGCCTGAATTTTATAAATGGTTTTCAACACGGAGGTGTTTTTCCTGTCGCGGCGCACACAGATTCGCAGAGTCCTCACTGAAACGACTCGGCGAATTTGCGCGCACGTCTTTCATTAAAAAATGTCCTTAAACAGTGGAATGTCCGCATAAAGTCCTCATGCCGGCCTCTTCTGAATCTTCTCTGTTCTCTCACGACGTCCTGGGTGAATTAAGCCTTAAATTAGGATGTTTTCAGGTCGAAAACAGGCCAACGACGGCGCCTGGAAGCGCTGCACGACGTCCTGCTCCGTGGGAAGTCCTTACACTGTCAGAAACACCCCATAATCTCTCATCAGCCGTTAATCTTTTCACCGAAAACCAGTTTAATTTCTCGAATAGTGTCCACTCGGATATTCCTCACAGGTCCAGAAAAAATTTTGATAAAGCAACGCGCGGCCGTCTCGAGCAGCGTGTGAAACAAAGGAATTCAGCCGAGAGGGTGGGACCACATCTCACTCAAGGCCTGCCCACAGGGAAATGACGTCACCGACATGCGTGAAAAAACTCACCCATGCGCACGAGGGTTCAAGCATGATTGGTGTAATCGCACGTCATTCAAATCCATATAGTTTTTGAAAAAATAAAAAGGTTGGTTTATTATCTAATAGACCTCGTAGTTATACATGCTGTACAGAGTGTAGCTCAAACCAAATTCTTTGTTTTCTATGGATACTTGGCAAATAACAGAGCCTTTTAAAAATGGCTGTGGATTGCAGCGTTTCCACAAAAGCTGCCTGTTGATAAAAACTCCTACCAAATCTGAATTAAAGCTTTTTTTAATCATTAAACATGACTCATTTAAAGTGTGCATCCTTTCGCTTCATCTGCGGAGGTGGAGAACGGCTAGTGGAGCAAAACGCGTTTTTTAAAATAATATATACAAACACACTGTTTCACTTTAAATGCGCAATAAGTCCATTTCAGATGATCTGCGTGGACCCTTTGTTGTGTGTTGGGGGGTGTGGCTGGATGTTTTGGTGTTCTTTTCTTTTCTTTGCTCTTCAGGTGGCATGAGAACTGATTTGTCTGTGGAGAAGGTGCTGGCTGAAGAATCCTCACCCTCATCAACATCATGTGTAGCACCTGTGACTGGTGCTCACATGCAACCTTAAAGACTTTCAGCTGAAGCAGATAATTGGATGGCGTTCTGCATTTAAGGCATGTGTGATTCAAGCAGAACTGCCGGGAACTCGACCTTGTGATGTTCGTTTGTGAGACGCTGAGGACCGCGCCTGGGTTTGACACATCGAGCCCGTGAAGCAAGGAAGGGTGAGGACACATGCTGTCAGCACACATCAAAGGTGATTAAGTATTTGACTAATTGTTGATAGTAACTTGGTGTTTTGTTACACAGTATACTTGAATTGTGATGAGAATTGCGCAGCTTGCTTCTCACTGCTGTGGCGTGCGGATAATTGATCCTCCACCTGTTGTGAGAAGCTGCTCATTTGCATAAAGTTAAAAAAGATACAGACCTGAATGTGTTGCTGATAGCGTGTGTCTTTTGAAAGATATTGTTGTAACTGCTGACTTACCTCACCTCTTCTTTGCTTTACAGAGAGTCAGTTTGTCTTGTCCACCTGGGGGGTGTTTGGCGGTGGTAGTGGGTCCAGGAGCGCCGGGCTTTGATCCTTACGGGTGCTGGAGAGCGTGCCAACAGTCACTCCACCAGAGGGACGCTTTTTAAGTTCTTGCACTTTATTATGCACTAATGGGTGTAATAAATACATTGTTTTGTTATTGGAACCGCTTTCTGGTTATTTTTAGCACTGGGTTCCGTCTGACGCAGGTCCGCTCCTCAACCCGCGTCGACACATAACAGTAGTTCCCGGCCATTCCATAATGGACCCAGCGGCAGAGGCGGTTCCTTTTGCCGAAAAAGTTCAAGAACACTTGGAGAAAATATGGGAGCAATTACAGCATCTTGCAAACCAAATTAAACAAACAGACGCCCGTGTTACGGAGCTTGCAGCGCAAGCCGTTCTGCTTCCTGCTGCTCCAGCTGCAGCACCATCGATACTAGTGCAGATAACTCCGTCACCCAGAGATTCGGCGTCCGAACCAATTGTTTGTCATCCGGAGCCTTGTGCGGTGATGCAATGTTCTCTGGTTTCTGCTCAGTCAGGTTGGAGCGCCGCAGCTTTACGAGGAATGTTTGTAGTTGGGTTAAATGAGTCATTAAAAGACGAGCCGGCAGTCCATGACGAGCCAAACGATTTAGATGAGCTAATATCGTTGGTGATTCGTCTAGATGATCGGATGAGGGAGCGTGGACGCGAGAGAGGACGCCCATCAGAGCGGGTTTTTTCGTCTCGGGGCTTTCCTCGACACAGATCCGGGCCGCCTCTTCTTCGCCCCACTGAAGCTCCTCCGACGGGACCTCTGGCTCCTCCTGTTGATGAGCCCATGCAGCTCGGACGAGCAGAGATTACTGTATTGCCCCGACATGTAAGCGACAAGAGAAATAATGGTGACGTATCTCCAAGTGTTCTGGGACAGGCAAAATAACACACATAAAAAAAAAAAATTAAAAAAAATCTAGCACGGGTAAATGTTTTGTTTTCTTTAAATAGGGGTTATAATCATATGGGGAGTCAGAGGCGTATCTGGTGGAGTGACTGTTAGGCGGTTAGAAGTCCGCCTGGGCTCACGTCATTGTTAATTTTTATGTGTTTTTAGGTATTTTCTGTTTGGGTTGTTGGGTCATTTTATTTTGTTGTTTTTTATTTCTCTACATCCCTAACCCCAACCTCACTTGCCCCAAGACCGTTAGTCTTGTGGGTTGTGGGGTGGTGCAGGTTGGTCACGCTGAGCATTCTCAGAAGACCTCTGCACCTAGGGGGGGGGGGGGGGTGTTAGAGGCGTTTTTCTTGGTTTGGTTAGGGCCCGGTTCCACTCCAGCCTCGGTGAGCCTTTGTACCGTTCGTCATTGGTGTTGCCGGGGTGTGGTGCAGCGGAGACATACCTCAGTCTGAGGGGTGGGCCGATCTGTTGCCGTTCGCCATTTCGGTAGTTCCACCCCTCCCGAGAGGCTGGGGTATGGTCGAGTTGGGGCACCGGACGTATTTCCGGTTCTCCGCTGTGCCTTGGGGTTGGGGCTGGGTTAGTTTTTCCTGTTCCCTTCCCCGGCTTAATGTTTTTAGCCGTTCGCCAAAATTGAGCCGCCGAGGGGCTCTGGGAGGGACCTGGAGTCTTTCGGTGTGCCGGGGAGGGTAACAAGGTTTATGGTCATTTTATATCCCCCCGGGGTTGTTTTTGTAGTCCTCCGGGGGTTGATTTTTGATTTTGTTCTGTTTCCTTCCGGGTTCCACCTCCAGGGTTGATGGGACGGTCCTCTGGGGGGGAATTGGCTTGGGGCCAACTAGCCAAGTGTGACCGGGTCTGGGGTTCCGGGGTTGTGGGGAGGGTTCCTCCTGGGGTTGATGGTACGGTTCCCTGGGGGGCGCCGTTTTGCTCCATGTACACCTGGGGACCTTTGTGGGATTATGGTTCTGGCTGTTCCTCCTGGAACTGGCGATGAAGGCCTTCTCGGGGGGGGTTGGGCTCTGCAGGTCATTCTGGGGGGGTTGTTTGTTGTTTTTCTTTTATGCATTTATGTTTGTATTGTGTTTGTGGGGCTGTGTTGGGTTTTTGCGTTTGGGAGTTTTTCTTTTCTTCCCAGGGTTTGATGGGACGGTCCCCTGGGGAGGTTTTGGGTGGGTTTTATGTTTTTTTCTGTGTTGAATTGTACTGGGGAATGTTTTGGGGCTTTTGTTGATTCCAGCCGGCCTTCCAGCTGCGGTGCCTGTCCTGCTGTCTGTGGTGGACCTTAGGAGCGTGGTGCTGTCTGCTTCCTGACGTGGACCCCGGAGGGAGGTGCTGTTCTCGGGCCTGGTCTGTTCGGTCGCCGGGAGGCTTCCCGTTGATGGGGGGAGGGGTACTGTTGTGTGTTGGGGGGTGTGGCTGGATGTTTTGGTGTTCTTTTCTTTTCTTTGCTCTTCAGGTGGCATGAGAACTGATTTGTCTGTGGAGAAGGTGCTGGCTGAAGAATCCTCACCCTCATCAACATCATGTGTAGCACCTGTGACTGGTGCTCACATGCAACCTTAAAGACTTTCAGCTGAAGCAGATAATTGGATGGCGTTCTGCATTTAAGGCATGTGTGATTCAAGCAGAACTGCCGGGAACTCGACCTTGTGATGTTCGTTTGTGAGACGCTGAGGACCGCGCCTGGGTTTGACACATCGAGCCCGTGAAGCAAGGAAGGGTGAGGACACATGCTGTCAGCACACATCAAAGGTGATTAAGTATTTGACTAATAGTAACTTGGTGTTTTGTTACACAGTATACTTGAATTGTGATGAGAATTGTGCAGCTTGCTTCTCACTGCTGTGGCGTGCGGATAATTGATCCTCCACCTGTTGTGAGAAGCTGCTCATTTGCATAAAGTTAAAAAAGATACAGACCTGAATGTGTTGCTGATAGCGTGTGTCTTTTGAAAGATATTGTTGTAACTGCTGACTTACCTCACCTCTTCTTTGCTTCACAGAGAGTCAGTTTGTCTTGTCCACCTGGGGGGTGTTTGGCGGTGGTAGTGGGTCCAGGAGCGCCGGGCTTTGATCCTTACGGGTGCTGGAGAGCGTGCCAACAGTCACTCCACCAGAGGGACGCTTTTTAAGTTCTTGCACTTTATTATGCACTAATGGGTGTAATAAATACATTGTTTTGTTATTGGAACCGCTTTCTGGTTATTTTTAGCACTGGGTTCCGTCTGACGCAGGTCCGCTCCTCAACCCGCGTCGACACATAACACCCTTTCTCTTAAAAGGCTTTATTTTACTCAGCGTGTGCCTTTGCAGACTTGTAGCATGGCCTCCTACATTGATTAGCGCTATGGTCTTCTTCTGTGTTTTTTGTGGGAGCGTTACAGCGTCACATACAGGCCTGGCGTATGTACTACAGCTTTAAATGAAGCCTCAAGGCAAAGAATTTGCCTCAAACATTTTTTGTAATCGAATTATTTGAATTCCTCGATGAATTGATTCAGCCCTACATCCATCCATCCATCCATTTTCTTCCGCTTTATCCGGAGTAGGGTCGCGGGGCAGCAGCTCAAGCAAAGCCGCCCAGACCTCCCGATCCACACACACCTCCCCCAGCTCCTCCGGGGGAACCCCAAGGCATTCCCAAGCCAGCCGAGAGATGTAGTCCCTCCAGCGTGTCCTGGGTCTTCCCCGGGGCCTCCTCCCAGTAGAATGTGCCCGGAACACCTCTCCAGCGAGGCGTCCAGGGAGCATCCGGAAAAGATGCCCGAGCCACCTCAACTGACTCCTTTCGACGTGGAGGAGCAGCGGCTCGACTCCGAGCTCCTCCCGAGTGACCGAGCTCCTCACCCTATTTCTAAGGGAGCGCCCAGCCACCCTGTGGAGGAAACTCATCTCGGCCGCTTGTACTCGCAATCTCGTTCTTTCGGTCATGAGCCAAATCTCATGACCATAGGTGAGGATCGGTACGTAGATCGATCGGTAAATCGAGAGCTTTGCCCCCCTACTCAGCTCTCTCTTCACCACGACGGTCCGATACAGCGACCGCATCACTGCAGATGCTGCACCGATCTGTCTATCGATCTCACGCTCCATCTGTCCCTGACTCGTGAACAAGACCCCAAGATACTTAAACTCCTCCACTTGAGGCAAGGACACTCCACCGACCTGAAGAGGGCAAAGCACCTTTTTCCGGTCGAGAACCATGGCCTCGGATTTGGAGGTGCTGATTTTCATCTCGGACGCTTCATCCAGCTAGGATAGCTATGAATTCATCGACACTTACTGATAATACATTAACAAATGTTACTGGGGGGAATATAACGGACGGATTACTTATTGAAGACATCAGTGATTATCTGCCAGTTTTTGCTGCTTTTGAATCATCATTTGATAAAAATGATTATAGAGTAACAACTAATTTCACAAGGAAAATAACAGATGTAACTATTAAAAATCTCAGAATGGATTTATTGCATCAAAACTGGTATGACATTTACATTGCAGATATAGATAAATCATATGAATAATTTATTTCTGTTATTTCCAATTTATATGATAAACATTTCCGCAGCCGGTCTGCTCTGTGTTTGCCTGATCCCGTCAGATCTCAGAAGCTGAGCAGTGCAGCATCTGGTTAGTACTTGGATGGGAGACCGCTTTAGAACACCAGCGGCTGTGTGTTTCTCTGGGTGAAACTGGAGTTGTGTCAGGAAGAGCATCCGGCGTAAAACTAGTGGAAATTACCAATGTGGATCTGTCTGTATCCACTGTGGTGACCCCATTCCGAGACGGGAGCAGCCGAAATGACAACACACACACGCACATGATAAACATTGTCCGGTTGTGTCAAATGTTGGTTAAAAATGAAATGCTGGTAAACCATGGATTACAACCCCGATTCCAATGAAGTTGGGACATGTGTAAAATGTAAATGAAAACAGAATACGATTTGCAAATCCTCTTCAACCTATATTCAATTGAATACACCACAAAGACAAGATATTTAATGTTCAAACTGATAAACTTGATTGTTTTTGTGCAAATATTTGCTCATTTTGAAATGGATGTCTGCAACACGTTTAAAAAAAGCTGGGACAGTGGTCCACATCACGTTTCCTTCTAACAACACTCAATAAGCGTTTGGGAACTGAGAACACTACTTGTTGAAGTTTTGTAAGTGGAATTCTTTCCCCTTCTTGTGACTTCAGTTGTATTTTGTACTTCATAATGCGCCACACATTTTCAATGAGCGACAGGTCTGGACTGCAACAACTGGACAATGTGGTAAATAAAATTAAAAACCCAAACCATTTATTGCTGAAGCTTGACTGATATTTAAGATGTATTACTACAATTGAACAGCATGATTAAAACAGTACCACCTTGCATTCAAATAGACATGTAGATGATGTTTCCACAGGGGTGATGAAGGATAATTAAAATTTTAACAACTAGACAATGTGGTAAATAAGATTAAAAATACAAACCAACTGTTACTGAAGTTTATAAGTTGACTGATATTTACACTGTGTTACTACAATTGAACATCATGTTTAAAACAGTACCATCTTGCATTCAAATAGATTTGTAGATGTTTTCCTTTTAGTTTGTTTTTGCTTTGTCCAATTTCCGTCTGCTTTTACACCACCAACCTCTGAAATGTTAATGATGTTATTGCATTCTCAGCATGTTTTGGAGGAAGGCAAAAAAGCCATACAATGTGATGACAATAGACAATGACAAAGAGGTAAACTCTGGCTCTGCAGGCAATGAGCTGTTGGTGCCCTGCAGAGTTCAATCAATAGCATGTGTACAGCAATCTGTTTTCAGTGCTTCTGGCCAAATACTGCTGTTGTCAGTTCAGATTACCTTGTAGTCATGTCAAAAAACAAAACAAAAAAAAAAACATATCACGTTTGGATCAAAACCAAACACATGAAAATTTGAGAAGGTCTTTGCATACATGAATGGTTGCATTTGGGATATTGTTCTTTGTCAAGACAAATTTATTAACAACTGGGCTAATTGTCAAGCAGTGGCAATAAAAAAACTTGATAATACATAATTTCCTGCTATAAACATTAACCTCAAACAACTGGAGCATGTAAAGAGAATGACTGCATCTCTAGGGTCATGAAAAATATCATGTGCAGAAACCCAAAGTCAGCTCCTGCATGCAAGCAAGATGAAGCTGATTGTGGTTTATTCTTGAAATGATGTGCTTTCTGTTGAAAAATCTTCTTTCATTATTTGTCTTATTAAAGAGTAGAAAGGGATAAATCCACAGCACAAGCCTGCTGAAGGCCATGTAAAGTGCATATTGCTTGAAATGAACAAAAACAAAATGTTATGTAAATTAATTTGGAGCTAGTGCATTGACAGTTAACTTAAAGAATGAACCTATTTAGGTTTGATTCAGAATTTGTTCTGTTGTGACCCAGAATAAAAGCAGGCAGCATAAAGATGCAAGCAAACCACATTAAATGCCCCTTCACACATCGTGCGAAGTTTGTACGGCGAAATAGTGCGAAACAGTTCAAATTAGCACATCACGAAACATCGCAGCGATGGGTGGGCATACGAGATCCTGGTGCGAAGGTTCATGCACTCGACAGTGTCTTTTGAGCAGGAACACAGTACAAGGTGCACCACATCGTGCTGCTGATGTGGAATAAATACAAAAAATAAAAACCAGCTGGTACCTGTGGAACCACATTGCGCTGCTGATGTGGAATAAAAAAAATTACCACCCATGGGATTCATACCTGCACTTTACTGATTGCCAGCCCAAAACTTCACCACTGAGCTACCATCACTGTAAACAGTGCAGGGAAAATGCCTCAAATCAACAAAGAGATGGACATATAATAAAAAAAAAAAACCCATAAAAAACATAGCACTTTATGTTGAATGCCTCTTATCAAGCGGGAAATACAAATATGATCCATCTATTCCTTTGTAGATGACCCATGGTCACAGACAGACATGGACATACAGTCATGAAATGACATGAATGAGAAGCAGTGTGCTCTGATCATGTCCACATCTGGTGGTCCATTGCATCCAGCCAGCCCGCGCGTGTTCTGCCCGACATGCTTGCCTTGTGGACAGCACGCCGCAGCACAGATGCCGCGTCATGTGGAACAGAGGTCACGTGGGTGACGTGACAGTCATATCGTCACTGCGTGTTATGATCTGACGGTCCGTTTCAACGGGGGTAGCCTGTCAATGTGCACGCCGTGCACGCACTTGCTCACTGCAGCCCGCCCCCACAGCGATATATGTTTTTTTTATGTCCATGTGATGACAGCAAACAGACACACATGCGTCACAGTGGGCAGTTGTTAGTCCATGTCCGTCCAAACACAGTACGTACATCCAGCTGGGATGTCCAGAATGACAGATCTGTCGTTGGCCACACCTCCTGTCAGTTTAGCACACAGACCAAAGCCACACTCGTGGGGCACTTAGACAAATTTCACTGCCAGCACGACAATGATTGTCTGCTGACTGTTGTCGTGTTAATAGTATGAATGGCAACGCATTTTCTTTCAGCTGCTTGTGTGAGCAAATAGTTGTAGCAACAGGTGTACGAGACGTTGAAGGCAGGCACAATTTTACACATTTTGCACACAATTCCTGCTTCATGCGCACTTTATGTGCAAATTGACCAAATTCGCACTGTGTGTGTGAAGGGGCCGTAACAGACATTTTCCTGTTGCATGCCACTGATTTGACTTTATATTTTTTTCTTTTGGAAAATGCATAGACTATTTATTTTCGAAAATGTAGACCAATGGCATGGTACTTCACTTCAACTACAGCAATGAACAAACAAAAATAAATAAAGATTATTCAAAATATGATCTTATGGCATTGGCATATTTTCTACTAATAACCCAGTAGCTCACCATTTGCAAATTATGCAGTATTTTAAGTTGCAACACAATACTCTCTCCAACTTAAACACAAGTGATGCTTACAAGGATTGCACCCCAATGTGCAGACAACAGGCACAGCCAGTAAAAATGGTACGTGGTGTTACAACTCAAAGCAGACGGCTCGACACACTATCGATCTTTCAAGGCAGTGTTGCTGGAAGGTGTCTCGATGCCTCATTTCACCCTGCGAAAAATCACATGACGCCCCAAATGAAGTTTTGTTACATCACATGCGTATCGGGGATGGGTCACACCGATTGGAATTCAGAGCAGGAGTTATCAAACTCTCTCAGTGATGACAAATGGGCACATCCCTCAATACTTTGTGGGTTTTTTTGAGAGGAGGAGATTTTTTCATGGGCAGAATTACAACCCCAATTCCAATGAAGTGGGGATGTTGTGTAAAATGTAAATAAAAACAGAATACAATGACTTGCAAATCATATTCAACAATATTGAATTGAATACATCACAAAGACAAGATATTTAATGTTCAAACAGATAAACTTTATTGTTTTTGTGCATCATTTTCCATCATCTACAGTTCATAATATAATCAGAAGATTCAGAGAATCTGGAGAAATTTCTCCACATACAGGCATTAACATTAAGCTTTTTAGTGTACTTGTCCATAGGACAAGTAATCCTGGCAGTTTACTTGTCCTATAGGAAAAGCTGGTTGTCCAGACAACCCGTGAGTGAGATTCAAATTAAATATTTATCACATATACTTTGCTCTGACTTGTCACTTAATAAAAACCTGTCATACTTCTTTTGTTTGTAAGTACTTTAATATTCCAACATAAGAATTGCAGCTGAAATAGAAAAATCATTACATTTCAACATTTTCTGGGACTGAGATTCAGATTAAATATTTATCACATCTACTTTGCTGTGACATATCACTTCATGAAAAAGTTAATACTGTCACTCTCCTGTGTGGGTGGTAAAATTTTGCAGTTTTATTTCAGATGTGGCAACAGAAACAGTTCATCTGTGGTAATACAGGGAGGCACTTACTGCTTTAATCCATATTAAAAAAATAAAAATAAAAAAACATGACTAAGACACAAAACATAGTTTTTCAAAATGTGGTGGTAATGGACACGTAATGATCCTGAAATGTACTTTATCTTCTCTTTCTGTTACTGCAGACTGTAGGAAACCAACATATTTCATGTTTTGTGATATCAGCTTTATTTTTATTTATTTATTGTTAATATATATCCATACATTTGAGGCCTGCAGCATTTTCCAAGAAAAAGGGCAGTTTATTGTTAATGGAAGAATTAGTTAATAATATTTACAGTCAGTTTTCTTGGGAAATAATCAGAGGATGAATACATGAACATTTACAAGTCACTGAATATTTCTTAGACTTCATTTATATCAATCATTCAGAAATACAAACAGTGTGGTACTTTATGGTAAATCTGTGTCAGGTAGGCAGTTAGCTGGAAGGAGACAGGTGAGGGAAGCCACCAAGACACAACTTTGGAAGAATGTTTGGCTTCTGTGGGTGTGAGTGGAGAAACTGGGAATATAACAACATTTTTATTTTATATTCATTTTACATACAGTTCCTACTTTTTTTTATTTGTGGTTGTTTCTGTTCTATTTCTGAAATTAAAGAACTACTATAAGGAAAAGTGTTAACATTTTATTGTTTTTTTTTTTCAAACTTTGTAGTAGAACAAACAAAAAACAAACTGTTATAAAGAAGGAAAAAAATACACAAACGTGCTTTATGTGATTTCTGCTTCTGAACATCACTGCAGAGTTTCTCCACATCAGGTTTTTTTTAAAACGTTTATTCTGTTCATTCATATATTCTCATTTTAAGGAATTCTGATCAATTTATTTCACCTCATAATTTCAGTATAACTGTCACTGACACGGGCACACGGTGTGAACAGGACGCACTGTCAGAACAGTCCAGAGAGAAATAAAGACAGCGCCACAGTTTAGCACCCCCCCCCCCTCCTCGCAGCCAGCCGAGTCACGCGCGCACAGCACAGCACACACACACACACACACACACACACAGCTGCAGCGACTGGACCCAGTCTTAATTTTAGACGGCTTTAAGCAAAGTCGCCCGCTATTTTTTCAGTGTCTTTTTCAAAAATTGACCGCTCAAATGACGGCAGGACGGCTCACTGCCTAAAACCTTTGTTCTCGCTCCCGTCTGCTCCCGCGAATTTTACCGTGCAATCACGTGACAAATAGCAAAGTTGACTCCCATCCCGTGGGATTCCCAAAAAATGTCAGCCTCTACTACAAACACACACTCCATACAGTGGTCTCGCGCACACATTTTTATCATGTTCTCCGATTGTCCGCTGTGTGGAGAGTGGCGGGAAAAACAGAAGACGCTTTCTTGCAAGTTGCAACACAGGATGTGATGTAAATAAATAAAGAGTGTGAACATTTTAAACCAAAAAAAGCCACTTGTCCGGTCGGACAACGATTAGAGCATATTGCTTGTCCGATCACATTTTACACTTGTCCCGGACAATCGGACAAGCGTTAATGTCAATGCCTGACGTAAGTGGCAAGGCCAAAAACCAACACTGAATGTCCGTGACCTTCGATCCTTCAGGCAGCACTGCATTAAAAGCCGACATCATTGTGCAAAGGATCTTACCGCATGGGCTCAGGAACACTTCAGAAAACCATTGTTAGTTAACACAGTTCATCACTACATCTACAAGTGCAAGTTAAAACTCTACCATGCAAAGCGAAAGCCATACATTAACAAGATCCAAAAACACCGCCACCTTCTCTGGTCCCGAGCTCATTTGAAATGGACAGATGCAAAGTGGAAAAGTGTAATGTGGTCTGATGAGTCCACATTTCAAATTGTTTTTGAAAACCATGGATGTCGTGTCCTCCGGACAAAAGAGATAAAAGACCATCCAGATTGTTACCAGCGCAAAGTTCAAAAACCAGCATCTGTGATAGTATGGGGGTGTGTTCGTGCCCACATCTGTGATGGCACCATCAATGCTGAAAGGTACATCCAGGTTTTGGAGCAACACATGCTGCCATCCAAGCAACGTCTTTTTTAGGGACGTCCCTGCTTATTTCAGCAAGACGATCCCAAGCCACATTCTGCACATTACAACAGCGTGGCTTGATAGTAAAAGAGTGCGAGTACTAGACTGGCCTGCTTGCAGTCCAGACCTGTCGCCGATTGAAAATGTGTGGTGCATTATGAAGCACAAAATATGACAACGGAGACCCCGGACTGTTGAACAACTGAAGTTGTACATCAAGCAAGAATGGGAAAGAATTCCACCTACAAAGCTTCAACAATTAGTGTCCTCAGTTCCCAAATGCTTATTGAGTGTTGTTAGAAGGAAAGGTGATGTAACACAGTGGTAGACATACCACAGTCCCAGCTTTTTTGAAATGTGTTGCAGGCATCCATTTCAAAATGAGCAAATATTTGCACAAAAACAATCAAGTTTATCAGTTTGAACATTAAATGTCTTTGTGGTGTATTCAGTTGAATATAGGTTGAAAAGGATTTGCAAATCATTGTATTCTGTTTTTACTTATTTACATTTTACACAACGTCCCAACTTCATTCATCAAGAAATCACATGTACACATGTACAAAATTTGTTTATGCACCTTTGGCAGCAATAATAGGCTCAAGCCTTCTTGAATATGATGCCACAAACTGACACACCTATTGTTGGGCAGTTTTGCCAAGTCCTCTTTGCAGCACCTCTCTAGCTCCATCAAGTTAGATGGGAAGCATCAGAGCACAGCCATTTTTTGTCTCTCCAGAGATATTCCAATAGTTTCAGGACTGGGCTGTGGCAAGGACACTCAAGGGCATTCACAGAGTTGTCCTGAAGCCACTCCTTTGATATCTCGGCTATGTGCTTAGGGTCATTGTCCTGCTGAAACAAGAATCAAATCAAATCAATTTTATTTATATAGAGCCAAATCACAACAAACAGTTGCCCCAAGGCACTTTATATTGTAAGGCAAAAGCCATACAATAATAACAGAAAAACCCCAACGGTCAAAACGACCCCCCATGAGCAAGCACTTGGCGATAGCGGGAAGGGAAAACTCCCCCTTAACAGGAAGAAACCTCCAGCAGAACCAGGCTCAGGGAGGGGCAGTCTTCTGCTGGGACTGGTTGGGGCTGAGGGGAGAGAATCAGGAAAAAGACATGCTGTGGAGGGGAGCAGAGATCAATCACTAATGATTAAATGCAGAGTGGTGCATACAGAGCAAAAAGAGGTGAATAAAAAGAAACAGTGCATCATGGGAACCCCCCAGCAGTCTAAGTCTATAGCAGCATAACTAAGGGATGGTTCAGGGTCACCTGATCCAACCCTAACTACAAGCTTTAGCAAAAAGGAACGTTTTAAGCTTAATCTTAAAAGTAGAGAGGGTGTCTGTCTCCCTAATCCGAATTGGGAGCTGGTTCCACAGGAGAGGAGCCTGAAAGCTGAAGGCTCTGCCTCCCATTCTACTCTTACAAACCCTAGGAACTAGAACCGTCGACCAAGTCCAAGGTCAAGAGTGCTCTGGAGCAGGTTTTCATCCAGGATGTCTGTGTACATTGCTGCACTCATCTTTCAATCCTGACAAGTTTCCCAGTTCCTGCTGCTGAAAAACATCCCCACAGCATGATGGTGTCACCACTATGCTTCACTGTAGGAACGGTGGCTTGTTTCCCCCAAATATGACCTGTTTCATACCAAGGAATTCAAGCTTCATCAAACCAGAAAATGTTGTTCCTCATCGTCTGAGAGTGTTCCAACCTCCAGGCAGGTTGCTATGTGCTTTAAACTAAGGGCTGGTTTCTGTCGGGCTCCTCTACCATACAGGTCTAATGGGTGGATTGCTGCAGAGATGGTTGTCCTTCTGAAAGGTTCTCCCCTCTCCACAGAGGACTGCTGAGCTTTGACTGGGTGACCAATGGGTCTTGGTCACCTCCCTGACTAAGGCCCTTTCATCCCCAGTCAGTCAGTTTAGACAGGCAGCCAGCTCTAGGAAGATTCCTGGTGGAGCCAAACTTCTTACATTTGAGACAATGGAGGCCACTGTAGTCATTGGGACTTTCAAAGCAGCAGAAATGTTTCTGTACCCTTCCCCAGATTTGTTCCTCCAGACAATCCTGTCTCTGAGGTCTATAGACAATTCCTTTCACATCATGCTTGGTTTGTGCTGTGACATGTACTGTCAGCTATGGGGCCTTACATGTAGACAGGTGTGTGTCTTTCCAAATCATGTCCAATCAACTGAATTTACACCACGTGGACTCCAGTTAAACTGTAGAAACATTTCAAGGGTGATCAGTGGAAACAGGATGCACCTGAGCTCTCAAAGTTTTTCAGACACTGTCATTATGGGGTGATGTGTGTAGAATTATACGTATGTGTGTGTGTGTGTGTGAGAGAGAGAGAGAGAGAGAGAGAGAGAGAGAGAGAGAGCGAG
Organism: Thalassophryne amazonica; assembly: GCF_902500255.1. Classification (NCBI taxonomy): domain Eukaryota; kingdom Metazoa; phylum Chordata; class Actinopteri; order Batrachoidiformes; family Batrachoididae; genus Thalassophryne; species Thalassophryne amazonica. Next base: position 97,398,766 of record NC_047103.1, on the reverse strand, counting down.
AGAGACAGAGCTAAACCTTCCATCTTTATGAGAGAAGTCTCCCAAAATCTAATACTGTATCTGCAAATTCTGATCTAGGCAGAAAACACTCCTTTCAAATTGGTTGAGTAGAAGTGCTCAAATTCCAATGGCATGTCATGTGTGCTCAAAATGATTCCTGAAGCACCTGTAAAAATACAGTGCAAACAGTGGGGAGGGTTAAAGAGAGAAATGCTGACACACTGGTTTCAAGGACAGTCCTGAACAATTAACTTGTGGTTTTAGCTATCTAGCCCATTAGTCTTGGGAGTTTGGATTGAGGCATTGATTTTGGATGTCAGCCACTCTCATTTTATGGAAATTGCACTAAATGGCAGGGAAACAAAAACAAATTGAATTTTCTGTGCTGTTGCTTGTAATGTGAAATTAGATATTTGGTCATGTGTGACTCAACGGCCCAGCCAACGAGAGAGAGAGAGGAAGCAGTAGAGCAGCTTAGGTAGGCTTGGTGCCATCTGAATTTTGTTCAGATTGATTGCAACTGCAAACATTTATGTGTAAGGTATAATATCTTTGTGCAAGAACACATAGTTTTCAGCCAAAATGGGCCTGTCATGCCACAGTACAAATGCAGATGAAAAATTTCACGTGGATATTACAATACACTGAGTTATTGTAGTATAAGCCATTTTCAATGTAACATTTAAAATGCCACAATGAAGGCATACTGACAATTTACACAACTTACTTACTTATTCCAAGAACTTTCATTGTTCAACCAAAGCCTTGTAGCCAAGGGCTCAATTCATTTATTGGATTTGTTCATGATGTTCTCCATAAGAGGGCAGGGTAGACCATGAATATTAGCAAATATTATTGTTGACCAAAAACTGAATTTCTCCTGTGACAAAGTGGCACGTTATGGGTTCATTTTCTGTGGAAATGGCAGATGTTTGACTTTTTTCCCAAAACTTGTATTTAACTAAAGTTATTCCAACTTAACGTGACAAGACTTGTGGCATTAACTCAGTTTAAAGTTGAAATAACTTTTTAAAAAATCTATGCAAATTGTTACCTCAGTTTTTCTCATTGAGACAGCAGTTCATTTTTTAGAGTGTAACTAAAGTGAAATCTTGATCCAAAAATCCAGATCACCTCCAAAATTCAGTGGAGTCTTCCATGCCCTAATATCTATCTGTGCTGCAAATTTGGTGACAATCTGTGAAGTAGTTCTGATGTAATATTTCAAAGCTGATATAAAGGGAAATTGTTATCTAGAGTCTGGATCCAGATCAACTTCCAAATTCAGTGGAGTCTTATATGCCCTAATATCTATCTGTGGTGCAAATGTGGTGAGAATCTGTGTAGTAGTTAATCCTTCAAAGCCTATATAAAGTGAAATCTTGAAATCTTGATCCAGAATCTGTATCCAGATAACTTCCAAATTCAGTGGTTCTGCTATGCCCCAATTTCTATCTGTGGTGCAAATTTGAAAATCTGTGAAGTGGTTTTGACATGATCCATCAAAGCCTACACTCTAAAAAATGAACGTCTGTCTCAATGAGAAAAAGTGATGTAACAATTTGCATAGATTTTTTTTTTAAGTCATTCCAACTTTACTTCAGATATTTCAACTTAACTACAAGCCCTGGCAATAATTATGGAATCACCGGCCTTGGAGGATGTTCATTCAGTTGTTTAATTTTGTAAAACAAAAACAAAAACAAAACTAAAGTAATTTCAAATGGCAACTTTCTGGCTTTAAGAAACACTATAAGAAATCAAGAAAAAAAATTGTGGCAGTCAGTAACTGTTACTGTTTTAGACCAAGCAGAGGGAAAAAAATATGGACTCACTCAATTCTGAAGAATAAATTATGGAATCACCCTGTAAATTTTCATCCCCAAAACTAACACCTGCATCAAATCAGATCTGCTTGTTAGTCTACATCTAAAAAGGAGTGATCACACCTTGGAGAGCTGTTGCACCAAGTGGACAGACATGAATCATGGCTCCAACACGAGAGATGTCAATTGAAACAAAGGAGAGGATTATCAAACTCTTAAAAGACGGTAAATCATCACGCAATGTTGCAAAAGATGTTGGTTGTTCACAGTCAGCTGTATCTAAACTCTGGACCAAATACAAACAACATGGGAAGGTTGTTAAAGGCAAACATACTGGTAGACCAAGGAAGACATCAAAGCGTCAAGACAGAAAACTTAAAGCAATATGTCTCAAAAATCGAAAATGCACAACAAAACAAATGAGGAACCAATGGGAGGAAACTGGAGTCAATTTCTGTGACCGAACTGTAAGAAACTGCCTAAAGGAAATGGGATTTACATACAGAAAAGCTAAACGAAAGCCATCATTAACACCTAAACAGAAAAAAACAAGGTTACAATGGGCTAAGGAAAAGCAATCGTGGACTGTGGATGACTGGATGAAAGTCATATTCAGTGATGAATCTCAAATCTGCATTGGGCAAGGTGATGATGCTGGAACTTTTGTTTGGTGCCGTTCCAATGAGATTTATAAAGATGACTGCCTGAAGAGAACATGTAAATTTCCACAGTCATTGATGATATGGGGCTGCATGTCAGGTAAAGGCACTAGGGAGATGGCTGTCATTACATCATCAATAAATGCACAAGTTTACATTGATATTTTGGACACTTTTCTGATGATGAAATCATTTTTCAAGATGATAGTGCATCTTGCCATAGAGCAAAAACTGTGAAAACATTCCTTGCAAAAAGACACATAGGGTCAATGTCATGGCCTGCAAATAGTCCGGATCTTAATCCAATTGAAAATCTTTTTGGAAGTTGAAGAAAATGGTCCATGACAAGGCTCCAACCTGCAAAGCTGATCTGGCAACAGCAATCAGAGAAACTTGGAGCCAGATTGATGAAGAGTACTGTTTGTCACTCATTAAGTCCATGCCTCAGAGACTGCAAGCTGTTATAAAAGCCAGAGGTGGTGCATCAAAATACTAGTGATGTGTTGGAGCGTTCTTTTGTTTTTCATGATTCCATAATTTTTTCCTCAGAATTGAGTGATTCCATATTTTTTTCCCTCTGCTTGGTCTAAAAAAGTAACCCTTACTGACTGCCACAATTTTTTTTTCCTGATTTCTCATAGTGTTTCTTAAAACCAGAAAGTTGCCATTTGAAATGACTTTGGTTTTGTGTCATGTCTGTGATCTGCTTTTTTTCTACAAAATTAAACAACTGAATGAACATCCTCCGAGGCCGGTCATTCCATAATTTTTGCCAGGGGTTGTAGAGACGTCTTGTGGCATTAACTCAGTTGGAAATATCTCAACTGAGCATATCTCTTCAAGGTACAAACAGGACAACATATCATTCAACCACTTATGAAAACATGGAGGTGCTTCAGAGTTCCACTTTCTTAAAATCACTCTCTTTGCAATAGCCATTCCAAAGATAACTGCTTGTTTAACTGAGTGAGTGTTACGCCTGGGTCCCACCGAATAATGAAGGCTAAATAAAGGATTTAATAGTGCTGAAGCTGGAGCTGGTGCCTGAACAGCTGAGACAAGGTGGTGGTGGAAAGCTGAGAGCTGCAGTGCAGACAGCGCCAGGCTCGAGAGTTAAGCCTGGGTCCCACGGAATAATGAAGGATGAATAATGAGCCACACAGCATGTTTTCTTTGCTAAGAGAAGGTTTCTTCAACTATCGTGGGAGTTCCGTGGCTCTGAGTGGCTCTTAGAGGCATTATCTTCAGTTAACAAGGCTCCTCTCTGGGCGTGGTGCTAATTTGAAGAAGTTCAAAATTTAGCAACAACAGCATGGCACAGTTTGTGCACAAGGTTTTAGAGGGATGTGTGTGGTGCTTGCGAAGCTGCTTAAAGCCCATTATCTGTGCACCTGGCAGCTACGCAGGACCTGAGAGGCTATTTTTGGAGCAGCTGCCCTCTTGCGCACACAATTCCACCTGCTCTGTGCACTGGACGCTGTATAGAAAATAATTATTTTGTAGCAGATAATCATTTTCTACCAAACCTTGGATGCTGAAAACACCTCTAATCACTTCTGGAATCACAGAGGACTGTTTCATCTGGACTCTTCAGCTGGACTCTTTCCTGCTCCATGTGAAATGTATTTTGAACAGCTTAAGGTAACTCTTTTTAATGTTTTGATACCTTGATAAAATAGGTCCTAGCTATATCTTGTTAATGGATCACGTGTGTGCGCACTGCGCACTGAGGCAGTACTCATCATGCTCCAAAGGAGAATTTAGGCAGAACTTCAGCTCACAAAAGAGTGATTTTTCAGTCAATAATGGACAAACACAAAGTTAAAATTTAGATGACTGCGTGAAAGTGGATGTGTTTAAAGCTGCGGAAGAAATAACTCCAGTGAAGCCACTAAAAGCAGTGCGGGAGCTGTGCAGCAACACAGAAGGAAAGTGTGCAAAAGACCGATTTTGAAGACATAACACAAAGTTAAAAGTTGTATCATGGTGACTTGTAAGCTGCAGAAAAATTAAAGATTTTTTTTTTTTAAGTGATCCACAGGTGTATATAATTAAGCCTCATTGTGTATGCAGAATGGCACCATGTGCAAAACAGCAATTTTGCACAAATAAATGCAGGAACACAAAGTTAAAAGTGGGATCACGGTGTGAAAATGACTGTGTTTAAAGCCAGGGAAAAAATAAAGCCAACAAGCCACGGATGGAAAGGAAGCCAGTGAGAAGGAGCACAGAGGCGGCTCTCCAGGAATGGAGAACAGCAGCGCGTGCACGCAAAAGAGCAATTTTGCAGAAATAAACGGACGAACACAAAGTTAAAAGCAGGATCACGGTGTGTGTGTTTTAAGCCGCAGATGAAATAAAGCCATTGAGCTGTGGAGCCAGCGAGGAGCACAGAGGTGGCTGTCCAGGAAACTTTGGTTTGGTTGTACCTGGTCTGGTGCGTTACAGGTGGACAGCAGCCTGGCGCACAGCACACAACCGTGGGTCTGTACTGGAGCGTCTATTTTTGGACTGCATTTAAAAAAATGTGACATCTTTAAATGCTGCTGTGAATCTGTGAATTGAAAACCCACACTTTAAAGGGACCAGGTTTGGGAGGGCTGGAGGTTTGGACCAAACCCATGACTAAACGTGCCTCAATCACGTGTGTCTGCTTGCTGTCATCATGTGGACATAAATAAAAACATCTATTGCTGTGGTGACGGATGGAGCAAACGAACATGGATCCAAAGCAAGGGTGAAGATTGCAGGAGAAAGGTAACAGCCTTGTCTTGTGCCATGGTGTAACAAAAGTGGCAGTGATTTGTCACTGTTATACATGCCCTAGGCTGAGCATACAACATTCTCACCATAGCGATGAACTTATCACCGAAACCAAATTTGTCAAGCACAGTGAACATATACTTCCATTCAATTTGGTCAACAGCCTGCTGCGTGTCAAGTGAGACAACAGCCAAATAAGTCATCTTGTTTGAGTACATAATATTCAGTAGTCATTCGGTATTTGAAAAGGAACACCTTCCTCGAATAAATCCTGTTTTGTCACTGTGGATTATGGTACCAATATACTTATTTAATCGATTAGCCAGAATGTTGGCAACAATCTTCTTGTTGCTATTTTGAAGGCTTAAAGTGGATATGACACTTAAAGACAACATAGTCTTATTACATGTAACAAAGGTTATATAATTCGGTCAACATAAGCGTTTTGGGAAAATGGACGCGGTTCTCCCGTTATATCCAACATTTGAATGTCCTGCCACTGAAAAATGTGCACGCCCCGTGACGACCTTCCCGCAAAGCACCAAACTGGAAATACGTTACTGCCTGTAGACCATATCAGCTTGCATGCTTGACGGTTGTTGTCTACACTTTTTTGCAGCAGAAACTTTGATTAAACACAGCTCTCAGGGACTTCTCTGTCGATATGCCTGACCAGTGTGTTGCAGCATATTGCACAAACACAAGGGCGAAAGGTTTTAGCCTTTTCAAGTTTCCACAGGATGAAAATCTCTGCGAAAAGTGGGTTCAGCAAGTTCGCCGTACAAGATCAGGTCTGAATTGTATAAAGTGCATGTATAAAGTGAATTTTATTCACTTTATACATGCTTCCCTTAGGCAGTATTAAAGATTCAAAGAAATTTTATTGTCATATGCACAGTACAGAAGAACATCTTCCCTGCACAATGAAATGTGGCTACTGCATTTAACCCATCCTATTTGCCAGTAGGAGCAGAAGTCGCTATTAGGCGCCCGGGGACCAGCTCCAGATGTACATCCCTGCCTTGGTCAGCAGCAGGGCTGAGCAAACCAACACCGACCCATAACAAACAACACACACAACACACAACACATAGGCCGGCCCGGTACATAAAACATATATATGAAAGCAAAACACGAGGGAAAAGGAGAAGAAAAAAACCCCTCATAGCTGCTGCATTACACAGCGGCAATGAGGAAAAAAAAATCCCATCAGCACAGAAAAACAATAATCACAGAGACAAAACAAGGACACAGGACGACAACCGAGATTTGAAAGGACCAGTTTATCAGAACACTCCGGAAGGCAGCCTGTTCGGCGCCGTCAACGGCCTTGTCCGACAGTCCTGGAGGGGGGAGGGAACAGCCCTGCGCAGTCTGGGAAGTCCTGGACAGTTCTAACACAGTTCACGTCAGAGCTGGAGAAGCTGAGGGGAGGGGGGAAGACCAGGGAGCGAGGCTTAAGTGTTGATCTTCTGAGGAGGTTTTTATCACAGCGACCTTGAAGTGCAGCTGTATTTGGGGAAGCCAAATGAATAGCCAGATTAACAGACGCCTGAAAGATTCCACAGTTCTGAGAACAGAGTGGCTCTCAATGCATCTGAATGTAGAATGTGGTCTTCACAGACGGGCATAGCGGGTTTCCAGGGCTGCGATCTTGCTCGAGATGTTTTCCAACGCGCGGTTAACCCCCGCCGACTGCGCAGCCACTGCCTTCCCAATCGAATCAATCATATAGGGCAGCCTGGAAGGACCAATCAAAGCTGCTTCCACTTTCTTGATTTTCCGGTAAACCAGCAGAGTGCCCGCACCACACATCAGAAAGCCGGTCACCACCAAGCCGAATATGTACACATCTTCGACATCCTCCACAGAAAGCATGTAAAGGCACATGACCTGCCATCTCCTCCACGAGTCCATCATGTAACCCATCACATGCGTCCCAGCAGGACAGGTCGGGTCCTCCGCTCCCGAATGTCTTGTAGAAAAAATAGTGTCAATTGCGTTCAGAGACCACTTTAACAGATCCATTTTTGTCGTTTCCAGAAGAGCAAAGCTGCAGCCTCACAGACAACACGCCACAGAAGCAGGAAAGATAAGGAGGGAGGGAGAGGAGAAAAGTGCGTCCATCTCGGTCGAGTGCAAGCTGGCAAAAAAAAAATATTATTATAATAATAATTTCTAATGCTTTCTAATAATAATATTATTAGAAAGCATTGCTTACATTTTCATTGTTACGCAGATGATACCCAGCTTTATCTATCCATGAAGCCAGAGGACACACACCAATTAGTTAAACTGCAGGAATGTCTTACAGACATAAAGACATGGATGACCTCTAATTTCCTGCTTTTAAATTCAGATAAAACTGAAGTTATTGTACTTGGCCCCACAAATCTTTGAAACATGGTGTCTAACCAGATCCTTACTCTGGATGGCATTACCCTGACCTCCAGTAATACTGTGAGAAATCTTGGAGTCATTTTTGATCAGGATATGTCCTTCAATGTGCATATTAAACAAATATGTAGGACTGCAATATCTCTAAAATTAGAAAGGTCTTGTCTCAGAGTGATGCTGAAAAACTAATTCATGCATTTATTTCCTCTAGGTTGGACTATTGTAATTCATTATTATCAGGTTGTCCTAAAAGTTCCCTGAAAAGCCTTCAGTTAATTCAAAATGCTGCAGCTAGAGTACTAACGGGGACTAGAAGGAGAGAGCATATTTCACCCATATTGGCCTCTCTTCATTGGCTTCCTGTTAATTCTAGAATAGAATTTAAAATTATTCTTCTTACTTATAAGGTTTTGAATAATCAGGTCCCATCTTATCTTAGGGACCTCATAGTACCATATCACCCCAATAGAGCGCTTCGCTCTCAGACTGCAGGCTTACTTGTAGTTCCTAGGGTTTTTAAGAGTAGAATGGGAAGCAGAGCCTTCAGCTTTCAGGCTCCTCTCCTGTGGAACCAGCTCCCAATCCGGATCAGGGAGACAGACACCCTCTCTACTTTTAAGATTAGGCTTAAAACTTTCCTTTTTGCTAAAGCTTATAGTTAGGGCTGGATCAAGTGACCCTGAACCATCCCTTAGTTATGCTGCTATAGACTTAGACTGCTGGGGGGTTTCCCATGATGCACTGAGTGTGTCTTTCTCTTTTTGCTCTGTATGCACCACTCTGCATTTAATCATTAGTGATTGATCTCTGCTCTCTTCCACAGCATGTCTTTTTCCTGGTTCTCTCCCTCAGCCCCAACCAGTCCCAGCAGAAGACTGCCCCTCCCTGAGCCTGGTTCTGCTGGAGGTTTCTTCCTGTTAAAAGGGAGTTTTTCCTTCCCACTGTCGCCAAGTGCTTGCTCACAGGGGGTCATTTTGACCATTGGGGTTTTTCTGTAATTATTGTATGGTTTTTGCCTTACAATATAAAGCGCCTTGGGGCAACTGTTTGTTGTGATTTGGTGCTATATAAATAAAATTGATTTGATTTGATTTGATTTGACAAAGGGGACGCTATGGAGGCTGACTGTGTATTCTTTGTTGTGCTGTGCACATTTTGAAGATGGGTGTTTCAATGCCGTCTCAGCTTTGAAGGAGCAGTGTTGTGAAAGTGTCGTGACACGGACCCACAACAGGGGGCGTTAATGAACAGACAATGGATAAGCCAAGAAGTAACAATTTAATGTTGTGAATCGCACAACGAAGTATAGACAATAACAATATGGTGGAATGTCAATTTTACACAAGGTGACGTGTGGGCAGGCTCGAAGATAGAAGACGTCTGGCGAGAGAAGAGCCAGATCCCACACAGCTTCCACCACCAACGGATCTGAAGAACACCGGAGTCGCCAAGCCCTGCGCCCCAGGTGGCCACTGTCTTCAGCAGTCAGACCCAGTACTGCTGGCAGAGAACAGAAACAGAACTGATGAGTGTGAGTTCGCACACTCAGTAATCCCACAGTCAGTGTTCAGTTAGGAGGGAGAACCTCCACCTCCAGTCACACACTCGTGCAGCTCCTGTCTAACCATTTATCTGGTTGGGGTGTGAAGCGAAGCCGTCACTGATCACACCAAACGCCAATCCCACAGATAAGGAAAACACCACAGGAAAACGGCTGCAAAGAAGTTCAGATTATTACTCAATGTTTTAAGTCAGCAGAGAAAATTACCTGAATGGTAGCTGATTTCTCGGCGAGGAGGTGGAGTTGCAGTCCGGCCTTTATGGTGATGGTGATGAGATGACTGAGTGACAGCTGGTGCTGATGAAGAGTGACAGCTGTCACTCCCAGTGGCTCCGGCGCCCTCTCGTGCTTGAAGCCCGCACTCCAAGCAGGGCGCCATCTGGTGGTGGTGGGCCAGCAGTACCTCCTCTTCAGCGGCCCACACAACAAGCAGCTTGGAATAAATGTACATCACAAGAAGGTTTTGTTGCCGGGGGCTGTTTCAAGCATCTTTCCCCGCGGCACATCGACATCCACGGCAAAGCCTGTGAAGCGTAGAAAATCTGCTACATTAGACAAATGACGGAGATTGGAGGTGGGTTTCTAGAATTTTGTATGTCTCGAGCACTAGAATTTGAATGCGTTCTTTCGCAGTGCATGGTGCAATTCCATACGGCAAATCTTCATCTAAGTGAGACAGTGGCAAACATTTTCACGTCTTGTACAATCATGAAACCATAATATCCACAACGCAGTCTCATGGCAAGACGTGATTCCACAGCACAAAATATACATTAATCTTACTGTGACAAAAGACGAAAAGCGCCTCATTTTCTTCACAGCAGCACTCTTTCATTCTAATTCACTCTGTGATGGCTGCACATAATTAAAAGTGAAGCGGGGGGGGGGGGGTCAGGGGTGGTTATAGTTAGGGTTGGGGGTAGGAGTAGGGTTAGAAATAGTGAGTAAAAAAAAAAACGTCATGAAAATTTGACTCATTTCATCACGGGAGCACCTAAAAAAAAAAAAAAAAAATTAGACTGGGCTGAATACCCATGTATACATGGGTATACATGGGTATTGTATACCATGTATACCCATCCCTGGTTCTCAGGACCAGTCAGCTAAGTAGCTCTACTCTACTCTTTTCTACTTTCCTATTTTACTCTTGGTTTTTAGATATTTAGATATACCTTTGTATACTGGCATTGTTCCACCTTAGAATTATACAAGATATACCTTACTGAATTTTCATGTATGTTCGCAGAGCAGTGGACACTGTGAAAAGTATAAGCCTGCTTAAGCTAAAAAAAAAAAAATGATGCCCAGATATCACATCTACTGTATTTCACTTAACATAATCTAAATTATTTCATTTCACACAAGTCACTAAATGTAAAGAAAATGAGTTTCACAATCAAATCAATATTTTTATCTTGACAGTTTTTAGTTCAAACGAACAACTACACTTTTTACAGTGTAGTGAACTGGTCACTATGCGGAAATTGCTATTTAGATATTATTATTATTAGGTAATTATTTTCAGAATGCTGAAGGCTGATGCCTCACCAGAAAAATATGAAGCCTGTATTTGAAGTGGAATTTTTTCCACACTTTTCTGACCACTGCTTTCACAGTCATTTATTTGTTGTGGTCTGTAAAGGAAAGCATTCCCCAAATAAAATAAAATAAAATAAATACAATCGCTAATTGTCTTCTGTGCTGAAAGTTGGGTCAATCATTTTTGAACGAAAAAAAGGTTTGAACTTGGCCTATATGATTGATTATCCACTAATGTAGGGAAGAGAAATATTCCTTATAAAGGTTGATATAGATTGATTTATGGATTGCTATTTACCAGCATGGGACTAGACAAACAAAAACAAATCATAACTTATACTGTTCGGTGTAGTATGCAATGACTACAGCATCTAATGTACAGTACAGTACATTAGATATTGAAATGCTGTCTTTGGTACATATACCAGATACTCCAGGAATGTCTGTCTGGAGTGTCTTCTGATGCTGGAGAACAGAGAGGAGATGGCCCTTCTGCAGACAGTGATGCACCTGTTGATGTAAGTTTTGACTTTGTGATAAACAGAGGAGATGCAGTTTTTATTTCATGAAATATACATCTACCATTTACCGTCTTTCTCCAGACCTTTGGGAAATATGTACTAGTATTATCAATTTTTTTTATCTCACAGTTGTTGATGACAATTATCATTTTTGAACACTGCATGATACTACCATTTTATAGCAATGTATTTTTGTATGCATGTTTAGGTGAACACAACAGAAGTGTAGGTCTCGCCGTGCAGTGACATTGCTGTACAGGTGTTACTGAAACCAGTAACGCTAAGACCAAGGCTTTGCAGTTCAGAGGAAGGGGACGGAGCAAAGGTATTTCAATCAATCAATCAATCAATTTTATTTATATAGGCCAAATCACAACAAACAGTTGCCCCAAGGCACTTTATATTGTAAGGCAAGGCCATACAATAATTATGTAAAAATCCCACTGGTCAAAACGACCCCCTGTGAGCAAGCACTTGGCGACAGTGGGAAGGAAAAACTCCCTTTTAACAGGAAGAAACATCCAGCAGAACCAGGCTCAGGGAGGGGCAGTCTTCTGCTGGGACTGGTTGGGGCTGAGGGAGAGAACCAGGAAAAAGGCATGCTGTGGAGGGGAGCAGAGATCAATCACTAATGATTAAATGCAGAGTGGTGCATACAGAGCAAAAAGAGAAAGAAACACTCAGTGCATTATGGGAACCCCCCAGCAGTCTAAGTCTATAGCAGCATAACTAAGGGATGGTTCAGGGTCACCTGATCCAGCCCTAACTATAAGCTTTAGCAAAAAGGAACGTTTTAAGCCTAATCTTAAAAGTAGAGAGGGTGTCTGTCTCCCTGATCCAAATTGGGAGCTGGTTCCACAGGAGAGGAGCCTGAAAGCTGAAGGCTCTGCCTCCCGTTCTACTCTTACAAACCCTAGGAACTACAAGTAAGCCTGCAGTCTGAGAGCGAAGTGCTCTATTGGGGTGATATGGTACTTTGAGGTCCCTAAGATAAGAAGGGACCTGATTATTCAAAACCTTATAAGTAAGAAGAAGAATTTTAAATTCTATTCTAGAATTAACAGGAAGCCAATGAAGAGAGGCCAATATGGGTGAGATATGCTCTCTCCTTCTAGTCCCCGTCAGTACTCTAGCTGCAGCATTTTGAATTAACTGAAGGCTTTTCAGGGAACTTTTAGGACAACCTGATAATAATGAATTACAATAGTCCAGCCTAGAGGAAATAAATGCATGAATTAGTTTTTCAGCATCACTCTGAGACAAGACCTTTCTAATTTTAGAGATATTGCGTAAATGCAAAAAAGCAGTCTTACATATTTGTTTAATATGCACTTTGAATGACATATCCTGATCAAAAATGACTCCAAGATTTCTCACAGTATTACTAGAGGTCAGGGTAATGCCATCCAGAGTAAGGATCTGGTTAGACACCATGTTTCTAAGATTTGTGGAGCCAAGTACAATAACTTCAGTTTTATCTGAGTTTAAAAGCAGGAAATTAGAGGTCATCCATGTCCTTATGTCTGTAAGACAATCCTGCAGTTTAGCTCATTGGTGTGTGTCCTCTGGCTTCATGGATAGATAAAGCTGGGTATCATCTGCGTAACAATGAAAATTTAAGCAATGCCGTCTAATAATACTGCCTAAGGGAAGCATGTATAAAGTGAATAAAATTGGTCCTAGCACAGAACCTTGTGGAACTCCATAATTAACCTTAGTCTGTGAAGAAGATTCCCCATTTACATGAACAAATTGTAATCTATTAGATAAATAGGATTCAAACCACCGCAGCGCAGTGCCTTTAATACCTATGGCATGCTCTAATCTCTGTAATAAAATTTTATGGTCAACGGTATCAAAAGCAGCACTGAGGTCTAACAGAACAAGCACAGAGATGAGTCCACTGTCTGAGGCCATAAGAAGATCATTTGTAACCTTCACTAATGCTGTTTCTGTACTATGATGAATTCTAAAACCTGACTGAAACTCTTCAAATAGACCATTCCTCTGCAGATGATCAGTTAGCTGTTTTACAACTACCCTTTCAAGAATTTTTGAGAGAAAAGGAAGGTTGGGGATTGGCCTATAATTAGCTAAGATAGCTGGGTCAAGTGATGGCTTTTTAAGTAATGGTTTAATTACTGCCACCTTAAAAGCCTGTGGTACATAGCCAACTAACAAAGATAGATTGATCATATTTAAGATCGAAGTATTTGATGATGATAATTTTCAGCTGGCAACTCATGATCAAAAAAATTTCCATATCTAACGGGAAACCATTCTGTTATCATTAATCTGTCATTTGGTTCATACGTCACTGATGATAAGCCACCCCTTCCTCATACATGTATCGTTCTATCTGCAGTAGAATTTTGTAGACGAATAGAGGCATTTCACACACCATTTACTTCCCTACATACATAAACATGGAACCACATGTCTGTACCAATCCCCAATTTTCAAGGAAAGACAAATTTCTTACTTTGAAAAAAAAAACATTGTGATGTTTTGCACTGTTGCTTTCCTTCTGGTGTGCAGACCTTAGCTCCAGCAACTGTCACAGTGGCCACGCAAATGGATGACGATGACGTCACTGCCCAGCACATTGTGGAGGAGGACAACATGTCAATATCCTCAGCAGAGGACCGGATGTCTGTGAGTGCTGATGACCCAGACTACGAGCCATCCGCAGGAGATAAGTCAGAGTATGATACCCCTGTAGCCAACAACATAAATCCCCAGCCACAGCAGCAAGGCCGCAGATTTTACTTGGTATTCTGAGCCTGCTTGGCACAGCTGATGGCAACTTGGTGCAGATGTCCTTTGTGCGGCTTTAGGATACTTGAACTCTCATGCAAAGAAGTGGGAACACTGCTTTGGATATCCCTCAGTTGCAAGGAGTGTGGCCACAAGAGAAACTGGGACAGTCAGCCCTTCTTCGGCATAACTGCAGCTGGCAATATCTTGTTGTCAGCTGCCATCTTATTCAGTGGAGCAACCTTGATGAAAGTGCTCCATGCCATCTCCTACATGGGAGTCGCTGTGATGTCTGTTAGGTCATTCTTCCACCACCAGGAACAAGTATTGTTCAAGGTCGTGAAGCGACTGTGGATAGAGCAGCAACTCTCCATGCTGAACCTGCTACGAGCTGAGGGAGAACCTCTTGTCTGTGGTGGCGATGGCAGAGTGGATACTCCAGGGCACAGTGTCAAATATGGCACATACACGATGGTGGAGCTCCGGAAAACAGCTGTCATTGATGTCCAACTTGTTCAGGTACATTTTGCATATACTGAGTATACCTCATATAGAAAACTGGCTCTAGACCTGAAATCACAGACCATATGAAATTAGTGTTTCTTGAAATCTTTTAGGTGCTATGTAGTTTTGACCAGGGTTGTTTTCAAAAAAGTATTCTGAGGAGATGATGCCATTTAGATATGTGCATGTGTACAGTAGCTCATATGTAACTACTAGTCCTCACCACAGACAGAAATAATTCCAGTCACTATTTTAATATTGTGCCACTGTTACTGTGCTACTGTGTTAGAGCAATGAGGTTGGAGGGAGTTACCATATGGAGCAGGAGGGGTTGCGGCGGTCGCTGGAGAACATCGAGGAGTACGTGGATGTTGGGACTCTTGTCACCGACTGCCACGTAGAAATCAACAAGATGGTGAGAGGGAGGAGTACCCAGGAATACGTCACTTCTTTGACATATGGCATGTTGCCAAAGGTGAGTGCAAATTGTTCAAGCATGTTTATTGCTTCACATGCAATTTCCAACATGCATTTAAGAAATCCTTGCACTTCACCCCGAAGATGTTTCACTGCTCTCACAAGGGCATGGAGTGCATGTAATCAAACAAAGGTCTTCTGTGATGTTTTTTGAACTGTGCATCATGTGTATGTGTCTCACTGTTTTTAAATAGATTTTAGGACCCAGGTTTTAAAGATGACGTTGTTTGACTAAGTTTTTACTTTTTTTTTTCAATTTAAATTTCCTTTATATAGCGCCAAATCACAACAGAGTTGCCTCAAGGCGCTTCACATAGGTAAGGTCTAACCTTACCAACGCCCAGAGCAACAGCGGTAAGGAAAAACTCCCTCTGAGGAAGAAACCTCAAGCAGACCAGACTCAAAGGGGTGACCCTCTGCTTGGCCATGCTACAAACATAAATTACAGAAACAATTCACAGAACAATCCACGGATGAATATACAAGAATTGCTGTTTGTGCACAGGACAGGAGGATCGTCAACACAAATACAACTCCCATCTCTGGATGGAGCTGCACCTTAAACAGAGAAAAAACAGTATCACATATCACATTGCTCCCACATTGTTTAATTGCCAGTTTTCTTCAGACAAGTCAGGAGATGGATACATGAATATTTCCAAGTCATTGAATATGTCTTGAACTTTGTTTACATCAGTTATGAAGAAATACAAACAATATGGCACTCTATGGTAAATCTGTGTGGAGTAGACAGTTCTCAAAAACTGACTGACTGTGCAGGAAGGAGAACAGTGAGGAAAGCCACCAAGACACCCAGACAACCCAGAAGAAGTTACAGGCTTCTGTGGCTGTGTTGAAGAAATTTGCACAGTGCAAACTCTGCGTTTTGTATCTCCAGTTATAAAGCTTCATGATGAAATGGTATAGAGGAGGGTCTTCTTTCACTAAAACATCAAATATAGGCTTGCATCTCAAATGTACCTTCTGGCAAATTGTAGGTGAACTTTCAGGTCTTCTTTTTAAGAAAATCCTCCTCTGCTCCACTTCATGATGAAGCTGTATAACTGGGGATATAAAATCCAAAACTTGCACTGTACACAATTTCTCCAATCACAGCCACAGAAGCCTATAACTTCTTCTGGGTTCTCTGGGTGTCTCTATTGGCTTTCCTCAATCTTCTCCTTCTTGCACAGTCACTTAGCTTTTCAGAACTGTCTACTCCACATAGATTTACCATAGCATACCATATACAACCCCTGGCAAAAATTATGGAATCACCGGCCTCAGAGGATGTTCATTCAGTTGTTTAATTTTGTAGAAAAAAAGCAGATCACAGACATGACACAAAACTAAAGTCATTTCAAATGGCAACTTTCTGGCTTTAAGAAACACTATAAGAAATCAATCAATCAATCAATCAATTTTTTTTTATATAGCGCCAAATCACAACAAACAGTTGCCCCAAGGCGCCTTAAATTGTAAGGCAAGGCCATACAATAATTATGTAAAACCCCAACGGTCAAAACGACCCCCTGTGAACAAGCACTTGGCTACAGTGGGAAGGAAAAACTCCCTTTTAACAGGAAGAAACCTCCAGCAGAACCAGGCTCAGGGAGGGGCAGTCTTCTGCTGGGACTGGTTGGGGCTGAGGGAGAGAACCAGGAAAAAGACATGCTGTGGAGGGGAGCAGAGATCGATCACTAATGATTAAATGCAGAGTGGTGCATACAGAGCAAAAGAGAAAGAAACAGTGCATCGTGGGAACCTGTATAATAAATGTTATTGTGCTGTTTTGCACCTGTCTTAACGTAACCCTGAGAATTTAATTTTGTTTTAGCACTCTGGGGTCAGTCTGAACTGGGAGCGAAGAGCTGGATGTACTTGTTATTATTACACTGATAGCACGACTTTGTTTTCGTAGCCACTAATGACTGGGAATGAAGCATGCTGGGATCATTCTGAACTGGGAGTGAAGAACTGCTTTTATTAAATAACTTTCAGATGCCTGTTGATTAAAGAAATTATGTGCGCCAGGGAGGTTGAGTTGGCCACTCACCCTCCCTTCGCGGACACACTAGAAAAGAGGGAGTAGAACCATGCTTCAACAGAGTCTGCTGCGGGTTAACGTACGAACGCCCAGCCGGTTGACAGGCGCACTCTGCTGAAGGTGTTGGCTCTCCACCTTAAAGGCGTCACGGTAAGAGAAAAATGCGCTGCAACCACTTGTGTTTGATGTAACTGCTTTTGTGGGGAATAAATATACGCCTTTTTATTCTAGCAAAATGCAGTCTGTGTGATCATTTCTGTGTGCCGATCTGACCGAACCTTGTGTTTCAAAACATTTTTGGCGTTGTCGGCAGGATACGGTTACGCTCAGACTACACACAGAAATGTCTTGCTTTAGATTGGGAAAGAGAGATGCGGAGGTGGCATCTCAACAGGAAGAAGTGGTCCCTGGGTGGGATGGGATCACTTCTAAGGAAATAGGCCAGCTTCTACGGCGACGTGGGGGACGCCCTGGGTCGTGGACTGGAGCAATTCCCACCGCGACTCCGCCAGTTTTATGTGAAATGTTGAAACGGGTGGAGGTTAAAGATAAAGCTCCATTGGGAGGAATTAGTGAAATGATGTGGATTTGTGCAGAAGCCTGGAAAGAGCGGGTTTTAACTTTAGATACAGTCCGCTCATCAGAATGTGCTAAATCACAAAAGGTGACAAGATTAGAACAACAAGTGAAGCAATTGGAAATTCAAGCCGAAGAAATAGACGGTGTACCAACTTCCGTCTTGGCTGAAAAATGTAAACAAAAAGGATTGAAAGTGACTTGTGTGTCAGGGATGCGCCCTGATATGTTTGATTTGGCCTCATTGTTGAAAGAAATTGTGCAGGGAGAAAAGAAAGGAGTGAAACCTAGTGCCCCTCCCCTACAGGAGGAGGAGGAGGAGGACTCTGATGATGATCAGCTGCAAATAGCTGCAGGCCGGAAAGGAAAGAAAGACAAAAAGAAGGAAAAATAAAGAAAGGCGTTCTTGGAGCTTTGACCCTTGCGAGGAAGATTAGGATGATGGTCAAACTCTTGTGGCCCGCCGAGAATTAAAACAATGGTTCACAAGTGATATTAGACCCCATGTGTGATTAGAAATATTTTGGAAAAAATCAGTTCAAGTCACCTCGGCTTTAGTGGACACAGGAGCGGAGGCCTCATTGATTCATGGAAATCCAGAGAAAATGAAGGGACCTATAGTTCCCTTAACTGGATTAGGCGGACAATTGGTGTATGGAAAAAATATATCGATACCGCTTAAAATTGGAAATATGCCAATTAAAGTGTACACTGTAATAGTGACTCCAATTAATGAATGGATAAGTGGCATGGATATTTTAGCTGGAATGACTTTGCATTTAGAACAGGTTAAATTTCAATTTGGGATAGCAAACATAAGAATGATTCTGGTGGGAAAAGTAAAAATGAAACCTTTTCCCATTCCAGAGGCTACATGTGTGATTAATCAGAAACAATATCGTATTCCTGGAGGACAAGCAGAAATTACTGCAACCATAAAAGACTACTTGGAGGCAGGAGTTTTGAAACCAGTGACAACAAAATGGAATAATCCATTGTGGCCAGTCCGTAAATCGGATGGTACATGGAGAATGACTGTAGACTTTAGAGGTCTAAATAAACATACACCGGCTTTGACTTCAGCTGTACCTGATGCTGTGAGTATAATTGAACGAGTGCAACATCATAGTGGTACGTGGTATGCTGTTATAGATTTGGCCAATGCATTCTTTACCATACCAATCCCAGAGGATAGGATGGAACAGTTTGCATTTACGTGGGAAGGACGGCAATATACATTCACAAGATTGCCACAAGGATATTTACACAGTCCCACTATTTGTCATAGAGTGGTGGCGGAGCATTTGGAACAGTTCCAGGTTCCAATGGGAATGATGATCTCACATTACATTGATGACATTATGCTTCAAGAAGATACAGAAGCAGAAGTAGTGGAATATCTACCGAAATTAGTGACTCATATGAAATCATTTGGCTGGGAAATTAATCCAGCAAAGATTCAGGGACCAGCTCAAACAGTGAAATTCTTAGGAATAGTTTGGAATAAAGGAGAGAGGGAAATCACACAAAAAGCTAAAGAGAGAATAGCTAACTTTCCAGTACCTCACAGTAAGACAGATGCACAACGATATATTGGTTTATTTGGATTTTGGAGACATCATATTCCACATTTAGGACAGATTTTGCAGCCTCTGTACCGGTGTACTAGGAAAAAGGAGGATTTTGTGTGGGGAGAGGAACAACAATGTTCATTTGACATGGCAAAAGAAGCCATACAACAAGCTGTGTCTTTAGGGAAAATGCAATCAGGACCAGTAGAACTTCAAGTGTCTGCTCTAAATGATTATGCTAATTGGAGCTTATGGCAAAAACAAAACAGGATACGAAAACCTTTAGGATTCTGGTCGAGAAAACTCCCGGACGCAGGTATGCGTTATACACCTTTTGAAAAACAGCTTTTAGCATGCTATTGGGCGTTGATTGAAACTGAATCACAAACGGTGGGACATGAAGTAATGATGAGGACACAGATACCTATTCTCTCATGGGTGATGAGTAATCCCACCACTCACCGAATAGGGACAGCTCAGGAGGCTAGTGTGATAAAATGGAAATGGTATGTGTCAGAGCGTGTAAAACCAGGTGAAAAAGGGGTGTCATTGCTGCATGAACAAGTAGCTGATGCTCCTGAGGAAGATGAGGAACCTTTTGAAGTTCAACCATTGGAGGAATCTCCTGTTAAAGCAGGAAAAAGGTGGGATGATTTGTCAGATGATGAGAAAAGTCGAGCATGGTTCACTGATGGTTCCTGTCAATATCAAGCAGGAAAAAGGCGATGGAAAGCAGGAGCTTTTAATCCACAATTAGGTCAGTCTCTGGAAGAATTAGGAGAAGGAAAAAGCAGTCAGTGGGCGGAGTTGAAGGCCGTGCATATGGTGGTCATGCAGGGAGGACCACAGGGCCTCCATATTTATACAGATTCATGGTCAGTGACCCAAGGACTACTTACCTGGATGCCTACATGGCATGCCACTAATTGGAAAATACATTCTAAAGAAGTTTGGGGAAGAGAATTGTGGGAAGACATTTGGGAAAAGGCTAAAACAATTCCTATTACTGTGATGCATGTAGATGCACACACTAATGGACAAGACTCAGAAGCTTTATATAATAAAGCTGCAGATCAATTAGTAAGAGTAATGATTGAATTAAGACAATCCAGCCCAGGATTGGCTAGATGGGCTCATGTCAAAGCAGGACATTGGGGGGTTCAAGGTACCCTAAAATGGGCCAGAGATCGAGGTATTGATCTAAAATTGGATGATGTGAAAACAGCAATCACTGAGTGTGAACAATGTCAACACCACCGGAAGGGTGTACCTCAACATTTGCATGGGCAGTTAAATCGTGGAAAAAGTCCTGGTCAAATTTGGCAGTTAGATTTTATTGGACCACTGCCCATGTCTAAGGGATGTAGACATGCATGCACTGCTGTAAATACATTTTCTGGGGTCTTGGTAGTGCATCCATGTAAATTTGCAAATCAAATGGCCACACTTAAGTGTTTGAAAATAATACAGCAGTATTATGGTTTGCCAGTACAGATTCAAACTGATAATGGCACTCACTTTACAGGAAATAAAGTGAAAGAGTGGGCCAAAGAACATCATGTTGAATGGATTTATCATATTCCCTATTACCCGCAAGCGGCGGGGTTAATAGAGCGAATGAACGGGCTTCTTAAAGAGACCCTACGGAAGCTGTCAAAAGATCGCACTATGCGACATTGGAAACAGGACTTGACTACTGCTGTGGATCAGCTGAACAATCGACCTTTAGGGTCGGGATCCACACCCTTGATAAGAATGATTTCAGGAGAAATGATAGAGCATACTACAGAAAGCATCAAAATGTGGAAAATTGATCCACAAGCGGAATTAAGGACATTGACAACCGTTCAGGGCTAGGTTTACAGTGTCCAAAAGGGACATATGGGCATGTCCTGCCACGTAGTGGTCTATCACTCAAAGGGCTAACTATTCAAGCCGGAGTGATAGATGCAGATTATCAAGGTGAGATTGGAGTGGTTTGTAGATTGTTTGGAGAACAACCCCTGATATTGAACAAAGGGGACAAAATTGCTCAATTAATCATTAAACCCTGTGAAATGGGGTTGGTACAGGAGATACCAAAACCCGTAGTAATAACTACACGAGGAACACAAGGTTTTGGTTCCTCAGATCAAGCAGGTGCCAAAGTTTGGGTGAAACAACCTAACGGACCGCCTAAGGCGGCAGAAATTATAGCTCAAGGGAATGATGCAACTGTTAGTATACTCTATCAGGGTGAAGAAAAATGGATAAATGTGCCTGTATCAAAGTGTTATGTAAGAGAAGACTAATCGTTGTCATTCTACCCGTAGTTACACTTGTGTTGTCTAGGCTCGGATTGATGCCCTGCTGGGAGTTGCTGATCGGGCGATCGAGGACCACAAGAGGCGGGCGTCGCTATGGCAACCAGTGGAAGCCCCGGGATTGGAGGTGTCGGCTGCTGGGTCATACTCCTCCTTGTAGGTGGTGCCATGGTCTCCAGCTGCTGGGGATGATGGAAGGAAACGAACTTGAAGAGATACCATTGTTCCAAACAGGATGGAAGAACTCCGCCAACAACAGAACGCAAGATGATTACACCTGCACCAGTAATTGCAAACTATGGCGATGTGTGAACTGTTTTGCCAGACACCATATACCAGTATTTACTATGGGATGTAATGTCACTCTTAAGGCTAGAGTGAACATGTGTGTGTTTAATATGACAAGTAAATCGTGTAGTAATGTCAATGGAACCACCTGGACTATTAAACCGTGGAGTAAAGTAATGCTCAGTAATAGTACTGAAATTAAAGGGAGGAGATCATTCCTGTACATGCTGTGGGTACTACCAAAAGAGGCTAAGGCAACACAAACCCAGGTTGCACCTTTAATTGATACCTGCACCTATTTGGCACAAGCAACTGTGAAGACAAAAGTCCAAATATTCCGGTATGTAGAAGACGTCGAAGGGCATGGTATGATACTCTATTAGGAGGAACAGGGACTGTCCTGGGAGTATCAAACACAGTTGATAATGAGGTAACTAGAACAATGCTATCTAATACTGGACAATATTCATCTCAAGCGCTCCATCAGGTTGGAGAGTGGTTACCAACCGCATTGGTGGGGCAATTACAAAATGCTAATTTATGGCAAAAAAGTTTTCAATGGCAATTGAAATTATGGAATGAAACTTATGATGCATTTAAAAATATTTCGCATATGGGAAATTGGACAGCATGTACATTACAAACCATTCATGCAGAGGCTCAAAGGGAAAGATTTCAGCGAATAGTTACTACAGGGAACTATCATGATTGGAGAAGGATTTGGAACATTAGCAACACCTTATGGTTAAAGCTACATCCAGCATATACACAATGTAATGAAACAGTATGTACTGGGTATTGGACCCAGTACAATGTGACACAACCAAAGGTTGTTTGTAAATATCAAGTGTTACCTGTGATAACGGCTAATGGTTATTGGTTCTTGCATATGGATGGAGAGTGGTTAGAACCAAAAACTAATATGACTTTTGATACCAAAATGTGTGACAAAACAGATAAAGGTATGGCCTGTGTGCTGCAAACGGGATATGCCAATCCATGTCTAACCGACTCAGAGGTTGTACTTTGTGACTGGACTAGGGAAACACCAAGAGAAATGTTGTGGCAGATCGGCCCACATGCTCTGTGTGTTGCAACAATGAAAAATAATTCACAAGTACCTTCGGTTCCGTTTACTGGCTGCCTGAACAATGTGCACTTATGGCATTGGGGAGACCGGACGTATCGTTTGACTAATTATTCTGTATCAAGTCGGCTGACTTCGGTACAATGGGATGTATTGCATTCCCCATGGAGTCTTTCCCTGGAGCGTTTCAAATGCGCATTGGAACAATCTACGGAAATTCAGCAATTAATAGAGTCACATACGTCCAACATCTCCAGTCTCATGGTGTCTACATTGATAGCTAGTGACCGGGTAAAACATGTGGCAAAATTAGTACAGCAAGCATCAGCACATCATTGGTGGGATATCTTTTCAGGGATGTCTGTCACTGCCAGGAGTACCTTAGTGCCACCTTTGATACTATTAATTATAGCAATATGTGTGATGACTTTTTGTAACACTTTTACATGTATCTATGTTATACGTTTAAGGCGAGAGGTGGAATGGGTAATATTTCAACGAATGCGATGAAATTGACACTGTTAATTCATGATCCTTTTGGAGTAAACCAATATAATGTTACATTAGACCCCACAACATCGGGTTTTGTATATGAGTATATTGTTTGGGACAGGTATAATCACGACTATATTACTCAAAATTTTGTTTGTGAATCACTAGAAGAAATGTGGGAAATGCTATGGCAGGACATAATCATTGGAATAGGCTGGAACCCAGCCTTACCTGAATCTGTTGGTGGTTACATAAATTGACTGGTGCAAAACACCAAGAGTGGAATGTATAATAAATGTTATTGTGCTGTTTTGCACCTGTCTTAACGTAACCCTGAGAATTTAATTTTGTTTTAGCACTCTGGGGTCAGTCTGAACTGGGAGCGAAGAGCTGGATGTACTTGTTATTATTACACTGATAGCACGACTTTGTTTTCGTAGCCACTAACGACTGGGAATGAAGCATGCTGGGATCATTCTGAACTGGGAGTGAAGAACTGCTTTTATTAAATAACTTTCAGATGCCTGTTGATTAAAGAAATTATGTGCGCCAGGGAGGTTGAGTTGGCCACTCACCCTCCCTTCGCGGACACACTAGAAAAGAGGGAGTAGAACCATGCTTCAACAGAGTCTGCTGCGGGTTAACGTACGAACGCCCAGCCGGTTGACAGGCGCACTCTGCTGAAGGTGTTGGCTCTCCACCTTAAAGGCGTCACGGTAAGAGAAAAATGCGCTGCAACCACTTGTGTTTGATGTAACTGCTTTTGTGGGGAATAAATATACGCCTTTTTATTCTAGCAAAATGCAGTCTGTGTGATCATTTCTGTGTGCCGATCTGACCGAACCTTGTGTTTCAAAACAGAACCCCCCAGCAGTCTACGTCTATAGCAGCATAACTAAGGGATGGTTCAGGGTCACCTGATCCAGCCCTAACTATAAGCTTTAGGAAAAAGGAAAGTTTTAAGCCTAATCTTAAAAGTAGAGAGGGTGTCTGTCTCCCTGATCTGAATTGGGAGCTGGTTCCACAGGAGAGGAGCCTGAAAACTGAAGGCTCTGCCTCCCATTCTACTCTTACAAACCCTAGGAAATACAAGTAAGCCTGCAGTCTGAGAGCGAAGCGCTCTATTGGGGTGATATGGTACTACGAGGTCCCTAAGATAAGATGGGACCTGATTATTCAAAACCTTATAAGTAAGAAGAAGAATTTTAAATTCTATTCTAGAGTTAACAGGAAGCCAATGAAGAGAGGCCAATATGGGTGAGATATGCTCTCTCCTTCTAGTCCCCGTTAGTACTCTAGCTGCAGCATTTTGAATTAACTGAAGGCTTTTTAGGGAACTTTTAGGACAACCTGATAATAATGAATTACAATAGTCCAGCCTAGAGGAAATAAATGCATGAATTAGTTTTTCAGCATCACTCTGAGACAAGACCTTTCTAATTTTAGAGATATTGCGTAAATGCAAAAAAGCAGTCCTACATATTTGTTTAATATGCACTTTGAATGACATATCCTGATCAAAAATGACTCCAAGATTTCTCACAGTATTACTAGAGGTCAGGGTAATGCCATCCAGAGTAAGGATCTGATTAGACACCATGTTTCTAAGATTTGTGGGGCCAAGTACAATAACTTCAGTTTTATCTGAGTTTAAAAGCAGGAAATTAGAGGTCAGCCATGTCTTTATGTCTGTAAGACAATCCTGCAGTTTAGCTAATTGGTGTGTGTCCTCTGGCTTCATGAATAGATAAAGCTGGGTATCATCTGCGTAACAATGAAAATTTAAACAATACCATCTAATAATACTGCCTAAGGGAAGCATGTATAAAGTGAATAAAATTGGTCCTAGCACAGAACCTTGTGGAACTCCATAATTAACTTTAGTCTGTGAAGAAGATTCCCCATTTACATGAACAAATTGTAATCTATTAGACAAATATGATTCAAACCACCGCAGCGCAGTGCCTTTAATACCTATGGCATGCTCTAATCTCTGTAATAAAATTTTATGGTCAACAGTATCAAAAGCATCACTGAGGTCTAACAGAACAAGCACAGAGATGAGTCCACTGTCCGAGGCCATAAGAAGATCATTTGTAACCTTCACTAATGCTGTTTCTGTACTATGATGAATTCTAAAACCTGACTGAAACTCTTCAAATAGACCATTCCTCTGCAGATGATCAGTTAGCTGTTTTACAGCTACCCTTTCAAGAATTTTTGAGAGAAAAGGAAGGTTGGAGATTGGCCTATAATTAGCTAAGATAGCTGGGTCAAGTGATGGCTTTTTAAGTAATGGTTTAATTACTGCCACCTTAAAAGCCTGTGGTACATAGCCAACTAACAAAGATAGATTGATCATATTTAAGATCGAAGCATTAAATAATGGTAGGGCTTCGTTGAGCAGCCTGGTAGGAATGGGGTCTAATAAACATGTTGATGGTTTGGATGAAGTAACTAATGAAAATAACTCAGACAGAACAATCGGAGAGAAAGAGTCTAACCAAATACCGGCATCACTGAAAGCAGCCAAAGATAACGATATATCTTTGGGATGGTTATGAGTAATTTTTTCTCTAATAGTTAAAATTTTGTTAGCAAAGAAAGTCATGAAGTCAATACTAGTTAAAGTTTATGGAATACTCAACTCAATAGAGCTCTGACTCTTTGTCAGCCTGGCTACAGTGCTGAAAAGAAACCTGGGGTTGTTCTTATTTTCTTCAATTAGTGATGAGTAGAAAGATGTCCTAGCTTTACGGAGGGCTTTTTTATAGAGCAACAGACTCTTTTTCCAAGCTAAGTAAAGATCTTCTAAGTTAGTGAGACGCCATTTCCTCTCCAACTTACGGGTTATCTGCTTTAAGCTACGAGTTTGTGAGTTATACCACAGAGTCAGGCACTTCTGATTTAAAGCTCTCTTTTTCAGAGGAGCTACAGCATCCAAAGTTGTCTTCAATGAGGATGTAAAACTATTGACGAGATACTCTATCTCACTTACAGAGTTTAGGTAGCTACTCTGCACTGTGTTGTTATATGGCATTAGAGAACATAAAGAAGGAATCATATCTTAAACCTAGTTACAGCGCTTTCTGAAAGACTTCTAGTGTAATGAAACTTATTCCCCACTGCTGGGTAGTCCATCAGAGTAAATGTAAATGTTATTAAGAAATGATCAGACAGAAGGGAGTTTTCAGGGAATACTGTTAAGTCTTCTATTTCCATACCATAAGTCAGAACAAGATCTAAGATATGATTAAAGTGGTGGGTGGACTCATTTACATTTTGAGCAAAGCCAATTGAGTCTAATAATAGATTAAATGCAGTGTTGAGGCTGTCATTCTCAGCATCTGTGTGGATGTTAAAATCGCCCACTATAATTATCTTATCTGAGCTAAGCACTAAGTCAGACAAAAGGTCTGAAAATTCACAGAGAAACTCACAATAACGACCAGGTGGACGATAGATAATAACAAATAAAACTGGTTTTGGGGACTTCCAATTTGGATGGACAAGACTAAGAGTCAAGCTTTCAAATGAATTAAAGCTCTGTCTGGGTTTTTGATTAATTAATAAGCTGGAATGGAAGATTGCTGCTAATCCTCCGCCCCGGCCCGTGCTACGAGCATTCTGACAGTTAGTGTGACTCGGGGGGTGTTGACTCATTTAAACTAACATATTCATCCTGCTGTAACCAGGTTTCTGTAAGGCAGAATAAATCAATATGTTGATCAATTATTATATCATTTACCAACAGGGACTTAGAAGAGAGAGACCTAATGTTTAATAGACCACATTTAACTGTTTTAGTCTGTGGTGCAGTTGTTTGTGCTATATTATTTTTTCTTTTTGAATTTTTATGCTTAAATAGATTTTTGCTGGTTGTTGGTGGTCTGGGAGCAGGCACCGTCTCTACAGGGATGGGGTAATGAGGGGATGGCAGGGGGAGAGAAGCTGCAGAGAGGTGTGTAAGACTACAACTCTGCTTCCTGGTCCCAACCCTGGATAGTCACGGTTTGGAGGATTTAAGAAAATTGGCCAGATTTCTAGAAATGAGAGCTGCTCCATCCAAAGTGGGATGGATGCCGTCT
Organism: Thalassophryne amazonica; assembly: GCF_902500255.1. Taxonomy (NCBI): domain Eukaryota; kingdom Metazoa; phylum Chordata; class Actinopteri; order Batrachoidiformes; family Batrachoididae; genus Thalassophryne; species Thalassophryne amazonica. Next base: position 97,371,310 of record NC_047103.1, on the reverse strand, counting down.
CTCCTAACAAGACCAGGTTTTCCCCAGAAAATCAAGAAAATCAAGAAAAAAGATTGTGGCAGTCAGTAACGGTTACTTTTTTAGACCAAGCAGAGGAAAAAAATATGGAATCACTCAATTCTGAGGAAAGAATTATGGAATCACCCTGTAAATTTTCATCCCCCAAATTAACACCTGCATCTAATCAGATCTGCTCATTGACATTGACCCTATGCCATGACATTGACCCTATGTGTTTTTGCAGTTTTTGCTCTATGGCAAGATGCATTAAAAATATCAACATAAACTTGTGCATTTATTGATGATGTAATGACAGCCATCTCCCCAGTGCCTTTACCTGACATGCAGCCCCATATCATCAATGACTGTGGAAATTTACATGTTCTCTTCAGGCAGTCATCTTTATAAATCTCATTGGAAAGGCACCAAACAAAAGTTCCAGCATCATCACCTTGCCCAATGCAGATTCGAGATTCATCACTGAATATGACTTTCATCCAGTCATCCACAGTCCACAATTGCTTTTCCTTAGCCCATTGTAACCTTGTTTTTTTTCTGTTTAGGTGTTAATGATGCCTTTCGTTTAGCTTTTCTGTATGTAAATCCCATTTCCTTTAGGCGGTTTCTTACAGTTCGGTCACAGACGTTGACTCCAGTTTCCTTCCATTTGTTCCTCATTTGTTTTGTTGTACATTTTTCGATTTTTGAGACATATTGCTTTAAGTTTTCTGTCTTGACGCTTTGATGTCTTCCTTGGTCTACCAGTATGTTTGCCTTTAACAACCTTCCCATGTTGTTTGTATTTGGTCCAGAGTTTAGACACAGCTGACTGTGAACAACCAACATCTTTTGCAACACTGCGTGATGATTTACTCTCTTTTAAGAGTTTGATAATCCTCTCCTTTGTTTCAATTGACATCTCTCGTGTTGGAGCCATGATTCATGTCAGTCCACTTGGTGCAACAGCTCTCCAAGGTGTGATCACTCCTTTTTAGATGCAGACTAACGAGCAGATCTGATATGATGCAGGTGTTAGTTTTGGGGATGAAAATTTACAGGGTGATTCCATAATTGTTTCCTCAGAATTGAGTGATTCCATATTTTTTTCCTCTGCTTGGTCTAAAAAAGTAACCGTTACTGACTGCCACAATCTTTTTTTCTTGATTTCTTATAGTGTTTCTTAAAGCCAGAAAGTTGCCATTTGCAATGACTTTAGTTCTGTGTCATGTCTGTGATCTGCTTTTTTTCTACAAAATTAAACAACTGAATGAACATCCTCCGAGGCCGGTGATTCCATAATTTTTGCCAGGGGTTGTATTAATACATTCCAACACATATTCACTGGCTTGGAAATGTTCATGTATCCATCCCCTGACTTGTCTGAAGAAAACTGGCAATAAAACTGATTATTTATTACAAAAGGGGCCCATTACTTATGCAACCCATCATCTTGTCTTTTATATTTTTAATTAATTTATGTCAAGTTGTAGAGATTTCCTTTCAGTTTGATAATTTTATTACTTTTTGTATTTGAAATGTCATAAACAAATTAAAATTTGTGAAATTTTTCTATTGAGAAGTCTGGTTTACTTTTTGTATTTGAAATGTCATAAACAAATTAAAATTTGTGAAATACCAAGGGACTGAATACTTTTGCAAGCCACTGTATTTGCAGCCGCCTTGCTGCCACTTGCCAGGACACTCTTGTAAAAGAGATTTTTCATCTCAATGAGTTTTTATGCTGGTTAAATAAAGGTTTGATGATGATGGTGTATGCTCTTGTCAAACTGTTTTTGTTTGTTTTTTGTTTGTTTGTTTGTTTGTTTTTGTTATTTGTTCCATTTCAAAATGACTGATCTGTTTGTGATTTCATTTCAGGGTGATCCTTGATGCCATGCACTTCAATGAAAAGGCAAACAGGGCACAGGCGAGCACAAAGTACGGCCAGGTCATGTGGAACATCAACTACCTAAAGTACAAAAAGGGAGGGTACATTGTATGTAAAGTCCTGCAGGATGCAACTTTTGGTACGTATATGAGCATACTATTGAAGTGTGATTTCCACCGCTTGGGGAATAATAGTCCATATATATGACCCATCCAAAATCTTTCCTCCATAGAATTGAACAATATTGCATCCAACTTTTACTACACCTAGTTTGCCAGTAAATTGACTCATCCATTGATGTGATTGTTTCCATGGCTTATAAATATAAGTCCAGCAATGCTCACATTTCTCCTAGTTATGGTTGGCTTTTTAATTTTTTCTGCCAGTAAGTCTCCACCTTGATGACCAGCTCATTTCTGGTTCTCTGTATATTCCTAAGAGTCTATGCCAGAGAATTTGCTCCTGGGACAACGACAATGGTGACATGATGGAATATGTGGACGCTGGTCCTGTGCCCCCACCTCTCAATGCTACATTTGAGAAGCCACAGAAGGTGCCAGCAGTCAGGGAACATGTTACCAGGTTCATCCATTGACTGGCATTTTTGTATGATTGTTCGTTTTCAACAAAACAACAAATAACACCTGATGGATTGACGATATTTCACGGAAGTATGTCTTCAAACATCCTTATGTATTTTGGGTCAAGGATGAATGCTGCTAAAACAGAAAGTAGATAGGACAAATATTTTTGGAGAAATTAACAATTTTATCTAATCAATAAACAATCGATGCTGTGCTGCAATGCACCATGGTAGTTCGGGGTTTTGATGTTTTAAATGTTGTTGTTGTTTATGTTAGTTTAACAATGTTGCAACTGTTATTAATTTATTGTGTTTTTTGTAGCTCAATTGGTTTTGTCGATGTGTTTTTTTTACAGGTAAAAGTAGAGGCATGACAGCAATGTTGTTTGATAAACTCAGTTCTTGTAGCATTCAAAAGTGGAAATAAATATGATACTACTGGTATTTGAGTCATACTTTTATCTATCAATATTCTTGTAGCAATTGTTTTTTTTTTTAGGCCGTAATCAATCAATCAATCAATCAACATTTATTTATAGAGCCCTTTAAAGTGCTTCACAATAAAACAAAAACAATTTAAAATGTATAAGACAATTAAAACAATACATAAATGCACACAACTAAAAGAGGAAAATACATTCAGGTAAAGTGTCACTGTGCTACTGCGTGTTGAAAGCCAGTCTGAAAAGATGAGTTTTAAGCCTAGATTTAAAGAGGCCAAAGTCAGTGATAGTGCGCATGTCGGGAGGCAGTTTGTTCCAGAGTCTGGGCCCCGCGACTGAAAAAGCCCAATCACCCTAGTGTTTATATTTCACTCGAGGGACGTCCAGCAGGAGCTGATCTGAGGACCTCAAGGCTCTGGTCGAGCTCCGAACCTTCAGGAGCTCGGACAAGTACAGAGGGGCATTGAGGGCTTTAAAAGCAAAAAGCAAAATTTTAAAATCAACTCTAAAAGAAACTGGAAGCCAATGCAATGAAGAAAGGACTAGGGTGATGTGCTGACGTCTACATATGTTTGTTAAAAAATGGGCAGCGGCGTCAGAAGCCAGTAACCCAAAGTCTTCAAATGAGGCATTGCCAAACAAAATGCAGTCAGTTTTTTCCTCATTTAGATGGAGGAAATTCTGGTTTAGCCACCGTTTTATATCTGTTGTGAAAGTGACGTGACACGGACCCACAACAGGGGGCATTAATGAACGGACAATGGATAAACCAAAAGTAACAATTTAATGTTGTGAATCGCACAACAACGTACAGACAATAACAATATGGTGGACTGTCAATCATACACCAGGTGACGTGTGGGCAGGCTCGATAGAAGACGCCTGGAGAGAGAAGAGCTGGATCCCCACACAGCTTCCACCACCAACGGAGCTGAAGAACACCGGAGCCGCCAAGCCCTGCACCCCAGGTGGCCGCTGTCTTCAGCAGTCAGACCCGGTACTGCTGGCAGAAAACAGAGACAGTCCAGATGAGTGTGAGTTCGCACACTCAGTAATCCCACAGTCTGTATTAAGTAAAGGAGGGAGAACCTCCACCTCCAATCACACACACTCGTGCAGCTCCTGGTCAACCACTTATCTGAGTTGGGGTGTGAGGTGAAGCCGTCGCTGTCACACCAAACGCCAATCCTCCAGATAAGGAAACACTCCAGGAAAACGGCTGCAATAGAAGTTCAGGTTAAACACACACAGTGTCAGGCAGCAGAGAAATTACCTGAATGGTAGTTGATTTCTCGGCGGGGAGGTGGAGTTGCAGTCCGGCCTTTATGATGGTGGTGATGAGAAGTGAATGAGTGACAGCTGGTATGGATGATGAGTGACAGCTGTCACTCCTGGTTGCTCCGACGCCCTCTCGTGCTTGAAGCGCACACTTCAAGCAGGGCGCCATCTTGTGGTGGTGGGCCAGCAGTACCTCCTCTTCAGCGGCCCACACCACCCCCTCAACGGGCGCCTCCTGGCGCCCGACCAGGCTTGTCCGGGTGCCGCCGGTAGAAGTCGGCCAGGAGGGCCGGGTCCAGGATGAAGCTCCTCTTCACCCAGGAGCGTTCTTCGGGTCCATACCCCTCCCAGTCCACCAAATACTGGAACCCCCGGCCCTTCCGACGGACGTCCAGGAGCCGGCGCACGGTCCAAGCCGGCTCCCCGTCGATGATCCGGGCAGGAGGCGGCGCCGGTCCGGGGGTACAGAGGGGTGAAACGTGGTGAGGTTTGATGTGGGACACATGGAAAACCGGGTGGATCCGCAGTGAAGCTGGCAGCTTCAGCTTCACTGCGGCTGGACTGAGGACTTTGAGGATGGGGAAAGGTCAGATGTATCTGTCCTTCAACTTTTGGGATTCCACTTGCAGGGGAATGTCCTTTGTGGAAAGCCAAACCTCCTGCCCAGGCTGATACGCAGGGGCCGGGGCACGCCGGCGGTCTGCATGGTTCTTGGCCCTCGTCCGGGCTTTGAGCAGGGCAGAGCGGGCAGTACGCCACACCCGACGGCACCTTCTCAGATGGGCCTGGACCGAGGGCACCCCGACCTCTCCCTCCACTAGCGGGAACAATGGGGGCTGGTACCCCAAACACACTTCAAATGGGGAGAGGCCGGTGGCAGACGAGACTTGGCTGTTATGAGCATACTCGATCCAGGCCAGATGGTCACTCCAGGCCATCGGGTGCGCGGAGGTCACGCAACGGAGGGCCTGCTCCAGTTCCTGGTTAGTCCACTCTGCCTGCCCGTTTGTCTGGGGGTGGTACCCAGACGAGAGACTGACGGTGGCCCCCAGTTCCCTACAGAAACTCCGCCAGACCTGGGAGGAGAACTGAGGACCATGATCCGAGACAATGTCTGATGGAATCCCATGCAGATGCACGACGTGGTGGACCAGGAGGTCTGCAGTCTCCTGGGCCGTCGGGAGCTTCGGGAGGGCCACGAAGTGGGCCGCCCTGGAGAACCGGTCCACTATCGTTAGGATGGTGGTGTTTCCCTGGGACGGCGGGAGGCCCGTGACAAAATCCAGGCCGATATGAGACCAGGGGCGACGAGGCACAGGCAGAGGCTGGAGGAGGCCTTGGGCCTTGTGGTGGTCAGCTTTGCCCCTGGCGCAGGTGGTGCAGGCCTGGACATACTCCCGGACGTCGGCTTCCATAGACGCCCACCAGAAGCGCTGCCGGACCACTGCCACGGTTCTTCGCACCCCTGGGTGACAGGAGAGCTTGGAACCGTGACAGAAGTCAAGGACCGCAGCCCTGGCCTCTGGAGGGACGTACAGTTTGTTCTTCGGACCGGTCCCCGGGTCCGGGCTCCGTGTCAGGGCCTCCCGGACGGTCTTCTCCACGTCCCAGGTAAGGGCGGCCACGACAGTGGACTCGGGGATGATGGTTTCAGGGGGGTCTGACAGCTCGGTCTTGACCTCCTCTTCGTGCACCCGGGACAGGGCGTCAGATCGTTGGTTCTTTGTCCCGGGGCGGTAGGTGATCCGGAAGTCAAAACGCCCGAAGAACAGCGACCAGCGGGCTTGCCTGGGGTTCAGACGCTTCGCGGTCCGGATGTACTCCAGGTTCCGATGGGCCGTGAAAACCGTAAATGGTACCGATGCTTCCCTCCAACAGGTGTCTCCACTCTTCAAGAGCCTCCTTCACCCCAAGAAGTTCCCTATTGCCGACGTCATAGTTCCGTTCAGCTGGGGTCAACCTGCGGGAAAAGTAGGCACATGGATGGAGAACCTTGTCGGACTCCCCGCTCTGGGATAGCACGGCTCCTATCCCTGAGTCAGAGGCATCCACTTCAACAACAAACTGGCGCTTGGGATCGGTCTGCACCAGAACCGGTGCAGTCGAGAACCGGCGTTTCAACTCCCTAAACGTGGCTTCGCACCGATCCGACCAGGTGAAGGGGACTTTTGTGGAGGTCAGGGCTGTCAGGGGGCTAACTACCTGACTGTAGCCCTTGATGAACCTCCGGTAGAAATTTGCAAAACCGAGGAACTGTTGTAGTTTCCTACGGTTCGTTGGTTGGGGCCAATCTCTCACCGCCGCAACCTTGGCCGGATCAGGGGCGACGGAGTTGGAGGAGATGATGAACCCCAAGAAGGACAAAGAAGTGCGGTGGAACTCACACTTCTCGCCCTTCACAAACAGCCGGTTCTCCAACAACCGCTGTAGGACCTGACGTACATGCTTAACATGGGTCTCAGGATCCGGAGAAAAGATGAGTATATCGTCTAGATATACGAAGACAAACCGATGCAGGAAGTCCCGCAAGACGTCATTAACCAATGCTTGGAACGTCGCGGGTGCATTGGTGAGGCCGAACGGCATGACCAGGTACTCAAAGTGACCTAACGGGTGTTAAATGCCGTCTTCCACTCGTCTCCCTCCTGGATCCGAACCAGGTGATAAGCATTCCTAAGATCCAATTTTGTGAAAATTTGGGCTCCATGCAGGGGCGTGAACACTGAATCCAACAGAGGTAACGCGTATCGGTTGCGAACCGTGATCTCGTTCAGCCCTCTGTAATCAATGCATGGACAGAGTCCGCCGTCCTTCTTGTCCACAAAAAAGAAACCAGCACCCATCGGGGAGGTGGAGTTCCGGATCAACCCGGCAGCTAACGAGTCCCGGATGTAGGTCTCCATTGATTCGCGTTCCGGACGTGAGAGGTTGTACAGCCTGCTGGACGGGTACTCAGCGCCCGGTATCAAATCAATGGCACAATCGTACGGACGGTGCGGGGGCAGCGTGAGTGCCAGATCCTTGCTGAAGACGTCAGCAAGGTCGTGGTACTCAGCCGGCACCGCCGCCAGATTAGGGGGGACTAAAACCTCCTCCTTAGGTGTTACACCGGGTGGAACCGAGGATCCTAAACACTCCCGGTGGCAGGTTTCGCTCCACTGAACCACAACCCCAGACGGCCAATCAATCCGGGGATTGTGTTTTAACACCCATGGAAAACCCAAAATCACTCGGGAGGTAGAAGGTGTTACTAAAACACAATCTCCTCCCTGTGATTCCCAGACACCACCAATGTCACTGGCTGAGTCTGGTGTGTGATTAATGGAAGAAGGGTGCCATCTAGTGCCCGCACCGACAATGGTGACGGTAAGGCCACTAGAGGGAGCCCAACCTCCTTTGCCCATCTGCTATCCAGCAGATTCCCCTCCGACCCCGTGTCCACCAGTGCTGGGGCGTGAAGGGTTAGATCCCCACTCAGGATCGTGACTGGGATTCGTGCGGATTTACGGGGTTTCCCCGCGTGGGTATTGTGACCCACCCTTAGCCCAGTCTCTAAGGATGAGTGCTGCTGTTTTGACCGTTTGGGGCATTCTCTCTGTGTGTGCTCGGTAGAGCTGCAGAGAAAACACTCTCCACGGATCAGCCTCCTTTGTCTCTGATCTGATCGTTTTTTGGCCCTGCTCGTTTCCATAGCAACGTCAGCAGGGGGAGCTGTTGTCACGTGGAGAGCCCTGGCAGTGGAGCGTGGGGAAGTCGGCTCCCTTTCAGACCCGGGAGGAAGAGGGATGGCTTGTACCTGACCACGCCCTTCGTCTCGCTCCCGTCGGTGTTCTGTTAATCGGTTGTCTAACCGTATAACCAGGTCGATAAGCCCATCTAAATCCCGCGGCTCGTCCTTCGCCACCAGGTGCTCCTTAAGGACCAGAGACAGTCCGTTTATAACGGCGGCGCGGAGCGCAACAGCATTCCAGCCGGCTCGCGCTGCCGCGATGTGGAAGTCGACTGCATACTTCGCTGCGCTCCGACGCCCCTGTCTTATCGACAGCAGCACACTTGAAGCGGTCTCGCCTCTATGAGGGTGGTCGAACACCTGTCGGAACTCCCTCACAAACTCAGTTCTGATCCCAAAGCGCCGTAGCCCAGGCGCGTGCCTCTCCTCGAAGCAAATTTATAACGTAAGCCACCCGGCTAGCGTCTGACGCGTACATGACGGGACGCTGTGAAAAGACGAGCGAGCACTGCATCAAGAAGTCCGCGCACGTCTCCACACAGCCTCCGTACGGCTCCGGAGGGCTTATGTATGCTTCAGGGGACGGTGGGGGGGTTCGTTGAACGACCAGCGGAATGTCTGTTTCTGGCACACGGTCAGCAGGAGGAGGTGCTGCAGCAGCGCCCTGAGCACGCGCTTCCACCTGGGCGGTGAGAGCCTCTATCCTGTGATCGAGAACACTGCTCTGCTCGGTAACTAAGTCCAACCGAGCGGCAAAGGCGGTTAAGATGTGCTGCAGCTCACCCAACACGCCTCCTGCTGGCGCCTGTGCACCTCGCTCTTCCATTGGCTGTTCAAGCGATGGTTGACGCCCCTCGGGATCCATGACGCTGGCCGAGAAATCCTGTTGTGAAAGTGACGTGACATGGACCCACAACAGGGGGCGTTAATGAACGGAAAATGGATAAGCCAAAAGTAACAATTTAATGTTGTGAATCGCACAACAACGTACAGACAATAACAATATGGTGGACTGTCAATCATACACCAGGTGACGTGTGGGCAGGCTTCCACCACCAACGGAGCTGAAGAACACCGGAGCCGCCAAGCCCTGCGCCCCAGGTGGCCGCTGTCTTCAGCAGTCAGACCCGGTACTGCTGGCAGAAAACAGAGACAGTCCAGATGAGTGTGAGTTTGCACACTCAGTAATCCCACAGTCTGTATTAAGTAAAGGAGGGAGAACCTCCACCTCCAATCACACACACTCGTGCAGCTCCTGGTCAACCACTTATCTGAGTTGGGGTGTGAGGCGAAGCTGTCGCTGTCACACCAAACGCCAATCCTCCAGATAAGGAAACACTGCAGGAAAACGGCTGCAATAGAAGTTCAGGTTAAACACACACAGTGTCAGGCAGCAGAGAAATTACCTGAATGGTAGTTGATTTCTCGGCGGGGAGGTGGAGTTGCAGTCCGGCCTTTATGGTGGTGGTGATGAGAAGTGAATGAGTGACAGCTGGTATGGATGATGAGTGACAGCTGTCACTCCTGGTTGCTCCGACGCCCTCTCGTGCTTGAAGCCCGCACTTCAAGCAGGGCACAATCTTGTGGTGGTGGGCCAGCAGTACCTCCTCTTCAGCGGCCCACACAACAATATCGGCTATGCAGTCCATGAGACTTTTAATGTTTTCCACTCGATTTGATGACACTGGCAGATAGATTTGCAGATCATCTGCATAACAGTGAAATGAAAGTTTGTGTCTTGTTATTATGGACCCCAATGGTAACATGTAAAGATAAAATAAAATGGGACCCAAAATAGAGCCCTGGGGCACTCCACATGACAGAGGGGCAACAGAGGAGGACAGGTCACCGATCATAACAGAAAATTTCCTGTTTGATAAATATGTAATAATTTGATTCCTTTGTTTTCAGATTTGTCTGCATGTTTTTTTTTTTGTTTTGTTTTTTTGAAAGATTTGATACCATTCAACTCTTTTGGACAGAGTAAAAGTTTATACAGTATTGCTAATAAGTACTTGGGAAGTCTGAAACTGTTAGGGGAGTTAGAGTTGCACGAGTAAGTGGAGACAGTCCAAGCAGGACTTTCTGCATTATAGTATAGTTAACTGTACATATCAGGGGATACTATGTACCCCACACAAACCTGTAAAAAGACAAAGTCCAGAGTTTCATATGAAAAACGTTTACTGGTCCCAACAGGGAATACTTTCTGCAACATAGTATTGTCGAATGTTTGTGTGTTGTTTTTTTTTAATATATGAAACTCATGTACTAACATTCTAGTATCAACAGGGGATACTTTCTGTAACATTATGTAGTTGATTGTACATATGGCAAAGTCCTGAGTTTGAGAAGTTCTCTTTACCTGCAACTATCTACACACCAAAAATACTATAGTTGATTGTACAAAAGAGTTACATGGAAGTACTAACTGTAACATTTAGTAGTCCCAACAGGGGATACTTTTTGCAACATACTATAAATTTATTGAACTTGAGTTTCAGTTAATAAAAAAACACTGTAAAATTTACTTCTCCCAACACGGGATACTTTGTGCAACATTGTGTAGTTGATTGTACATATGAGAAGCTTCAAGCATTGAGTTACATTTTACTGACATGGGTGTGAGAAAAAGCTCAGGAAACAAATGCTTTAGATATCTGTTTCATTTTTGTGGCATTATTAGCAGAAAATAGTTGGCTTTCGATCTATAACCTTTCTGTAGTCATTAAAATGTGTGTTATTAAAAAAGGGACTGATATATGGTGGAAATTGCATGAAATTTCTTCTTTTTTTTTAGTTGAAAATTTTAGACAGTGCCACCTATTTTGCCCTGTTATACATTTTCTATGTACATAGGCACCCAAAAGGTTTGCATGGAACTCACAAACCATATTTGAAATTTCAAAACTCCAGTTTTTAGGTATTCCATGACAATTTGTCTAAGAAAATCATTGCCAAATGACAAACAAGCAAAGTTGAAAATCAATCAATCAATCAATAAATTTTATTTATATAGCGCCAAATCACAACAAACAGTTGCCCCAAGGCGCTTTATATTGTAAGGCAAGGCCATACAATAATTACGTAAAAACCCCAACGGTCAAAACGACCCCCTGTGAGCAAGCACTTGGCGACAGTGGGAAGGAAAAACTCCCTTTTAACAGGAAGAAACCTCCAGCAGAACCAGGCTCAGGGAGGGGCAGTCTTCTGCTGGGACTGGTTGGGGCTGAGGGAGAGAACCAGGAAAAAGACATGCTGTGGAAGAGAGCAGAGATCAATCACTAATGATTAAATGCAGAGTGGTGCATACAGAGCAAAAAGAGAAAGAAACACTCAGTGCATCATGGGAACCCCCCAGCAGTCTAAGTCTATAGCAGCATAACTAAGGGATGGTTCAGGGTCACCTGATCATGCCCTAACTATAAGCTTTAGCAAAAAGGAAAGTTTTAAGCCTAATCTTAAAAGTAGAGAGGGTGTCTGTCTCCCTGATCCGAATTGGGAGCTGGTTCCACATGAGAGGAGCCTCAAAGCTGAAGGCTCTGCCTCCCATTCTACTCTTACAAACCTTAGGAACTACAAGTAAGTCTGCAGTCTGAGAGCGAAGCGCTCTATTGGGGTGATATGGTACTATGAGGTCCCTAAGATAAGATGGGACCTGATTATTCAAAACCTTATAAGTAAGAAGAAGAATTTTAAATTCTATTCTAGAATTAACAGGAAGCCAATGAAGAGAGGCCAGTATGGGTGAGATATGCTCTCTCCTTCTAGTCCCCGTTAGTACTCTAGCTGCAGCATTTTGAATTAACTGAAGGCTTTTCAGGAAACTTTTAGGACAACCTGATAATAATGAATTACAATAGTCCAGCCTAGAGGAAATAAATGCATGAATTAGTTTTTCAGCATCACTCTGAGACAAGACCTTTCTGATTTTAGAGATATTGCGTAAATGCAAAAAAGCAGTCCTACATATTTGTTTAATATGCGCTTTGAATGACATATCCTGATCAAAAATGACTCCAAGATTTCTCACAGTATTACTAGAGGTCAGGGTAATGCCATCCACAGTAAGGATCTGGTTAGACACCATGTTTCTAAGATTTGTGGGGCCAAGTACAATAACTTCAGTTTTATCTGAGTTTAAAAGCAGGAAATTAGAGGTCATCCATGTCTTTATGTCTGTAAGACAATCCTGCAGTTTAGCTAATTGGTGTGTGTCCTCTGGCTTCATGGATAGATAAAGCTGGGTATCATCTGCGTAACAATGAAAATTTAAGCAATACCGTCTAATAATACTGCCAAAAGGAAGCATGTATAAAGTGAATAAAATTGGTCCTAGCACAGAATCTTGTGGAACTCCATAATTAACTTTAGTCTGTGAAGAAGATTCCCCATTTACATGAACAAATTGTAATCTATTAGACAAATATGATTCAAACCACCGCAGCGCAGTGCCTTTAATACCTATGGCATGCTGTAATCTCTGTAATAAAATTTTATGGTCAACAGTATCAAAAGCAGCACTGAGGTCTAACAGAACAACATCAGCATTACAAAAACAAATGTTGGGCGATTGTTTTGATTAAAATGATTGGCATTTTGCTTATGTCTAAAACAGGTTAACCCGGGCAGCGCCGGGTACCCCAGCTAGTGTTCTTTATAAAACTCTATGCCAAGTCCATCAAGGCCACAGGATTTGTGATTTGGAAATGCATGGATAGCAGATTTAATTTCTTCCACTGTAAAGTCAGCATCTAATGCCTGTCTTGCTACTTCACTAAGAATTTGAATATCTAGATCATTTGGAAACTATATCATTCTTTTTTTATATTGACTTAGATGTTGTGAAACTGTAGTGACACGGACCCACAACAGGGGGCGCAAATGAACGGCCAATAGATGAGCCAAAAAGTAACAATTTAATGTTGTGAAATGTGCACAACGAATATACAGACAATCTCAGAATATGATTACAGTCAATCCACAAAGGTGACGTGTGGGCAGGCTCGAGGATAGAAGACGTCTGTCCTGAGGAGAGCCAGAACCACACGATTTCCGCCGCCACAGAACCTGGTGAATACTGGAGCCGCCAAGTCCCGAATTCCCAGGTGATCACCGTCCCCGACTGTCGGATCTGGTACTGCTGGCGAGAACAAAGACAGTCAAGTGTGGGTGTGTGTACACCCAGTAACAACAACGGTGGGAATGCCACCTCCACCTCTCACTCAATATGTTGCAGAGTACCGCAGTGATTCCTCAGGGGAAAAGAGTGCCGTCCTGCACTCACTCAGCCTCCACAGAAAGAGGGACCGGTACTCCTGCAAACACTCACAATATACAGATATAGAAAACACAAATGGCTGAGGATATTACCTCCAATGAAGTATGATATCTCGGCGATGAGGTGGAGATGACCTCTGGGGTTTATGGAGTGAGATGTTGAAGAATGACTGATAGCTGTCAGGAAGTAATGAGTAACAGCTGTCACTTCCGGCTGTGTCTGTGGCGGCAGCGCCCTCTCGTGCCTGAAGCCCACACTTCAGGCAGGGCGCCCTCTGGTGGTGGGCCAGCAGTACCTCCTCTTCTGGCGGCCCACACAACAGGACCCCCCCCTCAACGGGCGCCTCCTGGCGCCCGACCAGGTTTGTCTGGGTGTCAGCGGTAGAAGTCGGCCAGGAGGGCCGGATCCAGGATGAAGCTCCTCTTCACCCAGGAGCGTTCTTCGGGTCCATACCCTTCCCAGTCCACCAGATATTGGAAGCCCCGGCCCATTCGACGGACGTCCAGGAGCCGGCGCACTGTCCAAGCCGGCTCCCCGTCAATGATCCGGGCAGGAGGCGGCGCCGGACCGGGAGCACAGAGGGGTGAGGTGTGGTGAGGTTTGATCCTGGAAACATGGAAGACCGGGTGGATCCGCAGTGAAGCTGGGAGCTGGAGCTTCACTGCGGCAGGGCTGAGGACTTTGAGGATACGAAAGGGGCCGATGAACCTGTCCATCAATTTAGGGGACTGTACTTGCAGGGGGATGTCCTTCGTTGACAACCACACCTCCTGCCCGGGCTGGTATGCAGGGGCCGGGGACCGCCGGCGGTCTGCATGGGTCTTGGCCCTCGTCCGGGCTTTCAACAAGGCAGAACGGGCGGTGCGCCACACCCGACGGCACCTCCGAAGATGGGCCCGGACCGAGGGCACACCGACCTCTCCCTCCACCACGGGAAATAATGGGGGCTGGTACCCCAAACACACCTCAAATGGGGAGAGGCCGGTGGCAGAAGACACCTGGCTGTTATGCGCATACTCGATCCAGGCCAGATGGTTACTCCAGGCCGTCGGGTGCGCGGATGTTACGCAGCGGAGGGTCTGTTCCAGTTCGTGGTTGGCCCGCTCTGCCTGTCCGTTCGTCTGTGGATGGTACCCGGACGAGAGGCTCACGGTGGCCCCCAGTTCCCTGCAGAAGCTCCTCCAGACGTGTGAGGAGAACTGGGGACCACGGTCAGAGACGATGTCGGTGGGTATCCCATGCAGACGGACGACGTGGTGGACCAGGAGGTCTGCTGTCTCCTGGGCTGTTGGGAGCTTCGGGAGGGCCACGAAGTGGGCCGCCTTGGAGAATTGGTCCACTATCGTGAAGATGGTGGTGTTGCCCTGGGATGGCGGGAGGCCCGTGACGAAATCCAGGCCGATGTGGGACCAGGGGCGATGAGGCACCGGTAACGGCTGGAGAAGTCCTTGGGACCTTTTATGGTCTGCCTTGCCCCTGGCACAGGTGGTGCAGGCCTGGATATACTCCCGGACGTCGGCCTCCATAGATGCCCACCAGAAGCGCTGCCGGACAACTGCCACGGTCCTTCGCACCCCTGGATGACAGGAGAGCTTGGAACCGTGACAGAAGTCCAAGACTGCAGCCCTGGCCTCTGGTGGGACGTATAAACGGTTCTTCGGACCTGTTCCTGGGTCCGGGCTCCGTGCCAGGGCCTCCCGGACGATCTTCTCCACGTCCCAGGTGAGGGTGGCCACGATAGTGGACTCCGGCAGGATGGGCTCCGGTGGATCCGACAGTGCAGTTTTGACCTCCTCTTTGTGTACCCGGGACAAGGCATCCGACCTCTGGTTCTTGGTCCCGGGGTGATAGGTGATCCGGAAGTCAAAACGCCCGAAGAACAGTGACCAGCGGGCTTGCCTGGGGTTCAGCCGCTTGGCGGTCCTGATATACTCCAGGTTCCGATGATCAGTGAAAACCGTGAATGGCACAGACGCTCCCTCCAACAGGTGTCTCCACTCCTCAAGAGCCTCTTTCACCGCAAGGAGGTCTCGATTGCCGACGTCATAGTTCCTTTCAGCCGGGGTCAACCTGCGTGAAAAGTAGGCAGACGGGTGAAGAACCTTATCGGTCTCTCCGCTCTGGGACAGCACAGCTCCTATCCCTGAGTCAGAGGCGTCCACTTCAACCACGAACTGGCGGCTAGGGTCGGGCTGCACCAAAACTGGCACAGTAGAGAACCGTCATTTCAACTCCTTGAACGCGGCTTCGCACCGATCCGACCAGGTGAAGGGGACTTTTGGAGAGGTCAGGGCTGTCAGGGGGCTAACTACCTGACTGTAGGCCTTAATGAACCTCCTATAGAAATTAGCGAAGCCGAGGAACTGTTGCAGCTTCCTACGGCTTGTTGGTTGGGGCCAATCTCTCACCGCCGCAACCTTGGCCGGATCAGGGGCGACGGAGTTAGAGGAGATGATAAACCCCAGGAAGGACAAAGACGTGCGGTGAAACTCGCACTTCTCGCCCTTCACAAACAGTCGGTTCTCTAACAACCGCTGCAGGACCTGACGTACATGCTGGACATGGGTCTCAGGATCCGGAGAAAAAATGAGAATATCATCCAGATATACGAAGACGAATCGGTGCAGGAAGTCCCGCAAGACGTCGTTAACCAAAGCTTGGAATGTCGTGGGGGCGTTGGTGAGGCCGAACGGCATGACCAGGTACTCAAAGTGACCTAACGGGGTGTTAAATGCCGTCTTCCATTCGTCTCCCTTCCGGATCCGAACCAGGTGATACGCATTTCTAAGATCCAGCTTAGTAAAGATTTTGGCTCCATGCAGGGGGGTGAACACGGAATCCAACAATGGCAATGGGTATCGATTGCGAACCGTAATCTCATTCAGCCCCCTGTAATCAATGCATGGACGGAGTCCGCCATCTTTCTTGCCCACAAAAAAGAAACCTGCCCCCATCGGGGAGGTGGAGTTCCGGATCAGCCCGGCAGCTAATGAGTCCTGGATGTAGGTCTCCATTGATTCGCGTTCAGGTCGTGAGAGGTTGTACAGCCTGCTGGACGGGAACTCAACGCCTGGAACCAAATCAATGGCACAATCGTACGGACGTTGCGGGGGAAGGGTGAGTGCCAGATCCTTACTGAAGACGTCAGCAAGATCGTGGTACTCAACCGGCACTGCCGTCAGATTGGGAGGGACTTTGACCTCCTCCTTAGCCTGTAAACCGGGAGGAACCGAGGTTAAATCCCCGCTCAGGATTGTAACTGGGAGTCATGTGGCAATCTGTGTGTGTCTCACGTGAATGTTTTGACCCCCCCTTAGCCCAGTCTCTGAGGGCGGTTGTTGTTGTGGCCGTTTGGGGCAGTTTTTCTGTATGTGCTCCTTTGAGCTGCAGAGAAAACACTCCCTGCGGATCAGCCTGCTCATTTTGGCCCTGTGCTCTTCCCTAACAACGTCAGCAGGGGGAGCTGTTGCCCCACAGAGCGCTGCGGCTGTGGAGCGTGGGGAGGGCGGCCCCTTTTCAAAACCGGAAGGGAGAGGGGCGGCGCGTATCTGGCCACGTCCTTTGCCTCGCTCCCGACGGCGTTCCTCCAACCGATTGTCTAACCGTATAACGAGATCGATAAGCCCATCTAAATCCCGCGGTTCCTCCTTAGCAACCAAATGCTCCTTCAGGACTAACGACAGTCCGTTTATGAAGGCGGCGCGGAGTGCAACGTCATTCCAGCCGGACCTCGCAGCCGCGATGCGGAAGTCAATCAATCAATCAATCAATCAATTTTTTTTTTATATAGCGCCAAATCAGTCGAAGTCGACTGCAAATTCGGCTGCACATCGGCGCCCCTGTCGCATTGACAGCAGCACTGTTGAAGCGGTCTCTCCTCTGTTAGGGTGATCAAACACTGTTCTGAACTCCCCCACAAACCCAGTGTATGCTGATAACAACCGTGAGTTCTGTTCCCAGAGCGCCGTAGCCCAGGCGCGTGCTTTACCCCGAAGCAGAGCAATCACATAAGCTATTTTACTAGCATCTGACGCGTACATGACGGGACGTTGAGCGAAGACGAGCGAACACTGCATGAGAAAGTCTGCGCATGTCTCCACACAACCTCCGTACGGCTCAGGAGGGCTTATGTATGCTTCAGGGGATGGTGGGAGGGGTTGTTGAACCACCACTGGAACGTTCATATCCTACACAGGGTCAGCAGGAGGAGGAGCTGCAGCAGCGCCCTGAGCGCTCGCCGCCATCTGCGCGGAGAGAGCCTCCACCCTGCGGTTCAGGAGGATGTTTTGCTCGGTCATTTGATCCAACCGAGCCGTAAAGGCGGTGAGAATGTGCTGTAGCTCACCAATCATGCCTCCTGCAGACGCCTGCGCTCCCTGCTCTCCCATTGGTCGTTCAACAGCCGGGTGACGCCCCTCAGAGTCCATGACGCTGGCCGAGATATCCTGTTGTGAAAGTGTAGTGACATGGACCCACAACAGGGGGCGCAAATGAACGGCCAATAGATGAGCCAAAAAGTAACAATTTAATGTTGTGAAATGTGCACAACGAATATACAGACAATCTCAGAATATGATTACAGTCAATCCACAAAGGTGACGTGTGGGCAGGCTCGAGGATAGAAGACGTCTGTCCTGAGGAGAGCCAGAACCACACGATTTCCGCCGCCACAGAACCTGGTGAATACTGGAGCCGCCAAGTCCCGAATTCCCAGGTGATCACCGTCCCCGACTGTCGGATCTGGTACTGCTGGCGAGAACAAAGACAGTCAAGTGTGGGTGTGTGTACACCCAGTAACAACAACGGTGGGAATGCCACCTCCACCTCTCACTCAATATGTTGCAGAGTACCGCAGTGATTCCTCAGGGGAAAATAGTGCCGTCCTGCACTCACTCAGCCTCCACAGAAAGAGGGACCGGTACTCCTGCAAACACTCACAATATACAGATATAGAAAACACAAATGGCTGAGGATATTACCTCCAATGAAGTATGATATCTCGGCGATGAGGTGGAGATGACGTCTGGGTTTTATGGAGTGAGATGATGAAGAATGAGTGACAGCTGTCAGGAAGTAATGAGTAACAGCTGTCTCTCCCGGCTGTGTCCGTGGTGGCAGCGCCCTCTCGTGCCTGAAGCCCGCACTTCAGGCAGGGCGCCCTCTGGTGGTGGGCCAGCAGTACCTCCTCTTCTGGCGGCCCACACAACATTAGAGGCATATAATACACTATAAAATTTATAGTATCTATCATTTATCTGAGAGGGATCAGTTATTGAATCACCATCTCCCTTTCAGCCTGAACACCTTTCAACTGACCAGCAAGCACGCTGTCAGCTTTATCCCCAACCTCAAACTGTTTCTGTTATAGAACATAGTCACAAACCTGTTCTCCAAGAATGTGACTGTACTCCAACTTTACTTCTAAGATTTTGTTTATAACAATGTCCGACTTAGAAATGTGATATGCCTCCTCCAGTAATGGAAGCCCTCTCAACTTCAGATAGACATTCATTTTAGCCTAGCTCTTTAATGCTACCTCAAATTATAACTATAAATGTCTCCCAAACTGTGGAGTCACAGAAAATGTCATTATCATTAAAAAAAAACAAAAACCTGGAAATCAGAAATTTAAATTCAATTTCATTTTAATTTATTTAGTTATATAGCGCCAAATCACAACAAAGCTGCCTCAAGGCACTTCACAGAAGTAAGTTCTAACCTTACCAAACCCTAGAGCAAGCACACAGATGGCAGTGGAAATAGCCCCTTCACATGTAACATGAATTTAAGCAAAATAAGCAGAAACCGGCCAAAAAACACAAAAAAACAAATGAAATAGGGAACTGCAAAACATTCCACCTGCTGTCAAGAAGGTAGTTGTTGATTTATGTCCAGCATATGTCCAGCATCTAATTGCTCCATGCTGTCATGGGAGCGCAATGTGGTGTCACACGTTCCAGGTGCATGCACCATGCTCGTGCATGTGCACAAGTGTGCACAAAACCGTTCCTGCGGTATCAGAGAGAAAACTGACCAACCTTTAGTCAAAAAGTGATTAATGACCCTGTCATCCAATCAGAATCGACTACGTCACTAAGCCCCGCCCCCTTATGACATCAGAGCCAATCAGAATCGATGATGTCACTATGTCCCGCCCCCTAAGCCCCGCCCCTAACCCCTCCCCTAATCCCGCCCCTTATGGCGTCACAGCCAATCAGAGTCAATGACGTCAGTATGTCCCGCCCCTAAGCCACGCCCTAGTCCCGCCTCCAAGCCCCCGCCCCTTATGACGTCACATCCAATCAGAATCGATGACATCACTATGTCCCACCCCTAAGCCCCTCCCCTAGTCCCGCCTCCGAGCCCCCGCCCCTTATGACATCACATCCAATCAGAGTCGATGACGTCAGTATGTCCCGCCCCTAAGCCCCGCCCCCGGCTCCTCCCCTAGTTCCGCCCCTGGCTCCTCCCCTAGCCCCACCCCCAAGGTCCTCCCCTAACCCCGCCCAAGCACCGCCTCCAAGCCATACCTCCCCTCCCACCCAGGGTCTAATATTTTAATGTCATTTTATTTCATGAATTAAAGAATGATTAAAAATACCTAGATCTTTTTAATGTATTAAAGAATTAACTAATTCTGAAATAATTAAACATAAATCAGTGTCTATTATTTAATGCCCCTTTAATATTTTTAATTCTTAAATTATTACGTTTCCTTTTCTGTTTTTTAATTCGTAAATTAAAGAAGGGAAACAAATAGCCGTCTCTCGGCTGTAAGTCTTTGCAGCAAGACGGTCAAATACCCACGCATAGAGCTGCTCGCGGAAACATGACCCCACGGCTGTAATACCTGTTGCAGGCGCTAGCTGTGTCTGTGTGTGTGTGTGTGTGTGTGTGTGTGTGTGTGGTGGGACACCCGCTGAGCGGAGATACTGCCCCGAGGTGATGAACCCAAACAATCAACAAAGCTCCTTCTCACTCACGCCAGATGCAGTTTATTTTAAGATATTAGCCGATCGATCATGGGGCGCGAGCCGATCGATCATGGGGCGCGGGACACCCGCTGAGCCGAGATGCTGCCCCGAGGTGATGAACCCGGACAATCAACAAAGCTCCTTCTCACTCACGCCAGATGCAGTTTATTTTAAGATATTAGCCGATCGATCATGGTGCGCGAGCCGTTCGATCATGGTGCGCAGGACATCCGCTGAGCGGAGATGCTGCCCCGAGGTGATGAACCTGGACAATCAACAAAGCTCCTTCTCACTCACGTGAAATGATGTTTTTCAGAGCAAAAGGTGAGGAATTACGCCCCGCGGACGAAGAAGGGTTTAAAAATCCCCTTTCCGACGACAGACTGACATACAGCATTCACCATGGCGAGACGAACTCCGATCCTCCGCTACATCTGCGAGACCCCGGTTAACATCACCATGACAACAGAAGGCTCGCTCGCTCCAAAAAAAGCGAGGATGTACGTCAGCCGTCTGAGCCAGTCGATACCGGAGGAAGATCTGACGTACAGCCTGGAGGGGCACGAACGTTTAACTTACACGTTCGACCCGTATTATGCCCAAGTAAGTTTCTTCACTCTGGCCGAGGGTGAGACTGCCACTCGAGGAACCCCACGGGTGGCGCTTACTTCCGCCGATTGGGGTGTCTTCTCCGCGGCGGCGGGCTTGATGATTCGCGACACGGTCAACCCTGAACCTCCAGGAGATCGGACGCCGGAAAAGAAGAAAACACGCTTCCAACTCACCTGGCTCAGCACCCAGGGGCCGCGCTATAGGGTGATATTTCAGCGGGGACCTCCTGACACTGTCTCTGAGGGTGAAATTAAGTTGGAGCGGCTTAGTGCCAGTGGCCACGTCAGAAGCGTCACAGCTGCGGCTGAGAGCTGGCATGAGATGTTCAACACCTGAAACGACAGGATTACGAGCCTCTTTACAAGGTGCCTGGCCTGGAGGGACGTTATCGAAGTCCGAAAAAACTTGGCCCCTCTTTTTACTTAAAAAAATAAAAATAAAATAAAATAAACAGAAAAAAAAAAAAAAACTCTGACGTAGCTCCTCCCCGCATGCACGGGGGTTTCTATAAAAACCAGGGGACCACATCTCATTCAAGCATCGGACGATGAACCAGCATGAGCTCCTCAACCTCTCCCATTGCAGCGGCCGACGACATCGCTTGTGACTGCGCGCTCGACTGTGGAAGAGACCTGCCGTCCCTGAGCCAGGCTTTCCGGACCCGCGGCGGGTACGAGAGCCCGTGGGGAGTTCAGCTCGAGCCAGTCTGGGGCGAGATCCATCCTTCTCACGCGCTTTCCAGCCCGGGAGGCGTGGGGTCTCTTCCCGCTGTCACGGAGGCCGCGAGTCCGCGGGAGGTACAAGACCTCGAGCCGGCTGAGAAATACGCCACATCTTTCGCATCTGACCGGCTAGACGGGTTCCTGTCAGAGGAATTCCTGAAAACGGTGAAAGTCGGCATGGCCCACTTACTTTTGGCTGTGATCAAAGGTTACAGACAAAAACTCTGTTACGGGTGTGAGATCGATCACCCCAGCCAGCGCCAGCACGAGTGCCTGGACCCGTTAAATGAATATTTCTTTACCGGACATTTTGAGAGATTAATGGTGAGACTCTGGACACCGACCTTCATCCCGGCTGTGGTAAAGCTCCTAGCCCAGCGCTTCCTCAACCCATCGGCTGCGAGGGTGCAGGGGGCGGTAGAAAACATCCTCACTGAGCTGAAATACACTGATAATTTTGAAGCAAAGATCAACGAACTGTACACGTTTCGGTGAAGACGCAGATCTCGACCTGGAGGGGATGGTAGCCGTCTATAACCCAGACGACTGAAGAAAAAACCTGCTTTTTTTTTTTTGTTTTTGTTTTTTAAATATCATTATATTGTTTTACAGTCATGGGTAATTGTGTGATGACTCTCTTTCAAAGCTTGCGGGAAATTTATATTATACGTGGACTCTCGTATAAGCTGGAGCGGGTAGTCATTCGCAGGCTGGAGATCCCAGACGCCCCACCTTCATGCGCTTTGGAGAGGGTCTTCGATGTTATCAGACGTCGCCCTGGGCCCGGAGTCTGGACAGATCATATCTACAGCGCGGCTCTCCATTCATCTGAAAAATCTCTGTACAACGTATTACTGAAAATCTCTGTTTTGACCACTGACGATTTTACACGGTGTAATCCGATGCACCTGCTTACATTATACACTCTGTTTGTGGATGTGATATCGTGCCGGGTGAAACAGATGGGGCTGTCCAGAGGGGAGATTGTTCCTACACTTTTACAGCTGAATACTGAAATAAACCGTAAATGCGGGGGAGATGTATTACTGAGAGTTTTCCAGTTTTGTACGTGAACGTATACTTTTTTCCTTCATGCATGTTGTGTTTAATAAACATGAACATATGCTTTTTTCTCTGTGTGTGACTTTAATGAATGTAATAAAGCATACATTCTAAAACTCAGACGGCCAGTGTTCTTTCCAATAATATTGTTGAAAAAGGGTGAAATGTTTTACAAACCAAATTTATATAGCGCCAAAACCACAACAAAACAGTTGCCCCAAGGCACTTCATATAGCAAGACAGTCATACAAACGAGGTTTTGGTGGAAAAAAAGGTGCTCGTATGAATTAATGATGGGTTTTAACACGGTCTTATTAAAAGCTCGAGGCTGCTCTGTGAGCGCTCTCCGCGGTGCTGAATCAGAGTTCAATTTAACGTTTCCAAGAGCGCCTATTTAAAACGTATACTTTTTTTCTTCATGTAAGTGGACCAAATTTGTGTTTAATAACCATGAACATATGCTTTTTTCCTCTGTGTGTGACTAATGAATGTAATAAAGCATACATTCTAAAACTCAGACGGTCAGTGTTCTTTCCAATAATATTGTTGAAAAAGGGTGAAATGTTTTACAAACCAAATTTATATAGCGCCAAAACCACAACAAAACAGTTGCCCCAAGGCGCTTCATATAGCAAGACAGTCATACAAACGAGGTTTTGGTGGAAAAAAAAGGTGCTCGTATGAATTGATGGGTTTTAACACGGTCTTATTAAAAGCTCGAGGCTGCTCTGTGAGCGCTCTCCGCGGTGCTGAATCAGAGTTCAATTTAACGTTTCCAAGAGCGCCTATTTAAAACAAAAGACTAATATTTATGGTCGCTAAAACATATAAAAATGCAAAAGGACTATCCGGTTCATCATTCCGAAGAGATCCGTCTTAAAAGATGGGTGATGAGGGTTTAATGAAGGATATATATTATAGTCCGGTAAATCCGGGGAGTTTTGGAGGGCCGGAGCGTTTACGCAGGGCTATGACCGATCAACACGGCTCTAAAATTCGTATGAAGCATATCAGAGATTTCCTGTCGGGGGAAGATGCATACACATTACACAAACCTGCCAGGACGCATTTTCCAAGAAATAGAGTATTTGTCACAAACCCGCTTAACCAATTTCAGGCGGATTTATGCGACATGCAGGGGTTATCAGATTTTAATGACAGGTACAAGTACCTGCTGACCGTTATCGATATCTTCTGAAAAAAAGCGTATGCCAGACCTCTGAAGTCAAAGCAAGGGCGCGAAGTCTCACAGGCCTTTGCCTCGCTCTTAAAGCAGAGCGGGGTGCCTCAGAAGATGCAGACTGATGCCGGGAAAGAGTTTTTTAACAAACCGTTCAAGGATTTAATGAAAAAACACCAGATTCTACATTTTGCCACCGCCAGTGATCTGAAAGCCTCGGTTGTCGAGAGGTTTAATCGCACGCTAAAGACGAGAATGTGGAGATATTTTACTGCTAAAAACACGAGAAGATACATCGACGTCCTACCGTCTTTACTCACGGCGTATAACGAGAGTTATCATAAAAGCATTAAGATGAGGCCGAATGAGGTTAATGATCGAAATGTCGATCAAGTGTTTAAAAATTTGTACGGGGCATCCACCCTACGCAGGAGGCCTGTGAAGTGTAAATATAAGGTCGGAGATATAGTCAGGGTCTCCAAGCTCAGGGGAGTTTTTGATAAAAAAATATGAACAAAGTTTTACGGATGAAATGTTCACGGTGTCAGAATGTATACAACGCACGCCGCCCGTTTATAAATTGAAAGATTATGACGGTGAGATCATTGAAGGTTCATTCTATGAACCAGAATTGCAGAAGGTTAAAATAGCAAAAGACAGACCGTATCAGGTTCAAGAAATTATTCGTGAACGTTTTACCAAGGGAAAGAAATTTGTATTTGTCAGATGGAAAAATTGGCCCGAGAAATTTAACTCCTGGGTTCCCGCGGACCAGCTGATGGCCGTATAAATATGAGAACATCCATCTTCAACCGACATATGAGAAATGGATCGGGATCTGAAACACGGATTTTATATGACTCTGCCTTCAAACGCCAGCCTAAAAGTATTCCCGGACAACACAATTTCATGCTACCAGGTGGACTTGGCTCGACACCTGGATCTAGAGGGTGACTGGGATGTGGCGCTGATGGAAATTTCTTATCCGCACACCTGGTTAAATATCCCGGAAAAGCCTTCCTGTACGTTCCAGGTGATGAAAATTACGGGCAAGAACAAACTCGCCGTTCACTCGCGATATTTTGACACGGGATATTATGATAACTTTGAGGTTATTGCAGGGCTGATAAACCCTCGTTTGAAGACTATAGAACCGAATCTGACTTTAAAATATGACGGTATCCAGAAAAAGTTTCTGTGGGAAGGAGACGGTACCAGCCAGGTATATTTTGAAGCCCCGACAGCGTACATGCTGGGGATGCAGCCTAATCAATGGCTGAGATGCGGACCCGGGGTCACGAGCTGTCCCTGCTACCCCGATATAAATGCGGGCATGTATCACCTGTTCTGTTATACAGACGTTGTACAGCCTCAGGCAGTGGGCGACGCTTTTGCTCCTCTCCTCCGAGCGTTCGAAATTGAGGGTCGTTTCGGGGAAATAATTACAAAGAAATTCAACCCCGCTTATTACATCCCGGTCTCCAAAAGACATATTGAGACAATACGCATCGAAATCAAAAGCGATCAAGATCGATCGGTGGATTTCAGATACGGTGAAGTGGTTGTGACATTACATTTTAAACCGGCGGGATAAAAAAATGGCTGGGGTAGCGCACAAAGCCGACATTTATAGATTTGTGCCTTACTATGAAAATCAAGTCGGGAACGGCCTTCACGGCTTCCACGGCGCTCCTGTTATGTACGGACGCGGGCTCGGGAACATATTTTCGAAACTGTTCAAATTTGTGTCGCCGCTGATTAAACAAGGATACACGATCGCCAAACCTCACCTGAAAAACGCGGCCCGAAGCATCGCTTCTGACGTAGTGAGCCGCGTTGTTGAGAGGGCCGGACGGAGTCAGGAACCCGAGCAGCAGCGGGGGTCCGGGATCATGGTGCTCTCAAGAAGGCCCCGGAAACGCCCCCCGGGGAAACGGGTCAAAATGGTTAAAAAGCGAAAGACCCCCGGAAAAAGCAGAACAGTTCGAAGGAAGCATAAGAAGAGGAGGTTGCCCGGGGATATTTTCTCTTAAACAATGTCTCTTTTGCGAAATAATTCCCCCGAATGCACCATGAGCGAATTGGATTTATTCGCCGTCCCCGGGACCCAGCTGTCCATCGAGCAAAGCCAACATGTTGAAGTCAGCCCGTTATCAGCCCTGACGGACATGGGCCCTATCGAGTTTTTTATCCCCGGAGACGGTGAGAGGTATTTAGACCTCAATAATACGCTGCTTTATCTGCGAATGAAAATTACAAACGCCGACGGGACTGACCTGGCTAATGACGCCCGCGTGGGCGTCATAAATTATCCCCTCAATACGATTTTCTCGCAAGTCGACGTGACCGGCTGATTTCCCAGTCCAGCGCGACGCACCCGTACAGGGCGCTGATTGAGACGCTGCTGAACTTTTCCCCCGCTTCATTGAAATCGCAGTTCACGGGCGGTTTGTTTTACAAGGACACCCCGGGTCAGCACAATTCGACCGCTGTGGATGACGCGGGCCCGAATAAAGGCCTCGTGAGCAGACCGCGCTTTAGCGCCGAATCGTGTGAATTTCAAGTTCAGGGTCCGCTGCACGCGGACATATTTTTCTGCGAGAGGCTTCTTCTGAATAACGTTGATCTAAGAGTTAAATTAATTCGAGCCAGCGATGCTTTCTGCCTGATGGGGCTGGCGGCCTCCACTTTCAAGCTGAAAATTCTGGGCGCGTCCCTATTCGTTAAGAAAGTCACCGTATCCCCTGCAGTGAGATTGGGTCACTCCGCGGCTCTCATGAAAGGGAACGCCGTGTACCCGTTATCACGAATCAACGTTAAGACTTACGTGATCCCCAGCCATTCCAGGATATGCAACCAGGAGAACCTGTTTTTAGGAACCATGCCCAAATATGTGGTTCTGGGTATGGTGAATCACAATGCATTCAGTGGGAGAAGAGATCTGTCCCCGTTTGAATTTGCACACTATGACCTGGAGTACCTCGCACTCAGTCAAAACGGGAGACAGCTGCCGGCTAAAGCTTTCCAGCCTGAATTTAACAACGAACTCTCTGTCAGGGAGTTTTACAATCTCTACACCGCGACCGGACGACACCTCAAAGACCAGCCTCTCTGTATAGACCGGGAGGATTTTGCGCACGGCTACGCACTGTACGTCTTCAATTTAAACCCGGAGGAGGACAGCGGCGCTCTGAGCCCCGTCTCCACAGGCACCCTGCGACTTGAGATGAGATTCAGAGTCGCGACTCCGCATACCACCACGCTGATAGTGTACGCGTGTTACGATTCTCTCCTGGAGATTAATTCCAAGCGACAGGTCCTTGTGGATTTTTACTGATGAACACCCTGGAATTGGACGCTGTTATGAGGGGCTTAATAGGAGACCTGTTTGCCGGTGTTTTTGCGTCTGACGAGTTATTCCGGATCAAGCCGGGCCCTCCCGTATATTTCATTGTAAACACCCACCCTAGACATTTACCGGGGGAACACTGGTTAGCGCTCACCGTTGAAAAAAATGGTCGAGCCACATTTTTTGACTCGTTCGGCCTCAGCCCTGACTTTGATTACTACCCTAAAAGCATCCTGCGATATCTGGAGAATCTCCCAGATGTTAAAAACATTCTGTATCACAACAAGCAGCTTCAGCACGAGTTATCCGACGTATGCGGACAACACTGCGTGTATTATCTGTATAACAGAGTCAGTGGGAAGTCGTACCAGGACGTGGTGTCTTTATACTCCGAAAATACTATCGCGAACGATGATTTGGTTTCTGATTTTGTGAAAAGATATCGTTATTGCCTTAAGAAAAGCTGCAATACCTCCTGTAACCAGCTAGCAGGGCCTCTGCATGAGTTTAAATATTGTCACGGCTTGTGTTAACCGGCGTTCCTATTTTTTATGTTTTTCCTTGTGAAAATGTAACCCCCGTCTTAGAACGCTCTCCCGATCATACCTTTAAAGTTTTATCGCGTTTGCATAATTTAAACCCCCGTTTTTAAACGTAGAAAGAAGCTTTGACCTTTGACCTTTGATTTTTTTATGTTTTTTTTTCGCCTGAAAACGGGATGGATGTGTGAGAGCGGCCTTCCGATCATACCTTTAAAGTTTTATCGCGTTTGCATAATGTAAACCCCCGTTTTTAAACGTAGAAAGAAGCTTTGACCTTTGACCTTTGATTTTTTTATGTGTTTTTTTCGCCTGAAAACGGGATGGATGTGTGAGAGCGGCCTTCCGATCATACCTTTAAAGTTTTATCGCGTTTGCATAATGTAAACCCCTGTTTTTAAACGTAGAAAGAAGCTTTGACCTTTGACCTTTGATTTTTTTTACGTGTTTTTTTTTCGCCTGAAAACGGGATGGATGTGTGAGAGCGGCCTTCCGATCATACCTTTAAAGTTTTATCGCGTTTGCATAATGTAAACCCCCGTTTTTAAACGTAGAAAGAAGCTTTGACCTTTGACCTTTGATTTTTTTTATGTTTTTTTTCGCCTGAAAACGGGATGGATGTATAGAAAATGCACCCCGATCATACCTTTAATGTTTTTCATTTTTTTTTTGCATCGTTGTTATTAAGTAGAGAAGTGTTGAAAGTTGTTTTTAAACCATATGCTGAATAAAAGTGATGAAGACCGGAGATGAGTTTCAGTCGGTGTTTTATTAGTAACAATATACAAAAACGTGACTGACTGCGATGTATTTTTAAAGAATCTTGATCATAATATCCAGTCAGTTTTTTAATTCGATACCCTCCTTTATGGTGAGAAACCTTCCCAGCGTTGGAAGTCTTTTTTTTTCTTAAGTTTCTTCCTGGCTGGCGAATCAGTTAAAAGAAGGGATTCATCCGGCGAGCTGCTCCGGCCTTTTTTAAGCTTCTGAAACTGCTCGCGGGCTTGCGGGTTTGATACGCACGCCACCGGAATGTTCCGCTCCTGTGAAATATTGAGGAACTTCAACCAACCTGTAGGGGGGCTCGATTTCTTGAACGAGGATCCGAGATGTTTCATAAGATCTATGGCGTGAGACCCCCTCACGACTTTCCCCTTGTAAATAAATTCCCCCGACGGACTCCAGCGCGTATCACCCTTCGATAATTTCCTCATAATATATTCAGCGTTTCTACGCTCTCTGGAGGGGATATTCTTCAGGACCTCTGTGACAGTCTCATCTACCTCCTCCTCCTCCTCCTCCTCCACCCCCTCCTCCTCAGGTTGCTTAGCGACGCGAGTCTCTTGCGGGGGTGAAACGCGTGATTCGAGTTCCCCCTGTTTGATCAGGGTTAAATAGCGCTGTAGCAGAGCCTCATACTTTTTAATTTTTTCATAAGGAGAGTGAGTACGGTCTTCCAGTATACCTCGCATTCGCGAGTCTAAATCATTTTCCGCCGTTTGTCTGATGTTATTTCCGCTCTGCGGAACGGAATGACCGAGTTGAAGCATCTGCTGTGGAGTGAGTAAAAACATCTTTTGCGCCGCTTTGAACGCCATTATCCTCTGGGTACTATTAGACTTGTTATAACGGGCAGGGCCGCGGCGAGCAGAGGCAGGAGAAAGCCGCCCGTCTGAATCAACGCTCCCCGCTTCTTTTTATAACTGGTTTTTCTGTCGGCCAGAAGACGTAAAACTCTTTTTCGTTTTTTCAAGGCCCGGAATTGAGAGTCGCTCAAGGCGATATTCCCCTTTAATATATTCAAAGCGATCTCGGATAAAGTTTTCAGAAGCTCCGGCCTGCAGGTCCTCAGGCCGTGGTGACGCTCCCTCGCGCCGGCTCTGATTAGCGCTTTAAGAGCGGGGGCGTTCCTTTTTAAAAGAGAGCTCATGTCCGTTTATCTTTCTGCAAATAAACTGTGGGCCACTCGAGCGGGAGTAATCCCGATCTCAGTCTGAACTGATCTGGACACTCTTGCGTGCAATCCAGTAATAAATACCCGTAAGGTACGCTCGTAGCATCATCAAGAGCCTCCATAAAAAATTGTTTTCGGCCGGGAAACATTTGCTGAGCCAGAATGTTCATCTGTAACTTCTCTGTGGGGTTTTTAAACAGCACCATATAATTACAATTCAAACTGATGGTTCGACTGTATTTCCCTTTATGAAACACGTTCTGTGTGATCATGATGACGCTCATATTCCGGTGATGTCTGTACTGGGTGAAAATTCTTACAACTTCAGGATGATCCGCTGCTTGAAAGATGAGATCGTCCAAAATAACCAGATGGCTCTGACCTTCAGGGAAAATGAGTCAGGGAGTCCTCTTACAAATTTAATATTTTTATTCTTCAGTTCAGAATACAGAGGTTGTTCAGACGTATACAGCCATTCAATGTTGTCAGGCACATATCTCATAGCATGGCTACAATTTTCCAGCAATGTTTTCACAAACACACTCTTTCCCGAACCACTCGGTCCAACGATGAGACAGGAGAATGGGGGCTGAAGTCTGGGGTCAATCTTCACCGTATTTCTCGAGTGAGACATGCTTCAAAATCTGAACGGTTCGGTTTCCCCATCCTTTAAAAGACGCCGCTTGTCATACACCACCCTGAAGGATTTTTGAAATGACACGTTTGTCAAACTGAAACTGCTTTTATGACGTTTAATTCCCTGCTGCGGCGTTTTGATAGAAGCAGCGAGGGCGGGATCTTTTATATAACCCTCGACCAGATCTTTGACGCTGTCAAAGTTTATTTTCTGACAGCTTTCGTGGGTTTGAGTGATCCCCTTCACACGCATGACCGTTTTACCTCGTGCGGTTTTATATGCGTAACTTTTAGGCCCCGCTGCTGCAAACTCTGTGATGACGTCGCCGTTCAACTCATCGGTGAGCTGCCCCAGATAATTACCGGTAGGCAGCGGGTTTTCTCCCCGCCTACAAACGTAAATCAGGCTATCGGTATCATAATACAGAATCCTGTCAGGATTTGCCACAGCCTCCATAAACCGTACAAGGTCAAACGCGCGTACGCCGTTGTAAACGCTGCGATGAAAATATTGACGGCTTTACCCGGTCGGTTGACGTACCGCGGGGCGTACCTCCATTGAACCATAGCCACCTGACTGCTGAGGAATGTTAGATATGCGACCTCGTACTCTTCAGAAAAGAGATACCTGAACAGATCGTCAGCGTTTTTAACGAGCGCGGTCTGCGTCAGTTTTGCCCTCTGGGCGAATTTCCCCCAGAAGGAGTTGAGGCAGATCTTAGCCATCTGTCGTTTTGCCGGATTGTGACTGATTTTTTCTGGGTCTAAACGAATCTTCTGATTCAGCCAGTAGTCCGTGATATATTTTTCTCTGCTCTCGGGGTCTTTATCAAATTCGGGAGGGAAACCAGAGGCTTCCTGCTTGTGTTTTAAGAAGGTGTTTATGTACCCCTCAAAGATTTTATCACTTTTTTCCTCAAAATGCCAGACTTCAAAAATCTTAGCTACAACATAGCCAGTATCCAGAGCTTTGTGGAATTCCGGGGTCATCCAAGTCCCAGACAGAGCTCTCTGCTGCTGACTGTGTGTGCACGCTCCAGCTTGATTATTTTCATCAGCGCAGGTGCGACACAGAGTAAACACCAGTTTACCGTGAGGAGTTCTGTGTGGGAGGACGGGGAATTTTAGCCCCTGGGGCGGGTACACGATGGCTTTGATGAGCCCGAAATAAGTCCTGGGGTCTCGGAAATTTCTCTCGATAATTTCCGGATGCCTCGTGGGATATGTGAAATTTACGTTAACGTAAGGATACAGCGAGGTCACGTCGACGTAATAGACCCTCTCATCTTGCTTAGCCGTGTACCTCAGACGGGCGTCGCGAGGTTCAAGGGACACCGGTAACCCCCTGCGGGCGAGGAAACACCGAACGCTCTCATCCCTCAGCCTCATTTCAAGCCATTGATGCTCCCAAATTACGCTGAGGGTGACGCCCGCAGAAAGGCTATTTTTTTCTGACACGCTGCGTGGAGCTCTCCAAATGAGGTGTTTGTGAGAGGGTTTATTTCGTGCTGTGTAAAACACCTTGCACACCCGTGGTAAAAACACCCGAGAAACTCCCACACTTTTATCCGGCCGTCAATCTGGGCATACCCATCAACATAATAACCTCCTATTTTTTTCTCGCCCCTGTTTAGAGCGTGATCGATGATAATGTTTTGCGTCTCAGCAACCCATTCTAACCACTGCACGGCCACGTCTGAATATTTTTTATGCTTCATTCTATAATTGTCGGGGGAGGGGATCGCCAGCGTTTTTGGAGCAAGAAAGTTAGTTTGGAAGACTTTCATACACGCCGAGGCGATTGTAACGCAGGTAAAAGGATCCACGCGTGTTTCAGCGATGAATTCAGACATAAATTTGGAGCAGGCTGCAGCCAGGATTTTTGTATCGTTATCACAATACATAACGGCCTCGGCTTTAAAATCGAAAATTGCGTTTTTTTTCCGCACGTACCACGCGTTAAATACCTCTCTTTCTCCCTCTGACATATTTGCGACCCCGTAAGCCGCTTGTTCAGGGTACGGGCCGACATAGTTCAGATTTTTTTCTGAACTGAACAGGTGCGGAAAGTAGCCTTTGCGGACGATTTCGTCTTTCAGCCGGATTCCCAGGGCTTTAGGCATCTGAGATAAGCGCATTGTAAGGAAAGATAACGAATATATATATTTCTGTTTAAAGGCGGCGTCTGTCATGAGTAATAGTTTACTCCTGGTCATAATCACAGTGGGGGTTACGCCCTGCTGGACTAAATACTTTAGAAGCAAATAGCCGTCAAAACCTTTTGAGTTGTGAGCGATGAACACGTATTCTTTGAATTTTCTCGTTCTAAAATGTTTAAAGAAGCGGGCTACGCAGTCTGTCCCCCATGCGCTCCAAAAATCACCCGTCTTTGTTACAGCGCTGACGTAAAACGGTACGTGTTCCCCGTTATTATTGACATACGTTTCAAAATCATAAAAAACATATTTCTCTGAATGCGTCTCTTCAGCTTTGAGCGGGGTCATATAGCAGAGGTGACCCTCGCTCGGCTCCTGGAGAGCCTTGCCGCATATATGACACCTCTTCTGCTTACACACGTGCGGAGCGCTGTTTTTAGAAAACGCTATGTAATACTCGCGTTTACATCGAGAGCATTTTTTTCTGTTATCACACACATTAACGAACTTACCGGCGGAAGGACGATACTTCGGCTGTTTATGCAGGCTGTAACAGGTGGGAGAGCGACACTTCTTGTTACATTCGCTGCAGAATACAGGGTTATTTTTCTCGTAACACTGCGTGGATTCACAAATTTTACAATATGACGGACAATTATGGGAGGCATGGTTATTGTACCCCTCAAAGCAAAACTTACATACATATTTCACTCCCAAAAATCTCTTTAAATTGATGATTCCGTAAAAATG
Source organism: Thalassophryne amazonica (assembly GCF_902500255.1). NCBI lineage: Eukaryota > Metazoa > Chordata > Actinopteri > Batrachoidiformes > Batrachoididae > Thalassophryne > Thalassophryne amazonica. The sequence goes on along the minus strand of NC_047103.1, from coordinate 97,338,173 downwards.
ATTATTAAACAGAAAAACGAAAAGAGTTTTCTGCTGCGCCGGTATTCCTGTCTGGAATTTTGTCAGCTTTCTCTCCCCTTCGGCTCTGAAAAACACCACAATTTTACAACCCAGAGCGTTTTCAAATTTTCCCACCTGCTCTAACGATACCGGCGTAGCTTCCGTTAATCCGACGCTATTTTGTAACGCCAGTCCGCGCTGCTCCGCCTCGTGCATAGTCAGATGAGGATTCAATAACTGAACGAGGTTTATCGCGAAACATAAACTGTTGTCAGGATTATACACGATATTAAGGCATTTGGATTTTTTCCTCAGAACCTCGTGATGGAGGAGGTCATCTATTCTGCGCTTCCCTGCGCCGTTCTGGTTGCGGATGACTTGGACCACTAATTCCAGAGACTCGTCGGATAAAACGTTGGAATTCGATTGTATCAATCGTTCTAACAGATTTTGGAAGCCCGTCACATCACCAGCGTCGTTATATGAGCTGGTCAAAGCGGCCTCGTTGTAGACTGAGTCCCCACGAATCTCCATTTGGATAAAGTCCCCGGCCCTGGCGTGTGTTAAAGCCTTTTTGACCGAGTTATGAAGAGCCCCTACGACGTTACGGTAAAATTCCGCGTAGTCGGGAATTTCGTCGGCGCGCTGGAAATTTAGAGGCAGCCTGATTTCAATATTGTTAAAAGCAGGTCTCCTGATGACGTTAGCAGCCCCACCACCCGTCATGGGAGAGTGTCGGCTGGACCCCGGTCGTGCATCATCCCCGTCTTCCATCAAAACAGAGATCGCCACGTTTATCGGGGTTAAACGAGCTCTGTTTAAAATCTCTTCTCCGTGCGCATTGCGCGGGGAGGGACTTCTTAAAGGTGAAAAAGCGCGAGCGTCGTTAGGCGTTTGATTTAATTCATCCACCGCGGATTGGACGTGAGGATTAACTTCACACGCGAGGAGGTTTACGGCATTATTTAGCGGAGTCAGGCGTACCCGGTTCAACGCCGCGGGACCGGCCTCGTCTGGAGGCGGGGTGTGCGGGGGGTCAGGGGGCACTTCAGTATCAGACTGGACCGTCGAATTTATAGCGTTAATCGCAGAAATGATGTAGGGGTTAATTTCTTCCGATTCTCGTTCAGCCGCCAAATTGTTAAGAGCCTCATTTAACGGTGTTAAACGAACACGGCTTAAAAGTCTCTCTCCGGACTCTATGTTATTTCGAGGCGGCGAATTTAACGCCTCGGGTAATGGGCCATCTGCTCCAGGAGCGCTCCCCGCTGAGTCGATTATTGAAGCGTTTAAATCCAATACACGTCCGAAGTTATTTTCCCGATGTGAATTCTCTCCTTCCATCTTTTAAAATCTGTAGCAGGAAGAATCTACCTCAAGAAATTCAATTAATATACCTCTTCAAAATGAATTCTCCCGTTCCATCGGAATAAGAGAAAAAATAAAAAAATAAAAACAGACTACACATTTTCAAGAAAGTTGCGAGATGAGGTTAATCCCAGCTCAGAATATCTTCGAGCCTTGCGTGTCGGTGGAAAATAGACGGTCTCCCTCCACCGCGTGCTGAAAAAAGAGAAAATCGTTAGTTATTAAATATTTAAAATAAATAAATACATAAACTCCGACTCCTTACCGTGTACATCCGCGGATCGTTTTACGGGTCTCTCCCGCTGACCCGCTTCTCCATGGGCTGTGACAGAAAAAATCGGGTTATTCCAGAGTTTTAACCGTGATTTAATCTCGATCGCTGTACTTACATCTGCGTGGTGAAGTCGGGGCTTCCAGCCTTCGAACTTCTTCAGGGGGCTCTGACTTGATTTCTAGAATTAACATAAATAAATGAATACAAAGCATCACCCTCGCAAGCGGATATTCTGTACTATTTCAAATATATTACAGAGGACGGGTCCGAACGCGCTCTGGACCGTCTGCGTGGTTTTGTCTAAAAAACAAAAAAAAAACAAAAAAAAAACCAAAAACAAAAAAAAGACAGTTTCAGACGGCGTGCATCATTTAAAAACACTCATTTCTATCAAAACAGATTACTTAAATCACTTACCCTGAAAGCTGATGCGGTTTTTGCACTCTGCTCGAAGACAAGAAAACTTAATTAAACGACATGGTTTTTCAGGATTTTTTCCGCAAATTTATTCTATTTTATACCCATAGCTGGGGGTCCAGGCATCTTCACTCTTCACCGGTCGTAGTGGAAATGCTCGCTGACTCGTTCCCAGGGACGTGAGTGAGAAGGAGCTTTGTTGATTGTCCGGGTTCATCACCTCGGGGCAGCATCTCCGCTCAGCGGATGTCCCGCGCACCATGATCGATCGGCTCGCGTACCATGATCGATCGGCTAATATCTTAAAATAAACTGCATCTGGCGTGAGTGAGAAGGAGCTTTGTTGATTGTCCGGGTTCATCACCTCGGGGCAGCATCTCGGCTCAGCGGGTGTCCCGCGCCCCATGATCGATCGGCTCGCGCCCCATGATCGATCGGCTAATATCTTAAAATAAACTGCATCTGGCGTGAGTGAGAAGGAGCTTTGTTGATTGTTCGGGTTCATCACCTCGGGGCAGCATCTCCGCTCAGCGGGTGTCCCGCCACACACACACACACACACACACACACACACACACACACACACACACACACACACACACAGCTAGCGCCTGCAACAGGTATTACAGCCGTGGGGTCATGTTTCCGCGACCAGCTCTATGCGTGGGTATTTGACCATCTTGCTGCAAAGACTTACAGCCGAGAGACGGCTATTTGTACCCCTTCTTTAATTTAAGAATTAAAAAACAGAAAAGGAAACGTAATAATTTAAGAATTAAAAATATTAAAGGGGCATTAAATAATAGACACTGATTTATGTTTAATTATTTCAGAATTAGTTAATTCTTTAATACATTAAAAAGATCTAGGTATTTTTAATCATTCTTTAATTCATGAAATAAAATGACATTAAAATATTAGACCCTGGGTGGGAGGGGAGGTATGGCTTGGAGGCGGTGCTTGGGCGGGGTTAGGGGAGGAGCTTGGGGGTGGGGCTAGGGGAGGAGCCAGGGGCGGAATTAGGGGAGGAGCCGGGGGCGGGGCTTAGGGGCGGGACATACTGACGTCATCGACTCTGATTGGATGTGACGTCATAAGGGGCGGGGGCTCGGAGGCGGGACTAGGGGCGGGGCTTAGGGGTGGGACAGAGTGACGTCATCGATTCTGATTGGATGTGACGTCATAAGGGGCGGGGGCTTGGAGGCGGGACTAGGGGCGGGGCTTAGGGGCGGGACATACTGACGTCATCGACTCTGATTGGCTGTGACGTCATAAAGGGCGGGATTAGGGGAGGGGTTAGGGGCTGGGCTTAGGGGCTCGACATAGTGATGTAATCGATTCTGATTGGCTGTGATGTCATAAGGGGGCGGGGCTTTGTGACGTAGTCGATTCTGATTGGCTGACAGGGTCATTAATCACTTTTTGACTAAAGGTTGGTCAGTTTTCTCTCTGGTATCATACCCACCTGTCCAACTGTGTGTTCCTCCTGACAGCAGGTAGAATGTTTCCTAGTTCCCATTTCGTTTTTTGTTCACGGATTTTCGGTTTCTGCTTCTTTTGTCCAGCTTCATGTTATGTGTGAAGGGGCCCATAAGGGAAGGGTTATATCTCCACTTGTAGGAATACACTTGTAAATTAAAATGCATTTTTATGTAAAGAGGGGCATTGTCAAAAAACTAAATATTATGATACACAGAGCTATCAATGCCTGAGATCAAATTAAAGCTCTCAAAAAATAGTCAAACCTGGAGAAACTACCATGTACCTGGGAGAAAAATGAATATTTTCTGTCTTGCGGATGATAATACACCTGCCTGTGATAACACAAACACTACAAATGAAAGTCGAATCACACCGTGTGACCCTGTGACCTTTACATTTGAGTCAGGAACATGGGTGTTGCATGTTAAATCTTCACACTGTCTTGTGGTAGTAAATGTAAACATTTCCACTTTATATAATGTCCAAGTAATACAAATTTTTAAAATGTGGGATGGGACAGGACAGGACGCAATGCGATATGACATGCATTGCATTCAATTAGCACCGACGTCGGTGATGTATGGGCAAGGTTGGGTAGGATTACTTTGAAAGAATACATGTGGATTACATGTATGTATGTACATACATTTGGATCACTTGTAATCTGATTACTTTTGGATTACATTTCAAAGTAATCCTACCCAACCTTGTGTATGGGGTATAAAGAACAATGCCTACCCTTGCAGCAGTGTTCATTTTGATAAACAAGCTATCGTGTACAGTTATTTATATTGAGCAACACATGCAAAATTTTTTCGCAAAGAATATCTACATATTATGCATTTTGTACATTTTTGAAACATGGGATTTTGCAGATTTCTTTCTGGGATGTCTCTTTCGGGAGCCTGTCATTTGAAATCTCTGTCCAATATTTCCACCCACAAAACGGCTAAAAAGTAGAAACATGCCGCATCTCCACAACATAAACATTGACTTACATTAGTTGTATTTTGCCTACCATTTCTGATGAGGAACGTGTGATTTTGACAATTGTATATGACTACTCCCTAACGATGTGCAAACACAATAACCAAATAATCTAGAATTTAAGTTGCATCTATGTTGACTTGTCACTTATCTCATTTGTCACTGGAAATGGGTAGCAGAGCTATGTATTTGGAGAACAGATGTTTGCAAATTTTAACAGTCCTTGGTGGCCCCTTCACAGAAAACACAAAGTTGGGCAAATGAGGCAGAAACTGGCCGAAAAAGACAGAAAAAATGAACTGGTGAACCTTGAAAAATTCCAGCTGCTGTCAGGAGGGAGATGGTCGGACAGCCATGTCGGATCCCGCAGCAACTGTTTTATTTATACACACGAAAGGCAGTGCGGCCACGTGAGAGGTGTGATACCACGTCACACTCATACAGCAGTGTGAGTGTCGGAAGCCTGATTTACTTTTTGTATTTGAAATGGCATAAATAAATTAAAATGTGAAATACCAAGTGGCCAAATACTTTTGCAAAGCACTGTATGGACATTTGTGGATAAAAATATCATTCCACAGAGACAGCTCTCACTAAAGTGGTGAATGATCTTCTGCTTGCAATGGATTTGGACACCACTGCAGTTCTGGCGCTGTTAGATTTTAGTGCTGCGTGTGATAACATGGATCATCATATTCTGCTCGATAGGCTGGATAATGATTTTGGGGTTACTGGGAATGCTCTTGCATGATTGACATCATACCTGACCAGTCGTTCTCACTGTTTTGTACAATAACACTACCTCTAACCTTAGACACATGAAATTTGGGATTCCACAGGGGTTCGTCTTAGGCCCCCTGCTTTTCACCCTTTATATAGCACCCCTTGGGCACATATTGTGGCAGTTTGGGATTTCCTTTCTTTGCTATGCTGATGATACTCAGTTATACATGCTGATAACTGCTGGTAATCTCATCCGCATAATATCCTTAGAAGATTGCCTTGCATCAGTGAAAAACTGAATGTCTAGCAATTTCCTACTTTTAAACTCTGATAAGACTGAAATGATGGTTCTTGGTCCAGTGAGACATCAGCATCAATTTGACAAGCTAACGGTTAGCCTATGCTCGTGTGTCATACATCACACTGACACAGTGAGGAACCTTGGGGTAATTTTTGATCCTACATTGTCCTTTCATCTCCACATTAGAGATATGGGGACTGCTTTCTTCCACCTGTGAAATATAGTGATGATTCGTCCCATCCTGTCTATGGCTGATGATGAGACCCTGATTCATGCATTTGTATCATCTAGAATGGACTAGTGCAATGTTCTATTTTCTGGTTTACCGCAGCCCAGCACTGGGGGTCCAATTGGTTCAAAATACTGCTGCCAGACTTTTGACAGGAAGCAGAAAGTTTGACCACATTACACCCATTTTGGCATCTCTTCACTGGCTCCCTGTCCCTGTAAGATCAGATTTTAAGGTTCTGCTACTAGCCTATAAAAGTGTTCATGGACTGGGACCTCCCTACCAAGCTGACCTAATTAAGCCCTATGTACCAGCCCGGGCTTTGCATTCTCAGTGTGCAGGACTACTTTGTGTCCCTAGGGTGAATAAAAAGTCTGCGGGTCACAGAGTGTTCTCTTATCATGCCCCTGTTCTGTGGAATGATCTCCCTGCATCAATAAAACAGATTCTGTAGAGACTTTCAAGTCTAGACTTAACCCTCTGGAGTCTTGGCTATTTTTGTTGTGAAAGTGTAGTGACACGGACCCACAACAGGGGGCGCAAATGAACGGACAATAGAAGAAGTCAAATATGAACACTTTACTGTTGTGAATGCCACAACTACACACAGCAGATTATAGAACGAATACAGAATCAATCAATCAATGTGTCGTGTGGGCAGGCTCGACGATAGGAGACGTCCGTCTGGAGAAGAACCGGAACCACACGATTTCCTCCGCCACCGAACCAGGAGAATACTGGAGCCGCCAAGTTCCGAGTCCCCAGGTGGCCACCGTCTCCGCGTGTCGGATCTGGTACTGCTGGCGAAGAGCAAAAACAGTCAGGTGTGGGTGTGTGTACACCCCGTAACAAGTATGGTGGTTATTCCACCTCCACCTATAATCCACACTGGTGTAGCTACTGTCAATCACTTAACTGGCGGGATGCAGAGCGAAGCAGTCGCGGCATACGCCGATTCCTCAGGAAAACAGCTGCAACAATGTATTCACTGAAACAACATTAGTAGTGATAACACTCAGGCTGAGAACGTTACCTCCTTGGTAGAACGATATCTCAGCAACGTGGTGGAGGTGTCGTCCTGCTTTTATTAGGGGTGAGGAGCAGATGATTGGTGACAGCTGTCATAGCCGCTGAGTGACAGCCGTCACACCGGCCGCTCTTGTGGGGCGGCAGCGTCCTCTCGTGCCTGAAGCCCGCACTTCAGGCAGGGCGCCATCTGGTGGTGGTGGGCCAGCAGTACCTCCTCTTCAGCGGCCCGCACAACAGGACCCCCCCCTCAACGGGCACCTCCTGGCGCCAAACCAGGCTTGTCTGGGTGGCGACGGTAAAAATCGGCCAGGAGGGCCGGGTCCAGGATGAAGCTCCTCTTCACCCAGGAGCGTTCTTCGGGTCCATACCCCTCCCAGTCCACCAAATACTGGAAACCCCGGCCCATTCGACGGATGTCCAGGAGCCGGCGCACTGTCCAAGCCGGGTCCCCATCTATGATACGGGAAGGAGGCGGCGCTGGGCCAGGCGTACAGAGGGGTGAGGTGTGATGTGGTTTGAGTCTCGACACGTGAAACACCGGATGGATCCGCAGTGAAGCCGGGAGTTGGAGTCTCACTGCGGCGGGACTGAGGATCTTGAGGATCTTATAGGGCCCAATGTACCGGTCCTTGAGTTTGGGGGAATCGACCTGGAGGGGGATGTCCCTCGTAGATAGCCACACCTCCTGCCCGGGCTGATATGCAGGGGCCGGGGACCGTCGGCGGTCTGCATGGGTCTTCGCCCTCGTCCGGGCCCTCAACAAGGCCGAACGGGCGGTGCGCCACACCCGACGGCATCTCCGCAGGTGGGCCTGGACCGAGGGCACACCGACCTCTCCCTCCACCACAGGAAACAAAGGGGGCTGGTACCCCAGACACACCTCGAATGGGGAGAGGCCGGTGGCAGAGGACACTTGGCTGTTATGCGCATACTCGATCCAGGCCAGGTGTTCACTCCAAGCCGTCGGGTGTGCGGATGTCGTACAGTGCAGGGCCTGCTCCAGCTCTTGGTTAGCCCGTTCTGCCTGTCCGTTGGTCTGTGGGTGATACCCAGACGAGAGGCTCACGGTGGCCCCCAGCTCCCAGCAGAAACTCCTCCAAACCTGCGAGGAAAACTGGGGACCACGATCTGAGACGATGTCTGTTGGTATCCCATGCAGATGTACGACATGGTGGACCAGGAGGTCCGCTGTCTCCTGGGCCAACGGGAGCTTCGGGAGGGCCACGAAGTGGGCTGCCTTGGAGAATCGGTCCACTATCGTGAGGATGGTGGTGTACCCCCGGGACGGCGGGAGGCCCGTGACAAAATCCAGACTGATGTGGGACCAGGGGCGATGAGGCACAGGAAGAGGCTGAAGGAGTCACTGTGCCTTTTGGTGGTCCGCCTTGCCCCTGGCGCAGGTGGTGCAGGCCTGGATGTAGTCCCGGACGTCAGCCTCCAGGGACACCCACCAGAAGCGCTGCCGGACCACTGCCATGGTCCTTCGTACCCCCGGGTGGCAGGAGAGCTTGGAACCATGACAGAAGTCCAGGACGGCAGCCCTGGTCTCTGGTGGGATGTAAAGTTTGTTCTTTGGCCCTGTTCCGGGGTCCGGGCTTCATGCCAGGGCCTCCCGGACGGTCTTCTCCACGTCCCAGGTAAGGGTGGCCACGATAGCGGACTCCGGTACGATGGGCTCCGGTGGATCCGACAGCTCAGTTTTGACTTCATTTTCATGCACCCGGGACAAGGCATCCGACCTCTGGTTCTTGGTCCCGGGGCGGTAGGTGATCCGGAAGTCAAAACGGCCGAAGAACAGTGACCAGCGGGCTTGCCTGGGGTTCAGCCGCCTGGCGGTCCTGATATACTCCAGGTTCCGGTGGTCAGTAAAAAGTGTGAATGGCACTGACGCTCCCTCCAACAGATGTCTCCACTCCTCAAGAGCCTCTTTCACCGCAAGGAGTTCTCGATTGCCCACGTCATAGTTCCGTTCTGCTGGGGTTAACCTGTGGGAAAAATAGGCACACGGGTGAAGAATCTTATCATTCTCTCCGCTCTGGGATAGCACGGCTCCTATCCCTGAGTCAGAGGCGTCCACTTCAACCACAAACTGGCGGCTAGGGTCGGGCTGCACCAAGACGGGTGCAGTCGAGAAGCGCTGTTTCAACTCCCTGAACGCGGCATCGCACCGATCCGACCAGGTGAAGGGAATCTTTGGAGAGGTCAGGGCTGTCAGGGGGCTAACTACCTGACTATAGCCCTTAATGAACCTCCTGTAAAAATTTGCGAAGCCGAGGAACTCGTAGGTTGGGGCCAGTCTCTCACCGCCACGACCTTGGCCGGATCCGGGGCGACGGAGTTGGAGGAGATGATAAACCCCAGGAAGGACAAAGAGGTGCGGTGAAACTCACACTTCTCACCCTTCACAAACAGCTGGTTCTCCAACAACCGCTGCAGGACCTGACGTACATGTCGGACATGAGTCTCAGGGTCCGGAGAAAAAATGAGTATATCGTCCAGATATACGAAGACGAATCGGTGCAGGAAGTCCCGCAAGACGTCATTTACCAAAGCTTGGAATGTCGCGGGGGCGTTAGTGAGGCCGAACGGCATGACCAGGTACTCAAAATGACCTAACGGGGTGTTGAATGCCGTCTTCCACTCGTCTCCCTTCCGGACCCGAACCAGGTGATATGCATTCCTAAGATCCAGCTTTGTGAATATTTTGGCTCCATGCAGGGGGGTGAACACCGAATCCAACAAAGGCAACGGGTATCGGTTGCGAACCGTGATCTCGTTCAGCCCCTGATAATCAATGCATGGACGAAGACCGCCATCTTTCTTACCCACAAAAAAAGAAACCCGCTCCCATCGGGGAGGTGGAGTTCCGGATCAGCCCGGCAGCTAAGGAGTCTCGGATGTAGGTCTCCATCGATTCGCGCTCAGATCGTGAGCGGTTGTACAGCCTGCTGGACGGGAACTCCACGCCTGGAATCAAATCGATGGCACAATCGTACGGACGGTGCGGGGGAAGGGTGAGTGCCAGATCCTTGCTGAAAACGTCAGCAAGATCGTGGTACTCAACCGGCACCGCCGACAGATTGGGAGGGACTTTGACCTGCTCCTTAGCCTGGGAACCGGGAGGAACCGAGGATCCTAAACACACACAATGGCAGGTCTCGCTCCACTGAACCACTACCCCGGACGGCCAATCAATCCGGGGATTGTGTTTTAGCATCCATGGGAACCCCAGAATCACGCGGGAGGTAGAGGGAGTCACAAAAAACTCTATCTCCTCCCGATGATTCCCTGACACCACCAGAGTTACTGGTAGTGTCTTGTGTGTGATTAAAGGGAGAAGGGTGCCATCCAGTGCTCGCACCTGCAATGGCGAAGGAAGCGCCACCAGAGGGAGCCCTACCTCCCTGGCCCATCTGCTGTCTAACAGATTCCCTTCTGACCCCGTGTCTACCAGTGCTGGGGCCTGAAGGGTTAAATCCCCACTAAGGATTGTAACTGGGAGTTGTGTGGAAATATATGTGTGTCCCATGTGAATGTCTTGGCCCACCCTAAGCCCAGTTTCTAGGGGCGGGCGTTGGTGTTTAACCGCTCGGGGCAGTCTCTCAATTGATGCTCAACTGAGCCGCAAACAAAGCACGCCCCGCGGGCGAGCCTCCTCTGTCTATTCAGTGGTCTGAATGTGGCCCTGCTCGTGTCCATAGCTTCGTCAGCAGGGGGAGCTGTAGCCACACGGAGTGTAGAGGCCGTGGAGCGTGGGAAGGGCGGACCTTTTTCGGACCCGGAAGGAAGAGGGACGGCGCGTGCCCGGCCACGCCCCTCGTCTCGTTCCCGACGGCGTTCCTCCAACCGATTGTCCAACCGTATAACGAGGTCGATAAGCCCATCTAATTCCCGCGGTTCATCCTTAGCCACCAGGTGCTCCTTCAGGACCGACGACAGTCCGTTTACGAAGGCAGCGCGGAGCGCAGCGTTATTCCAGCCGGACCTCGCAGCCGCAATGCGGAAGTCGACCGCATAAGCGGCTGCGCTCTGGCGTCCCTGTCTCATTGACAGCAGCACAGTTGAAGCGGTCTCTCCCCTGTTAGGGTGGTCAAACATGGTTTTGAACTCCCTCACAAACCCAGTGTACGTATGGAGCCATGAATTTTGCTCCCAAAGCGCCGTAGCCCAAGCGCGTGCCTCTCCTCGAAGCAAATTAATCACATAAGCTACTTTACTAGCATCAGATGCATACATGACGGGACGTTGTGCAAAGACGAGCGAACACTGCATAAGAAAGTCCGCGCACGTCTCCACACAACCTCCGTACGGCTCTGGGGGGCTTATGTATGCTTCAGGGGATGGTGGGAGGGGTTGTTGAATGACCAGTGGAGCGTTTATATCCTGCACAGGGTCGGCAGGAGGAGGAGCTGCAGCAGCGCCCTGAGCGCTCGCTGCCACCTGTGCGGAGAGAGCCTCCACCCTGCGATTCAGGAGGATGTTTTGCTCGGTCATCTGATCCAACCGAGCAGTAAAGGCGGTGAGGATGTGCTGCAACTCACCAATCACGCCTCCTGCAGAGAACATTACCTCCTTGGTAGAACGATATCTCGGCAACGTGGTGGAGGTGTCGTCCTGCTTTTATTAGGGGTGAGGAGCAGATGATTGGTGACAGCTGTCATAGCCACTTAGTGACAACCGTCACCCCGGCCGCTCTTGTGGGGCGGCAGCGCCCTCTCGTGCCTGAAGCCCGCACTTCAGGCAGGGCGCCATCTGGTGGTGGTGGGCCAGCAGTACCTCCTCTTCAGCGGCCCACACAACAATTTTAGTGCATTTTTGACTACCTTTGGTTTTACCTTTATAATTTACCATACAAAAAAAAAAAAAACTGTTTACCTGGCCTGGTTTAGTGTCTTTTTTTTCAGCACAACCTCAACTGTTTTTTTTTTGTTTTTTTTTCAGTTTTTCTTTCATTCTGACATACTGCATTACAACAGTGTCCCAATATTCACTCCAAAACATAACATTCAAATCAGAAAAGTTAGTTTTTTTTACAGTGAAAACCAGAAATATTTTAACGACCCATTTTCATAACTTTAAATAAAAATAAAAAATAAAAATAAAATTCATGAATTATGAACTGTTATGTGTCGGACGCAGCCCGGAGAACCGACCAGCGTTTGAAGGACCCAGTATAAAATAAGCAGAGCACGGTACAAAGGATAACAGAGTTTAATGAACATAACAGTGCTGTGATAAATATAAAAGTGCGCGGTCTGGCGTGGTGGTTTTGCGGTGCGCTCCCAGCAGTGCTAACGGTCCGGAGCCAGAACCAATTCGGACCCAAGGACCCCGCCGACACCCCCCAGGTGGCCGCGACAAACCGAGTCTGTGAAAGAAGGAATCATTATGTGAGTCCACACTCAACACACAGAGAGAACGCTCAAAGGTGCACAAACAGCAAACACTTCCTGGCTTGGTTACTAATCAGCTTCCCACCCTGCAGGCATGGAACATCCAGTTCACAAAACTCCACTGCAGTGGAAGCTGATTTAAACGACCAACATACAGCTCAATATAATAAAGGTGTGAGGGACACCACATTTACTGACTGTATAAATGTTAGTCACAAAATCTAACGTACCTCAGGAAGTGTGCTGACGAGCGTGAGACCTCACCCCCTCCTCTTTCACAGACCATGCATCAAACCTGGACGTTCTCTGCATCCACTGATGATGAGATGGCTCTTGAGACGACGATCTCACCCGTCTGGTCACAAGGTCAAGTCTCTGGCAAATACACACTGTGTACTCCAGTCTTAAATGCCACCATGTTCCAATCCATGTAGATGCACCACAGCTGTGAGTCCTGACGAGCCGCAGGTGATCAGCCTCAGGTGATCAGGGTGAGGTCCTGATAAACTCAGCTACACAGCCACTCAGTCCCAAATGCAAGCCACCTGGAAGGAAAAACAAAAGACAGAAACAAAAAGGCAGCCAGGCCCCCCAGCCATACAACATGAACTTCAAAAATATATATAAAAATGTAGCATAGACAAAGTTATATACAACAGTTCACACTAAATTTTGTGGCTATTTACATGCAGTAAGATGCCACACAAATGATATGTGTCCCACTCAGAAAAACAATTCCTCTTCAATGCACATAAGAAGCTCCAAGAATTTGTACAGATATTGCACCTCAATATCCATGTGTATTTTTCCCCAATCCTTTTTTTTTTTTTTTTGGTAGCATTTTTATTGGTATTGGTACAGCCTGTCCTGGCTGTGTTAGGTGACCCTGAACCATCCCTTAGTTATGCTGCTATAGACTTAGACTGCTGGGGGGTTCCCATGATGCACTGAGTGTTTTTTCTCTTTTTGCTCTGTATGCACCACTCTGCATTTAATCATTAGTGATTGATCTCTGCTCTCTTCCACAGCATGTCTTTTCCTGGTTCTCTCCCTCAGCCCCAACCAGTCCCAGCAGAAGACTGCCCCTCCCTGAGCCTGGTTCTGCTGGAGGTTTCTTCCTGTTAAAAGGGAGTTTTTCCTTCCCACTGTCGCCAAGTGCTTGCTCACAGGGGGTCGTTTTGACCGTTGGGGTTTTTCTGTAATTATTGTATGGCCTTGCAATGGTGGAAGTGACATCAGCCTCCTCGACCAGGTCATTAATTTCACACCGTGCCGTTCAGATGCTGGCTGAGCTGAGAGTGTGTGTGTGTGTTGGGGACAAGGATGACACACTCCACAAGCCATGTGTATTGGGGGGACGATGATGACACATTCCCCAAGCCATAGTGTGTGTGTGGGGGGCATTCGGTACAGTCACACCCATGTATGTTGCTTGGTTTGCCACACTCTTGTTGCACTTAGACAGTTTTCACAAACATCTCAAATGTGGTCAGCTGCTGTCTACTCTCATGCTGGTTGTGTGACTAGCCCCACCTTTTCTAAGTGTCCAGTGAGCCATGTTGGATGTTCGTGTGCGACAGCTGGAATTTGGCCAGCACCTCCCAAGAGAGGAGTCGAATGGGCTCTCGTCGCAGGGCACCCGCTGTCTTTTGACCACTGGTGTGTGCGAATGGTTGTTGCGACAGCTGTGTGAGGTCTTTGAGGCAGCTCCGATTTTTCACAAGTGGCATTTGACTCCTCCTTCCTGCGCCATTCTGCCTCTATCATGTTATGTGTGAAGGGACCCTTGGTTTTGTTAACTTGTAAAGAAGGCATGAGAAAATAAGAAAATATGCACTCTTTCATTAAGTACACTGAAAAAGATACATGACTTAAAATATGTACATCAGTGGCACATTATGATAATGTGTCCAAGTAACATAATTTTCTTGCACAAACACATTTAGATTTTTTTTAATGTTTAATTCAGCACAGGTGTATGTAGATTTTTGTATGACATCAGACAATGACCTTCAGTGAGGGTGTGTGGCAGATCAGGCGCACAGATGCTGCTGAAATAGAAACAAACAATGTCTATAACAGGAACAGTGAAGGCATCAGGAGACTCTACAAGGCATAAGAACACAGTCAGATGGACTGGGTAAGGACATTGTAGCAGGATAAGTGACTAGGTTATTGCCTAATTAATGCCCAATAACAACTTCAGGCATTAATTGTCTAGCAGACACCTGTTGGGAAATGCCTTGAAGCTTGGCAGAATGAAAAAGGACATGTCAGAGCAGTATCTGAAGAAAAGGATGATCTCAGAATGACAGATCTCCAGAGACAAGCCCAACCAGAAGGGCAATACCCTTATAACTGGAAGGATTGGTTGTATCCAGCTCCCACTGGAATACCTTACCATGTTGATCTGACATGAGTCACAGCGGCAGTGGCCATATTGCCTCTCTACATGTTCAGTCAATTATGTTGTGTGGCCATCACAACATCAAGAAAGTGTAACCAGTGTAGATGTTTCAAGACTATAAGCCACAGATTTTGCTTGAAGAGTACATTGGGACCTGATATATTTAACATTTATTTTAGTTGTTTTTTTGTTTGTTTTTTTTAGTCTCATAACATATGGGGCCTGATTTACTAAGATCCCAGGTAACAAGTGTTAAATTGCTTGGGCAATCCAAGCAACTGTTGCGTATTGGAGTGGGGACAGTTTTGCAGCTGATTTCGTAAGAGTAATTCTGCAATCAACAGCTGATGATAATGTTATATAGATATAAGTATGTAAATGAGGATTTTGCACATTAATGGTGGTAAGCACAAAATTGAATTAAATCAGCCACTTTAGTTACTGGACACAGTTGCAAGGCATCTCTGTATCCAGATCAGATATACATGGAAGACAACTCTGTACTGTTATGGTTCATGTTATACTGAATCTAGATAGGACCCCAGGATTCAAAGGAGGAAGCAGACAGGTGTGACTGACTTATAAGCATGAGAACTGATTGCCTAAATGTGTGATGACTGAGTGAGGGTGGGAGAACACAAGAGGGATAAAAGGAACACAATGAGATAACAGAGAAAATGGACAACACAAGGTATGTGTAACTAAAACCACATCAGTATAATTTGTACTGATTTATTTAATGCTGTCTACATTAACAATCATTTCTGCAATGTTTGTCTAATCTACTTTTAAAGCTGATTATATCCAGGAATGTTTCTCATTAAAAATAAGAATTTCCTTAAATCCAAACAAAAATTTAATAAACAAAAAAAAATCTTGCTGTGACCTCTTCTGTTGTTTTCTGATAAAGGGAGATCAGGAGCACATTGACTTGCAGCACATGAACTTTGAGACATAACTGTTCACATACTGACAATAAAAAAAAAGAAAACAATGTGCACAGTTTTCACAGTTCTCTGTGCACTCCTTGTGCAGAACACCTGCTAAAACACCATGACCAAAACAACAATCAAATATCCAAAACAAAAGACCTCTTTGTAAGTTGATTTGTTTGTTGTAATAACCAATGCATGAGCGTTTTCAGGTGCTGAGCATCCTGTGTGAACTGCAATGTTGTCCCACACCAAGTTTGTTTTTGTATTACCCGTTAAACATGGTGATATTTATTCTGGAATAAACAAGCACAAAATAGAGTTAAATGTGCCCAATGTTTCCAGTGACAGATTTTTTTTTTTTTTTTTTTTTTTTTTATTCTATGCTGCAACAACACTCTGGAACAGCATTCTGTCAAGAAAAATCAGTTAATACCAAGGTTTTAAACTTGCAAAACCCATCCTTGTGCTCACCATTAAATTGCAGACAGTATATTTTTGTGCTAAGGGTGAAAAGCTTTTTGCAAAGGTCTTAAGAGTCCCCATGAATGAGGATTGACAGAAATAATAATCTAAAAATGAATATTTACTATATCCTTCCCAATATATTGCCACATTTTTTTTCCTTTTGCATTACACATTTTGCTCTGTAAATAACTTCAGATAAATGCATCTCACATCTCAATATACATTTCATGTGGTTAACTTCACAAATGATTAACCTATGATGTATTATAGCTTGGAGAGAGGCTGATGGGAAATTATAATGTATCAAGAAAACAGTTTAGAACATCAAGAGAAACGCCATCTGCAAGTGGTGAAAACAAGAGTTCTGTTTGTCACTGTCACACAGTACACAATGTGAAATGTCTCCAATACACACAGGAGTTACATCTGCATGCCTGAAAACAAAGGTGCAATTTATGGAGGGTGGGTTAAAAAAAAACAAACTGTCAGCTTCAGTCCAGGTAAAATAACAGAGGTAGTGGGACGTCCATACATCAAAGGCAGGTGTCTATATGCAACCTTTCTGGAGCAGTGACTGACAAGCTTGGTGAAGGTTTGTTAATCCTGAAAAAATACACTCTCAAGCAAACACACATTATTTTAACACATAAAGAAGGAAACAATGTGAAATTAAGGAGAAACAAAACAAAACAAAAAAGGGTCCTTCAGAAAATGTGGACAAATGTGATCCTGAGATTTCTCTTCAGACTGAGGTGACATGAACCAGATAAGTGCATTTCAGTTTTGGAAAGTATGGATTTGACAAAAGAGCACCTTTGTGTCACTCTTAGTGTGGTTTAAAAAATTCACAACCAATGATTCCAACTGTAGCATCTGGAAGCATGATGTCATTTTTCCTCACTCTGAACAGCTCTGTCTCCTCACACAGAGAGAGAGTGAGGGACAGAGAGGGGCTGGGATAGACAGAAAGGGAGAGACAGAGCGAGACACAGAAACAGAAACAAAGCAAGAGACAAAAAGAAAGTGCGTTGTGAATTTCTTCCAGACATGGCACTGCACTTACTGTGTTGGTCCATTCTCCACTTGCTGGATGTTTGACCAATCAGAATGCCCAAAGGAACCATTGGACAGCTGCAGGAAAAATAAATGGCATGCAGAGGACAAAATGGCAAAAAAAAAAAAAAAAATTGCCAACAGCAGCAAAGTTCTTCGCCTGATAGCCACTCAAATTTTGAACATGCCAAAACTGTCAGACTTGGCAGACATCAGCTGGCAAGGTGCACATTTTGCAGATGGTGAGAATTACCTTTGTTAGATAAAAACGAGCATGGAAATAAAGATTCAGCTCCTCATATGTTTCCCTGATCTGTCACAGTGTGACTGGAGCTTCACATCTCTGCATCTTTGTAATTTGTGTAATGTGTCCCTTCCTGTGTTCTTTCAGTTTCGAAAAGGAAAAAAAAAAAAAAAAACTCAAAGGGCACAAGACCCAGACTGTACAACAGGTGTGGGAAGATTTAAGCCCCTGCAATGCTTCCTGTGTTGGTTGACTCGTGTGGTTTATTACTGTCATGCTGAAGAACTGAACCATTTCTTGGATGAACCATGTTCAAGGGTGCATGCAGCTTTGTCGATGTTTTCATGTATTGGCCAGAGATCATGCAGATGGGCCTGGTCATGCAGACTCAGCATGGCTGGATTGTCTCCCTTCAAACTGCTTGCCCACCTCCTGACTGTACTGACAGCCACATATACATCTCCATTATTGTGACACAGCTAACCTATTGCTCATTTTGTCATAAAATATAATGTCTGGCAGTCCACACAATCAAATAGGTCCTGGCTGCCACTGTCACATGAACGCTGGCATGATGAAATGTCCAGTAATCCATGCAATTTTTTTGGCTGGCTGTTATATCTTATTTTGATTCAAGACTACGTTTAACTTTAAGTACTTCTGCATTGTTTAAAATATAAATAATAACTTGTGCGTTACCCGTGGGGATCCAAGGGTAGTGTTTAGAAAATAGGTAGCTGACATTATTTACAGTAGACCTGCATTGAAATAAATGCAGTCAGATCTTTGGACCAAAAAATGACTTAAATTTACACATAAGATCCTTCTGAATGTAGTAAAGTACTCCTAAATCTGCAAGCCCGGATCTGTCATTCAACGGAGAAATCTTCGTTTAAAAATGACAAATTTGCGTCTAAGTGTGGGTCATACCGACCAATATCTCTTTTAAACACAGATATTAAAATCCTCTCCAAATTACTAGCTACACGTTTGGAAAAATCACTGCCACATATCATATCACCTGACCAAACAGGTTTTATTAAAAATAGACATTTATTCTCAAACATAAAATGTCTCTTGAATGTACTAAACAGCCCCTCATCAACCAATGTTCCAGAAATTGTGGTGTCTTTAGATGCTTTAAAAGCATTTGATCGCGTAGAAATGGACTTCCTCTTTTATGTCCTAGAGAAATTTGGTTTTGGTAAGACGTTCATTAAGTGGACCCACTGCTTTACTCCTCCCCCCAAGTCTCAGTTATTACTAATCGCATCCATTCCCCAAATTTTCCTCTGTCTAGGGGCACCAGACAGGGCTGCCCATTGAGCCCTTTACTATTCACACTTGTTATAGAACCACTAGCCCTGGCTCTCAAATCAACACCCTCAATAAAAGGTATCAGAAGATGGGGATGGGAATCAAAGTTGTCGTTGTATGCAGATGATTTATTGCTTTACATTGAATTCAATTAATACAATTATTTTAGTGTTGCACAATTTTGGCCAGATCTCAGGGTATAAACTTAACCTAACAAAAAGTGAATGCTTACCCATAAATGAACTAGCTCAGCAAATCCCAGACCATGCTCTACCATTTCATATTTCTAGGTCAGGATTTAAGTATTTAGGTATCAACATAACACCTTCATTTAATAACCTCTTTGATGAAAATTTAGCACCACCCATGTCTAAATTGAACTCAGATTTGCAAAGATGGGATGTTCTACATTTAACCATAGCAGGCAGAGTAAACTGCATTAAAATGAATGTTCTGCCAAAATTTTTATTTTTATTTCAATGCATTCCTATTTTCTTGACAAAGTCCTTTTTCAGTAAACTTGACAAACTCATATCTAGATTCATATGGAAAGGTCAAAACCCTAGAATTAAGAGGGAGTTCTTGCAACGATCAAGGGTGGAAGGAGGGTTGGCGCTACCAAACTTTAGAGTTTACTATTGGGCAGCAAATTTCCACAAAATAGCATATTGGAATCAGTCTGCAGATACAGATTGGTGTGAATTGGAGCACATGTCATGCATATCATCATCTCTTCCTGCTCTGGTTTCATCCAAACTTCCATTGAAGTTTTCCAGGTTTGCTTCCAACCCTGTGGTAATATCTACAGTAAAAATATGGGCTCAATTCAGAAAGCAGCACGGCTTGAGGGATACTTTTCTGACTTGTACTCCACTATGTACCAATCACAATTTCCTACCAGCCCACCTCGACCACACATTTGTTACATGGCATAGGAAAGGAATTAAGAGGTTTAATGATCTGTATATTAATGGAACATTTTCCTGTTTTGAGGATTTGTGTGCCAATTACGAGTTTTAGCAAAAGGACCTGTTTCGTTATTTTCAAGCTCGCCAATTTGCCAGAAACCACAGCTCACAATTTCCCATCCTTCCAAGTGAATCACTTTTGGACTTAATTTTGAAGACTCCTTTTTTCCTTAGGGGTTTCACTACACACTGTTACACAATCATCATGAAAACGGACATTGTCAACCAAGACAAGATCAAAAACCACTGGGAGAATGAACTTGGAACTGAAATCTCAGAAGACACTTGGACTGACGCTTTAAAGAGAGTGAACAGTAGCACGTCTTGTGCAAGACTAAGCCTCATACAGTTTAAAGTTGTCCATTGTTTGCACTGGAGTAGAGCAAGGATCGCTTCCATTTACCCAAATATTGACAGCAATTGTGTCAGATGTCATATTAATGTGACAGATTTAACTCATGTTTTGGTCTTGCCATCTGTTAACAGGCTATTGGTCTGATATATTTGATGTAGTGTCAAAGGTCTTTGGAGTCACTTTACAGCCCTGTGCAATGATAGCACTATTTGGGGTACCGAACAAAGAAGCAAATTTAACTAAAAACCAACAGAACATTATAGCTTTTGTTTCTCTGCTGGCACGAAGGCGAATTTTACTTAATTGGAAGTCAAGTGCGCCACCTACTGTCGCTCAGTGGTTAATTTTTAATTTTAATTAGCTTATAATGCGCCAAATCACAGCAAAAGCCGTCTCAAGGCGCCTTACATAAAACAAGTCAACAAAAAATTGAATAAATAATTAAAAATGAATAAAAAATTCAAATACATAAATAAAAACAGAAGTAAAAGAATAAAATAAATAAAGATAAAAACTATCCATAAGAAAGAGAATAAAAATAGGTTTTGAGTCTATAGTATATAATATATAGGACTACAACGTAAGGAGTGCTTATATTGTTTAAGTTGCCTGTAAAAATAAGCCACCCCAAGTTACGAGGAGGTAAGTTTTATTTGAACTGTATTCAGTGTATTTACACCTATAGTGAGTGCATTTCCTGTATTTTTTCATTAGGACCATTAATGTATATGTATATTTAACCTGTACAAATAAGCTACTCCCACGTTATATTTATCTTTATTGAGTATGTATTTTATATGACTTTAGGAGCCTTCATTTATTAAATAATTTTCATGTGTCCCATCGAAATGAGTTCTACTGCACTTTAACAACTCACATGTCGAGTTTAGCAAAAAAAAAAAAAAAAATTAATAAACACTGTACAAGTTTAAAAGGGCTTTAAAATGCTGGAATCCCAACAGTACATTTTATTGGAGGCTAAAACTAATATTGTTATTGCACAGTTTTTCCACATTAACAATAATATCACAATAATTAATAAACACTGTACAAGTTTAAAAGGGCTATAAAATGCTGGATTGACAACAGTACAGTTTATTGGAGGCTAAAACTAATATTGTTATTGCACAGTTTTTCCACATTAACAATAATATCACAATAATTAATAAACACTGTACAAGTTTAAAAGGGCTATAAAATGCTGGATTGACAACAGTACAGTTTATTGGAGGCTAAACTAATATTGTTATTGCACAGTTTTTCCACATTAACAATAATATCACAATAATTAATAAACACTGTACAAGTTTAAAAGGGCTATGAAATGCTGGATTGACAACAGTACAGTTTATTGGAGGCTAAAACTAATATTTTTATTGTACAGTTTTTCCACATTAATAATATCACAATAATTAATAAACACTGTACAAGTTTAAAAGGGCTATAAAATGCTGGATTGACAACAGTACAGTTTATTGGAGGCGAAAACTAATTTTTATTGTACAATTTTTCCACATTAACAATAGTATTACAATAATTAAACATTGTTCATGTTTAAAAGTTTTAAATGCTGGATTGACAACAGTGCATTTTATTGGACGCACTGTTCACAGTACTCTGAATGGGCAGCAGGTGGAGCTGCTCTGTTGGCGACTCGGACTTTGCTGCTGCTTAAAGGACCTTTCACACTGAATCCATCAGGCCAGTGCGTCAACGGATCGGAATCCGTCGAATCCGTCGGATGACGTCATACGCGTCGCTTTAGAAGTGGCAAAAAAAAAAAAAAAAGTGGGGGGCGGAGATTGCCATGTCACACTCTGGCTGTTTCCACAATCTGAAAAAGTTCAGCGATCGCCATCTTGAATTTGGGTCGCCTGAACCACAAAAAAAGCTTTAAAAACAGCAGTAGAACGATTCTCCTATCACCCTGCTGGGAGAAGCTTTTTTTTTCAGCTACTTTGTGGAGTGACGCCGACCGAGGAGGAGGATGGACGAGCAGGACCGACGATCGAACCGCGACAGCGGACCAAACCGCACGGAGAAGCCGGCCTTCAGGCATCATCACTGGGCAGACCGAGGCAGGTAGCCGGGGTGATGGAGCAGACCCACTCAGTCCGAAATCTTCCACTTTTTGGATATATGCGAAGTCCCAGTTTGCCCAATGGAGTTTAGTTCTGCAGCTTTATCGAGGTGAGAATAATGTAAAAATAAAACGTGACGTTTACTTAACTGCTTTGAAGGTTTAATGATCGGCTAACGTTACCTTAGCCTTTTAGCACAGTTGATCTGAGTGAACACTTTAATTTCTAAATGATTCAGTCTTTTTATTTTTAGCAAATAAAACTACAGCTTTTTTCAGACACCACAAAAGGTCAACTTTAAATAACTTATTTTTTCGGGCGTTTTTTCCATCTTTTTTTTTTTTCTTTTTTTTTCTTTTTTTTTATATATATAAACTGTTTAGTGTTTTTTTATATTTAAAGAAATATTTTTATTTGGCCCAATCAGGAACATTTGCTGTGCAGACAACCAAACTTCCACTGATGAGCTGAACACCACGAAGTCCAGTCGAAAGAAAACATCTCTGCTTTTCAGCAACACCACCAGAGTTCAAACCTGCAGAAGAGACCTTCATCTGGTCCCGAGAATCCAGCAGAACATCACCTGCTTCTAAATATTAGCTCTTTGAACAGCAACTATTTTATTATTTTTTAAAAAGCTGTTTCATTTTATATTTTAACAATAAATGAACGGATCATTAAAAATGTCCACAAAATCAAAGTCAAAAGACATTTGCACAGGTAGAAGCTCTCCACTTATTGTGCTCAAATTCATATTTTAGAAATGACTCTGTCCTGATAGCAACATTAAAGGCAATTACATATTTTGGTGAAATTACAAGTTGAAATGACATATATATATATATCTAAATCATCATGAGGTTTGTCACAGAAATCCTACTTAACAATCACACTGCAGTTATTGTTATATTATTTCCTGTTGCATTTATAATAAACAATATTTATTTACAGTGTCTGTTTTTCTGTTTAAAATGAGATATAAATAATCTACCAGAATAAAAAAAAAAGTACAAATTTCCATGTTATTTTGTCTAAAAATAAATGTCTGAGGTTCCTTATGTTAAACAAGAAATGAAATAATCTGAAATAGCAGGTGGTTTTAATTTACAGATGAAAGGTTTCTAAAGAACCATTTATTGATTTATTTAGCTATTTTAATTACAAGTGTTCTAAACTGTTTTTTTTTAACAGTAATCAGAAATAATGAGGTAACAACAAAAAACATTTCGAAGGATTTTTCTTCAGAAAACTGCTCCATAAATGAGCAGTCCTGTGACACGTTTCTGGTTTGCACGGATCAGTGGTTTCCACCGATCCATTTTGTAGAGATCAGTGGTTTCTGCCATAGGTAGGACGCCCCTTCCAAGATGGCGGCCAATGCGGTTTCTGCCACCCGTCTTCTGTGTTTTGGCCCGACACGTCGTTACTATTGGACAACGCAAAGGTACGTCACAGCTCAGCAGGTCGGAAGTTGGATTGGCTTGAACTTTGACTCCGTCAGCCTGCTGACAAGCGGCAATGCGCACTCCCGTTAGATGCATCGGTTTAGCTCGGCTTTTGACGTGACGCATCTGACGCATCTAAAACGCAACGCGTCTCATTGAAAATAATGCTTTTTAGAGCTATTTTTGACGCATTTGACGCATCTGATGGATTCAGTGTGAAAGGCCCATAATGCTTTAATGTTTGTTTCATGCCGCATTTTTGCTGGGTTGTGTTGTGATTGTAATTAAAATTTGCAATATTTGTTGGCAACCTTGGCAACCTTTGTAGAAGGACTGTTCCTTGTGCTAAGTATTTGGATAGTGATTTTAACCTGCCAAACAATTTGTCTGGCAACTTGGTTGAAAGATATAATACTATTTTTGCACTTGGAAAAGATCAAATTTGCTATAAAGTGCTCAGACAAATTCCAATCTGTTTGGGAACCCTTTCTATTACACTTTAGCAGCTTCCAAGGGCTCCCACAGACATCGCAATAAATTAAAAAGATACTATGGGTTTAGTCTTACAACTTGAGCACACTTTGTTGGCCATAAATATCCCTGAAGGCAGATTGAGCTATTTTTTTACTGTTTTAATTTGTTTATTTTGTCATCTACCTATGTCTACCATACACAAAACCAAGGTCTATTGCTGGTACGGTTTCTGTCAATTTATTGTTCTTATTACTATCATTATTTTTTGGGTCCAGTCGGGGTGGGGGCAGGGAGGGGAGGGGGGTGTTTTGAGTGTGTACAGAAAAAAAAATTGAAATAATGAAAAATCTTCTGTAACCACGCTGATGATTTATTGTTTGTGTTTCTGATTTTTTCAATAAAAAGATTTACAAAAAAAAAAAGACAAATTTACAGCTAAAATTTGGCCCTCCGCAAAACTGTCAGCACATCCGGGACGTTGCCGAGACGCAAGAGAGAAGACCCTATCCCAGCATGCATTGCGCACACCAACTGTAATTGGTGGATTTACGTCAGTTTGCATCTCTTACAAAAGCACCTTTTTATTGTCTTATACGGAAGGATCGAGTTTTTTAAAAACTTCATATTGTCTAGTGGTACGTTTGGTGAGTATACATTTCTTTTATTTTTTCTTGAAAATTATTTTTGGGGCCTTTTTCATACGCCCATTTCATTGAGTGGTGTCGCATTGAAAATCTACTGTCTTTAGCCTCCGGTGTTACCGTTGTGGGGTACGGATGTGGGACCCGCAAAGAATCCAAGTCATTAAAAAGATACAAACCTCTCTCAGTGGCCACGGAGCTCTGCGGCTGCGATTACCAAGACCGTGTGGTGCTGCGGATTTTTCCGCAAGAAGTCTGTCCTTGCGGGTGGCCGGAGTGCTCCGCATCAAAACAGCGAGCGTAGTCTCTGGACTTGTTGCCAAGTTGGCTGCACCTCCATTCAGTAGACAGGGAGGTGGTAGCAGACTTAAGTTGGATGCTGGCACACAAACAGGGCAAACACCAGGAATCAGGATCAGCACCTTTAATTCTCTGTAATGAGGTGAGAGGGCATAGTTGTCACACACACACCGACAACCGCACGGTCTCTCCCCAGCACAGAAGCT
The DNA here is from genome assembly GCF_902500255.1 of Thalassophryne amazonica. Taxonomy (NCBI): domain Eukaryota; kingdom Metazoa; phylum Chordata; class Actinopteri; order Batrachoidiformes; family Batrachoididae; genus Thalassophryne; species Thalassophryne amazonica. Next base: position 97,313,079 of record NC_047103.1, on the reverse strand, counting down.
GTCCCTCTTTTGCCGGGAATGCATGGCTTTCTCCCGCGTATGCCTCTGTGTGTCTCATTAATTAAAGCCCTCCCCGCTACAACAGGTAACGCGGAACTAATAAACTCATTTATAAACTCACCCTCAAAGCAGCTTAAAGGAACACAGAAATAACCCTCATGACTATTTTAGACAGAGAATATAAAAGGTTAGTTTTGAGAACATTCATAAGAATAAAATAGCAAAATAATCTCAAATAAAATATCTACTCAGCTACATACTCCCCCCCTGAACTTCTCAAAACAGTACCAGAATTGATCAGTAGTTTAACAATGGGTAACATGAACCACTTCCTCCAATATTAGTGCATCTTTACATGCAACACAAATGTCTCCCAACCAAAAGACTCCTAAATTTTGCTTGCCAAAGAAGGTGCCTTATACACAATCCTGTACCTATGACTAAAGAACTGTTACCCAGTGTGTATTTGGTCTTACACACACACTCAAGACATTTCATCAACACATTCTCCATACTGAAGCCATTTCTGTGATCCAACAACTTACATGAATAAAGTCCTGGCAGCCTCACATGCCACAATGTCTGCTTGTTTGTTTGTTTGTTTGTTTTAAGTCATGATTTGACTCAACCTGTTAACTGGTTTCACTACCCTTCCCACTCTGGTCCTATTTGGGGCAACAAAGTGACTTGGTGGTACCCAGTCATGGTCTGTGATAACCCTGTTAGTCACACCTGTGTCTGCTACACCCTCTGACTGACTGCTACTTAGATTAGACTTGTCTATGGTGTGATCCACATTTGTCACAGTTCTGTCCTCATCTGGTCCAGCTTCACCCATCTCAGATTCAACACTCCCATTGTCAGGAGAGCTTGGCTGCAGGGCTTCAACGGGATCTGGAGGATGCCTATCAGTTGTATGATCAGTCACACAAGGGCCTTCACTGGAGGTGCTTCTGGCTACCCAGCTGGCAGTTCGTGTAGAACGGTCAACATCCGGCTCTCCCACCCTGAGGCCTGCTTCTCCGTCACTGCTCTGTCGACCTGACTCAGATTCCCCATCAAAAGAAGATACTTCCTCCACCTGGTCCACCTCAACTATCAAAAAAGTTGGCTTGCAAAAGCAGATTTCTGTGGACAACTCTCTCTTGGCCAGTATCTGGGTGCCTGATACGGTAGGTGTGACATCTTGAATCTCTGGAGACAACTGTGTAGAGTGCAGACTCCCACTTGTCTGCTAGTTTTCTGCGACCCCTTGCACACCCGTTAGCCAATAGTACTTGATCTCCCTCTTCGATATCTGTGCCTTTGGTTCTCCTGTTGTACAGGTCTGCTTGACGCTGCTGACTGAGATTTGCATTTACCTGGGCCGTGGCTAGAGCCTCTTTAAAGTCTTTCACTCTCTTGACATAGCTGTCATAGTCAGTGATATCATTGTCTCTTTCGATGTGGTGAAACATGACATCTACTGGCAGTCGTGGGATACGGCCGTACATCAAATAAAATGTCGCATAAGCAGTCAACTCATGAACTGTACAATTATAAGCGAACGTCAGAGTTTGCAGCATCTGCGGCCATCTCTGCTTGTCTCTGGGTGGTAAGGACCTGATCATGTTGCCTAGAGTTCTGTTGAACATCTCACAGTTCCCATTGCCCATTGGGTGATATGGGGTCGTTCTGGACTTTCCTACACCAGTCATTTGCAGTAGCTCTTGAATCAGCTGACTTTCAAAATTTGCACCCTGGTCTGAATGGATCCTCTTCGGAAATCTGTATACACAGAAGTAATGATCCCATAACTGACGTGCTACCTGCTTCACTGACTGATCACGGCACTTGAAGGCATGGGCCATTTTGGTAAAATGGTCCATCACCACCAATACATCCAAACTCTTGCCCTTGGAATCTTCAGCTGACCAGAAATCCAGACAGACGAGCTCCAAAGGGCTTGAGGTCTTGATACTCTCAAGCTTGGCTCCAAAGTCTTACTGACGATGCAGCGTTTGCAGCAACTGACATATTTCCTAGGACCTTTTGCATTTCCTTTTTGTTCCTTTAGGTGCAGCGGTCAATGCAAACAGCGGCTTGGCCAAGCAGGAACAATCAGGTATGAATTGCTGATAATACATGACCATTCCCAGAAATGACTTTATTTTCTTCTGGGAAGGTGTGACACCGTCCTCCATCATGAGGTCACGCTCTGTTATGGAAGCGATAGACTTGACCTTGTCGGGATCAGTTGCAACACCACTTTCATCCACTATGTGACCGAAAAATCTTACACTCCTTCTGAAAAACTGGCACTTTTTAGGAGGTAGCTTCATCCCATGATCATGCAGCCTGCTGAAGACAGTTTCGAGCCTCCTGAGTGCTTCAGCTTCGTTGGGAGCATAAACCAGAACATCATCCAGATAACAGAGTAGAGTCAGGAAGTTCTGGTCACCAAATATGCCCATCATGAGACACATGAAACTTGCAGGGCTGTTACACAAACCTTGGGGAAGCCTGTTGAACTCATAGAGTCCAATTGGTGTGGTGAAGGCTGTCAGCTTTTTGTCCTCTTCAATCAATCAGTCAACGTTTATTTATAGAGCCCTTTACAACACCGAAGGTGACCAAAGTCCTTCACAATAAAACAAAAACAATGTAAAATGTATAAGACAATTAAAACAATACATAAATGCACACAACTAAAAGAGGAAAATACATTCAGGTAAAGTGTCACTATGCTACTGCGTGTTGAAAGCCAGTCTGAAAAGATGAGTTTTAAGCCTAGATTTAAAGAGGCCAAAGTCAGTGATAGTGCGCATGTCGGGGGGCAGTTTGTTCCAGAGTCTGGGCCCCGCGACTGAAAATGCCCGATCACCCCAGTGTTTATATTTCACTCGAGGGACGTCCAGCAGGAGCTGATCTGAGGACCTCAAGGCTCTGGTCGAGCTCCGAACCTTCAGGAGCTTGGACAAGTACAGAGGGGTAAGGCCATTGAGGGCTTTAAAAACAAAAAGCAAAATTTTAAAATCAACTCTAAAAGAAACTGGAAGCATTGCAATGAAGAAAGGACTGGGGTGATGTGCTGATGTCTACGTATGTTTGTTAAAAAAGGGCAGCGACGTATTGTACCAGCTGGAGGCGATTCAGACAGGACCGAGGGACTCCAGCATAAAGTGCGTTACAGTAGTCGATCCTTGAACTAATAAGAGCGTGAATTATTTTTTCAAGGTCTGAACGGTTTAAAAAAGGTTTTACCTTTGTTAAAAGACGTAATTGATAAAAGCTCGCTCTAACCACACTGGCAATCTGGTTTTCAAATCTTAAAGAACTGTCCAAAATGACACCAAGGTTTTTTACTGTAGATTTAAAATAAGAAGCCAGTAACCCAAAATCTTCAAATGAGGTGTCGGCAAACAAAATGCAGTCAGTTTTTTTCTCATTTAGGTGGAGGAAATTCTGGTTTAGCTACTGTTTTATATCGGCTATGCAGTCCATGAGACGTTTAATGTTGTCCACTCGATTTGATGACACTGGCGGATAGATCTGCAGATCATCTGCGTAACAGTGAAATGAAAGTTTGTGTCTTGTTATTATGGACCCCAATAGTAACATGTAAAGAGAAAATAAAAAGGGACCCAAAATAGAGCCCTGGGGCACTCCACATGACAGAGGGGCAACAGAGGAGGACAGGTCACCGATCATAACAAAAAATTTCCTGTTTGATCAATGTGATTCAAACCATTTCAATACTGTACCACAAATACCAACATTTTTAAGTCGGGATAAAAGAACAGAATGATCAACAGTATCAAACGCTGCTGTTAGATCAAGCAGCACCAAAGCAACAGGGCATTTACCATCAACAGACAGGGCGACATCATTGTGCACTTTCAATAGTGCAGACTCTGTGCTGTGTCTTAATCTGAACCCTGATTGAAACTTTTCCAAAACAGAATTACAATCTACAAACCTTTGCAATTGTGTAAAAACAACTTTCTCAAGAACCTTTGAGATAAAAGACAAATTAGACACAGGTCTAAAATTAGATAAAATTGCCAGGTCAAGCTGTGTTTTTTTAAGTAACGGTCTTACTACAGCCTGTTTAAAAGCGTCAGGCACACATCCCGAGCTTAGGGAAGTGTTGATTAAAGACAAAAGGGAAGGATCAACAGTGTTAAACACGTCTTTCAACAGTCTGGTTGGGATGATGTCCAGGGGACAGTTTGTAGTTCGCATACATTTAACAGTGCCTGTAAAGGACGAGAGAGAGGCAGGTTCAAAACAGTCAAACACTGCAGAGCCAGAGGCAGCATCAGACAGGTCTGCACTGATGCTGCTGTTGCATAAACCTCTCACAGACTTCACTTTGGCCACAAAAAAGTGCAAGAAGGCCTCACAGGTAGAAGCAGTAGCATCCATTAAAGATGTGTTGGGACACAAAACAGAGTTAATTGTATTGAACAACACACGAGGACAATGACCACTTGTGGAAATTATATGGGACAGATATTGGGATTTTGCCTCTTTCACAGCTCTCTAATACTGAGTGAGACTATCCCTCAGCATCTCCAGAGATACATGTAGTCTATCCTTTTTCCACCGTCGCTCTGCCTGACGACAATGCTGTCGGAGGGCACAAGTAGAGTCGTTTAGCCAAGGATCTCCCCTTGGTTTAGAGGACCTAAGCCTGAAAGGGGCAACTGTAGTCAGGATCCCACTGCACAAACAATAAAAAGATGATAAAAGACTGTCCGAACATGCAGGAGGACCATCAGTATCCAAGGCAGATAAATCCATGTCCATGAAGGCAGTAACAAACTCTCCAGCTGTTGAAGAGGTAATAATCTGGCGGCAAGAGGCAGGGACAGGAGCCTTTTTGACAGGTGGAGGTATAGGAACTTTAAAAATGATGGGCAAATGATCTGAGATGGGAGTGTCTGATATTTCGGTGAGTGATACAGACAAGCCATGAGAAATAATAAGATCCAAAGTTTGACCAGCATTATGTGTCAGCCCATCCACAGACTGTATTAGATCAAAACATGTAAGAAGCTGTTTAAAATCAATGGCCAGCTGATCAACTGGACAACAGATGTGGATATTAAAATCTCCACAAATCAAGGTTTGATCATATCTGGGCACAACCTCTGCCATAAACTCAGAATAATTCCTGAATAAAATCCTTATTGTATTTAGGTGGGCGGTACAGCACAGCAAATAAAATAGGGGAAGCAAGTTCCAAAGTAAACAGCTGTACCTCAAAAGAGGAATAATTATTTACATGTAAAGGCTTGCATGTAAAATTATCCCTGAAGACAGTGGTGAGTCCGCCTCCTCCTCCAGACGCTCGCGGTGCGCTGAGGAAAGAGCAGCACGGAGGGAGGAGCTCAGTAAAAACGCTGTCATCACCTGGTTTTACCCACATTTCCGTCAACAAGAGGAAATCTAACTCATGCGTTGAGAAAAAGTCATTTAAGATAAAAGTTTTATTTGAGAGAGACCTGGTGTTAATGAGCGTGATGCACAAGGTTGTGAGGATATTCCGCTCAGAACTCAGAGCAACAGGGCGAAGATTTCCCTGCATGGAGCCTCGCCTACACACGCTGACACGCTGCCGGCTGCTGCAGAGCTGGTAGCCGGTGCCTGGATCAGCTGATCGGAGCCATCGGACCTCCAAAGAGTGCCGCACCGCGAAGCCGTTGTAACCTCCAGGAATCCTCGTGATGTCCGTGGGATCAGATGCCGAGGACTCTGCCAGGTAAGCTCTCAGTCGGACAAGTACACCACCTCGTTTCCCCCGCTTTCTGTTGCGGCACTTGCGGGACAGGGAGACAGGTCTAAGCTGCATGTAGTGGGGTGCATACGCCAGAAACGGCGGGGCCATCTTCGATTGTCCACTATAGCCAAAAATCTGTGATTTAGTGATAGAATTGCAGATATTCAAAAGTGTCTGGCGATCATACACCAGTAGCGGTGACACTTGTCTAATAAAAGCCAATATAAACAGCAGTAGCAATAAAATACTGCGCAGAGGTAGACGACAGGCCGTGTACAGTGGCGCCATCTTTTCTCTTCATCTCATCTCTTCAGCCATGGGAATGTTATAAAATCCTGAAGTGAGATCCATAGCGCTGAAGATAGCACTACCTCCGAGGGCTGCCAGATAGTCCAACTGGTGGGGCAAAGGGTGAGCATCCTTGAATGTGCGAGCATTCAACCAACGATAGTCAACACATATCCGGAGGTCCCCATTTTTCTTCCATACAAGTACCAGAGGTGTTGCCCACTCACTGTTGGACTTGTGAATGATGTCACGCTCCTCCATCTCTGAGAGTACTTGTCTGAGCTTATGATACTCTGCAGGTGGAACACGTCTGTATGGAAGTCTGAATGGTCGCTCATCCGATAGATGGATACGGTGGACAAAAATCTTTGGCCAGCCCGCAATCGAGCTTTGTCCTTGAGAAAACATCCTCATACTTTTGGATCAGTGCCAGCAGCTGACACTTCCAGTAGTCTGAAACTTTGCACGAGTCAACATCCAGGTCCCCCAACCCCATGTTATGGAGACTCTCACTGAAACTGGAGGGATGACGAAGAATTGAACTGATAGGCCCTTCATTGCATGTCGACTGACTCTTCACATCGACTTCAGTGGCTGACTTTTGATCTGCACTGACATCTAAATCCTCAGTGGCAACACAGGTGGACACATCTGCCAATATGGTGTGACGCTTTAGAGTAACTGCCCTGTCAGAAGTGTTCAGAACCCTGACTGGAACCCATCTGTCTCCACACATAGTGGCCACAGATCTGCAAACAGTTATGTCTTTTTTGTGAATCTGAGCTTTTGATGGCTCAACAAGAATGGCACTGCCTTCTGAAAGGGGTGAAATTGCAGGTAACTTGGCCCAAACCAGATGCTCTTGCCTTGGGAGAAGAGTAACTGCTCTAGCAAGCTTGGCTGTGCCAACAACATCTGGCAACATATCACCCCTCCACCTCTGAACATCGGCCAACATGTTAAGGAACTATATTATCTCAGGCTCACCTGTGGACTCGGGTTTGGTAAGGACCTGCCAGAAGCTAGGCTGTTGTCTGAACTGCTTCAGAATGTGTTTTATGGCATTTGTGCCAAGGATCATCTGATTTTTCTGCCCAGGAACAACCAGAGAAGGCACATTAAATGCACATCCATATACCTCCATCTTAAGGTTGTAAATGCATTTGGGTCTGACCTGAACTCCACCACATCCAACTAACACAATGTCACTGTTGACTGGGACAGGTTCTGATGCTAACCTAGCACTCTTTAGCATCTGTTCTGCCTCCTCACTTAAAGTACAAGACATGGAGCCAGTGTCTAACAATGCCCGCAGTGAAACTTTATCATCAACTGTTGCATCAGTGTAAAACAGACTGTCTACCTTCCCAAGGTGAGTTACATTTTGAAATAGTACAGCAGCACCAGTTGGGGAAGTTCTCAGGCTTTCTGCATATACAGATTGGGCATCTTCATCAGAGTTGAGGGTCACATCTCTTCCATTCACACTGACCCCTTCCACGTGTGAGTGTATTAGTTTCCCTGAACAGGTGAGAGGCCACCATGTTGTGTAACAGCAGTTTTTGTACAGTCTTTTCGCTGATGTCCCTGTTCGAGACATCCTAGACATCTCCTCTCCTTCATGCAGTCTGTGCGTGTGGAATGGGAGCTATTACAGCCTACCTTGCAGGGAGTGAAAGGAGCTGTGAAGGAAGACTGAGATTGGGTGGCGGAAAGAGGCTGACTTGTCCGCTCTAGGACTCTCTCTAACATACTAAGCACACGTTCAAGAGCACTTGTGTCTGAAGTAGGTGTGTCACCTTACTTTAACTAGGTTGGAGGTTGTACATTTCATCATGTTCACCTGGATATGCTCAATTTCTGGTTGTGGTGAGTCAACAGCTGTAACGGCTGTGTCTACATGAAGGACATGTTTCCTGACTGCACTGGACTTCCCCACTTGACACTCTCTTTGATGTTCATCGATAACTTCCTGCACCTCAGTGAGCGACCATTTACTGATGGGCTTACACTTGAAAACATAGGCAAGATTAGGGTCAGGGCAGTTTCGGATGAACATCGTAGCTATTTCAGTGTCAATATTGACCATTTTGCCTCCCTGGGACTTTAGATGCTTGTCTGCTGTTTCTGCAGCTGTGTTTAACCTCACCCAGTAATCTACAGGAGTTTCATTTGCACCTGGCTGAGTAGCATAAAAGTCTGGCAGTTGTAAACAGGACCCTGGAAACTTGCTGAAATAACGTCTTAGTATGCCATAAATTGTTTCGAGAGTGATGACAGTTCCTGATGCGGAGCTGCTCTTCAATCCCACCTTAACAATACTCTTTCCGGCCTCCTTTAGCAGTAACGGTACTTGTAATAAGTGTAGCTTATTCGTAGCTTTGGAGGCCAGGCTGGGCGAATTGGAGACTCAGCTCCGCACCGTGGAAAATTCTACAGCTAGCCAGGCCCCTGTAGTCGGTGCGGACCAAGGTAGCTTAGCCGCCGTTAGTTCCCCCTTGGCAGATCCCGAGCAGCCGGGAAAGCAGGCCGACTGGGTGACTGTGAGGAGGAAGCGTAGCCCTAAACAGAAGCCCCGTGTACACCGCCAACCCGTTCACATCTCTAACCGTTTTTCCCCACTCGACGACACACCCGCCGAGGATCAGACTCTGGTTATTGGCGACTCTGTTTTGAGAAATGTGAAGTTAGCGACACCAGCAACCATAGTCAATTGTCTTCCGGGGGCCAGAGCAGGCGACATTGAAGGAAATTTGAAACTGCTGGCTAAGGCTAAGCGTAAATTTGGTAAGATTGTAATTCACATCGGCAGTAATGACACCCGGTTACGCCAATCGGAGGTCACTAAAATTAACATTAAATCGGTGTGTAACTTTGCAAAAACAATGTCGGACTCTGTAGTTTTCTCTGGGCCCCTCCCCAATCGGACCGGGAGTGACATGTTTAGCCGCATGTTCTCCTTGAATTGCTGGCTGTCTGAGTGGTGTCCAAAAATGAGGTGGGCTTCATAGATAATTGGCAAAGCTTCTGGGGAAAACCTGGTCTTGTTAGGAGAGACGGCATCCATCCCACTTTGGATGGAGCAGCTCTCATTTCTAGAAATCTGGCCAATTTTCTTAAATCCTCCAAACCGTGACTATCCAGGGTTGGGACCAGGAAGCAGAGTTGTAGTCTTACACACCTCTCTGCAGCTTCTCTCCCCCTGCCATCCCCTCATTACCCCATCCCCGTAGAGACGGTGCCTGCTCCCAGACCACCAATAACCAGCAAAAATCTATTTAAGCATAAAAATTCAAAAGAAAAAATAATATAGCACCTTCAACTGCACCACAGACTAAAACAGTTAAATGTGGTCTATTAAACATTAGGTCTCTCTCTTCTAAGTCCCTGTTGGTAAATGATATAATAATTGATCAACATATTGATTTATTCTGCCTAACAGAAACCTGGTTACAGCAGGATGAATATGTTAGTTTAAATGAGTCAACACCCCCGAGTCACACTAACTGTCAGAATGCTCGTAGCACGGGCCGGGGCGGAGGATTAGCAGCAATCTTCCATTCCAGCTTATTAATTAATCAAAAACCCAGACAGAGCTTTAATTCATTTGAAAGCTTGTCTCTTAGTCTTGTCCATCCAAATTGGAAGTCCCAAAAACCAGTTTTATTTGTTATCATCTATCGTCCACCTGGTTGTTACTGTGAGTTTCTCTGTGAATTTTCAGACCTTTTGTCTGACTTAGTGCTTAGCTCAGATAAGATAATTATAGTGGGCGATTTTAACATCCACACAGATGCTCAGAATGACAGCCTCAACACTGCATTTAATCTATTATTAGACTCTATTGGCTTTGCTCAAAAAGTAAATGAGTCCACCCACCACTTTAATCATATCTTAGATCTTGTTCTGACTTATGGTATGGAAATAGAAGACTTAACAGTATTCCCTGAAAACTCCCTTCTGTCTGATCATTTCTTAATAACATTTACATTTACTCTGATGGACTACCCAGCAGTGGGGAATAAGTTTCATTACACTAGAAGTCTTTCAGAAAGCGCTGTAACTAGGTTTAAGGATATGATTCCTTCTTTATGTTCTCTAATGCCATATACCAACACAGTGCAGAGTAGCTACCTAAACTCTGTAAGGGAGATAGAGTATCTCATCAATAGTTTTACATCCTCATTGAAGACAACTTTGGATGCTGTAGCTCCTCTGAAAAAGAGAGCTTTAAATCAGAAGTGTCTGACTCCGTGGTATAACTCACAAACTCGTAGCTTAAAGCAGATAACCCGTAAGTTGGAGAGGAAATGGCGTCTCACTAATTTAGAAGATCTTCACTTAGCCTGGAAAAAGAGTCTGTTGCTCTATAAAAAAGCCCTCCGTAAAGCTAGGACATCTTTCTACTCATCACTAATTGAAGAAAATAAGAACAACCCCAGGTTTCTTTTCAGCACTGTAGCCAGGCTGACAAAGAGTCAGCGCTCTATTGAACCGAGTATTCCTTTAACTTTAACTAGTAATGACTTCATGACTTTCTTTGCTAATAAAATTTTAACTATTAGAGAAAAAATTACTCATAACCATCCCAAACACATATGATTATCTTTGGCTGCTTTCAGTGATGCCGGTATTTGGTTAGACTCTTTCTCTCCGATTGTTCTGTCTGAGTTATTTTCATTAGTTACTTCATCCAAACCATCAACATGTTTATTAGACCCCATTCCTACCAGGCTGCTCAAGGAAGCCCTACCATTATTTAATGCTTCGATCTTAAATATGATCAATCTATCTTTGTTAGTTGGCTATGTACCACAGGCTTTTAAGGTGGCAGTAATTAAACCATTACTTAAAAAGCCATCACTTGACCCAGCTATCTTAGCTAATTATAGGCCAATCTCCAACCTTCCTTTTCTCTCAAAAATTCTTGAAAGGGTAGTTGTAAAACAGCTAACTGATCATCTGCAGAGGAATGGTCTATTTGAAGAGTTTCAGTCAGGTTTTAGAATTCATCATAGTACAGAAACAGCATTAGTGAAGGTTACAAATGATCTTCTTATGGCCTCGGACAGTGGACTCATCTCTGTGCTTGTTCTGTTAGACCTCAGTGCTGCTTTTGATACTGTTGACCATAAAATTTTATTACAGAGATTAGAGCATGCCATAGGTATTAAAGGCACTGCGCTGCGGTGGTTTGAATCATATTGTCTAATAGATTACAATTTGTTCATGTAAATAGGGAATCTTCTTCACAGACTAAAGTTAATTATGGAGTTCCACAAGGTTCTGTGCTAGGACCAATTTTATTCACTTTATACATGCTTCCCTTAGGCAGTATTATTAGACGGTATTGTTTAAATTTTCATTGTTACGCAGATGATACCCAGCTTTATCTATCCATGAAGCCAGAGGACACACACCAATTAGCTAAACTGCAGGATTGTCTTACAGACATAAAGACATGGATGACCTCTAATTTCCTGCTTTTAAACTCAGATAAAACTGAAGTTATTGTACTTGGCCCCACAAATCTTAGAAACATGGTGTCTAACCAGATCCTTACTCTGGATGGCATTACCCTGACCTCTAGTAATACTGTGAGAAATCTTGGAGTCATTTTTGATCAGGATATGTCATTCAAAGCGCATATTAAACAAATATGTAGGACTGCTTTTTTGCATTTACGCAATATCTCTAAAATCAGAAAGGTCTTGTCTCAGAGTGATGCTGAAAAACTAATTCATGCATTTATTTCCTCTAGGCTGGACTATTGTAATTCATTATTATCAGGTTGTCCTAAAAGTTCCCTAAAAAGCCTTCAGTTAATTCAAAATGCTGCAGCTAGAGTACTGACGGGGACTAGAAGGAGAGAGCATATCTCACCCATATTGGCCTCTCTTCATTGGCTTCCTGTTAATTCTAGAATAGAATTTAAAATTCTTCTTCTTACTTATAAGGTTTTGAATAATCAGGTCCCATCTTATCTTAGGGACCTCGTAGTACCATATCACCCCAATAGAGCGCTTCGCTCTCAGACTGCAGGCTTACTTGTAGTTCCTAGGGTTTGTAAGAGTAGAATGGGAGGCAGAGCCTTCAGCTTTCAGGCTCCTCTCCTGTGGAACCAGCTCCCAATTCAGATCAGGGAGACAGACACCCTCTCTACTTTTAAGATTAGGCTTAAAACTTTCCTTTTTGCTAAAGCTTATAGTTAGGGCTGGATCAGGTGACCCTGAACCATCCCTTAGTTATGCTGCTATAGACGTAGACTGCTGGGGGGTTCCCATGATGCACTGTTTCTTTCTCTTTTTGCTCTGTATGCACCACTCTGCATTTAATCATTAGTGATCGATCTCTGCTCCCCTCCACAGCATGTCTTTTTCCTGGTTCTCTCCCTCAGCCCCAACCAGTCCCAGCAGAAGACTGCCCCTCCCTGAGCCTGGTTCTGCTGGAGGCTTCTTCCTGTTAAAAGGGAGTTTTTCCTTCCCACTGTAGCCAAGTGCTTGCTCACAGGGGGTCGTTTTGACCGTTGGGGTATGGCCTTGCCTTACAATATAAAGCGCCTTGGGGCAACTGTTTGTTGTGATTTGGCGCTATATAAAAAAATTGATTGATTGATTGATTGAAAGATTTTTCTTGTGCAGATAATCCTCCATCATATCAATCCACTCTTAGATACAGAATTTGTTGTCTCCATCACCACGATACATGCTAGGCACTTTAACATCAGATTTGACAAACAAACTCAAGTTGGACAGATCAATGGTTATCTCTGGTGCTTCAGTTTTAACTGAGCAGGCAAGAGGAGACTGTTCTGGTACAAGTGGAGACTGGCTAGCTAGCAAAAAGCTGGCTATCGACTCCCCTATTTGACTCCCCAACTCACCTATAAGGTCACGTAACTGTTGGGCAGTGCTATCATCTGACCCCAATGGTTGCTCGGTGGTCAGTATTCTTGCCCCACCCCTGATGACCTAAGGTGTATTTAATACTCCTCTGCCTCTAGCGGCAAAAGGGGTAAAAATGTCAAAAGTGTGCTGACTTCTGCCTCTACCAACAACCAGTGTAGAGTTGTAATGGCATGTGAGTCCAATATGTTTTCAGAACCTTAGATCTTAGACCTCAACAGTTTTTTTGAAGAATGCAACCCTTTTATTTCCTGTTAATTATAGAATTTTGTAATGGTAATTTACTGTCTTAATGTATTTATAAGTTCCTGTTATCATAGACACACTATTATTATCATTATTATTATATTTATTATTATCAGTATCATTATTATTATTATTAATTTAACTTATTTACAATTCTGTTATGTACTTACATTGAACTTACTAAATAAAATCACACACTCACACTTTTAATATATAGATGATTTACTGCCCGGTGCTGGAATGGTGTGTGAGTCCAGAATGTAAACATCAATGTCCATTGTTCAGTGTTGTTTGCTAATATATGTGGCTTCTCTAAAAATACTAATCCTATCAACATTCAGTTCTGGCACTGTTCATCCTTGACCCGAAATCCATAATCATACCAAACAGCAAATGTCAGCTCTCCATAGTTTGTGTGTGATCAAAGCTGCATGCACGCACAGACACACACATGCACACACAGAGACACACGCATGCACAGCTTTTTCACTTTTCTGCAATCTGCTATAAGCAGGTGCTTTTAATTTCAAGTCAAATCAAATCAATTTTATTTACATAGCGCCAAATCACAACAAACAGTTGACCCAAGGCGCTTTATATTGTAAAGCAAAAGCCATACAATAATTATGGAAAAACCCCAATGGTCAAAACGACCCCCTGTGAGCAAGCACTTGGCGACAGTGGGAAGGAAAAACTCCCTTTTAACAGGAAGAAACCTCCAGCAGAACCAGGCTCAGGGAGGGGCAGTCTTCTGCTGGGACTGGTTGGGGCTGAGGGAGAGAACCAGGAAAAAGACATGCTGTGGAGGGGAGCAGAGATCAATCACTAATGATTAAATGCAGAGTGGTACATACAGAGCAAAAAGAGAAAGAAACACTCAGTGCATCATGGGAACCCCCCAGCAGTCTAAGTCTATAGCAGCATAACTAAGGGATGGTTCAGGGTCACCTGATCCAGCCCTAACTATAAGCTTTAGCAAAAGTAAAGTTTTAAGCCTAATCTTAAAAGTAGAGAGGGTGTCTGTCTCCCTGATCCGAATTGGGAGCTGGTTCCACAGGAGAGGAGCCTTGAAAGCTGAAGGCTCTGCCTCCCGTTCTACTCTTACAAACCCTAGGAACTACAAGTAAGCCTGCAGTCTGAGAGCGAAGCGCTCTATTGGGGTGATATGGTACTATGAGCTCCCTAAGATAAGATGGGACCTGATTATTCAAAACCTTATAAGTAAGAAGAAGAATTTTAAATTCTATTCTAGAATTAACAGGAAGCCAATGAAGAGAGGCCAATATGGGTGAGATATGCTCTCTCCTTCTAGTCCCTGTCAGTACTCTAGCTGCAGCATTTTGAATTAACTGAAGGCTTTTCAGGGAACTTTTAGGACAACCTGATAATAATGAATTACAATAGTCCAGCCTAGAGGAAATAAATGCATGAATTAGTTTTTCAGCATCACTCTGAGACAAGACCTTTCTAATTTTAGAGATATTGCGCAACTGCAAAAAAGCAGTCCTACATATTTGTTTAATATGCACACTGAATGACATATCCTGATCAAGAATGACTCCAAGATTTCTCACAGTATTACTAGAGGTCAGGGTAATGCCATTCAGAGTAAGGATCTGGTTAGACACCATGTTTCTAAGATTTTTGGGGCCAAGTACAATAACTTCAGTTTTATCTGAGTTTAAAAGCAGGAAATTAGAGGTCATCCATGTCTTTATGTCTGTAAGACAATCCTGCAGTTTAGCTAATTGGTGTGTGTCCTCTGGCTTCATGGATAGATAAAGCTGGGTATAATTTGCGTAACAATGAAAATTTAAGCAATGCTGTCTAATAATACTGCCTAAGGGAAGCATGTATAAAGTGAATAAAATTGGTCCTAGCACAGAACCTTGTGGATCTCCATAATTAACCTTAGTCTGTGAAGAAGATTCACCATTTATATGAACAAATTGTAATCTATTAGATTAATATGATTCAAACCACCGCAGCGCAGTGCCTTTAATACCTATGGCATGCTCTAATCTCTGTAATAAAATTTTATGGTCAACAGTATCAAAAGCAGCACTGAGGTCTAACAGAACAAGCACAGAGGTGAGTCCACTGTCTGAGGCCATAAGAAGATCATTTGTAACCTTCACTAATGCTGTTTCTGTACTATGATGAATTCTAAAACCTGACTGAAACTCTTCAAATAGATCATTCCTCTGCAGATGATCAGTTAGCTGTTTTACAACTACCCTTTGAAGAATTTTTGAGAGAAAAGGAAGGTTGGAGATTGGCCTATAATTAGTTAAGATAGCTGGGTCAAGTGATGGCTTTAAGTAATGGTTTAATTACTGCCACCTTAAAAGCCTGTGGTACATAGCCAACTAATAAAGATAGATTGATCATATTTAAGATCGAAGCATTAATTAATGGTAGGGCTTCCTTGAGCAGCCTGGTAGGAATGGGGTCTAATAGACATGTTGATGCTTTGGAGGAAGTAACTAATGAAAATAACTCAGACAGAACAATCGGAGAGAAAGAGTCTAACCAAATACCGGCATCACTGAAAGCAGCCAAAGATAACCATATGTGTTTGGGATGGTTATGAGTAATTTTTTCTCTAATAGTTAAAATTTTATTAGCAAAGAAAGTCATGAAGTCATTACTAGTTAAAGTTAAAGGAATACTCGGTTCAATAGAGCGCTGACTCTTTGTCAGCCTGGCTACAGTGCTGAAAAGAAAGCTGGGGTTGTTCTTATTTTCTTCAATTAGTGATGAGTAGTAAGATGTCCTAGCTTTACGGAGGGCTTTTTTTATAGAGCAACAGACTCTTTTTCCAGGCTAAGTGAAGATCTTCTAAAGTAGTGAGACGCCATTTCCTCTCCAACTTACGGGTTATCTGCTTTAAGCTGCGAGTTTGTGAGTTATACCACGGAGTCAGGCACTTCTGATTTAAGGCTCTCTTTTTCAGAGGAGCTACAGCATCCAAAGTTGTCCTCAATGAGGATGTAAAACTACTGATGAGATAATCTATCTCACTCACAGAGTTTAGATAGCTGCTCTGCCCTGTGTTGGTATATGGCATTGGAGAACATAAAGAAAGAATCATATCCTTAAACCTAGTTACAGCGCTTTCTGAAAGACTTCTACTGTAATGAAACTTATTCCCCACTGCTGGGTAGTCCATCAGAGTAAATGTAAATGTTATTAAGAAATGATCAGACAGAAGGGGGTTTTCAGGGAATACTGTTAAGTCTTCAATTTCCATACTATAAGTCAGAACAAGATCTAAAGTATGATTAAAGTGGTGGGTGGACTCATTTACATTTTGAGCAAAGCCAGTCGAGTCTAACAATAGATTAAATGCAGTGTTGAGACTGTCATTCTCAGCATCTGTGTGGATGTTAAAATCGCCCACTATAATTATCTGAGCTAAGCACTAAGTCAGACAAAAGGTCTGAAGATTCACAGAGAAACTCACAGTAATGACCAGGTGGACGATAGATAACAACAAATAAAACTGTTTTTTGGGACTTCCAATTTGGATGGACAAGACTAAGAGTCAAGCTTTCAAATGAATTAAAGCTCTGTCTGGGTTTTTGATTAATTAATAAGCTGGAGTGGAAGATTGCTGCTAATCCTCCGCCTCGGCCCGTGCTACGAGCGTTCTGGCAGTTAGTGTGACTTGAGGGTGTTGACTCATTTAAACTAACATATTCATCCTGCTGTAACCAGGTTTCTGTAAGGCAGAATAAATCAATATGTTGATCAATTATTATATCATTTACTAACAGGGACTTAGAAGAGAGAGATCTAATGTTTAATAGACCACATTTAACTGTTTTAATCTGTGGTGTAGTTGAAGGTGCTATATTATTTTTTCTTTTTGAATTTTTATGCTTAAATAGATTTTTGCTGGTTATTGGTGGTCTGGGAGCAGGCACCGTCTCTACGGGGATGGGGTAATGAGGGGATGGCAGGGGGAGAGAAGCTGCAGAGAGGTGTGTAAGACTACAACTCTGCTTCCTGGTCCCAACCCTGGATAGTCATGGTTTGGAGGGTTTAATAAAATTGGCCAGATTTCTAGAAATGAGAGCTGCTCCATCCAAAGTGGGATGGATGCCGTCTCTCCTAACAAGACCAGGTTTTCCCCAGAAGCTTTGCCAATTATCTATGAAGCCCACCTCATTTTTTTTTTTTTTTTTTACAGTGATGGTAGCAGAAGACATTAAAAGCAATTCACATTTCACTCATTGTACCAAGTAAGTCACATGGTAACAGCAACATAACACATAACTAAACTGACTAAACCAATTGAACTCCAAAAACACACTAAATCAATAACACTAATTACACAGTTAAACTATCATGAACCAGAATAACAACATTAAATCCACAAAACCCAGACCTCCGATGGTGCATGGCAGCAAAATGTATATTATTTACTGGTTAGGTAAAATCA
Source organism: Thalassophryne amazonica (assembly GCF_902500255.1). Taxonomy (NCBI): domain Eukaryota; kingdom Metazoa; phylum Chordata; class Actinopteri; order Batrachoidiformes; family Batrachoididae; genus Thalassophryne; species Thalassophryne amazonica. The sequence goes on along the minus strand of NC_047103.1, from coordinate 97,295,429 downwards.
CTAATTTCTCAAAAAGTATTTATCCTATTCACAGCATTCCTTCTTGACGCAAAATACATAAGCATCACAAATGCCAAATGTCAGCTCTGTCCAGTTTCGCTGTGATCAAAGCCATATACACGCATGCACACAGGCCACTTGGCTATTATAATACAGTAAATTTATATTGTGCTTTATAATGTCTCAAAGCTTTCTCAAAGTACTTACATTTTAATTTCTAACGGTGTTTACACAATTCAGTGTAATTTTCTAGTTTTCTCTTATTTGAATAAATGGACTATTCTATTCCCCTTGCCCAGGTGTTTCAATGGTCCCAACTGCTATGTTTGTTGAAAAAAGAAGACCATAAGAAATAAAAATGCTGGAGATGAGGACAAGAAGAGGAAGACCAAAAGCAGGATAAAGAGGGAAAATGGGAGAAGTCACAGAAGAATGAGGAGAAAGATTGTCAGAGGGGTAAAACTGTTACTAATATTTCTCCTTTTTTGGTATTTAATACTTTCTATTCCAGCCCAAAGTCCAAATCAGGTGGTGTTCCAGTACTAACATCTGCCCAAGCTCTTTGGAAAAGTTGGGGCAATAGCTGGAGCGTTTAAGTGCGATGGAGTGGACTGGAACACCATTCTGATAACAGCATCACAGAGCTGATGATCACTGCACCTTGCAAATATAGGGAAGTCCTAAAAAACTACAACAGTCAGGTTAAGCTCTCTGTGTTTGCAGCACAGCGTAAGATTGCAATTACAGAGGATCCAGAGGTAGAACAGCTGATTAAAGACAAGTCTAATTGAAATGTTCTGCCTTTTAAGATAAAGAAATTGATTATATTGATGGCTGTTCATTGGTTTCATAAAGTATTTCAGTTTGCAATAGGAAAATTTGCACTGATAAAATATTGTTGCTGTTGAAAACTATTTCAGTGTTATTTTTACAAGTATGTGCATTGACAAAAATATTTTTTGTTTATTCATATTTTGTCTTTTTAAGTAGCCTACTGAGGTTTTGAAACTGTGTGGCTAAGTTGTAATGGCACATGTTTGACTCTTTATTGGTTTATAACATATGTATGTGTGTACATATGTACACTAATGTTATTTCTGTCCAGTTTTGCAAATACATAACTTCTGTATCAATGTTGGTTAGCTTTATTTATAATGAATTTGGTCTCATTTGTACACTGAAAAGAGATTTGTGGCATTGCAGGGTTTTGTATACCCTAACACATTATAAAGCATAAATAGTCTTAGCTTTAATAGTGTTCACAAAAAAGTACTTGTAAATGCCTGAATTGATAATGCGTTGCAAGATTAGTAGATCATGTAGTTAGATATTCATTCATCATTAATACATTTCTTAATCATAGTGTAAAAGGGATTTATGTGGCATTTCAGTGTTTCGTCCCCCTTAACAAGTACTTTATAACGCATAGTCTTCACTTTAGCAGTGTTCACAAAAATACTTAATTAGCAACAGATACTTAGAAATTATTTGTTCATGGTTTATTAAGTATGAATAAGCAATGAGTAAACACATTATGCATGTGACTACTCATTAGAAGTAAAGCATTAATTAATGTACTAGCTAATTTCTTATGAGTCATTCTTGATGAATTGTTACTAATTAATTACTTATTTATCCATGCTTATTTAAGGATAAAAAAGGTGTAGTTATTATAAAGAGTTACCTGATTATTTTCATTAGATCTGCAAGGTTACAGACCAGATTTAGCACTTGTTCATAGATGTTTGACAGGATAGGATAGGATACCCAAAACTCACTGTCATGACACCATTATGACAGTGTAATGAAGATATTCTTTGACTTTAAAGTGGTAGCATTTTGATTTGTCATTAATATATCATGAAATATAACAGTGACTGTTATGACACCATTATGATAGTGTAAAAAAGATGTTCTTTGACCTCAAGTAAAGTGGTAGCATTTTGATTTGTCATTAATATATCATGAAGTATAAACTGACTGTCATGACACCATTATGACAGTGTAAAGAAGATGTTCTTTGACTTCAAGTAAAGTGGTAGCATTTTGATTTGGCATCAGTGGTGGATTGGCCATTGGCTGTGCCAGGATTTTTCCCGGTGGTCTGTTCAATAATGGGCTGATGGCTGGCCATTTTTAAAATTATTTTTTGCTGCACCTTGCCATAGTAACTCTCCCTTCCCAGGGAGAGAGACATGCACAAGCCCTCAGAGCTCAGCTGCAGCCTGCAGACACAGCATAGGCCCAGTGGCTTGTCTGTCAAAAGAATATCTGACCCAATTGTAGCCCTATGATAGGCTACAGAGGCCCAGGAGTCCCATCCATTCATGTTCTAGACTCCCCCCATCCATTCACCTTTAATGATGAGCAACCATGAAACAACAGAGAAACAAAACAGCGGAACACGAAAAACAAAGCAAGTCACAAAATGGAGATAAAACAGAAAGGCGGTGCAGAAAAACCAAGAAAAAAAATGCTCTTCTACTAATGCAGAAAAAATTTCAGAGATGTTTGCTACGGGACCGGCCTGGCAGGGGTGCCTACGGTTCCCTCTCAGCAGCAGCAGGTGCTGTCGGAGTCAGACAGTGAAAGTGAGAGTGAGTGTAAGTGTCAGCTGAACTGTCAATTAAGCTCAGTCATTGTCAGGAAAGGGTTGACGCTGTGTGCTCCCCATAACCTGTGTGGTGGGCAGGAGAAGCAGGAGCATAGAAACTGAAAGTAAAATCCCATAGAGGTTTTCCCACACACTTCGTTTGCATCTGCCTGGATCGGCATGGTATGTTGTTTTGCTTTGATCACTAATTACATAGTTTATACAAAATATCATGTGAATATATGCTGTTTTGTGAAAATGTATTTTATTTTTGTTTAGTGCATCAGTGTGAAGTTCTGTTTGGTAAAGAAGTGTTAATTCACAAGTAATGTCGATGTTACAAGAGAAGTTAAGCCAAGTCTGAGGAGTTTTCCACCCTTGGTGACCGGAGCGAGGTATGTACGCTCAGACTGTCAGTTGTAAAGACATTATTTTGTTGTAAAATGCTACTACTTACTATTTGTAGCACTCTGTGTTATTTTCTGATGTCATGGCGATTTGTGTGTCAATTTAAGTATTATTTAAATATTTTCTTGCGTTATTTATCTGTATGATTTTTTTTTTTGAGTTGACTGAATCAGTTAATATGCTCTGTATGTATGTGTATGCGTAAGTATTGCACTGTAAAATTTATGAATTTGTTTACACTAGTGTTATGTTACATTTGTGTTTATACCTTCATTTTTATTTTACTTATAGTTTCACTGTGCTTGACTAGATGGCAAATTAAAACAACTGCACCCATTATGGAGAGTCTTTGCCTTCATTGTTAACAGCAAAGGCCACAAACAGTGAGGCTCTGTCTGCTGTGGAGGTGGTACAGGAGCAGGAGGAGACTGGTGGTGGCAGCAATGATATCAGGTATGTGCCCGCTTGGTGTGGATAAACACTCATTCATATAAACCTTTAGCCTTTCATATGAATGAAAATGGACTCCCCCCCTTCCCAGCTACACTTATGAGTCTAAGGAATATTGTTCAGTATAGTAAGCAGGCTGCATGCTCGTTTTGGTCGGAAGACACAACACACTGCGATATCGGGCCAAAAAAATCCAACATGTTGAATATCCCCGATTTGCGATTGGAGCGCTCCTGATGTCCTTCCGAGCAGATCAGAGCGCTCTGAACACACCACACACAGCAGGAATATTTGATAAGATTATCTTTAGCATCATCACGATTGTCGGGGCATCCTTAAGATTGTCGGAAGGGGAAGATCGGGTCTGATATCAGCCTAATTATCATGCCGTGTGAACCAGGCCTAAGTCATTGATGTATCATGAAGTATCATGTATCATGAACTGACTGTCATGACACTCTTCTGGCATTGTAATGAAGATTTTTGAATTGGTCTGTAACCTTGCACATCTAAGTATAATAATCATTATTTCAACTTGCCATAAACACAAAACTAGAGGCATATTTTGTTATTGTCAAGTTGTCATGACAAAGACATTTTCTGGTCATGTCAATTTGATCAATGTCAAGTTGTTATAATCAAGACAGCCCAAAAATGACAACTTCTCATTACAAAAACAGGAATGACACTTAGTGACAGCCAGTGGTGGGCACAGCTAACCAAAAAGTTAGCTTCAATAACCGTTAATCTGCTAAATGAAAAATTAACTTTTATAAAGCTAAACCGATAACCACCCCACCCCCCCCCCCACCCCCCCCACACACACACGCAACTCAAAAAATTTAGTAGAATTTACAGCTACAAGCTAAACCGATAACTTTTAGTATTGACAACTCTCTCGTGCTTTGGACCTGCTTTTGCCTTTTTTTCTTTACCTCTACTTTTAACCATACTCAATTATGTATTCTACGAAGTACAGCTGAAAGGAGCTACTCCGGATTGGTATGTGTTATGGTGAGGCGGACTCCAAACGGAGTTTTAACCGTAACTTTCCACCAGAGATCGCACGACCAGGAAGCAGCTAGGAGCTTACCTGGGCTAAACAAAGGAGGATGCGGTGTAGGAAGAGGGGCTGCCGACTTGAACACTTCCTCTTCTAATACCACTAACACCAGCACAAGCCTAGCGGAGGAGTGAAATCGGTTCTTTGCTAGGTTTGAAGTTAGTGAGGAAGAGAGTGTCCCCATGTTGCCACCCGCTGACAATCTGGCCCTCACTGTGAGCATGGAAGAGGTCAGGAGGGTGGTCCGGGGTGTGAACCCGTCGAAGGCTGCTGGTCCCGATGGTGTCCAGGGGAGAGTATTGAGGGGCTGTGCAGACCAGCTGGCAGAGGTTTTTACTACCATTTTTAACCTCTCACTGGCTGCCTGCACAGTCCCGAGCTGCCTAAAATCTGCCACTATCGTGCCCATCCCCCAGAGACAGTTGGTCAGCAGTCTAAATGATTACAGACCTGTGGCTCTCACTTCAACTGTGATGAAGTGCTTTGAGAGGCTGGTGCCTAGGCATATAAAATCCTTACTGCCTCCCAGCCTTGATCAGCACCAACTCACATACAGAGCCAACAGGTACACAGGTGATGCCATCAACACAGCCCTCCACACAGTGTGTCAACATCTTGAACAATCTGGCAATTACGCGAGGATGTTGTTCGTGGACTTCAGTTCTGCTTTTAACACACTTGCTCCAAGACTGTTGTTCAAACTGCGCAGTCTGGGCATTGGCGAGCACACCTGCAGATGGATCAGAGACTTTCTCACCAACTGTCTGCAGTCAGTCAGGATGGGGTCCCACCACTGCTCAGTGCTGACAGTGAGCACTGGGGCCCCTCAGGGCTGTGTGCTCAGCCCCATGCTGTACACTTTGTACACCCATGACTGTGCACCAACCCACAGCAGCAACATCTTTGTCAAAATTGCGGATGACACTACTGTGGTTAGGCTGATTCACAACAACGATGAGACGGCCTACAGATAGGAGGTCCTGAACCTCACTACTTGGTGCTCCCTAAATAACCTGGCACTTAACTCCTCAAAGACAAAGGACTTGGTGCTAGATTTTAGGCGGAAGAGGGAGGACCCTCCCCCCCCTTCTCATTCAGGGAGACACCGTAGAGAGGGTCAGTGACTTCAAGTTCCTGGGAACATACGTTTCTCAGGACCTTACATGGGGCACCAACACCAATGCCCTTGTGAAAAAGGCACAGCAGCGTCTGTACTTTTTAAGGTCACTGAGGAAGGTCAACCTGTCCCAGGAACTGCTGCTGTCCTTTTATAGGTGTTCTGTAGAGAGAGTCCTCACCAACAACATCTTGGTGTGGTACAGGAGCTGCTCTCAGGCTGACAAGAAGGCTCTGGATAGAGTCAGGAAGTCAGCACAGAACATCATAGGAGCGCAGCTGTTCTCTCTGTCAGACATCTATAACACCAGATGTCTGCGCAGGGCCAGAAGCATCACCTTCGATGGTTCACACCCCGGGCACAGCCTGTTCTCACTGCTGCCCTCAGGAAAGAGGTACCGGTCCATCGAGGCCTGCACATCCAGACTCAACATGTTCTACCCAAGTGCAATACGGGTATTGAATGCACATTAGCCTACAGTCTGCACTGTTCATTGCATTTATTTTTTTATAAAGGTGAATGCAATGAATAGTACAGAATTCTATTTATATACACCTACTGGCTCCTTTGTAAATACATGTATATATTCTTATTTGTCTTTTCTATTTATTTTTACATCTTTGCACTACAGGGGTTGTCTTTTAATTTTGTTGTACCTTGTGTATAATGACAATAAAAAACATTCTATTCCATTTTATTCTAGTACACTGGCAACTACTGACACAACAACGAGCCAGTGCTTCTGTCTTATCAGCCTTCTCTCAGCAAAAGAGATCTGGTGATCAGAGAGAGAGAAGATGAAGAACATGAAGAAGAAGAACAAAACAAAAGCATTTATTTTTACAGCCATACAGACTTGCAGACATATCACAGGAGTCATGCACAGCAAGACAGTTTTGACTTATGGTTAAAATTTCAAACAAACTAATTCCAGACAAGTTATTGAAATTAACATCACCTCTGTTGTTTTACAAAGTGAAAATATCAGCTATATGTTTAGTTTTAAAGTAATGCACTAATATTGAAGGTTTTAGCGTTTTACAGACACACATGCCGAAAAGCACTATGGGAAAATTCACACTGCCACTGGTATTCACACTGACATGAATACTGCCATCTACTAGATGGCAGTGTTCATTGCAACACATTAGCTAAAAGTGCTGAATCACTTAAGAGAATTTTCAGTTTTCAAATTTCCTTTTATTTTTAAAAATGAAAAAATGACATATTTACAAATATTACAAGTATTTGTAAAAACCAACACACGTTACAGTAACTTATGTGTTGTTGTTTTTTTTTTTTTTACATATACCGACCAACCACTGATGACAGGAAACTAATTTGCCCATAATGCCTTTTGGCATGTGTCTGTAAAATGCTAAAACCTTCAAAATTGGTACATTACTTTAAAACTAAAGCATATAGCTGATATTTTCACTTTGTAAAATGACCAGCCCAGTCTCAGGGTTTTTTTTTTTTTCATGCTCCCATCACAAAATTATTCAAATTTTCATTACGGGTTTTTTTTAACTCACTATTACTAACCCTTCTCCTACTCCCAACCCTAACCATAACCACCCCCCGCTTCACTTTTAATTTCGTGCAGCTGTCATGGAATGTATTAGAATGAATTCATGCTGCCGTGACGAAAATGAGGTGCTTTTCGTGACAATATCATGAACTAATAGATTAATGTATATTTTGTGCTGCTGAATCACACGTACCATGTTTTGAAGGACATGTACTTCCGACTTTCCTCTGTGAGGCATGTGCCTGCTGTCATCATGTGGACATACATAAAACATCTTTCACCTTTGCACCGGACTGCAGCGGCCACAAACAGCGCACCTCAGCAGGCTGCGGGCCAGCTCAACATGCGTGTCCATATGGCTAATTTCTCTTTTTTTGATTTTAAGCATTTCATGTTCTTTTTATTAGACAGTGATTGTAGTGCAGTGATAAAGTTTTGTCTGTTAATCAGAGCTTTTGTACATTTCAGATTCAAGTCCCGTGAGTGGAATTTATTTTTTATTTTCACCAGGGTTATTTAACTGCAGGGTTCTGTGTTGGGTCCCCTTTTATTTATTTTATACCCAGTGATCTTCACTAATTATATACCAATATCTCATCTATCAGTGTCCAGTGATTTTATTAATTATTTATATACCCAGCTGGACATAATAAGACATAATGAGAGCGCACTGCTTCATTCATGTCATTTCATGACTGTACGTTTATGAACATGGGTCATCTACAGATAAACAGACGGTTCATACTTGTATTGTCTGCTCGATAAGAAGGATTATATACAATGTTTTTTTATATACAATGTATTTTTATGGTGTGTTTTTTTTTTTTTTCTTCCACAAGAGAGGCGTGATGTGGTGCGACACGTTACAGCTGCTCACACTGTGTTCGTGCAAGCGCACGAGCATGCACGAAACCATCGCTGGTGTGTCGTGCACACCTGTGTGACTGTGCATCCTTCAAGACAGCAGGTGGAATGTTTCATGGTTCCCCATTTTGTGTTTGGTTCACGGATTTTCTTCCAGTTTCTGCATCTTTCGTGTTATGTGTGAAAGAGCCCTTACACACTGCATATACTGTACTGTATTTGTGTTTGCTAACAATATCCATGGTAGTTCTTTATTTTTCATTCTCTTTGTTTGCCATACCAAGGTATTTGTGTCTGCCTTTTAGTTGCACACTTTAATTTGCTCTACTGTTGCTATCACTGAGCCAACATTGCAGATTTCCCCATGTGCGTATAAAAAGGAATATCTTACATTGTACATACAATAAAAATTGTCATCTGTTTCATGACATCTGATCATCTGCTCCTTGAGGTACTGAGGTTCAAGTGAACACTCAGAGGGGATGGAGCATTTTCTATTGCAGCTCCAAAAATTTGGATGATTTACCTTTGCACATTAGGAAGACCTCTTCACTGTCTATTTTTAAAACCAATCTTAAAACCCACTTTTATTCACTGGTTTTTAACACAATATGAGACTTCACTCTGTTTTAGTTGTTTTGCTTGTTTATTGCTGTTTTTATTGTTGTTGGGTTGCTTTGTTGTTTTTATGACCTTCATGTACAGCACTTTGTTTCAGTTTTTAGCTGTTCGAAAGTGCTCTATAAATAAAGTTGGGTTGAGTTGAAAATCCACATTGATTCCTCTCATTATAGTCACACACAAGCCAACTCAAGAATTACAGAAGTTCAAACACTTACCTCGGTACTACTTCCATTAGTTGTACAATGGCAGAAAAAAAAGAGCATGATCCTAATGTGCATGTTTTGATGATGGAAGGAAACTAAAGTGCCCAGAGGAAGCCCATACAGATACAATAAGAACACCCAAACTCCACATAGAAAATAATTGGGCATTGATGGAATTGAAATCATTCAAATCAGTGGTGACACAAGAAGTAATGAAATATACAGTTGTTTAATTAATTCATTATAGCAACAAAACAAACATATCATGGATGAGCATCTTGTAAATTGCAGTAATTGTCCTCTGGAAAGTCACAGAGAACATTGCTGCTGTTGGAGGAAAGACAGCAGGTGATGCAGTGTGCAAGAAACCTCCTATAATGTGTACTCCAATAATGATCCACCATGTCAAAAACAGCTCACTGTTCCATTATAGTCACCCTGTAACTACAAAAAAATATTATTCTGGCTCAAGTCTTTCATGGTATCTCACTGAGATATTGTTTGCGCCCATCTTTGTATAACAAACAACAGAGCTTTAGAAATGTCAAAGCAGCAGTTTCAAGATAATGCAAATAAAAACCCTGAGCAAGCAATATGCACTTAGAAGCTATTGCTCAGACAGCATGGAATACATCACCAGTGCTTTTGTTATTAAAAGACAGAGAAAAAAAAACTTATTTGGCTCAATGTTGTTTGTCTGAAGGTCTTTAAAATGCAGCAAGCTTTGTTTTATGCATTGAGATACTGTAGATGCATGCAGTGGGACATCTTCAGTGCTCCTTTGATGCTAAGAGAAATCCCAAAAGGCTCAAAGGTTAAGATATGAAATTAAATATATCAGTCTGTTTGTGAACTTGACAAATCAAATGTCTGAATAATACAAGCTTAATATTGTCTTACAAAATAATTCTGGGTAAGTGGCAACATCAAAGCTTTTATTAGGGTATGGTCCTGGATAGCATCATTGGCACCGCAAAATTTTAAGTCAATAATATAAAATTTTGTGTAATCAGAATATTTAATGACATGTCAAAAAAATTACAGAACAAAAAAGAAAACACTTTAATACAGCATTACACTTAATATATACATCCATGTTGTTACGATCTAACCGAATGAATGATTGGACCCAAAAACACTGGGAGCTGTAGCGAAAAACAAGACAGTTTATTGAACAATGAATGCAATGATGCAGGAATGTTGGTAGAGATGCAGGAGCATGGAGACACAGGCTGAACCACATGGAGCCAACTACAGGTTTGAATGCTGGAACAAAAGAACGAAAGGGTGAATAAAGACAAAACAAGGACACAAGAAACATGAGTTTACTATTTCAGAAAATAGGGACACCTGGTTACCACAGGATGAACACTGAGTTTCTGGTGAAGGTGGAGTGACTGAACCAGGCTTTATATACAGGTGAGAATGATTGCTAACAGGTGCAGTTATTCAGCTCAATTTTGTGGCACCAGGGGAACAGAGAGAGAGAAAGTAGACAAGAGCAAAACCAAGGCAGCAAGGGATCACCCAGGCAACCCAACAGGATAGAAGTGCTGCAGCAAGGAGAGGTCCAGGATGAGGCCCTGTGGCACCCACGGGATGTAAGCAATGTTTTTATGATCTGTCCAGACAATATAGGAAACAGTAGTGTTAGGGATGCACATTGTCCTGTGTGTCTGCTATCTTGCCTTCTGACAAATCCACCCACCTTCCCTCTCTCTGCCACCATTCAGCCACACTTATCCAATCTGAATGGCATCCCAATATCCTTACTGTAGATCCTGGTGAGGTGGATCAGTAAGTAAATGTCTCACTCACTCTTGGAATACAGCTTGATGTCATCCATGTGCAGGAGATGGCTGATGGTTACTCTCCTGAATCAATATACATAGCCTCTTGTTGTGATGAGTTGGCTGAGGGGGTGGAGGCCTATGCAGTACGGCACCTTTGACATTACATTCATATATTCCATTCTTGATGGTGACTTTTGTGCCTTTGACATTACATTCGTATATTCCATTCTTGATGGTGACTTTTGTGTTTGCCTTGGAGTTGGCCTCCAGTGCTGTCTTCCACAGCCCCATTGAGTTCCTGATAAAGGTTATCAGTGCACCGTTAGCCTTGTGTAGTGCCAAGTACTCCAGTATATATGTGTGAAGTATTGAGTCATAGGCCTACCTGCAATCAGTCCAGGCTGTGTGCTGGTTGGTCTTCCTGGTCTTTGATTCCTGGTGTGCTGCTCAGTCAGCCAGTAGCTGGTGCGTTGACTCTCTGGTATTGTTACCAATGCCCTGCTGTGCTGTGTTTATGTGTTGGCTCATGTGCCTACTCAACTTGGTTGCTATGATGCCTGATAGGAGCTTCTGTGGTGTGGAGAGGCAGGTAATTGGCAGGTAGTTTGAGAGTGTCATACCCTTGTGGGTGTCCTTCATGATCAGGATAGTCCTGCCCTGTGTTAGCCACTCTTGGTGAGTACCTGCTGTTAATAGCCCACCCATTTGTACTACAAGGGGCACATGGAGTGCTGATAGCTTGTTCAGCCAGTAGGTGTGGATCTTATCAGGCCCTGGTGCCATCTGAAATTTCATCCCTGAGGCTCATTGTTGGATATCTGCATTTGTGATGTTGACTGGTTCTTGATCTGGGAGGTGGCTGTGGTGCGCTCTTGGGTCCACCAGCCACTTGGCATTGGTGTTGTGTGATGCCTCTTTCTCATATATATATATATATTAGAGGTGCACCGATCAAACCAATCAAGGCGTGATCGGCCGATAATGATCTGTGGCCGATCGATCGGTGCACCTCTAATATATATATATATATATATATATATTATTATATATATCGGTGATCGGCAAAATGTGCCGATCAAAAGGACCGATCACAACAGTGCACAGTTGTTTTGGGGGGTGTTTGTCAGGAAAATGATCATTTCTCTACATTGATTACAGACCCTGCAGCGGGTCCATGATCAACTTTTCTGCAGCGCGGCTTTGCTCTGAACCTTGAACCAATCGAAGCAGTGGTTCGCAGATTGAAGCAATGCTTCGATCTGTTGCTTCGTTTATACTTTCTTTCTTTCGCTTAATTTTCCCCCGCTAAAACCCTAAAGAGCATACGTCTGTGAGTATTATTTACTTTTTCTATGTTAAACTGACCTGTTATGGTCTTCTGAAACAGTTGATAGATGTATTTTATAACTTAAAAACGGGAGCGATGCTAACGCATTAGCATGTCTATGGCATTTTCAATGTTAAAAGTTAGCATTACGCATTTGCAGCTGTCATCACGTTCGGGTGCATTTGTTTTCAAATTGTAATATTTCTTAAATTTATTTTTGTTTATATATTAATAATCTAATGCTTATTATATACAATTTTAGAGAAAGAGACAAAAATAACCTGAATAGAAACACAACAGAAAATATATATAGCAACTAAAAATGAACATACATAAATAAATAAATAGATACAGAAATAAATAAGTGTTTCCTGTGAACACCTAGTGTCTCTTAGACCTCCATTTCATCCCTGTCTTATTTAAGTGTAATGACAGTTTGTTTCGGTCAAACCATATTTTCAATATATAATTTCTTCAGTGATTTTCTCCAGAACTATCTGCCAAACTAGAAAACTGCTGCATCCTAGTAAGAGAAGAATACTACTGGAATGAATTTGAATAAGAAAAGTTGTTTTGTTTTTTCTCACCTAAATGGATGCTGCACTCACTCCAGTTTATTGTCTGGAATAGTCCCAGATTGCATTTCAGAGCTTCTAGAATTCAAACATTTTCGTGTGGGTGGTGTTGGGGGGGTAATTTTGGGTTTCAGGTTTTTTTGTTTTTCACCACTTTCATCCCTGAATATGTCAATTGTGAGTCATGTTTGTGCGGATTAAAGTTACTAACTGGGACTCCTGTCTTGTTGTGAGAAAGAAATGAGAATCGTCCTCCGTTCTGTTCACACAGCTCCAAACGCTGCGCGGCTCTCTGATGAGTCAAGTTAGAATGATAGAGTCCAGTCTGAATTAATAACTTCAAAGTGAAACACAGTTTTGTTTATTTTTGTTTTTGGTTTCCTCTGTGACGTAAACTCATTTTGACTTCTGATATGAGCTGGACGGACAAGGAGAGCAGTCACCATCTAATGTAGTCCATGTCCGTCCAGCTCATATCAGAAGTCAAAATGAGTCAAATGGCTCTGAGAGATCTAAATAGACTGCTGTGTAATGAATGGAACCACACTGCCATCTAGTGGATATCCAGTGTGCGTGAGTGTGTATTTGTGAATCAGTAGGCATTTGTTTGTGGATCTGTGGATTTCACGAAAAGAATGTCTCAAAATTACGTCGCAGAGGAAAGCGATGAATGCATGTAATTGGTGATCCACAAATGCTGAAACTCAATTCACAAATACAATTTCCAGTTTTACAAATGTAATTTTTTTTTTTTTTTTTTTTTTACAAATTAAGTTTTATATTTGCAAATACAACATTATTTGCAAAGACCAATTTACAAGTTACAAATATGAAATTTGCATTTGTGGATATCTGAACACATTTGCAAATCAATGATTATTTGTAGATCACGCTGTGTGCATTTACAAATATTAATGAGACAATTTTAACCCCATAGAATGAGGGCTGTATTTTACATTCTCAACATTCTGTAGGCTGTAACCTGAGCAACATGAAACATGGAAAAGAAAAGCTTGCTGGTAGAACAAAGTCAGTGTAATAAAACAAAAGTTGGCAGTTTATTCTAGTGACTTTATTTGAATGCATGTTTTTTGTTTTCATCATTAAGTTTTAATGCAAAAATAATCCTATACATTAGACCTATATTCTTATTTTGGGCATGATCCAAATATGTACTTGATCGGTATTGGCCTTGATTGGTATCGGCCGATCAAAATTTCAGTGATCGGTGATCGGCCTAAAAAATCCTGATCGGTGCACCTGAAAATCACATGATATGATTTTTAAATAATGAATTTGCATTTTATTGCATGAAATAAATATTTGATCACCTACCAACCAGCAAGAATTCTGGCTCTCACAGATGTGTTGGATTTAGTTTAAAAATCCCTCTTATTCTGCACTCTTTACCTGTATTAATTGCACCTGTTTGAACTTGTTACCTGTATAAAAGACACCTGCCCACACACCCAATAAATCACACTCGAACCAATCCACCATGGCCAAGACCATAGAGCTGTCTAAGGACACTAGGGACAAAATTGTAGACCTGCAGAAGGCTGGGATGGACTACAGGACAACAGGCAAACAGCTTGGTGAGACAAGAACTGTTCTCGTAATTATTAGAAAATGGAAGAAACACAAGATGACTGTCATGACTGGGGCCGAGGAAGGATGATTCTGAGAAAAGGATGATTCTGAGAAAGCTCAGAACTACATGGCAGAACCTGTTCAATGACCTGAAGAGAGCTGGGACCACAGTCACAAACAATACATTAGTAACACATGACGCTGTCATGGTTTAAAATCCTGCAGTGCAAGCAAGGTACCCTACCCTTCTCATGATCCAGAGAAGGCATGGGAGAAGATCACGTGGTTAGATGACACCAAGATAGAGCTTTTTGTATCAACTCCACATGCTCTGTTTGGAGAATGAGAACAACCCCAAGAACACAATCCCAACCATGAAGCATGGGGCTGTGAGTGGATGAGTTGTTTTTTTTTATTTGCACAAGGAAACAGGAATGTAGGAGTAGGGATCACTTAGCAAGTTGTGCTGTGTAGAATGGAGAGAGATATGACATATTTTGAAAATGTATTGTACAGCTGTGTCCTCAGGACCTGTCCTAAGGACACAGATTTAATTCACTGAAAGGAAAGATTGCAGTAGTGGTGGATGACATTATTGATTGCAGTAATCATTAATCTCACTAACTGTAGACACGGTACAAAGATTCTTGTGCATTAGTTGAAACATATATCAAAGAAAAAACAGGAAAAGTCAACATACACACACACACTCAAACCTTAATCTAAACAACCCCTTCAAAATTCTGTAACTAAAAGTACTGCACTTGTCAGAAGTAAGATCATTTTGTTTCATAGCATCAGATGAAGCCATGATATTTATCTGGATTATAAGATTTTCACTATAAGAAATCAATAAAACATTCTCAAATGATGTAAAGTAATGATAAAGATAATAAAACAAAATTTTGGCCTTTATTGGTGCTTGTTACTGCCAGCCATAGTTCCTGAAAGTAAAACTAGAAATCATTGTGGGTTTCTTATAGCTGTAGGAATACAAATTCAAAAGGAATGAGGCAGGGATCACACTTGGTATTGTAGTGGGACTTCTCAAAAGCTGTGTTTTCAGTGTTAATTTGCCTCTGGAAATACAATACAGCCATAATCTCATGAAAGGCATGTCACACTCTTCAGCAAAAGATAGTTTTCAGATGTTAGATACATTTTAGTCTTGTCTTAAGCCGCATTCACACCGGGCGTGACGCGAGAAACGGCGGCGACAGGTTGCCATGTAATCCCTATGGAAGGACTCGTTGTGGCGCCACAAAAGTTCAAGCCACGCAACGCGACACACGTGAATGAAGCGATTTTGAGTGATTGGTGCATTTGTGGCACAATATCGCATCGCGTCACCCTCCTCCTCAAGTTTATACTTGATATGGACATGTCCTGCATCTGGCAGCCAGACGATATATATATATATATATATATATATATATATATATATATATTATAACACAATGATGAGAGTTTGAGGGGAGAGCGAGCAGCACCGTAGCAGCAGCTGTTTTTTTTTTTTTTTTAAGTGCGCACGTGAACGAATCCTCTGTGAAGATCATTTTATTAACTACGCAGATGTATAATAAAACAAATGGTGACTGGTTTGTAACACAATGATGAGAGTTTGAGGGGAGAGAGAGTGAGGAACTGCAGGGGCAGCCAGTTTTTTTTGCTTTGTTTACATGTGCGCGCGGGAACGGGACAGGAGGTCCTCAAACTGGGTCCTGGAGAGGCAGAAGTACTGCTGAAAGCGGTCGTCATCCAGACTCAGCTCCTGCAGCAAATGATGAAACTCCCCGAATTGGGAACGTCTCATGAGGATGTTGTGAACCCAGAGCTGGCGCCGCTGGTGATGTTTGTCGGCTTTCCACAACAAATACAGCACAGCAACTCACTCCGTGTGATCAAGGTCCGCCATGTTGACTCGACGGCGAGTGGAATGGAAGCCCCTCCTATTTGATGATGCAGGCAAATTTTCACAGCGAATGTTTCCGCCCAAACAGAGCGACACACCGGGCAATGGTGGCGGGTCCATCGCCAGACGAAGGAAGCGAATTTTTGGCGTCACGTCACGTGCGGTGTGAACGTGGCATTAAAGTCATGTTATAACCACAGACATTAGCACATAGAATGGCACACAGTACCATTGTGAGCATGCCCAGTAGCTCTTGTGTCATGGGGCTGCATTCAGTGTCATGTGTAAGTGGCATTAACCTGGTGTATATGTTGTGAAACAACTTTAGACTGCTGTTGTGGATAATCAAGACCGACTTCATCATTTTTGAAACTGAGGCATCAATTAGGGCCAGTTATCAGTGATGGGAAACTGGATTGAGGACATCACAGTGGTGCTCCCAAACAGAAGTTCCCCTAGTAACCACCATAGCAAGTCACTAACTGGGACTCTTGTCTTGTTGTGGGCAAGCAACGAGAATCGTCCTCAGTTCTACACTGGAGTTTTTATTAATTCCTCATTAACTTTTCATGGGGCAGTGCACACGATGGTTCTCTGACATGAGGTGAACCCGCTTTGCCGGTTTTTAAACTGAAGCTTCTGTCCCTCAGGTAAAAGAAATAATAATAATATTAATAATGATATCATCTGTTTTGTGGGACTAACTGCGCAGGTCCAAACACTGCACGACTCTCTGCCGAGTAAAATTGAAAAGATAGATTTTGGTCGGAATTAAGAACTTAAAAGTGAATCGTCATTTTAAATCAAATGACATCTCTTTCCAAATATTGTAATATAGACAACACACTACAACCAACCAAAACATTTTTTTTTTTTCCAAAATGAGACATCCACCATTTTTTTATGAATTATATTGATAAAATCTCATCAATACCTATCCCTACTTTTGATGAACTCAGACCACGTCTGGCTGGTCCTGTCAACATTGTTGGTTTTGTCAAAGCATTCTTTTCCACATGTCTGACTGGTCCAATGACTGATCTCTTTTTTCTGTGCAACACCAAAGCTCTGTCATCAAGAACCAAAACAATGTAATGGGTTTGGACATCATCTCTGATTATTCATGTTGTGTGTGTGTGTGTGTGTGTGTGTGTGTGTGTGTGTGTGTGTGTGTGTGTGTGTGTGTGTGTGTGTGTGTGTGTGTGTGTGTGTGTGCGTGTGTGTGTCCGTCTGATCGGGTGGTTATCGTTTGCGTGTCCAGTATGTCTTTGGTTATGTGATAGGATATGTGGTTGTCTCAGTGCCTCCTGTGTGTGTGTGCAGGTGTGTTCCATTTCCGTGCCTCCTGTGTGTGTGTGTGTGTGTGTGTGTGTGTGTGTGTGTGTGTGTGTGTGTGTGTGTGTGTGTGTATGTGTGTGTGTGTGTGTGTGTGTGTGTATGTGTGTGTCTGTGTGGATGTTTGCTATACGTCCCCTGCCTGTGTCAGTCTTCTGTTTCTGCCCTTGTGTTCTCTCCCCGGTCCATGTTCTGTGTCCCTTCACTGCTATCATGTGCACACTGGCTATTCTGAGTTCCACGTTGCTTTCCTGCTTTAGTTCTGGAATAGGTTTTTGTGTTATGTGTCGACGCGGGTTGAGGAGCGGACCTGCGTCAGACAGGACCCAGCACTAAAAATAACCAGAAAGCGGTTCCAAACAAACTATTTATTATTCACCTGTGCTTAAAAGTGTAAAAACATAAAAACAACGTCCCTCTGGTGGAGTGATTCGTGGCTCGCTCTCCAGCGCCCGCAAGGATTAAAGCCGGCGCTCCTGGACTTCCTACCACCGCCAAACACCCCCCAGGTGGACACGACAAACTGATTCTCTGTGAAGCAAAGAGAAGGTGAGGTAAGTCAACAGATACAACTATATCTTCCAATAAACACACGCTATCAGCAACACACTCAGGTCAGTGTCCTTTTTTTACTTTATGCAAATGAGCAGCTTCTCACAACAAGTGGAGGATCACTTATCCTTCACGCCACAGCAGTGAGAAGCAAACTGCACAATTCTCTTCACAATTCCAGTATACTGTGTAACAAAACACCAAGTTACTATCAACAATTACTTAAACACTTAATTACCGGCTCTATTTTGGCGAACGGCTCAAAATATTAAGCCGGAGAAGGGAACAGGTAAAAACTAACCCAGCTCCAACCCCAAGGCGCAGCGGAGAACCGGAAATACGTCCGGTGCCCCAACTCGACCATACCCCAGCCACTCGGGAGGGGTGGAACTACCGAAATGGCAAACGGCAACAGATCGGCCCACCCCTCTGACTGAGGCATGTCTCCGCTGCACCACACCCCGGCAACACCCATGACAATCGGTACAAAGGCTCACCGAGGCTGGAGTGGAACCGGGCCCTAACCAAACTAAAAAGAACGCCTCTAACACTCCCCCCCCCTAGGTGCAGAGGTCTTCTGAGAATGCTCAGCGTGACCAACCTGCACCACCCCACAACCCACAAGACAAGCGGTCTAAGGGCAAGTGAGGTTGGGGTTAGGAATGTAGAGAAATAAAAACAACAAAATAAAACGACCCCAACAACCCAAACAGAAAATACCTAAAAACACATACAAAATTGACAAGTAAGTGAGCCCAGGCGGGCTTCTAACCACCTATCACTCCACCAGATACGCCCCTACCTCCCCAAACAAGTATAACCCCTGATTAAAGAAAACAAAACATTTACTTGTGCTAGAATTTTTTTTTTTTTTTTTTTTTAATGTGGGTTCTTTTGCCTGTCCCAGAACACTTGGAGTTACGTCACCGTTATTTCTCTTGACGCTTACGTGTCGGGGCAATACAGGAATCTCGACTCGTCCGAGCTGCATGGGCTCGTCAATAGGAGGAGCCGGAGGTCCCGTCGGAGGAGCCTCAGTGGGGCGAAGAAGAGGCGGCCCAGCTTTGTGTCGGGGAAAGCCCCGAGACAAAAAAACCAGCTCTGATGGGCGTCCTCTCTCGCGTCCACGCTCCTTCATCCGATCATCTAGACGAATCACCAACGATATTAGCTCATCTAAATCGTTTGGCTCATCACGGACCGCCAGCTCGTCTTTTAATGACTCATTTAACCCGTCTACAAACACGCCCCGTAATGCTGCAGCATTCCAACCTGATTGAGCAGAAAAAATCCGGAAGTCCACGGAATACTCCGCCGCACTCCGCCTCCCCTGCCTGAGATTCAGCAACCGTTGAGCAATGGTATTCGTTTTCACCGGATGGTCAAAAACCAGTCGGAACTCCCGGGAGAAATCCTTAAAGGACCCTAACAATGGCGAGTTGTTACTCCACAACGCTGTGACCCAAGCTAAGGCGTCACCTCGGAGCAAATTTGTCACATACGAAACACGGCTTCCATCAGAAGAGAAGGAAGCCGGTCGCTGAGCAAAAACCAGAGAACATTGCATCAGAAACGAAGCACAAGCTTCGACGTCTCCCGCATAAGGCTCCGGATGACAAATGATCGGTTCAAACACCGAATCTCTGGGTGACAGGGTTATCTGCCCTGGTATCGATGATGCCGCAGCTGGCGCTGCAGGAAGCGGAACGGCTTGAGCTGCAAGCTCCGTAACACGGGCGTCTGTTTGTTTAATTTGATTTGCGAGATGCTGTAATTGCTCCCATATTTTCTCCAAGTGTTCTTGAATCTTTTCGGCAAAAGGAACCGCCTCTGCCGCTGGGTCCATTATGGAATGGCCGGGAACTACTGTTATGTGTCGACGCGGGTTGAGGAGCGGACCTGCGTCAGACAGGACCCAGCGCTAAAAATAACCAGAAAGCGGTTCCAAACAGAAACTATTTATTATTCACCTGTGCTTAAAAGTGTAAAAACATAAAAACAACGTCCCTCTGGTGGAGTGATTCGTGGCTCGCTCTCCAGCGCCTGCAAGGATTAAAGCCGGCGCTCCTGGACTTCCTACCACCGCCAAACACCCCCCAGGTGGACACGACAAACTGATTCTCTGTGAAGCAAAGAGAAGGTGAGGTAAGTCAACAGATACAACTATATCTTCCAATAAACACACGCTGTCAGCAACACACTCAGGTCAGTGTCCTTTTTTTACTTTATGCAAATGAGCAGCTTCTCACAACAAGTGGAGGATCACTTATCCTTCACGCCACAGCAGTGAGAAGCAAACTGCACAATTCTCTTCACAATTCCAGTATACTGTGTAACAAAACACCAAGTTACTATCAACAATTACTTAAACACTTAATTACCTTAGTGTGTGCTGACAGCATGTGTCCTCACCCCTCCCTGCTTCACGGGCTCGATGTGTCAAAACCCAGGCGCGGTCCTCAGCGTCTCACAAACGACCGTCACAAGGTCGAGTTCCCGGCAGTTCTGCTCAAATCACACATGACTTAAATGCAGAACGCCATCCAATTATCTGCTTCAGCTGCAAGTCGTCCAGGTTGCACGTGAGCACCAATCACAGGTGCTTTCCATGATGTTGATGAGGGTGAAGACTCTTCAGCCAGCACCTTCTTCACAGACAAATCAGCCCTCATGCCACCTGGAGAGCAAAGAAAAGAAAAGAACACCAAAACATCCAGCCACGCCCCCCCAACACACAACATTTTGTCATGGTTTAGTTGTGCTTATCACTTGTAAATGATAAATGGACTGCATTTATATAGCACATTTCCATCTGCATCAGAAACTCAAAGTGCTTTACAGCTTTACACACACACACACACACACACACACACACACACACACACACACACACACACACACACACACACACACACACACACACACACACACACACACACACACACACACACAGCCTTGTCTTTGTTACATTCTGAGGACGCAAGACAGGAACCATGCTTTCTGGGGACCACCTTTTCTACTTGTAGAGCTCTGAAAAAATCAGGTAGCATCATGTAATGACAGTGAACACAAATCTCAATTCAAAAATCCATTTAGACAGAGGTCCAGACCTGACAAGGACCTCCATTCTGGTGACTTTTCAGGAACTTGGATCCATGTGGGGTCATAACAAGCACACTGTCTGGTCTGAGTTACCCTGTGGGTACTTCTTTCACACACAGTGTGTGTGTGTATATATATATATATATATATATATATATATATATATATATATATATATATATATATATATATATATATATATATATATATGATCTGATATGATAGCTAATTATAGGCCAATCTCCAACCTTCCTTTTCTCTCAAAAATTCTTGAAAGGGTAGTTGTAAAACAGCTAACTGATCATCTGCAGAGGAATGGTCTATTTGAAGAGTTTCAGTCAGGTTTTAGAATTCATCATAGTACAGAAACAGCATTAGTGAAGGTTACAAATGATCTTCTTATGGCCTCAGACAGTGGACTCATCTCTGTGCTTGTCCTGTTAGACCTCAGTGCTGCTTTTGATATTGTTGACCATAAAATTTTATTACATTTTATTTTATTGATTGATTGATTTGTTAAATGCTACTTTCAAGCCTATACTGGACTATGTGCTTCCAGCAAGTCTTTGCAGTCCTCGTCTCCAGTGCATCATTGTGCTCTCAGATTTATCACTGGTAGTAGCTGCCTTGCCTTACCCATCACTGCGAACTCTATGCCAGAGCTGGCATGTCCTCTTTGGAAGCAAGGCGGCTCACACACTGGATGACTTTGGTATATAAAGCCCCTTTCACACCGGGGCTGCTCCCAGTTGCTTCCTGTGGTGTCATGATGACGCAGCAATATCTGCGTCAGGTGCGCGCAGCAGGGGGCAGAGAGGAGGTGAGAACACAGCCTGCAGGTTCTCTGCACAGAGAAGTCAGAGTGCACAGTTTGGCTGCAGACAGACTGTGCACTCTGACTTCTCTTCTAGTTTATATTTGTTCTTGTGCAGAGCAGCAGGGCTGTGCTCTGAGTTCTGTTATAGTTTATCTTTCCTCCTTTGACCGTGTGTGCAAACGAACCGCCCGTAAGCAAATGTGGAGATGTCTGGAGTTCTACTTGATGTTGACATGTCTTGTCTCTGGCAATCAGTCTATGCACAGGACTTATGTCCTTTTTGTCCTTTTTTTAACTGTGATGAGAGAGTTTGAGCAGAGAACAAGGAACTAATGCCTGCAGCCAGACCTTTTTTTCTTTTAATTGTTCACATGTGCGCGCGTGAACAAACTGTCCATGAGTGGACTAAAGATGTCCAGAGTTTTTACTGGCAATCAGTCTGTGAGCAGGACTTTTATGGATTTTATTTAAACACATTTGTGAGAGAAGAAGCTGCTGTTGCCTCACAGTGCCTCTCTTCACCAGACAGCTCCACACAGAGAAGGAGCTGAGCTGCAATCAGCATTTTATTCTGTGGTCTTTTTTTTTAAGCATGTAGTTTTTACTGCACGGATTTTGAGTCAAATATGCAGAGAGGGGCATCTTTCACTGTGCTGTAGTTGTTCTGTACATGTGCACGGCTTTCAACCAGCAGGGAAATCTTGTCAAACTGTATCCAATTTTAAGAGCCAAACTTGGGCATTTGAATGAATTTGTCTTACTGTCATGGCCTGATACATGTTTCACTGCTTGTACAACATGCATAAAATTTGAAGGTTTGATGTGGTCTTCAATTGTCTTTAATGGGGTGTTTGCTCTTGAGGATATTAAAAGTCTCCCGAGCTCCCTCAGTTTTTGACGAATGTGTTCATGTTTACCAACATCATATCCAAGTCGGTTGTAAAGATGCTCACCATACTCTAGTATACAGGCATCGGTTTTGATTGCATTGCAGACATCATCTTGAACCATGTTGCTCACTAACTTCCATAATTCTTCTTTGACACCAGCGGGTGGTGGTACAGCAGATGAATAGAAGGCCTGAACACGTGTCTTGCCAGGTTTTTGAGGACCACTTGGCTTGAACTTGCAATGCATCATGTGGCACCAAATAACTTTTTTTTCCGGAATAATCCCTGGCAGTACACACAGTGCATAAAATTCTGTGTCACAATCCTGTTTTGGGAGCTTTCGAGGAACAAGATTTTCAACACCAACTTTTAAACCTTCAACATTGTGTGCAAAGTTTCCTTTGTTTCTCAAATGCTCAAAGTGCATTTTTCTTTCTTTAGAGCCTTTTGGGAAAGAAATAGCCTGTGCAACGTCTGGTTTGTCCTTGTGAGCACGCTCCAAATGTCTTGCCATTTTTAGAACTCCCATTTTACAGTAAACACAATATTGGTTTTTATTATACATTCTGGACCCATTCTCTTTTTTAGAAATGGGAGGGATGTGAAGGGAACTTATAGCTGTACCATCAAGTTGGAAAGAAGTACTGTCAGGAAAAATTTTCTCTACATCAGGTATTAAATCTTTAGACAGGACTGAAGTGTCTTTTCCTCCACTTTGATCAGATGAGTGGTGACTCGTGGTTTGACTTGCAGGAGAGAAATCACTTCTACACCGTCTATTCCATTTCTTTGTAGAACTGCTCACTTGTTTTGTAGGAGACCGTCCTCTATCAAGAACCTTTTTTGAAAGGATAACTTTTTCGGGGGCTTCATCCACAATCTCTAAGTCTGGAAAATTCTGAAAACTCTTTTGCTGACCAAATGTACCAAGAACTTCACTTGTGTCCGTCTCGACAGAAGAATCCCCACTCGTCTCAGGAATATATTCCTCTCCACTGTCATCTGAGTCAAACAGTTCATCTGAATCAAAACTGAGCTGATTTTTCATTTTCGGCGGGGGTGGGGGGGGGAAGAAGGTTAACTGAAAAGCATAAAAATATGGGGAAATGGGAATTAGTTGTGTCTAATATATTACTGACCACTATGCTTTTAGTCCTTCGTAGCCAAGGAACAAACTGTTGATCTTGCTCTGAAGCAATGAATTCAGAGTCTGGAGTGGGACTCAAATTCTAAAACATTCCACAAAAAATATACATTTTTTACATGTAAAATAAGCCAGTAGCAAATAAAGCATATAACTTAAGTTAAAGTACCTCACAGGTTGTATCAATAGGTTTAATGGAGTAAGACTCAGAGTTGTCAGAATCAGAGTAGTCAACAAGAGAAAAAAAATCCATCTCGCCTAGAATAGGTAAAAACCTTGACGGACATGAAACCTGCAGAATAAGGCATATTCATACACAATTAGTAAAAAGCCAATGGAGAAATAAATTTAATTAAGAGCTATAAAAGCTATGCAACTGTAGAGTTACAGTGGGGAAAATTAGTATTTGATCCACTTGTTATGTGTCTTCGCGGGTTGAGGAGCGGACCTGCGTCAGACGGAACCCAACGCTAAAAATAACCAGAAAGCGGTTCCAATAACAAAAACAATTTATTTATTTCACCCGCTCGTGCATAATAAAGTGTAAAAACTGAAATAGCGTCCTTCTGGTGGAGTGAAGGCTGGCACACTCTCCAGCGCCCAAAAGGATCGAAGCCCGGCGCTCCTGGACCCACTATTACCGCCAAACACCCCCCAGGTGGACACGACAAACCGACTCTCTGCGAAGGATAGAAGAGGTGAGGTAAGTCAGCAGTTACAACTAATATCCCTCAAAAGACACACACTATCAGCAACACATTCAGGTCTGTATTTTGAGCTTTATGCAAATGAGCAGCTTCTCACAACAGGTGGAGGATCACTTGTCCGCACGTCACAGCAGTGAGAAGCAAGCTGCACCTTTCTCATCACAATTCAAATATACTGCGTAACAAAATACCAAGTTACTATCAACAATTAGTCAAACACTTAATCACCTCTGATGTGTGCTGACAGCATGTGTCCCTCACCCTTCCTCCTTCATGGGCTTGATGTGTCAAACCCAGGCGCGGTCCTCAGCGTCTCACAAACGAACATCACAAGGTCGAGTTCCCGGCAATTCTGCTTGAATCAGACATGACTTAAATGCAGAACGCCATCCAATTATCTGCTTCAGCTGAAAGTCTTTAAGGCTGCACGTGAGCACCATTCACAGGTGCTGCACATGATGTTGATGAGGGTGAAGGACTCTTCAGCCAGCACCTTCTCCACAGACAAATCAGTTTTCATGCCACCTGGAGAGCAAAGAAAAGAAAAGAACACCAAAATGTCCAGCCACACCCCCCAACACACAACACCACTGTCAATTTTGCAAGTTTTCCCACCTACAAAGAACGGAGAGGTCAGTAATTTTTATCGTAGGTACACTTCAACTGTGAGAAACAGAATCTAAAAACAAAATCACGTATGATTTTTAAATAATTAATTTGCATGAAATAAGTATTTGATACGATAGAAAAACAGACCTTAACATTTGGTACAGAAACATCTGTCTGCCATTACAGAGATCAGATGTTTCCTGTAGTTCTTGACCAAGTTTTCACACACTGCAGCAGGGATTTTGGTCCACTCCTCCATACAGATCTTCTCCAGATCTTTCAGGTTTCAAGTTTCAGCTCCCTCAAAAGATTTTCTATTGAGTTCAGGTATGGAGACTGGCTTGGCCACTCCAGGACCTTGAAATGCTTCTTACAGAGCTACTCCTTAGCTGCCCTGGCTGTGTGTTTGGGGTCATTGTCATGCTGGAAGACACAGCCACGACCCATCTTCAATGCTCTTACTGAGGGAAGGAGTCACTGGTGAACTTCAAACGGGCCTGGACATGTGCTGGCTTGAGCAGGGGGACCTTGCTGCCCGGCAGGATTTTAAACCATGACGGTGTCATGTGTTACTAATGTAATCTTTGTGACTGTGGTCCCAGCTCTCTTCAGGTCATTGACCAGGTCCTCCCATGCAGTTCTGGGCTTTCCCAGAATCACCCATATCACACAAGGTGAGATCTTTCATGGAGCTTCAGAATGAGGAAGATTGACAGTCATCTTATGTTTCTTCCATTTTCTAATAATAATGCAAACACTTCTTGTCTACTCACCAAGCTGCTTGCCTGTTGTCCTGTAGCCCATCCCAGCCTTGTGCAGGTCTACAGTTTTATCCCTGGTGTCCTTAGACAGTTCTTTGGTCTTGGCCATGGTGGATAAGTTGAAATGTGATTGATTGAGTGTGTGAACAGGTGTCTTTTATACAGATAACAAGTTCAAACAGGTGCCATTAATACAAGTAAAGAGTGCAGAATAGGATGGCTTGTTAAAGAAAAACTAACAGGTCTATGAGAGCCAGAATTGTTGCTGATTGGTAGGTTACCAAATACTTATTTCATGTAATAAAATGCAAATAATTTCTTCAAAAATCATACAATGTGATTTTCTGGATTTTCTTTTTAGATTGTGTCTCTCACAGTTGAAGTGTACCTGTTGTGTGGGCCGCTGAAGAGGAGGTACTGCTGGCCCACTACCAGAGGGCACCCTGCCTGAAGTGCGGGCTTCAGGCACGAGAGGGCGCTGCCGCCTCGCGGGAACAGCCGGGAGTGACAGCTGTCACTCATCATCTCATGACAGCTGTCACCCATCTCCACCTCATCAATCACTCCATAAAACCGGACGACATCTCCACCCCGCTGCCGAGATATCGTCTATCTACGAGGTAATCTCTCAGCCGTATTCTGTGCCGACCGCACTAATTCTGTATTGTTTGCAGGCGTATCTATTTCTCCACTTACAGCTGAAGGCTGGGTTCGAGCTGGTGACAGAGTGATGATCTTCACTCCTCACGCTGAACTGTGATAAGTAGTGATTCAGGCGCTGCTGTTTTTCTGTGTTCCTCTTTCGGAGGTGGAGGTGTTTTGCCCACCATAAAGGAACTGTTGCTGACTGTGTTACTGGGTGTGCACACACCCACACCTAACTGTTTCTGCTTCCTGCCAGCAGTACCAGATCCGACAGCCGGAGACGGTGGCCACCTGGGGACTCGGGAGTTGGTGGCTCCAGTATCCTCCGGGTTCGGTGGCAGTGGAAATCATGTGGGATCCGGTTCTTCTCTGGACAGACGTCTTCTATCCTCGAGCCTGCCCACGCGTCACCTTTGTACATTTGACTCTATCCAAATTCTGTATTTGTCTATATTTCGTTGTGCACATTTCACAGCAGTAAAGTGTTGTATTTTTGGCTCATCTATTGTCCGTTCATTTACGCCCCCTGTTGTGGGTCCGTGTCACTACACTTTCCCAACAGTACCTATGATAAAAATGACAGACCTCCGCATTCTTTGTAGGTGGGGAAACTTGCAAAATTGACAGTGGATCAAATACTTATTTTCCCCACTGTAAGAATGTGATCAACACTTGTATTCATATTCCTATTTACTTCAATCTCCATTAACTCAAGATCATGTTTGACATGAGTCATTCAACCTGGGCTCAGTTCACTGCCTACCTGACCAACCAGCTCCTGGTAGTAGGTTTATTTTCAACCACAGCTCAGGTTAGTTCCTTTTTTTTGCTGTTGTGACAGCAGTAGGAAAATGCTGAAGACATCATTTTGAGATGGACTGCTTTTGAAATGTAAAAACACTTACACCACACTACTGGGGTCCCCACAACAACACCAGATGTGATAGGTGTGTTTGTTTCCCACAGGCATCTTCAGGAGAAAAAGTAACTCTTTTACCACTAACACACCTTTCAGGTCTGATGTTATTGTGGGGACTACCATCACTAAAATCAATGTTACACATTCATATTCCAATGTACTTCAATATCCATAAACTCATAAGATGACCATCGTTGAGTCATTCAGCCTGGATTCAGTTTACTGCGTTTCAATTCAGTTCAATTTATTTTCATTTATATAGTGCCAAATCACAACAGAGTTGCCTCAAGGTGCTTCACACAGGTAAGGTCTAACCTTACCAACCCCCAGAGCAACAGTGGTAAGGAAAAACACCCTCTGAGGAAGAAACCTCAAGCAGACCAGACTCAAAGGGGTGACCCTTTGCCTGGGCCATGCTACAAACATGAATTACAGAACAATTCAAAGAACAATTCACGGACGAATATACAAGAAATGTATATTTGTAATATATACATTAAAATGTATATTTTAATGTATATATGTTGGTGCACAGGACAGGAGGGTCGCCAACACAAATACAACTCCCAACTCTGGATGGAGCTGCACCTTAAACAGAGAGAAAAACAGAATCAGGGATCAGAAAGACAAAAAATACTGTATAATTTGCCAGCATTAATCAACAAGAAAAACAGAAGAAATACTAAGGTGATCGCCAGCCACTAGCGCTAAGCTTCACTAAAAGACCCAGAATTTAGGTAAAGTTGAGGCCGCGTCATGCTCCATTTACTAATAAAATTAATTAACTCAAAAGACTACCATGGTCGACATGGCTTACTGCCTTACTAACCCTGAGCATATCTCAAATACAGAAAGAATCTGACTACAGCATTGACAAGAGTAACATTTATCATTCAAAACCTTAAGTAAACCTTCAAGTACAAACAAATCAAGAATCCTGCAAAAGAGCCCTGACATCTAAAGAAAGGAAGACAAAACTTAGTACCTGGTTGTAGATGAATGGCAATTCCTCAGGACCCTGCTCATTTGCTCTGGAAACGTCTTTGTCTGAAGACTCAGTCTGGAGCACAGTTCGATCATCAACCTGAGAAAGGAGTTAAATCTTCATGAGTCAAGAGTCCTGGAGGCCACAGTAATGACAGGCAAGGCCAAGGGAGAAGATGTCTTTATACCAAGGATTCCACTTATCCTATCAGACATGCCATTTGAGTTCAGGCATCTGCAGTTCCCAGTCAATCCAGCTTTGCAATGTCCATCAACAAGGCTCAGGGACAGTCCCTTAAGGTGGTTGGACTGAATCTGGCAGAGCCTGTGTTCTCCCACGGCTAGTTGTATGTCAGCTGCTCCAGGGTTGGTAACCCAGAACAGCTGTACATCCACTCGCCAGGTGGCATGACAAGGAACATTGTCTATCAAGAGGCTCTTCAAAACTAATGGTCAGAAAACACTAAGTGAATTTCATGAAGAAGTATTTCTCCATTCTAATATTTCCATTTGCTGTTTAAAGCCATTTTATGTTTGTAAAATTGTAATGTAAAAACAGTGAAATACACCACTACCTCAATTTTGATTCATTGATATTTACATTTACTGTTACCTATCTTTTGTGTGTAATTTTGTTATAAATTTGATTGCAAAACAAAGTATGCATGAAGGACTTCAAATGTGTTTGTCTTTTAACCAGGTATTTCCACTTAGTTTGGGGATTCCACCTCTTATAGTTCTGCTGGACAAACTTTAGCACATTAAATATTATATTTGTAAGACATCAGCATTGCAAAAACAAATGTTGGGCAATTGTTTTGATTAAAATGATTGGCATTTGGCCTATGTCTAAAACAGGTTAACCCAGGCAGCGTCAAGTACCCCAGCTAGTATTAAATACATGAAGGATGGTTGGCCGACACCCAACAGGAAACAAGCCGTGAATCTCACAAAAGAAACTTGCATTAAATTTAATTTCAGCTGGAAACAATTAAGGTAAGAGCTAATTAATGCCCACTGGAAAGGCTCATGCCATATGTATTGAATTTCAAAAGTCAACCACAGGAAACATGGTATAATGATGAACTAAAAGTCATGTGCCATCAGACAACCGGGGTTCCCACAACAACACCAGATCTGACAGGTGTGTTTGTTTCCCACAGGAATCCTGAGGAGAAAAGTGACTCTTCTGTTATTAAGTTATTGTGGGGACTTCCATCACTAAAGCTAATGCAACACTTGTATTCATATTCCAATTTACTTCAATCTCCATAAACTCATAAGAAAACCATAGTTGATATGAGTCATTCAGCCTGGGCTCAGTTTACCACCTACCTGATCAAACAGGTGCTAGCAGTAGGTTCCTTTTCAATCACCACAGCTCAGTTTAGTTCATTTTTGCTGTAGTGACTGTAGTAAGAAAATGTTGAAGAAATAAATTTGAGATAAAGTACTTTTAAAATGTTCAGAAATATAGAAACACTACAGGTATAAATAAAAGAAAGGCCCAAGTGCCACCAGACTAGCGGGGTCCCCACAACAACACCAGACCTGATAGATGTGTTTGTTTCCCAAAAACATTTTCATGAGAAAAGCGACTTTTCTTTCATCTTTCACATCTAATGTTAATGTGGGGACTCAACATATCTCAAATGCAGAAAGTCTGACTACAGCAATGACAAGAGTGAGATCTGACATCCAGGGCTTTAAATGGACCATCAAGCACAAACCTCTTCATCTGAAGACTCAGTAGGGACCACAGGTTAATCATCAACCTAAGAAAAGAGTTAACATTCATGTGAGCTACAATGACATTTGAAAGCAATCAACTTAAACTACAAACCTGGACAACACATACATTAGGGATGGTTGACCTACTTCCAACAGAAGAACAAAGAAAGGGTTTAAAGGCATTAACATTTTCTCACTTTTCTCTCATGTGTAAACACTCTCAAAGTTCAAACCTTTGTAGAAAAATATGACTAACCTGTTTTCAGGCCCAAACATTTGTTTGAGAAATAAAAATAGAATGTTTTCCTATAAATAATTATGATGGCTTTTAGAACTAACAAATTTAATTTTAATGATCAACCTATGAAGTTGGACACATAAGAAATTATTAATAGTGACTGACCAGTATTTCACAGTTCCTCTGATTGCACCTCTTCGTCCTGGCGCCGCTCCGCTGTCGTGACTTTTTTCACTGAGTGACGCCTTGGTGCAGGTGTCTTTTTTCGAGTGAAGAACACAGTTATGGGTAGTTATTGGCGCTCTTTTTTCTTCTGGGCGAGAAGATTCTTATAAACAGACACACAGAACACAATGCGCATGCTCTCCTTTCACGGTGCCGCGACCGGCCTGCTTGATGAGGACACAGAACACAATGTGCTGTAAAAAAAAAAAAAAAGCATGCAAAATTGGACTAAAAAAATCTGCTTGCTCCTCCTTCGAGCTCTCCGCTTCTCTTCTGTCAGGACCCATTCCCACAGTTATTGCTGCTGTCTACCGCCCACCCAAATATAATAAGGACTTTCTTAATGACTTTCTTAAAAACTTTCTTAATGACTTCTCTCACCTCCTCACGCACCTCTCTACATTATCAAGTAATATCATTATCATTGGCGACATAAATATTCATCTGGACAATTTGAATAATTAACACTGCAAAGACTTTGGCTTACAACAATTTATCAACTTCCCCACCCACTGCAAAGGACACATTTTGGACTTCCTATCTTTCCAACTGTACTCAGTTTGTTCAGCTCAAATCTCACAAATCTATCCCTTTCCCTGTTTCTGCCGGTGTGCCTCAGGGCTCTGTCCTGGGGCCCCTTCTCTTTATTATCTACAGTAGTGTTCAGAATAATAGTAGTGCTATGTGACTAAAAAGATTTTTGTTTTGAGTATATTTCTTATTGTTACATGGGAAACAAGGTACCAGTAGATTCAGTAGATTCTCACAATCCAACAAGACCAAGCATTCATGATATGCACACTCTTAAGGCTATGAAATTGGGCTATTAGTAAAAATAAGTAGAAAAGGGGGTGTTCACAATAACAGTAGCATCTGCTGTTGACGCTACAAACTCAAAACTATTATGTTCAAACTGCTTTTTTATCAATCCTGTGAATCACTAAACTAGTATTTAGTTGTATAACCACAGTTTTTCATGATTTCTTCACATCTGCGAGACATTACTTTTGTTGGTTTAGAACCAAGATTTTGCTCATTTACTAGTGTGCTTGGGGTCATTTTCTTGTTGAAACACCCATTTCAAGGGCATGTCTTCTTCAGCATAAGGCAACATGACCTCTTCAAGTATTGTGACATATCCAAACTGATCCATGATATCTGGTATGCGATATATAGGCCCAACACCATAATTGGAGAAACATGCCCATATCATGATGCTTGCACCACCATGCTTCACTGTCTTCACTGTGAACTGTGGCTTGAATTCAGAGTTTGGGGGGTCGTCTCACAAACTGTCTGCGGCCCTTTGACCCAAAAAGAACAATTTTACTCTCATCAGTCCACAAAATATTCCTCCATTTCACTTTAGGCCATTTAATGTGTTCTTTGGTAAATTGTAACCTCTTCTGCACGTCTTTTATTTAACAGAGGAACTTTGCGGGGGATTCTTGCAAATAAATTAGCTTCACACAGGCGGCTTCTAACTGTCACAGCACTTACAGGTAACTCCAGACTGTCTTTGATCATCCTGGAGCTGATCAATGGGTGAGCCTTTGCCATTCTGGTTATTCTATCCATTTTGATGGTTGTGTTCCATTTTCTTCCACGCCTCTGTTTTTTTTTTTTTTTTTTTTTTTCCATTTAAAGCATTGGAGATCATTGTAGATGGACAGCCTATAATTTTTTGCACCTGCATTTAAGTTTTCCCCTCTCCAATCAACTTTTTAATCAAACTACTCTGTTCTTCTGAACAATGTCGTGAACGTCCCATTTTCCTCAGGCTTTCAAAGAGAAAAGCATGTTCAACAGGTGCTGGCTTCATCCTTAAATAGGGGACACCTGATTCACACCTGTTTGTTCCACAAAACTGACGAACTCACTGACTGTATGCCACACTACTATTATTGTGAACACCCCCTTTTCTACTTTTTTTTACTAATAGCTCAATTTCATAGCCTTAAGAGTGTGCATATCATGAATGCTTGGTCTTGTTGGATTTGTGAGAATCTACTGAATCTACTGGTACCTTGTTTCCCATGTAACAATAAGAAATATACTCAAAACCTGGATTAATCTTTTTAGTCACATAGCACTACTATTATTCTGAACACTACTGCACATTCTCCTTCTTGGTTCCATCTTCTGTAAATACAATATTCACTTCCACTGTTACACGGATGACATCCAGCTCTACCTCTCTACTACACCTTCTTCATCACTTCCTCCTCCCTCACTCACCCTTTGTTTACAGGAACTCAACACCTGGTTCTCCTCCAACTTTCTCAAACTCAACAGCTCCAAAACTGAAGTCCTCCTTGTAGGCATGTCCTCCACTATTTCCAAATCCAGCAGGTTTCCTATCCCTATCAATGACTCCATTGTCCTCCCTTCCCCTCAGGTCAAGAGTCTGGGCCTCATCCTCGACAGCACCCTTTCCTTTCACTCCCACATCAATAACATCACCAGCTCTGCCTACTTCCACCTCCGCAATATCGCTCATCTCCATCCTTCCGTCACTCCTTACACCACTGCCATCCTCGTCCACAGTCTCGTCACTTCCTGGATCGACTACTGCAACTCTCTTCTCTTTGGCCTCCCCAACAAATCCCTCCAGAAACTGTAGCTCCTTCAAAACTCTGCAGCACAGATCATCACCAGGACACCCACCACTCACCATATCACTCCCATTCTCCAACAACTCCACTGGCTCCCAATAAAACAATGGATTAATTTCAAAATTCTCATCACCACTTACAAAGCTATCCATAACCTTGCTCCACAATATATCTCCGATCTCCTTCACATAGTTACTCACTCTTGCTTTCTACACTCCTCCTTCTCTCTCCAGCTCACTCTCCCGCCTCCCGTCTCGTTATCATGGGGGGCTGAGCCTTCAGCCGCTCTTCTCCCCAGCTCTGGAATTCACTCCCACCTGACCTTTGCAACACTGACTCCCTTCCCCTCTTCAAATCCAGACTCAAAACTCATCTGTTCAGACAATCCTATACAGCATGACCATACATACCTCATGACCACACACTCCTCATGATTGCTCATGCCACACGACCACATACACCACATGACCACACACTCCACACGACCACGTACACCACATGACCACACACATCACATGACTACACACACCACATGATCTCACATACTGCAACTCTACAGCTTCAAGTTTTATATATGCTTCTCTGTTTCTTTTTTCTTTGTTTTTAATTTGTCCTGTACAGTGTCCTTGGGTGTTTTGAAAGGCGCTTTTAAATAAAATGTATTATTATTATTATTATTATTATTACTGTGTCTTTCTTCCTGGTCGAAATTCAGATATGAATGAATGAATCTACCAGGCTTAAAAATGTACACATACTATTTAGTTGGTATTTATTTACAGAAGAACAAAGATTTCTAAAGACTCTTTTCTTTTTTTACTTGAAACTATTTTAATTACATGTTTTCTAATGCAAGAAATGTTTTTTTTAACTTCAAAACATAATGAAATTAATCTTAAGGCAAAAGTCTCTATAGAATTAGGTGGGATCTTGTCCTAATAAGCCATTTTCGAGTTTGCATTTAAACAAGTTGCTGACGCCATTTATGCTGCTAAAAAGATGCTGTTTTTAAAGCAACACAATGGCTTAAAGATCCAAAATAAGTTACAGTGTGGACAAAAATGGTATGTAAACAGTCAGTGACAGGGCATTATTTAGAGCCTCGTTTCACTGTTTCTGCAATAATAATTATGGGGACTAGGTTTTTGGTCCCCACACCATGACTGTGCTGTCAGACTCTGGTCCCCTCAATGTAATAAAGACAAACACACACACACACACACACACCAATATCAGGGTATTGCCATGCAAGACACTCACTACACACCGGGAGCAACTAGGGGACTAAGGACCTTGCACAAGGGCCCTTCATGATTTTCCGGTTTGGCTGGGATTTGAACTGAGGATCCTCTGGTCTGAAGCCCAATATTTAACCACTAGACTGTCACCTCCCAGAAATTGTGTTCTGATCACCTCCAGTTTTTGTTCTCAGTTTTCGTATTGGTTTCTTTCCTGTTGCATCTTGTCCACATCCGTGTCTTGCGGACATTTATGGATTATGCTTTCTCTCCTTCTGCGGTGATGTTTGGTTATTGTGATTTTATATTTTCCATTTACCCTTTGATGTTCATTGTGTTATTTTTCAATGGCAATTGTCTGATTAGTTTTTTGTCACCATGTGTTCTGTTTATTTGCATGTGTGTTTTTGTTTCCTGTTCTCATTTCACGCACCTGTCATGATAAGTCATTTTAAGCCCTCACCTTTTTCCTGCTTGCTGCCAGTTCCTTCATGTAGTTCCCTGTGAGTAATCTTGTAATTATATTCCTCTGTCTTTACCTGTTGTTTCTTCATTTGGTTTTTGTGTTTGATCATATTTGCTGTGGCCCTTTCTGTTAGTTTTCCTTACTGATGGTTCTCTGAATTTTTGCTGTTCATGTGTTGTTCACATTTTTTCCTGTTTTGGAACTACAGGATAAATGATGAATGGACTGCATTTATATAGGGCTTTTCCATCTGCATCACACGCTCAAGGCACTTTACAATAATGCCTCACATTCACCCCAATGTCAGGCTGCTGCCATGCAAGGCACTCACAACACATCAGTAGCAACTAGGGGATTAAGAACCTTGCCCAAGGGCCCTTAATGATTTTCCAGTCAGAACCGATGACCCTCTGGTCTCGATTCCAACGCTTAACCACTAGCCCATTACCTCCCCTAATAGGGATTTTGGGATTATAATAGATCACCTTGTTTTGCACCTACCATCTGCTCATTCTCTGCTTGCATCATTGGGTTTGATTTGACATTGCTAAAAACATAAGGACAGAAGGAACTGGCCAACCATGATCCCCTCAGGCAGTAATACAGATCTCTGGGCTCTCAAACCCATTTATTCAAGATGATCTTGTTTATCAACTGCTTTCACAGTAACTATACCCCTGGTAGATGACATGGGTATCTGAATCAGGTGTGGGATTTCATCAAAGAAAATCACTGGGTGTTTGCCTTGTTCCCTGAGCCGTACAACCTAGACACCTTGTTTGAGGCATGTAGACTCCCAACAACAAGGCTGAGGAGCAAAGATGGTTCAGAGAATCGCCAGACTGAAAGAAAATTACGGAAGTGTTTAAAACAATGTTCTGCAAAGAATGACTGTAAGGGATTTTCACATTTCTCCTTCCACAGTGCATAATATCATTAAACAATTCAAGGAATCTGGAGAAATTTCAGTATGGAAAAAGCAAGGATGCAAGTCTAAGCTAAACACCCATTGTTTCTGATCCCTTAGACATCAATGCATCGGGGGCCATCATCCATCAATGGCTGATATTATTACATTGGCACTGGATTACTTTGGAAAGATTGGTCAAGCCTTACAATATGGGCTTACATTCATAAATGGGACTGAAATTTTTACTGTGAAAAAAGAACCCTTATTTTGACCTTGCCAGAAGTGGTATTAATTTTGCTCAAGCTACATTTGAGTATTTGGGGTGGACCATCAGATACTGGAAATGTGTATTGTGGTCACATTCCAACACCTACATAATTTAACTAAATACAAACAGGACCATCCAGACTGTCATCAGCAACATGTCCAAAACCCATGGTCCATCATGGTATGGGGTTGTGTCAGTGACTTTGGCAAAGGTAATTTAAAGTTCTGTGATTGCAGCATGAATGCAGCAAAGTACATTAAAACTTTTAATTAACTTAGACTAGCTTCAAGAGGACATATATTTCATGGATGCCTACACATTTTTCAACAAGACAAAGTATATTGTGCACACATTACAAAAAGGCATGGCTCTGGAATCAGAGGGATCTGTACTGGTTTAGTGTTTCTGCAGTCCTCTGTGACCTGTGCGCTACAGAGAATGCAACAACAATGACCCAGTGCTGTCGCACACTTTATGACGTTTGCAGGAAGAATGGAACAAAATCATCTCATCTTCACCCGCTTATCTGGGATCTGGTCGGGGGGGCAACAGCTCCAGCAAGGGACCCCAAATTTCCCTTTCCCAGGCCACATTAACCACCTCTGATTGGGGGATATTGAGGCATTCCCAGGTCATTGTAGAGATATAATCTCTCCACCAAGTCCTCGATCTTTCCCGGGGTCTCCTCCCAGATTGACATGCCTGGAACACCTTCCCTATTGAGGTGCCCACATGAAATGCTGCATCCCTTCTATATTCAATTCCAGAATGTCTTCTAAGTATGGTAAATGCTTCAGTGTCCCAGCATTTGTGAAACGTGTTGCAGGCCTAAGTGCCGGAATGAATGTATAGTAACTAATTAGTTACTATGTAGTAATATATGAGTCTGTTGGGGCTCTTGGCAAAAATTCACAGGGGCCCCCACAAACAGCATTCATCACTATTGTTAATGATCATATGAATGACTTCACAACAAAGTCAAACAGAAGTCATACAATGCAGTCTTAAATACTCGAAACAGCGTGTATGCTTACACATTTATATCATGGTGTGTAGAACATGCAGGGTATGCATCTGATGTCTTTCACTGGAAAATGAAGCAGGTAAGCTTTAATAAATGTAGTAAGTGGTGGAATTTTTAGATACATTCTTGACAGAGTCTTGGGCATCTGGATGGTTGAGAAGTGTATTATTTATTATTATTTATTTTGAATAATTCATACTGTGTGACCTTTATGGGCTCTGTTGTTTGTTGAAACATATATTAAATTGGATATATATAAGATATGCAACTGTTTGCATTCTAAAGGGCGCTCAAAGAGCACATGCCTCCAATAGTGTAATAACAGCTAACACTAGTATTGCTTCCACCAACTGTCAGAGGATGACATTCAGAATGTTGACTTTTACCACCAACATACATTGTATGCAATTCTGTATGTGAGGTCTGCAGTGTAGATTTTATCCTTTTCAAAATGGTTGACACGATATATCAAAGCACTAAATTTAAAGGTCCTTTCACACATAGCACGAATGAGGCAGAATGGTACCAAAGGAGGATTTGGACGACAGTTGTGGAAATTCAAACTGCACTCGAACGCCTCATACAGCAGTCACACAGCAGTCAGCATATCCATTTGGCCACAGCACATGCACACCACAGTTGTGTCGTGCTCATGTTGGAAACCCAACAGAACAGTGGTTGAGATGCAGTCTTACCGACATTCTGCTGAAGTCGCAACTTTCATACTGTAAGTCGGTACCAAGTCAGACCATTCAGACTGCAGCTAAGGGGCTGTACGAAATGTTAGACCACATCAATTCCTGGCTGAATATCCCAATTGAGCCAGCCTTCACGCTACATTCTACCCACCCTTGGCCAAAGACTGTCACTGCTGAAGGGAAAATCATGTCTGGCATTCATTCATTCATTTTCTATGCCCATTCACTCCAATTAAGGGTCATGGGAGGACTGCAGCCAATCCCAGCAGTCATAGGGCGTGATGCGGGGTACACCCTAGGAAGGACGCCAGTCTGTCACAGGGCTACATATAGACAGGTAAACACATTCAGACTTGCAAACACACCTATAGCTGGTGGAAGATGTGGGTCTTGATGGAGTCCATATTGGCCAACTCCAAGACTGGTGTGTTCATCTTTTTTCCCTTACAAAGAGATCTTCAAGATGCACTCCACAGACAGCACTGATGAAACTGTTCCAGGGTCTTAATGTGGTTGTGGTACATGACACTGACCTCAAATGCATAGAGTGCTGATGACCACAGCCCTTTACACTTCAGTCCCTTGAGTAAGTCAAATTTTGCTTTCAGTCTTTCATTATCTTAAGTAGTAGAAGAAGAAAAGATGCTTCCCTAGGTACAGAAAAGATGGGACCTAATGGATATAGAACTTAATGCAGGATGATTAGATCTCCACTTAGAGACAACGTGACTGGAGCATAGGTAGTGCAACACTCTCATACTGCAAATTCTTGTTTGTATCAGTGTCTATCCTTTTTAAAATGTGGATTAAATGATAAAACATGTTCTACCTAAATGGTTTGGATAATGGTTTGCATTCCATTGCAACACAGACCAGTTTAAATTACTGTCTTTATTTGCCTTTTTAATTTTTTATTATTTGTTTCTTGATTGGTTTTTATGTCTGTTGGATGTGCATTGCCAATCAGCAGTGACAATAGAATTAGGGGTGGTGAGGGGGTGTAGTTATTTACATGGTGTGAAAAATAAATGATTTTTTTCTCCTCTCCTGTCCTGTCCTCTCCTCTCCTCTTCCCTTTCTCTCTGGTCACTAGGTCTCTTTTGCTGAGAGTACAATGTGTCATTACTGAAAGTTAGCAGTTTAGCTTTTAGCTGTAACTTCCGCTAATTTTTTTTAGATGTTTATTGGTTTAGCGGGCCGCAGTACGTGTGGCTGCGCAGCTGTCAGTCTGAGGTGGTAAGGTGCAGTACCAGGGCCCCCCAGGGCACCGTCCTCTCGCCTCCAGAAGTTCTCTGATGACTCCACCATTGTGGGTCGCGTGTCTGAGGGGAATGAGCTGGAGTACCGGTCGGTCATCACAGACTTCATGGACTGTTGTGAGTGCAACCACTTGTGTCTCAACACCAGTAAGATGAAGGAGATGGTGATCGACTTCAGGAGGAAACCACCACCTCACTCACCGGTGAACATCCAGGGGGAGGACATAAAGACTGTGGACAGTCTCAAATACCTGGGTGTTCACCTCAAACAGCAAACTGGACTGGACTCACAACACCGACGCCCTGTACAAGAAAGGCCAGAGTCGCCTCCACCTCCTGAGGAGACTGAGATCCTTTGGAGTGAGCAGGCCTCTGCTTAAGACCTTCTGTGACTCTGTTGTAGCCTCTGCTCTCCTCTATGCTGTCGTGTGTTGGGCCCCGGGCAGCACAATGCGCGAGAGAAAGAGACTGAACAAGCTGGTCAGGAAGTCCAACTTTGTCCTGGGCCGTCCTCTGGACTCTCTGGAGGAGGTGGCTGAGAGGAGGGTGTTAACCAAGTTCAAATCCATCATGAACAACTCCTCTCACCCTCTGCACTGGACTGTAGTGGAGCTGACCAGCTCGTTCAGTGACAGGCTGAGGCACCCTCAGTGCAAGAATGAACGATACCGCAGGTCGTTCCTCGCTACTGCTGTCAGGCTGTACAATAACTGTGAAATAACCACATGCAATATGTCCACAAATCATGTGCAATATTAATATGTCCACAAATCATGTGCAATAACAACTCGTTTACAAATCCCTGCACTAATGTCACCTTACCACACCTAAACTCGACTTCACATATTGTAAAGAAGATGCTCCTATCTCCTTTTCAATCCTAGTCATGTTATATATATGCATATGTATATGTGTATGTGTATAGGTATGTGTGTGCATATGTGTATGCGTGTATTGTGTATATGTATGTTTTATGTATATGTGTATATGTATATAAGCATGTATGTGGGTGTGTATGTATATGTGTGTATGTATGTATGTATATACTTCAGTTCAGTTGGACTTTTCCTTTTCCTTTAATTTTCATACCTATTGTGACGCTTTCCAATTTTAACATATCATCATAATTACAATTGACAAAATTTCATGCCACGTCTGAACTTCATAACACACATTACATTCATCAGTCTCAGTATGAAAAATACTTAAATAAAATAGTCTGTCTTGTGTGTTAATATCAAAGTCACACTAATTTTGTGGATGAGTCAATTCTGTCCTCTTTAAAGACGACAGGTCACACCTTGTGCGTAGCTGCTTTCACCAAAAATATGTCTTGGGAATATGATTGGACGTAGAGCGCCTCCTTCAGCATCACATCCACATCATGGCCTTTACTGTCTCTCATGGGCACTTCAACTGTGCCTTTCTTCAGTGCAATCCCGCTGGCACATTCTCCATCAGCCAATTGCAGAACATGGTTCTGTGGATGAAGCTTGGGTCAAACTCAGCGAATCTCCCGATGTCGGTAAATGATGTGCTTCGTTGCTCTCAAGTCAACCATGAGACACTTCACTGCTCCGAGCACGATGGTATCCACATGCACCTTGAACGTGAATGTGTGGTCCTCTTCATCACCACTTGTTACAACCTTGTCCCGCTTTCTCCTCCAACAGTTTGAGTCGCTGTACATGCCGCTTTTACAGAAAGTACACCGTCTCTGCTCCCTGCTCTCTCCAACTGGCGCGCTCTCCATGCACTCTCCAGCTGGCGCGCACTCTGCAGCTTTGTGGCTTCTTTAGAGACTAAAACTCTCTAACCTGTTGTGAGGACATCTAAAGTGTGTAGCAATGAAGCTGTAGAGGAGCTACGTGCGTGCTTGGGCACTACAGATTGGGATATGATTGAGGCTTCAACAGACAGTCTAGATGACTACACGGACACTGTGACATCATATATTCATTTGTGTGAAGACAGCATCATCCCACAGCGCACCAGGGTGAGATATAACAATGACAAGCCCTGGTTCACACCTAAACTCCGGCAGCTCCGTCAGCAGAAAGAGGTGGCTTTCAGAGAAGGAGACAGAGACAGCTATAGGAGGTGCAAAGTACAGATTAGCAAGGAGGTGGCAAAGGCTAAATCCATGTACAGTTCACGTCTGCAGCAAAGGTTCTCTGGCCAAACGACTCGGCCTCTGTGTGGAGGGGGTTGAAAGAGTATCACCAACTACAAGCCCAAAGCACCTCGTTCTATTGACGACCTGAAGCTGGCCAACGACCTGAACGTCTTCTATTCACGCTTTGAAGACAAGGACCTCACACCTCCCCACCCCCCACACAACTGGATATTCAAACACCCTGGACCTCCCCCCTCTCACCGCTGCCCTCCCCCCTCCCCCCATTGCTCTCTCCGTCCAAGAGGAGGACGTGAGAAGACACTCAAAAGGCTGAATCCACGTAAGGCCCTAGGCCCAGACTGTGTCTCTCCTGACACAGTGAGACACTGTGCTGATGAGCTGGCCCCAGTCTTCATGGGATCTTCACACCTCCCGTGGAGTCACGCCATGTTCCGTCTGCTTCAAGTCCTCCATTATAGTTCCAGTCCCCAAGAAACCACGCATCACTGGACTTAATGACTACAGGCCTGTGGCTCTCACATCTGTAGTCATGAAGACCTTCAAAATGCCTGGTTTTATCCCACCTGAAGTCCATCACCGACCCCCTCCTGGACCCCCTGCAGTTGCCTACAGAGCCAA
This sequence comes from Thalassophryne amazonica, assembly GCF_902500255.1. NCBI lineage: Eukaryota > Metazoa > Chordata > Actinopteri > Batrachoidiformes > Batrachoididae > Thalassophryne > Thalassophryne amazonica. The sequence goes on along the minus strand of NC_047103.1, from coordinate 97,253,487 downwards.
CAGGTCTGTAGACGAGGCCATAAACCTGGCCCTGCACGCTATCCTGCAGCACCTGGACTCCCCAGGAACCTACGCTAGGATCCGTTTGTGGACTTCAGCTCTGCATTCAACACCATCCTTCCAGCTTTGCTCCAGGACAAGCTTTCTCTGCTCCACGTGCCCGACTCCACCTGCAGGTGGATCACAGACTTCCTGACGGACCGGAGTCAGCATGTGAGGCTGGGAAAGAATGTCTCGAACACTCGGCTCTCAGCACAGGATCTCCACAGGGCTGTGTCCTTTCCCCTTTGCTCTTCTTCCTGTACACTAACTGCTGCACCTCCAGCCACGACTCCGTAAAGCTCATCAAGTTTGTGGACGACACCACCCTCATCGGACTCATTTCGGATGGGGAATGAGTCTGCCTACAGGAGGGAGGTGGACCAGCTGGTGACCTGGTGTAGCAGCAACAACTTGGAGCTCAACGCCCAGAAAACAGTGGAGATGATCGTGGACTTCAGGAAAGCCACAGCCCCCCCGCCCTCCCCCGCCCCCACCAACAGCCCCATCACCCACTGTGGACTGTCACCACTTCCTTGGCACCACCATCACCCAGGACCTCAAGTGGGAGTTAACCATCAGCTCCCTCATCAAGAAGGCCCAGCAGAGGATGTACTTCCTGTGGCAGCTGAAGAAGGCCAAGCTGCCTGTCCAGCTGATGGTTGCAGTTCTACACGGCCATCATCGAGTCCATCCTCTGCTCCTCCATAATGGTGTGGTACGCCGGGCCACAGCCAGGGACAGACACAGACTGCAGCGCATTGTGGCCTCTGCTGAGAAGGTGATTGGCTGTAGCCTTCCATCTCTCCACGACCTGCACGTCTCCAGGACTCTGGGCCGAGCAGGTCGGATCACAGCCGCCCTTCTCACCCTGCACATAGTCTATTCAACCACTCCCCTCGGGCAGGAGGCTACGGTCCATCCGGACCAGAACCTCCCCGCCATAAGAACAGTTTCTTCCCCTCTGCCGTTAGACTCATGAACTCCTCATAACTCAGTCACCTTAACCTTAACTCTGTCACTTTATCATTTTATCACGGGTCACTTTAGACAATGTACTTTGGTTTTAATTGCACTCCTCCCACTGCACTGTTTTTTTCTGTTCCTCTTTCTTTCTGTTTTTCTGTTGCACACAGCCTTTCATATTTCATATGTCATTTTTATGTTATATTTTGTCTTATTTTGGCACATATTGTATATTTTATCTTAGCATTTTATATTGCTCTCTGTTTAATGTTGCACCATTATATTGAAGCAAATTCCTAGTCTGTGAATCCTGTTTCATTGGCAATGGCAATAAACTTCTTCTGATTCTTCTGATTCTGATTCTTCCCACAGGTGAAACAGGTGAGTTTTGCACACCTCTGACTTTCATAACACTGTCCTCTCCTGAGCTCGAAGAAAACTTCTCTGTGATTTCATAGCTCCTCAGTTTAGTTTTAAAATCAGCAAAAGTCAACTTTTCATTGCTCTTACATAAACAGAGAATGGTTTAAATAATCAGGCAGGCCCTTTAAAATCATAGCGGTCAGTAAACTGCAGTGGTGGGCACAGTTCCGCTAATTAACAAAGCTAATGTTTTCATTATCAGATTAGCTTTTCAGATACCTTTGAAAGCCATCATCGGATCAATTATCTTCCGATAAGTTTTGGTCCAATAATTTTTAGACCACTAACATATTATTATAAGCTTAGTGAATAAAGTTTTAACAGTTAATAACATTTTTCAAGTCTGATATCAAAGATTATAGAGCCTACCTGTTAATTGTTTTGTAGTAGACGTACAGTTCTATCCTCTACAGACAGAGAAGAGATGGTTTCAGGAGGAAACCGCTTTATCCTCTACAGACAGGAGAGCTGGTGACGGGAAAGAGCCAAAAATGAGAGTTAAAAAAAAAAAATATATATATATTATATATATCTCTTGATACCTTGCTAACTAGCCGGCAATATCACCCAAGTCATCCAGAGGCACACAGTTTTAACTTATGGTTAAAATTTTAACCAAACTAATTTCGAACAAGTTATTTAAATTAATGTAATTTCTGAAGTTTTATAAAGTGAAAATATCAGCTATATGTCTTAATTTTAAAGTATTGCACTAATTGTGAAGGTTTTAGTGTGGACGTGGCTCGGCAGTGCATTATGGATAAAATTCACGACAGGAGAAATGCATTTGAGATACTCTGATCAGGCTCCACACGGACAACAGCATTAAACAATTGTATATTGTGCCTAAACTCTCGTGAATATATTCTCTGGGCTTATAGATGTTATTGTTTATTTTATGTAAAAATGCCAGAAGAAGCTCAGGCTGCTTCTCCATTATTTTCAATTGGAAGCACTGTGAGCTGCAATCACTTCCTGTTTGCTCTACAATGTCCTGGTTATTGTCCTTTACAACACTGTTTGTCATCTTTGTTCCAGAGTTTTATATATAATTATATATCTATATATATATATATTATATATATATATATATATATATATAGTATATATATAGATGTCTGAAATTTGGTTTGTGTTTATTAAATTCCATGCAGATTAAACATAGCCAGACACTGATTATTTAGAATATTTCTTTTGGCAAGTTTTCACGGTCTCTACTGCCATCTACTGGCCAGTCCGTGTTCATGGCAGCAGTGAAACAAAACTCATAATCGCAAAGGATTATGAGTTAAGGTCTGAGCATCTGGGTGCCAGTAGATGGCAGTGTCCATGCATTTTGACCACGTTTACATCAAAACAGTTGTCCAATCACAACTTGACTTTTGGCTTTGCAAATGGCTTTTTTAACATATGAAATAATGGCATATTTTACAAAACCAAATTTATATGTAAACACCAACACGCACATCACATTAACGTGTTTCTTTTACACAGAATGAATGAGTGAACCAATCAGTTTAGCGGAGGCTCATTTTACCTATAATCCCTTTGAATCTGTGGGTGTTTGTTACAAAACTTCAGAATTAGAGCATTATTTAAACCTGAAAGATATGTGTTATATTTTAACTTTGTACAAATGACAGAATTGTCATTAATGTCAGTATTCTATCCAGAATAATTTGATTTGTAAATCAAAACCCATAAGTCAAAACTGATTGATTTTCCAAGACCTCTGCCTCACGGTTGAACTGATGTATGTGCTTAAGGAAGAATTTTTTTTTTTTTTTTTGGTGACAACCTGGTGGTCAGGCTCCTTTTGCTAAATATGTAGTAAACAGGAGTTTCCAGCAGGGGGCTCAGTGCACAAAGACAGAAGTGGTGATTTATTGTTGGGTTTGTGATTGTGGTGTTAAACTCAATTCTGAAAGTTATTGGTTAGCTGGGTGGTTTATCAGTTAGCTTTATGAAAATAACTGTTCAGTTAGCTGATTAGCTGTTACTGAAGCTAACTTTTTGGTTAGCTGTGCCCACTGGTGGGCACAGCTAACCAATAACCCATAAACATAAATAAATGTTTATCCATTCTTTGTGCTTGCCTCTACTGGTGGTTGGCTCTCACTGCGGTATTGTATCACTTCCTGTCCGGAGCACAGCGGTGTTTTCTGTATCTGTTAGCTGTTTAATCTGCGCAGTTAGATTGATCTAGTTATCTAGATTACGATTTGTTTCCCAGTGTAATCTTTACATGCTTAACTAAAGCACTCCTTCTGCTGAATCACCTCTAATTATTTACACATTATTCACTTTGCGTGTTTTTAGGAATCCACTAGCTTACGTAGCTTACTAGCTCTTAGCCGATTTAGCATGGCGGCTTCTCCGGTTCTCACCGCACTTTTCTGCTCTGGGTGTGAAATGTTTAGTTATTCCTCGGCCTCCTTTAGCAGTAACGGTACTTGTAATAAGTGTAGCTTATTCGTAGCTTTGGAGGCCAGGCTGGGCGAATTGGAGACTCGGCTCTGCACCGTGGAAAATTCTACAGCTAGCCAGGCCCCTGTAGTCGGTGCGGACCAAGGTAGCTTAGTCGCCGTTAGTTACCCCCTGGCAGATCCCGAGCAGCCGGGAAAGCAGGCTGACTGGGTGACTGTGAGGAGGAAGCGTAGCCCTAAACAGAAGCCCCGTGTACACCGCCAACCCGTTCACATCGCTAACCGTTTTTCCCCACTCGACGACACACCCGCCGAGGATCAAACTCTGGTTATTGGCAACTCTGTTTTGCGAAATGTGAAGTTAGCGACACCAGCAACCATAGTCAATTGTCTTCCGGGGGCCAGAGCAGGCGACATTGAAGGAAATTTGAAACTGCTGGCTAAGGCTAAGCGTAAATTTGGTAAGATTGTAATTCACGTCGGCAGTAATGACACCCGGTTACGCCAATCGGAGGTCACTAAAATTAACATTAAATCGGTGTGTAACTTTGCAAAAACAATGTCGGACTCTGTAGTTTTCTCTGGGCCCCTCCCCAATCAGACCGGGAGTGACATGATTAGCTGCATGTTCTCCTTGAATTGCTGGCTGTCTGAGTGGTGTCCAAAAAATGAGGTGGGCTTCATAGATAATTGGCAAAGCTTCTGGGGAAAACCTGGTCTTGTTAGGAGAGACGGCATCCATCCCACTTTGGATGGAGCAGCTCTCATTTCTAGAAATCTGGCCAATTTTCTTAAATCCTCCAAACCGTGACTATCCAGGGTTGGGACCAGGAAGCAGAGTTGTAGTCTTACACACCTCTCTGCAGCATCTCTCCCCCTGCCATCCCCTCATTACCCCATCCCCGTAGAGACGGTGCCTGCTCCCAGACTACCAATAACCAGCAAAAATCTATTTAAGCATAAAAATTCAAAAAGAAAAAATAATATAGCACCTTCAACTGCACCACAGACTAAAACAGTTAAATGTGGTCTATTAAACATTAGGTCTCTCTCTTCTAAGTCCCTGTTGGTAAATGATATAATAATTGATCAACATATTGATTTATTCTGCCTTACAGAAACCTGGTTACAGCAGGATGAATATGTTAGTTTAAATGAGTCACCCCCGAGTCACACTAACTGTCAGAATGCTCGTAGCACGGGCCGGGCGGAGGATTAGCAGCAATCTCCATTCCAGCTTATTAATTAATCAAAAACCCAGACAGAGCTTTAATTCATTTGAAAGCTTGACTCTTAGTCTTGTCCATCCAAATTGGAAGTCCCAAAAACCAGTTTTATTTGTTATTATCTATCGTCCACCTGGTCGTTACTGTGAGTTTCTCTGTGAATTTTCAGACCTTTTGTCTGACTTAGTGCTTAGCTCAGATAAGATAATTATAGTGGGCGATTTTAACATCCACAGATGCTGAGAATGACAGCCTCAACACTGCATTTAATCTATTATTAGACTCTATTGGCTTTGCTCAAAAAGTAAATGAGTCCACCCACCACTTTAATCATATCTTAGATCTTGTTCTGACTTATGGTATGGAAATAGAAGACTTAACAGTATTCCCTGAAAACTCCCTTCTGTCTGATCATTTCTTAATAACATTTACATTTACTCTGATGGACTACCCAGCAGTGGGGAATAAGTTTCATTACACTAGAAGTCTTTCAGAAAGCGCTGTAACTAGGTTTAAGGATGATTCCTTCTTTATGTTCTCTAATGCCATATACCAACACAGTGCAGAGTAGCTACCTAAACTCTGTAAGTGAGATAGAGTATCTCGTCAATAGTTTTACATCCTCATTGAAGACAACTTTGGATGCTGTAGCTCCTCTAAAAAGAGAGCTTTAAATCAGAAGTGCCTGACTCCGTGGTATAACTCACAAACTTGTAGCTTAAAGCAGATAACCCGTAAGTTGGAGAGGAAATGGCGTCTCACTAATTTAGAAGATCTTCACTTAGCCTGGAAAAAGAGTCTGTTGCTCTATAAAAAAGCCCTCCGTAAAGCTAGGACATCTTTCTACTCATCACTAATTGAAGAAAATAAGAACAACCCTAGGTTTCTTTTCAGCACTGTAGCCAGGCTGACAAAGAGTCAGAGCTCTATTGAGCTGAGTATTCCATTAACTTTAACTAGTAATGACTTCATGACTTTCTTTGCTAACAAAATTTTAACTATTAGATAAAAAAATACTCATAACCATCCCAAGACGTATCATTATCTTTGGCTGCTTTCAGTGATGCCGGTATTTGGTTAGACTCTTTCTCTCCGATTGTTCTGTCTGAGTTATTTTCATTAGTTACTTCATCCAAACCATCAACATGTTTATTAGACCCCATTCCTACCAGGCTGCTCAAGGAAGCCTTACCATTATTTAATGCTTCGATCTTAAATATGATCAATATATCTTTGTTAGTTGGCTATGTACCACAGACTTTTAAGGTGGCAGTAATTAAACCATTACTTAAAAAGCCATCACTTGACCCAGCTATCTTAGCTAATTATAGGCCAATCTAACCTTCCTTTTCTCTCAAAAATTCTTGAAAGGGTAGTTGTAAAACAGCTAACTGATCATCTGCAGAGGAATGGTCTATTTGAAGAGTTTCAGTCAGGTTTTAGAATTCATCATAGTACAGAAACAGCATTAGTGAAGGTTACAAATGATCTTCTTATGGCCTCGGACAGTGGACTCATCTCTGTGCTTGTTCTGTTAGACCTCAGTGCTGCTTTTGATACTGTTGACCATAAAATTTTATTACAGCGATTAGAGCATGCCATAGGTATTAAAGGCACTGCGCTGCGGTGGGAATCATATTTGTCTAATAGATTACAATTTGTTCATGTAAATGGGGAATCTTCTTCACAGACTAAAGTTAATTATGGAGTTCCAAATGAAAGACTCATTAGCAGACTTTTAATGAGCCTTTCATTGGATTCAGGTGTGTTGGAGCAGGGAGACAACTAAGAGTGTCAGGAAGGTGGCTCTCGAGGACCGAACTTGGCCACCCCTGGTTTAGGGGAAGGATACAAAAAGCTATCTCAGAGATTTCAGCTGTCAGTTTCCACTGGGAGGAACATAATCATCCGTTTTTGTGTAATTGTGGAGTGTGTTGTCCCCCCACCACCAACACACACATGTGCACACACACACACACCCTGAATCCAACCTTGTTAGCTGTGGCTGAAGGTCCCGGAGTCTGGTGCTGGACCAGCTGATCACTGTGTCCTGCATCTCAGCCGGAGAACATGCAGTGCACATGTGCGGGCGCTTGCCCTCATGAGGACTCCTGTGCACGCGGCACTGTGTGAAGCCGCCTGGCTGGATAATGTCGCTTCCACTATGTAAACAGTAGTTGACATGACAGACAAAAAGAGTGGAAATTAAATGAAAGACATCAGGGTGAAGGCATGAACTCATTCATGTCTGATCGCTTTGCTCAAAGGCTTTACTGTGGACACACATTGTCAGCTGACTGCCGACTGACTGACACACAAGGTGTTTCATTACAACACAGACAGACAGATGCAGGACAAACACATAACAATACATACATAAAATTAAAATCACAGAATAAAGCAACAGAAAGTGGATGTCGGCATGCTGTCCTCGCGTGGGAATAAATTAAAACATATTGCTTCAGCTGACCATTATGTCAGGCACTGTGAAGCTGGTGAATATTGTACCATGCAAGAAATCACTCCATGGGATGCACCCGCGAGGCCTGTGTCACTGTGGGATTTCACCACATTGTAATAATTTAAACACATATCACATTTGCAGCGGATCACTGCTGATGTGTTCATGACACGGGAGCCGACTCTTCATGAGACGGGAGCCAGCTGGCTCAAGCGCATCAGGTAATTAATGTAAAACATGAAAGAGAGAACAGTAATCCACGCCATTTCATTACTTTCTGGTGTACATCTAGGCGGAGGCTAAGTCCACTCTTTATAACAGGAGTTGTGAGTTGTGGTGTTTTTTTCCTCCACTGCTCTGTGCGCAACTTTCCATGTGCTTCCACTGCATTCATGTGCGCGAGCACTAGCATGCATGAAACCGCGGTGCCAGTTTCATGCACGCCAGTTTGACCGTGCATTGTTCCTGACAGCAGGTGGAATGTTTCGTCGTTCCCCATTTCGTTTTTGGTTCATGGATTTTCTTCCAGTTTCTTCGTCTTTTGTGTTATGTGTGAAGGGGCCCTTAGGAAAGGCACACATCTGTTTACATATAAGGTCCCACAGTTGACAGTGCATGTCAGAGCTCAAACCAAGCATGAAGTCTGTAGCCCTCTGAGACAGGATTGTCTTGAGGCACAAATCTGAGGAAGGATACAGAAAGATATCTGCTGCCTTGAAGTTCCCAATGAGCACAGTGACCTCCATCATCCGTGAATGGAATAAGTTGAGATCCACCAGGACTCCTGTTGGAGCTGGCCGCCCAACTAAACTTAGGTGTCTGGGGATTAGGGCCTTTGTCAGGGATATAACCAAGCACCCATTGGTCACTCTGTCAGAGTTCCAGGAGAGAGGAGAACTTTCCAGAAGGACAACCATCTCTGCAGAAATCCACCATCAGGACTGTATAGAGTGGCCAGACAGAAGCCACTCCTTAGTAAAAGGCACATGGCAGCCTGCCTTGAGTTTCTCAACAGGCACCTGAAAGACTCTCACATGAGGAGAAATGAAATTCTATGGTCTGTTAAGACAAAAATTGAACTATATGGTGTGAATGTTAGATGTCGTATTTGGAGAAAACCAGGCACCATCCCTACAGTGAAGCATGGCGGTGGCAGCATCATGCTGTGGGGATGGTTTTCAGCAGCAGGAACTGGAAGGCTAGTCAGGACTGAGGGAAAGATGAATGCAGCAATGTACAGAGGCATCCTGGTTGAAAACTATCTCATGAGCGCTCTTGACCTCAGACTGGGGCAACAGTTCATCTTTCAGCAGGACAGTGACCCTAAACACACAGCCAAGATATCAAAGGAGTGGCTTCAGAACAACTCTGTGAATGTCCTTGAGTGCCCAAGCCAGAGCCCAAACCTGAATCCGATTGGGCATCTTTGGAGAAATCTGAAAATGGCTGTGCACCTCTGCTCCCCATCCAACCTGATGGAGCTTGAGAGGTCCTGCAAAGAGGAATGGGCACAACTGGCCAAACATAGGTGCGCAAAGGTTGTGGAACCATATTAAAGATGTCTTGAGGCTGTAATTTCAGCCAAAGGTGCATCAAGTATTGAGCAAAGGGTGTGAATATTTATGTACATGTGTTTTCTTCATTCTTGATTTTTAATTGACTTATGGCCTCAGACAGTGGACTCATCTCGTGCTTGTCCTGTTAGACCCAGTGCTGCTTTTGATATTGGACCATAAATTTTATTACATTTTATTTTATTGATTGATTGATTTGTTAAATGCTACTTTCAAGCCTATACTGGACTATGTGCTTCCAGCAAGTCTTTGCAGTCCTCGTCTCCAGTGCATCATTGTGCTCTCAGATTTATCACTGGTAGTAGCCCTTGCCTTACCCATCACTGCGAACTCTATGCCAGCTGGCATGTCCTCTTTGGAAGCAAGGCGGCTCACACACTGGATGACTTTGGTATATAAAGCCCCTTTCACACCGGGGCTGCTCCCAGTTGCTTCCTGTGGTGTCATGACGACGCAGCAATATCTGCGTCAGGTGCGCGCAGCAGGGGGCAGAGAGGAGGTGAGAACACAGCCTGCAGGTTCTCTGCACAGAGAAGTCAGAGTGCACAGTTTGGCTGCAGACAGACTGTGCACTCTGACTTCTCTTCTAGTTTATATTTGTTCTTGTGCAGAGCAGCAGGGCTGTGCTCTGAGTTCTGTTATAGTTTATCTTTCCTCCTTTGACCGTGTGTGCAAACGAACCGCCCGTAAGCAAATGTGGAGATGTCTGGAGTTCTACTTGATGTTGACATGTCGTCTCTGGCAATCAGTCTATGCACAGGACTTATGTCCTTTTTGTCCTTTTTTTAACTGTGATGAGAGAGTTTGAGCAGAGAACAAGGAACTAATGCCTGCAGCCAGACCTTTTTTTCTTTTAATTGTTCACATGTGCGCGCGTGAACAAACTGTCCATGAGTGGACTAAAGATGTCCAGAGTTTTTACTGGCAATCAGTCTGTGAGCAGGACTTTTAGGATTTTATTTAAACACATTTGTGAGAGAAGAAGCTGCTGTTGCCTCACAGTGCCTCTTTCACCAGACAGCTCCACACAGAGAAGGAGCTGAGCTGCAATCAGCATTTTATTCTGTGGTCTTTTTTTTTAAGCATGTAGTTTTTACTGCACGGATTTTGAGTCAAATATGCAGAGAGGGGCATCTTTCACTGTGCTGTAGTTGTTCTGTACATGTGCACGGCTTTCAACCAGCAGGGAAATCTTTGTCAAACTGTATCCAATTTTAAGAGCCAAACTTGGGCATTTGAATGAATTTGTCTTACTGTCATGGCCTGATACATGTTTCACTGCTTGTACAACATGCATAAAATTTGAAGGTTTGATGTGGTCTTCAATTGTCTTTAATGGGGTGTTTGCTCTTGAGGATATTAAAAGTCTCCCGAGCTCCCTCAGTTTTTGACGAATGTGTTCATGTTTACCAACATCATATCCAAGTCGGTTGTAAAGATGCTCACCATACTCTAGTATACAGGCATCGGTTTTGATTGCATTGCAGACATCATCTTGAACCATGTTGCTCACTAACTTCCATAATTCTTCTTTGACACCAGCGGGTGGTGGTACAGCAGATGAATAGAAGGCCTGAACACGTGTCTTGCCAGGTTTTTGAGGACCACTTGGCTTGAACTTGCAATGCATCATGTGGCACCAAATAACTTTTTTTTCCGGAATAATCCCTGGCAGTACACACAGTGCATAAAATTCTGTGTCACAATCCTGTTTTGGGAGCTTTCGAGGAACAAGATTTTCAACACCAACTTTTAAACCTTCAACATTGTGTGCAAAGTTTCCTTGTTTCTCAAATGCTCAAAGTGCATTTTTCTTTCTTTAGAGCCTTTTGGGAAAGAAATAGCCTGTGCAACGTCTGGTTTGTCCTTGTGAGCACGCTCCAAATGTCTTGCCATTTTTAGAACTCCCATTTTACAGTAAACACAATATTGGTTTTTATTATACATTCTGGACCCATTCTCTTTTTTAGAAATGGGAGGGATGTGAAGGGAACTTATAGCTGTACCATCAAGTTGGAAAGAAGTACTGTCAGGAAAAATTTTCTCTACATCAGGTATTAAATCTTTAGACAGGACTGAAGTGTCTTTTCCTCCACTTTGATCAGATGAGTGGTGACTCGTGGTTTGACTTGCAGGAGAGAAATCACTTCTACACCGTCTATTCCATTTCTTTGTAGAACTGCTCACTTGTTTTGTAGGAGACCGTCCTCTATCAAGAACCTTTTTTGAAAGGATAACTTTTTCGGGGGCTTCATCCACAATCTCTAAGTCTGGAAAATTCTGAAAACTCTTTGCTGACCAAATGTACCAAGAACTTCACTTGTGTCCGTCTCGACAGAAGAATCCCCACTCGTCTCAGGATATATTCCTCTCCACTGTCATCTGAGTCAAACAGTTCATCTGAATCAAACCTGAGCTGATTTTTCATTTTCGGCGGGGGTGGGGGGGGGAAGAAGGTTAACTGAAAAGCATAAAAATATGGGGAAATGGGAATTAGTTGTGTCTAATATATTACTGACCACTATGCTTTTAGTCCTTCGTAGCCGAGGAACAAACTGTTGATCTTGCTCTGAAGCAATGAATTCAGAGTCTGGAGTGGGACTCGAATTCTAAAACATTCCACAAAAAATATACATTTTTTACATGTAAAATAAGCCAGTAGCAAATAAAGCATATAACTTAAGTTAAAGTACCTCACAGGTTGTATCAATAGGTTTAATGGAGTAAGACTCAGAGTTGTCAGAATCAGAGTAGTCAACAAGAGAAAAAAAATCCATCTCGCCTAGAATAGGTAAAAACCTTGACGGACATGAAACCTGCAGAATAAGGCATATTCATACACAATTAGTAAAAAGCCAATGGAGAAATAAATTTAATTAAGAGCTATAAAAGCTATGCAACTGTAGAGTTACAGTGGGGAAAATTAGTATTTGATCCACTTGTTATGTGTCTTCGCGGGTTGAGGAGCGGACCTGCGTCAGACGGAACCCAACGCTAAAAATAACCAGAAAGCGGTTCCAATAACAAAAACAATTTATTTATTTCACCCGCTCGTGCATAATAAAGTGTAAAAACTGAAATAGCGTCCTTCTGGTGGAGTGAAGGCTGGCACACTCTCCAGCGCCCAAAAGGATCGAAGCCCGGCGCTCCTGGACCCACTATTACCGCCAAACACCCCCCAGGTGGACACGACAAACCGACTCTCTGCGAAGGATAGAAGAGGTGAGGTAAGTCAGCAGTTACAACTAATATCCCTCAAAAGACACACCTATCAGCAACACATTCAGGTCTGTATTTTGAGCTTTATGCAAATGAGCAGCTTCTCACAACAGGTGGAGGATCACTTGTCCGCACGTCACAGCAGTGAGAAGCAAGCTGCACCTTTCTCATCACAATTCAAATATACTGCGTAACAAAATACCAAGTTACTATCAACAATTAGTCAAACACTTAATCACCTCTGATGTGTGCTGACAGCATGTGTCCCTCACCCTTCCTCCTTCATGGGCTTGATGTGTCAAACCCAGGCGCGGTCCTCAGCGTCTCACAAACGAACATCACAAGGTCGAGTTCCCGGCAATTCTGCTTGAATCAGACATGACTTAAATGCAGAACGCCATCCAATTATCTGCTTCAGCTGAAAGTCTTTAAGGCTGCACTGTGAGCACCATCACAGGTGCTGCACATGCTGTTGATGAGGGTGAAGGACTCTTCAGCCAGCACCTTCTCCACAGACAAATCAGTTTTTCATGCCACCCTGGAGAGCAAAGAAAAGAAATAGAACACCAAATGTCCAGCCACACCCCCCAAACAACAACACCACTGTCAATTTGCAAGGTTTCCCAACTACAAAGAACGGAGAGGTCAGTAATTTTTATCGTAGGTACACTTCAACTGTGAGAAACAGATCTAAAAACAAAATCACGTATGATTTTTAAATAATTAATTGCATGAAATAAGTATTTGATACGATAGAAAAACAGACCTTAACATTTGGTACAGAAACATCTGTTCTGCCATTACAGAGATCATATGTTTCCTGTAGTTCTTGACAAAGTTTTCACACACTGCAGCAGGGATTTGGTCCACTCCTCCATACAGATCTTCTCCAGATCTTTCAGGTTTCAAGTTTCAGCTCCCTTCAAAAGATTTTCTATTGAGTTCAGGTATGGAGACTGGCTGGCCACTCCAGGACCTTGAAATGCTTTCTACAGAGCTACTCCTTAGCTGCCCTGGCTGTGTGTTTGGGTTCATTGTCATGCTGGGAAGACACAGCCACGACCCCATCTTCAATGCTCTTACTGAGGGAAGGAGTCACTGGTGAACTTCAAACGGGCATGGACATGTGCTGCTTGAGCAGGGGGACCTTGCTGCACGGCAGGATTTTAAACCATGCCGGTGTCATGTGTTACTAATGTAATCTTTGTGACTGTGGTCCCAGCTCTCTTCAGGTCATTGACCAGGTCCTCCATGCAGTTCTGGCTTTTCCCAGAATCACCCCATATCACACAAGTGAGATCTTTCATGGAGCTTCAGAATGAGGAAGATTGACAGTATCTTATGTTCTTCCATTTTCTATAATAATGCAAACACTTCTTGTTACTCACCAAGCTGCTTGCCTGTTGTCCTGTAGCCCATCCCAAGCCTTGTGCAGGTCTACAGTTTTATCCCTGGTGTCCTTAGACAGTTCTTGGTCTTGGCCATGGTGGATAGTGAAATGTGATTGATGAGTGTTGTGAAACAGGTGTCTTTTATACAGATAACAGTTCAAACAGGTGCCCATTAATACAAGTAAAGAGTGCAGAATAGGATGGCTGTTAAAGAAAAACTAACAGTCTATGAGAGCCAGAATTGTTGCTGATGGTAGGTTACCAAATATTATTTCATGTAATAAAATGCAAATAATTCTTTCAAAATCATAACAATGTGATTTTCTGGATTTTCTTTTTAGATTGTGTCTCTCACAGTTGAAGTGTACCTGTGTGTGGGCGCTGAGAGGAGGTATGCTGGCCCACTACCAGAGGGCACACTGCCTGAGTGCGGGCTTCAGGCCCGACGAGGGCGCTGCCGCCTCGCCGGGAACAGCCGGGAGTGACAAGCTGTCACTCATCTTCATGACAGCTGTCACCCATCTCCACCTCATCAATCAACTCCATAAAACCGGCACGACATCTCCACCCCGCTGCCGAGATATCGTCTATCTACGAGGTAATCTATCCGCCGTATTCTGTGCCGACCCGCCATAATTCTGTATTGTTTGAAGGCGTATCTATTTCTCCACTTACAGCTGAAGGCTGGGTTCGAGCTGGTGACAGAGTGATGATCTTCACTCCTCACGCTGAACTGTGATAAGTAGTGATTCAGGCGCTGCTGTTTTCTGTGTTCCTCTTTCGGAGGTGGAGGTGTTTTGCCCCCATAAGGAACTGTTGCTGACTGTGTTACTGGGTGTGCACACACCCACACCTAACTGTTTCTGCTTCCTGCCAGCAGTACCAGATCCGACAGCCGGAGACGGTGGCCACCTGGGGACTCGGGAGTTGGTGGCTCCAGTATCCTCCGGGTTCGGTGGCAGTGGAAATCATGTGGGATCCGGTTCTTCTCTGGACAGACGTCTTCTATCCTCGAGCCTGCCCACGCGCACCTTTGTACATTGACTCTATCCAAATTCTGTATTTGTCTATATTTCGTTGTGCACATTTCACAGCAGTAAAGTGTTGTATTTTTGGCTCATCTATTGTCCGTTCATTTACGCCCCCTGTTGTGGGTCCGTGTCACTACACTTTCCCAACAGTACCTATGATAAAATTGACAGACCTCCGCCTTCTTGTAGGTGGGGAAACTTGCAAAATTGACAGTGGATCAAATACTTATTTTCCCCCACTGTAAGAATGTGATTCAACACTTGTATTCATATTCCTATGTTACTCAATCTCCATTACTCAAGATCATGTTTGACATGAGTCATTCAACCTGGGCTCAGTTCACTGCCTACCTGACCAACCAGCTCCTGGTAGTAGGTTTATTTCAACCACAGCTCAGTGTAGTCCTTTTGTTTGCTGTTGTGACAGCAGTAGGAAAATGCTGAAGACATCATTTTGAGATGGACTTGCTTTTGAAAGTAAAAACCTTACACCACCTACTGGGTCCCCACAACAACACCAGATGTGATAGGTGTGTTTGTTTTCCCACAGGCATCTTCAGGAGAAAAGTAACTCTTTACCACTAACACACCTTTCAGGTCTGATGTTATTGTGGGGACTACCATCACTAAAATCAATGTTACACATTCATATTCCAATGTACTTCAATATCCATAAACTCATAAGATGACCATCGTTGAGTCATTCAGCCTGGATTCAGTTTACTGCGTTTCAATTCAGTTCAATTTATTTTCATTTATATAGTGCCAAATCACAACAGAGTTGCCTCAAGGTGCTTCACACAGGTAAGGTCTACCTTACCAACCCCCAGAGCAACAGTGGTAAGGAAAAACACCCTCTGAGGAAGAAACCTCAAGCAGACCAGACTCAAAGGGGTGACCCTTTGCCTGGGCCATGCTACAAACATGAATACAGAACAATTCAAAGAACAATTCCGGACGAATATACAAGAAATGTATATTTGTAATATATACATTAAATGTATATTTTAATGTATATATGTTGGTGCACAGGACAGGAGGTCGCCAACACAAATACACTCCCAACTCTGGGATGGAGCTGCACCTTAAACAGAGAGAAAAAAACAGAATCAGGGATCAGAAAGACAAAAAATACTGTATAATTTGCCAGCATTAATCAACAAGAAAAACAGAAGAAATACTAGGTGATCGCCAGCCACTAGCGCTAAGCTTCACTAAAAGACCCAGAATTTAGGTAAAGTTGAGGCCGCGTCATGCTCCATTTACTAATAAAATTAATTAACTCAAAAGACTACCATGGTCGACATGGCTTACTGCCCCTTACTAACCCTGAGCATATCTCAAATACAGAAAGAATCTGAATACAGCATTGACAAGAGTAACATTTATCATTCAAAACCTTAAGTAAACCTTCAAGTACAAACAAATCAAGAATCCTGCAAAAGAGCCCTGACATCTAAAGAAAGGAAGACAAAACTTAGTACCTGGTTGTAGATGAATGGCAATTCCTCAGGACCCTGCTCATTTGCTCTGGAAACGTCTTTGTCTGAAGACTCAGTCTGGAGCACAGTTCGATCATCAACCTGAGAAAGGAGTTAATCTTCATGAGTCAAGAGTCCTGGAGGCCACAGTAATGACAGCAAGGCCAAGGGAGAAGATGTCTTTATACCAAGGATTCCACTTATCCTATCAGACATGCCATTTGAGTTCAGGCATCTGCAGTTCCCAGTCAATCCAGCTTTGCAATGTCCATCAACAAGGCTCAGGGACAGTCCCTTAAGGTGGTTGGACTGAATCTGGCAGAGCCTGTGTTCTCCCACGGCTAGTTGTATGTCAGCTGCTCCAGGGTTGGTAACCCAGAACAGCTGTACATCCACTCGCCAGGTGGCATGACAAGGAACATTGTCTATCAAGAGGCTCTTCAAAACTAATGGTCAGAAAACACTAAGTGAATTTCATGAAGAAGTATTTCTCCATTCTAATATTTCCATTTGCTGTTTAAAGCCATTTTAGTTTTGTAAATTGTAATGTAAAAACAGTGAAATACACCACTACCTCAATTTTGATTCATTGATATTTACATTTACTGTTACCTATCTTTGTGTGTAATTTTGTTATAAATTTGATTGCAAAACAAAGTATGCATGAAGGACTTCAAATGTGTTTGTCTTTTAACCAGGTATTTCCACTTAGTTTGGGGATTCCACCTCTTATAGTTCTGCTGGACAAACTTTAGCACATTAAATATTATATTTGTAAGACATCAGCATTGCAAAAACAAATGTTGGGCAATTGTTTTGATTAAAATGATTGGCATTTGGCCTATGTCTAAAACAGGTTAACCCAGGCAGCGTCAAGTACCCCCAGCTAGTATTAAATACATGAAGGATGGTTGGCCGACACCCAACAGGAAACAAGCCGTGAATCTCACAAAAGAAACTTGCATTAAATTTAATTTCAGCTGGAAACAATTAAGGTAAGAGCTAATTAATGCCCACTGGAAAGGCTCATGCCATATGTATTGAATTTCGAAAGTCAACCACAGGAAACATGGTATAATGATGAACTAAAAGTCATGTGCCATCAGACAACCGGGGTTCCCACAACAACACCAGACCTGACAGGTGTGTTTGTTTCCCACAGGAATCCTCAGGAGAAAAGTGACTCTTCTGTTATTAAGTTATTGTGGGGACTTCCATCACTAAAGCTAATGCCAACACTTGTATTCATATTCCAATTTACTTCAATCTCCATAAACTCATAAGAAAACCATAGTTGATATGAGTCATTCAGCCTGGCCTCAGTTACCACCTACCTGATCAAACAGGTGCTAGCAGTAGGTTCCTTTTCAATCACCACAGCTCAGTTTTAGTTCATTTTTGCTGTAGTGACTGTAGTAAGAAAATGTTGAAGAAATAAATTGAGATAAGTACTTTTAAATGTTCAGAAATATAGAAACACTACAGGTATAAATAAAAGAAAGGCCCAAGTGCCACCAGACTAGCGGGGTCCCCACAACAACACCAGACCTGATAGATGTGTTTGTTTCCCAAAAACATTTTCATGAGAAAAGCGACTTTTCTTTCATCTTTCACATCTAATGTTAATGTGGGGACTCAACATATCTCAAATGCAGAAAGTCTGACTACAGCAATGACAAGAGTGAGATCTGACATCCAGGGCTTTAAATGGACCATCAAGCACAAACCTCTTCATCTGAAGACTCAGTAGGGACCACAGGTTAATCATCAACCTAAGAAAAGAGTTAACATTCATGTGAGCTACAATGACATTTGAAAGCAATCAACTTAAACTACAAACCTGGACAACACATACATTAGGGATGGTTGACCTACTTCCAACAGAAGAACAAAGAAAGGGTTTAAAGGCATTAACATTTTCTCACTTTTCTCTCATGTGTAAACACTCTCAAAGTTCAAACCTTTGTAGAAAATATGACTAACCTGTTTTCAGGCCCAAACATTGTTTGAGAAATAAAAATAGAATGTTTTCCTATAAATAATTATGATGGCTTTTAGAACTAACAAATTTAATTTTAATGATCAACCTATGAAGTTGGACACATAAGAAATTATTAATAGTGACTGACCAGTATTTCACAGTTCCTCTGATTGCACCTCTTCGTCCTGGCGCCGCTCCGCTGTCGTGACTTTTTTCACTGAGTGACGCCTTGGTGCAGGTGTCTTTTTTCGAGTGAAGAACACAGTTATGGGTAGTTATTGGCGCTCTTTTTTCTTCTGGGCGAGAAGATTCTTATAAACAGACACACAGAACACAATGCGCATGCTCTCCTTTCACGGTGCCGCGACCGGCCTGCTTGATGAGGACAAGAACACAATGTGCTGTAAAAAAAAAAAAAAAAGCATGCAAAATTGGACTAAAAAAAATCTGCTTGCTCCTCCTTCGAGCTCTCCGCTTCTCTTCTGTCAGGACCCATTCCACAGTTATTGCTGCTGTCTACCGCCCACCCAAATATAATAAGGACTTTCTTAATGACTTTCTTAAAAACTTTCTTAATGACTTCTCTCACCTCCTCACGCACCTCTCTACATTATCAAGTAATATCATTATCATTGGCGACATAAATATTCATCTGGACAATTTGAATAATTAACACTGCAAAGACTTTGGCTTACAACAATTTATCAACTTCCCCACCCACTGCAAAGGACACATTTTGGACTTCCTATCTTTCCAACTGTACTCAGTTTGTTCAGCTCAAATCTCACAAATCTATCCCTTTCCCTGTTTCTGCCGGTGTGCCTCAGGGCTCTGTCCTGGGGCCCCTTCTCTTTATTATCTACAGTAGTGTTCAGAATAATAGTAGTGCTATGTGACTAAAAAGATTTTTGTTTTGAGTATATTTCTTATTGTTACATGGGAAACAAGGTACCAGTAGATTCAGTAGATTCTCACAATCCAACAAGACCAAGCATTCATGATATGCACACTCTTAAGGCTATGAAATTGGGCTATTAGTAAAAATAAGTAGAAAAGGGGGTGTTCACAATAACAGTAGCATCTGCTGTTGACGCTACAAACTCAAAACTATTATGTTCAAACTGCTTTTTATCAATCCTGTGAATCACTAAACTAGTATTTAGTTGTATAACCCACAGTTTTCATGATTTCTTCACATCTGCGAGACATTACTTTTGTTGGTTTAGAACCAAGATTTTGCTCATTTACTAGTGTGCTTGGGGTCATTTTCTTGTTGAAACACCCATTTCAAGGGCATGTCTTCTTCAGCATAAGGCAACATGACCTCTTCAGTATTGTGACATATCCAAACTGATCCATGATATCTGGTATGCGATATATAGGCCCAACACCATAATTGGAGAAACATGCCCATATCATGATGCTTGCACCACCATGCTTCACTGTCTTCACTGTGAACTGTGGCTTGAATTCAGAGTTTGGGGGGTCGTCTCACAAACTGTCTGCGGCCCTTTGACCCAAAAAGAACAATTTTACTCTCATCAGTCCACAAAATATTCCTCCATTTCACTTTAGGCCATTTAATGTGTTCTTTGGTAAATTGTAACCTCTTCTGCACGTCTTTTATTTAACAGAGGAACTTTGCGGGGGATTCTTGCAAATAAATTAGCTTCACACAGGCGGCTTCTAACTGTCACAGCACTTACAGGTAACTCCAGACTGTCTTTGATCATCCTGGAGCTGATCAATGGGTGAGCCTTTGCCATTCTGGTTATTCTATCCATTTTGATGGTTGTGTTCCATTTTCTTCCACGCCTCTGTTTTTTTTTTTTTTTTTTCTTTCCATTTTAAAGCATTGGAGATCATTGTAGATGGACAGCCTATAATTTTTTGCACCTGCATTTAAGTTTTCCCCTCTCCAATCAACTTTTTAATCAAACTACTCTGTTCTTCTGAACAATGTCGTGAACGTCCCATTTTCCTCAGGCTTTCAAGAGAAAAGCATGTTCAACAGGTGCTGGCTTCATCCTTAAATAGGGGACACCTGATTCACACCTGTTTGTTCCACAAAACTGACGAACTCACTGACTGTATGCCACACTACTATTATTGTGAACACCCCCTTTTCTACTTTTTTTTACTAATAGCTCAATTTCATAGCCTTAAGAGTGTGCATATCATGAATGCTTGGTCTTGTTGGATTTGTGAGAATCTACTGAATCTACTGGTACCATTGTTTCCCATGTAACAATAAGAAATATACTCAAAACCTGGATTAATCTTTTTAGTCACATAGCACTACTATTATTCTGAACACTACTGCACATTCTCCTTCTTGGTTCCATCTTCTGTAAATACAATATTCACTTCCACTGTTACACGGATGACATCCAGCTCTACCTCTCTACTACACCTTCTTCATCACTTCCTCCTCCCTCACTCACCCTTTGTTTACAGGAACTCAACACCTGGTTCTCCTCCAACTTTCTCAAACTCAACAGCTCCAAAACTGAAGTCCTCCTTGTAGGCATGTCCTCCACGTATTCCAAATCCAGCAGGTTTCCTATCCCTATCAATGACTCCATTGTCCTCCCTTCCCTCAGGTCAAGAGTCTGGGCCTCATCCTCGACAGCACCCTTTCCTTTCACTCCCACATCAATAACATCACCAGCTCTGCCTACTTCCACCTCCGCAATATCGCTCATCTCCATCCTTCCGTCACTCCTTACACCACTGCCATCCTCGTCCACAGTCTCGTCACTTCCTGGATCGACTACTGCAACTCTCTTCTCTTTGGCCTCCCCAACAAATCCCTCCAGAAACTGTAGCTCCTTCAAAACTCTGCAGCACAGATCATCACCAGGACACCCACCACTCACCATATCACTCCCATTCTCCAACAACTCCACTGGCTCCCAATAAAACAATGGATTAATTTCAAAATTCTCATCACCACTTACAAAGCTATCCATAACCTTGCTCCACAATATATCTCCGATCTCCTTCACATAGTTACTCACTCTTGCTTTCTACACTCCTCCTTCTCTCTCCAGCTCACTCTCCCGCCTCCCGTCTCGTTATCATGGGGGGCTGAGCCTTCAGCCGCTCTTCTCCCCAGCTCTGGAATTCACTCCCACCTGACCTTTGCAACACTGACTCCCTTCCCCTCTTCAAATCCAGACTCAAAACTCATCTGTTCAGACAATCCTATACAGCATGACCATACATACCTCATGACCACACACTCCTCATGATTGCTCATGCCACACGACCACATACACCACATGACCACACACTCCACACGACCACGTACACCACATGACCACACACATCACATGACTACACACACCACATGATCTCACATACTGCAACTCTACAGCTTCAGTTTTATATATGCTTCTCTGTTTCTTTTTTCTTTGTTTTTAATTTGTCCTGTACAGTGTCCTTGGGTGTTTTGAAAGGCGCTTTTAAATAAAATGTATTATTTATTATTATTATATTATTATTACTGTGTCTTTCTTCCTGGTCGAAATTCAGATATGAATGAATGAATCTACCAGGCTTAAAAATGTACACATACTATTTAGTTAGTATTTATTTACAGAAGAACAAAGATTTCTAAAGACTCTTTTCTTTTTTTACTTGAAACTATTTTAATTACATGTTTTCTAATGCAAGAAATGTTTTTTTTAACTTCAAAACATAATGAAATTAATCTTAAGGCAAAAGTCTCTATAGAATTAGGTGGGATCTTGTCCTAATAAGCCATTTCGAGTTTGCATTAAACAAGTTGCTGACGCCATTTATGCTGCTAAAAAGATGCTGTTTTTAAAGCAACACAATGGCTTAAAGATCCAAAATAAGTTACAGTGTGGACAAAAATGGTATGTAAACAGTCAGTGACAGGGCATTATTTAGAGCCTCGTTTCACTGTTTCTGCAATAATAATTATGGGGACTAGGTTTTTGGTCCCCACACCATGACTGTGCTGTCAGACTCTGGTCCCCTCAATGTAATAAAGACAAACACACACACACACACACACACCAATATCAGGGTATTGCCATGCAAGACACTCACTACACACCGGGAGCAACTAGGGGACTAAGGACCTTGCACAAGGGCCCTTCATGATTTTCCGGTTTGGCTGGGATTTGAACTGAGGATCCTCTGGTCTGAAGCCCAATATTTAACCACTAGACTGTCACCTCCCAGAAATTGTGTTCTGATCACCTCCAGTTTTGTTCTCAGTTTTCGTATTGGTTTCTTTCCCTGTTGCATCTTGTCCCACATCCGTGTCTTGCGGACATTTATGGATTATGCTTTCTCTCCTTCTGCGGTGATGTTTGGTTATTGTGATTTTATATTTTCCATTTACCCTTTGATGTTCATTGTGTTATTTTCAATGGCAATTGTCTGATTAGTTTTTTGTCACCATGTGTTCTGTTTATTTGCATGTGTGTTTTTGTTTCCTGTTCTCATTTCACGCACCTGTCATGATAAGTCATTTTAAGCCCTCACCTTTTTCCTGCTTGCTGCCAGTTCCTTCATGTAGTTCCCTGTGAGTAATCTTGTAATTATATTCCTCTGTCTTTACCTGTTGTTTCTTCATTTGGTTTTTGTGTTTGATCATATTTGCTGTGGCCCTTTCTGTTAGTTTTCCTTACTGATGGTTCTCTGAATTTTTGCTGTTCATGTGTTGTTCACATTTTTTCCTGTTTTGGAACTACAGGATAAATGATGAATGGACTGCATTTATATAGGGCTTTTCCATCTGCATCACACGCTCAAGGCACTTTACAATAATGCCTCACATTCACCCCAATGTCAGGCTGCTGCCATGCAAGGCACTCACAACACATCAGTAGCAACTAGGGGATTAAGAACCTTGCCCA
This sequence comes from Thalassophryne amazonica, assembly GCF_902500255.1. Taxonomy (NCBI): domain Eukaryota; kingdom Metazoa; phylum Chordata; class Actinopteri; order Batrachoidiformes; family Batrachoididae; genus Thalassophryne; species Thalassophryne amazonica. The sequence continues at coordinate 97,230,374 of NC_047103.1, read as the reverse complement.
AGGGCCCTTAGTGATTTTCCAGTCAGAACCGATGACCCTCTGGTCTCGATTCCAACGCTTAACCACTAGCCCATCACCTCCCCTAATAGGGATTTTGGGATTATAATAGATCACCTTGTTTTGCACCTACCATCTGCTCATTCTCTGCTTGCATCATTGGGTTTGATTTGACATTGCTAAAAACATAAGGACAGAAGGAACTGGCCAACCATGATCCCCTCAGGCAGTAATACAGATCTCTGGGCTCTCAAACCCATTTTATTCAAGATTGATCTTGTTTATCAACTGCTTTCACAGTAACTATACCCCTGGTAGATGACATGGGTATCTGAATCAGGTGTGGGATTTCATCAAAGAAAATCACTGGGTGTTTGCCTTGTTCCCTGAGCCGTACAACCTAGACACCTTGTTTGAGGCATGTAGACTCCCAACAACAAGGCTGAGGAGCAAAGATGGTTCAGAGAATCGCCAGACTGAAAGAAAATTACGGAAGTGTTTAAAAACAATGTTCTGCAAAGAATGACTGTAAGGGATTTTCACATTTCTCCTTCCACAGTGCATAATATCATTAAACAATTCAAGGAATCTGGAGAAATTTCAGTATGGAAAAAGCAAGGATGCAAGTCTAAGCTAAACACCCATTGTTCTGATCCCTTAGACATCAATGCATCGGGGGGCCATCATCCATCAATGGCTGATATTATTACATTGGCACTGGATTACTTTGGAAAGATTGGTCAAGCCTTACAATATGGGCTTACATTCATAAATGGGACTGAAATTTTTTACTGTGAAAAAAGAACCCTTATTTTGACCTTGCCAGAGTGGTATTAATTTTGCTCAAGCTACATTTGAGTATTTGGGGTGGACCATCAGATACTGGAAATGTGTATTGTGGTCACATTCCAACACCTACATATTTAACTAAATACAAACAGGACCATCCAGACTGTCATCAGCAACATGTCCAAAACCCATGGTCCATCATGGTATGGGGTTGTGTCAGTGACTTTGGCAAAGGTAATTTAAAGTTCTGTGATTGCAGCATGAATGCAGCAAAGTACATTAAAACTTTTAATTAACTTAGACTAGCTTCAAGAGGACATATATTTCATGGATGCCTACACATTTTCAACAAGACAAAGTATATTGTGCACACATTACAAAAAGGCATGGCTCTGGAATCAGAGGGATCTGTACTGGTTTAGTGTTTCTGCAGTCCTCTGTGACCTGTGCGCTACAGAGAATGCAACAACGATGACCCAGTGCTGTCGCACACTTTATGACGTTTGCAGGACGAATGGAACAAAATCATCTCATCTTCACCCGCTTATCTGGGATCTGGTCGGGGGGGCAACAGCTCCAGCAAGGGACCCCAAATTTCCCTTTCCCAGGCCACATTAACCACCTCTGATTGGGGGATATTGAGGCATTCCCAGGTCATTGTAGAGATATAATCTCTCCACCAAGTCCTCGATCTTTCCCGGGGTCTCCTCCCAGATTGACATGCCTGGAACACCTTCCCTATTGAGGTGCCCACATGAAATGCTGCATCCCTTCTATATTCAATTCCAGAATGTCTTCTAAGTATGGTAAATGCTTCAGTGTCCCAGCATTTGTGAAACGTGTTGCAGGCCTAAGTGCCGGAAATGAATGTATAGTAACTAATTAGTTACTATGTAGTAATATATGAGTCTGTTGGGGCTCTTGGCAAAAATTCACAGGGGCCCCCACAAACAGCATTCATCACTATTGTTAATGATCATATGAATGACTTCACAACAAAGTCAAACAGAAGTCATACAATGCAGTCTTAAATACTCGAAACAGCGTGTATGCTTACACATTTATATCATGGTGTGTAGAACATGCAGGGTATGCATCTGATGTCTTTCACTGGAAAATGAAGCAGGTAAGCTTTAATAAATGTAGTAAGTGGTGGAATTTTTAGATACATTCTTGACAGAGTCTTGGGCATCTGGATGGTTGAGAAGTGTATTATTTATTATTATTTATTTTGAATAATTCATACTGTGTGACCTTTATGGGCTCTGTTGTTTGTTGAAACATATATTTAAATTGGATATTATATAAGATATGCAACTGTTTTGCATTCTAAAGGGCGCTCAAAGAGCACATGCCTCCAATAGTGTAATAACAGCTAACACTAGTATTGCTTCCACCAACTGTCAGAGGATGACATTCAGAATGTTGACTTTTACCACCAACATACATTGTATGCAATTCTGTATGTGAGGTCTGCAGTGTAGATTTTATCCTTTTCAAATGGTTGACACGATATATCAAAGCACTAAATTTAAAGGTCCTTTCACACATAGCACGAATGAGGCAGAATGGTACACAAAGGAGGATTTGGACGACAGTTGTGGAAATTCAAACTGCACTCAAACGCCTCATACAGCAGTCACACAGCAGTCAGCATATCCATTTGGCCACAGCACATGCACACCACAGTTGTGTCGTGCTCATGTTGGAAACCCAACAGAACAGTGGTTGAGATGCAGTCTTACCGACATTCTGCTGAAGTCGCAACTTTCATACTGTAAGTCGGTACCAAGTCAGACCATTCAGACTGCAGCTAAGGGGCTGTACGAAATGTTAGACCACATCAATTCCTGGCTGAATATCCCAATTGAGCCAGCCTTCACGCTACATTCTACCCACCCTTGGCCAAAGACTGTCACTGCTGAAGGGAAAATCATGTCTGGCATTCATTCATTCATTTTCTATGCCCATTCACTCCAATTAAGGGTCATGGGAGGACTGCAGCCAATCCCAGCAGTCATAGGGCGTGATGCGGGGTACACCCTAGGAAGGACGCCAGTCTGTCACAGGGCTACATATAGACAGGTAAACACATTCAGACTTGCAAACACACCTATAGCTGGTGGAAGATGTGGGTCTTGATGGAGTCCATATTGGCCAACTCCAAGGACTGGTGTGTTCATCTTTTTTCCCTTACAAAGAGATCTTCAAGATGCACTCCACAGACAGCACTGATGAAACTGTTCCAGGGTCTTAATGTGGTTGTGGTACATGACACTGACCTCAAATGCATAGAGTGCTGATGACCACAGCCCTTTACACTTCAGTCCCTTGAGTAAGTCAAATTTTGCTTTCAGTCTTTCATTATCTTAAGTAGTAGAAGAAGAAAAGATGCTTCCCTAGGTACAGAAAAGATGGGACCTAATGGATATAGAACTTAATGCAGGATGATTAGATCTCCACTTAGAGACAACGTGACTGGAGCATAGGTAGTGCAACACTCTCATACTGCAAATTCTTGTTTGTATCAGTGTCTATCCTTTTTAAAATGTGGATTAAATGATAAAACATGTTCTACCTAAATGGTTTGGATAATGGTTTGCATTCCATTGCAACACAGACCAGTTTAAATTACTGTCTTTATTTTGCCTTTTTAATTTTTTATTATTTGTTTCTTGATTGGTTTTTATGTCTGTTGGATGTGCATTGCCAATCAGCAGTGACAATAGAATTAGGGGTGGTGAGGGGGTGTAGTTATTTACATGGTGTGAAAAATAAATGATTTTTTTTCTCCTCTCCTGTCCTGTCCTCTCCTCTCCTCTTCCCTTTCTCTCTGGTCACTAGGTCTCTTTTGCTGAGAGTACAATGTGTCATTACTGAAGTTAGCAGTTTAGCTTTTAGCTGTAACTTCCGCTAATTTTTTTTAGATGTTTATTGGTTTAGCGGGCCGCAGTACGTGTGGCTGCGCAGCTGTCAGTCTGAGGTGGTAAGGTGCAGTACCAGGGCCCCCCAGGGCACCGTCCTCTCGCCTCCAGAAGTTCTCTGATGACTCCACCATTGTGGGTCGCGTGTCTGAGGGGAATGAGCTGGAGTACCGGTCGGTCATCACAGACTTCATGGACTGTTGTGAGTGCAACCACTTGTGTCTCAACACCAGTAAGATGAAGGAGATGGTGATCGACTTCAGGAGGAAACCACCACCTCACTCACCGGTGAACATCCAGGGGGAGGACATAAAGACTGTGGACAGTCTCAAATACCTGGGTGTTCACCTCAAACAGCAAACTGGACTGGACTCACAACACCGACGCCCTGTACAAGAAAGGCCAGAGTCGCCTCCACCTACTGAGGAGACTGAGATCCTTTGGAGTGAGCAGGCCTCTGCTTAAGACCTTCTGTGACTCTGTTGTAGCCTCTGCTCTCCTCTATGCTGTCGTGTGTTGGGCCCCGGGCAGCACAATGCGCGAGAGAAAGAGACTGAACAAGCTGGTCAGGAAGTCCAACTTTGTCCTGGGCCGTCCTCTGGACTCTCTGGAGGAGGTGGCTGAGAGGAGGGTGTTAACCAAGTTCAAATCCATCATGAACAACTCCTCTCACCCTCTGCACTGGACTGTAGTGGAGCTGACCAGCTCGTTCAGTGACAGGCTGAGGCACCCTCAGTGCAAGAATGAACGATACCGCAGGTCGTTCCTCGCTACTGCTGTCAGGCTGTACAATAACTGTGAAATAACCACATGCAATATGTCCACAAATCATGTGCAATATTAATATGTCCACAAATCATGTGCAATAACAACTCGTTTACAAATCCCTGCACTAATGTCACCTTACCACACCTAAACTCGACTTCACATATTGTAAAGAAGATGCTCCTATCTCCTTTTCAATCCTAGTCATGTTTATATATATGCATATGTATATGTGTATGTGTATAGGTATGTGTGTGCATATGTGTATGCGTGTATTGTGTATATGTATGTGTATGTATATGTGTATATGCATATATAAGCATGTATGTGGGTGTGTATGTATATGTGTGTATGTATGTATGTATATACTTCAGTTCAGTTGGACTTTTCCTTTTCCTTTAATTTTCATACCTATTGTGACGCTTTCCAATTTTAACATATCATCATAATTACAATGACAAAATTTCATGCCACGTCTGAACTTCATAACACACATTACATTCATCAGTCTCAGTATGAAAAATACTTAAATAAAATAGTCTGTCTTGTGTGTTAATATCAAAAGTCACACTAATTTTGTGGATGAGTCAATTCTGTCCTTCTTTAAAGACGACAGTCACACCTTGTGCTGTAGCTGCTTTCACCAAAAATATGTCTTGGGAATATGATTGGACGTAGAGCGCCTCCTTCAGCATCACATCCACATCATGGCCTTTACTGTCTCTCATGGGCACTTCAACTGTGCCTTTCTTCAGTGCAATCCCGCTGGCACATTCTCCATCAGCCAATTGCAGAACATGGTTCTGTGGATGAAGCTTGGGTCAAACTCAGCGAATCTCCCGATGTCGGTAATGATGTGCTTCGTTGCTCTCAAGTCAACCATGAGACACTTCACTGCTCCGAGCACGATGGTATCCACATGCACCTTGAACGTGAATGTGTGGTCCTCTTCATCCACCACTTGTTACACCTTGTCCCGCTTTCTCCTCCAACAGTTTGAGTCGCTGTACATGCCGCTTTTACAGAAAGTACACCGTCTCTGCTCCCTGCTCTCTCCAACTGGCGCGCTCTCCATGCACTCTCCAGCTGGCGCGCACTCTGCAGCTTTGTGGCTTCTTTAGAGACTAAAACTCTCTAAACCTGTTGTGAGGACATCTAAAGTGTGTAGCAATGAAGCTGTAGAGGAGCTACGTGCGTGCTTGGGCACTACAGATTGGGATATGATTGAGGCTTCAACAGACAGTCTAGATGACTACACGGACACTGTGACATCATATATTCATTTGTGTGAAGACAGCATCATCCCACAGCGCACCAGGGTGAGATATAACAATGACAAGCCCTGGTTCACACCTAAACTCCGGCAGCTCCGTCAGCAGAAAGAGGTGGCTTTCAGAGAAGGAGACAGAGACAGCTATAGGAGGTGCAAAGTACAGATTTAGCAAGGAGGTGGCAAAGGCTAAATCCATGTACAGTTCACGTCTGCAGCAAAGGTTCTCTGCCAACGACTCGGCCTCTGTGTGGAGGGGGTTGAAAGAGATCACCAACTACAAGCCCAAAGCACCTCGTTCTATTGACGACCTGAAGCTGGCCAACGACCTGAACGTCTTCTATTCACGCTTTGAAGACAAGGACTCACACCTCCCCACCCCCCACACAACTGGATATTCAAACACCCTGGACCTCCCCCCTCTCACCGCTGCCCTCCCCCCTCCCCCCATTGCTCTCTCCGTCCAAGAGGAGGACGTGAGAAGACACTTCAAAAGGCTGAATCCACGTAAGGCCCTAGGCCCAGACTGTGTCTCTCCTGCCACAGTGAGACACTGTGCTGATGAGCTGGCCCCAGTCTTCATGGGGATCTTCAACACCTCCCTGGAGTCACGCCATGTTCCAGTCTGCTTCAAGTCCTCCATTATAGTTCCAGTCCCCAAGAAACCACGCATCACTGGACTTAATGACTACAGGCCTGTGGCTCTCACATCTGTAGTCATGAAGACCTTCAAATGCCTGGTTTTATCCCACCTGAAGTCCATCACCGACCCCCTCCTGGACCCCCTGCAGTTTGCCTACAGAGCCAACAGGTCTGTAGACGAGGCCATAAACCTGGCCCTGCACGCTATCCTGCAGCACCTGGACTCCCCAGGAACCTACGCTAGGATCCTGTTTGTGGACTTCAGCTCTGCATTCAACACCATCCTTCCAGCTTTGCTCCAGGACAAGCTTTCTCTGCTCCACGTGCCCGACTCCACCTGCAGGTGGATCACAGACTTCCTGACGGACCGGAGTCAGCATGTGAGGCTGGGAAAGAATGTCTCGAACACTCGGGCTCTCAGCACAGGATCTCCACAGGGCTGTGTCCTTTCCCCTTTGCTCTTCTTCCTGTACACTAACTGCTGCACCTCCAGCCACGACTCCGTAAAGCTCATCAAGTTTGTGGACGACACCACCCTCATCGGACTCATTTCGGATGGGGATGAGTCTGCCTACAGGAGGGAGGTGGACCAGCTGGTGACCTGGTGTAGCAGCAACAACTTGGAGCTCAACGCCCAGAAAACAGTGGAGATGATCGTGGACTTCAGGAAAGCCACAGCCCCCCCGCCCTCCCTCGCCCTCACCAACAGCCCCATCACCACTGTGGACTGTCACCACTTCCTTGGCACCACCATCACCCAGGACCTCAAGTGGGAGTTAACCATCAGCTCCCTCATCAAGAAGGCCCAGCAGAGGATGTACTTCCTGTGGCAGCTGAAGAAGGCCAAGCTGCCTGTCCAGCTGATGGTGCAGTTCTACACGGCCATCATCGAGTCCATCCTCTGCTCCTCCATAATGGTGTGGTACGCCGGGGCCACAGCCAGGGACAGACACAGACTGCAGCGCATTGTGGCCTCTGCTGAGAAGGTGATTGGCTGTAGCCTTCCATCTCTCCACGACCTGCACGTCTCCAGGACTCTGGGCCGAGCAGGTCGGATCACAGCCGACCCTTCTCACCCTGCACATAGTCTATTCAAACCACTCCCCTCGGGCAGGAGGCTACGGTCCATCCGGACCAGAACCTCCCGCCATAAGAACAGTTTCTTCCCCTCTGCCGTTAGACTCATGAACTCCTCATAACTCAGTCACCTTAACCTTAACTCTGTCACTTTATCATTTTATCACGGGTCACTTTAGACAATGTACTTTGGTTTTAATTGCACTCCTCCCACTGCACTGTTTTTTTCTGTTCCTCTTTCTTTCTGTTTTTCTGTTGCACACAGCCTTTCATATTTCATATGTCATTTTTATGTTATATTTTGTCTTATTTTGGCACATATTGTATATTTTATCTTAGCATTTTATATTGCTCTCTGTTTAATGTTGCACCATTATATTGAAGCAAATTCCTAGTCTGTGAATCCTGTTCATTGGCAATGGCAATAAACTTCTTCTGATTCTTCTGATTCTGATTCTTCCCACAGGTGAAACAGGTGAGTTTTGCACACCTCTGACTTTCATAACACTGTCCTCTCCTGAGCTCGAAGAAAACTTCTCTGTGATTTCATAGCTCCTCAGTTTAGTTTTAAAATCAGCAAAAGTCAACTTTTCATTGCTCTTACATAAACAGAGAATGGTTTAAATAAATCAGGCAGGCCCTTTAAAATCATAGCGGTCAGTAAACTGCAGTGGTGGGCACAGTTCCGCTAATTAACAAAGCTAATGTTTTCATTATCAGATTAGCTTTTCAGATACCTTTGAAAGCCATCATCGGATCAATTATCTTCCGATAAGTTTTGGTCCAATAATTTTTAGACCACTAACATATTATTATAAGCTTAGTGAATAAAGTTTTAACAGTTAATAAACATTTTTCAAGTCTGATATCAAAGATTATAGAGCCTACCTGTTAAATGTTTTGTAGTAGACGTACAGTTCTATCCTCTACAGACAGAGAAGAGATGGTTTCAGGAGAAACCGCTTTATCCTCTACAGACAGGAGAGCTGGTGACGGGAAAGAGCCAAAAATGAGAGTTAAAAAAAAAAAATATATATATATATATATATCTCTTGATACCTTGCTAACTAGCCGGCAATATCACCCAAGTCATCCAGAGGCACACAGTTTTAACTTATGGTTAAAATTTTAACCAAACTAATTTCGAACAAGTTATTTAAATTAATGTAATTTCTGAAGTTTTATAAAGTGAAAATATCAGCTATATGTCTTAATTTTAAAGTATTGCACTAATTGTGAAGGTTTTAGTGTGGACGTGGCTCGGCAGTGCATTATGGATAAAAATTCACGACAGGAGAAATGCATTTGAGATACTCTGATCAGGCTCCACACGGACAACAGCATTAAACAATTTGTATATTGTGCCTAAAACTCTCGTGAATATATTCTCTGGGCTTATAGATGTTATTGTTTATTTTATGTAAAAATGCCAGAAGAAGCTCAGGCTGCTTCTCCATTATTTTCAATTGGAAGCACTGTGAGCTGCAATCACTTCCTGTTTGCTCTACAATGTCCTGGTTATTGTCCTTTACAACACTGTTTGTCATCTTTGTTCCAGAGTTTTATATATATATATATATATATATATATATATATATATATATATATATATATATATATATATATATATATATAAGATGTCTGAAATTTGGTTTGTGTTTATTAAATTCCATGCAGATTAAACATAGCAGACACTGATTATTTAGAATATTTCTTTTGGCAAGTTTTCACGGTCTCTACTGCCATCTACTGGCCAGTCGTGTTCATGGCAGCAGTGAAAACAATAACTCATAATCGCAAAGGATTATGAGTTAAGGTCTGAGCATCTGGGTGCCAGTAGATGGCAGTGTTCCATGCATTTTGACCACGTTTACATCAAACAGTTGTCCAATCACAACTTGACTTTTGGCTTTTGCAAATGGCTTTTTTAACATATGAAATAATGGCATATTTTACAAAACCAAATTTATATGTAAACACCAACACGCACATCACATTAACGTGTTTCTTTTTACACAGAATGAATGAGTGAACCAATCAGTTTTAGCGGAGGCTCATTTTACCTATAATCCCTTTGGAATCTGTGTGTGTTTGTTACAAAACTTCAGAATTAGAGCATTATTTAAACCTGAAAGATATGTGTTATATTTTAACTTTGTACAAATGACAGAATTGTCATTAATGTCAGTATTCTATCCAGAATAATTTGATTTGTAAATCAAAACCATAAGTCAAAACTGATTGATTTTCCAAGACCTCTGCCTCACGGTTGAACTGATGTATGTGCTTAAGGAAGAATTTTTTTTTTTTTTTTTTGGTGACAACCTGGTGGTCAGGCTCCTTTTGCTAAATATGTAGTAAACAGGAGTTTCCAGCAGGGGGCTCAGTGCACAAAGACAGAAGTGGTGATTTATTGTTTGGGTTTGTGATTGTGGTGTTAAAACTCAATTCTGAAAGTTATTGGTTAGCTGGGTGGTTTATCAGTTTAGCTTTATGAAAATAACTGTTCAGTTAGCTGATTAGCTGTTACTGAAGCTAACTTTTTGGTTAGCTGTGCCCACTGGTGGGCACAGCTAACCAATAAACCCATAAACATAAATAAATGTTATCCATTCTTTGTGCTTGCCTCTACTGGTGGTTGGCTCTCACTGCGGTATTGTATCACTTCCTGTTCCGGAGCACAGCGGTGTTTTTCTGTATCTGTTAGCTGTTTAATCTGCGCAGTTAGATTGATCTAGTTATCTAGATTACGATTTGTTTCCCAGTGTAATCTTTACATGCCTTAACTAAAGCACTCCTTCTGCTGAATCACCTCTAAATTATTTACACATTATTCACTTTGCGTGTTTTTAGGAATCCACTAGCTTAACGTAGCTACTAGCTCTTAGCCGATTTAGCATGGCGGCTTCTCCTGTCTCTCCCGCACTTTTCTGCTCTGGGTGTGAAATGTTTAGTTATTCCTCGGCCTCCTTTAGCAGTAACGGTACTTGTAATAAGTGTAGCTTATTCGTAGCTTTGGAGGCCAGGCTGGGCGAATTGGAGACTCGGCTCCGCACCGTGGAAAATTCTACAGCTAGCCAGGCCCCTGTAGTCGGTGCGGACCAAGGTAGCTTAGTCGCCGTTAGTTACCCCCTGGCAGATCCCGAGCAGCCGGGAAAGCAGGCTGACTGGGTGACTGTGAGGAGGAAGCGTAGCCCTAAACAGAAGCCCCGTGTACACCGCCAACCCGTTCACATCGCTAACCGTTTTTCCCCACTCGACGACACACCCGCCGAGGATCAAACTCTGGTTATTGGCAACTCTGTTTTGCGAAATGTGAAGTTAGCGACACCAGCAACCATAGTCAATTGTCTTCCGGGGGCCAGAGCAGGCGACATTGAAGGAAATTTGAAACTGCTGGCTAAGGCTAAGCGTAAATTTGGTAAGATTGTAATTCACGTCGGCAGTAATGACACCCGGTTACGCCAATCGGAGGTCACTAAAATTAACATTAAATCGGTGTGTAACTTTGCAAAAACAATGTCGGACTCTGTAGTTTTCTCTGGGCCCCTCCCCAATCAGACCGGGAGTGACATGATTAGCTGCATGTTCTCCTTGAATTGCTGGCTGTCTGAGTGGTGTCCAAAAAATGAGGTGGGCTTCATAGATAATTGGCAAAGCTTCTGGGGAAAACCTGGTCTTGTTAGGAGAGACGGCATCCATCCCACTTTGGATGGAGCAGCTCTCATTTCTAGAAATCTGGCCAATTTTCTTAAATCCTCCAAACCGTGACTATCCAGGGTTGGGACCAGGAAGCAGAGTTGTAGTCTTACACACCTCTCTGCAGCATCTCTCCCCCTGCCATCCCCTCATTACCCCATCCCCGTAGAGACGGTGCCTGCTCCCAGACTACCAATAACCAGCAAAAATCTATTTAAGCATAAAAATTCAAAAAGAAAAAATAATATAGCACCTTCAACTGCACCACAGACTAAAACAGTTAAATGTGGTCTATTAAACATTAGGTCTCTCTCTTCTAAGTCCCTGTTGGTAAATGATATAATAATTGATCAACATATTGATTTATTCTGCCTTACAGAAACCTGGTTACAGCAGGATGAATATGTTAGTTTAAATGAGTCAACACCCCCGAGTCACACTAACTGTCAGAATGCTCGTAGCATGGGCCGGGGCGGAGGATTAGCAGCAATCTTCCATTCCAGCTTATTAATTAATCAAAAACCCAGACAGAGCTTTAATTCATTTGAAAGCTTGACTCTTAGTCTTGTCCATCCAAATTGGAAGTCCCAAAAACCAGTTTTATTTGTTATTATCTATCGTCCACCTGGTCGTTACTGTGAGTTTCTCTGTGAATTTTCAGACCTTTTGTCTGACTTAGTGCTTAGCTCAGATAAGATAATTATAGTGGGCGATTTTAACATCCACACAGATGCTGAGAATGACAGCCTCAACACTGCATTTAATCTATTATTAGACTCTATTGGCTTTGCTCAAAAAGTAAATGAGTCCACCCACCACTTTAATCATATCTTAGATCTTGTTCTGACTTATGGTATGGAAATAGAAGACTTAACAGTATTCCCTGAAAACTCCCTTCTGTCTGATCATTTCTTAATAACATTTACATTTACTCTGATGGACTACCCAGCAGTGGGGAATAAGTTTCATTACACTAGAAGTCTTTCAGAAAGCGCTGTAACTAGGTTTAAGGATATGATTCCTTCTTTATGTTCTCTAATGCCATATACCAACACAGTGCAGAGTAGCTACCTAAACTCTGTAAGTGAGATAGAGTATCTCGTCAATAGTTTTACATCCTCATTGAAGACAACTTTGGATGCTGTAGCTCCTCTAAAAAGAGAGCTTTAAATCAGAAGTGCCTGACTCCGTGGTATAACTCACAAACTTGTAGCTTAAAGCAGATAACCCGTAAGTTGGAGAGGAAATGGCGTCTCACTAATTTAGAAGATCTTCACTTAGCCTGGAAAAAGAGTCTGTTGCTCTATAAAAAAGCCCTCCGTAAAGCTAGGACATCTTTCTACTCATCACTAATTGAAGAAAATAAGAACAACCCTAGGTTTCTTTTCAGCACTGTAGCCAGGCTGACAAAGAGTCAGAGCTCTATTGAGCTGAGTATTCCATTAACTTTAACTAGTAATGACTTCATGACTTTCTTTGCTAACAAAATTTTAACTATTAGATAAAAAAATACTCATAACCATCCCAAAGACGTATCATTATCTTTGGCTGCTTTCAGTGATGCCGGTATTTGGTTAGACTCTTTCTCTCCGATTGTTCTGTCTGAGTTATTTTCATTAGTTACTTCATCCAAACCATCAACATGTTTATTAGACCCCATTCCTACCAGGCTGCTCAAGGAAGCCTTACCATTATTTAATGCTTCGATCTTAAATATGATCAATCTATCTTTGTTAGTTGGCTATGTACCACAGACTTTTAAGGTGGCAGTAATTAAACCATTACTTAAAAAGCCATCACTTGACCCAGCTATCTTAGCTAATTATAGGCCAATCTCCAACCTTCCTTTTCTCTCAAAAATTCTTGAAAGGGTAGTTGTAAAACAGCTAACTGATCATCTGCAGAGGAATGGTCTATTTGAAGAGTTTCAGTCAGGTTTTAGAATTCATCATAGTACAGAAACAGCATTAGTGAAGGTTACAAATGATCTTCTTATGGCCTCGGACAGTGGACTCATCTCTGTGCTTGTTCTGTTAGACCTCAGTGCTGCTTTTGATACTGTTGACCATAAAATTTTATTACAGCGATTAGAGCATGCCATAGGTATTAAAGGCACTGCGCTGCGGTGGTTTGAATCATATTTGTCTAATAGATTACAATTTGTTCATGTAAATGGGGAATCTTCTTCACAGACTAAAGTTAATTATGGAGTTCCAAATGAAAGACTCATTAGCAGACTTTTAATGAGCCTTTCATTGGATTCAGGTGTGTTGGAGCAGGGAGACAACTAAGAGTGTCAGGAAGGTGGCTCTCGAGGACCGAACTTGGCCACCCCTGGTTTAGGGGAAGGATACAAAAAGCTATCTCAGAGATTTCAGCTGTCAGTTTCCACTGGGAGGAACATAATCATCCGTTTTTGTGTAATTGTGGAGTGTGTTGTCCCCCCCACCACCAACACACACATGTGCACACACACACACACCCTGAATCCAACCTTGTTAGCTGTGGCTGAAGGTCCCGGAGTCTGGTGCTGGACCAGCTGATCACTGTGTCCTGCATCTCAGCCGGAGAACATGCAGTGCACATGTGCGGGCGCTTGCCCTCATGAGGACTCCTGTGCACGCGGCACTGTGTGAAGCCGCCTGGCTGGATAATGTCGCTTCCACTATGTAAACAGTAGTTGACATGACAGACAAAAAGAGTGGAAATTAAATGAAAGACATCAGGGTGAAGGCATGAACTCATTCATGTCTGATCGCTTTGCTCAAAGGCTTTACTGTGGACACACATTGTCAGCTGACTGCCGACTGACTGACACACAAGGTGTTTCATTACAACACAGACAGACAGATGCAGGACAAACACATAACAATACATACATAAAATTAAAATCACAGAATAAAGCAACAGAAAGTGGATGTCGGCATGCTGTCCTCGCGTGGGAATAAATTAAAACATATTGCTTCAGCTGACCATTATGTCAGTGCACTGTGAAGCTGGTGAATATTGTACCATGCAAGAAATCACTCCATGGGATGCACCCGCGAGGCCTGTGTCACTGTGGGATTTCACCACATTGTAATAATTTAAACACATATCACATTTGCAGCGGATCACTGCTGATGTGTTCATGACACGGGAGCCGACTCTTCATGAGACGGGAGCCAGCTGGCTCAAGCGCATCAGGTAATTAATGTAAAACATGAAAGAGAGAACAGTAATCCACGCCATTTCATTACTTTCTGGTGTACATCTAGGCGGAGGCTAAGTCCACTCTTTATAACAGGAGTTGTGAGTTGTGGTGTTTTTTTTCCTCCACTGCTCTGTGCGCAACTTTCCATGTGCTTCCACTGCATTCATGTGCGCGAGCACTAGCATGCATGAAACCGCGGTGCCAGTTTCATGCACGCCAGTTTGACCGTGCATTGTTCCTGACAGCAGGTGGAATGTTTCGTCGTTCCCCATTTCGTTTTTGGTTCATGGATTTTCTTCCAGTTTCTTCGTCTTTTGTGTTATGTGTGAAGGGGCCCTTAGGAAAGGCACACATCTGTTTACATATAAGGTCCCACAGTTGACAGTGCATGTCAGAGCTCAAACCAAGCATGAAGTCTGTAGCCCTCTGAGACAGGATTGTCTTGAGGCACAAATCTGAGGAAGGATACAGAAAGATATCTGCTGCCTTGAAGTTCCCAATGAGCACAGTGACCTCCATCATCCGTGAATGGAATAAGTTGAGATCCACCAGGACTCCTGTTGGAGCTGGCCGCCCAACTAAACTTAGGTGTCTGGGGATTAGGGCCTTTGTCAGGGATATAACCAAGCACCCATTGGTCACTCTGTCAGAGTTCCAGGAGAGAGGAGAACTTTCCAGAAGGACAACCATCTCTGCAGAAATCCACCAATCAGGACTGTATAGAGTGGCCAGACAGAAGCCACTCCTTAGTAAAAGGCACATGGCAGCCTGCCTTGAGTTTCTCAACAGGCACCTGAAAGACTCTCACATGAGGAGAAATGAAATTCTATGGTCTGTTAAGACAAAAATTGAACTATATGGTGTGAATGTTAGATGTCGTATTTGGAGAAAACCAGGCACCATCCCTACAGTGAAGCATGGCGGTGGCAGCATCATGCTGTGGGGATGGTTTTCAGCAGCAGGAACTGGAAGGCTAGTCAGGACTGAGGGAAAGATGAATGCAGCAATGTACAGAGGCATCCTGGTTGAAAACTATCTCATGAGCGCTCTTGACCTCAGACTGGGGCAACAGTTCATCTTTCAGCAGGACAGTGACCCTAAACACACAGCCAAGATATCAAAGGAGTGGCTTCAGAACAACTCTGTGAATGTCCTTGAGTGCCCAAGCCAGAGCCCAAACCTGAATCCGATTGGGCATCTTTGGAGAAATCTGAAAATGGCTGTGCACCTCTGCTCCCCATCCAACCTGATGGAGCTTGAGAGGTCCTGCAAAGAGGAATGGGCACAACTGGCCAAACATAGGTGCGCAAAGGTTGTGGAACCATATTAAAGATGTCTTGAGGCTGTAATTTCAGCCAAAGGTGCATCAAGTATTGAGCAAAGGGTGTGAATATTTATGTACATGTGTTTTCTTCATTCTTGATTTTTAATTGATTTGCAAAGATTTCAAAAAACCTTTCATGTTATCATTATACAGTGTTGTCAGTAAAATTGTAAGGGGAAAATTCATTTTCTCCATTTTGGAATATGGTTGTAACATAAAATGTGAAAAAAGTTAAGTGCTGTGAATACATTCTGGATGCACTCTGCATTGTGTTCTGTTGACTAAATATGATGCCAACCATGAAAGAATGTGACCAGGAATGCCAAAACAGTTTACAAGTTTATAACAATATGCAGTAATCCACAGTATCAAAAGCTGCATCAAGATCCAGCAAAAGCAGAATTGAAGTGGTATCTTAATCATTACAAATAGAAAAAGAAGCAGAGAGCAAGCGCATGTTCAAAGGCAGCAGAAGAAGAATAGCAAAAATCTGGGGGTAAGAATCATAACTTTGTAAACTGGCTATTAAAAAAAGGCAGCTAAAACAAATAAATAAATAAATAAATAAAAAAATTGCCGTGCAGACATGTCACAGGTGTCATGCACAGCAAAGCAGTTTTGACTTATGGTTAAAATTTTAAAGAAACTACTTCTGGTCAAGTTATTGAAATTACCATCACCTCTGTCATTTTTACAAAGTGAAAATATCAGCTATGTGTTTTAGTTTTAAAGTAATGCATGAATTCTGAAGGTTTGATGTATGGTTTGATGGCATTATGGGAACATTGAAATGAACTGCTCTCATTACCCCCCCCCCCCCCCCCCCCAATCAAAATACAGAGAACACTGCCATCTACTTAATGGGAGTGTAAATAGACCAACTGTAATTTGTGTGTGAGAGGTGTCAAATCCTGCAAAATGTCACAAAATTTCAGAGTTCGCATTGAGACTGTCTGATCAGGCTGCAATTTAACTGCTGCCCTGCACACGAACAACAGCATTAACATAAAACCCTTTGTATATTGTGCCTAAAACTCTTGTGAATATATGATGCGGGTTTATTGACGTTGTTATTGTTTTGTTTTATGTAAACGTGAGAAGATCAGAGGGGTATTCCAGAAAGCAGGTTAAGTGAAAACTCAGAGTAAGTTAACCCTGACATGAGGGAAATTCTGAGTTATCCGTTACAGAAAGAGAGGTAACTGAAACTCTGAGTCAGTCACCATGGTAATAGACTCTGTGAACATAACCTGCTTGCTGGGAGGTTTACGACAAGAAACCTCGAGTTTCTAGCTGTCTCCTCCCACATGAAGAAAGCTGTTAGACATGGACTGCCAATTCTTTTGAAATCCAGTTGATAGTGAGGGGCAACTTATTTAAAATACTTTACACCGTGAGAGAATCTTCTGACCCCGGTTAGATGTCCTGTCATTTCCAGAGGAATATCTGTTTGAATGCTACCATTTTTATCAAACAGCATAATTTTTCTTGATAACATTCTCCGGCCATACATCAACAACCTCACACACCGCGGACATGTGCTCACATCACGGCAAATTTTACGCATAGCGCTACTTTTTTTTTTTTGTTTGTTTTTGTTTTTTTTGTTTGTTTTTGCAAATGGCAGTTTTCTACACAACATTGGGGATGTAGAGCATTTTGGAAAGGCAAGCTCTGATTATACATTAGGCCTACTTACTGCATGGTGTTCAATTGTGTCAGTCACCTGAACTTGGCAGATGACACCATCCACAACTGCTGGGTGGGTGGATATATTTATTTATTTATTTATTAAAAAGATGGTATATATATATATATATATATATATATATATATATATATATATATATATATATATATATTAGTTTCATTTTTTTATATATATATTTATTTCATTCATTTAAAAGAAAAACAGAAAAGCAAAAAACAAAAGCACCACAATACCAGAATGAAAAGGAGCAGAAAGAAGAACAAGTCTTATGATTTCTGCCCCTTTTAACAATGCAATCTTTCAATATACAGCATCATAGTCAACATTATTTAACAGATTGCATTTCTTTAACTTGTCACATACCACTGACCCATTTCATAATTATGACCATTAATTAATAGATTACATCACTGATAGGTTACATTTAAACTTAAGACACTCCAAACATTAAGTTTACTTTTTTTTTTTGACTTTCTTGCAGCCCACTGACTTACTTCATAGTTTCATACTTACTTAATACATCTAATTTAATATGTTTTTTTAAATAATTTAAGCGACCTTAATTCTTTAATTTCTTTATTAAGATTGTTCCATAATTTGACACCATTTACTGCAATACTCCTTTCCTTTACTTTGGTTCTAAATCTTGGTTTTTTAAAGACTTCTATTCCTTTCAATTTATAACTACTTACTCTTTTTTCAAACATATTTTGAATGTTTTAAAAAAGACACAAGTGTATACGTGCATCTGATGTAGGCACTTGTGTTGTGGGGGGTGACAGACTTTGAAGAGCTTCTCCCAGGATGCCTTCAGCCACCGGTCCACCATAGTTTTGGGTGAGGGTTAGCTCCTCTGCCTCTGTCAGAGGTGGTGGAGGTGGCCCACCACCTGTTTTTCGGGCCTCTGTCTTCTTTCTGTTGGCTTAGCAGAGCACATATGTTTTTTTGTTTTTTTTTGTAGTATTTTATTGAATGTTCGTGTACACATCGTCACATTTTAAATGACTTCAATACGTATAAAATAAAGTGTTAATCTACTAAGAGGGGTAAGCGAGAGGAGGTGTTAAAACAACATGTTAGGGGTTTAAATTACTATCTGAGGTAGCAATATTCCTTACCTTTCTGAGTGATGTTTTTATATTTCATTTTTAGCTGCCTCCCAGTCTTTTTTTTCCTCTGTTGCATTGCATTTAAATGAAAATCAAATTTTATTCTCATTTGTATCTCACAGTTAAATGTTAAGTCAATACAATATTGTGGCAAGTGGTGTGGAAAAAGGAGCTGTTCAGAGCTTTTTTGCACTCTGCCACAAGTAGGTATTGTATTATTTTTCAACCCCAACAACATGGGAAATGGTGAAAAGCATCAAATGTAATGCACTTTTCACTTATGGTGACAACAGAACACTTAACTAAACTTGACTAACCCAACTGGACTATTAAATACACTAAATCAATAACTCCAACCACACTATTAAACTAACATGAAACACAATAACAGCACTTACAACTCCCAAACCCTGTACTCCCATGATGCACTGTGGCATCGCATTTCACAGATTTAGTGACTGGCCCGGCAAATGCTACAATATAATCAAACTTACGCATTGGCTCGGGCAGCAATTTTTTCTCATGCCGTTTCTCTGTCCTTCGCTGCTGCAGCAATCTCCAACTCAATTGCCATAAAATAATTGGCTTTTTTCTCGGCTGCCATGGTGACTCGTGATATCGGGGCTCCATTGATGATGGCTTTTTAATATCGTCATGCATGTGCTTAACTCCAGGTGAACATAGAGTTGATTGAAATAACACAGATCAGCTGTTCTGGAACTGGATACTAAGAGTTAGCCATCTCAGAGTAAGTTTCCTGACCCTCCTTTCTGGAATACTCCCCAGGTTGTTTCATCGTTATTTATAGTGGGTGGGGAATCGCTGGGAGCCATGATCACTTCATGTCATTCTATCTGGAGGAAACTGAAGTTTGCTCTTTAACATCCTGCTTATTACCCTTTACAACACTGTTTGTTCCAGAACAAAATGTATGAAATGTTTGAAATTTGGTTTATGTTTATGAAGTTCCACACAGGTTAAATGTACTGCAGCAGACACAGAATATTTGGGATATTTGTTTTAGCAAGTTTTCAGGGTTTCATGCAGCAGTCTCTTAAAAATGCTATGAAAGGCATACAAGTTACATTTTGGTCATATAATGTTCATTTGCAATTGTCGTCATGTAGTTTCTCAGTGTTATTTTGACTGCAGCAACTCTCTGGTGCGCAAGGGATTATGAGATATCTCAATGGGGCAAGTTGAGGCACTTTAAAATGATATACTGCCATGTTGTTGTTCCTTCAGCTGCTCCCAGTTTTTGTTCGGGGTCGCCACAGCAGATACAACCAGATCTGCATTGGTAATTGGCACAACTTTTACGCCAGATGCCTTTCCTGACGCAACTCCAGTTTTACCTGGAGAAACACACACAGCCGCTGGTGTTCCAAAGAGGTCTCCCATCCAAGTACTAACCAGATCCTACTCTGCTTAGCTTCTGAGATCTGATGGGATCAAGCGTACACAGAGCAGAGCAGCTGCAAAATGATATACTGTCATGAAACTGAAATAAACAACAACAACAACAAAAAAAAAACATGCCAGTTTTGTTGGGAATGTTCCCATAACACCTTTCGCTAATTAGCAGTTAGCGAATTAGCGGAACTGTGCCCAACACTACCTCCGGGGGCCTTTCTGTGTGGAATTTGCATATTCTCCCTGTGTTTGCGTGGGTTTCCTCCGGGTGCTCCAGTTTCCTCCCACATCCAAAGACATGCGGGTTAGGTGGATTGGAAGATTTAAATTGACAATAGGTGTGCGTGTGGGTGTGACTGTGTTTGTTTGTCTGTTTGTGTACAGGAGGCAGCCTTGTCTGACTCCAGTCTTCACCCTAAAGCTGTCCGTGAGCTGTTCACCATGGTCCACCAGGCATGTTATTCCTTCATAGGAGTTCTTGATCAGACTGACCAGTTTAGTTGGCACTCCATAATGGCGTAGTAGCTTCCAGAGGGTTTCCTGGTCAATGCTGTCAAACGCCTTCTCATAGTTGACAAAGTTAATATACAGCGATGAATTCCACTCTAAAGACTGCTCAACAATGATGCGCACGATGGCAATCTGGTCAATACATGATCTGTTCTGGTGGAAGCCGGCCTGCTGGTCTCTGAGAGGGGGGTCAACTGCTCCTTTCATTCTCTCCAGCAGATCCTATTGAAGACCTTTCCTGGCACTGACAGAAGCATTATTCCTTTTTAGTTTGCACAGTTACTAAGGTCTCCTTTCTTGGGTAGTTTAATAAGGTAGCCCTCTTTCCAGTCTGTTGGTACTTTTTCTTCTTCCCAGATCTTCACAAAAATAACCCTATTTTTTATAAATAACCCTTAATTAACCCTATTTAAGATTGTGAAGAAAGCATCTCTATGGTTGTTTCCAGGTCTGCCTTGAGTGCTTCTGCAGGGATATTATCTGGTCCTGCCGCCTTGCTGTTCTTCAGTAGTTTGATGGCTTTCCTGATCCCCTCTTTTGTTGCCTGCTCACAGTTGATATCTAAATCTCTGACGGCTGGCTCAATTTCAGGGGGATTTGGAGAGACGGGTCTGTTCAAACGCTCTTCAAAGTGCTCTGCCCATCTGTTCAATTGTTGCTGTGTTCCCTGGACAGTGTTCCCTTCCTTGTCTTTGATTGGTCTCTCGGGTCTACTGTACTTCCCTGACAGTTTCTTTGTGATATTGTATAGCTGCTTCATGTTATTACTGACTGCTGCTTCCTCTGCTTCTTCTGCCAGGCTATCAACATAATTCTGCTCTTACACTAATCTTCACTTCTCTGTTGACTTTTGTGAAGTCTTGACTTTTGTGCTTTAGCCTTTGCTGCTCTTGTTCGGCTGTTGTTTACTACTACCTTCTTCTGCTTTCTCTCCTTTATTTTGCACAGTGTGTCTGCTGATATCCATTCCTTCTGTTGGTGTCTCTTGTGACCCACTGCTTCCTGGCAGGTTGATGTGAGTGTCTCCTTCACTTTTTGCCAGTGGGTCTCCAGACCAGCCTCTTCCTCCAGTAGTTCTTGTAGCACTTGGTATCTGTTGATGAGGGACAGCTTGAAATCTTCTCTAATCATTGGCTCTTTCAGTAGGCTGAGGTTGTACTTCTGCCTTTTTACCACCAGTTTCATCCAGTTCTTTTTCAACTTCATCTTCAGCCTGTCGACCAATATCAAATCAAATCAAATCAATTTTATTTATATAGTGCCAAATCACAACAAACAGTTGCCCCAAGGCACTTTATATTGTAAGGCAAAGCCATACAATAATTACGGAAAAACCCCAACGGTCAAAACGACCCCCTGTGAGCAAGCACTTGGCGACAGTGGGAAGGAAAAACTCCCTTTTAACAGGAAGAAACCTCCAGCAGAACCACGTTCAGGGAGGGCAGTCTTCTGCTGGGACTGGTTGGGGCTGAGGGAGAGAACCAGGAAAAAGACATGCTGTGGAAGAGAGCAGAGATCAGCCCTAACTATAAGCTTTAGCAAAAAGGAAAGTTTTAAGCCTGATCATAAAGTAGAGAGGGTGTCTGTCTCCCTGATCTGAATTGGGAGCTGGTTCCACAGGAGAGGAGCCTGAAAGCTGAAGGCTATGCCTCCCATTCTACTCTTACAAACCCTTGGAACTACAAGTAAGCCTGCAGTCTGAGAGCGAAGTGCTCTATTGGGGTGATATGGTACTATGAGGTCCCTAAGATAAGATGGGACCTGATTATTCAAAACCTTATAAGTAAGAAGAAGAATTTTAAATTCTATTCTAGAATTAACAGGAAGCCAATGGAGAGAGGCCAATATGGGTGAAATATGCTCTCTCCTTCTAGTCCCCATCAGTACTCTAGCTGCAGCATTTTGAATTAACTGAAGGCTTTTCAGGGAACTTTTAGGACAACCTGATAATAATGAATTACAATAGTCCAGCCTAGAGGAAATAAATGCATGAATTAGTTTTTCAGCATCACTCTGAGACAAGACCTTTCTAATTTTTAAGATATTGCGCAAATGCAAAAAAGCAGTCCTACCACCAACAGGTGGTGATCAGATGCAATGTCTGCTCCTCTTCTCACCCTTACATCTTGTAGGGACCTCCTGAATTTCTTGACCATACGTAGATACCTTCTGGTATCGCCTTCTGGATGTAAACTAGCCAAAATGTAACATTTACACTTGCCAGTTAGGAGAAAAAAAATACTGTGGGTTGGATAACATAATGTTGGAAAGTAGGCATGACAATGTCAATGCATCTGCTCCCACTGTCGCAAATAAAAGGTGGAGGGACCATTTTTAATCAAAGGGAGAGAAAAAAAAATGAATCTTGCACCATCAATAAAAGAGACTCTTCTTTACTAATCACTTTCATCACCCCAACAAATGTGCGCTTTATCTGGTTACTTGAATTATGACTAAACATCATTATCTAAAAATGTAACATTGCAGTGAAAATTTTTCATAGCTACATCATGTTGCGAGAATGGTCCTTGACAGTGGCCTGGCTCATTGGATATGCACAGCTGATAAAATCCACCACTGAAAAGTTATTGCACTTAATTTAGCTTGGTATACAGGGTGATTTATTTGAATGTCATTACAAAAAGGAGTGTAAAAACAGCCCAGTTTTTTTTATTTAAAATTGCTGGAGTTAAGTGGCTTTATTTATTTATTTTTGTCCTTTAGTTGCTGTTCCAAGTGCGTGGGGGGGCTGGCGCAGAGAGGGGGAGAGACAGATATTAATTTCAGCATGACAATGAAAACACAGTCTCATGACAGACAATTTTATTTGGAGTCTTTCAAATTGTTAGTGATAAATGGTTTGCTTTGCATAACTGTCTTTGTCATCAGAGTTGAAGTAGAGTGTGATTTTAATCACTATGCTTTGCCCATTGTTTTGCAGTTATGAAGCTTTTCTATTCTACTCTACAGGACAGATCTTTGTGTGGAGCATAAAATCCCCGTTACAGTTCATAATATTTCTAATCTAGCATTCTAACTGCTGTCTGCTCATCCAAAATAATAACAATGGGAGAACATAAATATAAAAAGTCTAAAATACTCTTACATGTGTAGCCATAGCAGCACAGTGGTTTAGTGGTTAGCACTGTTGCCTCAAAGCAAGATGGTTGTGGGATTGCTTCCCACCTTCTCCAGTCTGTGTGGATTTTTTATGCTCCCACTGTGTGTGTGGTTTTCCTCCAGGTTCTTCAGTTTGCTCTCACAATCAAATAATAAAAAAAAATTATTTGCAAAGTTAATTTCACAAGGGCCAAATTACTGAAGACCCTAAAAAAGCAAGTAAGCTGTGCACTTGCTCTCAATGTTCAGGCATGATGTGACTCCAAACTTCCAAATTAAGGAATATGTAGTTTAACAAGCCAGTTGCATTGAGGTGAACACAGTTTTCTGTGTGGTTACCTGTAGTGGCTTTTCAAAATGCATAATAAAAGTCATGTCTAGGACCATGCACTGGTGCCACACATCATTGTATTCACCACACTACACAGCCACCCTTGGGTCCTGGATGGCAATAATCCAGGCAGACATATGGTCCATCACTACTTACCTGCTGCAGCTAAATGAAACATAGCCCTCTCCAGCAGCTGGGGTCGTCAGCACCGAGGCACCTGCATGCTGGATCAGCCCAGATAAACACAGGACATGTCCAATATGTTGTAGCTGTGTCAAACAAGCAGTTGAGATGAGGAGAGATGAGGAGTTGAGATGAGGAGAGAGGAGGAGTTGAGATGAGTAGAGTTGGGATGAGTAGAGATGCCCCCTTACCTCCTCTTTGATTCACCAAACCACACCTCTTTCCAAACACTTCTCCCACATGTGCAGCTTGTTTTCTAATCACTACCTGCTCTATTTAAGTCCATTGTATTTGTCTCCTCACTGCTAGTTCATTGTACTTCGCTGTCTTCGTCCCAGCTCTGTTTTTGTCCTTGCCTGATTACCAGTCTGGTTTAGACATTTTTGGACCTTGCCTTTGTTGTACCCTTTGAACTCTGTAATGCCATGTTTTTGTGAACTTTGCTCATTGTATGACCATGCCCCAGCCTGTCGATTATCTGTGCCTCTGCCACGCCAACTGCCTATCTGTGTACTGCACCTTCATCTGCAATTCTTTGGATAAAGCCTTTTAACTCCTACACCTGTGTCTGTGAGTCCAGCATTTGTTTCCAGCCACCTAGTGTCTGTTATCCTGGCAATTTACCATTTTAATTGTCACTATGATAATGGCTTAAAAATAGTATACCTATATTGTGGATGAAAAATAACCTGTTAATGTCAATGAATTAATTAAAGCACTTATGACATTTCAATTTTGTAAATCTAGATTAATCACATTTTGTTCCATTTTGTTTTGATTCACTTACTTGGTTGGAAAAGAGTGTTTACTGGCGTGCAGACAGTTTTCGCTTTGAATCATTTTGTCAAACCTACACAGCAGTCAGTGTTTACAGTGCAGCAAAAAAGTATTTAGTCAATCCCTAATTGTGCAAGTTCTCCTACTTAGAAAGATGAGAGATGTCTGTAATTTTCATCATAGGTACACTTCAACTGTGAGAGACAAAATGAGAAAAAAAAAAAAATCCAGGAAATCACATTGTAGGATTTTTAAATAATTTATTTGTAAATTATGGTGGAAAATAAGTATTTGGTCACCCACAAACAAGAGAGATTTCTGGCTCTCACAGACCTGTAACTTCTTCTTTAAGATGCTCTTCTGTCCTCCACCTGTTACCTGTATTAATGGCACCTGTTGGAACACGTTATCTGTATAAAAGACACCTGTCCACAGTCTCAAACAGCCAGACTCCAAACTCTTTCAAGACCAAAGAGCTGTTGAAGGACACCAGGAAGAACATTGTAGATGTGCACCAGGCTGGGAAGAGTGAATATACAATAGTCAAGCAGGTTGGTGTGAATAAATCAACTGTGGGAGCAACTGTAAGAAAATGGAAGACATACAAGACCATTGGTAATCTCCCACTATCTGGGGCTCCACGCAAGATCTCATCCTGTGGGGTCAAAATGATCATGAGAACAGTGAGCAAAAATCCCAGAACTACATGGAGGGACCTGATGAATGACCTGCAGAGAGCTGGGACCAAAGTAACAAAGTCTACACACTACGCAGAGAGGGACTCAAATCCTGCACTGCCAGGCATGTCCCCCTGCTTAAGCCAGTACATGTCCAGGCCCATCTGAAGTTTGCCAGAGAGTATATGGATGATCCAGAAGAGGATTGGGTAAATATCATGTGGTCAGATGAAACCAAAATAGAACTTTTTAGTAGAAACTCAACTAGTCATGCTTGGAGGAAGAAGTTGCATTCCAAAAACACCATATCTACTGTGAAGCATGTGGGTGGAAACATCATGCTTTGGGGCTGTTTTTCTGCAAAGGGGACAGGGCGACTGATCGGGTTAAGGGAAGAATGAACGGGGCCACGTATCATGAGATTTTAAACCAAAAGCTCCTTCCATCAGTGAGAACATTGAAGATGCAACATGGCTGGGTCTTCCAGCATGACAATGATCCCAAACACACCTTTTGGGCAATGAAGGAGTGGCTCTGTAAAAAAGCATTTCAAAGTCCTGGACTGGCCAAGCCAGTCTCCAGACCTCAACCCCATAGAAAATTTGTGGAGGGAGTTGAAAGTCCGTGTTGCCCAATGTTGCCTCAAAACATCACTGCTCTAGAGGAGATCTGCATGGAGGAATGGGCCAAAATACCAGCTACATTGTGTGCAAACCTGGTGAAGACTTACAGGAAATGTTTGACCTCCATCATTGCCAACAAAGATTATCAAATCAAATCAAATCAAATCAATTTTATTTATATAGTGCCAAATCACAACAAACAGTTGCCCCAAGGCGCTTTATATTGTAAGGCAAGGCCATACAATAATTACGGAAAAACCCCAACGGTCAAAACGACCCCCTGTGAGCAAGCACTTGGCAACAGTGGGAAGGAAAAACTCCCTTTTAACAGGAAGAAACCTCCAGCAGAACCAGGCTCAGGGAGGGGCAGTCTTCTGCTGGGACTGGTTGGGGCTGAGGAAGAGAACCAGGAAAAAGACATGCTGTGGAGGGGAGCAGAGATCAATCACTAATGATTAAATGCAGAGTGGTGCATACAGAGCAAAAAGAGAAAGAAACACTCAGTGCATCATGGGAACCCCCAGCAGTCTAAGTCTATAGCAGCATAACTAAGGGATGGTTCAGGGTCACCTGATCCAGCCCTAACTATAAGCTTTAGAAAGCTTTACAAAGTATTGAGTTGAACTTTTGTTATTGACCAAATACTTGGGAGACATGGTTGCACTGAGCATTGTGCTGTGCATGTGTGAGTACTTCAATTTGCAGTGTATTAACTCAGTCTGTGTGTGGTTACGTAGCACGGTGTGTGCATGTAATTTTGGCCAGTTATGGACACGGAGGTGGAGAGTTTTGTGGTTAATTCCACAAGGGAGAAGCTTGATGTTTTTGTCAAAGATAATCTGCTTTTTTTTTTATTATGTCTCTCACAGTGGACATGTGCCTAAGATGAAAATTTCAGACCCCTCCATGATTTCTAAGTGGGAGAACTTGCAAAATCGCAGGGTGTTCAAATACTTATTTTCCTCACTATTGACTCATAAGTCTTTTTCACTAAATGTGATTTCAAACTTAGTTCCAGTGGGCTAAGAGAGGGGTGTTCTGAGGGCTTTGGTCGGTCCAACTGGGTGAAACAGGGGGATGTAAAGAACTCTGTTTGGCGTGATAGTGATCGGGTGTGTCATTATTGTTACAAGCGTGGGTACATTAAAGCAGATTGTGCTCTGCTAAAGTCAAGGACATCTCTTAAGCCCAAAGGAGTAGGTTTAGCTGCACCGGTGCGTAATGCTGTGGAACTCAAGGTGGAGAACATGAGCTCTGAACCGTGTGACTCGTACTTGCCTTTCATCCGTGAGGGATTTGTCTCATTGGTGGGAGATGATAAAAAGGTGCGTGTCAAAATTTTGTGTGACACAGGGAGGTTTGATTCGTTTATCCGAGCTGATGTGTTGCTGCTGTCTGAGGAGTCGGAGACAGGCACGCGGGTTCCAGTTCGAGGGATGGGTCTTAATGTGCTCTTTGTGCCTTTGTATAAAGTGTCACTTGATTGTGAACTGTTCAGTGGGGATGCAGTCTTGGCTGTTCGTCCTGCATTGCCAGTGGAGGGTGTTTCTGTCATCTTGGGCAATGGTTTGGCTGGTGCGTGGTTGTGGAAGGACATTGCTGGGTCAGTTGTACAGAAGGAGTTAGTTGTTGATTTGCTTCCTCAGATTGATGAGTGCAGTAAACATTTCCCTCAGGTGTTCACTGCATGTGCGGTTACTCGGGCTATGGCACGGAATAAGGTGACGAAGGGGAAATGTGGAAAAAATGTTCATGTACATCTGTCTGATTTTCCTGTGTCTGTCTCGCAGTGAGCTGGTGGCTGAGCGACATGCTGACGTGTCTTTGGAAGGTCTTTTTGATCAGATGCGCCCAGGGAGTGAAGTTCTGGATTGTGCATGTGGGTACTTTCTTCAGGATTCACTATTGGTGAGAAAATGGTTGCCTCACATGAGTATGGTCTGTGATCCTGTGTTTCAAATCGTGGTGCCAAGTAAATTTCGCAGTGCAGTGTTAAAAATCGCACATGATGAGTCTGGACATTCCGGGGTGACTAAAACGTATGACCGGGTCCTGAGGCAATTTTTTTTTGGCCGTGTCTAAAAAAGGACGTTTCTGCATATATTAAGACATGTCATGTGTGCCAGCTGATTGCTAAGCCTAATCAAGTGTTAAAGCCAGTTTCATTGAGTCCAACTGCAGTTGCATCTGAACCATTTGAGCATTGATAATTGATTGTGTTGGGCCTTTGCCTCGGTCAAGGTCTGGGTCATCATACTATCTCACGGTGATGTGTCAGGCTAGACGGTATCCAGCAGCTTATCCATTGCGGACAATAACTGCTAGGGCAGTGGTGCGAGCACTTAATTTATTTCTGTGTTTGGCATTCCAAAAGTCATACAGTCAGATCAGGGCAGTAACTTTACATCTCATCTGTTTGGCCAGGTCTTGAAGCAGCTCAGAGTGTGGCATAATAAAGCGACGGCCTTCCATCCTGAGTCACAAGGCGCTTTGGAATGTTTCCACCAGTCTTTGAAGCCGCTGTTGCGTGCTTATTGTACTGAGCTGGGGAGCAACTGGGAAGAAGGCTTGCCTTGGCTGATGCTGGCTGCTTGTGAGGTTACTCAAGAAAGTACTGGGTTTAGCCCAAATGAGTTGGTCTTTGCACATACAGTGAAAGGTCCTTTGGCTGTAGTGGCAGAAGGTTTAAGGCAGCCAAATCACCTAAAAATCTGATAGATTATGTTAATGGATTCAGACAGCGCTTGTATGTTGCAAGAGATTTGGTCAAGTTGAAAATGATTGCTGCACAGAATAAAATGAAGGCTCTGTTTGATAGGCGTTCAGAGGTGCGTTTGTTTTTGCCTGGTGATCAAGTGTTGGCTCTTTGTCCGGTTATCACATCACCTTTTCAAGCAAAGTTTAGTGTTCCTTACACTGTGCTTGAACAGCTTTCTGATCAAAATTATTTAATCTCAATGCCTGAATGCAGGAAAAAGCAACAAACATGTCATGGCAACTTGTTGAAACCTTATTATTCCAGAGAGGAGTTACAGCCAACGGATGATGCTGAGGCTTCAGCGGTATGTATGGCAAGTAGATCTATTGGGACGCTTGACAGATCTGGAACCTTGGACAGCTCAATGCCACTGACCGAGGGGACTGACAGTGAAGTTGTTACTTTGGACAGTGCTCTTGTACAGGGGCATCTTAAGAACTCAGACATTTTGTCAAATTTGGGTGTGTTGCTTGGTCATTTGCCTAGGTGTCATGCTGAACAGGTATGTGATTTGATAAATCCTTTTCCATGCTTGTTTTTGGATATACCGGGGCACACACATCTTACTGAGCATGATACTGATGTGGGGGATGCTGGGCCAATTAAGCAACACCTTTTCAGAATCAGTTTGGATAAACGCAAGCATCTGGATGCGGAGGTAAAATACATGTTGGAGAATGGCATTGCAGAGCCAAGTGTGTCGAGTTGGGCGTCTCCATGTATTTTGGCTCCTAAGTCAGATAATACCTCGCATTTTTGTTCTGATTTTCGTAAGCTTAATGCGGTTACAAAACCAGATTGTTTTCCTTTGCCGAGAATGGATGACTGCGTGGACCAGGGGGGTTCTGCCAAGTTTGTGAGTAAATTTGATCTCTTGAAGGGCTACTGGCAAGTGCCTTTGTCTAAGCGTGCACGTAAGGTGTATCAATCAATCAATTTTTTTTTATATAGCGCCAAATCACAACAAACAGTTGCCCCAAGGCGCTTTATATTGTAAGGCAAGGCCATACAATAATTATGTAAAACCTCAACGGTCAAAACGACCCCCTGTGAGCAAGCACTTGGCTACAGTGGGAAGGAAAAACTCCCTTTTAACAGGAAGAAATCTCCAGTAGAACCAGGCTCAGGGAGGGGCAGTCTTCTGCTGGGACTGGTTGGGGCTGAGGGAGAGAACCAGGAAAAAGACATGCTGTGGAGGGGAGCAGAGATTGATCACTAATGATTAAATGCAGAGTGGTGTATACAGAGCAAAAAGAGAAAGAAACAGTGCATCATGGGAACCCCCCAGCAGTCTACGTCTATAGCAGCATAACTAAGGGATGGTTCAGGGTCACCTGATCCAGCCCTAACTATAAGCTTTAGCAAAAAGGAAAGTTTTAAGCATAATCTTAAAAGTAGAGAGGGTGTGTGTCTCCCTGATCTGAATTGGGAGTTGGTTCCACAGGAGAGGAGCCTGAAAGCTGAAGGCTCTGCCTCCCATTCTACTCTTACAAACCCTAGGAACTACAAGTAAGCCTGCAGTCTGAGAGCGAAGCGCTCTATTGGGGTGATATGGTACTATGAGGTCCCTAAGATAAGATGGGACCTGATTATTCAAAACCTTATAAGTAAGAAGAAGAATTTTAAATTCTATTCTAGAATTAACAGGAAGCCAATGAAGAGAGGCCAATATGGGTGAGATATGCTCTCTCCTTCTAGTCCCCGTTAGTACTCTAGCTGCAGTATTTTGAATTAACTGAAGGCTTTTTAGGGAACTTTTAGGACAACCTGATAATAATGAATTACAATAGTCCAGCCTAGAGGAAATAAATGCATGAATTAGTTTTTCAGCATCACTCTGAGACAAGACCTTTCTAATTTTAGAGATATTGCGTAAATGCAAAAAAGCAGTCCTACATATTTGTTTAATATGCGGTTTGAATGACATATCCTGATCAAGTATAAAGTGAATAAAATTGGTCCTAGCACAGAACCTTGTGGAACTCCATAATTAACTTTAGTCTGTGAAGAAGATTCCCCATTTACATGAACAAATTGTAATCTATTAGACAAATATGATTCAAACCACCGTAGCGCAGTGCCTTTAATACCTATGGCATGCTCTAATCTCTGTAATAAAA
The DNA here is from genome assembly GCF_902500255.1 of Thalassophryne amazonica. Lineage (NCBI taxonomy): Eukaryota > Metazoa > Chordata > Actinopteri > Batrachoidiformes > Batrachoididae > Thalassophryne > Thalassophryne amazonica. The sequence goes on along the minus strand of NC_047103.1, from coordinate 97,199,362 downwards.
TTTTATGGTCAACAGTATCAAAAGCAGCACTGAGGTCTAACAGAACAAGCACAGAGATGAGTCCACTGTCCGAGGCCATAAGAAGATCATTTGCAACCTTCACTAATGCTGTTTCTGTACTATGATGAATTCTAAAACCTGACTGAAACTCTTCAAATAGACCATTCCTCTGCATATGATCAGTTAGCTGTTTTACAACTACCCTTTCAAGAATTTTTGAGAGAAAAGGAAGGCTGGAGATTGGCCTATAATTAGCTAAGATAGCTGGGTCAAGTGATGGCTTTTTAAGTAATGGTTTAATTACTGCCACCTTAAAAGCCTGTGGTACATAGCCAACTAACAAAGATAGATTGATCATATTTAAGATCGAAGCATTAAATAATGGTAGGGCTTCCTTGAGCAGCCTGGTAGGAATGGGGTCTAATAAACATGTTGATGGTTTGGATGAAGTAACTAATGAAAATAACTCAGACAGGACAATCGGAGAGAAAGAGTCTAACCAAATACCGGCATCACTGAAAGCAGCCAAAGATAACGATACGTCTTTGGGATGGTTATGAGTAATTTTTTTCTCTAATAGTTAAAATTTTGTTAGCAAAGAAAGTCATGAAGTCATTACTAGTTAAAGTTAATGGAATACTCAGCTCAATAGAGCTCTGACTCTTTGTCAGCCTGGCTACAGTGCTGAAAAGAAACCTGGGGTTGTTCTTATTTTCTTCAATTAGTGATGAGTAGAAAGATGTCCTAGCTTTACGGAGGGCTTTTTTATAGAGCAACAGACTCTTTTTCCAGGCTAAGTGAAGATCTTCTAAATTAGTGAGACGCCATTTCCTCTCCAACTTATGGGTTATCTGCTTTAAGCTACGAGTTTGTGAGTTATACCACGGAGTCAGGCACTTCTGATTTAAAGCTCTCTTTTTCAGAGGAGCTACAGCATCCAAAGATGTCTTCAATGAGGATGTAAAACTATTGACGAGATACTCTATCTCACTTACAGAGTTTAGGTAGCTACTCTGCACTGTGTTGGTATATGGCATTAGAGAACATAAAGAAGGAATCATATCCTTAAACCTAGTTACAGCGCTTTCTGAAAGACTTCTAGTGTAATGAAACTTATTCCCCACTGCTGGGTAGTCCATCAGAGTAAATGTAAATGTTATTAAGAAATGATCAGACAGAAGGGAGTTTTCAGGGAATACTATTAAGTCTTCGATTTCCATACCATAAGTCAGAACAAGATCTAAGATATGATTAAAGTGGTGGGTGGACTCATTTACATTTTGAGCAAAGCCAATAGAGTCTAATAATATATTAAATGCAGTGTTGAGGCTGTCATTCTCAGCATCTGTGTGGATGTTAAAATTGCCCACTATAATTATCTTATCTGAGCTAAGCACTAAGTCAGACAAAAGGTCTGAAAATTCACAGAGAAACTCACAGTAACAACCAGGTGGACGATAGATAATAACAAATAAAACTGGTTTTTGGGACTTCCAATTTGGATGGACAAGACTAAGAGTCAAGCTTTCAAATGAATTAAAGCTCTGTCTGGGTTTTTGATTAATTAATAAGCTGGAATGGAAGATTGCTGCTAATCCTCCGCCTCGGCCCGTGCTACGAGCATTCTGACAGTTAGTGTGACTCGGGGGTGTTGACTCATTTAAACTAACATATTCATCCTGCTGTAACCAGGTTTCTGTAAGGCAGAATAAATCAATATGTTGATCAATTATTATATCATTTACCAACAGGGACTTAGAAGAGAGAGACCTAATGTTTAATAGACCACATTTAACTGTTTTAGTCTGTGGTGCAGTTGAAGGTGCTATATTATTTTTTCTTTTTGAATTTTTATGCTTAAATAGATTTTTGCTGGTTATTGGTGGTCTGGGAGCAGACACCGTCTCTACGGGGATGGGGTGATGAGGGGATGGCAGGGGGAGAGAAGCTGCAGAGAGGTGTGTAAGACTACAATTCTGCTTCCTGGTCCCAACCCTGGATAGTCACGGTTTGGAGGATTTAAGAAAATTGGCCAGATTTCTAGAAATGAGAGCTGCTCCATCCAAAGTGGGATGGATGCCGTCTCTCCTAACAAGACCAGGTTTTCCCCAGAAGCTTTGCCAATTATCTATGAAGCCCACCTCATTTTTTGGACACCACTCAGACAGCCAGCAATTCAAGGAGAACATGCGGCTAAACATGTCACTCCCGGTCCGATTGGGGAGGGGCCCAGAGAAAACTACAGAGTCCGACATTGTTTTTGCAAAGTTACACACGATTCAGTGTTAATTTTAGTGACCTCCGATTGACGTAACCGGGTGTCATTACTGCCGACGTGAATTACAATCTTACCAAATTTACGCTTAGCCTTAGCCAGCAGTTTCAAATTTCCTTCAGTGTCGCCTGCTGTGGCCCCCGGAAGACAATTGACTATGGTTGCTGGTGTCGCTAACTTCACATTTCTCAAAACAGAGTCGCCAATAACCAGTGTTTGATCCTCGGCGGGTGTGTCGTCAAGTGGGGAAAAATGGTTAGAAATGTGAACGGGTTGGTGGTGTACACGGGGCTTCTGTTTAGAACTACGCTTCCTCCTCACAGTCACCCAGTCGGCCTGCTTTCCCGGCTGCTCGGGATCTGCCAGAGAGGAACTAACAGCGACTAATCTACCTTGGTCCGCACCGACTACAGGGGCCTGGCTAGCTGTTGAATTTTCCACGGTGCGGAGCCGATTCTCCAATTCGCCCAGCCTGGCCTCCAAAGCTACGAATAAGCTACACTTATTACAAGTACCGTTACTGCTAAAGGAGGCCGAGGAATAACTAAACATTTCACACCCAGAGCAGAAAAGTGCGGGAGAGACAGGAGAAGCCACCATACTAAATCGGCTAAGAGCTAGTAGCTGCGCTAAGCTAGCGGATTCCTAAAAACACGCAAAGTGAATAATGTGTAAATAATTTAGAGGTGATTCAGCAGAAGGAGTGCTTTAGTTAAGGCACGTGAAGATTACACTGGGAAACAAATCGTTATCTAGATAACTAGATCAATCTAACTGCGCAGATTAAACACCTAACAGATACAGCAAAACACCGCTGTGCTCCGGAACAGGAAGTGATACAATACCGCAGTGAGAGCCAACCACCAGTAGAGGCAAGCGAAAGCCTAGTAGTCTAGAAAGTAGTCTAGGCAATCACCCAGTAGTCTAGGCAATCACCCGTATGTGTATGCATTTATTACTCCATCAGGCTTGTTTTCTTACACCGTTTGGACTTAGAAATGAGCCGACTCCGTTGCAGTGGTTGATGAATGCTGTTGTGGGCGATATGTCTGGTTGTGCGGTGTATCTGGATGATGTGGTGGTTTATTCTGACACCTGGGAAGAGCATTTGGAGCGCATGGAGGAGCTTTTCACTCCTCTGGCAGGAGCGAGGCTGACTGTCAGTCTTACAAAATGTGAGTTTGCAAGGGCAACTGTTACCTACTTGCCTACTTGGGTCGTTTAGTTGGTAAGTTCGCCCTGTTGTAGCTAAAATTCAAGCAGTGGAGGAATTTCCGGTTCCCAGTACTAAAAGAGACCTTATGCATTTTCTTGGACTGGTCATTATTATCGTTGTTTCTGTAAGAACTTTTCCTCAGTGGTTGCGCCGTTAACCAACTTGTTGCGCAAAGATGCAAAATTTGTCTGGTCTATTCCTTGTCAGCAGGCATTTGAGAGTGTGAAGAAGCTCCTCTGTGCAGATCCGGTGTTGGCTGCCCCACGTTTAAATGAACCATTTCAGTTGTACGTGGACGCAAGTCATGTGGGGGCTGGATCGGTCCTGATGCAGTTGGATAGTTCAGGTGTGGATAGACCTGTTAGCTATTTTTCAAAGAAATTTGATAAACATCAGCTAAATTACTCAACTGTGGAAAAAGAGACACTTGTGTTAATTTTGGCCTTGAAGCACTTTGAGGTGTATTTTGGTGGTGGGGCAAAAATTACTGTATATACCTATCATAATCCACTCACGTTTTTGGCCTCAGTTAAAGTGCCTAACTTGTGTTTGGTTTGTTGGTCCTTGTACCTTCAGGCATATAATCTGGACATAAAATATATTAAGGGAAAAGAAAATCTGGTAGCAGATGCCTTGTCACGTGTCCTGGTTTAAGTACCACATTTCATTTTTCCTGGTAGGACCTGTGTTTTATGGTTGGGGAGTGATGGCCCCTGCGGTCTTAGTGTATTTGTGTGTTGTTTAATGTGTCTGTTGTGTGTCTTGAGGTCTCGGCCACCTGGGAGGCGCTGATTAGACTTCCTGTTAGGGGAGCTATAAAAGGAGGGAGTTTCTGCTTTCTCTCTCTCGCTCTGCTTTTGGCTCCTCCTCTCTTTCTATCTCTCCTGGATTGCAGGTTGGGGACCGGCTGCATCTGATTCTGATCTTGGTCCTGGTTCTGCTGCTTGTCTGGGTTCGTCTCACCACGTCCGTTCATTCTTTTATTTTATCTTCTTATTTTATAATAAAGTTCCCGTAAGGGTTTTTAAAAGACTGCGCTTCCGTGTGGGCCTCAGTTTGCCTTTGAGCTGGGCCGTAACATGAACACATCACCATTTTCTCAGTAAATATATTTGTAATACCCTCGTCACACTAGAGCACAAATTACAAGAATGCCGTATGAATTGACATTCGAACAACACGTGCAATTTGTGCTGCATTCTAACTGTAATCAAACAGCTCGTACAGGATTCCCACAGCAGTCGCCACATTTGTGTGTGGCTCGTGATGGACAACATATGAATGGAGGTGGAGTCAGTCATACTGGAGTCGTACTACCGTAGGAATGCACAGTTGAACATCAGTCATGCAAGTCGACCTACAGTCAAACTGCATTCAACCTGCAGCACAGCTTGCATGAATGCTGTGCAAATTGAAATTTGAACATTTACCCAATTTGTGCTGCATACCAGCTACATTCAATTTCCCCTGACAGCATTCATGTGGCACTTAGGGAAATACACCAAACTGGCAAACCAGCATGAACGTAGAGAACAGGCACACTATTGTCGTGCTGCAGTCGAACTGGGGAATATTTAAATGCTGGTCGTACTGCTGTGTGACTGCGAACCCAAATAGCAGTCAAAATGGCTTATAAAATGGCAACCCACCAGCAATCAGAGCAGTCTGTCACCAGCAATCTCTTTGGCATGTCCCGATTGTGCCCCGCATGAGCTGACATTCTTGATAAAACTCTGCCAGGATGATGAAGATGAAATGAGGGTGGACATGAGGGTGGAGGGGAGGTGATGGTCTAGTGGTTAAGGTGTTTGGCTTGAGACCAGAAGATCCTGGGTTCAAATCCCCGCCTGACTGGAAAATCACTAAGGGCCCTTGGGCAAGGTCTTTAATCCCCTATTGCTCCCGATGTGTAGTGAGTGCCTTGTTTGGCAGCACCCTGACATCGGGGTGAATGTGAGGCATAATTGTAAAGCGTTTTGAGCGTCTGATGCGGATGGAAAAGTGCCATATAAATTTTATTGCACATAATCTACAGTAATTTCTGAATTGATTTGTTTTGGTTTCTTTGCATCAGTTGATTACTTGGGTTGTTACCAACATCTGATGAAAATGCCATGACAGTAGGACCTTTAGAAGTATATTTATTGAGAAAAATTGTGATGTGTTCAATAATTATTTTACCCGCTGTACGTGAGGAATGAAAAACAGCCTTGTTAATATTTTGTGTTGATTCACATATAGTAAGTGAAACACCTCTTTCATGTCTTAGGGCCCTTTCACACATAACACGAAAGACGCAGAAACCGGAAGACAGTCCGCAAACCAAAAACGAAATGAGGAACCGTGAAAGATTCCACCTGTTGGGAGGAACAGATGTTCGGACAGGCGTGCATGTTTCACGCGCAGAAACACAGTGTGAGCATGTGGAAAATCGCGCACACAGCAGTGGGGGAAAAAACCCCACCACAACTTATAACACTTAATTCCTGTTGTAAAGAGCGGATTTAGCCAACACCTCCCGAGAGGGGGATCAAATGAGCACACGCAGGGCATTCGCTGTCTTTCGGCCGCTTGTGTGCACGAATGTTGTGGCGATACGTGTTTGATATGTTTGAGGCGGCTTCGATTTTTCATGAATGGCATGCAATTTCTCCTTCGTGTGCTAGTCGGCTTCAATCGTGTTATGTGTGAAAGGGCCCTTACAAAGTAACTTGCTTTATGCCTGTGGAGTCCAGGGTATAATTGGCCAATTGTTATGACTTTTTTGGCTGTTTTTGACTACAAAATGCTTACGACCGGACCTTTTTATTTTTTTCAAAAACCTGATGGATTTGAATCATGTGTGCTTGCATGAGCCAACCTTGAACCTTTGTGCGCATGCATGAATTTTTTAACACCTGTCGATTGCATCATTTGCTTGTAAGCAGCCTTTGTGTGAGGATGGGTGTAGTCTCTCGTCATTTTTTCTTTGCAAGGAAATGGCGGAACGACTGGAGCAGCGCGACTGCATCAAATTTTACCAGAAACTGGGCGACAGCCAGGTGGAAACCATTCGGATTATTCAGACGGCTTTCGGTGACGATCCTATGGGCATCACATAGATTAAGGAGCGGTACAACTGGTTTAAAGATGGCCGCACAACGGTGGAGAGCGCGCCGTGCTCTGGGTGGCCATCAACATGCTGAAATGACCAGATCATTCCAAAGTGAACGCTGTGGTGATGTGGGACCATCGTGTGACTATCCGAGAAATTGCGGAAGAGGTGGAAATCAGCACTTTTTCGGCACAATCCACTGTGACAGAAGATTTTGCCATGAAAAGAGTTGCAGCGAAATTCATGACGATGGCTTCGGCACGAAGCTGCTGGCGGAACAAAAGCACCACCGTGTTGAAGTCTCACAGGACATGTGACATGCTCACCTCTTCCACAATTTCTCGGATAGTCACACGGCTGAAAAGCCACGAAAGCCGTCTGAATCTTCCGAATGGTGGAATGATGGTGGAATGGTGGAATGATTGGGTACAAAAGGAGCATCCCCAAAAAGCTCAGCTGTTCACAAGAGTGCAGGTACTACACTGGCCTGCCTGCAGTCCAGATCTGTCGCCCATTGAAAATGTGTGGTGCATTATGAAGCGCAAAATACGACAATGGAGAACCCGGACTTTGAACTGAAGTCGTACATCAAGCAAGAATGGGAAAGAATTCCACCTACAAAGCTTCAACAATTAGTGTCCTCAGTTCCCAAAGGTTTATTGAGTGTTGTTACCAGGAAAAGTGATGTAACACAGTGGTAGACACCCCTGTCCCAGCTTTTTTGAAACGTGTTGCAGGCATCCATTTCAAAATAAGCAAGTATTTGCACAAAACAAAAAAGTTTATCAGTTTGAACATTAAATACCTTGTCTCTGTGGTGTATTCAATTGAATATAGGTTGAAAAGGTTTTGCAAATCATTGTATTCTGTTTTTATTTACATTTCACACAACGTCCCAACTTCATTGGAATTGGGGTTGTATCAGCCCAGTCTCACCTTTGTTTTTTTTTCGTGCTCCCGTCACAAAATGAGTAAAATGTTTTGTTTTGTTTTTGTTTTAACTCACAATAACTAACCCAACTCCTACCCATAACCATAACCTAACCCTACTCCTTCCCCCAACCCTAACCATAACCACCCCGACCACCCTGCTTCACTTTTAATTTCGTACAGCCATCACAGAATTAATTAGAAAGAATTTGTGCTGCTGTGATGAAAATGAGGTGCTTTTCATCACAATATCACAAACCAATAGATTAATGTATATTTCGTGCTGCTGAATTGCTATATAATAATGTCATAGAGACATTCCACATCCATGTGCAAAGCAGCAATAAAACAGCTGACGTGGGTTAAAACGGCTGCAGTAGCTGTTAAAACAGCACAGCAGGCATTTTAACCCACATGTCAGCTATTTAATTGCCTTTGTACATGGATGTAAGATAGGATCAGATTTAATAGATGTGATCACATCTGTGCAGTCATACGTGATCACATCTGTGACATTTCACATCATGCACAAAGCCTCAATTAACAGTTAAGCTGTGCACAGCCTGCTGTGCACACACATCCAGATCCAAATTCCCACAGTAATATAAAAATTTTACTTTCATTCACCAACAAAAAGCAAGACAAAATAAATAAATAAATAAATAAATAAAATGCTGACCTAGTTGTAAAGACTTCCAAATAATATATCCACAACATCAAAAAAGTCTCCCCACACACATTGCAAGCACATGTGCATGATCACCAGCCAAGGGATTAAAGGTCCACTAGTCTTCATACAGATGGACAGCCAGAGAATATTTTCAAGTTCCACTTGTCATCAGGTACAGATGGCCGGCTAGAGAATGTATAGGTCCATTTGCTCTCAGGTTCTGATAATGTCTGATTGCAAGACTGCGATCAGCTCAACTTCTGCCACAATTGTGGCACATTAGGTAGAAAGTACATTATCTCCTGAAAATGTTTCCAATAAAAGTATTTTTTTCCAATATGAGACATACATCTGTGTGTCCAGGCAGCCTGTAAAAACAACATGGTGGAGACAGTCCACGTCCATCATGTTCACAGCAGCAGTAAACCACCAAATCTGACAGACTCAGGGTGAAGTGTGTCATCTCCCGTCTGTAAATCCTCTGTAAATCCGAGCCAACACTTTCGAACGAGAGCTCAGAAGCTTTGTTTTCGGATGAAGCGGGATTGTTTCCTTCTGTCTATCAGTCATCGGGATATGTCTGCTCATTATAAAATGCACGTCACACGCCGAAAAATGCTGAGAATTGCTAATGCTCAGAGTGAGAGGAATAAAATATATCAGTGACCACTAATTATTAGTGCATGTGGGTGGAGAGACTTAAGTCTGGGTCCCACCGAATAATGAAGGATGAAGAAGGAGCCACGCAGCATGTTTTCTTTGCTACGAGAGGGTTTCTTCAACTATCGTGGGAGTTTCGTGGCTCTGAGTGGCTCTTAGAGGCATTATCTTCAGTTAACGAGGCTCCTCTCTGAGTGTGGCGCTAATTTCAAGAAGTTCAAAATTTAGCAACAACAGCGTGGTGCAGTTTGTGTACGAGTTACTGCGATGGCTTAGAGGCATTTGCGTGGTGCTTACGAGTCTACTAAAAGCCCATTATCCGTGCGCCTGGCAGTTATGCAGGACCTGAGAGGCTATTTTTGGAGCGGCTCTCCTCTTGCGCATACAATTCCACCTGCTCTGTGCGCTGGACTCTATATAAAATAATTATTTTGTAGTGGATTATTCATTTTCTGCCAAACCTTGGATGCTGAAAACATGTCTAATCACTTCTGGAATCACAGAGGAATGTTTCATCTGGATGCTTTTTTCCTCTTTCCTGCTCCATGTGGAATGTATTTTGAACAGCTTAAGGTAACTGTTTTTAATGTTTTTTATAGCTTGATAAAACAGTTCCTAGCTGTAAAAGTCTTTCTGTTGTATGTTGATGTCTGTTGTATGTAAAAGTATGTTGATTTAATATGTTGTTAATGGATCACATGAGCTCCGCTGTGTGTGCGCACTGACACACTGAGGCAGTGACTCACCATTATGCTTCAAACGAGCATTTAGGCAGAACGCCAGGTCACAAAAGAGTGATTTTTCAGTCAATATTGGACAAACACAAAGTTAAAATTTGGGTGACTGCATGAAAGTGGATGTGTGTTCAAAGCCATGGCAGAAGCTGTGTGGCAACACAGGAGGAGAGCACGCAAAGACTGATTTTGAAGACATAACACAAAGTTAAAAGTTGTAACATGGTGATGTAAGTTGCGGAAGAAATAAAGAAATATATATATATATAATTTTTTTTTTTTGAAAATGATCCACAGGTGTATATAATAAAGCAGCCACCTCATTCTGTATGCAGAACAGCACCGTGTGCAAAAGAGCGCTTTTACAGAAATAAACGGACAAACACAAAATTAAAAGTGATCACAGTGTAAAAATGACTGTGTTTAAAGTCAGGCAAAAATAAAGCCAGCAAGCCACGGATGGATTTTAAGCCAATGAGACTGAGCACAGAGGCGGCTGTCCATGAATGGAACAGTGGCGCGCGCGCAAAAGAGTGATTTTGCAGAAATAAACGGACGAACACAAAGTTTATAGAGGGATTATGGTGTGTGTGCCGCAGAAGAAATAAAGCCAGCGAGCCGCGGAGCCAGCGAGGAGCACAGAGGCGGCTCTTCGAATAATCCCTGACACGCCCATGAGTGGCTCATTATTCATCTTTCATTATTCGTTGGGACCCAGGCTTTACAATCATGACTACTTTTATGTTGTCTTGCTAATAGACAAAACCGGTCTTTTGTGATCCCATTGGTGAGCGGCAGTGCCATGACTCAGCGCATTTTTGCCTCTACTGGTGGTTGGCTCTCACTGCGGTATTGTATCACTTCCTGTTCTGGAGCTCAGTGGTGCTTTGCTGTATCTGTTAGCTGTTTAATCTGCTTAGTTAGATTGATCTAGATAATTATATAACGATTTGTTTCACAGTGTAATCTTCATGTGCCTTAATTAAAGCACTCCCTCTGCTGAATCACCACTAAATTATTTACACATTATTCATTTTGTGTGTTTTTAGGAATCTGCTAGCTTAGCGCAGTTACTAGCTCTTAGCCGGTTTAGCATGGTGGCTTCTCCTGTCTCTCCCGCACTTTTCTGCTCTGGGTGTGAAATGTTTCGTTATTCCTCGGCCTCCTTTAGCAGTAATGGCACTTGTAATAAGTGTAGCTTATTCGTAGATTTGGAGGCCAAGCTGGGTGAATTGGAGACTCAGCTCCGCACCATGGAAAATCCTACAGCTAGCCAGGCCCCTGTTGTTGGTGCGGACCAAGGTAGTTTAGCCGCCATTAGCTGTCCCCCAGCAGATCCCGAGCAGCCGGGAAAGCAGGCCGGCTGGGTGACTGTGAGGAGGAAGCATAGTCCTAATCAGAAGCCCCCTGTACACCACCAACTCGTTCACATCTCTAACCGTTTTTCCCCACTCAGCGACACAACCGCCGAGGAACAAACTCTGGTTATTCGACTCTGTTTTGAGAAATGTGAAGTTAGCGACACCAGCAACCATAGTCAAATGTCTTACAGGGGCCAGAGCAGGCGACACTGAAGGAAATTTGAAACTGCTGGCTAAGGCTAAGCGTAAATTTGGTAAGACTGTAATTCACGTCGGCAGTAATGACACCCGGTTACGCCAATCGGAGGTCACTAAAATTAACATTGAATCGATGTGTAACTTTGCAAAAACAATTTCGGACTCTGTAGTTTTTTCTGGGCCCCTCCCCAATCGGACCGGGAGTGACATGTTTAGCCGCATGTTCTCCTTGAACTGCTGGCTGTCTGATTGGTGTCCAAAAAATGAGGTGGGCTTCATAGACAATTGGCAAAGCTTCTGGGGAAAACCTGGTCTTGTTAGGAGAGACGGCATCCATCCCACTTTGGATGGAGCAGCTCTCATTTCTAGAAATCTGACCAATTTTATTAAACCCTCCAAACCGTGACTATCCAGGGTTGGGACCAGGAAGCAGAGTTGTAGTCTTATACACCTCTCTGCAGCTTCTCTCCCCCTGCCATCCCCCCAATACACCATCCCCGTAGAGACGGTGCCTGCTCCCAGACCACCAACAACCAGTAAAAATCTATTTAAGCATAAAAAATCAAAAAGAAAAAATAATATAGCACCTTCAACTGCACCACAGACTAAAACAGTTAAATGTGGTTTATTAAACATTAGGTCTCTCTCTTCTAAGTCCCTGTTAGTAAATGATATAATAATTGATCAACATATTGATTTATTTTGCCTTACAGAAACCTGGTTACAGTAGGATGAATATGTTAGTTTAAATGAGTCAACACCCCCGATTCACATTAACTGTCAGAATGCTCGTAGCACAGGCCGAGGCGGAGGATTAGCAGCAATCTTCCACTCCAGCTTATTAAGTAATCAAAAACCCAGACAGAGCTTTAATTTATTTGAAAGCTTGACTCTTAGTCTTGTCCATCCAAATTGGAAGATCCAAAAACCAGTTTTATTTGTTGTTATCTATCGTCCACCTGGTCGTTACTGTGAGTTTCTCTGTGAATTTTCAGACCTTTTGTCTGACTTAGTGCTTAGCTCAGATAAGATAATTATAGTGGGTGATTTTAACATCCACATTGATGCTGAGAATGACAGCCTCAACACTGCATTTAATCTATATACTTCCTCCAAACCATCAACATGTCTATTAGACCCCATTCCTACCAGGCTGCTCAAGGAAGCCCTACCATTAATTAATGCTTCGATCTTAAATATGATCAATATATCTTTATTAGTTGGCTATGTACCAGAGGCTTTTAAGGTGGCAGTAATTAAACCATTACTTAAAAAGCCATCACTTGACACAGCTATCTTAGCTAATTGTAGGCTAATCTCCAACCTTACTTTTCTCTCAAAAATTCTTGAAAGGGTAGTTGTAAAACAGCTAACTGATCATTTGCAGAGGAATGGTCTATTTGAAGAGTTTCAGTCAGGTTTTAGAATTCATCATAGTACAGAAACAGCATTAGTGAAGGTTACAAATGATCTTCTTATGGCCTCAGACAGTGGACTCATCTCTGTGCTTGTCCTGTTAAACCTCAGTGCTGCTTTTGATACTGTTGACCATAAAATTTTATTACAGAGATTAGAGCATGCCATAGGTATTAAAGGCACTGCGCTGCAGTGGTTTGAATCATATTTATCTAATAGATTACAATTTGTTCATGTAAATGGGGAGGCTTCTTCACAGACTAAGGTTAATTATGGAGTTCCACAAGGTTCTGTCCTAGGACCAATTTTATTCACTTTGTACATGCTTCCCTTAGGCAGTATTGTTAGAAAGCATTGCTTAAATTTTCATTGTTACGCAAATGATACCCAGCTTTATCTATCCATGAAGCCAGAGGACACACACCAATTAGTTAAACTGCAGGAATGTCTTACAGACAGAAAGACATGGATGACCTCTGCTTTTAAATTCAGATCAAACTGAAGTTATTGTACTTGGCCCCACAAATCTTAGAAACATGGTGTCTAACCAGATCCTTACTCTGGATGGCATTACCCTGACCTCTAGTAATACTGTGAGAAATCTTGGAGTCATTTTTGATCAGGATATGTCCTTCAATGCACATATTAAGCAAATATGTAGGACTGCTTTTTTGCATTTGCACAATATTTCTAAAATTAGAAAGGTCTTGTCTCAGAGTGATGCTGAAAAACTAATTCATGCATTTATTTCCTCTAGGCTGGACTATTGTAATTCATTATTATCAGGTTGTCCTAAAAGTTCCCTTATAAGGTTTTGAATAATCAGGTCCCATCTTATCTTAGGGACCTCATAGTATGACCCCAACAGAGCGCTTCGCTCTCAGACTGCAGGCTTACTTGTAGTTCCTAGGGTTTTTAGGAGTAGAATGGGAGGCAGAGCCTTCAGCTTTCAGGCTCCTCTCCTGTGGAACCAGCTCCCAATTCGGATCAGGGAGACAGACACCCTCTCTTCTTTTAAGATTAGGCTTAAAACTTTCCTTTTTGCTAAAGCTTATAGTTAGGGCTGGATCAGGTGACCCTGAACCATCCCTTAGTTATGCTGCTATAGACTTAGACTGCTGGGGGGTTCCCATGATGCACTAAGTGTTTCTTTCTCTTTTTGCTCTGTATGCACCACTCTGCATTTAATCATTAGTGACTGATCTCTGCTCTCTTCCACAGCATGTCTTTTTCCTGATACTCTCCCCTCAGCCCCAACCAGTCCCAGCAGAAGACTGCCCCTCCCTGAGCCTGGTTCTGCTGGAGGTTTCTTCCTGTTAAAATTGAGTTTTTCCTTCCTACTGTCGCCAAGTGCTTGCTCACAGGGGGTCGTTTTGACCATTGGGGTTTTTCTGTAATTATTGTATGGCTTTTTCCTTACAATATAAAGCGCCTTGGGGCAACTGTTTGTTGTGATTTGGCACTATATCAGTAAAATTTATTTGATTTGATTTAATAGAGACGTTAAAAAATGTGACATGTCCTTTAAAAAAAAGTGACTACTGAAAACTGAAGTTATATTTTCAGCCCAGTCTCTTTTTTTTTTTTTTTTTTTTTTTTGTCCTCCCATTACGAAATGAGTCAAATTTTTGTGATAGGGTTTTTTTTTAACTCACTATTACTAACCCTACTCATACTCCCCAACCCTAACCTTATCTATAACCTAATCCTACTCCTTCCCCCGACCATCACCACCCCCGACCCCCCCACTTCACTTTTTAATTTTGTGCAGCCATCGTGGAATCAATTAGAATTAATTTGTGCTGCTGTGACGAAAATGAGGTGCTTTTCATCACAGTATCACGAACCAATAGATTAATGTATATTTCATGCTGCTGAAGCATGACTTGCCGTGATATTTCAAGAAAATCCACTATTAAAATGCTAATTAATAAACTAACAAATGGTAAAACAGTATTTTAAAGTACTTAAGTTTTTAAAAGACAGGTTTTTTTTTTTTTTGGTTTTTTTTTGGCTTTTTGCTTAATGATTTGCTCAAAGGTTCTTAAATTAAAGGTGCAAACCAATCCATATTGAAATACACATAAAGTACAGATGTGCAGTGAACTGAATATACCCCAGGTGGACTCCAATAAGAGCTGAAAAAACATCTCAAGGATGATCAGTGGAAACAGGATGCCTCTGAACTAAATTCTGAATTTCATATATATATATAGGGGTGCACATAACTGGTACTCATTGGGCTCATGTGTGCTAAAAATCATTGATGTGCAGCAGAGGGAAACACTTTTCCTACAATCTGTCATTGCTTACCTTTAATAAAGCGCTTCTCTCATGTTTTCTGCTGCACATCATTTATTTATAGCATGCACAAGCACCATGAGTACCAGTTATGTGCATGCCTATCTACACTTTTGGTTTTGCTCCCATTTTGTATGAGATGAACTCAAAGACCTAAAACTTTTTCCACATACACAATATCACCATTTCCCTCAAATATTGTTCACAAACCAGTCTAAATCTGTGATAGTGAGCACTTCTCCTTTGCTGAGATAATCCATCCCACCTCACAGGTGTGCCATATCAAGATGCTGATTAGACTCCATGATTAGTGCACAGGTGTGCCTTAGACTGTCCCCAATAAAAGGCCACTCTGAAAGGTGCAGTTTTATCACACAGCACAATGCCACAGATGTCGCAAGATTTGAGGGAGCGTGCAATTGGCATGCTGACAGCAGGAATGTCAACCAGAGCTGTTGCTCGTGTATTGAATGTTCATTTCTCTACCATAAGCCGTCTCCAAAGGCATTTCAGAGAATTTGGCAGTACGTCCAACCAGCCTCACAACCGCAGACCACGTGTAACCACACCAGCCCAGGACCTCCACATCCAGCATGTTCACCTCCAAGATCGTCTGAGACCAGCCACTCGGACAGCTGCTGAAACAATCGGTTTGCATAACCAAGGAATTTCTGCACAAACTGTCAGAAACCATCTCAGGGAAGCTCATCTGCATGCTCGTCGTCCTCATCGGGGTCTCGACCTGACTCCAGTTCGTCGTCGTAGCCGACTTGAGTGGGCAAATGCTCACATTCGCTGGCGTTTGGCACGTTGGAGAGGTGTTCTCTTCACGGGTGAATCCCGGTTCACACTGTTCAGGGCAGATGGCAGACAGCGTGTGTGGCGTCGTGTGGGTGAGCGGTTTTCTGATGTCAATGTTGTGGATCGAGTGGCCCATGGTGGTGGTGGGGTTATGGTATGGGCAGGCGTCTGTTATGGATGAAGAACACAGGTGCATTTTATTGATGGCATTTTGAATGCACAGAGATACCATGACGAGATCCTGAGGCCCACTGTTGTGCCATCCAAGAACATCACCTCATGTTGCAGCAGGATAATGCACGGCCCCATGTTGCAAGGATCTGTACACAATTCTTGGAAGCTGAAAATGTCCCAGTTCTTGCATGGCCGGCATACTCACCGGACATGTCACCCATTGAGCATGTTTGGGATGCTCTGGACCGGCGTATACGACAGCGTGTACCAGTTCCTGCCAATATCCAGCAACTTCGCACAGCCATTGAAGAGGAGTGGACCAACATTCCACAGGCTACAATTGACAACCTGATTAACTCTATGCGAAGGAGATGTGTTGCACTGCATGAGGCAAATGGTGGTCACACCAGATACTGACTGGTATCCCCCCCCAATAAAACAAACTGCACCTTTCAGAGTGGCCTTTTATTGTGGACAGTCTAAGGCACACCTGTGCACTAATCATGGTGTCTAATCAGCATCTTGATATGGCACACCTGTGAGGTGGGATGGATTATCTCAGCAAAGGAGAAGTGCTCACTATCACAGATTTAGACTGGTTTATGAACAATATTTGAGGGAAATGGTGATATTGTGTATGTGGAAAAAGTTTTAGATCTTTGAGTTCATCTCATACAAAATGGGAGCAAAACCAAAAGTGTTGCGTTTATATTTTTGTTGAGTATATCTAGCTCGCTCTCTCTCTCTCTCTCTCTCTCTCTCTCTCTCTCTCTCCCTCTATATATATATATATATATATATATATATATATATATATATATATATATATATATATATATATATACAGTAGTGTTCAGAATAATAGTAGTGTTATGTGACTAAAAACATTAATCCAGGTTTTGATTATATTTCTTATTGTTACATGGGAAACAAGGTACCAGTAGATTCAGTAGATTCTCACAAATCCAACAAGACCAAGCATTCATGATATGCACACTCTTACGGCTATGAAATTGGGATATTAGTAAAAAAAAGTAGAAAAGGGGGTGTTCACAATAATAGTAGCATCTGCTGTTGACGCTACAAACTCAGAACTATTATGTTCAAACTGTTTTTTTTAAGCAATCCTGTGAATCACTAAACTAGTATTTAGTTGTATAACCACAGTTTTTCATGATTTCTTCACATCTG
This sequence comes from Thalassophryne amazonica, assembly GCF_902500255.1. Taxonomy (NCBI): domain Eukaryota; kingdom Metazoa; phylum Chordata; class Actinopteri; order Batrachoidiformes; family Batrachoididae; genus Thalassophryne; species Thalassophryne amazonica. Next base: position 97,182,341 of record NC_047103.1, on the reverse strand, counting down.
CGAGGCATTAATTTTGTTGGTTTGGAACCAAGATTTTGCTTGATTACTAGTGTGCTTGGGGTCATTGTCTTGTTGAAACACCCATTTCAAGGGCATGTCCTCTTCAGCATAAGGCAACATGACCTCTTCAAGTATTTTGACATATCCAAACTGATCCATGATACCTGGTATGCGATATATAGGCCCAACACCATAGTAGGAGAAACATGCCCATATCATAATGCTTGCACCACCATGCTTCACTGTCTTCACTGTGAGCTGTGGCTTGAATTCAGAGTTTGAGGGTTGTCTCACAGACTGTCTGCGGCCCTTGGACCCAAAAAGAACAATTTTACTCTCATCAGTCCAGAAAATATTCCTCCATTTCTCTTTAGGCCAGTTGATGTGTTCTTTGGCAAATTGTAACCTCTTCTGCACATGTCTTTTATTTAACAGAGGGACTTTGCAGGGGATTCTTGCAAATAAATTAGCTTCACACAGCTGTCACAGCACTTACAGGTAACTCCAGACTGTCTTTGGTCATCCTGGAGCTGATCAATGGGTGAGCCTTTGCCATTCTGGTTATTCTTCTATCTATTTTGATGGTTGTTTTCCATTTTCTTCCACGCGTCTGTTTTTTTTTTTTTTTTCCATTTTAAAGCATTGGAGATCATTATAGATGAACAGGCTATAATTTTTTTGCACCTGCGTATACGTTTTCCCCTCTCCAATCAACTTTTTAATTAAACTACGCTGTTCTTCTGAACAATGTCTTGAACGTCCCATTTTCCTCAGTCTTTCAAAGAGAAAAGCATGTTCAACAGGTGCTGGCTTCATCCTTTAATAGGGGACACCTGATTCACACCTGTTTGTTCCACAAAACTGACGAACGCACTGACTGAATGCCACACTAGTACTATTATTGTGAACACCCCCTTTTCTACTTTTTTTTTACTAATAGCCCAATTTCATAGCCTTAAGAATGCTTGGTCTTGTCGGATTTGTGAGAATCTACTGAATCTACTGGTACCTTGTTTCCCATGTAACAATAAGAAATATACTCAAAACCTGGATTAATCTTTTTAGTCACATAGCACTACTATTATTCTGAACACTACTGTATGCACACACACACACACACATATATATGTAATATTTTCACATTGTCATTATGGGGCATTGTGAGTAGAAATTTGAGGTAAAAAACATTATTTACTCCATTTTGGAATAAGGCTGGAACATACAATATGGAAGAAAGTGGAGCACTGTCAATACCTTCTGGATGCACAGTATATTGCATCACCAGCCACAGCCTCATGGTAGAGAGGAGCTTAGAAGGATTTTAATAGATGGAAATAGATCAAATGTCTCCCATATCCCTACAGGCAAACTGCAGGTAAAATTTCTCATATTCTTTTCAAGAATATCCTTCTCTGTGCCCCTCCACCATGAAGCTGCATAAGTGGTGATGCAACAGACAAAAATTGCACAATGCAATTTCTTCAACTCCAGCCCTGTGAAGTTGGACAGACAGAGTGGCCACATTGAAAAGGATGTGCAAAAGAGTGATAAAAAAGGATACACATGGAAATGTGCTAACAGGTGGGGATAATGTATTGAGAAGGTGAAGGGAGCACTTTGAAAAAATTATGAAGTTTGAAAATGAGATGGAGAGTCAGTAACATGACATTCAGACTGCAGGTCTACTGCTTAGTTCTGATCTACTGCATATCCAATGTTATTGTTTTTCTGTTCATATTATAGGTCATTACATTGGCTTAGTGGATAGCGTTGTTGCCTCACTTCCCCCTGGTACTTTCTGTGTGATGTTTGCATGTTCTCCCCCGTGTTCCCCCCAGGTGCTCTGGCTTCATCCCACTTCCAAAGACATGCAGCTTTGGTTAACTGGAAAAGTTACATTGACTGCAGGTGTGAGTGTCAATGACTGAATGATTGTGTTCACATTATACATTGCTAATGTGGCCAGTATCAGATGCCAGTGTGACTTGTTCACCATCTTGAACCAACCCACATGCACAAAAAACAAGGCATCACCAGAGACTGTATATACACACACACAAACAAAATGCTAGAGTGTGAACTCATCTCTTGCTCTGTCTCATTCCATTTTCGCATACTGACCATGTGCTTATGTTGAACACGCATGCAAACAGCAGTCACGTGCGTGTGGTGCTGCCTTTCAGCTGTGCTATGCTGTGCCTCCGCTCTTTCCACATAATTTGATATTGACTTATTATGCCACATTCCGTGTATTTTGTGATTATCATAATTATTTTTAGTTGTTTGCCTTGGATAATTTCAGTACACCTTCAGTTCAAGTATCTGTGGATGTGGATGATTTTTCTTTTCTTCTTCTTTCCCCACAGACCCCCTAGAGGAAGTACTCCTGACTCCTTCACAAATCCACCCCTCTACCCCCTTGACAAAATCATGGATCTGCCCCTGTTTCAGAGGGATGGTTTGTAGACAAATTGAAAGAGATGGTTTCAGCATGTGTGGAGGAAGGGTGTGGTGTATATCAGAAAGAGGACGCTGTGTATGGAGCTGACAGGCAAGAGGAAAAGAGGTTTGTGGATGTGGTGAAGGAGCATATGCTGCCCACCCGGAAACTGAACATTCTTTGAATGTTCATTGAATGTTTGCAAACATTGCATGAACATATGAACAAAGAATGAGTACAGGTAATGTTTGCATGCAAACATTCAGTGAACATTAGACGTTCACAAATGTATGAATAGTTTAACCAGAACATTAAATGAACATTTGTAGAATGTTCAAATGCTAACATTACCTGTCCTCATTTTTTGTTCATATGATGTTCGTGCAATGTTCCTGCTCAATATATCTACAATTTTTTTTTGTGATTTTTCCTATTGAGAACTAAAAATTACGTAAAACAAACTTTATAAATGTTTTAAAATTCAACAGGTTTTATTCAAATAGTAACTTGCAATGCATTTATGGAATTCACATATAAAATCAATAATGCAGAAACTTTTGAAATGATGGAAAAAAACAATGATGGAATTTATCTTTACAGAGTTAAACATTATGCTCAAAAATAAAAAAAAGCACATAAAATGAAAAAATTGCAACTTTACAAAAGATTTCTTACACGGCATACCACCGAGACTACTCCAAAAGATGTTCAGACAAAATAAGAATAAATCTTCGAGAAATAATAATGAAACCTAATAGAAAAAAAAAAAAATTCATCTATTGATCTACAACCAACTACACATTTTAGGAGCAAAAATAAATTCAGCTTACATCTACATACAGTTAATACTTTATGATATTTAAGAGCAAAACTGTGGACAGTTTTAAAACAAACATTACAAAATAAATTCCCTGAGAAAATTCCTATGAAAAAATATTAATATAAAGTTTTTAATCACAGATGTGAAGACTCAGTATGACAGTCAGATTTGACAATGCAACTTGCTGAACACACATTTTTAAGAGCGAAACTGAACAGTTTAACAAAAACACATTACAATCAATAAATTTCCTGAGGAAATTCACATGACAAAACACTAAGTTTTTATCACATAGAAGTATGACAGTCAGATACGACAATATAATTGAACACTTTTTAAAGCAAAATTGAACAGTTTTAACACAGACACATTACAATAAAATTTCCTGAGGAAATTCATGATAAAAAAAATATACAAAAATAATAAAAAAATAATTAATGTTTGATCACCAGAGAAAAAGTTTCTCCGGAAGTAAAATTTAATTTTATCAAAAATATTCCATGTACAAGGCAAATTAAATGCTGCTGCTAATCTGCTCATAAGCTTTGATATTATGAAATATAAACACAATGCTAAAATACCCTCAGCCGTATGAGGATTGTCTTCTTAATAATTACTTAACTGGTATCCCAGTGCAAAGTGTATTTTATGTGTGTGTGTATATATATATATACTCAACAAAAATATAAATGCAACACTTTTGGTTTTGCTCCCATTTTGTATGAGATGAACTCAAAGATCTAAAACTTTTTCCACATACACAATATCACCATTTCCCTCAAATATTGTTCACAAACCAGTCTAAATCTGTGATAGTGAGCACTTCTTTGCTGAGATAATCCATCCCACCTCACAGGTGTGCCATATCAAGATGCTGATTAGACACCATGATTAGTGCACAGGTGTGCCTTAGACTGCCCACAATAAAAGGCCACTCTGAAAGGTGCAGTTTTGTTTTATTGGGGGGGGATACCAGTCAGTATCTGGTGTGACCACCATTTGCCTCATGCAGTGCAACACATCTCCTTCGCATCATCCGTGAAGAGAACACCTCTCCAACGTGCCAAACGCCAGCGAATGTGAGCATTTGCCCACTCAAGTCGGTTACGACGAGGAACTGGAGTCAGGTCGAGACCCCGATGAGGACGACAAGCATGCAGATGAGCTTCCCAGAGACGGTTTCTGACAGTTTGTGCAGAAATTCTTTGGTTATGCAAACCGATTGTTTCAGCAGCTGTCCGAGTGGCTGGTCTCAGACGATCTTGGAGGTGAACATGCTGGATGTGGAGGTCCTGGGCTGGTGTGGTTACACGTGGTCTGTGGTTGTGAGGCTGGTTGGATGTACTGCCAAATTCTCTGAAACGACTTTGGAGACAGCTTATAGTAGAGAAATGAACATTCAATACACGAGCAACAGCTCTGGTTGACATTCCTGCTGTCAGCATGCCAATTGCACGCTCCCTCAAATCTTGCGACATCTGTGGCATTGTGCTGTGTGATAAAACTGCACCTTTCAGAGTGGCCTTTTATTGTGGACAGTCTAAGGCACACCTGTGCACTAATCATGGTGTCTAATCAGCATCTTGATATGGCACACCTGTGAGGTGGGATGGATTATCTCAACAAAGGAGAAGTGCTCACTATCACAGATTTAGACTGGTTTGTGAACAATATTTGAGGGAAATGGTGATATTGTGTATGTGGAAAAAGTTTTAGATCTTTGAGTTCATCTCATACAAAATGGGAGCAAAACGAAAAGTGTTGCGTTTATATTTTTGTTGAGTGTATGTATGTATATATATATATATATATATATATATATATATATATATATATATATATATATATATATATATATATATACACACACACACACACACACACACACACACACACACACACACGAGGTCTGTCAATAAAGTAACGGTCCTTTTTATTTTTTTCAAAAGCTATATGGATTTAATTCATATGTTTTTACGTCAGACATGCTTGAACCCTCGTGCGCATGCGTGAGTTTTTCCACGCCTGTCGGTGACGTCATTCGCCTGTGAGCACGCCTTGGAAAGGAGTGGTCCCGCCCCCTCATTGGATTTTCATTGTCTGGAAATGGCGGAATGAAAATGACTTTTTTCCATCAGAATTTTTTCAGAAGCTGTTAGAGACTGGCACCTGGAAACCATTCGAAAAATCTATTTGGCTTTCGGTGAAAATTTTACGGGCTTCACAGAGAATAAGGTCTGTTACTACAGCGTTAAGGACCCCTTTAAGGATGCTTGGCGTGCCGCGCTCCGAGCTGCGACGACGCGGCACAAGCCGCCGGACCATTTCTAAACGGATGGCTCTGTGGATACGAGACCGTCGTGTGCTCTTTCTCTGGTTATCACAAGAGCTGGACATCAGCCATTTTCTGGCAGATTTCACTTTTAACAAGAGATTTTGTCATGGAAAGCCGCGCGGAGGCTTCGCACGTAAAGACCGATTCGCTTTGGAAGCGAGACAAAGGAACACCTCCGTTTCGACGTGTCAGAGGACACGTCTGGACATGTCTATCTCGGCTTTCAATGCTTACCAGTCCAGTATCAGAGAAATTGTGGAGAGCTGGACATGTCCAAACGTGTCCTCTGACACGCCGAAACGGAGGTGTTCCTTTGTCTCGCTTCCAAAGCGAATCGGTCTTTACGTGCGAAGCCTCCGCGCTTTCCATGACAAAATCTCTTGTTAAAAGTGAAATCTGCCGGAAAATGGCTGATGTCCAGCTCTTGTGATAACAAGAGAAAGAGCACACGACGGTCTCATATCCACAGAGCCATCCGTTTAGAAATGGTCCGGCGTCATCGTCACAGCTCAGAGCGCGGCACGCCGAGCATCCTTAAAGGGGTCCTTAACGCTGTAGTAACAGACCTTATTCTCTGTGAAGCCCGTAAAATTTTCACCGAAAGCCAGATAAATTTTTCGAATGGTTTCCAGGTGCCAGTCTCTAACAGCTTCTGAAAAAATTCTGATGGAAAAAAAAGCCCTTTTCATTCCGCCATTTCCAGACAATGAAAATCCGACAAGGGGGCGGGACCACTCCTTCCCAAGGCGTGCTCACAGGCGAATGACGTCACTAACAGGCATGGAAAAACTCACGCATGCGCACGAGGGTTCAAGCATGTCTGACATAAAAACATATGAATGAAATCCATATAGTTTTTGAAAAAAATAAAAAGGACCGTTACTTTATTGACAGACCTCGGATATGCCCTTTATTGTGTTATCTATGTTTTTACGTAATTATTGTATGGCCTTGCCTTACAATATAAAGCACCTTGGGGCAACTGTTTGTTGTGATTTGGAGCTATATAAATAAAACTGATTGATTGATTGATTGATTATCTGTGTATCACTAATATATTCGCCTCTGTATGTTTATATTGGTGTTGTAGGTTAAACTCAATGACATTTTAATGGCATCGAAAGGAGATCATGTGTGTGCACATGCATGAGCTTTTGAAAAATGTGGAAGTTACCTTTGACTGCAGGATGTGTGTGCACACTGATGTCTGCGAGATGTCTTGTGTTATCAGGTTGTGAAAACAGCATTTTCTGTTTTCAAAGGGTTTTTCAGTAGCTTTTACATAATATATGATAGACATGTTAGATTTACACGGAAATTAATCTGTTTTGGAGCAGATTCTGCCATGTTGCATTAGCAGCCAGAGAGAGACCAGACGTCACGGTACCTCTCTACTGTGAATGGGTGTCAGCCCCCCCCCCCGCCCAAAAAAGACAGATTTACAAGATTGTTAGTTTCTCAAACCTGTAATCTGGGTCAGGAAGAAGTTCAGGATGGTCCCGTCTATACTTCTTCTGCTTGGACAGGACATCTTCGTATTATGGCACAGTTGTAGAAATGATGGTACTACTGTCCATTGATGTGATATTTATTGCAGCCTCCATAACAACTTTGTAAATTTGTGGCACGTCCCTGGCAAGGCTGCCTTTGACAGTTCCTGACTTGCCCTGACTGCTGAAGCACTGCCAAAGATAAACAGGAGCCGTAGCGTACAAGCAGCCCCTGACAATGCTCGTTACCATATTCTTCCCTTGTTCCATTCCAGGGGTGTATGCAGTCAAGGCATTGATTAGGGCATTCCTCTGGTGCCTGGTTCACTTGTCCTCGCCATCAAGTCTGTCATTAGCACTCTTGAGCTGCAAGTTGAACATTTCCATTGTTAGTCATAAGCAATTATATACCGTATTTTCCGGACTATAAGTCACACCGGAGTATAAGTCGCACCAGCCACTTTATCCATTATAAAGAAAAACAAACCATAAATAAGTCGCACCGGAGTATAAGTCGCACCAGCCACTTTATCCATTATAAAGAAAAATAAACCATAAATAAGGTCCACTGGACTATAAGTCCCATGGACATACAGGTATGTTAACATGAAAAGTTCAGATGATAATATTGTGACGGCTACTGTTTTCGGATGCATATTTCACCAGTCGCAACTTGTAATCTGCAGAGTATGATTTTCTTTTTGGTGGCATTTTTTCGGGCCTTCTCCGTTGTCTTGTTATGTTATCAGTAACCTTAAAATTTTTATTTTTCTATGGTAGTCAGAAGTCACAGGAACAGTCACACAAGCCTCGAGTGCCCTCTCGTGAGCTGCATTTTACCTACGGATGTTTGTATTTTGCGGACCACATTGCGAGCCGAACCATGCAGCACCTACCTGCGCAGCTCATGACCACCCAGCGGTGTTGATCCAGCTCCTTCCAAGTGCAGACGCTAATCCTCCGCCGTCGCTCAGTGCTCCCATGCAGCTCTCAGCGTCAACTCTGCTCACACTGATATCCAAGGGTTGAAGCTGTCTTGTTAGCCGTCCCGGAATAAACACCATGTTCGTCTGCTTCAAACGCTTTTCACTATCATCGACGCCAGCTCCTTCCAAGTGCACACGCTAATCCTCCGCCGTCGCTCACCCAATGCTCCCACGCAGCTCTCAGCATCAACTTAAACACTCTGCTCACATTGATATCCAAGGGTTGAAGCTGTTCTGTTCGCCATGCCGGAATAACAGCAAGCACCGTGTTCGTCAGCTTCACACGCTGTGGGTGAGGTGAGGAATACGCATCCAAAGTTCTGTTCTCTGATTGGTTATCGTGACCAGCGTGAACTATAGGATGGCCGTCATACTACAGTGCCCATGATGCATTGCATTTCCTTTTCCGGTGGCCATTTTAAAACATAGATCGACTCTGTCACGTAAAATTGTTTTGTTACAGTAAATTAATTGAGATCCTACCGGTATATTTTTCATTTATAAGTCGCACCGGAGTATAGGTCGCACCCCCGGCCAAAACATGTAAAAAAGTGCGACTTATAGTCCGGAAAATACGGTATACTTTCCTGTTCAGATACTGTATAATTTGAGCGGCATTGTCATAACTGGTATTTAACTCAACTCCTTATTGGACAGGCCCTATATTTTTAACAAGCTGTTTATTTGCTTGCAGAATTTTTCTCAGGTTAGTTATCAGCGAGGTATACCACACAGGTAAAAGCAGATCAGACAAAAATGATTAATCCTCTGTACCCACGCACCGCTATTTGTGTAAAGGGCCTTTCACACCGCATGCTTTGGAAGTGTCAGAGGCATCACAAATCGGTCTAAAAAGCATTATTTTCAATGAAACACGTAGCTTTTTACAGGCATTAGAAGTGTTGCGTCAAAAGCTGAGCTAAACAGATGCTTCTGCCAGGAGTGTGCGCATTCCTGCTTGTCAACAGAATGACGTTCAAAGTTCAACCCAATCCAACTTCTGGTGCTCTGAACTGTGACAAAGCTTTGCACTGTCCAATAGAAACGTGTTGGGTCCAAACATGGAAGACTCCTGGCAGAAACCACTGATCTCTACAAAACAGAAACGTGTCACAGGACTGCTCATTTATACAGAGCAGTTTTCTGAAGAAAAATCCTTGCAAATGTTTAACCCAAAAATTAATTTGATTGTGAAATCAAATTGCTATATTAAAGCTTTTTCTTGGTTCATCAACACATATACAACATGGCGATCATACAGCTTTCCTCTGGAGAGAAAAAAGAAAAAAAAATCAAGAGTGAAAATCTCCACCCCCCTGCTGCATGCAGCGCATCAGGGCGTAGGGAGGCGTTGACACAACGTGACTGACGACACATTGGGAGTTGCTGCCTGACGCGTATAAAGCATGCAATGTGAAAGGCCCTTTAGTTGCTAGTTTCCATAAATACAGCATGTTTATAATACACTGTGTAAAAAAAAAAAAAAAAAAGTTGAAGTGAAGAGGATCTAACAAACAGAAAACACATTAACTCACTTCTTTGAGTGTCTTTACCGGAAGCCACATTACTTCCAGGCACTGCTTGTAATTGGTTCAAGCGCACACTTCTGGTTTAGAGCTGGCCAACCTTCGGATAATCTTGTCAGCAGCGTTCACATTGTTCTCTCTCTTGGTATGTCTGGGAACCGACACTTTCAAGGATGGTCCAAGGATGCAGTGCATCAACTTTGTCATTCAGCTGTTCGATACTGTGAATGATGTCATTCTGCTTCTCCTGGAACACAAAATGTATATAGATCCACATGTTACAACCTTAATACAGAAGTTCCCACTTTTTTATTAAATCCTATGCTTCACAAATGATTAAGCCAATGCTGTTGATGCCTTTCATCATGAGCACGGACAAATCTGTGAATGAACTGAGTGATGAAAGTGAGCTATGGAAAAAAAAAAACTTGAAAGATCTTGAAAAGGCCCTGGCGGGGTCTGGTGGTTGTCCCCCAGAAAAATGTGAAATCTCAAATGCATTCTGGTGCTTACTCAGGTCTATTCCAAAAGAATCTACAAAAATTAATTTTTTTGTTGGCACAGGTCAGTTTTTCCACCACAGATAAGGTGGAAACCTCAGTAGTACACACTATGCAAATGAAACATTATGCAAGGGACACAAAATTTTTTATATAAGAAATTCTGAAACTTTATATCAGCAATAAATAAATATGTTTATTGAGTAACAGGGCCTGTAAATTATTTCTTTAAGAAAGGAAAGTTAGCATATACAACTTCATTACTGACAGATTTTACTCTATTTTCAAATTATATCCCAAACAGAACAGAGTATTTGTTGCCAGAAATGTTTGAATATTTTGCTTGCTGAACATGAATTTTAGATTCTACTGGCACAAGACACTATACAATCCTATTTAACCATTATAGTACAAACCTCGGGATAATCTGGCTGATGTGAATCAACTGCAGGCACACACTCAACCCACTGATCAGATGGAGGATTCACTGATACTCTTATGGCAGCCGGCATGGTTGCTGTTGGAGGGTGAAACAAGCAATAATTGAAAAATATTATCACAAGCTTATCTTCATAAAGTCTCTTTCTGGGCACTGACATTACTTAAACTTCAATTGCGTCAACACCTAATAAAAGAGTATATATTTTACTCATGTTTTAGTCAAAATATTAATTAGGCCTGTGCCTCTCTGTGGCTAACATTAGCTCCATGCTAGCCAAAAATGTGTTGATTTGGTTCCCATTAATCCATGGCTGGCAAGCTTCAAGCAAGTTTTGTTATTTCTGGCTAAAACGAATTTGTGCTCACATCAGGATCCGTTACCTTCTTTTGATATTCACAGCGTCGATATCACGGCACAAAGGCCCAGCCACTTGAAGCTAGCTGCTACCTCATGGGTAGCTATGTGGTGGTTCTTTGTGAGGAATCCCAGTCAACGAGCGTCCAGCGTTAGTCTCCTCTTCTGCTCTCAGTGGTCTCTTAATCATAGTATAGAGACTGAACAGACGAATTAACTTGTGGAACACAAACTTTTATTTGCTAAAACAGAACGGAGTTGAGTGCTGTAACTCAGCTAAGTCTTCTTCTTCTGCTCTGTTAAACAGGTTTTAACCCAACTCGGTGCACTACTGCCACCAACTGGTTCGTGAGCAGCACTGCAAGCAACTGTGAAACCGAGTATATTGTTAACAAAATAATTTAATGGTCAATCAATCAATCAATTTTATTTATATAGCGCCAAATCACAACAAACAGTTGCCCCAAGGCGCTTTATATTGTAAGGCAAGGCCATACAATAATTACGTAAAAACCCCAACGGCTCAGGGAGGGGCAGTCTTCTGCTGGGACTGGTTGGGGCTGAGGGAGAGAACCAGGAAAAAGACATGCTGTGGAGGGGAGCAGAGATCAATCACTAATGATTAAATGCAGAGTGGTGCATACAGAGCAAAAAGAGAAAGAAACACTCAGTGCATCATGGGAACCCCCCAGCAGTCTAAGTCTATAGCAGCATAACTAAGGGATGGTTCAGGGTCACCTGATCCAGCCCTAACTATAAGCTTTAGCAAAAAGGAAAGTTTTAAGCCTAATCTTAAAAGTAGAGAGGGTGTCTGTCTCCCTGATCTGAATTGGGAGCTGGTTCCACAGGAGAGGAGCCTGAAAGCTGAAGGCTCTGCCTCCCATTCTACTCTTACAAACCCTAGGAACTACAAGTAAGCCTGCAGTCTGAGAGCGAAGCGCTCTATTGGGGTGATATGGTACTATGAGGTCCCTAAGATAAGATGGGACCTGATTATTCAAAACCTTATAAGTAAGAAGAAGAATTTTAAATTCTATTCTAGAATTAACAGGAAGCCAATGAAGAGAGGCCAATATGGGTGAGATATGCTCTCTCCTTCTAGTCCCCGTTAGTACTCTAGCTGCAGCATTTTGAATTAACTGAAGGCTTTTCAGGGAACTTTTAGGACACCCTGATAATAATGAATTACAATAGTCCAGCCTAGAGGAAATAAATGCATGAATTAGTTTTTCAGCATCACTCTGAGACAAGACCTTTCTAATTTTAGAGATATTGCATAAATGCAAAAAAGCAGTCCTACATATTTGTTTAATATGCGCATTGAATGACATATCCTGATCAAAAATGACTCCAAGATTTCTCACAGTATTTCTAGAGGTCAGGGTAATGCCATCCAGAGTAAGGATCTGGTTAGACACCATGTTTCTAAGATTTGTGGGGCCAAGTACAATAACTTCAGTTTTATCTGAGTTTAAAAGCAGGAAATTAGAGGTCATCCATGTCTTTATGTCTGTAAGACAATCCTGCAGTTTAGCTAATTGGTGTGTGTCCTCTGGCTTCATGGATAGATAAAGCTGGGTTTCATCTACGTAACAATGAAAATTTAAGCAATGCCGTCTAATAATACTGCCTAAGGGAAGCATGTATAAAGTGAATAAAATTGGTCCTAGCACAGAACCTTGTGGAACTTCATAATTAACCTTAGTCTGTGAAGAAGATTCCCCATTTACATGAACAAATTGTAATCTATTAGATAAATATGATTCAACCAGTAAATAGATCTATGTACACAAACTACTTTAAATAAAATGAATTCATTTGAATTGTATCCTCTGATAATGTTGGTCAAACCTGTTTTAAAATAAAGCACTATAGTGTTTCTGACGTTCTGACCCAATTATTACAGTAGTTTTGTGAGACAGCATTTCTCTGAGCTGATAAACCTGCTCTGCCTTTACCTTTAACCACGAAGGAACCAAACACTTATGCTAGAAATTTGTTAACTTAATTGGCAATACTTGAATGTATAATGTGATTACAGGAAATTATACACAATGATCACTGATGCTTTATTATTATTATTATTATTATTATTATTATTATTATTATTATTATTATTATTATTATTATTATTTTACCAGAATGAGTATGTTGCATTTTCCATACAGAAATGATTGTATCCAGGTCTTACAATTATATTGTGTACAATGTACATGTTTTACCCTGGATAATTATAATATCATGCCTCACTGCAAACATGAATTAAGCAGCTGAAATTAAAGGAATCAGAAAGCAATAAATATGTTGTAACAATTATGTGGTAACAATTCCCACCAAACACTGTTCGACTGTGACATGAAGTCATCCTCAAATGAGGCCTGAGTGAAACACTAAACCATGGACAAATGTTCATTCTGGAAATGTGAAATCGAGTTGATTTCTGCCACTGTAACATGTGTGACTGCTACATTCATCTCATGTTTAAAAAATGTTTGAACTGCAAGTTTATTAAGTGACCAGTAAAAAATATTATTTGTCTGTGAGCTGTTTTATTTAAATGTCAATGCTTCCTGCTCATGTATGTTGAAAACATTATTTTGTAAATCAATTTTTAATAACTTTAATGTATTTTTCCTTATTTACAAAAATGCTAAAGATAAGCTTTTTTTTTTTATTTGGCAAAATGTATGTAATTCAGGTCTGTGGGACTTCTGGATAATACAATGCCATTGCAATCTGTTTCCATAAAAAAACATATTTTGGGAGCTGACAATCACAGTCTGTAGTGATGTAAATTATTTTGCAAAAATTAATATTCCAGTTAACAGAGTGCATGTTAATGTAAGTTGCACTAAGACATGTTTCGGAGTTAGCTCTGTCAGTTTATTACAGTAATCTTGAAATTATACAGTATATTCAGTAGGCCTGAATAAATCATAAATCGACAAATTCTTGGTTACCATGGTAGAGTGCTTAAATTATTTCTATTGTTCATTCTACCTATGTTTGCACACATAATTTAAGTGGAGTCCAACATTAACTTTCTGTATGCTGTAAATTGTATTTAATGTTTTCCTATAATGTGAAATTTTATATATATATATATATATATATATATATATATATATATATATATATATATATACGAGGTCTGTCAATAAAGCAACGGTCCTTTTTATTTTTTTCAAAAACTATATGGATTTCATTCATATGTTTTACGTCAGACATGCTTGAACCCTCGTGCGCATGCGTGAGTTTTTCCACGCCTGTTGGTGACGTCATTCGCCTGTGAGCACTCCTTGTGGGAGGAGTCGTCCAGCCCCTCGTCGGAATTCCTTTGTCTGAGAAGTTGCTGAGAGACTGGCGCGTTGTTTGATCAAAATTTTTTCTAAACCTGTGAGACACATCGAAGTGGACACGGTTCGAAAAATTAAGCTGGTTTTCAGTGAAAATTTTAACGGCTGATGAGAGATTTTGAGGTGATTCTGTCGCTTTAAGGACTTCCCACGGTGCGAGACGTCGCTCAGCGCTCTCAGCCGCCGTCGTCAGCCTGTTCAAGCTGAAAACCTCCACATTTCAGGCTCTATTGATCCAGGACGTCGTGAGAGAACAGAGAAGTTTCAGAAGAAGTCGGTTTCAGCATTTTATCCGGATATTCCACTGTTAAAGATTTTTTTAATGAAAGACGTGCGGACGGGTCCGCGCGTCGGGACGCAGCTGACGCGGTGCGGCGGCACAGGAAAAACACCTCCGTGTTGATAACCATTTGTAAAATCCAGGCGGCTTTTGATGGCTTTCAGTGGAGTGAGTATATGAGAAATTGTTTAACAGCAGGACATGTTCCAACTTGTCCTTAAGGCTTTCAACAGAGGTGTTTTTCCTGTGGCGGAGCGTCGCGTCGGCTGCGTCCCGACGCGTGGACCCGCCCGCACGTCTTTCATTAAAAAAATCTCCTTTAACAGTGGAATATCCGGATAAAATGCTGAAACCGACTTCTTCTGAAACTTCTCTGTTCTCTCACGACGTCCTGGATCAATAGAGCCTGAAATGTGGAGGTTTTCAGCTTGAACAGGCTGACGACGGCGGCTGAGAGCGCTGCACGATGTCTCGCACCGTGGGAAGTCCTTAAAGCGACAGAATCACCTCAAAATCTCTCATCAGCCGTTAAAATTTTCACTGAAAACCAGCTTAATTTTTCGAACCGTGTCCACTTCGATGTGTCTCACAGGTTTAGAAAAAAGTTTGATCAAACAAAGCGCCAGTCTCTCAGCAACTTCTCAGACAAAGGAATTCCGACGAGGGGCTGGACGACTCCTCCCACAAGGAGTGCTCACAGGCGAATGACGTCACCGACAGGCGTGGAAAAACTCACGCATGCGCACGAGGGTTCAAGCATGTCTGACGTAAAAACACATGTACTCAACAAAAATATAAACGCAACACTTTTGGTTTTGCTCCCATTTTGTATGAGATGAACTCAAAGATCTAAAACTTTTTCCACGTACACAATATCACCATTTCCCTCAAATATTGTTCACAAACCAGTCGAAATCTGTGATAGTGAGCACTTCTCCTTTGCTGAGATAATCCATCCCACCTCGCAGGTGTGCCATATCAAGATGCTGATTAGACACCATGATTAGTGCACAGGTGTGCCTTAGACTGCCCACAATAAAAGGCCACTCTGAAAGGTGCAGTTTTGTTTTATTGGGGGGGGGATACCAGTCAGTATCTGGTGTGACCACCATATGCCTCATGCAGTGCAACACATCTCCTTCGCATCATCCGTGAAGAGAACACCTCTCCAACGTGCCAAACACCAGCGAATGTGAGCATTTGCCCACTCAAGTCGGTTACGACGACGAACTGGAGTCAGGTCGAGCCCCCGATGAGGACCACGAGCATGCAGATGAGCTTCCCTGAGACGGTTTCTGACAGTTTGTGCAGAAATTCTTTGGTTATGCAAACCGATTGTTTCAGCAGCTGTCCGAGTGGCTGGTCTCAGACGATCTTGGAGGTGAACATGCTGGATGTGGAGGTCCTGGGCTGGTGTGGTTACACGTGGTCTGCGGTTGTGAGGCTGGTTGGATGTACTGCCAAATTCTCTGAAACGCCTTTGGAGATGGCTCATGGTAGAGAAATGAACATTCAGTACACGAGCAACAGCTCTGGTTGACATTCCTGCTGTCAGCATGCCAATTGCACGCTCCCTCAAATCTTGCGACATCTGTGGCATTGTGCTGTGTGATAAAACTGCACCTTTCAGAGTGGCCTTTTATTGTGGGCAGTCTAAGGCACACCTGTGCACTAATCATGGTGTCTAATCAGCATCTTGGTATGGCACACCTGTGACGTGGGAAGGATTATCTTAGCAAAGGAGAAGTGCTCACTATCACAGATTTAGACTGGTTTGTGAACAATATTTGAGGGAAATGGTGATATTGTGTATGTGGAAAAAGTTTTAGATCTTTGAGTTCATCTCATACAAAATGGGAGCAAAACCAGAAGTGTTGCGTTTATATTTTTGTTGAGTATAGTTTTTGAAAAAAATAAAAAGGACCGTTACCTTATTGACAGCCCTCGTGTATATATATATATATATATATATATATATATATATATATATATATATATATATATATATATATATATATATTATATACACACACACACACACACACATTTTTATTTAAAGGCAAGCTTTACACATACAACATGAACATTATGTGAATGTTGAACATTAAGCATACATTCTATGAACACTTGATTGATTTTTGCAAATGTTTTCCTTACGTTTGTCTAATGTTTGCTTCCATGCAAACATTAGACAAACATCACAAACATTAAATGAACGTTCGCAAACTTGTTGAACAGTAAATGAACATTCTATGAACGTTCAGTTGATGTTCACAAATTTTCACCTCCATGCAAACATTCGACAAACATCACAAACATTACATGAACGTTCACAAACTTGCTGAACAGTAAACAAACATTCTACAACCCCTGGCAAAAATTATGGAATCACCGGCCTCGGAGGATGTTCATTCAGTTGTTTAATTTTGTAGAAAAAAAGCAGATCACAGACATGACACAAAACTAAAGTCATTTCAAATGGCAACTTTCTGGCTTTAAGAAACACTATAAGAAATCAAGAAAAAAAGATTGTGGCAGTCAGTAACGGTTACTTTTTTAGACCAAGCAGAGGAAAAAAATATGGAATCACTCAATTCTGAGGAAAAAATTATGAAATCACCCTTTAAATTTTCATCCCCAAACTAACACCTGCATCAAATCAGATTTGCTCATTAGTCTGCATCTAAAAAGGAGTGATCACACCTTGGAGAGCTGTTGCACCAAGTGGACTGACATGAATCATGGCTCCAACACGAGAGATGTCAATTGAAACAAAGGAGAGGATTATCAAACTCTTAAAAGAGGGTAAATCATCACGTAATGTTGCAAAAGATGTTGGTTGTTCACAGTCAGCTGTGTCTAAACTCTGGACCAAATACAAACAACATGGGAAGGTTGTTAAAGGCAAACATACTGGTAGACCAAGGAAGACATCAAAGCGTCAAGACAGAAACTTAAAGCAATATGTCTCAAAAATCGAAAATGCACAACAAAACAAATGAGGAACGAATGGGAGGAAACTGGAGTCAACGTCTGTGACCGAACCTCTAAGAAACCGCCTAAAGGAAATGGGATTTACATACAGAAAAGCTAACGAAAGCCATCATTAACACCTAAACAGAAAAAAACAAGGTTACAATGGCTAAAGAAAAGCAATCGTGAACTGTGGATGACTGGATGAAAGTCATATTCAGTGATGAATCTCGAATCTGTATTGGGCAAGGTGATGATGCTGGAACTTTTGTTTGGTGCCGTTCCAATGAGATTTATAAAGATGACTGCCTGAAGACAACATGTAAATTTCCACAGTCATTGATGATATGGTGCTGCATGTCATGTAAAGGCACTGGGGAGATGGCTGTCATTACATCATCAATAAATGCACAAGTTTACGTTGATATTTTGGACACTTTTCTGATGTTTAAGGATGATGAAATCATTTTTCAAGAAGATAATGCATCTTGCCATAGAGCAAAAACTGTGAAAACATTCCTTGCAAAAAGACACATAGGGTCAATTTCATGACATAGAGTTAATGTCAACGAGCAGATGTGATTTGATGCAGGTGTTAGTTTTGGGGATGGAAATTTACAGGGTGATTCCATAATTTATTTCCTCAGAATTGAGTGAGTCCATAGTTTTTTCCTCTGCTTGGTCTAAAAAAGTAACCGTTACTGACTGCCACAATCTTTTTTTCTTGATTTCTTAGTGTATATGAACATTTGTTTGATGTTTGCAAATGTTTGCTTCCAGGTGGGTGGTCATTGGTGTGACAGAAGACAATGTTAGTGACAGATAGTGTCAGGATCTGCCCCAGCCTGGGGTTCATGTCTGGGTTTTCCCCTTATTTGGTCTAGGCTTCCACTGAGGGTTTTATAGTTTTACTTTTCATATTATTATATGTGGTCATGTGTAAGTCTTGGTTTGGTTCTGTTCATTTCTGTACTTTGTGTAATGCTTCTGTTGCTGGTTTTATTCTGTGCATCATTTATTTATGGTTTAGTCATTTATTGTATTACCTAGTCCCTGGTTTTGATTTGTTCATCATTTATTTCCTATTCTGTCAATAGTTTGTTTTGTGTATTCACTTCCTGTGTCACGTCCTCTCTTTTAGTTATAACTGGTCTGTCACTCCTCGACTTGCCACTTAGTTTTAGTTTTGCCCCTCTGTTTGTTGTGTTTATTATGGTTAATCAAGCACGTCACATTTTGCACCAGTGGTTTTTCTGTCATTTAATTATCTTGCCCCAGTTCATGTTGCTTTTGCCTTACTGCACTCTCTTGCACTTACCTTGTCTTCCCTGGTCACGCCCCCTTCCAGCACTCTCTGCACACCTGTTCCTCATTTCACACTCTGATTCTTCCACTAGTATTTAAGCCCTCACAGTCTCACAGTCCCTCACCAGATTGTTGCATGTTGCACTTTCCAGCCTCATACCTTTGTCCTGTTTGCCTTGTAATATTTCTGACCTTGCCTGTGTTACCGACTTCCGCCTTGTCTTATCCTTGAACTCTGCTCATTTTTGACTTTGCCTCTGCCTCAGCCCTGTGAACTCCTGTTGCCGTGTATTTGGAACTGTGCTTGTTCTTTGGACTCCACCTCAGCTTGCTACCTGCCTGTACCTCCACTACGTTGACTGATTTCCTGTGTACCGAACCAATTGCCAGTTTACCAGATAAAGTTACTTTTTCCTTACTCCAACACCTGTGTCTGTGAGTCTGCATTTGCCTCCTACAACTTCAGGGTCAAGCCACCACGAACCATGACAGATAGAGATGGAGACAGATAGTCAGAGGTGGGACAAAGTCACGATCAGGTCACTTTCAAGTCATGAATCAGCAAGTCCTAAGTCAAGTCTCAAGTCATAATGACCACCAATTGTTTGTCAGCTGATTTTGGACTTGACTTGGGACATGGAGATTGATGACTTGAGAATGACTTGACAGTGACTTTGTCCCACCTCTGCAGATAATCTCTTTGATGTCTCACTGGAACAGCAAGAGCAAGATGGGAGCCGTGCAACAAGTAACATTTCTGAAGATTTATAAAACATTCTGAGATAATTGTTTTCCCTGCTGGCTGTGAAGGGATCCCAGTATGCCCTTGACCCTCAGTTGCGCTGAACAAAGAAAGTGGAACAAGTGAGTAAAATAAGTACCACAGTACAAACATGTGATGGAAAACTTAGATTGTTAAAATCAACCGTCTTCATTTGCTCTGCCAGAGGCAACACATGATTGGCTGCAAAGGAGAATCACGCTGTACATGATTAGTGATATCTGATGAACATCTTCCTACTCATGGGGGTGTGTGTTGTTGATTTGGCTGATGAGACTTAATCATGCTAATCAATGAGCTTGAGGAGAAGGGGGGATGTGTTGTTGAAATACAAATTACAATTTAAAACAAATTTATTTGCTGAGTGTGTTTACTGTGGAGGCTCATTTTCTGCTGGAATCCATGTGTCGTTGCGCAATGTGGCAATAGGTGATGTTTATTTTCACATTAATTGTGTTATTCTTGCAATGTCAGCCTGTAACTGTATTTCACTCCCAAATTACACTGGAAATTGCTTGAACAATGTTGTAATGTGTTTCTCATTTCTTCTTGGGCTGCAAAGGCTCACAGGCTTCTCATGTGCTATTTGACTGAGCACTGCCCTAAAGTGCATCCCTTTGGATTTCAAAGATAGCAGTAAGCCCTTGCATGCATGAAAAAGAAATGTTTTTTTGACTGGAAACCATTAAAATCTTTGCATTGAGCATTGAAGTAGGTGAAGAGCAAGCCAGAATAAAGAAAGTTCCTGACCATGAACTGATGTGTTCCCTTCCCACGTGAAGCTGGCATATATAAGAAACAGCTCATGCATCAATGCCTGTGCATAACGTAGATAAACCTTGCTGAAACAGTATGCAGTATGTTAAAGTTATTTACATAAACCCAGTTCTCCAAACAGTGAGTCAGTCATTAGTGGAAATACTTCCCTGTGTGTATTTGAAAGTAAATTCAACAGCACCATCCTTGACTGGTGGAGGAACCATCTCATCTCCCTTCAAAACATTCCTATTTGCTTTCTGAACATACTAACTCTGTCTTCAAACAGAATATCAGAGATTATGATGACAGGACCCAGGAGAAAGACATCATTATGAGGATAAAGTGGAATTATTTATTTATTTTTACAAAAACGAAAGCTTATATAGGGCAGCATGGTGGCTTAGTGGTTAGCACTGTTGCCTCACAGCAAGAAGGCCATGTGATCGCATTCCACCTTAGCTTTTCTGTGTGGTGTTTGCATGTTCTCACTGTGTGTATGGGTTCCTTGCAGGTGCTCCTGCTTCCTCCCACATCCAAAGACATCTAGGTTAGGTGAATTGGAACTTTTCACTGATCGTAGGTGTACGTGCAGGTCTGAATTTGTTAGTTTGTGTATGTGTGGCCCTGCAACAGAATGGGTGCCCAGTGTAGTGTTTTCCCTGCCTCATGCACCATGACTGCTGGAATAGGCTCCAGCCCTCCCAGTGACCCTTAATTAGAGAAACAGATCTAGAAAATGGATGGATGGAAAGCTCAGATATCCTTTGAGATTATAGTGGTAAATTAACAATTAAACAAAATGATATATTTTACAAAAAAAAAAAAAAAAAAAAAAAGTGAATATTCTTTGAAAGTAAATATCTTCAGCTTTTCCCTTGTTTTACTTTGGGTCATCACAGCACATCTTGAGGTGGATCTTCATGTTGATTTGGTGCAAGGTTTATATTTTAGGCCCTTTCTGATGCAATTCCAAATTACATGGAGAATGGGCATTGAAGCCGGAACCTTCTACACTGGAAACAACTGCACTTCTTGGACACCACCACTATCAAAAACAGTGCAACTGGAAAGTATTCCAGCTTCACCTTTTCTCAATTTTTTTGTTATGTTACTGTTGACATGCCCCATTATCCTGTCTGTGCGTTCCTTGTCTTTTTTTTTACCTGTCATGTCTGTCTCCTGGTTGATGTGTCTGGGTATGTGTGGGTTCCCCAGTTTTGTGGTTGTATTTGGTATTTGTGGGTGCACTCCCCCAGCCTACGTCTGTGTCATCTGCAGTGGTGGGCACAGTTCAGCTTATCTGATAGCAGATAATTATCAAGCTAATGTTTTTGTTATCGGATTAGCTTCTCAGATAAGTTTTAAACCATCATCGGACCAATTATCTTCCAAAAATTTAGTTCCGATAACTTTCAGTCCAATAACATTTGTTTTTTGCTGGTAAAGTTTAACGGTCAAAAATGTTTGTAAACCCTAAACTCAAACATTTTAATCCATCTGTTGTGTGTTTGTAGCAGACTGGCTGCCTGTCGCTTGTTGATGATGTCATCATTAAGCACAAAACATGATTGGTCGCTTGACGCAGAGAGCACTGTGGGTAGTGTAGTTCAGGTTCACTTGGACGTTACAGTGACTCGCCCACTCGACACAAAAAACAAAACAAACTAATTTTAAGATTATTTATTTTATTTCTTGTGGCTGTAATTTAATTACCAAAACTTGGTGGGGGGGCTCTCATGGCGCAGCTGTGTGTACAGAGGGAGGGACTTTTCTTCATGTTTAGGACGCTGTTTTGGATTAAAAAAGGACGCTTTATGTGGATTATTTATTCAGATGAATCCCACTGAAACTAACAAGTAAGAATTTATATTTACTACGTGTATTTATTCTGCCAATCACTGCATTAATGGATGTATTTCGGTTGTTTAAGCCGCAGGGTTCAAAGCACGTGAAAAAAAGCGGCAGCTTGTAGCTCGTAAATTACAGTGTATCTTATACCGAGATAAACTGTGACTTCTAATTCTGTGTTTACTGCTTTTGAAGATGGTGACAGTGTTTGGGGTTTTATTTTTTTATTTATACATTTTTGTGTGTTCTTTGTGTTTGTGATCCTTGATTTACCCAGCAGCCCCTGCGGCGCTTAAAGTGAAACGGGTTTTATCAGAAGTCGACAGTGTAATCTGATGTGGCAGCGTCGGAATCAATACTAATAGTTATCGGTTATCTGTAAGAAAGATAAATTTTTTTAGCAGTTTATTAGTTTATCGTCAGAAAACATAACTTTTCAGTTATCACTTTTCAGTTTGGGTGTGGGTGTGTCCCTGCTGTCAGCGGTGTGGATGTGTGAGCATGTGTCCACCTTTGTGTCATGCACGTGTGTATGTGTGAGTGTGTGTCTGCCTCCCTGTTGTGTATGTGTTGGTGCAATCATCATTGTGTCGCTGTCTTGTGTGACCACGGAATTGTCATCCTTGTGTTCAGTCCCTTCCTTGCATGTGGGCATGTTATGTCATCTGTCTCTGTCCCTCCCATGTCTTGACATTTGTCCCCACCCTGGTCCTCTGTTATTGCTCTTGGGTTTTTCATTTATTTCGTAAGATGGTCTTGTGTTGTCATTTTTACGTGGTCCCTGTTTTAGGTCCCGCCTTTATTTTCTCTGAGTTTTCTCAGATGATAAGTGTTGGGTTTTTGTCATGTGATCTCTGTATAGTTCTACATGGTGTTGTCTGTTTGGTTCTCATGTTTTTTGCAGTTCTTGCACTTTATGTTTGGTTTAATATTTGTGATCTGGTTTTATTTTCCACTCACCTCTGGTCATCTGTTTATTTTGTCTCTTGATGTATTCTTTTTTCTCACATGCCCCTATGTTTCCATTCTCAGTTTTGTACACCTGTTGTTAATTGTTAAGTTATATTTAAACTGCACCTGTACATTTATTCTTTGCCAGTCGATTATGTCAGTAACTTGTTTCCCATCACATCCAGTCTGTCTCTACCTCATTCTCTTATCAGTAAGTGTTTGCATGCTGCTGTGTGTTTGGAAGGTGTTTTTATTATTTATTTTAGTCTTTTTGCTGTTTTTGGATGATTGTTCAAGTAGGGGTCCTATTTGACTCATTGCAGTACAAACCACAACAGTTACAGCCTTATTCCAAAATGGATTAATCCATTTTCCCTCAAAATTCTCCTCACACCACCCTGTAATGACAACATTAAAAAAGTTTAGATTTTTTTTTTTTTTTTTTGCAAATTGATAAAAAAAATGTACATATGTACATATATAAACACCCTTTGCTCAATACACTGTTGATACACCTTTGGCAGCCATTACAGCCTCAAGTCTTTCTGAATACATTGCATTAAGTTTGGCACACCTATGTGTGGGCAGTTTTGCTCAGTTTCACTCTGGCTTTCACCCTGGTGGCTTTCATTCTGTCTGGCCATATCCTCATTGTGGTTCTTTCTAACACACCTATTTCTTATCAGTAGCTCATCACCTGGGTGGATTTAAGCATCAACTATTTCACCTTTTCCCTGCCAAATCGATGCACCTTGTGCTTTTGCTTCCAGCCTGTTCCTAGTGTATTCTCATCGTGTGCCTCTTTGTGTTTTTGACCATCTGCCTGTGTATTTGACCATGCCTTTGCCTCATGAACTTGGTATTGTTGTTTTTTAACTGCCTTTTTTGTACCGGATCCAGCTAATGACCACAGTAAACTGTCTTAACCCTAAGAGCTTTTTGTCCTGCAATTGTGTTGTGCCATTTCTTACTGCAAGACCTGATAGCCAGTTTACAAGGTTTACTTCCAGATTCTTCTTCCGCTGCCTTTGAACATGCTCTTGCTGTCTGCTTCTTTTCTATTTGCAATGTTTAAGACACCACTTCAATTCTGCTTTTGTTGGATCTTGGTACAGCTTTTGATACTGTGGGTCACTGCATACTGTTATAAATTTGAAAACTGTTTTGGCATTTCTGGTCACTTTCGTTCATGGTTAGCATCATATTTAGTGAACAGAACACGATGCACAGTGCATCCAGAAAGTATTCACAGCACTTCTCTTTTTTCACATTTTGTTATATTACCATATTCCAAAATAGAGAAAATGAATTTCCCCTCAAAATTTTACTCACAACACCGCATAATGATAACATGAAAGGTTTTATGAAATCTTTGCAAATTAATTAAAAAAATCATGAACTAAGAAAACACATGTACATAAATATTCACACCCTTTACTCAATACTTGATGCACCTTCAATTACAGCCTCAAGACATCTTTAACATAGTTCCACAAGCTTTGCACACCTAATTTTGGGCAGTTTTGCCCATTCCTCTTTGCATTCATCATTCCCTCAATCCTGACTAGTCTTCCAGTTCCTGCCACTGAAAAAATCCCAACAGCACGATGCTGCCACCACCATGCTTTACTGTAGGGATGGTGCCTGGTTTCCTCCAAACATGTAACATGACATGGCATTCATGCCAAGGAGTTCACTCTTTGTCTCATCAGACCAGATCATTTTTCTTTCTCATGGTCTGACTCCTTCAGGTGCCTTTTGTCAAATTCCAGGCATGCTGCCATGTGCCTTTTACTAAGGAGTGGCTTCCGTCTGTCCTCTCTACCATCCATGCATGATTGCTGGCTGCAGAGACTGTTGTCCTTCTGAAATGTTCTCCTCTTTCCACAGAGGAACGCTGGAGCACTGACAGAGTCACCATTGGATTCTTGGTCACCTCCCTGACTAAGGCCCTTCTCCCTGATCACTCAGTTTAAACAGGCAGTTTAGACAGTTCTAGGAAGATTCCTGGTGGATCTGAACTTCTTCAGTTTATGGATGATGGAGGCCACTGTGCTCATTGGGACCTTCAAAGCAGCAGAAATTTTTCTGTACCCTTCCCCAGATTTGTGCTTCCCACAATCCTGTCTTGGAGGTCCACAGACAACTCCTTTGACTTCATGCTTGGTTTGTGCTCTGACATGTACTGTCAACTGTAAAACCATATATGTAGACAGGTTTTCCAAATCAAGTCCAATCAACTGACTTTACTCCAGGTGGCCCCCAATTTAGCTGTAGAACATCTCAAGGATGATCAGTGGAAAGAGGATGCACCTGAGCTCAGTTTTGACCTTCATGGCAAAGGCTGCGAATAATAATATTTTTAATTATTATTATTTTAATAATGTCGCAAAAATCTAAACAAAAGAAAATCACATTGTCATTACAGGCTTTTGTGTGTAGGATTTTGAGGGAACAATGAATTTCATCCATTTTGGAATAAAGCTGTAACATAACAAAATGTGGAAAATGTGATGTGCTGTGAATACTTTCTGGATGCCCCATAAATAAGTAAATAAAAATATAAATTCTCAGAATCTAGCTTCATTATTTTGTCATCACCATACAACACAGCTCTACACAATTGCATATGCATACAACATTGTTAGAACAATCTGAGTTAGCATTTATGTTTACATGGATCCACACTTTTTTAATGGTTATATTTCAGATGTTTCAGGAATATGGCTGTCCTAAGATCACCAATACTTAGATGGACTGTTGGAAAGGATAACTTGAATGGTCAAAAAATTGTTCTCTGTACGTCTGGTTAAATATGCACAGAAAGAACATAAATAAATTGTTGTAAAGTGTTCTGTGCAAGACCAAAACTCTTCCAACAATAGTCATAATAATAATTACCGTATTTTACGCACCATAAGGCGCACCTAAAAGCCGTGCGCCCTATAATCCGGTGCGCCTTATGTGTGCACTGAATTCCAAAATCTGTAAAAACGACCGACATTGTCTTTGACCGTCGGAATATCGGACCATTTCCCGCTGACACAGGGACGCAATATGTAAAGTACGTATGCTGGCAGCGTAGAGTACATACCCTGGCAGCGATAAACCAATTGGAGAACATTACATAATACGTAAAGCACGTACACTGGTAGCGTAGAGTACGTACACTGCCAGCGATAAACCAATCAGAGAAGAGTCTGTGGTACGTGCACTTACCTCCGCCACTCCTGGTAGTTACCGTATACTACAGGTATCCTGCAAAACAACATTTGTTTGTCTAAGGACCCCGGAAAATGGCGCCAGTGAAGAGACATGCTTACGAGGCACAATTCAAACTGCAGGCTATCAGTTACGCGGTTGTTCATGGGAATAGAGCAGCTGCGAGAGAAAACAAGAAAATGAACTGCGCCAAGTTAAAAAGACCAAACGGAGTTTCCGCGGAAACAAAGCGAGGTGGCCACAGCTAGAAGACCAACTCGAGCAATGGGTCATTGAAGAAAGAACAGCCGGGAGAAGCGTCTCTACAGTCACCATTCGGCTGAAGGCAAATCCTATTTAACCATTATAGTACAAACCTCGGGATAATCTGGCTGATGTGAATCAACTGCAGGCACACACTCAACCCACTGATCAGATGGAGGATTCACTGATACTCTTATGGCAGCCGGCATGGTGCTGTTGGAGGGTGAAACAAGCAATAATTGAAAAATATTATCACAAGCTTATCTTCATAAAGTCTCTTTCTGGGCACTGACATTACTTAAACTTCAATTGCGTCAACACCTAATAAAAGAGAGTATATTTTACTCATGTTTAGTCAAATATTAATTAGGCCTGTGCCTCTCTGTGGCTAACATTAGCTCCATGCTAGCCAAAATGTGTTGATTTGGTTCCCATTAATCCATGGCTGGCAAGCTTCAAGCAAGTTTTGTTATTTCTGGCTAAAACGAATTTGTGCTCACATCAGGATCCGTTACCTTTTTGATATTCACAGCGTCGATATCACGGCACAAAGGCCCAGCCACTTGAAGCTAGCTGCTACCTCATGGGTAGCTATGTGGTGGTTCTTTGTGAGGAATCCCAGTCAACGAGCGTCCAGCGTTAGTCTCCTCTTCTGCTCTCAGTGGTCTCTTAATCATAGTATAGAGACTGAACAGACGAATAACTTGTGGAACACAAACTTTTATTTGCTAAAACAGAACGGAGTTGAGTGCTGTAACTCAGCTAAGTCTTCTTCTTCTGCTCTGTTAAACAGGTTTTAACCCAACTCGGTGCACTACTGCCACCAACTGGTTCGTGAGCAGCACTGCAAGCAACTGTGAAACCGAGTATATGTTAACAAAATAATTTAATGGTCAATCAATCAATCAATTTTATTTATATAGCGCCAAATCACAACAAACAGTTGCCCCAAGGCGCTTTATATTGTAAGGCAAGGCCATACAATAATTACGTAAAAACCCCAACGGCTCAGGGAGGGGCAGTCTTCTGCTGGGACTGGTTGGGGCTGAGGGAGAGAACCAGGAAAAGACATGCTGTGGAGGGGAGCAGAGATCAATCACTAATGATTAAATGCAGAGTGGTGCATACAGAGCAAAAAGAGAAAGAAACACTCAGTGCATCATGGGAACCCCCCAGCAGTCTAAGTCTATAGCAGCATAACTAAGGGATGGTTCAGGGTCACCTGATCCAGCCCTAACTATAAGCTTTAGCAAAAAGGAAAGTTTTAAGCCTAATCTTAAAAGTAGAGAGGGTGTCTGTCTCCCTGATCTGAATTGGGAGCTGGTTCCACAGGAGAGGAGCCTGAAAGCTGAAGGCTCTGCCTCCCATTCTACTCTTACAAACCCTAGGAACTACAAGTAAGCCTGCAGTCTGAGAGCGAAGCGCTCTATTGGGGTGATATGGTACTATGAGGTCCCTAAGATAAGATGGGACCTGATTATTCAAAACCTTATAAGTAAGAAGAAGAATTTTAAATTCTATTCTAGAATTAACAGGAAGCCAATGAAGAGAGGCCAATATGGGTGAGATATGCTCTCTCCTTCTAGTCCCCGTTAGTACTCTAGCTGCAGCATTTTGAATTAACTGAAGGCTTTTCAGGGAACTTTTAGGACACCCTGATAATAATGAATTACAATAGTCCAGCCTAGAGGAAATAAATGCATGAATTAGTTTTTCAGCATCACTCTGAGACAAGACCTTTCTAATTTTAGAGATATTGCATAATGCAAAAAAGCAGTCCTACATATTTGTTTAATATGCGCATTGAATGACATATCCTGATCAAAAATGACTCCAAGATTTCTCACAGTATTTCTAGAGGTCAGGGTAATGCCATCCAGAGTAAGGATCTGGTTAGACACCATGTTTCTAAGATTTGGGGCCAAGTACAATAACTTCAGTTTTATCTGAGATTAAAAGCAGGAAATTAGAGGTCATCCATGTCTTTATGTCTGTAAGACAATCCTGCAGTTTAGCTAATTGGTGTGTGTCCTCTGGCTTCATGGATAGATAAAGCTGGGTTTCATCTACGTAACAATGAAAATTTAAGCAATGCCGTCTAATAATACTGCCTAAGGGAAGCATGTATAAAGTGAATAAAATTGGTCCTAGCACAGAACCTTGTGGAACTTCATAATTAACCTTAGTCTGTGAAGAAGATTCCCCATTTACATGAACAAATTGTAATCTATTAGATAAATATGATTCAACCAGTAATAGATCTATGTACACAACTACTTTAAAAAATGAATTCATTTGAATTGTATCCTCTGATAATGTTGGTCAAACCTGTTTTAAAATAAAGCACTATAGTGTTTCTGACGTTCTGACCCAATTATTACAGTTTTGTGAGACAGCATTTCTCTGAGCTGATAAACCTGCTCTGCCTTTACCTTTAACCACGAAGGAACCAAACACTTATGCTAGAAATTTGTTAACTTAATTGGCAATACTTGAATGTATAATGTGATTACAGGAAATTATACACAATGATCACTGATGCTTTTATTATTATATTATTATTTTATATTTATTATATTATTATTATTATTATATTATTATTTTTACCAGAATGAGTATGTTGCATTTTACATACAGAAATGATTGTATCCAGGTCTTACAATTATATTGTGTACAATGTACATGTTTTACCCTGGATAATTATAATATCATGCCTCACTGCAACATGAATTAAGCAGCTGAAATTAAAGGAATCAGAAAGCAATAATATGTTGTAACAATTATGTGGTAAACAATTCCCACCCAAACACTGTTCGACTGTGACATGAAGTCATCCTCAAATGAGGCCTGAGTGAAACACTAAACCATGGACAAATGTTCATTCTGGAAATGTGAAATCGATTTGATTTCTGCACTGTAACATGTGTGACTGCTACATTCATCTCATGTTTAAAAAATGTTTGAACTGCAAGTTTATTAAGTGGACCAGTAAAAATATCATTTGTCTGTGAGCTGTTTTATTTAATGTCAATGCTTCCTGCTCATGTATGTGTGAAAACATTATTTTGTAAATCAATTTTTTTAATAACTTTAATGTATTTTTCCTTATTTACAAAAATGCTAAAGATAAGCTTTTTTTTTTTTTTTTTTTTTTTATTTGGCAAAATGTATGTAATCAGGTCTGTGGGACTTCTGGATAATACAATGCCATTGCAATCTGTTTCCATTAAAAAAAACATATTTTGGGAGCTGACAATCACAGTCTGTAGTGATGTAAATTATTTTGCAAAATTAATATTCCAGTTAACAGAGTGCATGTAATGTAAGTTGCACTAAGACATGTTTCGGAGTTAGCTCTGTCAGTTTATTACAGTAATCTTGAAATTCTACAGTATATTCCAGTAGGCCTGAATAAATCATAAATCGACAAATTCTGGTTACCCATGGTAGAGTGCTTAAATATTTCTATTGTTCATTCTACCTATGTTTGCAAACATAATTTAAGTGGAGTCCAACATTAACTTTCTGTATGCTGTAAATTGTATTTAATGTTTTCCTATAATGTGAAATTTTATATATATATAATATTATATATATATATATATATATATATATATCTATATATATATATATATATATATTATATATATATACGAGGTCTGTCAATAAAGCACCGGTCCTTTTTATTTTTCAAAACTCTATGGATTCATTCATATGTTTTTACGTCAGACATGCTTGAACCCTCGTGCGCATGCGTGAGTTTTTCCACGCCTGTTGGTGACGTCATTCGCCTGTGAGCACTCCTTGTGGGAGGAGTCGTCCAGCCCCTCGTCGGAATTCCTTTGTCTGAGAAGTTGCTGAGAGACTGGCGCGTTGTTTGATCAAAATTTTTTTCTAACCTGTGAGACACATCGAAGTGGACACGGTTCGAAAAAATTAAGCTGGTTTTCAGTGAAAATTTTAACGGCTGATGAGAGATTTGAGGTTGATTTCTGTCGCTTTAAGGACTTCCCACGGTGCGAGACGTCGCTCAGCGCTCTCAGCCGCCGTCGTCAGCCTGTTCAAGCTGAAAACCTCCACATTTCAGGCTCTATTGATCCAGGACGTCGTGAGAGAACAGAGAAGTTTCAGAAGAAGTCGGTTTCAGCATTTTATCCGGATATTCCACTGTTAAAGATTTTTTTTAATGAAAGACGTGCGGACGGGTCCGCGCGTCGGGACGCAGCTGACGCGGTTGCGGCGGCACAGGAAAAACACCTCAGTGTTGATAACCATTTGTAAAATCCAGGCGGCTTTGATGGCTTTCAGTGGAGTGAGTATATGAGAAATTGTTTAACAGCAGGGACATGTTCCAACTTGTCCTTAAGGCTTTCAACAGAGGGTGTCTTTTTCCTGTGGCGGAGCGTCGCGTCGGCTGCGTCCCGACGCTGTGGACCCGCCCCGCACGTCTTTCATTAAAAAAATCTCCTTTAACAGTGGAATATCCGGATAAAATGCTGAAACCGACTTCTTCTGAAACTTCTCTGTTCTCTCACGACGTCCTGGATCAATAGAGCCTGAAATGTGGAGGTTTTCAGCTTGAACAGGCTGACGACGGCGGCTGAGAGCGCTGCACGACGTCTCGCACCGTTGGGAAGTCCTTAAAGCGACAGAATCACTCAAAATCTCTCATCAGCCGTTAAAATTTTCACTGAAAACCAGCTTAATTTTCGAACCGTGTCCACTCGATGTGTCTCACAGGTTTAGAAAAAAGTTTGATCAAACAAAGCGCCAGTCTCTCAGCAACTTCTCAGACAAAGGAATTCCGACGAGGGGCTGGACGACTCCTCCCACAAGGAGTGCTCACAGGCGAATGACGTCACCGACAGGCGTGGAAAAAACTCACGCATGCGCACGAGGGTTTCAAGCATGTCTGACGTAAAAACACATGTACTCAACAAAAATATAAACGCAACACTTTTGGTTTTGCTCGCCATTTTGTATGAGATGAACTCAAAGATCTAAAAACTTTTTCCACGTACACAATATCACCATTTCCCTCAAATATTGTTCACAAACCAGTCGAAATCTGTGATAGTGAGCACTTCTCCTTTGCTGAGATAATCCATCCCACCTCGCAGGTGTGCCATATCAAGATGCTGATTAGGACACCATGATTAGTGCCACAGGTGTGCCTTAGACTGCCCACAATAAAAGGCCACTCTGAAAGGTGCAGTTTTGTTTTATGGGGGGGGGATACCAGTCAGTATCTGGTGTGACCACCCTATGCCTCATGCAGTGCAACCCATCTCCTTCGCATCATCCGTGAAGAGAACACCTCTCCAACGTGCCAAACACCAGCGAATGTGAGCATTTGCCCACTCAAGTCGGTTACGACGACGAACTGGAGTCAGGTCGAGCCCCCGATGAGGACCACGAGCATGCAGATGAGCTTCCCTGAGACGGTTTCTGACAGTTTGTGCAGAAATTCTTTGGTTATGCAAACCGATTGTTCAGCAGCTGTCCGAGTGGCTGGTCTCAGACGATCTTGGAGGTGAACATGCTGGATGTGGAGGTCCTGGGCTGGTGTGGTTACACGTGGTCTGCGGTTTGTGAGGCTGGTTGGATGTACTGCCAAATTCTCTGAAACGCCCTTTGGAGATGGCTCATGGTAGAGAAATGAACATTCAGTACACGAGCAACAGCTCTGGTTGACATTCCTGCTGTCAGCATGCCAATTGCACGCTCCCTCAAATCTTGCGACATCTGTGGCATTGTGCTGTGTGATAAAACTGCAACTTTCAGAGTGGCCTTTTATTGTGGGCAGTCTAAGGCACACCTGTGCACTAATCATGGTGTCTAATCAGCATCTTGGTATGGCACACCTGTGACGTGGGAAGGATTATCTTAGCAAAGGAGAAGTGCTCACTATCACAGATTTAGACTGGTTTGTGAACAATATTTGAGGGAAATGGTGATATTGTGTATGTGGAAAAAGTTTTAGATCTTTGAGTTCATCTCATACAAAATGGGAGCAAAACCAGAAGTGTTGCGTTTATATTTTTGTTGAGTATAGTTTTTGAAAAAATAAAAAGGACCGTTACCTTATTGACAGCCCTCGTGTATATATATATATATATATATATATATATATATATATATATATATATATATATATATATATATATATATATATATATATATATATATATACACACACACACACACACACATTTTTATTTAAAGGCAAGCTTTACACATACAACATGAACATTATGTGAATGTTGAACATTAAGCATACATTCTATGAACACTTGATTGATTTTTGCAAATGTTTTCCTTACGTTTGTCTAATGTTTGCTTCCATGCAAACATTAGACAAACATCACAAACATTAAATGAACGTTCGCAAACTTGTTGAACAGTAAATGAACATTCTATGAACGTTCAGTTGATGTTCACAAATTTTCACCTCCATGCAAACATTCGACAAACATCACAAACATTACATGAACGTTCACAAACTTGCTGAACAGTAAACAAACATTCTACAACCCCTGGCAAAAATTATGGAATCACCGGCCTCGGAGGATGTTCATTCAGTTGTTTAATTTTGTAGAAAAAAAGCAGATCACAGACATGACACAAAACTAAAGTCATTTCAAATGGCAACTTTCTGGCTTTAAGAAACACTATAAGAAATCAAGAAAAAAAGATTGTGGCAGTCAGTAACGGTTACTTTTTTAGACCAAGCAGAGGAAAAAAATATGGAATCACTCAATTCTGAGGAAAAAATTATGAAATCACCCTTTAAATTTTCATCCCCAAAACTAACACCTGCATCAAATCAGATTTGCTCATTAGTCTGCATCTAAAAAGGAGTGATCACACCTTGGAGAGCTGTTGCACCAAGTGGACTGACATGAATCATGGCTCCAACACGAGAGATGTCAATTGAAACAAAGGAGAGGATTATCAAACTCTTAAAAGAGGGTAAATCATCACGTAATGTTGCAAAAGATGTTGGTTGTTCACAGTCAGCTGTGTCTAAACTCTGGACCAAATACAAACAACATGGGAAGGTTGTTAAAGGCAAACATACTGGTAGACCAAGGAAGACATCAAAGCGTCAAGACAGAAAACTTAAAGCAATATGTCTCAAAAATCGAAAATGCACAACAAAACAAATGAGGAACGAATGGGAGGAAACTGGAGTCAACGTCTGTGACCGAACCTCTAAGAAACCGCCTAAAGGAAATGGGATTTACATACAGAAAAGCTAAACGAAAGCCATCATTAACACCTAAACAGAAAAAAACAAGGTTACAATGGGCTAAAGAAAAGCAATCGTGAACTGTGGATGACTGGATGAAAGTCATATTCAGTGATGAATCTCGAATCTGTATTGGGCAAGGTGATGATGCTGGAACTTTTGTTTGGTGCCGTTCCAATGAGATTTATAAAGATGACTGCCTGAAGACAACATGTAAATTTCCACAGTCATTGATGATATGGTGCTGCATGTCATGTAAAGGCACTGGGGAGATGGCTGTCATTACATCATCAATAAATGCACAAGTTTACGTTGATATTTTGGACACTTTTCTGATGTTTAAGGATGATGAAATCATTTTTCAAGAAGATAATGCATCTTGCCATAGAGCAAAAACTGTGAAAACATTCCTTGCAAAAAGACACATAGGGTCAATTTCATGACATAGAGTTAATGTCAACGAGCAGATGTGATTTGATGCAGGTGTTAGTTTTGGGGATGGAAATTTACAGGGTGATTCCATAATTTATTCCTCAGAATTGAGTGAGTCCATAGTTTTTTCCTCTGCTTGGTCTAAAAAAGTAACCGTTACTGACTGCCACAATCTTTTTTTCTTGATTTCTTAGTGTATATGAACATTTGTTTGATGTTTGCAAATGTTTGCTTCCAGGTGGGTGGTCATTGGTGTGACAGAAGACAATGTTAGTGACAGATAGTGTCAGGATCTGCCCCAGCCTGGGGTTCATGTCTGGGTTTTCCCCTTATTTGGTCTAGGCTTCCACTGAGGGTTTTATAGTTTACTTTTCATATTATTATATGTGGTCATGTGTAAGTCTTGGTTTGGTTCTGTTCATTTCTGTACTTTGTGTAATGCTTCTGTTGCTGGTTTTATTCTGTGCATCATTTATTTATGGTTTAGTCATTTATTGTATTACCTAGTCCCTGGTTTTGATTTGTTCATCATTTATTTCCTATTCTGTCAATAGTTTGTTTTGTGTATTCACTTCCTGTGTCACGTCCTCTCTTTTTAGTTATAACTGGTCTGTCACTCCTCGACTTGCCACCTTAGTTTTAGTTTTGCCCCTCTGTTTTGTTTGTGTTTATTATGGTTAATCAAGCACGTCACATTTTGCACCAGTGGTTTTTCTGTCATTTAATTATCTTGCCCCAGTTCATGTTGCTTTTGCCTTACTGCACTCTCTTGCACTTACCTTTGTCTTCCCTGGTCACGCCCCCTTCCAGCACTCTCTGCACACCTGTTCCTCATTTCACACTCTGATTCTTCCACTAGTATTTAAGCCCTCACAGTCTCACAGTCCCTCACCAGATTGTTGCATGTTGCACTTTCCAGCCTCATACCTTTGTCCTGTTTTGCCTTGTAATATTTCTGACCTTGCCTGTGTTACCGACTTCCGCCTTGTCTTATCCTTGAACTCTGCTCATTTTTGACTTTGCCTCTGCCTCAGCCCTGTGAACTCCTGTTGCCGTGTATTTGGAACTGTGCTTGTTCTTTGGACTCCACCTCAGCTTGCTACCTGCCTGTACCTCCACTACGTTGACTGATTTCCTGTGTACCGAACCAATTGCCAGTTTACCAGATAAAGTTACTTTTTCCTTACTCCAACACCTGTGTCTGTGAGTCTGCATTTGCCTCCTACAACTTTCAGGGTCAAGCCACCACGAACCATGACAGATAGAGATGGAGACAGATAGTCAGAGGTGGGACAAAGTCACGATCAGGTCACTTTCAAGTCATGAATCAGCAAGTCCTAAGTCAAGTCTCAAGTCATAATGACCACCAATTGTTTGTCAGCTGATTTTGGACTTGACTTGGGACATGGAGATTGATGACTTGAGAATGACTTGACAGTGACTTTGTCCCACCTCTGCAGATAATCTCTTTGATGTCTCACTGGAACAGCAAGAGCAAGATGGGAGCCGTGCAACAAGTAACATTTCTGAAGATTTATAAAACATTCTGAGATAATTGTTTTCCTGCTGGCTGTGAAGGGATCCCAGTATGCCCTTGACCTCAGTTGCGCTGAACAAAGAAAGTGGAACAAGTGAGTAAAATAAGTACCACAGTACAAACATGTGATGGAAAACTTAGATTGTTAAAATCAACCGTCTTCATTTGCTCTGCCAGAGGCAACACATGATTGGCTGCAAAGGAGAATCACGCTGTACATGATTAGTGATATCTGATGAACATCTTCCTACTCATGGGGGTGTGTGTTGTTGATTTGGGCTGATGAGACTTAATCATGCTAATCAATGAGCTTGAGGAGAAGGGGGGATGTGGTGTTGAAATAAAAATTACAATTTAAAACAAATTTATTTGCTGAGTGTGTTTACTGTGGAGGCTCATTTTCTGCTGGAATCCATGTGTCAGTTGCGCAATGTGGCAATAAGGTGATGTTTATTTTCACATTAATTGTGTTATTCTTGCAAATGTCAGCCTGTAAACTGTATTTCACTCCCAAATTACACTGGAAATTGCTTGAACAATGTTTGTAATGTGTTTCTCATTTCTCTTGGGCTGCAAAGGCTCACAGGCTTCTCATGTGCTATTTGACTGAGCACTGCCCTAAAGTGCATCCCTTTGGATTTCAAAGATGCAGTAAGCCCTTGCATGCATGAAAAAGAAATGTTTTTTTGACTGGAAACCATTAAAAATCTTTGCATTGAGCATTTGAAGTAGGTGAAGAGCAAGCCAGAATAAAGAAAGTTCCTGACCATGAACTGATGTGTTCCCTTCCCACGTGAAGCTGGCATATATAAGAAACAGCTCATGCATCAATGCCTGTGCATAACGTAGAATAAACCTTGCTGAAACAGTATGCAGTATGTTAAAGTTATTTACATAAACCCAGTTCTCCAAACAGTGAGTCAGTCATTAGTGGAAATACTTCCCTGTGTGTATTTGAAAGTAAATTCAACAGCACCATCCTTGACTGGTGGAGGAACCATCTCATCTCCCTTCAAAACATTCCTATTTGCTTTCTGAACATACTAACTCTGTCTTCAAACAGAATATCAGAGATTATGATGACAGGACCCAGGAGAAAGACATCATTATGAGGATAAAGTGGAATTATTTATTTATTTTTTACAAAAACGAAAGCTTATATAGGGCAGCATGGTGGCTTAGTGGTTAGCACTGTTGCCTCACAGCAAGAAGGCCATGTGATCGCATTCCACCTTAGGCTTTTCTGTGTGGTGTTTGCATGTTCTCACTGTGTGTATGGGTTCCTTGCAGGTGCTCCTGCTTCCTCCCACATCCAAAGACATCTAGGTTAGGTGAATTGGAAACTTTTCACTGATCGTAGGTGTACGTGCAGGTCTGAATTTGTTAGTTTGTGTATGTGTGGCCCTGCAACAGAATGGTGCCCAGTGTAGTGTTTTCCCTGCCTCATGCACCATGACTGCTGGAATAGGCTCCAGCCCTCCCAGTGACCCTTAATTAGAGAAAACAGATCTAGAAAATGGATGGATGGAAAGCTCAGATATCCTTTGAGATTATAGTGGTAAATTAACAATTAAACAAAAATGATATATTTTACAAAAAAAAAAAAAAAAAAAAAAAAGTGAATATTCTTTGAAAGTAAATATCTTCAGCTTTTCCCTTGTTTTACTTTGGGTCATCACAGCACATCTGAGGTGGATCTTCATGTTGATTTGGTGCAAGGTTTATATTTTAGGCCCTTTCTGATGCAATTCCAAATTACATGGAGAATGGGCATTGAAGCCGGAACCTTCTACACTGGAAACAACTGCACTTCTTGGACACCACCACTATCAAAAACAGTGCAACTGGAAAGTATTCCAGCTTCACCTTTTCTCAATTTTTTTGTTATGTTACTGTTGACATGCCCCATTAGTCCTGTCTGTGCGTTCCTTGTCTTTTTTTTTACCTGTCATGTCTGTCTCCTGGTTGATGTGTCTGGGTATGTGTGGGTTCCCCAGTTTTGTGGTTGTATTTGGTATTTGTGGGTGCACTCCCCCAGCCTACGTCTGTGTCATCTGCAGTGGTGGGCACAGTTCAGCTTATCTGATAGCAGATAATTATCAAAGCTAATGTTTTTGTTATCGGATTAGCTTCTCAGATAAGTTTTAAAACCATCATCGGACCAATTATCTTCCAAAAATTTAGTTCCGATAACTTTCAGTCCAATAACATTTGTTTTTTGCTGGTAAAGTTTAACGGTCAAAAATGTTTGTAAACCCTAAACTCAAACATTTTAATCCATCTGTTGTGTGTTTGTAGCAGACTGGCTGCCTGTCGCTTGTTGATGATGTCATCATTAAGCACAAAACATGATTGGTCGCTTGACGCAGAGAGCACTGTGGGTAGTGTAGTTCAGGTTCACTTTGGACGTTACAGTGACTCGCCCACTCGACACAAAAACAAAACAAACTAATTTTAAGATTATTTTATTTTATTTCTTTGTGGCTGTAATTTAATTACCAAAACTTGGTGGGGGGGCTCTCATGGCGCAGCTGTGTGTACAGAGGGAGGGACTTTTCTTCATGTTTAGACGCTGTTTTGGATTAAAAAAGGACGCTTTATGTGGATTATTTATTCAGATGAATCCCACTGAAACTAACAAGTAAGAATTTATATTTACTACGTGTATTTTATTCTGCCAATCACTGCATTAATGGATGTATTTCGGTTGTTTAAGCCGCAGGGTTCAAAGCACGTGAAAAAAGCGGCAGCTTGTAGCTCGTAAATTACAGTGTATCTTATACCGAGATAAACTGTGACTTCTAATTCTGTGTTTTACTGCTTTTGAAAGATGGTGACAGTGTTTGGGGTTTTATTTTTTTTATTTATACATTTTTTGTGTGTTCTTTGTGTTTGTGATCCTTGAATTTACCCAGCAGCCCCTGCGGCGCTTAAAGTGAAACTGGTTTATCAGAAGTCGACAGTGTAATCTGATGTGGCAGCGTCGGAATCAATACTAATAGTTATCGGTTATCTGTAAGAAAGATAAATTTTTTTTAGCAGTTTATTAGTTTATCGTCAGAAAACATAACTTTTCAGTTATCACTTTTCAGTTGGGTGTGGGTGTGTCCCTGCTGTCAGCGGTGTGGATGTGTGAGCATGTGTCCACCTTTGTGTCATGCACGTGTGTATGTGTGAGTGTGTGTCTGCCTCCCTGTTGTGTATGTGTGTGGGTGCAATCATCATTGTGTCGCTGTCTTGTGTGACCACGGAATTGTCAGTCCTTGTGTTCAGTCCCTTCCTTGCATGTGGGCATGTTATGTCATCTGTCTCTGTCCCTCCCATGTCTTGACATTTGTCCCCCACCCTGGTCCTCTGTTTATTGCTCTTGGGTTTTTCATTTATTTCGTAAGATTGTCTTGTGTTGTCATTTTTTACGTGGTCCCTGTTTTAGTCCCGCCTTTATTTTCTCTGAGTTTTCTCAGATGATAAGTGTTGGGTTTTTGTCATGTGATCTCTGTATAGTTTCTACATGGTGTTGTCTGTTTGGTTCTCATGTTTTTTGCAGTTCTTGCACTTTATGTTTGGTTTAATATTTTGTGATCTGGTTTTATTTTCCACTCACCTCTGGTCATCTGTTTATTTTTGTCTCTTGATGTATTCTTTTTTTCTCACATGCCCCTATGTTTCCATTCTCAGTTTTGTACACCTGTTGTTAATTTGTTAAGTTATATTTAAACTGCACCTGTACATTTATTCTTTGCCAGTCGATTATGTCAGTAACTTGTTTCCCATCACATCCAGTCTGTCTCTACCTCATTCTCTTATCAGTAAGTGTTTGCATGCTGCTGTGTGTTTGGAAGGTGTTTTTGATTATTTATTTTAGTCTTTTTGCTGTTTTTGGATGATTGTTCAAGTAGGGGTCCTATTTGACTCATTGCAGTACAAACCACAACAGTTACAGCCTTATTCCAAAATGGATTAATCCATTTTCCCTCAAAATTCTCCTCACACCACCCTGTAATGACAACATTAAAAAAGTTTAGATTTTTTTTTTTTTTTTTTTTGCAAATTGATAAAAAAAAATGTACATATGTACATATATAAACACCCTTTGCTCAATACACTGTTGATACACCTTTGGCAGCCATTACAGCCTCAAGTCTTTCTGAATACATTGCATTAAGTTTGGCACACCTATGTGTGGGCAGTTTTGCTCAGTTTCACTCTGGCTTTCACCCTGGTGGCTTTCATTCTGTCTGGCCATATCCTCATTGTGGTTCTTTCTAACACACCTATTTCTTATCAGTAGCTCATCACCTGGGTGGATTTAAGCATCAACTATTTCACCTTTTCCCTGCCAAATCGATGCACCTTGTGCTTTTGCTTCCAGCCTTGTTCCTAGTGTATTCTCATCGTGCTTGCCTCTTTGTGTTTTTGACCATCTGCCTGTGTATTTGACCATGCCTTTTGCCTCATGAACTTGGTATTGTTGCTTTTTTTAACTGCCTTTTTTTGTACCGGATCCAGCTAATGACCACAGTAAACTGTCTTAACCCTAAGAGCTTTTTGTCCTGCAATTGTGTTGTGCCATTTCTTACTGCAAGACCTGATAGCCAGTTTACAAGGTTTACTTCCAGATTCTTCTTCCGCTGCCTTTGAACATGCTCTTGCTGTCTGCTTCTTTTTCTATTTGCAATGTTTAAGACACCACTTCAATTCTGCTTTTGTTGGATCTTGGTACAGCTTTTGATACTGTGGGTCACTGCATACTGTTATAAATTTGAAAACTGTTTTGGCATTTCTGGTCACTTTCGTTCATGGTTGGCATCATATTTAGTGAACAGAACACGATGCACAGTGCATCCAGAAAGTATTCACAGCACTTCACTTTTTTCACATTTTGTTATATTACCATATTCCAAAATAGAGAAAATGAATTTCCCCTCAAAATTTTACTCACAACACCGCATAATGATAACATGAAAGGTTTTATGAAATCTTTGCAAATTAATTAAAAAAATCATGAACTAAGAAAACACATGTACATAAATATTCACACCCTTTACTCAATACTTGATGCACCTTCAATTACAGCCTCAAGACATCTTTAACATAGTTCCACAAGCTTTGCACACCTAATTTTGGGCAGTTTTGCCCATTCCTCTTTGCATTCATCATTCCCTCAATCCTGACTAGTCTTCCAGTTCCTGCCACTGAAAAACATCCCAACAGCACGATGCTGCCACCACCATGCTTTACTGTAGGGATGGTGCCTGGTTTCCTCCAAACATGTAACATGACATGGCATTCATGCCAAGGAGTTCACTCTTTGTCTCATCAGACCAGATAATTTTTCTTTCTCATGGTCTGACTCCTTCAGGTGCCTTTTGTCAAATTCCAGGCATGCTGCCATGTGCCTTTTACTAAGGAGTGGCTTCCGTCTGTCCTCTCTACCATCCATGCATGATTGCTGGCTGCAGAGACTGTTGTCCTTCTGAAATGTTCTCCTCTTTCCACAGAGGAACGCTGGAGCACTGACAGAGTCACCATTGGATTCTTGGTCACCTCCCTGACTAAGGCCCTTCTCCCTGATCACTCAGTTTAAACAGGCAGTTTAGACAGTTCTAGGAAGATTCCTGGTGGATCTGAACTTCTTCAGTTTATGGATGATGGAGGCCACTGTGCTCATTGGGACCTTCAAAGCAGCAGAAATTTTTCTGTACCCTTCCCCAGATTTGTGCTTCCCACAATCCTGTCTTGGAGGTCCACAGACAACTCCTTTGACTTCATGCTTGGTTTGTGCTCTGACATGTACTGTCAACTGTAAAACCATATATGTAGACAGGTTTTCCAAATCAAGTCCAATCAACTGACTTTACTCCAGGTGGCCCCCAATTTAGCTGTAGAAACATCTCAAGGATGATCAGTGGAAAGAGGATGCACCTGAGCTCAGTTTTGACCTTCATGGCAAAGGCTGCGAATAATAATATTTTTAATTATTATTATTTTTAATAATGTCGCAAAAATCTACAAACAAAAGAAAATCACATTGTCATTACAGGCTTTTGTGTGTAGGATTTTGAGGGAACAATGAATTTCATCCATTTTGGAATAAAGCTGTAACATAACAAAATGTGGAAAATGTGATGTGCTGTGAATACTTTCTGGATGCCCCATAAATAAGTAAATAAAAATATAAATTCTCAGAATCTAGCTTCATTATTTTGTCATCACCATACAACACAGCTCTACACAATTGCATATGCATACAACATTGTTAGAACAATCTGAGTTAGCATTTATGTTTACATGGATCCACACTTTTTTAATGGTTATATTTCAGATGTTTCAGGAATATGGCTGTCCTAAGATCACCAATACTTAGATGGACTGTTGGAAAGGATAACTTGAATGGTCAAAAAATTGTTCTCTGTACGTCTGGTTAAATATGCACAGAAAGAACATAAATAAATTGTTGTAAAGTGTTCTGTGCAAGACCAAAACTCTTCCAACAATAGTCATAATAATAATTACCGTATTTTACGCACCATAAGGCGCACCTAAAAGCCGTGCGCCCTATAATCCGGTGCGCCTTATGTGTGCACTGAATTCCAAAATCTGTAAAAACGACCGACGTTGTCTTTGACCGTCGGAATATCGGACCATTTCCCGCTGACACAGGGACGCAATATGTAAAGTACGTATGCTGGCAGCGTAGAGTACATACCCTGGCAGCGATAAACCAATTGGAGAACATTACATAATACGTAAAGCACGTACACTGGTAGCGTAGAGTACGTACACTGCCAGCGATAAACCAATCAGAGAAGAGTCTGTGGTACGTGCACTTACCTCCGCCACTCCTCCGGTAGTTACCGTATACTACAGGTATCCTGCAAAACAACATTTGTTTGTCTAAGGACCCCGGAAAATGGCGCCAGTGAAGAGACATGCTTACGAGGCACAATTCAAACTGCAGGCTATCAGTTACGCGGTTGTTCATGGGAATAGAGCAGCTGCGAGAGAAAACAAGAAAATGAACTGCGCCAAGTTAAAAAGACCAAACGGAGTTTCCGCGGAAACAAAGCGAGGTGGCCACAGCTAGAAGACCAACTCGAGCAATGGGTCATTGAAGAAAGAACAGCCGGGAGAAGCGTCTCTACAGTCACCATTCGGCTGAAGGCAAAAACGATAGCAATGATTAGCGGGAACCTGGCGTGTTTGATGGCGAAATTGCCCAGCTGTTCAATTCAGACACAGAAGATGAGGACTTCGATGGATTTGTGACAGAACCATAATAAAAAACAATGTGAGTACCATATTGTTAAATACCGGTAGTTCAGAGTTGTTAAAAAGTTCAAATAAACTCACCGTTTTGCTTCCGTGACCTTTTTTTTTTTTTTGTAGACTATATGTTTTAGCGTGCGCCTTTTGTAAGGGTTAAGTACCCGCTAATTGAGGCCGCGCCTTATAATCCCGTGCGCCTTGTGTAAAGGTTAAGTACCCGTTAATTGAGGGCGCGCCTTATAAGCCGGTGCGCCTTATGGTGCAGAAAATACGGTATAATAATGGTCATAATAGGTAGGAGAATACACTGAATTGTATATTAGTGGCTATAGCTGATCTTCATGGCAAATTTTGTAACATTTGATCCTTCACTGCTCTCTCACTGCTCAGACTTGCAGCGTTAATTTTATCAATGAAAATTTTGATGAAAGGTTTTTGTTGATTACTTTTTATACATGCAAAATAAATAAATGTCCTTGATAACAACCACCCTTGCAGACATTGGGTCCAACCTCAGCTCTTGAAAGGAACCATCTGTTTTCCTTCTTCATCTCAAGCTGTCACAATTCATATAAAACTCAGGGCACACATATAAAACTGATAACCACCACTGTGGTACCTCTGGCTGTGACTTTTGTGTTTGTCAAGTCAGCTCACACAAAGAAAGCATGTGTATGTTGATCTTGCTTCATAGTACTTATGTCTGGGTCACAGTGGCAGCAGATTAAACAGCTCTACCCACACTTCCCTAAGTCCTGTAACACTATTTGGGGTATCCCAAAGCGTTCCAAAGCCAGCTAGGAAATATAATCCCTTCAGTGGGTCCTGGGTCCTCTCATCTGTCCTCTTCTTTTGATGCAAAGAAGCAGTGGCTCTACTCCAAGTCATTCCTGGATAGTCAAGCTTCTCCCTCTGTCCTTGAGTGTAAGCCCAGATAGCTGACAGAGGAATCTCATTTCCGCTGTTTATATTCATGACCTTATTCTTTCAGTCATTACCCAAACTTCATGAGCATAGATGCGGATAGGAGACACAAATTGATGGGTAAATTGAGAGCCTCACCTTCTGGCTCAGCTCCTTCTTCACACCACGGTCCGGTACAGCATCCAGAGGTCACTACCTGATGAAGCCAACAGAACCACATCATCTGCAAAAAGCAGAGCTGCAACTCTGAAGTCACCAAACTGGACCTCTGTGCCAACCAGCCAGGAAAGGCCTCCCTTTTCAGCCCCATGGTTTCCCCTACCACAGATGTCCACCAGTAGGTTCTTGGGTTTCTGTCACAACAAATGCGACAATTGTATGTTCACAGTTTAGAGCATTTGTTTCAGTAATGGAGGCCTTCGATATGGACCATTCCGCTTCAATGTCCCTGGCCTCCCTCCGGATGTCAAAGAAGTTTCCTCAGTTGTATGTGTTGATGGCCATCTGGACAGGCTCTTCCGCCAAACATTCCTAGGAAGCCCTCACAAGGCTTTTAGTCCTTCCAGGTTGGCTTGGTGGCTTACCCAGCCATCTGACACTACTCATCACCAGGTGGCAATCAGTTGACAGCTCCGCCCCTCTCTTTGTTAAAGTTTCCAAGACACAGGGTCACAGGTCTGATGACACAATTACAAACTGATTATTGACCTTTGACCTGTGGTGCTCCGGTACCAAGTGTACTTACGAACACCACTGTGCTCAAACAAGGTTTTTGTTATGGACAATCCATGATCAACACAGAAGTCCAGCAACAAAACACCACTTGGATTCACATCAGGTGGGCCATTCCTCCCAATCTCTCCTCTCTAAGTTTTTCAATTGTTGCCCAAGTGAGCATTGAAGCCCCCCATTAGAACTAAGGACTCCCCAGCAGGAACCTTTTTCCGGGTCACACTAAGAGTCTCCAAGA
Organism: Thalassophryne amazonica; assembly: GCF_902500255.1. Classification (NCBI taxonomy): domain Eukaryota; kingdom Metazoa; phylum Chordata; class Actinopteri; order Batrachoidiformes; family Batrachoididae; genus Thalassophryne; species Thalassophryne amazonica. The sequence goes on along the minus strand of NC_047103.1, from coordinate 97,137,346 downwards.
AGAGGCCCTGTGAGAGAGCGCGTACACAGCAGTGCCAACGTGTTTGGTCGGATCAGCACCACCATGTTGCTGTTTTTTGCTTATTTGTCATGGTCTGTTGTTGCCACTATTGGGCCAGGACCAGCCTCCAGCAGTTGCCACCTGCCACTGGGCTCAAGCACCAGTGGCAAGCTAACACAGGCTGAGACCGTGCTTCAACAGCAGCCAGGTAACATCTGGCTGTGACCGCGCTCCAGTGGCAGCCAGTTAGCATCGGGCAGGGACCGGGCTCCAGCAGCAGTGAACTAACACCGTGCTGAGACTGGAATCCAGCAGCAGCAAGTTAACATCAGGCCGAGACCAGGCTCCAGCGGCACCCAGCTATCACCAGGCTAGGCCTGAGCTTCAGTGGTTCCTGTAGCAACTGGCTACCATCACAGCTATCAACGCAGTTTTTGAACATTGGACCAGGCCGGTTTAGCCACCAGGCCCAGTGGTAGGTAAACGTTGGGATGGGCCCTTCGCTGTTGGATGGCGTATTAGTGGTTCGAAGGGCTAAGGTAAAACCTTTCTTCATAACTGCTCAGCAAGCCGCAAAAACAACATAAATGGTGAAGACCTGGGTGAGATTAAACTGTCCTGTACTCTGGAGTGGTAAAAAACAAACAGAACTGCTTGGATTATTGAAGGAGGTTTCTGAACTCAGGAGAATATTGAAGGAGAAAGACAATAAAATTAAGATATTGGAAAACCGTGTGGATGAATTGGAGCAGCATATTAGGATGGAGGAGGTAAGTGTATCTGAATTATATATTAAACACTGGACATATGCCAGGGCTGCTGGTGTCGGCAGTGGAGCCAGTATGGAAGAGGACACGCCGGGAGAAATCTGCTCCCTGGGACAACAGGTTATTGATTTTTTTTTTTCCTCTAAATACATCCACATTAACAGTAACAATATTGCAGACTGCCATTCAATTCCAAAAAAAAAGATAAAAAGTCTAAACCAGTTATTATTCAGTTTGCAAACAGTAAATTTAAAAACAATTTGTTAATGCTAACATAAAAGTTGAGAGGAACTGAGGTGTATGTAAATGAACATTTGACATAGAATAATGAGGATATTGCAAGACAAGCCAGAGCTCAACGAAAACAGAAAAAAAAAAAAAAAAAAAATACAAGCGACTTGGACCAGGAACTGTAAAGTGTGGATTAAATTAAATGGATCTTATGAGGAAGCAAAAATCTTGATGATATGAGAGCTCTCAGAATTGGCTATTTTTAAGTGACTGCTTCTTAAGGAGGATAATGCTCTTTATTGGCTCTTTTTCACTAATTTGGGGTGATTTCTGTTATGATTTTTGTTTTGTGTTGTCTTTCTTTCATTATGGGACAAATTTTGAGAAAATGTATACATTTTCTCAAATGCATATATTTGCATCTATTGCATATGCATATATAAATGCATATATTTATATCAAGCAGCTAGACTTTGTTTAGCCACATTTTTGGTTTGTGGATTATAATCTTTTTTTTTTTTTTATCTCAACTGATTCTTTCCAATTTGCTACTGCACAATAGCTCAACTTTTAAAAAAAAATGATTACACTGAACATAGAGTTCAAAATATTGAATATAATATATAGATTCGGATTGTTTTTTTCTTGAAAATATTACTCACCATTGCAGTTATTTTTCTAAATAACAATACTGCAATTACTGAGATGTGGTTGAAAGATGAGCCCACTGACACTCTCCAGTTTGAGGGTTATGATTTCTTTGTCAGAAATAGGATGAATAAATGGGGTGGTGGTGTGGCACTTTATGTTAGTTCTGCTTATCACTGTGAAATTGTTAAAAATATGTGCTTTTCTTTGGAAAATGTCATGGAATGTGTTAATGTGGAAATTAAATGCAAATCATCCAAACAAATCTAATTATAACCTGTCTTTACAGAGCACCAGGATCAAACTTTTTTTTTTTTTTGTGGAAAAGCTGACTGAGATGTACAGTATTATTAAAATAATACTCTTGTACATATTTGTTTGTGGAGACTTAAACATAGACTTCTTAAATCCTCATAGCCAAATATATACAGCTGAATAAGCGAAGTGCGCATCTCAGGCCGCGCGGTACATTATGGGTAGGCTAAATTGTTCGACTACCAACCACAAGCTATGGCGGTGGAAAGCAGCGAGGAGTGCTGTGTTTTGGATCATTTCAACTGCTGGAAAGTTGACGATTTAAAGTGTTTTTGTAAGCTCCGCGGATTGCCTGTTACAACCAGGACTACGTACGGCAGTGGACAGAAGCGGAAAGAAGGGCTGGCTGTGCTTGCGCGTGCTGCATTGTTACAGAAACTACCGTTAGGGCCAAAGAGAGAGCCGCTGTTGAAAATGACCGGTCCTTGTTGATAGTTGGAGACAAACAAATTTCTGACCCCTTGAAGGCAACTGACGGATGGTTAGACGAAGTCCAGAGACTGAAACTGTGGATATTGCAGAATATTTGCTAAACAGGGATGAGAAATCGCTACTCCGCCGACTTCGTAATGACTACAAGGAAGGTGGGTCTCGCATATAACCTCTTTGGTGTCACGTTTGTTTTGATAAGTTGACAGACATACAATATGTGCATGCATGCAGTTTGTTTATAGAACGTCAATTTTACAATATTACGCATCACGTCATTCATGGCGCGACATTACAGTCATAAGCCAATGCACAAAAGCGGCAGCACAGATTCAGGATATTGACAAAATAAATATGTGCGAGCATCTTACAATTTTAGTCCGTCTGGATCTTACTTTTCTGTGGGGACATTGTGTAGAATGAACGGAGGTTTACGACCACATTTCTTCTTCTTTCCGTCTTTGTGTGGACTCGGCCGAGCTTTGCAATCGTGTGTTTTCAGCCAACTTTCAAGCCTATAAATTCCGTTAGAGCATTTGAAAACAGCACAATGCACACCTATCATTATTGTATGCATCGCTTAAGGCCTAAAGCCTTTGAAACAATCCCTATAAGCCTTAACTTTTATAGTCCACTAATGCTACTGTGTATGAAATTCAATGGGAGCAGTGTGAGTGTGGTAGCTGGGATTTTTGCCCCGTTTGACCCACACATGTGCAGATGCGTTGCACACTTCGTTTATTAATAAATTATGTTTTGTATGGGAATGTATGTATACAGTGATTACTATCCAACCAGGAAACACATCAACACTTATTGACAATATATTGACAAATGTTAGGGCCCCTTCACACATAGTATGAATGTGGTTAAATTGCGCATGAAGTGTGCATGAAGCAGGAATTGTATGCAATACATGTAAACTCGTAACTGCCTCCAAAGCCTCATACACCTGTTGCTACAACCATTTGCGCACACCAGTGGCTGAAAGAAAGCGTGTGCACTGTGAGAGCCCATCGAGCCCTCTTGTGGCAGGTGTCAGCCAAATTTCAGGTGACACCCATGAACATCTAACACTGCTCGTTTGGCACTTAGAAAATGTGTGGCCATTCACACTATTAGCACGACAACAGTCAGCACACAATTATCGAGCTGGATGTAGCGCATGGCCTCGATTCGCCATAATTCAATAAATACATTAATGTTATCTCAACAAAACCTGAGGTTTTGGAACTAAGGACAGAGACTGTGTTTTCACTCCCAGTTAAGAAATTCCTGCGTCCATCTGGAGACAAACCTGAGACCCTACTTTGGGCCTCAACACTGTGCTTCACAGCAAAAACAGAACTGTAACTCAAAGTTCTTCAAAGGAACCCTTTGGTTGTTTAGTGGTTAAATTTTGGTAACTATGAATTACATGATATTATAATGGCTTCACGTCAGAATCTGAACTCCCCAAGGCCCGGAGAACTGATCTTTTATAGCATCACACCAAGGCCAGAACCTCTCAAGACTGCAAGAGGATCTCTCTCCTGATAAGACATGGTCATAAAACTTTGGGCCTTGACAACCAATTATTATCTTTAAGTCTATGTAAAGGAAAAGACCTTTGCTTAAAATAAATAAAAAATGCATCAGTATTCTTTTATTCATATATAAAAACTTCTAATGTTGTTTGTATTGATTAATCAAACAAAATGATTTACATATAATCATTCTATTTTATTGACGTGTTCTTTTAATTGATGTGTGTTTAACTGTGATCTTTCTGCATTATCAGTATATTGATGGTGAAGTACTCTGTTTATCCAAAGGATGTGTTTAAGTGACTATTAATAATGTGTATCCATTCGGGTGTCTTAGAACAAATAGTATGCCAAAATAGCTAATGTGTTTAAATAATTGAATCATTTCTTTGTCTGCCTTTGAGCACATGAAGATTTCTGTGAAATTACACACCCTGAATGGGAGTAGTTTAATGACGTAAGTCCCCTTTTAAAAGTTAGAGTTCCTGCTCGCTCTCTTCTCCCTTCTGCAAACCTCTCTTGGAGGGCTCAGCAACTCTCTTCTCTTCCTTTATTTTTGGGTCAACAAGGCCCCATGCTAAGCTAACCTAAAGCTACCACATGGCATTCATTCATTATTGTTTCAATTTTGAGAATTTTAACTTGATGCTTTAAGGTGCGTCAAGTCTTTCTAAGATTTATCTCTTTCTTTCAGCATCTCATGAGGGAGCAAACTGTGTCCATAAATGAACTTATTTAATCACTGTCCACAAAAATGCCAGTAAGCGGTTCATTTCTTGTATAATTGTAAATAAAATGTAAATATTTCTGCTGTGGTTCATTTTGTGTTCAGAAGGAAACCTTTGGTCAATTGTATCGTAGAATTCAGACTTACAGACCCGAGACTGATTAATTAAATTGAGACTGATTGATTAATTTGAGACTGATAAATTAATTAATGTTTAAATTAATGTACGTATGCTTTAAATAGGTGGTGCCCCGAGTAAATTAGATATTAAATAATAATTATTAAACCCTAAAATTGTTAATTATTTTGGTGACCCATGTCAGATCCCGTTATTTATTCTTTTAGATACACGCAACACAAGCTCACCCTCCGATGAGTGCATTTGTGCACTATAAACCAGCTCTCCGTCTCTGGGGTCTGACCTTCGTGTCTCCACGGGTATTACCCGGCATGGGCTGCACAAAGGCTGTTCAAGCTGGTGGCGAGGAGATTCGTCTAGCCGCTCACTGCCTCCATCCGGACGTCCACCCCGCTGACGCTGATCTCGCACCCCGGTCGAGTAGCCTTCTTCTGGAACCAGGATACGAGCCGGCCACGCCCGTTAACGGCAGCTCTCCTCTTATGGATCAGGGCTCTTGGAATGTTGCTAGATTTTTAATTTAGTGACTCGTACAGCGAGTCCCCAGGATGCGTTAATTTCATTAAAACCAGACTAACCTTTTAGAGCACTTTTTGATGTTATACACCCAAAAAACTTTAACTTTTACACCTTAAGAAGAATCAATAAATCCAATGTCCGAGCCTTAACACTTTAACCGCATGCTTGGAAATTTATTGCAGGTTTTGCAAGTGCTGACAACATAATCAAAATAGGTTATATGATGATAATTTCACAACAGTAATTCAAATATAATCAGAATAATAATTGGCAGAGATTTTTTGTTTTTGATTCAATAATGTTGTCTGATCTTACTTTGACTGGACTGGATTAACTTCTTAACAATTTTTCTAGGAGTGAGGGAAGGAGGTTTTTTTATGTTAAAATCCCCAGTTCGATGAACTTGATTTCCTCTTCATCAGCTATTAGTTGTTAGCTGACCACGATCCTTGTGTGATGTTGTAATCCTTCAGGAAATAAATCCACATAAGAGTTTATTCCTTCTTCAATCAACCAAATGTTGATCTAATCCATTCTGGTACGATGTGATGTTCCTTGAGAGAGAAAATGTTGAAACTTCCCCACTCAGACTTAAGGCCAGTGATTATTCTCCAATGCTCTGCTACTCCGTGACTGGACGGCCTGAGTGGGAGTTGAAAACTCTCTCAAATAATCTCTTATGTCTCCAATCCTCTCACTCCATGATTCCAATTGCTGCTCACAAGATGGTCAAGTCTTGTGATCTCCTCGTAGCAGGGGAGAAGTGACAACAGCACCTCTCCCTGGAAGAATAACCCCGTTTCCTGTTGTTGTGCAGTTTTTATATGAGAACTCTTGTTGTTGTTCAGTTGATCTTGGTTACCATGGGGATGATGGTGACTCAAAACCTCCTCCCTACTCCTTCCCTTACTGGAAGCCATCTGCAGAACTTATTTCCAGTAACTTATGTCTTGGCTGCCAGTAACTTGGTCAAGTTCCTCTTTTCTGTTAACACGTCAGCTTTTCTGAGAATTCATTCTTTTTAAATCATGTCTTTAGAATCACATCAATCATATTCAATCATTTCATTACAACTTTCTTTCACACAAAACAATTCATATGATCATATACAACATTTTCATTCCTTATTATTCATTTCATATCTTATCACATCTTAATCATTTTCAGTTGTTTTTATCATCAGCTCTTCTGGCCTCGCTTGCGACATCACTAACTTCCTCTTTCTCTGACTCTGCACTAAAAACAACTTCTTCAGTTCCTCTTTCTCCTGACTGCAATGAAAAACAACTTCTTCAGTTCCTCTTTCTCTATAACTGCACCCTTTATGAAAAACAACTCATATAATCATTCATTTTACTTATTTGTAACATACTTTTTCTAATCAACTCTTACTTTTATTACATTAATAGTTCATTTAATCATACTTGTTATGTTAAAATCATTCTCAGACATATTCCATCGTCTTCACCACTGAGTTCATTCCATGGGCCTCTCCATCTGCAATGGAAAAGTCCGGTATGACCTCACTTACTCCAGGAAAGTACCAAACACTGTTCAGTTTAATCCAACAACATGTGTATTAATCCCATGGCACATATTATATTCCAAGATGAAAACAAGCTGAAAGCAAGCTTAAAGTCATCTTTTCTTGACACCCATTAAATGAGGTCTAGGCCAATTGAATTCAATTTGGGAGTTTAACAATACTTTCACCAAATTAAATTGGTGCCTCGGTGTGAGGTGCCATTCATTCCAAATAGGAGGTCTGTTAGAAAAGTATCCGACCTTTTTATTTTTTTCAAAAACCATATGGATTTGAATCACATGTGATTGCATCAGCCAAGCTTGAACCTTCGTGCGCATGCGTGAGTTTTTTCACGCCTGTCGGTTGCGTCATTTGCCTGTGAGCAGGCTTTGTGTGAGCACTGGTCCACCCCTCTCGTCGTTTTTTATTGCAAATAAATGTCTGAACGATTTGGAGCTTTGCTGCAGCAATTTTGTTTTCCAGAAACTGTGAGAGACCTCCAGGTGGACACCATTCGGAAAATTAATATGGCTTTCAGGGACGATTTTATGGGGATTATACAGATTAAGGAGTGTTACTGCCGCTTTAAGGATGGCCCACAACTGCTGAGAGCACGCCGCACTCCGAGCGCCGATCGACATGCTCACACCCCGCTGAAACAACCAGATCATTTCCAACGTGAAGGCTTTGTTGATCCGGGACGTCGTCTGACTTTCACAAAAAGGCAGAAGTCGTGGACATCAGCACATTTTCCGCACATTCCACTGTTACAGGAGTTTTTTTCATGGAAAGAAAAGCGGAGGGACGCGCCATGGAGCCGTTCATTATGCAGGACAAAACCACCTCCGTGTTGGTCTCACAGGACGGCTTTCAGGTGGATTTCAGATGGATTCCGGTTGCTTTTCAGTCGTGTGATTATCCAATTGTGATTGTGCATGAGCTGGACATGCCCCAATATGTCCTGGAATGCTGCTCCTCTTTCCATGACAAAAACTCCTGTAACAGTGGAATGTGTCGTTCATTTCTAAACTGGATGCTGTCTTGATCCGGTATGTCATCTGACTAGCACAGGAATTGTGAAAAGACGTGGACATCAGCACTTTTTCAGCACATTAAGACAGATGTGCGGAGGAGTTCCGCGCGTCGCGGTGGAGCCGCATGGCGCAAAGCAACGCCGTGATGAAGCCTTCCAGGACATGTTGGGGCATGTCCAGCTCATGCACAATCACAATTGGATAATCACATGACTGAAAAGCAACTGGAATCCATCTGAAATCCACCTGAAAGCCGTCCTGTGAGAACAACACGGAGGTGGTTTTGTGCCGCGTAATGAACGGCTCCGTGGCGCATCCTTCCACTTTTCTTTCCATGACAAAAACTCCTGTAACAGTGGAATGTGCTGTTCATTTCTAAACTGGACGCTGTCTTGATCCAGTATGTCGTCTGACTAGCACAGGAATTGTGAAAAGATGTGGACATCAGCACTTTTTCAGCACATTAAGACAGACATGCGGAGGAGTTCCGCGCGTCGCGGTGGAGCCGCATGGCGCAAAGCAACGCCGTGATGAAGCCTTCCAGGACATGTTGGGGCATGTCCAGCTCATGCACAATCACAATTGGATAATCACATGACTGAGAAGCAACTGGAATCCATCTGAAATCCACCTGAAAGCCGTCCTGTGAGAACAACACGGAGGTGGTTTTGTGCCGCGTAATGAACGGCTCCGTGGCGCATCCTTCCACTTTTCTTTCCATGAAAAAAACTCCTGTAACAGTGGATTGTGCCGAAAAAGTGCTGATGTCCACGACTTCTGCCTTTTTGTGAAAGTCAGACAAGGTCCCGGATCAACAAAGCCTTCACGTTGGAAATGATCTGGTTGTTTCAGCAGGGTCTGAGCATGTCGATCGGCGCTGGGAGCGCACCGCGCGCTCAGCAGTTGTGGGCCGTCCTTAAAGCGGCATTAACACTCCTTAATCTGTATAATCCCCATAAAATCATCCCTGAAAGCCATATTAATTTTCCGAACGGTGTCCACCTGGAGGTCTCTCACAGTTTCTGGAAAAAAATTGATGCAGCAAAGCTCCAAATCGTTCAGACATTTATTTGCAATAAAAAAAATGACGAGAAGTTGTCTGATGCAATCACACGTGATTCAAATCCATATGGTTTTTGAAAAAAATAAAAAGGTCGGATACTTTTCTAACAGATCTCGTAATTAAATTAATTTAATGTCATTACATGTATTTTTGTTGTGCTCGTGTGAAGGACCTGTAAATTCACTACATTATTTCTGTTGCCGCATGTGACACAACATGCTACATGCATGTGAAATTTGTCTAAGTGCCCCATGACGGTGGAGTTGCCAAGTGCACATGTGACGTGCCAGAGTGTTGGCTCCCCCCATAACATGTGTGCATGTGTTTCCTGCACCCCCACCCCCACACACACACACCCCGTGCGCTCTTTCGCTCCTCCCGCTCTTGATACCTACAGTAAAATTTGGAGGCGGTTCCATCATGCTGTGTGGCTGTGTGGCCAGTGCAGGGCCCACACTTTTACATATAACTGTATTAATGACAAATGTTTAGTTTCCAAGTCCATCAGGTGTATTTTATTTCCTGATGATACAACAGTGTTTTGTAGTGGAGATCATTTGGGACAGACCTTGCACATGATGGGGAAGGAAATACAGAAATTTAAACAATGGTTTGATTCAAATAACTTATTGCTCCACTTTGGTAAAACAAAGTGTATCATATTTGGAAATATATTGGGAATTTCTGCAGAAAATTATCATTACATGATATTGAAATTGAAATTGTAACTGATACTAAATTTCTTGGTGTTGTTATTGATGATAAATTGAGCTGGAAAAGACATATTAATTTTGTTAAATCTAAAACGTCAAAAGCCATTTCAATTTTGCATAAAGCACAAGACTTCATCTCCCAATGTTCATTCACTATTTTATATCATTCATTGCTCTTTCCATATATGGCCTATTGTATTGAGGTTTGGGGAATATATATATATATATATATAAAACCAATACTAATCCAATATTTTTTGTTGAAAAATCTATAAGAATTGTCTGTAACAAATTATATTTTGAGCCAATGAATCCATTATTTACCTATTTTAATATCACAATACAAAATATGTATGAATTTAAAAATAAATGGCATCAGAATTGCAAATTGGTGCACATCCGAAAAGTGTTGGGTTTCAGTTCCAAAACATTCTGACAGCCATCTGCGGAAGTCCTCACAGTTGGTCAAAATCGGCCGGAGGCCCTGAGTGTGATGCACATGTTCAAAACCCTACAGGCGCTGTTGAGATGGGACACCTATCTGACGGCAGTCCATGTGCAATCTGAGGACCATCTGACCGCAATTTACAAAGGGTCCAAAACAATTTGAGCGCATACAAGGGAACCTCGAGATGGATCTGGCATGGCAAAGCCTGCCTGTACGACAGGCACGTGCCACGTATAATAATGTCCACCCCCCCAACCCCCCAGAGTGCAAAGGAACTGTTGAAATGTATGTGGCAGTCTTCATCATGATAATAATTCATAATTATTATCATGATGAAGTGAACAGCGGATATCAAACTGAAAGCATTGTGTGCAACTGTGTGCTGCAAATCTGAACAGGCTGTTATATCCACAATAGACCTTACAGTGCAGATATTTGTCCATTCCTTCCCATGGGCAACATAAAAAGTGTGAACTATTGTCTCCATCACATCTGTATATAACACGAGCAGCTGCCCCTCTCAACGGTCTCATGCACAGTAACATACCATTCCACGCATCAGGCTTGGAGCTGAACGGAGCTCATCTTGTAATATATGATCACCTTCTAACTCTGTAGGCGATATGACATGGAACTGGTGTGCCAGGCCATGACAGCATTAAGAAACATGAATCTCACCTCCAACAACAGTCCAGGAGTGTTTCACAGATCGGACATGGAGCCAAGACCACAGCCTGTAGTTAAAATCATCTCACCTGGCTGCTGTGTACTGGAATGAACCACACAAAAATATATCACATGTGATAACCCAACCATCGTGGTGTCCAGAGTTGTGCTGTGCTCCTGAAGTGAGCAAAAAAGAAAAAGAAATTAAAAGTTCCCCCATGGAGCAGCATGGCATGCTGCCAGCAAACTTTTAGCGAAGCTGTCCAGTGGCATGCATGCACGTGAACACTTAGTGGCTTATGCAGCATTATGCATATACACACACAGACACACGGCTGAGTGATCATTTCAGCCCACGCAAGCTGCACACTCGCATGCACATGTGCGTGAGGAACACAGCTCTTCCTCCCACTCCTTTCCCATGTTTGCCATCCAGACATTTGGACATCGGGCAGTCTTCAGTGCCTTTTATGGCTGTCTGACAGCAGTGTATGTCATCTACCTGTTGTCTCAATGTGCTTTGTGTTGTGGGCTGCCTTTGTCTGCCTCTTTCCCCTCCCTTCTCTCTCCTCTTGTGTGTTGTTTGTCTGTTTTCCCTCCAGGTGGCGCCAAAGAGCAGATACTTGCCAGATACTACTTTGATATACCGTTACTTCAACTCCAATGCTTCCAGGTGCTCTGTCTTCTGAGAGATTCAGTGAGTCGCCTCTGTGCAATGTCTGAGCTTCCCGCAGCTTGTCTCAAAGGTAACCTGGCACCTCTATTTTCCGTAATACAGCACTTTGTCCTTTGATGTTTCCAGACTCCTTCCTGCATGGCTTCCATGCTGCAACATCTCCTGGCTTCCACGCCACGACCTGCACTACTCTGCTGAACTCTGACATCTGTGAACAATTCCTGAACTGTGAATAATTCCTGAACTGTGAACTTTCCTGCATTAAGCCTTCCTGTGAACAGCACAGTCAGCACTACAGGAGCTCCCGTGGACACAGAGGAGGGGGAGTAGAGCTGGTGTTCACCTGAGGCTGAGGCTGTCTGGAACCATTGAGTCGCGGGAAGATGTTCTTTCTTGATCAACCTACTGTCTCTAGATGCACAAATGTACGGTCAGTCTTCCTTGGTGGATCATCATGGGACAACTTGCTGTCTCCGTCAGGTGTTTCCTGACTATACCACAGCTGTGACACCCCCCCAGCTGGCGCACAGTGGATTGTCTCTGTGGGTCCTGCGCACCTTGCCCCGGCTGTCCTCTGAGGTGAACCCGGCTCCATCTACTTTTGGGATGGTGCTGATAAATGCATGTTCCACTACAAATAAGACTTTTGTCCTATTCTGTCCAAGGACCTGGACTTTTTGCTTCTGACTGAAATGTGGCAGCGGGAAATGGACCTTTGTCCCCAAAATGATTGATTCTTCAGCTCCCTGTGTTCTTCAGTATGCGGTAGTGAATGTTTTTAAGAGCAGCTTTGTGTTTCAATGGGTGAGCACAGAGGTTTTTTTCATCATTTTGAATCTCAGATCTTAAAATTTGGGTGAATCGATTCTTTTTATTGTGTTTTAATATACTGTCCACCTGGTCCATGCACCTCCTTCTTGAGGGACTTCAGTGACTTTTTGTCTGGCACTCTGAAGCTATCAAGACTTTTAATTGTGGGTGATTTTAATTTCCACATTGATGACGCTTCAGATAAATCTGCAGCTAAATTTATCAGTCTGATGGAATCTGATCCAGCATGTGTCTGGCCCCACACATAACAAAGGACATGTCTTAGATCTTGTTTTTACTCTTAGCCTAAATATTGACTCTGTTTATTCTGAGGACATTTTTACTTCTGATCGTGTGTGTTGTTTTAATTTGTCTCTTAATCTGGATTGTCCGTCTGCTCCACATGTGATTTGCTCCCGTGTTTTTAAACCTCTTTCTACAACTGCATTTTCTGCTGCTTTTGCTTGATGAGATCTTAATTTCAGATGTAAACATTTTAGCTAATTCTTTTAATCAACACTGCCTGTTTATTTTAGACAGAGTTGCTCCTTTTAAAACCAGACACGCCCCTCTGAGTAACTCCTCCCCTTGGATGAATGAAAATAATCAGGCCTGGGCCCTGCAAGAACTTCTCTTACAGACAAGATCCGCTCTTACATAACCCCGGACAATGGATACAAGCAGTTTTTATACAGAATTACATATGCGTAACAGAGGCGGACCTTATTTCACAAAATCCTTCTCTTAATGGCCCCCATGGGCATTCAAGGGAGGTCCATCCCCCTGCCCCAGGCCTGCACAATAACGGGAGACATATGATTTATAATTGTAACCTAACTCTCTTTATCCTAAGTGGTACAAACCGGTTAAATCCAGTTCTACATGCACATACCAAGAAAGAACAAAGGAAAATGAGAATAAGAATGAAACTAAATATATAACCCTAAATATAATAACTACCTTCATACCAAAAGAAATACAGAAAACAAATAAAGAAAACCATAATTAAACACAGAAATATATCTAACAGGAGAGTTTGTGGAAATCCACACAGTATTCTTGCATGGTTGTCCCTTTGGTATTCCTTGGTTGTTTTGTGGTGGCTGGTTGTGAGTATATCAATTGCCCCAGCTTTCTCCTATTGCTGTCATTTATCTTAGCTTTCTCAGCATTAGTTCATTCTTGTGTTTTATTTCTGTTAGGTGCCACTTGCAGGTTTGGATTTACAAATGTGTTTTTGTCTCATGCACTTGTTGGACTGTTTGCACTTTGCTCAAACAATAAATCACCTGGGTTTTGACACACACCTTGTTTAATTGCTGTCTGCAATTTTGGGTTTGCTATAACAGTAACGGTGCTGATGATATCCATAACTACTGCATGTCCCAAGTTTGTTCAAGATTGACAAAGATTGATCAAGAAGTTACGATGATACATCAAAACATGCACCGATTTGCTGTTCATGATGAAACAGTACTTTGTGGAATAGCCCAAGTATGGGTCTAGTGCACTGTTTTCTGTGCACTGGACAGGGCAAATGCCCACACAGACAACTGAGTTGTTTACTATATATATATATATATATATATATATATATATATATATATATATATATATATATATATATATATATATCAGGGTCCTAGGTAGGATAAGATTTTAGCGTAGTGGTAATGTCGAGGGAGCGAAGCGACTGAAAGGGGGGGGGGGTGTGGAAGGGGAGAAGCTTTTGAAAATTCAAGCTAAAAATAGGCCATTCTAGGGGTACCCAAAGGGGAAAAGCCAGGTACGACAGCCCAAGATCCTTCATCATGTCCAGAAGGCTGGGGAAGTTTGTTGAGTGGGCAATCTCATTCTGGGTTAATTCAATCAATCAATCAATTTTTTTATATAGCGCCAAATCACAACAAACAGTTGCCCCAAGGCACTTTATATTGTAAGGCAAGGCCATACAATAATTATGTAAAACCCCAACGGTCAAAACGACCCCCTGTGAGCAAGCACTTGGCTACAGTGGGAAGGAAAAACTCCCTTTTAACAGGAAGAAACCTCCAGCAGAACCAGGCTCAGGGAGGGGCAGTCTTCTGCTGGGACTGGTTGGGGCTGAGGGAGAGAACCAGGAAAAAGACATGCTGTGGAGGGGAGCAGAGATCGATCACTAATGATTAAATGCAGAGTGGTGCATACAGAGCAAAAAGAGAAAGAAACAGTGCATCATGGGAACCCCCCAGCAGTCTACGTCTATAGCAGCATAACTAAGGGATGGTTCAGGGTCACCTGATCCAGCCCTAACTATAAGCTTTAGCAAAAAGGAAAGTTTTAAGCCTAATCTTAAAAGTAGAGAGGGTGACTGTCTCCCTGATCTGAATTGGGAGCTGGTTCCACAGGAGAGGAGCCTGAAAGCTGAAGGCTCTGCCTCCCATTCTACTCTTACAAACCCTAGGAACTACAAGTAAGCCTGCAGTCTGAGAGCGAAGCGCTCTATTGGGGTGATATGGTACTACGAGGTCCCTAAGATAAGATGGGACCTGATTATTCAAAACCTTATAAGTAAGAAGAAGAATTTTAAATTCTATTCTAGAATTAACAGGAAGCCAATGAAGAGAGGCCAATATGGGTGAGATATGCTCTCTCCTTCTAGTCCCCGTCAGTACTCTAGCTGCAGTATTTTGAATTAACTGAAGGCTTTTTAGGGAACGTTTAGGACAACCTGATAATAATGAATTACAATAGTCCAGCCTAGAGGAAATAAATGCATTAATTAGTTTTTCAGCATCACTCTGAGACAAGACCTTTCTGATTTTAGAGATATTGCGTAAATGCAAAAAAGCAGTCCTACATATTTGTTTAATATGCGCTTTGAATGACACATCCTGATCAAAAATGACTCCAAGATTTCTCACAGTATTACTAGAGGTCAGGGTAATGCCATCCAGAGTAAGGATCTGGTTAGACACCATGTTTCTAAGATTTGTGGGGCCAAGTACAATAACTTCAGTTTTATCTGAGTTTAAAAGCAGGAAATTAGAGGTCATCCATGTCTTTATGTCTGTAAGACAATCCTGCAGTTTAGCTAATTGGTGTGTGTCCTCTGGCTTCATGGATAGATAAAGCTGGGTATCATCTGCGTAACAATGAAAATTTAAGCAATACCGTCTAATAATACTGCCTAAGGGAAGCATGTATAAAGTGAATAAAATTGGTCCTAGCACAGAACCTTGTGGAACTCCATAATTAACTTTAGTCTGTGAAGAAGATTCCCCATTTACATGAACAAATTGTAATCTATTAGACAAATATGATTCAAACCACCGCAGCGCAGTGCCTTTAATACCTATGGCATGCTCTAATCTCTGTAATAAAATTTTATGGTCAACAGTATCAAAAGCAGCACTGAGGTCTAACAGAACAAGCACAGAGATGAGTCCACTGTCCGAGGCCATAAGAAGATCATTTGTAACCTTCACTAATGCTGTTTCTGTACTATGATGAATTCTAAAACCTGACTGAAACTCTTCAAATAGACCATTCCTCTGCAGATGATCAGTTAGCTGTTTTACAACTACCCTTTCAAGAATTTTTGAGAGAAAAGGAAGGTTGGAGATTGGCCTATAATTAGCTAAGATAGCTGGGTCAAGTGATGGCTTTTTAAGTAATGGTTTAATTACTGCCACCTTAAAAGTCTGTGGTACATAGCCAACTAACAAAGATAGATTGATCATATTTAAGATCGAAGCATTAAATAATGGTAGGGCTTCCTTGAGCAGCCTGGTAGGAATGGGGTCTAATAAACATGTTGATGGTTTGGATGAAGTAACTAATGAAAATAACTCAGACAGAACAATCGGAGAGAAAGAGTCTAACCAAATACCGGCATCACTGAAAGCAGCCAAAGATAACGATACGTCTTTGGGATGGTTATGAGTAATTTTTTCTCTAATAGTTAAAATTTTGTTAGCAAAGAAAGTCATGAAGTCATTACTAGTTAAAGTTAATGGAATACTCAGCTCAATAGAGCTCTGACTCTTTGTCAGCCTGGCTACAGTGCTGAAAAGAAACCTGGGGTTGTTCTTATTTTCTTCAATTAGTGATGAGTAGAAAGATGTCCTAGCTTTACGGAGGGCTTTTTTATAGAGCAACAGACTCTTTTTCCAGGCTAAGTGAAGATCTTCTAAATTAGTGAGACGCCATTTCCTCTCCAACTTACGGGTTATCTGCTTTAAGCTACGAGTTTGTGAGTTATACCACGGAGTCAGACACTTCTGATTTAAAGCTCTCTTTTTCAGAGGAGCTACAGCATCCAAAGTTGTCTTCAATGAGGATGTAAAACTATTGACGAGATACTCTATCTCCCTTACAGAGTTTAGGTAGCTACTCTGCACTGTGTTGGTATATGGCATTAGAGAACATAAAGAAGGAATCATATCCTTAAACCTAGTTACAGCGCTTTCTGAAAGACTTCTAGTGTAATGAAACTTATTCCCCACTGCTGGGTAGTCCATCAGAGTAAATGTAAATGTTATTAAGAAATGATCAGACAGAAGGGAGTTTTCAGGGAATACTGTTAAGTCTTCTATTTCCATACCATAAGTCAGAACAAGATCTAAGATATGATTAAAGTGGTGGGTGGACTCATTTACTTTTTGAGCAAAGCCAATAGAGTCTAATAATACACTCAACAAAAATATAAATGCAACACTTTTGGTTTTGCTCCCACTTTGTATGAGATGAACTCAAACATCTAAAACTTTTTCCACATACACAATATCACCATTTCCCTCAAATATTGTTCACAAACCAGTCTAAATCTGTGATAGTGAGCACTTCTCCTTTGCTGAGATAATCCATCCCACCTCACAGGTGTGCCATATCAAGATGCTGATTAGACACCATGATTAGTGCACAGGTGTGCCTTAGACTGCACACAATAAAAGGCCACTCTGAAAGGTGCAATTTTGTTTTATTTGGGGGGGGGGGGGGGGGATACCAGTCAGTATCTGGTGTGACCAACATTTCCCTCATGCAGTGCAACACATCTCCTTCGCATAGAGTTGATCAGGTTGTCAATTGTGGCCTGTGGAATGTTGGTCCACTCCTCTTCAATGGCTGTGCGAAGTTGCTGGATATTGGCAGGAACTGGTACACGCTGTCGTATACGCCGGTCCAGAGCATCCCAAACATGCTCAATGGGTGACATGTCCGGTGAGTATGCCGGCCATGCAAGAACTGGGACATTTTCAGCTTCCAAGAATTGTGTACAGATCCTTGCAACATGGGGCCGTGCATTATCCTGCTGCAACATGAGGTGATGTTCTTGGATGTATGGCACAACAATGGGCCTCAGGATCTCGTCATGGTATCTCTGTGCATTCAAAATGCCATCAATAAAATGCACCTGTGTTCTTCGTCCATAACAGATGCCTGCCCATACCATAACCCCATACCATGGGCCACTCGATCCACAACACTGACATCAGAAAACCGCTCACCCACACAACGCCACACACGCTGTCTGCCATCTGCCCTAGACAGTGTGAACCGGGATTCATCCGTGAAGAGAACACCTCTCCAACGTGCCAAACACCAGCAAATGTGAGCATTTGCCCACTCAAGTCGGTTACGACGACGAACTGGAGTCAGGTCGAGGCCCCGATGAGGACGACGAGCATGCAGATGAGCTTCCCTGAGACGGTTTCTGACAGTTTGTGCAGAAATTCTTTGGTTATGCAAACCGATTGTTTCAGCAGCTGTCCGAGTGGCTGGTCTCAGACGATCTTGGAGGTGAACATGCTGGATGTGGAAGACCTGGGCTGGTGTGGTTACACGTGGTCTGCGGTTGTGAGGCTGGTTGGATGTACTGCCAAATTCTCTGAAACGCCTTTGGAGACGGCTTATGGTAGAAAAATGAACATTCAATACACGAGCAACAGCTCTGGTTGACATTCCTGCTGTCAGCATGCCAATTGCACGCTCCCTCAAATCTTGCGACATCTGTGGCATTGTGCTGTGTGATAAAACTGCACCTTTCAGAGTGGCCTTTTATTGGGGACAGTCTAAGGCACACCTGTGCACTAATCATGGTGTCTAATCAGCATCTTGATATGGCACACCTGTGAGGTGGGATGGATTATCTCAGCAAAGGAGAAGTGCTCACTATCACAGATTTAGACTGGTTTGTGAACAATATTTGAGGGAAATGGTGATATTGTGTATGTGGAAAAAGTTTTAGATCTTTGAGTTCATCTCATACAAAATGGGAGCAAAACCAAAAGTGTTGCGCTTATATTTTTGTTGAGTATAGATTAAATGCAGTGTTGAGGCTGTCATTCTCAGCATCTGTGTGGATGTTAAAATCGCCCACTATAATTATCTTATCTGAGCTAAGCACTAAGTCAGACAAAAGGTCTGAAAATTCACAGAGAAACTCACAGTAACGACCAGGTGGACGATAGATAATAACAAATAAAACTGGTTTTTGGGACTTCCAATTTGGATGGACAAGACTAAGAGACAAGCTTTCAAATGAATTAAAGCTCTGTCTGGGTTTTTGATTAATTAATAAGCTGGAATGGAAGATTGCTGCTAATCCTCCGCCCCGGCCCGTGCTACGAGCATTCTGACAGTTAGTGTGACTCGGGGGTGTTGACTCATTTAAACTAACATATTCATCCTGCTGTAACCAGAAATGGCCATGTACTGGTTAGCCAGTACATGGCCCTCAGTGAGGCAGTCGGAGTCCGTGGACATTTTTAAGTCATGATTTAAAACCTATTTTTATTCTCTTTCTTATGAATAGTTTTTATTTTGTTATGTTTTATCCTTTTACTTCTGTTTTTAATTAGGCATTTGAATTGTTTTATTTTTATTTATTTATTTTAATTTTCTTATGTTGAACTGTTCTGTGTGAGGCACCTTGAGACAGCTTTTGTTGTAATTTGGCGCTTTATAAGCTGATTAAATTGAAATTGAACAACATTTTATTGAGTCTTAAAGTAAATTAATATGAAATTGGTTACTGGATCCTTAAACTCTGGACATAATAAAGTCTACATGGTGCATCCTTGATCTCTGGACATGAACAGAAATAAAATCTGTTCAGACATTATTATTGGCATGAATGTCTTTCCATACCTATGAGCTGAGCTCTTGCAGCTGTGCTGCAGGTCAGGTTTATAAAGAATGCAGTACGTCTCATTTTGGGAGGAAGAAACGTTTTAGTCGATTGTAGTTTATTGTCTGTATTGCAACGTTTGTAAGAGGTGTCATTTTATTTAAAGTGGTGATTTGTTTTGAAGTTATTAATTCTGAGTGGACTCTGCCTCAGCAGAGAGCCGCACAGTGTTTGAAGCACAGAACGGAGGACGATTCTCGTTTCTCGACTGCAACAAGACAAGAGTCCCAGTTAGTGACTTTAATCCACACAAAAGTGACTCATGATATTTTAATGGCTTTCAGAGGGGTTCAGAAGCGGACTTACCGCTTCTGAAGAGCAGCGAATCAAAGAGCCACGAGCCATTGAATCAAAGCATTGCTTCGATTCACACTTCAAACTGGAGGCACACTGCAGAAACGGTTGATTACAGATGCTGTATTGAATATCGTAATGGTCCAAAATAAGCATAACGGTCCAAAATTATAGCGTAACAGGCCGTAGCACATTTGCGCTAGCTAGAACCCTATATATATATATATATATATATATATATATGTGTGTGTGTGAATCTGTAAGGTGATGTGCACCACCAGTGGATCCATGATTTCTGCAAGAGCTGATCAGTAGCCATTTTATCCAGTGGTGTTTTATCCACTTGGTATTTATGTCATGTTTCAGGCACTGTTATCCCTTCTTTCAATTTTACATTGCTTGCTCATTTTTGTTTGAAACAACAGAGTTTTCTGATGGGTGTTAGTGCAGTTGTTTTTGACAGAGACCAAAGTATGATTAGTGTTTTCTCAATAACAACCATCAGTAAGGAGTAACAAAAATATCACACAGCAGTATCTCTGGTGTGACGAAGGTCTTTGTGTTTGACAAAGTGGGTATCTGTAAATTATTCTCAGGAGAGGTTGTTTTGATTACATTTCTTATTCCTACTGAGAATGACGCTCCATTAATTTGAGTATAATAATGAATGTGTTTTGTATAGCGAGCCCTTTTTCAGATCGCTCTCAGCTGTTTGTAATTGTTTTGCACTTTGAGTGGAATGGGTGTCTGCTTATGATTGAATGCGCAGTAAACATTGATCAGAGGGGATATCAGAGGGGATATATATCCAGACTTAGCTGTACAGAAAGGTTTCAGTGATGTCCACTGAGATAAATTTCAAAACAAACAAGATAATAACTGCCATTACAACTTGATGTCCTGGTGTGAAACTGTATATCAGCTGGAAACAACAAGCTGCCTGATGTTTACTGGTGAAGAGGACAACATTTCAGGCCAAATCCTCAGTGTGAAAGAGCTCTAAAATCAAGAAATGCTAATGCAAATATGTTTGTTCTGGTCTTGTTTTTGTGGATGATTTTGTATGTATTACCAAAGAAGTCCATCCATTTTCTTCCGCTTTATCCGGAGTCGGGTCGCAGGGGCAGCAGCTCAAGCAAAGGCGCCCAGACCTCCCGATCCACACACACCTTCCCCAGCTCCTCTGGGGGAACCCCAAAGCGTTCCCAAGCCAGCCGAGAGACATAGTCCCTCCAGCATGTCCTGGGTCTTCCCCGGGGCCTCCTCCCGATGGGACATGCTCAGAACACCTCTCCAGCGAGGCATCCAGGGGGCATCCGGAAAAGATGCCCGAGCCACCTCAACTGGCTCCTTTTGACGTGGAGGAGCAGCGGCTCCACTCCGAGCTCCTCCCGAGTGACCGAGCTCCTCACCCTATCTCTAAGGGAGCGCCCAGCCACCCTGCGGAGGAAACTCATCTCGGCCGCTTGTACTCGTGATCTCGTTCTTTCGGTCATGAACCAAATCTCATGACCACAGGTGAGGATCAGAACATAGATCGATCGGTAAATCGAGAGCTTTGCCCCCCTACTCAGCTCTCTCTTCACCACGACAGTCCGATACAGCAACCGCATCACTGCAGATGCTGCACCGATCTGTCTGTCGATCTCACGCTCCATCCGTCCCTCACTCGTGAACAAGACCCCGAGATACTTAAACTCCTCCACTTGAGGCAAGGACACTCCACCGACCTGAAGAGGGCAAAGCACCTTTTTCTGGTCAAGAACCATGGCCTCGGATTTGGAGGTGCTGATTTTCATCCCAGACGCTTCACACTCGGCTGCAAACCGCCCCAGTGTACGCTGAAGGCCCTGATTTGGCAAAGCCAACAGAACCACATCGTCCGCAAACAGCAGAGACGAGATTCTGTGGTTCCCAAACCAGACCCCCTCTACACCCTGGCTGCACCTAGAAATTCTGTCCATAAAGATAATGAACAGAACCGGTGACAAAGGGCAGCCCTGGCGGAGGCCAACGTGCACTGGAAACAGGTTTGACTTACTATCGGCAATGCGAACCAAACTCCTGCTGCAGTCGTACAGGGAACGGATAGCCCTTAGCAAAGGACCCCGGACCCCGTACTCCCAGAGCACCCCCCACAGGGTGCCCCGAGGGACACGGTCGAACGCCTTCTCCAGATCCACAAAGCACATGTGGACTGGTTGGGCGAACCCTCGAGCACCCGATGGAGCGTGTAGAGCTGGTCCAGTGTGCCGCGACCAGGATGAAAACCACATTGCTCCTCCTGAATCCGAGGTTCGACTATCGGTTGAATTCTCCTCTCCAGTACTCTGGAATAGACCTTACTGGGGAGGCTGAGGAGTGTGATCCCCCTGTAGTTGGAACACACCCTCCGGTCTCCCTTCTTAAACAGAGTGACCACCACCCTGGTCTGCCAATCCAGAGGCACTGTCCCCAACCGCACGCCATGTTGCAGAGGCGTGTCAGCCAAGACAGTCCCACAACATCCAGAGATTTAAGGTACTCCGGATGAATTTCATCATTTTCATTTGGCCTGTGTAATGGATGAGTCTGCCTCTGAGTCCCAGTCTCTGCTTCCTCTTCAGAAGACGTGACGATGGGATTGAGGAGATCCTCAAAGTATTCCTTCCACCGCCCGACAACATCCCTAGTCAGGGTCAACAGCTCCCCACCCGCACCGTAGACAGTGCTGGTAGAGAGCTGCTTCCACCTCCTGAGGCGTCGGACGGTTTGCCAGAATTTCTTAGAGGTCGACCGTTAGTCCTCCTCTATGGCCTCCCCGAACTCCTCCCAGACCCGAGTTTTTGCCTCTGGGTAGGTAAGGGTAGGTATCCTAGGATATTCCTAGGCAATCCTGAGCAATTACATCTCTATTTCACCTTAGAATTTCTTCTGTTTTCCCTGTTCTTTAATGCTGCTTTCTGTTGCTGTATATTTGTCTAGTGTGTAGGTAGCATGGCCCAAGCAGAGGGTCACCCCTTTGAGTCTGGTCTGCTTGAGGTTTCTTCCTCAAATCATCAGAGGGAGTTTTTCCTTGCTACTGTCGCCTGTGTGCTTGCAATAGGGGTTGGTAAGGTTAGACCTTACTTATGTGATGCACCTGAGGCAGCTTTGTTGTGATTGAGTGCTATGTAAATGAAATAAATTCAATAAAATCCAAATAAACTATTTCCTACTAGTTTGTACTCTTTATTTTACTTTGTATTTTATTTGTTTTATTGCCTGTTGCAATTTTATTATTTTTAATTTATTTATTTACAATTGGGCTAACTTGGTGCCCATTTTTTTAAATTATGTACAGCACTTTGGTCGACTGCTGTCGTTTTAAACGTGCTTTAGAAATAAAAGTTGAGTTGAGTATTCATACGGTTTTTTTGGGTGCATTTGACTTAACGTCAGGGGCTGCTGCACTCCGACTGTGTGTGATTCATGCGAGGTGGCTTTGACACACATTCTGGGTGTTTGAATGGTATTCGTACACAGCTGTCAGAATGCCTGTCCTTCCCAAATACATCTTGAACTTTGGCTTTTTTTCCCGTTCGGCCTGATTTGATTTCATTTGTGCTCATTTGTGCTAAGTGTGATGGGGCCCTTAAAAAGGCAAGCAAACAATGAAATGCAGAAGTGTGGGACAACATGAACCTGGAATTCCAGACCCAGGAAATCAATCCACAGCAGAAACATCAAAGAAAAAGTATAGAATCGAAACTAGAAAATACAGAGAAGAATAATTATGCCTCGGGAAGAATGCCAGAGACAGAATAACATGGACATCCAGTCTAAACACCAAGACACCGGTATGTTTGAAACAGTGCTGCAAATAATTAAATGCAGACAGGCAAGATGAAAACAAATAATTAATCATTAAGATGAATAAGAGAACATCGCAGAGCAAGTGTCTTCAGTACAGTACATGAACAGAGACTATAGTGAAGTTGAACAGAAGTCAAAATAACTGTGAGATTTAGAAAGGTCAGCAAACCTCTTATCAACTGTGTATACAATTTGTATTTATTTAATGGGGGGGGGGGGGGTGTCACTGGGCAAGAGGCAGGGCTGAAATATACAACCCCAATTTCAATGAAGTTGGTACATTGTGTAAAATGTAAATAAAAACAGAATACAATGATTAGCAAATCCTCTTCAATCTATATTCAGTTGAATACACCACAAAGACAAGATATTTAATATTCAAACTGATAAACTTTATTGTTTTTGTGCAAATACCTGTTGCACATGGATGCCTGCAACAGGTTTCAAAAAAGCTGGGGCAGTGGTATGTTTTACCACCGTGTTACATCATCTTTCGTTATAACAACACTCATTTGGGAACTGAGGACACTAATTCTTGAAGCTTTGTAGGTGGAGTTCTTTCCCATTCTTGCTTGATTTACGACGTCAGTTGTTCAACAGTCCGGGGTCTCTGTTGTAATATTTTGTGCTTCATAATGCGCCACACATTTTCAATGGGCGACAGGTCTGGACTACAGGCACCCCAGTCTACTACCCGCACACTTTTACTCTGTAGCCACGCTGTTGTAACACGTGCAGAATGTGGCTTGGCATTGTCTTGCTGAAATAAGCAGGGTCGTCCCTGAAAAATACATTGCTTGGATGGCAGCTTGTGTTGCTCCAAAACCTGGATGTACCTTTCAGCATTGATGGTGCCATCACAGATGTGTAAGTTGCCCATGCCATGGGCACTAACACACCCCCATACCATCATAGATGCTGACTTTTGAACTTTGCGCTGGTAACTGGTAACAATCTGGATGGTCTTTTTACCTCTTTTGTCCGGGGGACATGGCGTCCATGATTTCCAAAAACAATGTGAAATGTGGACTCATCAGACCACAGCACACTTTTCCACTTTGCATCTGCCCATTTCAAATGAGCTTGGGCCCAGAGAAGGCGGCGGTGTTTCTGGATGTTGTTGATGTATGGCTTTTGCTTTGCATGGTAGAATTTTAACTTGCACTTGTAGATGTAGTGACGAACTGTGTTAACTTTCAATGGTTTTCTGAATTGTTTCTGAGCCCACGCGATAAGATCCTTAAAGGATCTTACCGCGTGGGCTCAGGAACACACCAGTGGCACTCTTCATTTACCAACCAAGTACGTGACCTCAAAAATAAATGGATCAAACTAGGACAAATGTAGATTACAAAAAAGTATGTGTTATAGGTGCTGTAATTAACTAGCATGTCCAGCTCATGTTGCTATTAATAAATCAGAGAAATGATGTCACAGAGACTTCATTCAACTACTTCTTGAAACTACAGAATGTCAACTCTAGTTTCCATCCATGTTCTAGATGAACTGTGCCTCACAGCCTATCCTAGAGCCCAGAGAAGGTCACATGGGTCTCTCTCTCTCTCTCTCTCTCTCTCTCTCTGTGTGTGTGTGTGTGTGTGTGTGTGTATGTGTGTTTGTGTGTCTCTAGGCAGGTAAATATATAGTTTGACCCCCCCAAAGAAAAAAAAAAAGAAAATAGCTAGAACAGGTTTTTCAACTGTTTCTGGTAGTAGAAAAATCTGTAATGAGCTGTAAGTCACTTACTGTTCACTCTAAAATCATAATGTTGGTGTCTATACCTAGGTTTCTGGAGGCAAGGAAGTCAATCAGTGCAAGCAAAAAAAAACATTGGACAATCCATTCATTAAGAAATCCAAGACTGTGGCCAAAATGGCTGCTGATACTTTAAGATCTGTGTAACTCTAATACCTTTTAATCGAGCAATGTGATTTTGTTGTCTATACCCAGGTTTCATTGGGCAGGGGATTCACTGAGTATAGTTGAATAACCTTTTGGTTAGTTAGGAACATTCCAGAAAGGTGAGAAACAGATATAAGATGAACATTCAACAACCACGGATGTTGCGCCTTCACAAACACCCTCTGGCGGTTTGATATAGAATCACAAAGTTGCACCTGCAACAGCAGCAGCTGGCAACTATAATGACTTCAGGTCTGCACCCTTGTATGTCCAGGATATGGAACAACTTGAAACAATATACCCAGATGTTTACCATAAATTTCGCAATGGCCTCTGAAGCAATCAGTACTGGAGACGATTGGGTGGAATGACACTGGCAGTAGAGTGACAGAGCAGCAGAGATTGCTATGGACCATGTCAACTCCTACCATGGCAGAATACAACAGGGCAATGCAGGAACATGCCAGCCTCTCATACACCACAAGCAATCAGCATAGAGAGCTGGCTGAAGCCAGGATGAATACAGATGCATCCGCCCTGAAAAAGATCAGTGCCAAGCTTACATCATGCTCACCCTTTGCTGAAGACCCTTCATTGCAGAATGTAATCAATGGTGTACTTGCAAATGAGAATGTGAATGTTCATGAATTCAGCATAGTCTGAAAGAAAATTATTGACAATATGACTGGACAGCCTGCCTTCACCTTATCGTATAAACAGAAAGGTAAAGCCACAACACTCAGTGATGCATCCCCCATCAGACTTTCTCCAGATGAAGTTATCAATCATGCCTTGTTGTTCCAGTGATTTATGGTTGTGTCAAAAATGAGTGAACTTTCCCTGGAAGATGTTATGGAATAATAGCTTAGCCCATTTCCCACTCTTCTTCTCAAGGCCAGAAATGTGTTTAGAAAGACAAGCCACAACTCGCTCATGCTGTCACTGATCACATGAATGATGCATCAAATGAACGTGGAGAAGTCTGTACTGAATCTGTCCCTAGAATTTAACAGTATGTCCTTGATGGAGGCTCATTACTGCACTGTGTACTTTGCAAGAAGGGAGAGACATACTGTGCAATAGCAGAATCATATGCAGATTTCACAAGTAAGCATTATGGTCTAGCAACTGCAGTCTTTGTTGGCTATGATGGAGGTTCATCCATCAAAGACAATGGGGTCATTCCATGTCAATTCAATGAATATTTGAGGGGCCTCAGACACTTTGTCTCAGAGTTTCTTTAAATTTTAATCAAATATTCCCAGACTATTCAGAACAACAAATCTGAAGTTTGAGGCCTGTAGTCCAAGTAGTTTCTGAGATATGGCCAATTTAGTGTGCATGAGGTCTGCCGTTTTTTTTTAGGCAAAAATTATGACATCATTTCTGGAGCCATGTTCAAGGTAGAATATAGTGAATGGGGTACTGCATGTCTGGACATGTTCAAAGCTGCTGCTGTCAGTCTGGTTGGAGTAAGAATGGCTGCACATCTTCCTCCCTGTTCTTTTTGGTCTGATGAAAGTGAATGTTATCACACTTCTTTCTGCAGGTGAATATTTTGATGATCTACATTTCAGATTTCTTTAAACAGACCAATAAACACTGAATGCAGTTTTTTCTATTGGTATTGATCAGTCTTGTCAGAGTCATGTAATGCTTTGGAATAACACTTTTCAATTTCATGGTTTCTTGTAGGAAACAAGGGGTCAAGCCCATCACAGACTTAGATGATGCAACAAGAGAACTTCTGCTTTGCAGAACAGGCACATCACACAACATCACACTTATCATGCAGGTGGTTATAAGCCTAGTAACCGTGGAAACCTTGGGGAATCCCCCTGGCAGATCTATGTGCAAGCATTCTGGGGTGTGCCATGGATCATATGAATGCAGTGTGTGTACACAATTAAAATGAAATTGTCATTTCAGCACTAGAAATACATTCGCGAGTGCACAAATTAGCCATAATTGGATGATTAAATTAACCAGGAAGGTGTTTCATAAAGAAGGCCATATTTATAAAACATAAAGTAGATATCAATATCTTCAAAATGGAATCAGTTTGAAGAGTTTTGTTTACTGCCCACATGAGCTTTTCTTCTAATAAAATTTGACCACAAAATGCTTTTTTTTCAGATTTCAGAGGTTTCTCCCACAATACCTGTTTACCACAGATATGCCAAATTGACATATTTCATAGCCGGTATAGCTGGCATTAAGGAGCCAAGAAATGGAAAGGCTTCTTTGAGTGTAATTGTATGCTTCAGTGTCTCAAAGGTGGATGCTCACAATAGTCAGTGTAATATTTTCCATAGTTTGAGCATACATAAACTTCGCAGTTTAGTGTCAATGTCTGTTGTTTGATTATAGTCCAAATCTGGGTGTCCATTACAACTGCCACAGAAAAAATCAGGCCTCTACGTCCATTATTTGCTGAGATATTCTACCTTGAACATGGCTCCAGAAATAATCTCAGAAAATACTTGGCCTACAGGCCTCAAACTAAGACAAAGTGCATGAGGCCCTCATTGAATTGACATGGAATGACTCAATGCACATCAAAAGTATACGGGACAGAAGGCAGTTCACCCTATTGTGATTTTCACCTCTGAAAGAGAGTTTACAGGCAAGAAGGATAATTTTCTCAGGAGGAATGTCAGCACTCAAAGACTGATAAATACCCTAAGGAGCAAACTGAGGAATAGAGGATGCATTGTCATGAATTCACCAGGTGATGCAGACATGGACATTGCTAAAGCAGCAGTTGAGGCATCCCATTTCCATTCCACAACTCTCACTGGAGAAGATGCCAACCTCCCCATTCCCCTCCTTTACTGTGTTAAACCCAACAGCAAGGACCTCAGACAAATCCACAAACAAGTCCACACCCGGTGCCAGAAAAAAAATATTAAGGGGGCGATGAGTTTATCACAGGGGGCGGGGTCGCCACCCCCCTCCCCCCAAAAAAAAGTGCGCACCGGAGGGGACGTGACTCTGAGCGTGCGTAATGAATTGAGTGCGCTCCTGGAAAGCTTGTGTATTTAGGCTACACCGTTGTAAGAGACTGACTGAGTAAGAGTAAAGAGTGATGACAGTATTTTTTTAATTATTATTTGAACGTATAGACCCTCGGTCAAGTGATCTCCTGCATACCACAGAGCCGGTGTTCTGTCGACATGAGGTGCGTCAAAACATTAAGGCCTGGTTCACACGGCAGGATAATTAGGCTGATATCGGACCTAGCTTCCCCTTCCAACAATCTTAAGGACGCCCCAACAATCGTGATGACGCTAAAGATAATCTTATCAGATATTCCTCCCGTGTGTGGTGTGTTCAGAGTGCTCTGATCTGCTCGGAAGGGCGTCAGGAGCGCTCCGATCGCAAATCGGGGATATTCAACATGTTGGATTTTTTTGGCCCGATATTGCAGTGTGTTTGTCCTCCGACCACAAACGAGCATGCAGCCTGCTGAATGTGACGTGCATCCAATCAGAAAGTGAGGTGATGGACGTACGGAGCGGAAAATCAAATCAAAACAGCTGTTCTGACTTACCAGAAAGTCCAGTGGTCACACTGTCTCCACTCCTTTAAAGAGCACCTTTTATTTTTCTTTTTGTATTTTTTTTCCCCTCTGTTTTAAATAGTCCACAAAGTACCTCCGTTTGTTTACTCTGAAGTCACGTTTAATCTCGAGAGATTTTGCGAGATTTCCTGTCTGAACTGTAAATGTTGGTGTGTGAAATCTGTTCGTGTGGTGTTGTTGTCCTTACCGTGTGGCTGCACACCACACACTGTACGACCAAACCTGTTAGATCCATGATTTTTTATCTTCAGGTGTGTGGTCTCTCAGGTTTTGGAAACCTACAGATAATTTTAAAATCCTGTCATGTGAACCAGGCTTTAACGTGTCACAGGACTGCTTATTTATAGAGCAGTTTTCTGAAGAAAAATCATTGGAAATGTTTCGTTGTTGTTTGTTACCTCAAAATTTCTGATTACTGTTTAAAAAAGTTTAGAACACTTGTAATTAAAATAGCTAAATAAATCAATAAATGGTTCTTTAGAAACCTTTCATATGTAAATTAAAACCACCTGTTATTTCAGATTAGATAATTTCTTGTTTAACATAAGGAACCTTGGACATTTATTTTTAGACAAATAAAATAACATGGAAACTTGTATATTTTTTTTAAGTCAGGTAGATTATTTATATCTCATTTCCACCAGAAAAACAAACTAAATAAATACAAATGTTTATTACCTCCGCCAAGGAGGTTATGTTTTCGGTCGAGTTTGTTTGTTTGTTTGTTTGTCTGTCTGTTTGTCAGCAGGATAACTCAAAAAGTTTTGAA
Source organism: Thalassophryne amazonica (assembly GCF_902500255.1). Taxonomy (NCBI): domain Eukaryota; kingdom Metazoa; phylum Chordata; class Actinopteri; order Batrachoidiformes; family Batrachoididae; genus Thalassophryne; species Thalassophryne amazonica. The sequence continues at coordinate 97,107,557 of NC_047103.1, read as the reverse complement.
CGGATTTTGATGACATTTTGTGGAGTGGTTGGAAATGACAAGAGGAACAAGTGATCCGGATCCAGGAATTTTTTAAAGGATTCTTCACCATTGTGGGATAGGGGGAATTTTGACATTCTAGTTTCTAACTCCACAAAAACAAGGCAGAAAGGCTTTAAAAAAATTAGGGTGTAACATAGTCAAATGTTCTATCAAACAACAACCCAGACAGCAAATAGATCCGGGCCGGATGTAGTCCAACATCTGGTACCAATCCTGAAAACAGATCCGGTCCAGACAGTTTTTGCACCCTGGCCCAGATCCGGCACGGCTCCACTTTACAGTTCTGGAACAGATCCGGACCAGATCTGAACTGGATCCGCAAAAGACCAATGGTTTACAGACCATATCTGGCATGGATCTGGGGCAGATGTGGACCACATCACAGCACCGTGGCAGGAACAAGTTTTACAGGGGTAAGTTCCATGGATCTGAGGAAACTGATTTGTATCTATAACACACAGATCAGTGTCCCTGGACTTATAAAACTTGATTGTTGTAAAGAAACAAACCGCTTTGCAATAAGCATTTAAAAAAGCTTCAGTGACGATCACGATTACAGAGTACAGAGTTTACAACCGCTAATGGATAGTTTCTACTGAGTGCAGATAAAATTGCTTATCGTTATGCCCCATGTTCCTGCCACGGTGCTGTGATGTGGACCACATCTGTCCCAGATCCGTGCCAGATATGGTCTGTAAACGGTTGGTGTTTTGCGGATCCAGTTCGGATCTGGTCCAGAACTGTAAAGCGGAGCCGTGCCGGATCTGGGCCAGGGTGAAAAACTGTCTGGACCGGATCTGTTTTCAGGATTGGTACCAGATGATGGACTACATCCGGCCCGAATCTATTTGCTGTCTGGGAAAGTTTGGTGATGATCGGATCCGGATTTGGTGATCCAGAATATGCAAAAATATAGGGAAAATAGAAAATGTGTCAGTGTGAGGTGACAAATGAAGCTAGAGATGCACAACTAACACCAAATTGTAGCTGAATCTGTACTGATTCAGTAAGGTGTCATCAGATTTGATGTAGCTTCAATTGTTATGGAGCTAGATCCAGAAGAAAACCGACATTACCGAAAAATCGTTTTTATACAATAACGTTTGAACTAATAAAGACATAAAAGTGATTCCAAGTTCTAGTGGTATGTTTTCATGGTCAAGGATGTCAAATATAAAGGAAAGAAAAGTGTATGTATCATAGTTTTGGTTGTAACACTGAATTGTTGAATAGATCACTGTGCCAAGGAGGGAATCTCTTTAGGGTCAGTGACCCTATGGCCTTGTGTAGCACATGCAACACTTAAAAAATAGTTCTATTTCAGAATTTACCTTTATTTATTTAGAGAAGTGTTTCATAAATGTAAAAAAAAAAAAAAAAATCATATATTTGCAGTTTAGTTGAATAATAAATTGAATTTTGTCTCTTATTTGTTTTTGTCTATAAGCACATGCAAATATCAATATCAGTGCTCAGATGACAGTAGCTTCTGGGAAAGGTGCAAGTTGCAATAAACTGTGATGCCAAGCGCTAAGGATACATGCTATCCAGTCACAGCAGATGAAACTTTTTTTTACTAGCAAACATCATTGTTAGAATTTTTTAGGTTCAGTGATTCCACGGCGTGTAGATGTTATGGCGTCAGTGACCCCATGGCCTTGGCGGAGGTTTACACTCTCCGAGTGCTTCTAGTTATAAATGCAACAGGAAATAATTTAACAATAACTGCAGTGTGATTGTAAAGCAGGATTTCTGTGACATGATTTTTTTATATATATATAGTCATTTCAACTTGTAATTTCATCAAAATATGTAATTGCCTTTAATGTTATCAGGACATAGTAATTTCTAAAATATGAATTTGAGCACAATAAGTGGAGAGCTTCTACCTGTGCAAATGTCTTTTGACTTTGATTCATGGACATTTTTAATGATCCGTTCATTTATTGTTAAAATATAAAATGAAACAGCTTTAAAAAAATAATAAAATAGTTGCTGTTTAAAGAGCCTTTTATTTAGAAGCAGGTGATGTTCTGCTGGATTCTCTGAACCAGATGAAGGTCTCTTCTGCAGCTTTGAACTCTGGTGGTGTTGCTGAAGACACTTTTGTCCTATTTTGAAGAGCAGAGATGTTTTCTTTCGACTGGACTTCGTGGTGTTCAGCTCATCAAGTTTGGAAGTTTGGTTGTCTGCACAGCAAATGTTCCTGATTGGGACAAATAAAAATATTTCTTTAAATATAAAGAAACACTAAACAGTTTATATATAAAAAAGGGGGAAAAAAAAACGGCAAAAAAAGATGGAAAAAAAATGCCCAAAAAAATAAGTTCTTTAAAGTTGAGCTTTTGTGGTGTCTGAAAAAGCTGTAGCTTTATTTGGTAAAAATAAGAAAGACTGAACTATCTACAAATTAAAGCGTTCACTCAGATCAACTGTGCTAAAAAGCTAAGCTAACGTTAGCCGATTAATAAACCTTCACAGCAGTGCAGAAACGTCACGTTTTACTTTTATTTTATTCTCACCTCGATAAAGCTGTAAAATACCTCCGTTGGGCAAACTGGGACTTCGCATATATCCAAAAAGTGGGAAATTTCGGACTGAGTGGGTTTGCTCCATCACCTCGGCTGCCTGCCTCGGTCTACACAGGAATGATGCCTGAAGGCCGGCTTCTCCATGCGGGTCGGCCCGCTGTTGCAGTTCGATCGATATCCCACCAAGTTGTCAGTCCTCCCTTGGTCGGTGTCACTCTGAAAAGTAGCTGGAAAAAAGCTTCTCCCAGCAGGGTGATGGGAGAATCGTTCGACTGCTGTTTTTTAAAGCTATTTTTTGGTTCAGGCATTTCTTTTTCTTTCTTTTTTCTTTTTATTTTTGATAACTCTAACATCCGAGGGGGCGAGGTTGATGACGTGAGGGGGCGTCGCCCCCAAATGCCCCTCTCGTGGCACCGGGTCTGAACAAGTCGACTGCAGCACCTGTGTACCACATCACTAATCTTGCCTCTGCACTAGGGCAGAAATTATGTTCCAGTCTGCTTTTCATTCACGCTTTTACAGGATGTGACAGTATATCTTGCATCTTTGGTTGGAGGAAGAAACCAGTGTTTCAAAAGCTTGTGAAAGGCAATCCTATGATCCAAGCCTGTGCTGATCACTTCCTTTCCACTGGTCAGGAAGAAAGAGTGATTGAAGAGTTTGACATCAAGGCAATTGCTGTTGTATTTGATGGGAAGGGTACTGAGTCACTGGAATCTATGTGCCACAAAACCTTGACAAAAAAACTGCATCATTGACATAATTCTTAAAACATCAACGCTTACCTTCGGTCAAATCCTCCACTAGATTCCACTCACATTGAGTCTACTAATAGATAAAAAGAAAAGGCAGTGCCATAGATGTATTTAACTTCAGTTGGAAACTGGAGGAAAATCACCTCATACCATTTGTGTTTGATGTGAATGCAGCTCCAGTCCATTGGAAGTGCAAATCTGCCTGTGCCACACCACGCTGTGACTGCAGGATAAAGATATATGTGTTGCCATGCACATTAGCTTGTAGAAAGTGTCAGCTAGAAACCTGTGACAAGCCATATGAGACCACATTCACAGTGGAAGCAGAGGAGGAGGAAGTTGCATGTCTTGCATGTGCATGTACTTAGTGATGTGAACATTAAATGTCCACTGTTATTAAATATTATTATATTAAATCACAGTTTATTGCAACTTGCACCTTTCCCAGAAGCTACTGTCATCTGAGCACTGATATTGATATTTGCATGTGCTTATAGACAAAAACAAATAAGAGTCAAAATTCAATTTATTATTCAACTAAACTGCAAATATATGATTTTTTTTTTTTTTTACATTTATGAAACACTTCTCTAAATAAATAAAGGTAAATTCTGAAATAGAACTATTTTTTAAGTGTTGCATGTGCTACACAAGGCCATAGGGTCACTGACCCTAAAGAGATTCCCTCCTTGGCACAGTGATCTATTTAATAATTCAGTGTTACAACCAAAACTATGATACATACACTTTTCTTTCCTTTATATTTGACATCCTTGACCATGAAAACATACCACTAGAACTGGGAATCTTTATGTCTTTATTAGTTTAAAAGTTATTGTATAGAAACGATTTTTCGGTAATGTCGGTTTTCTTCTGGATCTAGCTCCATAACATTTGAAGCTACATCAAATCTGATGACACCTTACTGAATCAATACAGATTCAGCTACAATTTGGTGTTAGTTGTGCATCTCCAGCTTCATTTGTCACCTCACACTGACACATTTTCTATTTTCCCTATATTTTTGCATATTCTGGATCACCAAATACGGATCCGATCATCACCAAACTTTCCTAGACAGCAAATAGATCCGGAATCTGGATCCAATCATCACCAAACTTTGTTGTTTGATAGAACATTTGACTATGTTACACCGTAATTTTTTTTCAGGCCTTTCTGCCTTGTTTTTGTGGAGTTAGAAACTAGAATGTCAAAATTCCCCCTATCCCACAATGGTGAAGAATCCTTTAAAAAAACATTCCTGGATCCGGATTGCCACTAAAATTTAATCACTTGTTCCTCTTGTCATTTCCAACCACTCCACAAAATTTCATCAAAATCCGTTCAAAACTTTTTGAGTTATTCTGCTGACAAACTGACAGACAGACAAACAAACAAACAAACAAACGCGACCGAAAACATAACCTCCTTGGCGGAGGTAAAAAACATGTAGATTGGCTATTTTCTTTATTCAATGGTCTGCAAGCTCACCTGTCTGGCAATTTGATTTGGCTTTGTGCTACCCAAAATAAAACTTGCACTTGGATACTTTGAGCAGTGTTACCTGTCCATGATTCTTCCACCTGGGTGGGCACTGTGTCCAGTCAGCCAGTGGAGCATTGCTGTTCATAACTGCAACCTAGAACTGCAGTGTGGGAGGTGACCTGACTCTGGTTGGAAGTGATGTCATTATTATGTTTGCTGATAGGTTTCAGAATTGTCCATAAACATCAGTGTGTGGATATTTCATGTGGATTTACTCTAATGCCAAATTACCTCATTGGAAATGTTGCAACACTTTGGATTCACACAGCATATGAAATATCGCACTGTGGATTATGGATTTCTTCTGAATGACATCAGTGTTAACACCAACCAATATGTGGGTGCATGTGTGAAGATAATATGTAATCCCCTTTGATGTTTTGGGCTACAGAAAGAAATGGAGATAAAATAGATGTGTGATTAAACTCACTCTTTTCTTACAGAATGAGTGTTGGAAGTTTAGTATTCCATTTTTCCCATGCATGTCCAAGAAACTTAAACGCTGCCGAGGATAGTGATTGGTTAGTTCCTTTTGTCGTCCCGCCCATCAGTGTACTTTGGTGCGCCTGCATGAGGATAGAGGTCAGACATACTTTATCAACGGAGAAAGAAAATGACACCGTAGTAAAGTGACCCAAAATTAGAGGAGAAAAATCAAGAGATAAGCAAGAGACGTTACTACCAAGCAAGTGAGCTGTCCATAAGAGTTTGCTTGGTGAGAGTAATTCAAACGTGAGTTAGTCGACACGTTAGCTGTCAGCTTGTTTGCTATCACTAGACTGAAGAATTGATTCCGGTCCTCGTCCCGCGTATGTATCAGAATGTGGAAAACTGTGGTTTTCTCCAGAAACACACACACATTTCAGTAAAAGCATCCAACATTTCATCGCTCTTTATTTTACTTGTTATCCAGAAACTGAGTAGCCTTACTGGGGCCTAGTGCCATTTTGTGCATATGTCCTGCTGAACCCAGAGATCGGTGAGACTTAATTTTCTTTCAATGAATGGATTTTTTTTTTCCACATTATTTTATGATTGTATTCGGTCAAATTATTTTATGTACCACACTGTTGGAGAATTTTTTTATTTTCCTGGTTTTCACTGTTTATTTTTGTTTTTGTGTGAAAGTGGCTGCTTTTGTGGTTGGCAGAACATGATTTCATTTGAAAGACCTGATAGGATTCATGTGACCCTGTCTGTTGACAGGTCAGGTTTTTTGTTAGGTTAGTTCTTTTCATGGAAGACCTTGCAGAGGACCTGATGGTGAGCCAACCCATTTGGATCAAGAGAGAGAGAGAGAGAGAGAGAGAGAAAGAGACCCAAACAACTGTGGACCTTCCTAAATTCTGCTACACTCTCTGGTGTGGCAGGCCCAGTTCCACAGACACTCTCATAGACAGCATGAATTACACTGGTCAACAAAAAAAAAAAAACTTTTTGTCTGCTACCTGAAGAGAAACAACTGATTTTGACTAATTTGAGTATGCTGATTTCAAATATGCAAACAGAATTTCTCTAGCACATCAAGATTTTGAGTTATGTGACTATACCAATAAACGCCAGTCGCCAAATTGTTCTCAATGATTTTATTAGAAAACAAATCAAATCAATTTTATTTATATAGCGCCAAATCACAACGATCACCCCAAGGCACCCCTATGAGCAAGCACTTGGTGAAAGTGAGAAGGAAAACTCCCTTTTAACAGGAAGAAACCTCCAGCAGAACCAGGCTCAGGGAGGGGCAGTCTTCTGCTGGGACTGGTTGGGGCTGAGGGGAGAGAATCAGGAAAAAGACATGCTGTGGAAGACAGCAGAGATCAGTCACCAATGATTAAAAGCAGAGTGGTGCATACATAGCAAAAAGAGGTGAATAAAAAGAAAACACTGGGTGTTGGGGAAAGTGAAATGCACGGACCCACACCAGGGGGCGGTAAATGAATGGCCAATAGAGAATCCAATAAATACAATTTATTCTGCAAATGTGCACAACAGGTCAAATAATGCTTTTAGTCTGTCAATATCAATAGAACCAAAGATGACGCGTGGGCAGGCCCGAGGGTAGGAGACGCCTAACCAGAAAAGAGCCAGGACCCACGATGTTCCCCCGCCAACGGAGACCTGCAACACACCGGAGCCGCCAAGTCCTGAGTCCCCAGGTGGCCAACGCTTCCAGCTGTCAGATCCGGTACTGCTGGCAGGAAAAGAGACAGGTTACGGGGTGGGTGTGTGAACATCCAGCAAACAAGTCAGCTGAAAATACAGTTCCTTTCTGGGGGAAAACCTACACCTCCAAACACAGGAACACAGAGTACGTGCAGTGCCTTATGTATCACTTAATCTAGTCTGAAGTGAGGAGTGGAGACGCCAACTCCTCCAACTTCCACAAACTCAGCTACAAGCTGCAAGTGTACAAAAAGGTTAATGACTGCAAAAAGCTCAGATGCAAAAAACGTGTTCGTACGGCACAGAACGGCTGAGTAAGTTTACCTTCAGGGTAAGCTGATAACTTGGCAGAGTTCTGATGTCTCTCCCAGGCTTTTATGGGTGGTGGTGATGATATGATGAGTGACAGCTGTCAGCTCCGGGCTCCTGGTGGACTCCTGCGGCAACTGCGCCTTCTGGTGCCTGAAACCCAACAACAGGCAGGGTGCCCTCTGGTGGTGAGCCAGCAGCACCTCCTCTTCGGGCATCCCACACAACACTGGGTGCATCATGGGAAACCCCCCAACAGACTAAGTCTATAGCAACATAACTAAGGGATGGTTCAGGGTCACCTGATCCAACCCTAATTATAAGCTTTAGCAAAAAGGAAAGTTTTAAGCTTAATCTTAAAAGTAGAGAGGGTGTCTGTCTCCCTAATCCGAATTGGGAGCTGGTTCCACAGGAGAGGAGCCTGAAAGCTGAAGGCTCTGCCTCCCATTCTACTCTTACAAACCCTAGGAACTACAAGTAAGCCTGCAGTCTGAGAGCGAAGCGCTCTATTGGAGTGATATGGTACTAAGAGGTCCCTAAGATAAGATGGGACCTGATTATTCAAAACCTTATAAGTAAGAGGAAGAATTTTAAATTCTATTCTGGAATTAACAGGGAGCCAATGAAGAGAAGCCAATATGGGTGAAATATGCTCTCTCCTTCTAGTCCCCGTCAGTACTCTAGCTGCAGCATTTTAAATTAACTGAAGGCTTTTCAGGGAACTTTTAGGACAACCTGATAATAATGAATTACAATAGCCCAGCCTAGAAGAAATAAATGCATGAATTAGCTTTTCAGCATCACTCTGAGACAAGACCTTTCTAATTTTAGAGATATTGTGCCAATGCAAAAAAGCAGTCCTACATATTTGCTTAATATGCGCATTGAAGGAAATATCTTGATCAAAAATGACTCCAAGATTTCTCACAGTATTACTGGAGGCCAGGGTAATGCCATCCAGAGTAAGGATCTGGTTAGACACCATGTTTCTAAGATTTGTGGGGCCAAGTACAATAACTTCAGTTTTATCTGAATTTAAAAGCAGGAAATTAGAGGTCATCCATGTCTTTATGTCTGAAAGACAGTCCTGCAGTTTAACTAATTGGTGTGTGTCCTCTGGCTTCATGGATAGATAAAGCTGGGTATCATCTGCATAACAATGAAAATTTAAGCAATGCTTTCTAATAATACTGCCACAGTTCAATACTGAAATAACAGTTCAAAAGTGAGCCAAACACTTGCTCTTGTGCTTGTGGGTCACAGACGTTTCACCCTGTAGAAACCAGCAGTAGTCACCCATCATGTTTGCATTATAACACCCCTGGTACCTGGTCTCCATTTCAGAGATATCTTGGTGGAATCTTTCACCATGCTCATCACTCACATCACCCAAATTGGGCGGAAAGAACTCAAGATGAGAGTGCAGGAAGTGAATCTTAAGTGACATTCTGCCATGCGTTTGTATGATTTGAGCGAGTTGTCAACTAGTTCTTCATAGTTTGTGGCTTTTTGGCTGCCCAAGAAATTCTGTACCACTTGCACAAATGATTCCCATGCTCTTAGTTCAAGGGGTCTGAGCTTAGATGGAAAGTCTTTGTCTCTAATAAGCTCACGTATTTGAGGTCTATCAAAAATCCCAGCTTTAAGCTTGGCATCACTTTGGACTGCCCCAAATTTTTGCTTCAGGTATTTAAAGCCATCTGAGCTATATATATATATATATATATATATATATATATATATATATATATATATATATATATATATATATATATATACAGTGCTCCAGCAGTATTCCATCACTTGATGTACATGTACCACAAAAACTTGGTTTTCATCTGTAGACTGATCAAAGCAATCATTATAAAAAAATTACAAATTTCTGGCAATGTTGGCCCTCAATATTGGCAGTTTATTGATTGAATTGTTTTACCATATTTGGATTCAGCAACCCAAAATCACCCAAATTAGTGCTAAATTCTGTTTTATTCTAAAATTTGAAAATTTTAACACAATCTACATTTGCATGAGAAGCGCCATAATAGGAATAGATTAGCTAAATATTGGCATGTGCATAACTCAAGAACCTGATGTGCTAGACAAATTCTGATTACAGATTTGGAATCAGCATACCTGAAATACCTTATATCAGGTAATATTCATCAGGTAGCAAAACCATTGTTGACCAGTGTTATGTTTTTCATCAAAATCCCATAGACTTATTTTCTTTTCCCCATCTTGGAAAACTGGACCCACAATATCATTGTTTATGTATGTTTTTTCTTATTTTGAACTGAACATATGGTGCATTTATTCATTGCCTTGAAGGGAAAGTTCATGGCTGCTAGGGTGCTGTTTGTGATCTGAACCAAACCACATTATTTTTTGGATTTCTGTGAACAGAGAACTTGAATGAAATAACTCAAATTCAGGTTATAAGGGTGCACCCGAGATATGATTTACACCTGAGATATGATTTGAGTTTTGCAAAACTACTAACTGTTTTGATATTGTTGTTTTGATATTCATCAACTACTTTCATGGAATAGAATGACTTCATTTCGTGTATGAGGGTGATTCTTTAACTACGGGCACTATTGGCCTTGTAAATGTAATTTCCACCACACCATTGCCTTACAATATAAAGCGCCTTGGGGCAACTATTTGTTGTGATTTGGCGCTATATACATGTGCTCTGATGTCACTGTTTATCTCCATAGAAACTACCCAAACAATCTTTCATACGAACTGTTTAAAGGGACATTACAGTGTTGTGGTGGAAATTACGGCAATAGTGTGGGACAACTACATTTTGCTTAAAAAATCACAACAGTTGTATGACATTGAATACCCCAATTATGTTTTGATTATTTTACTGATATTTTATGCAGAGATATTTTAAAACATTAGAAAAAACGTTTTTTACCATTCATTTTTATCATTGAAGATCAAAAGTCTGGGTGTGGGACACGCACAAAACAGCAATATTTGTATATAATGATGCTGAAAAAAGGTGAAAAAGTCATCATAGACTACTAGAACAAATTTCTTACACTTTCATTGGAAAGGTAACTATAAAAGTGTGAAATTTACCATTTTTTCTGTTTTTCATACAATATGATCAAAGGACATAATAACTGCCCGTAGTCTAAGAATCACCCATAGTTGTGCTCAAACGTTTACATACCCTGGCAAAATTTTTGCTTTTTTTGGCCATTTTTCAGAGAATATGAATGACAATACAAAAACTTTTTTTTTTCACTTATGGTTAGTGGTTGGGTGAAGCCATTTATTGTCAAACAACTGTGTTTCCTCTTTTTAAATCAAAATGACAATAGAACTACCCAAATGACCCTGATCAAAAGTTTACATACCCCTGTTCTTAATACTGTGTATTGCCCCCTTTAACATCAATGACAGCTTGGAGTCTTTTGTGGTAGTTCATCCTGGCACTTTAGTATTAGTTGCTACCTCCCTCTGAGAGTGTTAAAGGTGCCTTGTGCATTACATATACATTTGAAAGATGTCTTAAAGAAAGAATGCTGTACATCAAAGCAAAGCATTATCTCAGTGAAAAGTATACGAAAGTAAAACATCGAGACAAATTCAGATTATCACCAAATTTCAATGACATCTTTTTTGACCCATGGACAACTGCTCATCATTACATATCCACTATGTTTTCATTTATTTTGTATACAACTAGACACAAGTGATGACATACAGTGAAGCAAATAAGTATTTGGTCCCAAGTCAATTTTGCAAGTTTTCCCATCTACAAACTGACACAGAATCTTAAAAAAAAAAAAAAAAAAAAAAAAAAAAAGAGAAAATCACGTATGAATTTCAAACATTTAATTTGCAGTTTATTGCATGAAGTAAGTATTTAATAAAATAGAAAAACAGACCTTAATACAGTATTTGTTACAGAAACCTTTGTTTGCAGTTACAGAGGTCAGGCATTTCCTGTAGTTCTAGACCAAGTTTACACACACCGCAGCAGGGACTTTGGTCCAGTCCTCCATAAAGATCTTCTCCAGACATTTCAGGTTTTGAGTTTGAGCTCCCTCCAAAGATTTTCCATTGAAATCAGCCATCACGGAATGAATCACAATGAATTTGTGCTTCCGTGATGAAAATGAGGTGCTTTTCGTCACAATATCACGAACCAACAGATTAATGTATATTTCGTGCTGCTGAATCACAACTTGTCGTGAGTGTTGTGTGGGCCGCTGAAGAGGAGGTACTGCTGGCCCACCACCACCAGTCGGCGCCCTGCTTGGAGTGCGGGCTTCAAGCATGAGAGGGCGCCGAGACAACAGAGAGTGACAGCTGTCACTCATTTACACCAGCTGTCACCAATCACCACCTTCCCTACAAAAGCCGGATTATTACTCCACCTCCTCGCCGAGAAATCAGCTACCGTCTAAGGTAATTCTCTGCTGTGATTAGTGTTAACTAATTGTTCTGTGTGCAGCCGTATTCCTGAGGATTCAGTGTTTTTGGATTGGCATGCAGTGAGAGTCTGCGACGTCTTCGCCTCTCACTCCATCCAAGGAGCCACTGTCAGGAGCTGCACGGGTGACTCTGTATCAGAGGTGGAGGTTTTCCCTCCTTGAAGACCTGTGGGTGAAGGATTACTGGGTGTGTGGATACACACTCACCATTAACTGTTTTCATCTTCTGCCAGCAGTACCAGGGTCTGCAACAGAAGACGGTGACCACCTGGGGACTCAGGACTTGGCGGCTCCGGTGTTCTTCAGGCCATTGGTGGTGGAAGCTGTGTGGGTCCCGGCTCTTCGATCGCCAGAGGTCTCCTATCTTCGAGCCTGCCCGCACGTCACCTTGTGTTTAATTGGCATTATATTTTTGTCTGTATCCAGTTGTGCGTTTCACAACATTAAATTGTTACTCTTTGTCTCATCCATTGTCCATTCATTTACGCCCCCTGTTGCGGGTTCATGTTACGACACCTTCCCAACAGTGAGACCAGTTTCAGCCACTCCAGGACCTTGAAATGCTTCTTACGGAGCCCCTCCTTAGTTGTTCTGGCTGTGTGTTTTGGGTCATTCTCATGCTGGAAGACCCAGCAATGATCTATCTTCAATGCTCTTACTGAGGAAAGGAGGTTGTTTCCCAAAATCTTGTGATACATAACCTTATCCATCCTCTCTTCAATACGATGCAGTCGACCTGTCCCCTTTGCAAAAAAGCACCCCCCAAAAATGATGTTTCCGGATGGTGTTCTTGGGGTTGTTCTCATCCTCCAAACACTGTGAGTGGAGATGATAAAAAAGCTCTATTTTGATCTTATGTGACCACATAACCTTCTCCCATGCCTCTTCTGGATCATCAAGAGGGTCACTGGCGAACTTCAAATGGGCCTGGACATGTGCTGGTTTGAGCAGGGGGACCTTGACGGCATAGTGAGTTACTAATGGTAATCTTTGCAACTGTGGCCTCAGCTCTCTTCAGGCCATTGAACAGGCCCTCCCATGTAGTTCTGGGCTTTCTCACAATCAACCTTACCCCATGAGACGAGATCTTGCATGCAGCCCCAGACTGAGGAAGGACTGACAGTCATCTTGTGTTTCTTCCTATTAATATTAGTCTAATAATTATGCCAAAAGTTGTTGCCTTCTCACCCCAAGCTGCTTGCCTATTGTCCTGTAGTCCATCCCAGCCTTGTGCAGGTCTACAGTTTTGTCCCTGGTGTCCTAATGCTGCGTTCACACTGGGTGCAACACGAGCGTCTGCAGCCACAGGTTGCCATGTAATTCCTATGTAATGATGCGTTTTGGCGCCAAACTGCGCAGCTCGACACGATGGATGCGAGTGAAGCGACGCGAGTGAAGTGAAGCGATTTTGAGTGTTTTGCGCGTTTGTAGCGTGATATTGCGTCGTGTCACGTCGTGTCGCCCTCCTCCCCAAGTTGAAAAATCTGAACTTTTTCGTCTCTTCACGCCACAATGACCAATCAGGGACTGGATATGTAATGACGTGGAGATGTCTGGAGTTTGACTGAAGATGTGAACATGTCTCTTTTGTCCTTTATTTCACAATTATGAGAGAATTTTTGGAGCGAGCAGCAGCCCCACAGCAGGGGGAGCGGAGTTTCTTTTTATTTTTATTTTACGTGCGTGCGCGAGGGTCCATGGAGATTATTTTACTTATTAACTACACAGATGTATAATAAAGCAAATGGTGACTGGTTTCTAAAGACAATTATGACAGTTTTCTTTTTGGGAAAGAGCGCGGAGCAGCCTCACAGCAAAGCCACTGAGTTTCTTTCTTTCTTTCTTTCTTTTTTGTTTTTACGTGCGCGCGTGAGCGAATCGTCTGTGTGGAGAATATTTTATTAATTAACTACACAGATGTATAATAAAACAAATGGTGACTGGTTTCTAAACACAATTATGACAGAGTTTTTTGGTGGAAGAGCGAGCTGCAGCAAGCAGCGGAGTTTTTTTTTTTTTTATTGTTTACATGTGCACGTGTGAACGGGACAGTTGGTCCTCAAACTGGGTCCCGCAGAGGCGGAAGGACCGCTGAAAGCGGCCATCATCCAGACACAGCTCCTGCAGCAAATAATGATACTCTCTGTATTGGGAGCTTTCCACAGCAACTTGCTCCGTGTGATCAAGGTCCGTCATGATGACTTGACGCCGAGCAGAATGGAAGCTCCTCCTATTTGATGACGCACCGGGGCGAATTTTCACAACAAAAGTCCACCCAAGCAGAGCAACACACCGGGCGAAGGAGGTGCGTCTGTTGCCACGCGACCCCCGCGAATTTGTAGCGTCTGATCGCGCCTGGTGTGAACGCAGCATTGGTCTCAGCCCTGGTGGATAGGTTGATGTGTGATTGACTGAGTGTGTGGGCTACAGGTCAACAGGCTTTTATAGAGGTAACGAGTTCAAACAGGTGCAATTAATACAGGCAATGAATGCAGAATAGGAGGGCTAACTAACTGATCTGTAAGAGCCAGAATTCTTGCTGGTTGGTACATGACCATCCAATAACATGCAAATTAATTATTAAAAAAAAATCATACAATTCAAAAGACAAAGATTCTGTCTCTCACAGGGGAAATATACCTACAGTACAATACAATACCTACCTACCTAAAATTACAGACCTATCCATTCTTGAAAATGTGCAAAATTGACAGTGGATCAAATACTTATTGGCCTCACTGTAAGTTGTACCCTCCTTTGGGGGTGTGTAGAAATTAGACCTCAGGCTGCTTCTGTTGATGTGCAGACACAGTGCAGGCATATTTGCATAACAAAGTGTACAACCTGCTTTCTCCATGCCATCCTGATGTAAAGCCTCGGTCCCACCGAATGAAGAAGGAGCCACGCACCCTGTTTTTTTTTTTGTTTCGTGAGCTATCATGGCAGTATAGTGGTTCAGAGTGGCTTTTAGAGGCATTATCTTCAGTTAACGAGGCTCCTCTCTGAGCGTGGCGCTAATTTCAAGATGTTCAAAATTTAGCAACAACAGCGTGGCGCAGTTTGTGTTCGAGTTATTGCGACGGCTTAGAGGCATTTGCGTGGTGATTACGAGTCTGCTAAAAGCCCATTATCCGTGCGCCTGGCAGTTATGCAGGACCTGAGAGGCTATTTTTGGAGCGGCTCTCCTCTTGCACACAATTCCACCTGCTCTGTGCGCTGAGCTCTATATAAATAATGTAATCATTTTCTGCCAAACCTTGGATGCTGAAAACACCTCTAATCACTTCTGGAATCACAGAGGACTGTTTCATCTGGACGCCTTTTTTTTTCCTCTCTTTCCTGCTCCATGTGGAATATATTTTGAACAGCTTAAGGTAACTATTTTTAATGTTTTTTATAGCTTGATAACATCACGCTACACAGCACTGCGTGGCTCATACATGGCTCATGCGTGGCTTAGCATGGCTGATACAAGCCATTCGAGGCTCTAATGACCTGTCGGTCGTGGCTTTTACGTGGCATGTGCAGGGTATAGAGAGGCACCTTAGTAGTGGATACGTGTTAGATGAAAACGTGGGTCATTCTTTGAATAATCACTCCACAGCCATGCGTGGCTCCTTCTTCATCCTTCATTATTCGGTGGGACCCAGGCTTAAGGAGGAAACAGGTGGCTGGGAGCCTGGTGAGCTCTAAAAAAGGAACTTTTCTGAGTTCTGCCAAGTGGGGTGCCTCCTTGAAATGATGTGGCAAACTCATCCAAGGTGCACTGAATTGAAGCTTGGGTGGGTATGATGCAAATTGGAATCAAACTCATCCATGTGTAAGAGCAGCTAAACTTTGATGCACCTGATAAATAAATAAATAAATAAAACAAACAAAACTTTCTTTTGCCTATGTAATATTGCACCTAATGGATGATTCATGGATGCTGGTTGGATGACAAAAATACAAATGCCTATGCTACAAATTATATATAAATTGTCTTCCACATGCTGAACACAGGGCACGCTGTCTGTTCATATATACAGCCACTCCACCCACCTCTTCCCAGCTTTAAATTAGCATCAGCTAAAACATTAAGCTTGCAGCTGTGGTTGGAAACATGATTCACACTATGTGGGCACATATAGGATGAAATATACAACAAAGCAGGAATGTAAAACAAGAGATAAAGAATGGGTGTTGCATCATGCTGGGGGTCTGTTCTGAAAATTAGTACACTGTTAAACCGAACACTCCATTTTAATACAGTTATTAAGTTAATGTAACTCAAACTTTGAATAAGTTATAGTCATTCATTTCCATTAATTAATTAATTGATTATTATTATTATTATTATTATTATTTTTTTGTCATAACAACTCAGTTCCGTTAAGTGCATTTAAAGATTTGGGGCATTTAAGTGTTGGTGATGTATTTCCAGTGCATTCCATTCACTCATTTTAATTGAGTTTATGTAACGGAGGCCAGCAGTGCATATGTAGTTAGTAAACCTCACTCCCAACAGCTCAAAAGAATTCTCTGGTCACAAGGCCAGAGCCCTGGGTTTTATCCTTCTGGTTAGAGAGTCTGACTTCCATGCCGGAGACTGTGAGTTCACGTCTAGAGGGGAGCGAATGGGCGGAGTCATAACAACACAATGCAGAGTCGACAAGTAAACCAAAGAATGCATCAAAAAATCTAATCAAAAATGTACTGCAATTTTTTGAGGCAGAAATTTCTATACGTTTAATTAACTATAAATTGTTAAGTTACTAAAACTTTAACAATGAAATTTTTGAAAATTTATTTAAGTTAGCAAACTCAAATAGTTTAAGGCAATCAGTTTCCTCAAATGATTTGAGTTCAACTAACTCACTGAGTTTTACAGTGTACTAGTAAAGGCAAACCACTGTTTTGAAGCCTTTGCAGCAACCTTGACACAGAGCATTTTATAGAAGTGTGGGTCAACTTGAAGGCAGCAACTGCTAATGTAGTTAATCCCCACACGAGATAGGGACTCATTACATTTCCAACCGTTTTGAAGCAAACTGATTGAAATGTTGGCTGGGCTGCACATGTACTACAAGTAACATTGTTTGGAGACACAGTACAGAATCATACCTGCTACATTTATCTGATGGCTAATTATGTGACTGGAAGGTCATTTTGTAATCCTTGTTTTCACAAATGAAATATCTCTTAGACCTCTCTGCAAACACTATAGATGTGTGATTGATTAAAAATTTGAACTACAAGATCCATCCTAGTAGGGGTGTTACAGTCCAGTCAATTTTTTTTTTCACTTGAAACCATCATTTGATTTGCTTGTACTTCACATAAAATGTGTTGTGTAATATTCTCCATATGCTGTCGCAGATTTTAATCATTTTAGTTACCAAGGTCTCTACAGAAGCATAATCTTGGCGCGTGATTGGAAAACTCTCAGCTGTAATTAAATGATAAGGTGTTTATGCAAATATATCTGATTTTTGTTGGCGGCAACGCAGCAGCTGTTTGAAAGACAAGGTTGAGATAGAACAGATCACTGATTAAACAGAGTGTCTGTCAGTGTCTTCCCACTTGCTCTCTGTCTGTAAGACACTCAATTCCTCTCCTTATCAGTTTGGCAGATTAGCCATGAAACTAATACTGATGCTGTGAATGCCATCAGATATGTTTTAATAGGAACTGTGCAGCCAGCCTCTATGCTGAGGCACAAATATGGGGACTTGGATGCACAAGCAGTCAAACAGTGAAATGAGTGAGTTGCTGCTTCTGAATAGCTTTCATCAGTCATCAAATTATCAGCTCACTCCAGCAGTAGTAAAACATCTGAATGTTTGTGCCATTAAAAGAGTGGAGAGAACAGTGCCATGAAATGTGCATGTAATTACAAATGTAGGTCATGTACTTCACCACATAGTCTTCAGCAAATGCTGTTTATCCAGCTTTTTACACAAACATAACTGCTTTAATGTTTCGGACTGAAAGTGGCTAAAACAAGGTACTCATGGTCACAACTGAGGCTTTTAATTCAATTCCCCCAGGGAAGCTAAACTCAGGATTGTCAGACCTGTATTTTATTTCCAGTCCCTATTAAAAAGGCGCAACACCGCCTTTAAATCAGGAGACAGAGCCCTGTACAGCGCGGCCATGTCCGATCTGAAAAGAGGCGTCAGAGAGGCCAAGGCTGCCTACAAGAAAAAGATAGAGGACCACTTCGCTGTAAATGACCCCAGAAGGATGTGGCAGGGAATAAATCATATAACCAACTACAGAAGCAGCAACCCAGGAAATGCTAGGTCTGACGCCTCACTAGCAGAGAAGCTGAACCGCTTCTTTGCCCACTTCGAAGCAGCATCCCACAAACGCCATCATAAAGTTTGCGGATGATACCACCGTGATTGGGCTCATCTCAGGGGGGGATGAGACTGGCTACAGAGATGCAATCGACTGACAGCGTGGTGTTCAGCTAACAAACTGCTGCTGAACACCACAAAAACAAAATAAATAATCCTGGACTCTAGGAAGAACAGGGCTGACCGAGTCCCACTCTACATCCAAGGGGTCTGTGTGGAAAAGGTCAGCTCCATCAGGTTCCTGGGAGTGCAGCTCTCTGACAGCCTGTCCTGGACTGCCAACACCACAGTGGTGGTGAAGAAAGTCCAGCACCAACTCCACTTCCTGAGAGTGCTCAGGAGAAACAATCTGGAGGAGAAACTGCTGGTGTTCTTCTACAGAGCCACCATCGAGAGCATCCTGACGTGCTGCATCACAGCATGGTATGGGGGGTGCTCAGCAGCAGACAGGAGAGCGCTGCAGAGGGTGATCAAAACAGCCCAGGGGATCAGTGGTTGCTCTCTGCCCAGCCTGGAAGACATTGCCAGCTCTCGCTACCTCAGCAGAGCTGCCAGCATCAGCAAAGACACATCCCACCCCAGCAAACACCTGTTTGACCTACTACTCTCCAGCCGACGGTATAGGTCAATCAAAACTAGGACAAACAGACTCAGAGACAGCTTTCTCCCCAGAGTGATCACTGCACTGAACAATAACAAATCACTCTAATCTGCACCTTTCAAGTTTCATGTGCAATATTTGTAAACCATGTGCAATTTTATGATTCCACAGTTGTATATAATTCTCGTTTTACATTTTACTTGGTCCACATTTTACTTTATTTTATTTTTATCTTATGTTTATATTAGTTAGTACATATACTCTGAATAACTTACCGTTAAATTTCACTATCCTTATTTGGCTAAAAATTACTCGCACCACGGAAAGCACCTTTTTGTAGTTGCACTAAAATCTCATTGTAATGCAAATTACAATGACAAGTGGGACAGGAAGCCAGTGAAGAGATGCCAAAATGGGTCTAATGTGGTCAAACTTTCTGCTTCATGTCAAAAGTCTGGCAGCAGCATTTTGAACCAATTGGAGACCTCTAATGCTGGATTGTGGTAAACCAGAAAATACAACATTGCAGTAGTCCAGTCTAGAAGAAACAAATGCATGAATCCGGGTCTCAGCATCAGCCATAGACAGGATGAGCAAAATCTCTGCTATATTTTGCAGATGGAAGAAAGCAGTCCTCGTAATATCTCTAATGTGGTCAAAGGACAATGTAGGATCAAAAATTACACGAAGGTTCTTTACTTTGTCAATGTGATGTATGACACAAGAGCCTAGGCTAAACGTTAGCTGGTCAAATTGATGCTGATGTCTCACTGGACCAAGAACCATCATTTCAGTCTTGTCAGAGTTTAAAAGTAGGAAATTGCTAGACATATTTGCTGGTCACGAATCTGTTCTCACTGTAAAAAACAGACAAACAAACAAACAAAAAAACACTGCACTCCCTAATATTTCATTGCTGTTATAAAGAGTGGACAATAGAAGTATCATCCTCCTGTTCCTCAGTACATGACCCATGGCCATGTACATAAACAAGGTAATGGACTAACATGAATGAAGCCGTACACTCATATCATGTCCACTTCTGCCAGCTCGCGTGTCCAGCTATCCAGCGAGTGGTGCAACAAAGGACACCATGTAATGTGGACCATAACTCACGTGGTGGATGTGACATTCAGATCACCAGCTGAGTCTTCACATGATCAGAGGGATTTGTTCACATGGGGCACAGCTGACCGCATTGCAAAGCCAGTATGTGTTTTTATGTAATTCCATGTGATGACATGCGCTTCACGGTGAAATGTAGTGAGGCGATATCCTGCATGGCACGATATGTGTTCTCCAGCTGTGACTTGCAATTACACAGTGCTGAACAGCTGCTGGCACGGACATGCCCACCTCTGCAGATCAACTCAGCTCACAGAAAAAAGTCTCACTCTCTGTTCCTTTGTTCTGTGATTATTTATTTTATGTATTTGTTCTGTTAATATGTATGTAGCTATTACTGTATTTATTTACTTGTCCTGTGTCTCTCTGTTCTCTGCATTTTTAATGCAACACATGTGCAACGACCCACTGTCAGTTCCACAGTGACAGTGACAGTGAGTTGCTGGTCGGTGATCAGCTGAAACCCCCCGTGTGTCCACAGCGCTATGAGCAAAGCGATCACACATGAATGAGTTCACACCTTTCCCCTTATTGTATATATATGTTTATTTATTTTCCACTCTTTCTGTCTGTCATGTGGACTACAATTTATATGATGGATGGGGCATTCGCGTGGCTGGCCAGCTGATAGTAAAGTTCACACCATGCCATGTGCGCTCACACGTTGCTGGCCGGTCTTCATGTGATCTTATCTGTATGTAATTATCAGCATGTCATGAGTGCATGAGAGACCCCCCACACATGTGCATTATGTGGAGTGTTGTTCATGTTGTTCATGGCACGATATGTGTTCTCCAGCTGAGTTGCAAGTACACAGAGGTCAGCTGTTCCAGCTTGACATTACAGCCATCCAGATGCACACTGCACCAGTTGTGTTGGAAGTTCGTGGGTGGCACCTGGCTATTGGCTGACTCTGGCCGAGAGTGGGTCAAATGGCCATTCATCCGGGATTCGCCAAAATTTGCCCTCTGGTGTGAAGGCTGCCTCAATTGCCCCTTTCGGCTGGTTCAACATGGCTGATGATTTCATGCAGCTCGTCCAATATGTGTACAACATGCCGTGCGAATGATGCGAACACATTCAGGTGGCAGTGCAAACTCAACTTGCCTGCCGCTGTTGCAATGTATGTTTACAGGTAAAGCTCAGGAGGCGTATGCTTCATTGTCACTTGAAGATACTTTGTTTTATGATGAAGTGAAAAGCGGTGTGGAGAGAGCATATGAGCTTGTGTCTTTTTCACAAAATGTGACTCCAAACCTGTGTCTTGGTTCCACTGTGCCAAAAGAGGGGCGCTCTAAGGGCTTCGGTCGGCCTAGCTGGGTGAAACAGGGGGAAGTAAAAAACTCTGTTTTGTGTGATAGTGATCGGGTATGTCACTATTGTCACAGGCGCGGGCACATTAAAGCAGATTGTGCTCTGCTAAAGTCAAGGACGTCTCCTGTTAAGCCCAAGGGAGTGGGCTTAGCTGCACTGGTGTGTAATGCTGTGGAACTTGAGGTGGAAAATATGGGCTCTGAACCATGTAACTTGTACTTGCCTTTCATTCGTGAGGGGTTTGTCTAATTGGTGGGAGATGATAAAAAGGTACATGTCAAAATTCTGCGCGACACAGGGGCATTTGACTCGTTTATCCGAGCTGATGTGTTGCCACTGTCTGTGGCGTCAGAGACAGGCATGCAGGTTCCAGTTCGAGGCATGGGTCTTAACTTTCTCTTTGTTCCTTTGCATCAAGTGTTGCTTGAGTGTGAACTGTTCAGCGGGGAAGCAGTTTTGGCTGTTCATCCTGCATTGCCAATGGAAGGTGTCTCCGTTATCTTGGGCAATGGTTTGGCTGGAGGGTGGTTGTGGGAGGACGTTGCTCGGTCATCTGTACAGGAGGCAGAGCCAGTTCCTTACTTACTTCCTCAGACTGATGAGAACAGTAAACAATTCCCCCAGGTGTTCACTGCGTGTGCTATTACTCAGGCTATGGCGCGGGATGAGGTTAAGGAGAAATGTGTTAAAAATGGTTGCCCCATGCTGATATTGTCGGTGATCCCATGTTTCAAATTGTTGTACCCAGTAAATTTCATGCTGCTGTGTTAAAAGTCACAGTGATGAGTCTGGTCACACTAAAACGTATGACCGGGTTCTAAGACATTTTTTTTGGCTGCGTCTAAAAAGGGGCATTTCTTCATATATTGACATTGTCATGTGTGCCAGCTTACTGCTAAGCCTAATCAAGTGTTGAAGCCAGTTCCATTGAGACCAATTGTAGTTGCATCTGAACCAATTGAGCATTTAGTAATTGACTGTGTTGGGCCTTTACCTCATTCAAGGTCTGGGACATTATATTTGCTCACAGTGATGTGTCAACTTACACGGTATCCGGCAGCCTATCCATTGCGGACGATAACTGCCAGGGCAGTGGTGCGGGCACTTACTCAGTTTATTTCTGTGTTTGGCATTCCAAAAGTAATACAGTCGGATCAGGGCAGTAACTTCACATCTCATTTGTCTGGCCAGGTCTTGAAGCAGCTCGGAGTGAGGCATAGCAGAGCGATGGCTTTCCATCCTGAATCGCAAGGCGCTTTGAAGCGTTTTCACCAGTCCTTCAAGTCGCTGTTGCGCGCTTACTGTACTGAGTTGGGTGGCAACTGGGAAGAAGGTTTGCCTTGGCTGATGCTGGCCGCTCGTGAAGTCACTCAAGAGAGTACTGGGTTCAGCCCAAATGAGTTGGTCTTTGCACATACAGTGAAAGGTCCTTTGGCTGTAGTGGCAGACAGTTTCAAGGAGCCAAATCCACCTAAAAATCTGATAGATTATGTTAATGGATTCTGACGATGCTTGTATGTTGCAAGAGATTTGGTCAAGTTGAAAATGACTGCTGCACAGAATAAAATGAAGTCCCTGTTTGATGGGCGTTCAGAGGTGTGTTCATCAGTGGCGGTCCTAAAGTGATTTACTCCCCGGGCGAAACCCCCTGCGTGCCCCCCCTCCCCCGCGCACACTAACATGGCCACCACCTCCGCCCCACCACCCATGAAAACACTAACTTCGTCCAGAACACCCATAATCCCACAAATTAACTCACAACAGCTATTTTCAAGAACAAATTTCCGGTTTTAATGTCTACTGCAATAACAAACACAAAGATAAACAATAATTACTTCAATAAAGTTTTTGAACATAAAAAAACAAAAGACTCAGTGACTTCACATTACAACTATGTACAGTACAGGTATTTAAGAAAGCACAACTGCACTACAGCACCACCCGATGGTCAAAATATTGCACGTCATTCAGTTTTACCAACAGAGTGCACTTTGCATTATCATAGAGTACCATTCACCATAATGAACAAGACTTAAACCTCCATTAAAGTCGCACCATATAAATAACAAAAGAAGTTAATCTGTATATTACAGAATACCATGAAGTGACAAAAAAATGTACAAAAAAACCCCATACATTAAAGTGGCAAAAATGGTAAAGCGCAATCATATATCATAAATATATGAACTAACGACAGAGGTAAATTCTATACCCATTACTGTACACATAAGAAGAAATAACAAACACTATTTGTATCATAAGTAACAGGAAGCAACAAGTGAAGAAGTTAACACTCTTTAAAGGCAAAAATGGCAAACCACAATAATTTGTCATAAATAACAAGAAGTGCAAAAGAAGTAAGAGGAAAACAGTCTATATACAAAAGTTAGCAGGAGGCATCATAATTGTTTGCCCCAGTGCTCACTATCCGTGATGTGAAATTCCATCGAGTAGGAGCATTTCTGGGCAACCTTGAGCAGCCTGCAGACTCAAGAAAAGACATCCTCTTTGTGGATTTTGAGAAAAATGTGGCAAACCCAGAGAGTGATGCAAAAAATATTCTGCACTCAGATAAGCATTTAGCCCCCTGAGACAGAACCAGATTCAGTCTGTGTGCATAGCAATGCACAAACATTGCACTGGGGGCTATTGCTTTAACTTTGGCCTGCAAACCATTGAGAGCTGAAGCCATGACAGCAGCCATGGCTTCTTCGTAAGGAAGACTATCAAATGGCTTCGCCAAAATCCGGTCCACAACATTCAAATTGTCTGCCATCATGTGCAGCTTGCTACCTAGCTAGCTCGCTAGCTGGGACTGGCGCGAGGCTAGTGTGAAGTTTGTCCGCCTGTGAGTGCTTTGTGACGGTGGAGGAGCTCAGCAACACCCGCTGCTCGGTAGCGACAGAAACTGCGATAGAAGTCAGAAAGAGTGATAGAAGTCAGTCTCCAAACACAAGCAGCTACAAAAAAAACCACCAGAAATAGAAGCTCGATTTGTCGCTAGTCGTTTTTAACAAAGAAAATACCGCTAAGAGGATTAGGAAAGTCTCCGGTTCAACTCAGAACAGAATGAAAATGCTCCCACGGATGTTTACACCAAAAGATCGCTGATTCGCTCATTTCGCTGTCAATCAAAAAGGGATTCAGCCTCAGACAGATCATCAAATCATCATGCAGAAGCTGAGCGTCCGGGCCAGCCGAGGCCAGCCCACTGCCCCATAGACCCCCAGACACGCTGAGCGTCCGATGGGCGGGACAAAGCCCAGCATTTATCCAATGACTCGTCACGTTTTGCTGCAGTCTTTGCTTCGCTAAAGCACTGTGAAGCTGTGTGAATACGTAAATCAATACATACCTTTTTCGTTTGCTCGTTTCTCCTTTTCTTCTTTCTTTTTCTTTCGAAATTGGGCACCTGATGGCTTTGACCGTTTTTTTGCACGCTCGTGCTGCTCCCCCCGTGATGCCACCCCGGGTGGCTGCCCGGTCAGCCTGCCTCCAGGACCGCCCCTGATGTTCATTTTTGCCTGGTGATCAAGTGTTGGCTCTTTGTCCAGTTATCACGTCACCTTTTCAAGCAAAGTTTAGTGTTCCTTCCACTGTGCTTGAACAACTTTCTGATCAAAATTATTTAATCTCTATGTCTGAACACAGGAGAAAGCAACAAATGTGTCATTTCAATTTGTTAAAACCTTATTATTCTTGGGAAGTGTCACAGCAAATGGAGGGTGCTGAGGCTTCTGCTGTATGTATGGCAAGTAGACCTATTGGGACGTTTGACAGTTCTGGTGCCTTGGACAACTCACTGCCGTGGACCTGGGGGTGATAGTGAAGCTGGTACTTTGGACAGTACTCTTACACAGGGGCGTCTTAAAAACTCAGAAGCTTTGTCAAATTTGGATATTTTGTTTGGTCATTTGCCTAGGTATCATGCTGAACAGTTACGTCATCTAATACATTGCTTTCCATGTTTGTTTTCAAATATACCAGGGCGTACACATCTTATTGAGCATAATGTTGACGTGGGAGATGTTAGGCCGATTAAGCAATGCTTTTACAGACTCAGTTTGGATAGATGCAATATCTGTATGCAGAATACATGTTGGAGAATGGCTTTGTGGAGCCAAGTGTGTCAAGTTGGGCGTCTCCATGTATTTTGGTTCCTAAATCAGGTAATACATTACCTTTGTGTTCTGATTTCCGTACGCTTAATGCGGTTACAAAACCAGATTGTTTTCCTTGCCAAGGATGGATGATTGCGTAGATCAAGTGGGTTCAGCTAAATTTGTGAGTAGATTTGATCTCTTGAAGGGCTATTGGCAAGTGCCATTGTCTAAGCATGCATGCAAGGTGTCTGTGTTTATTACTCTGTCAGGTTTGTTTTCTTACACAGTGATGCCATTTGGACTTAGAAATGGCATCATTTCTATGTTTCAAAGGTTGATGACGTGGTGGTTTACTCTGACACTTTGGAAGGAAATTTGGAGTGCATGGAGGAGCTTTTCACTCGTTTGGCGGGGACGAGGTTGACCATCAGTTTCGCAAAGTGTAAGTTTGCGAGGGTGACTGTTACCTACTTGAGTCGTGTAGTTGGTCAGGGTGAAGTCCGTCCTGTTGCAGCTAAAGTTCAAGCCGTTGGGGAATTTCTGGTCCCAAGTACAAAAAAAAAAAAAAAAAAAAGCGTTTTCATGGACTGGTCGGTTATTATCGTTGTTTTTGCAAAAACTTTTCTTCAATGAAGAAATCTTGGCTTGGCTGGCTCACAGATCTGGCAACTTGCTTCCAATGGATTGTTTGCTGTTGTGACGCTCTTCTGAACTTTACACGGTTGTATGCGTTTCTTTTATTTCTGTTTAGCACTCTTCTGGTTGTTAAGTGTATCTACTCTGAACCTTATTTAATTACAGTCTTATTGCTAGCGGTTAGCATTTGCTAGCAGTTAGCAGTCACTAGTGGTTAGCTTTCGCTCGCAGTTAGCTTTTGCTAGCTAGGTCGACTCCCCCTCCCCCCGCTGTTACTTTTATAGCCGTTTCTTTTTTACCTGTTTAATACTTCTTGTTGTGAAAGTGTAGGAACACGGACCCACAACAGGGGGCGCAAATGAACGGACAATGGACGAAGTCAAATAACAACACTTTACTGTTGTGAATAAGCACAACAAACACAACGGATCACAACAATAGACAAAGAAGTCAATTCACAAGAATGTGTCACGTGGGCAGGCTCGAAGATAAGAGACGTCTGTCCAAAGCAGAACCGGAACCACACGATTTCCTCCGCCACCGAACCCCGGGAATACTGGAGCCGCCAAGTCCCGAACTCCCAGGTGGCCACTGCCTCCGCGTGTCGGATCTGGTACTGCTGGCGAGGAACAAAAACAGTTAAATGTGGGTGCGTTTGCACCCAGCAATCCGTATGGCGGGAAAACCACCTCCACCTCTCGTCGAAAAAAGAAACAGAATATCTGCTGTCCAACACACACAAGCAACAGATATTCACAGTCAGCTGAGAACGTTACCTTCTAGGTAGAGCGATATCTCGGCAAAGAGGTGGAGATGTCGTCCTGCTGATATACCACTGCTGATCAGATGATTGGTGACAGCTGTTGTAGGTGATAAGTGACAGCTGTCACCCCGGCTGCTCCTGTGAGGCGGCAGCGCCCTCTGGTGCCTGGAGCCCGCACTCCAGACAGGGCGCCCTCTGGTGGTGGTGGGCCAGCAGTACCTCCTCTTCAGCGGCCCACACAACAGGACCCCCCCCTCAACGGGCGCCTCCAGTCCAAGCCGGCTCGCCATCGATGATCCGGGCAGGAGGCGGCGCCTGACCCGGAGCACAGAGGGGTGAGGTGTGATGTGGCTTTATCCGGGACACACGGAAAACAGGATGGATCCGCAGTGAGGCCGGAAGCTGAAGCCTCACTGTGGCTGGACTGATGACCTTGAGGATTTTGAAGGGGCCGATGTAACGGTCCTGTAGTTTGGGGGAGTCCACTTTCAGTGGAATGTCCTTTGTGGACAACCACACCTCCTGCCCTGGCCGATACGCAGGGGCCGGGGTCCGCCGACGGTCTGCATGGGCTTTTGCCCTTGTCCGGGCCTTTAGCAAAGCAGAACGGGCGGCGCGCCACACCCGACGGCACTTCCGCAGGTGGGCCTGGACCGAGGGCACACCGACCTCTCCCTCAACCACCGGAAACAATGGGGGCTGATACCCCAGACACACCTCAAAAGGGGAGAGGCCGGTGGCTGAAGACACCTGGCTGTTATGGGCATACTCGATCCAGGCCAAATGGGTACTCCAGGCCGCCGGGTGCGCGGCCGTCACGCAGCGCAAGGCCTGTTCCACCTCCTGATTTACCCGTTCTGCTTGCCCGTTGGTCTGAGGATGATACCCGGACGAGAGACTCACCGTGGCCCCCAGTTCCCGGCAGAAGCTCCTCCAGACTTGCGAGGAGAACTGGGGACCGCGATCGCAGACGATGTCTGTTGGAATCCCATGCAGCCGGACGACGTGGTGGACCAGGAGGTCCACTGTCTCCTGGGCAGTCGGGAGCTTCGGGAGGGCCACGAAGTGGGCCGCCTTGGAGAATCGGTCCACTATCGTGAGGATGGTGGTGTTGCCCTGGGACGGCGGGAGGCCCGTGACGAAATCCAGGCCGATGTGGGACCAGGGGCGATGAGGCACAGGCAGCGGCTGGAGCAGTCCCGGTGCCCTGTGGTGGTCAGCCTTGCCCCTGACGCAGGTGGTGCAGGCCTGGATATAATCCCGAACGTCGGCCTCCAGGGACGCCCACCAGAAGCGCTGCCGGACAACTGCCACGGTTCTTCGCACCGCCGGATGACAGGAGAACTTGGAGCCGTGACAGAAGTCCAAGACTGCAGCCCTGGCCTCTGGTGGGACGTAAAGTTTGTTCTTCGGCCCGGTTCTGGGGTCCGGGCTCCATGCCAGGGCCTCCCGGATGGTCTTCTCCACGTCCCAGGTGAGGATGGCCACGATAGCGGACTCCGGGATGATAGGTTCCGGTGGATCCGACAACTCAGTTTTGACTTCGTCTTCATGCACCCGGGACAAGGCATCCGATCTCTGGTTCTTGGTCCCGGGGCGGTAGGTGATCCGGAAGTCAAAACGGCCGAAGAACAGTGACCAGCGGGCTTGCCTGGGGTTCAGCCGCTTGGCGGTCCTGATATACTCCAGGTTCCGGTGGTCAGTGAAAACCGTGAATGGCACGGACGTTCCCTCCAACAGATGTCTCCACTCTTCAAGAGCCTCTTTCACCGCAAGGAGTTCTCGATTGCCGACGTCATAGTTCCGTTCAGCCGGGGTCAACCTGCGGGAAAAATAGGCACACGGGTGAAGGACCTTATCGGTCTCTCCGCTCTGGGACAGCACGGCTCCTATCCCTGAGTCAGAGGCGTCCACTTCAACCATGAACTGGCGGCTAGGGTCGGGCTGCACCAAAACTGGCGCAGTAGAGAACCTTCGTTTCAACTCCTTGAACGCGGCTTCGCACCAATCCGACCAGGTGAAGGGGACTTTTGGAGAGGTCAGGGCTGTCAGGGGGCTAACTACCTGACTGTAGCCCTTAATGAACCTCCTGTAGAAATTAGCGAAGCCGAGGAACTGTTGCAGCTTCCTACGGCTTGTTGGTTGGGGCCAATCTCTCACCGCCGCAACCTTGGCCGGATCAGGGGCGACGGAGTTGGAGGAGATTATAAACCCCAGGAAGGACAAAGACGTGCGGTGAAACTCGCACTTCTCAGTCGGTTCTCTAACAACCGCTGCAGGACCTGACGTACATGCTGGACATGGGTCTCAGGATCCGGAGAAAAGATGAGAATATCGTCCAGATATACGAAGACGAATCGGTGCAGGAAGTCCCGCAAGACGTCGTTAACCAAGGCTTGGAACGTCGCGAGGGCGTTGGTGAGGCCGAACGGCATGACCAGGTACTCAAAGTGACCTAACGGGGTGTTAAATGCCGTCTTCCATTTGTCTTCCTTCCGGATCCAAACCAGGTGATACGCATTTCTAAGATCCAGCTTAGTAAAGATTTTGGCTCCATGCAGGGGGGTGAACACAGAATCTAACAATGGCAACGGGTATCGGTTGCGAACCGTAATCTCATTCAGCCCCCTGTAATCAATGCATGGACGGAGTCCGCCATCTTTCTTGCCCACAAAAAAGAAACCTGCCCCCATCGGGGAGGTGGAGTTCCGGATCAGCCCGGCAGCTAATGAGTCCCGGATGTAGGTCTCCATTGATTCGCGCTCAGGTCGTGAGAGGTTGTACAGCCTGCTGGACGGGAACTCAGCGCCTGGAACCAAATCAATGGCACAATCGTACGGACGGTGCGGGGGAAGGGTGAGTGCCAGATCCTTACTGAAGACGTCAGCAAGATCGTGGTACTCAACCGGCACTGCCGTCAGATTGGGAGGGACTTTGACCTCCTCCTTAGCCTGTGAACCGGGAGGAACCGAGGATCCTAAACACCCCCGATGGCAGGTTTCGCTCCACTGAACCACCACCCCAGATGGCCAATCAATCCGGGGATTGTGCTTCAACATCCATGGGATGCCCAAAATCATGCGGGAGGTAGAAGGAGTTACAAAAAACTCAATCTCCTCCCGATGGTTTCCAGACACCACCAGAGTTACTGCTTGTGTCTTGTGTGTGAGTAAAGGGAGGAGGGTGCCATCTAGTGCCCGCACCTGCAATGGCGAAGGAAGCGCCACCAGAGGGAGCCCTACCTCCCTTGCCCATCTGCTGTCTAGCAGATTCCCTTCTGACCCCGTGTCCACCAGCGCTCGGGCTTGAAGGGTTAAATCCCCGCTCAGGATTGTGACTGGGAGTCGTGTGGCAATTTGTGTGTGTCTTACTTGAATGTTTTGACCCCCCCTTAGTCTCTAAGGGTGAGTGTTGTCGTTTTGGCCATTTGGGGCAGTTTCTCTGTGTGTGCTCAGTTGAGCTGCAGAGAAAACACTCACCACGGATCAGCCTCCCCATTTTGGCCCTGTGCATTTCCCTAACAACGGCAGCAGGGGGAGCTGTTGCCCCACAAAGCGCTGTGGCTGTGGAGCGTGGGGAGGGCGGCCCCTTTTCGAACCCGGAAGGGAGAGGGGCGGCGCGTATCCGGTCACGTCCTTCGCCTCGCTTCCGACGGTGTTCCTCCAACCGATTGTCTAACCGTATAACGAGATCGATAAGTCCATCTAAATCCCGCGGTTCCTCCTTAGCTACCAGCTGCTCCTTCAGAACCAACGACAGTCCGTTTATGAAGGCGGCGCGGAGCGCAACGTTATTCCAGCCGGACCTCGCAGCCGCGATGCGGAAGTTGACTGCATAAGCGGCTGCGCTCTCGCGTCCCTGTCTCATTGACAGCAGCACTGTTGAAGCGGTCTCTCCTCTGTTAGGGTGATCAAACACTGTTCTGAACTCCCCCACAAACCCAGTGTATGCTGATAACAACCGTGAGTTCTGTTCCCAGAGCGCCGTAGCCCAGGCGCGTGCTTTACCCCGAAGCAGAGCAATCACATAAGCTATCTTACTGGCATCAGTCGCGTACATGACGGGACGTTGTGCGAAGACGAGCGAAACACTGCATAAGAAAGTCCGCGCACGTCTCCACACAACCCCCGTACGGCTCTGGAGGGCTAATGTATGCTTCAGGGGAAGGTGGGAGGGGTCGTTGAACGACCTGTGGAACGTCACTGTTGCGCACAGGATCGGCAGGAGGGGGAGCCTCAGCAGCACCCTGGGGGCGCGCTTCCACCTGCGCAGCGAGAGCCTCCACCATGCGGTTAAGGAGAACGTTCTGCTCGGTCATTAGATCCAACTGAGCCGTAAAGGCGGTGAGGATTCGCTGCAACTCACCGATCATGCCTCCTGCAGACGCCTGTGCGCCCTGCTCTTCCATTGGCCGTTCAACAGCCGGTTGACGCCCCTCGGGGTCCATGACGTTGGCCGAGATATCCTGTTGTGAAAGTGTAGGAACACGGACCCACAACAGGGGGCGCAAATGAACGGACAATGGAGGAAGTCAAATAACAACACTTTACTGTTGTGAATAAGCACAACAAACACAACGGATCACAACAATAGACAAAGAAGTCAATTCACAAGAATGTGTCACGTGGGCAGGCTCGAAGATAAGAGACGTCTGTCCAAAGCAGAACCGGAACCACACGATTTCCTCCGCCACTGAACCCCGGGAATACTGGAGCCGCCAAGTCCCGAACTCCCAGGTGGCCATTGCCTCCGCGTGTCGGATCTGGTACTGCTGGCGAGGAACAAAAACAGTTAAATGTGGGTGCGTTTGCACTCAGCAATCCGTATGGCGGGAAAACCACCTCCACCTCTCGTCGAAAAAAGAAACAGAATATCTGCTGTCCAACACACACAAGCAACAGATATTCACAGTCAGCTGAGAACGTTACCTTCTAGGTAGAGCGATATCTCGGCAAAGAGGTGGAGATGTCGTCCTGCTGATATACCACTGCTGATCAGATGATTAGTGACAGCTGTTGTAGGTGATAAGTGACAGCTGTCACCCCGGCTGCTCCTGTGAGGCGGCAGCGCCCTCTGGTGCCTGGAGCCCGCACTCCAGATAGGGCGCCCTCTGGTGGTGGTGGGCCAGCAGTACCTCCTCTTCAGCGGCCCACACAACACTTCTGTTGCTTTTTCTGTGTGAATCCTGTATGATCCTTGGGAGTGGTTAGCTTATCCATTATTGGTTAGTTCGTGCTGGCTTGGCGATACTCTTGAATTTCTTAGTGCACAAAGTATACACTACTTTAACTACTTTACACCCTCCGTAAATCTTGCGTGATGTTGAAAGATAGGGTGGCTCTCTTAGAGAGCTGGTTCCGTAAGTTAGAGCAGCTTCTTAGCTCAGTGGAGTTAGATGTTATGGGCACTCCAGATGAGGTTAGTGTTGTGCCAGCTAGCGAGCCCATTAGCATTAGCCTGGAAATGCTGGATGTGGAGGATGGCTTTCAGACTGTGGCTAGGCGGAGGAAGCCCTATAGGGCTTGTTGCCCGGTTGTGGTACCCTGATCACACTCACCACTGCGAACTGTGAATTGGTTCCCCCCCTTGGAATTGCCTGATGTGAATTCTCTGAGCCCACAAGTGACTTCCACTCCTGTCTCCAGACCGAAACACCGGATTTTAGTGATAGGGGATTCTATCACCCGCAAAGTCAGGTTACAGATGCCGGCTGATGTTAAATGTATTCCTGGGGCCAGAGCTCCCTACATTGCATCCCATCTTAGGGTGCTGACGCTGTAGAAGGGAAGCCAAACTAAGGAACATGACATGTGATATAGTCACATAGTTATTCACGTCGGCACCAATGATATCAGGATGAAGCACTCAGAGGTCACAAAAATGGACATAGAGAGGACTTGTGACCTTGCCAGAAAGATGTGTCGGCATCGATTAATAGTCTACCCCCCCGGGGTAATGATGAGGCATTTAGCAGGCTGACATTGTTAAATAGGTGGCTGGCACAATTTTGCAGACAGCAAGGCTTTAGCTTTATTGATAACTGGCCTTCTTTCTGGGGCCACCATGGCTTGCTGATGCCGAACAGCCTCCACCATACTGGGGAAGTCGCTGCCATCTTGTCTGCGAACATAGCTAGAGCTCTACAGGGAGGGTAACATTAGGAATTTACAGCAGGCCATGGAGCAGGTGATTACAGACCCTGCAAGGCTTATGACAAATGTGGGTGTGGAATCCATTAGCTTAGCGAGGAAATTAGTGCAGAAAATCCACTATGGTGATAGTGCAGTTTATCTGCCAGGGAGGGAAATTCAACAAGTTGAGACTGTGGCCTGCTTCCGTAGATGTGTCCATAAAAATCATAGAGGGATATGCTTGGCAAACTTAACACCCATTATTACATTGGATGATGTCGAAATGGAGGATGGCCCAGTGGTTGTTCCAGCAATGGCAAGATTTCATGTCTGCTACCTACAACAGGTGTGGAATGTCTCAAACCTAAATCTACTTCTAGGCATCTTATATATGCTACTCTGGAACCACCCCTATACAAAAAGTTCAACTGTCAACCCCACTGAAGACCTTAGTCTGGGTCTCATTAACATAAGATCACTGTCCTCAAAATCATTGTTGGTTAATGATCTAATTATTGATCATCACTTAGATATGATTGGGTTATGTGAAACCTGGCTTAAACCTACAGCTGTCCTCCCCTTAAATGAGGCCTGCAAACCAGCATATACATTTAGTCACGTACCCCGTGATGCAAAGCAAGGCAGGGGTGTTGCTCTTATTTATAAATCTAGGTTCAGCTTATTAGCTGTCACAAATATAACTCATTTGAGCATCTGATTCTCCGCTGTGCTCAGGATATTACGCATTGCCAAGGTCAGAAGTATAAAAGTCAGTCGTATTACTTTGTCACTGTATATAGGCCTCCTGGCCCATATTTTGAATTCTTAGATGAATTTGGTGCGTTCATCTGTAACTTGTCAACTAGTGCAGATAACATTCTGATCATTGGTGAGTTTAACGTTCATATAAATACAGTAGGCCTTCTGATCCCCTCTGCAAATCATTTATGGAAATTGTGGATGCATTAGGATTTTGACAATGCATTCGGGACTTGATGCACATTAGTGGAAATACCCTGGACCTGGTTCTTGCATGTGATATTGCTGTCACGAATAATGACATCATGCCTCTTACATCAGTGGTCTCTGATGACATTACGTTTACAGTTTTGCTGCCGTGTTTAGTGGAACAACAACCTTATATATCACTACGGTGATGCATCAACTCCTCAACTAAACTCGAAGCCAGACTGCCTGATGTCTTAGCTTCACATTTGGCAATTACCCTATCAGTAGACAGTCTTATGGATAGTTTAAACTCAGTGCTCAAAACATGATTGTGCCACCTGTGTTAAAACCGTGCTCCCCCAAATCACAGTCACCTTGCTTCAATGATTACCTGCATGACCTCAAACATAAGGCAAGAGGTCTAGAACGGAAATGGGGTTGTTCAAAATTAGAAGTATTCTACCTTGCGTGGCATGATGCTATCTTAGACTATAAGCATGCATTATTGGCTACAACGCTGGCCTATTACTCTGATTTGATCAACAAAAACAAGCATAACTCAAAGTTCTTGTTCGACATGGTGGCAAAACTTATTCATGGGCAACCATCTGTAGTGCGCTCTCCTTTTACAGCACAAGATTTCCTGGATTACTACACCCTGCTATTGAGGTGGGCACCATTACTGAGGTATTACCTAGATTTACAGAATTTGATAGTATCTCACTTGGCATGCTGACGAAACTCGTAACGTCAACAAAAAGCACAACCTGTTTATTTGATCCTATACCAACAAAAATGTTTCAGGACCTGTGGCTCACTCTTGGGCTGACTGTGCTGGAAATTATTAATCTTTCTTTAACTTCTGGATCTGTTCCTAAATGTTTCAAATCTGCAGTGATTAAAACATTACTTCTTCTTCTCTGTCTTTCGGCTGTTCCAGTTAGGGGTCGCCACAGCAGATCAATCGTTTCCATCTCACCCTGTCCTCTGTATCTTCCTCTGTCACACCAACCACCTGTATATCCTCCCTCAGCACATCCATAAACCTCCTCTTTGGCCTCCCTCTTCTCCTCCTGCCTGGTGGCTCCATCTTCAGCATCCTTTTCCCTATATACCCTGCGTCCCTCCTCTGCACATGTCCAAACCATCTCAATCTCGCCTCTCTGACTTTGTCTCCAAACCGTCCCACCTGAGCTGTCCCTCTGATATGTTCATTCCTAATCTTGTCCATTCTCATCACTCCCAAAGAGAATCTCAACATCTTCAGGTCTGCCACCTCCAGCTCTGCCTCCTGTCTTTTTGTTCATGCCACCATCTCTAAGCCGTACAACATAGCTGGTCTCACTACTGTCTTGTAAACTTTCCCCTTCACTCTTGCTGATATTCTTTGGTCACAAATCACTCCTGCCACCTTTCTCCACCCACTCCACCCTGCCTGCACTCTCTTCTTGACCTCTCTACCACACTCTCCATTACTTTGAACAGTTGACCCCAAATATTTAAACTCATCTACTTTCACCACTTCTCCTTGTAACTGCACTATTCCCCTGGGCTCCTTCCCATTCACACACATGTACTCAGTCTTGCTTCTACTGATTTTCATTCCCCTTCTCTCCAAAGCACATCTCCACCTCTCCAGACTAGACTCAACTTGCTCTCTACTCTCACTACAGATAACAGTGTTATCTGCAAACATCATAGTCCATGGGGACTCCTGTCTGATCTCATCCGTCAACCTGTCCGTCACCATTGCAAACAAGAAAAGACTCAGAGCTGATCCTTGGTGTAATCCCGCCTCCACCTTGAATGAGTCTTTCCTTACGACTGCGCATCTCATCACTGTGACACTATTCATTTACATGTTCTGCACTACCCTAACATAGTTCTCTGCCACTCCAGACTTCCTCATATAATACGACAGCTGTTTCTCTTGGCACCCTATCGTAAGCTTTTTCTAAGTCCACAAACACACAATGTAACTCTTTCTGGCCTTCTCTGTACTTCTCCAACAGTATTCTCAGAGCAAACATTGCATCTGTAGTGCTCTTTCTTTGCATGAAACCATATTGCTGCTCACAGATCTTCACATGTTTTCTAAACCTAGCTTCTGCTACTCTTTCCCATATCTTCATGCTGTGGCTGATCAGCTTTATGCCTCTGTAGGTACTGCAGCTATGCACATTACACTTGTTCGTGCAAATAGTAACCAGCACATTTCAACTCCACTCCTCAGGCGTCCTCTCACTTTCCAAGATTTTATTAAACAATCTGGTTAGAAACTCTACTGCCATCTCTCCTAGACATTTCCATGCCTCCACTGGAATGTCATCTGGACCAACTGCCTTTCCACTCTTCATCCTCTTCATCGCAGCCCTCACCTCTTCCTTACTAATCTCTTCCTGATTTACTCTCACCACATCATCCAGCCTTTTCTCTCGCTCATTTTCTTTATTCATCAGCTGTTCAAAATATTCCCTCCACCTTGTCAGCACACACTCCTCACTTGTCACCACCCTAACCTGCTGCACATCCTTTCCAGCTCTATCCCTTTGTCTGGCCATTCGGTACAAGTCCTTTTCTCCTTCCTTACAACTTCTTGTACAGCTCACAATATGCCTTTTACTTCGCTTTTGTCACTTCTCTTTTCACCTTACACCTCATCTCCTTGTACTCCTGTCTACTTTCTTCATCTCTCAGACTATCCCAAAACTTTTTCGCCAACATCTTTCTCCTTATGCTTTCCTGGACCTCTTCATTCCACCACCAAGCCTCCTTGTCTTCCTTCCACTGTCCAGATGTCATACCCAGTACTGTCCTAGCTGTCTCCCTTACCACATCTGCAGTACTTGTCCAGTTGTCCAAAATTGCTTCCCCTCCAACCAGTGCTTCTCTCACCTGCTCACTAAATTTCACACAACAGTCTTCCTCCTTCAGCTTCCACGATATGATCCTTTGTTGAGCTCTCACTCTGTTCTTCTTCTTTACCTCTAAAGTCATCCTACAAACAACCATCCTATGCTGTCTAACAACACTCTCTCCTGCTACCACCTTACAGTCTCTGATTTCTTTTAGCTTGCATCTCATATAAAGAATGTTGTCCACCTGTGTGCACCTTCCTCCACTCTTATATGTTACCCTGTGCTCCTCATTTTTCTTAAAGTAGGTATTCACCACAGCCATTTCCATCCTTTTTGCAAAATCAACTACCATCTGTCCTTCCCCATTCCTATCCTTGATACCATATCTACCCATTACTTCCTCATCACATCTGTTCCCTTCACCAACATGCCCATTGAAGTCCGCTCCTATCACCACTCTTTCATGCTTGGGCACACTCTCCAGCACCTCATCTAACACACTCCAGAAATCTTTCTCCTTCATCTCACAACCTACCTGTGGGGCATATTGTTACGGCCCTGGGCCTTCTGGGCTGGGTATTTGGTTGTGTTTGTTTCTGCCCTCTTCTTTGTCTGCAGGGTGCTCATTTCCGGAGGACACCCTATAAAACTGCACCTGTTCTTCCACTTATTCCTCCCTCTGTGCTGCTTCGGGTCCTGACATGCTGCTGCCAGGCTCCGGGTCCTTCGACATGCACTTTTGAGTTTGTTTTTTAATTTCACATACCATGCAGCTTCGCACACATACACGCACAATACATCCAAACACCTGCCTTCACCACTGACGCTGACACTCACACCTAATCTTTGTTTTTGTTAAATAAATTCTTATTTTGTGCACGTTACTCTGGCATGGTCTCCATTTTTGTTATGGCTTTGAGTCGGTCATAACAGGCGGTCATCATCACCCCTTCAATTTCCAACTTCACACTCATCACCCTGTCAGACACTCGCTTAACCTCCAACACACTTTTAACATACTCTTCCTTTAAAATGACCCCAACACCATTTCTCTTTCTGTCCTCACCATGGTACAACAACTTGTACCCACCGCCGATGCTCCTGCTCTTACTTCCCTTCCACTTGGTCTCTTGCACACACAATATGTGTACCTTTCTCCTCTCCATCATATCAGCCAGCTCTCTCCCTTTACCAGTCATACTACCAACATTCAAAGTCCCCACTCTCATTTCCACCCTTCTAGTTTTCTTCTTTTCCCGCTGTTTGTGGAAATGTTCTCCTCCTCTTCTTCGTCATCTTCGCCCAGCAGTAGCCCAATTTCCACCGGCACCCTGTTGGGCAAGAGCACCGGTGGCGAACGTTGTTAACCTGGGCTGTGACCGATTCGGTATGGAAATTCAATTCTTAGTCTGCATAGTTGTGTTGGCTTGTTTTATGCTGGATGCCCTTCCTGACGCAGCCCTCCTCATTTATCCAGGCTTGGGACCAGCACTCAGAATGTACTGGCTGCACACCCCGTGTGGCTGAGTTGATTAAACCATTACTTAAGAAACCTAATCTTGACCCTAGTGTATTGAAAAACTATCGGCCAATATCATATCTATCATTCTGTTCTAAAATTCTGGAAATAGTGGTGTCACGGCAGCTCATGCCTATCTTACTGAATATAATCTCTTTGAGCCACGGCAGTCTGCTTTTACAAAATATCATTCCACAGAGACAGCTTTCACTAAAGTGGTGAATGATCTTCTGCTTGCAATGGATTCAGACACCACTACAGTTCTGGTGCTGTTAGATCTCAGTGCTGCATTTGATACCGTGGCTAATCATATTCTACTTGATAGGCTGGAAAATCATTTTGGGGTTACTGGGAGTGCCCTTGCATGGCTGACGTCATACTTGACCAGTTGTTCTCACTGTATTTTGTACAGTAACACTACCTCTAACCTTAGTGACATGAAATTTGGGGTTCCACAGGCGTCTGTCTTAGGCCCCCTGCTTTTCTCCCTTTATATAGCACCCCTTGGGCACATATTGTTTTGGGATTACCTTTCAGTGCTATGCTGATGATACTCAGTTATACTTGCAGATAACTGATGGTAATCTCGTTCATATAAAATCCTTAGAAGATTGCCTTGCATCAGTGAGAAGTTGGATGTCTAGAAATGGATGTCTACTTTTAAACTCTGATAAGACTGAAATTATGGGTCTTGGTCCAGTGAGACATTGGCATCAATTTGACCAGTTAATGCTTAGCCTAGGCTCATGTGTCATGCATCACACAGACAAAGTGAGGAACCTTGGGGTAATTTTTCATCCTACATTGTCCTTTGACCTCCACATTAGAAATATTACAAGGACTGATTTCTTCCACCTGCAAAATATAGCAAAGATTCATCCCATCCTGTCTATGGCTGATGCTGAGACCCTGATCCATGCATTTATCTCTTCTCGATTGGACTACTGCAATGTTCTATTTTCTGGTTTACCGCAGTCTAGCATTAGGGCTCTCCAATTGGTTCAAAATGCTGCAGCCAGACTTTTTGACACAAAGCAGAAAGTTTGACCATATTACACCCATTTTAGCATCCCTTCACTGGCTTCCTGTTCACAGACAAATTGTTCACAGACTGGCACCTCCCTACCTAGCTGACCTAATTAAACCTTACGTACCGGCCCGGGCTTGGCGTTCTCAGGGTACAGGACTACTTTGTGTCCTTAGGGTGAATAAGAAGTCTGCAAGTCATAGAGCTTTCTCTTATCATGCCCCTGTTCTGTGGAATGATCTCCCTGCATCAATTAAAGTCAGATTCTGTGGAGACTTTCAAGTCCAGACTTAAGACGCACTTATTTTCTTTTTCGTATGGCTAGCATACTGGTATAGTTTTGTTTTACACTTTTTACTCTTTTAATTCATTTTATTATGAAACGGAGTGTGCCGCGGCCTCAACTTTACCTAAATTCTGGGTCTTTTAGTGAAGTTTAGGGCTAGTGGCTGGCGATCACCTTAGTATTTCTTCTGTTTTCTTGTTGTTTAATGCTGGCAAATTTCCAGTATTTCTTGTCTTTCTGATGCCTGATTCTGTTTTTCTGTCTGTTTAAGGTGCAGCTCCATCCAGAGATGGGAGTTGTATTTGTGCTGGTGACCCTCCTGTCCTGTGCACCAACAGCATTTCCTGTATATTCGTTTTGTGAATTGTTCTGTAATTTATGTCTGTAGCATGGCCCAAGCAGAGGGTCACCCCCTTCAGTCTGGTTTGCTTGAGGTTTCTTCCTCAGAGGGAGTTTTTCCTTACCACTGTTACTCTGGGGGTTGGTAAGGTTCGACCTTACTTGTGTGAAGCACCTTGAGGCAACTCTGTTGTGATTTGGCGCAATATAAATGAAATTAAATTGAACCTGTAAAATTGAAATTCAGTTGTTGTGCCGTTAACTAATCTGTTGTGCAAAGATGCTAAATTTGTCTGGTCTTCTCTTTGTCAGCAGGCGTTTCAGAGTGTGAAGAAGCCCCTCTGTGCAGCTCTGGTGTTGGCCGCCCCACGTTTAAACCAGCCATTTCAGCTGTACATGGACGCAAGTCACGTGGGGGCTGGAGCGGTCCTGACGCAATGTGATAATTTTGGTTTGGATAGACCTGTTAGCTACTTTATCTAAGAAATTTGACAAACACCAGCTAAATTATTCAACTGATGAAAAAAAGACACGTGCTAATTTTGGCCTTAAACCATTTTGAAATGTACTTGTGTGGCAGTGCCAAAATTACCGTTTATACCAACCATACTCCACTAACGTTTCTAGCCTCTGTTAAAGTGCCTAACCAGCATTTGGTTCGATGGTCTTTGTACCTCCAAACATATAATTTGGACATAAAACATATTAAAGGAAAAGAGAATCTGGTAGCGGCTGTTTTGTCGTGCACCCCTTTATAAGGACCACACTACACAGGGTCCTGGTGGGACCTGTGTTTTGTGTGTGTGTGTGTGGGGGGGGGGGGGGGGGGCCCTGCTGCCATCCTAATGTGTTTGTTGTGCCATCCTAATGTGTTTGTTGTGTGTCCGGAGGTCCCGGCCACCAGGAGGTGCTATTCCTCTCTCCTGCCCTGTGGCTATAAAAGGGGGAAGTTCCGTAATAATTATACTACTAAAACTACCTAACACAGTGGAAAAAAAAACAAAAACATGCCAAGTCAAAATGAAGGACAAGACAAAATTGAAAGACATTTGAGTAAGAGAACATGAGAACAATAAAGGGAATTCATGGTGTATATACACTTTATCTGTCTGTCTTCTAACAGTGTTTACATGTAATTAACCTGGTCCTTGGTGTGTCATTCTGTAATAGCTTGCTGTAACAACTAATCCAGCTTCATTTTTGAAGAAGCAAAGGGTCTAGGTACGTAAGAATATCAAGTCTTAATCTGAGGAAAACATCCTGTTTTGTTTTTGTTTTTTCTTTGCAAATCACAGGCACATATGTTTGGAAGTTTAATGAAGCAGCACAGTGGGTTTGTGTTATTTTACTGGAATAGTACATTTCATGGCTAGTTTTGTTTAAGTTGGTTTTATTTTTTTTTTTTACTTCTGCTTGTGTGTCTGGGTGCCCTGCATGGAGAAGAGAATTATATGTAATTTCTGTTTTCCTTTTGTTTTGGCGCACATTTTCTTCATATCGTACTGCAGGGGTTTTCAAAATGTGGGAGAGTCAGCCCCCCCAAGAGAACAAGTGAATAGCTGCTCCCCCACAACACACATACACACAATTTCAACATCTTTGTGTGTTTCTTTTCATTATTTTACACATCTTAAACACATTTTAAAAGTACGAGGTCTGTTAGAAAAGTATCGTACATTTTTATTTTTTCAAAAACTATATGGATTTGATTCATATGTTTTTACGTCAGCCAAGCTTGAACCTTCGTGTGCATGCGTGAGTTTTTCCACGCCTGTCGGTTGCGTCAATCGCCTGTGGGCAGCCTTTGAGTGAGCACGGCTCCACCCCTCTCGTCATTGTTTCATTGCGAGGAAATGGCGGAATGATTTGGGCTTTTTTTCTATCAGAATTTTTTCAGAAACTGTTAGAGACAGGCAGCTGGAAACCATTCGAAAAATTTATCTGGCTCTCGGTGAAAATTTTACGGGCTTCACAGAGAATAAGGAGTGTTACTACAGCTTTAAGGATGGCCCACAATGGCGCACGGTGTGCCGCGCTCCGAGCCGCCATCGATAGGCAGAAACCACCACATCATTTCTAAACGGATCGCTGTGTGGAGCTGGGACCGTCGTGTGCAATTTCTCTGGTTATCACAAGAGCTGGACATCAGCTATTTTCCGGCAGATTTCATTTTTAACAAGAGATTTTGTCATGGAAAGCCTTGCAGAGGCTTTGCGCGTCACGACCGATTCGCTGATGAAGCGAGACAAAGGAACACCTCCGTTTCGGAGTGTTAGAGGACAAGTTGGGACAATCCCAGCTCTCCACAATTTGTCTTATACTCACTCGACTGGTAAGCACTGAAAGTCGAGATAGACATGTCCCAACTTGTCCTCTAACACTCCGAAACGGAGGTGTTCCTTTGTCTCTCTTCATCAGCGAATCGGTCGTGATGTGCGAAGCCTCCGTGCGGCTTTCCATGACAAAATCTCTTGTTAAAAGTGAAATCTGCCAGAAAATGGCTGATGTCCAGCTCTTGTGATAACCAGAGAAATTGCACACGACGGTCCCGGCTCCACACAGCGATCTGTTTACAAATGATGTGGTGGTTTCTGCCTCTCGATGGCGGCTCGGAGCGCGGTGCGCTGTGCGCCATTGTGGGCCATCCTTGAAGCTGTAGTAACACTCCTTATTCTCTGTGAAGCCCGTAAATTTTTCACCGAAAGCCAGATAAATTTTTCAAATGGTTTCCAGCTGCCTGTCTCTAACAGTTTCTGAAAAGATTCTGATGGAAAAAAAGCCCAAATCATTCCGCCATTTCCTCGCAATGAAACAACGACGAGAGGGGTGGAGCAGTGCTCACTCAAAGCCTGCCCACAGGTGAATGATGCAACCGACAGGTGTGGAAAAACTCACGCATGCGCACGAAGGTTCAAGCTTGGCTGACGTAAAAACATATGAATCAAATCCATATAGTTTTTGAAAAAATAAAAAGGTACGATACTTTTCTAACAGACCTCGTATTTGTGTGTTTTTTAGGGAACTGTCACATTTTTCACTGTTTTCAAACAGTTTTAATTAACTTTCTATTCTTCTATTTTTAACTTTTGTCATACTTTAAACTTATTTTTTAAACATCTCTGTGTGTTTTTAAATGTCTTTGGCGTAACTAACGCATTTTAACATAAATAATATCATTTCAGCTTCAGGGATGGGTATTGATAAGATGTTATTGATATCAATGCCATTATCGATTGATTGATCTGATTCCTTTTTAATTCCCTTATCAATACCTTCTGTGAATTTTTCGTGTACTAAAAGTAGGCTTAATAGGTTTTATATGTAAATACCATTTTATTGTGTCTTAAAGTAAATAAATATGAAGTTGGTCACTGCATGGATCCTTGATCTCTGGACATTAAAAAAAAATCTGTAGTTTTTCTCAAAACCATTTCCTTTCAGACATGAATGGCATGAATGTCTCTCCATACCTCTGAGTTGAGCTCTTGCGGCTGGCTATGCTGCACGTCAACATCAATGTAATTCATGAAAAAATGCAGGATGTCTCGTTTTGGGAGGAAATAAATGTTCTTGTCTGTTGTAGTTTATTGACTGTGTTACAGCATCTGGAAAGAGGTGCCATTTGATTTAAAATAGTGATTCGCTTTGAAGTTATTATTTCCGACCGGACTCTAACTTGACTCGGCAGAGAGCGTTGCAGTGTTTGGAGCTGCACAAATGGAACAGAGGACGATTCTTGTTTCTTGCCTGTAACAAGAAAGAGCCCCAGTTAGTGACTTTAATCCACACAAAAGTGACTCATGACTGACATCTTTAAATGCCTTTGAGAGGGGTTAAGAAGCGGACTTGCCAGTTCTGAAAAGCAGCAAAGCAACGAACCAACGAAGCAGTGGGTTGGAGCACTGCTTCATTATTTCACTGCAGAAGCAGTTGACTGCAGGATCTGCAATCAACATAGAGAAATGATCATTTTCCCGATAAAACACCCTCAAAAACAACGGCCGCTCTGAAGGACCGATAAGGGAATTGTTTAGCAAAAAGGCTATTGATGTCGGTGGATCGAATAATTTCCTAGGGCCCCTTTACGCGATGTGCGAATTTTGTCAATTTGTGCAGAAACTGCAATTTTGTAGCTGCCTCCAATGCCTCATACACCTGTTGCTACAACTATTTGTGCACACCAGTGGCTGAAAGACAGAGTGTGCACTGTGAGAGCCCATCGAACCCTCTCACAGCAGGTGTCGGCCAAATTCCAGGTGACACACATCTAACACTGCTCACATGCACTTAGAAAATGTGTGGCCATTCATACTATCATCACGAAAACAGTGTGCAGACAGTCATTGTTGAGCTGGATGTGAAATTTGTCTAAGTGCCCCACGACTGTGAAATTCTCGAGTGTACATGTGGCATGCCAGAGTGTCGGCTCCCCCCCACAGCACATGTGTGCATGTGTTGTGCGCCCCCCCACAACACATCTGTGCGAATGATTCACACCCCCCCACAACACATCTGTGCGAGTGATT
Source organism: Thalassophryne amazonica (assembly GCF_902500255.1). Lineage (NCBI taxonomy): Eukaryota > Metazoa > Chordata > Actinopteri > Batrachoidiformes > Batrachoididae > Thalassophryne > Thalassophryne amazonica. The sequence continues at coordinate 97,063,238 of NC_047103.1, read as the reverse complement.
CACACCCCCCCACCCACAACACATCTGTGCGTGTAGTTCACACAGATGTGTTCATCTGTGCGCTGACAGGACATGGGGTGTGGCTGGCTGCCTACAGCTGTTGGGACAGCTCAGGTTCTGGACATCACAGCTGCAGCACATGTGCTGTGTTTTGACGGACACGTGTGTGTGTGCTTGTGTGGAAATACATAAAAACATATATTGCTGTTGCGATGGGAGGAGAAACGGGCCGTCAGTCCGTTTGGACATGCAGCAGGCAATCTGAATGTCACGTCTGACAGGACACGCGTGTTGGGCCATATGGGCTATGAGTGGTGCACCGCATGACCAGGACAAGCCAACAGTATGACAAATACGCCACTTTCAGTCACATATTGTTAGAAACACGCTGTACCAAACAATGCTTGGTCAGTTATCACAGCGCATGTTTTTTTTTTAGAAAATACATTCATCTGCTTGTTGATTTTACCAATTTCACACTTCTGTTAAAAGACAGTGATTGTAGTGCAGTGGTAAAGTTTCAGACTGGTAATCACAGCGTTGGGGTTCGAAGCCTGTTCTTTTTATTTAACAAGGGTTATTTAACTGCCCCTTCATGACTGTATGTCTGTGACCATGGGTCATCTACAGAGGAAAAGACGGATCATATTTGTATTACCCGCTTGATAAATGTGGTGTTTTTATATGGTGTGTGGTTTTATTTCATTTTTAAAATGTCCATCTCCTTCCACATATCTGGCAGAGTCCTGCAACTGTTACAGGACTGCGATTATAGCTCAGTGGTAAAGTTTCTGACTGGCAATTAGAACCTTTGGAAGGTGTGGGATTGAGTCCCGACGGTGGCATGTAATTTTTTTTTCAGCAGCTGTGCTGTGAAAAGCCGCTATGAAAAGTTGCTGTGTTCCCGTGTGCATAAAACCATTGCAGCATGTGTTTTTAAATGTTTTTATTTATTTTTTCTTCACAGCAGCTGCACGATGTGGCTACACAACATGTAGCTGCTGTGAAGAAAAAATTCACAGCAGCTACACGGGCACACAGTGTGTTACTGTGTGCCCGAACTGTGTCACCGGCATTGTGCATGCCTGCCCGTTGACGAGATGTTTCATATGTTTTGATCATAGGAGCTGTTTCGCCATGAGTCACCCTGGAGTTATACGTATTTGCACTGTGTGAAGGGCCCCTTAAGGATTCTCGATACCCATCCCTTGCGCCCCCCCCCCCCCAAAGAACTCTGCTCCCCTCTGTGCCTCACAGTTTGAAAACCAATGTCCTACTGCATTTCTCTTTATGTTTGTTCACACTTTCTTTCTGCTTCTACAATCATGTCTCTGTATTTCCATCTCCTTTTTCGAACCCACAGTATGGTGAGGGATGGAGCAGGGGACAGAAACAAGTGTCTGGGTCTACTGTGTGTCAGGATGGAAGCACACCAACGTGGGCTGATGTTCTTTTTTATCACATCCACTCACACATGGAGTTAATTAGTAGTGCAAAATCATGATCAATTAATCCCAAAGCACAATGCAGAAGTAACATTGCTCAGTCCATGCCAAAGTACATTAGCCACAGTCACAAACTGTAAATGCCCTACACTTACATAGGAATTTGTATTTGACACAGGTGCTCAAAGCACTCTATTGTGATTCTTCATATTTACTCAGTCGCACCAACTCACACATCGGTGTCAATGAGCTGCTATACAAAGCCCTAAATTGCACATCGGGAACAATCTGGAGATTAAAGCCCATTAAAGTCACACATAGCCAGAATGTGCAGGAAGCAGGCCAACATAGCAAAAATGGTCATAATGTCATAGTCTGCCTCTGTCTCCTGCTCTCCTTTCCTTTTGCTAACCTTGTGTGTAGTTTGTTAGTTTTTCCCTCAGATGGTGTGCTGCAGAGCCAAGGAAAACCTGCTGCTCATCACCGCCACACACCTGACGTGCATGAGTGGTTCATCAGCAGCGAGTTACTTAAACCCAGGTTTCAGCTTATTCATTGCCGGATTCTTGGTTTTCCATGCCATGAAGACAGATTCTTGCATCACATCCTGCATGAGATTCCATGACCTTGACCTCATCTGTCCTGCTGCTTCCATGCGCTCAGACGTTGGAGCTTTCCGCAGTTCATTTCAAGGTAACCTGGCCAACTCTATTTCCCGTATTAGAGCTTGTTGACTTCTCTGCTGCTTCCAGACACTCTCCTGCGTGTCTTCCGTGTCGCTTCTGTTCCTGGCTCCACAGCTATCTGCACCATGTCACTGTGGAACTCTCCCGCTCTCAACTACAGAGCGCGTAGCTCTGCCATGCTTCAGTTAAGTTCCTGCATGTCTGTGAGATCCCGTTCTCCATGATGCTCGTGATTATGAATGTGCATGAATAAGAACTGTTTCCAAGAACTGGCTCCAACAACTGTTCCAACAGCTAGTACCAAGAACTATTTCCAAGAACTGTTTTCCTAGAACTGTATGAACTCTGATATTGAACCACTAAGAACTTTCAAAGTTATTTCTAAAGTCAAGTCCTGCTTAATTGGAACTGCGTCCAGATGCACAGCACTTGACCTCTGACCTCTGAAGATACTCATGAACTGTGAACAATTCCTGAACAACAAACCTTATTTCCTAGACTGTCAACATTATTTCCAGAACAGTGAACATTCCTGTTTGAAGCCTACAGTGAACTGCTTGTTGTTAAAGGCTTCAGTGTTATAAGTGCAAGCCCACACCTCTGTTCTCCATTATCCTAGTTCTCGTCCTTGGCTCTGTGTACCCATCTGGCTCTGGATCCAGTTCCCATATACCACAGGATTCCTGCTTGTTCTCAGACTCCCACGTCTGTCTGTGTGTGCACTCCAGCTCCCAGATGTTCCAGCACTACAAGTGGACCCTGTCTTGGCTCAGCAGGCTGTCTATCTAGTGCAGAATTGTTCATTGGTTTATTGTAAATAAGTCTCTTTTCATTCACAACCAGTTCTGTTCCTTGCTTTCAGCATTTATGTCCATCACCTGTAAAAGTCCCATCCCCTCCGGACCCCTAACTATAACACATAATCCAGATGCAGTAAGGAGGAAAAGAGGCGTGGTCAGCTGTGTCAGAACGCAACCAGACTGTCTCGTGCACACCTGTCAGATCGCATCCAAAGCGTATGTAGACAAGACAGAGCTGTCAGATGGCCATAAAAGGTGCTGAAGACTGTCCGATGTCCAAATGGCAGGATGGCAAACACCGGACGGAGTGGGAAGCAGCGCTCTGTTCTCCCTTTGCACAGGATTTGTACTGGACATCAAAGAACAACCAATGTATGGACCAGACTCACGCCATATATGTGTCCATTCATGTGGTCACCCACTCAGATTAAATCACTCCTTCGCTCATCCTCTTTTTCCCAGGCTCTTTATTTATTTATTTATTTTCTCCCCACAGTGCAACTCCACATTGTGATTTCTGGTTGGATTATCACATGGGATTTATTTATGGCATTAATGTTTCCAGCATTCCACCACAGGCTGTCGTCCTGGCTCCTAACACACTGGGTTGCAAAATGCTCCTGGAGGTGAGATTCATGTTTCATATGTTGTCATGGCGAAACAGTTCCACATCATAGGTCCAACAGAATTAAATGTGGTCAAGCAGTAACTGCGGTGAGATCCGTTCAGCTCTGAGCCTGTGACGTAATGTGTGACAGACTGCGCACCTGCCCGCCAGCTGCCGTGGTGTCGCAGATCTGATGGGCACAATATTTCACATTATTTATGTCACCCATGGGGAGGAATATTGCCTGTACTGTAAGGTCTATTATGCATATAACAGCCTGTCCAGATCTGCAGCACCATGCACTGTGCGAAACAGTGATCTGCAGTAGACACGGTGCTTTCAGTTTGTTCATGCTTTGTTCACATCCCCTGCACATGGATGGCTGCATGCCACATACATATCAATGATCAACGGTTCCTTTGCACACCGGGGGGGATTATAAGTTGATAAGTGGCATGTGCAGGTCATGCCGGTAGGCTTTGCCATGCCCAATCCATCTCGAGGTTCCCCTCTTACGCGCTCAAATCATTTCGGATCCTGTTTATGCCGCCTTCAGAATATGTAAATTGCTGTCAGGTGGCGCTCAGACCACCGTCGGATAGGTGTCCCAACTCGACAGTGCCTGGAAGGTTGTGAACATGTGCACCACACTAGGGGCCACTGGCCAGTTTTGACCATCTATGTGGACTCACGCAGATGGCTGTCAGATCATTTTGGAACTGTAAATCCGACACTTTTTGGATGTGCCTTGATTCATCATTCTGATCCCATTCTGCATGATTCTGGCTATGTGTGATGGAGGTATAAGGATATAACAGTGTCTTTGCTGGTTGACAGGGAATCAAACCAATAATCAAAAACCCTACCACCAAACCTGTACCTCCCCCAGTGGGTACCTAGTCAATTTGTTGTTTGACTGTTGTTTGACTTTTTACAAATCATCCTTTGTTTGATCCAGAGTAGGGACCAAAATGTTACAGTTTTGCATTTTATCATTTATTTGCTTTCCTTTCGTAATATTCTTAAGTGAACCAAAATATGTAAAGAAAAATACATTTGCGCACATTCTCCCCTCATTGGTCATAAGGACTTTTTTATGTTCTGGGGTTGACATCATAGCATCAGTTTCTTGATTTGGAAAGGCACACACCTGTTTACATATACAGTGGGGCAAAAAAAGTATTTAGTCAGTCCCTGATTGCACAAGTTCTCCTACTTAGAAAGATAAGAGAGGTCTGTAATGTTCAACATAGGTACACTTCAACTATGAGAGACAAAATGAGAAAAAAAAATCCAGGAAATCACATTGTAGGATTTTTAAAGAATTTATTTGTAAATTATGGTGGAAAATAAGTATTTGGTCAATAATAAAAGTTCAACTCAATACTTCATGGCAGAGGTCAAACGTTTCCTGTAAGTCTTCACCAGGTTTGCACACACTGTAGCTGGTATTTGGGCCCATTCCTCCATGCAGATCTCCTCAAGAGCAGTGATGTTTTGGGGCTGTCGGTGGGCAACACAGACTTTCAACTCCCTCAACAAATTTTCTATGGGTTTGAGGTCTGGAGACTGGCTTGGCCACTCCAGGACCTTGAAATGCTTTTTACGGAACCACTCGTTCGTTGCCCGAGTGGTGTGTTTGGGATCTTTGTCATGCTGGAAGACCCAGCCACGTTGCATCTTCAATGCTCTCACTGATGGAAGGAGGTTTTGGCTTAAAATCTAACGATACATGGCCCTGTTAATTCTTCCCATAACACGGATCAGTCGTCCTGTCCCCTTTTAGAAAAAAAGCCCCAAAGCATGATGTTTCCACCCACATGCTTCACAGTAGATATGGTGTTCTTGGAATGCAACTCAGCATTCTTCTTCCTCCAAACATGACGAGTTGAGTTTTTACCAAAAAGTTCTATTTTGGTTTTGTTGGACCACATGATATTCTCCCAATCCTCTTCTGGATGATCCATATGCTCTCTGGCAAACTTCAGAGGGGCCTGGACATGTACTGGCTTAAACAGGGGGACACGCCTGACACTCCAGGATTTGAGTCCCTCTGTGCATAGTGTGTAGCCTTTGTTACTTTGGTTCCAGCTCTCTGCAGGTCATTCATCAGGTCCCTCTGTGTGGTTCTGGGATTTTTGTTCACCATTCTCATGACCATTTTGACCCCACGGGATGACATCTTGCGTGGAGCCCCTGATTGAGGGAGATTATCAGTGGTCTTGTATGGCTTCCATTTTCTTACAGTTGCTCCCACAGTTGATTTATTCACACCAACCAGCTTGACTATTGTAGATTCACTCTTCCCAGCCTGGTGCACATCTACAATTTTCTTCCTGTGTCCTTCGACAGCTCTTTGGTCTTGGCCATGGTTAAGATTGGAGTCTGACTGTTTGAGGCTGTGGACGGGTGTCTTTTATACAGATAATGAGTTCAAACAGGTGCCATTAATACAGGTAACAGCTGGAGGACAGAAGAGCTTCTTAAAGAAGAAGTTACAGGTCTGTGCGAGCCAGAAATCTTGCTTCTATGTGGGTGACCAAATACTTATTTTCCACCATGGTTTACAATTAAATTCTTTAAAAATCCTACAATATGATTTTTCTGGATTTTTTTTTTGTCTCAATTTGTCTCTCATAGTTGAAGTGTACCTATGATGAAAATTACAGACCTCTCTCATCTTTCTAAGTAGCAGAACTTGCACAATCACGGGCTGACTAAATACTTTTTACCCCACTGTAAGGTCCCACAGTTGAAAGTGCATGTCAGCGCACAAACCAAGCATGAAGTCAAAGGAACTGCCTTTAGACCTCTGAGCTAGGATTGTCCCAAGACTCAACTCTGGGGTAGGTCACAGAAACATTTCTCCTGCTTTGAAGGTCCCAGTGAGCACAGTGACCTCCACCATTCGTAAATGAAAGAATTGCAGATATACCAGGACTCTTCCAAGAGCTGGCCACCCATCTAACTTGAGTGATCAGGGGCAAAGGGCCTAAATCAGGGAGGTGACCAAGAACTCTGGCAGAGCTCCAGCATTCCTCTGTGGAGAGACGACAGCCAGGACACGTATATTAATAAGTATTACACTACCTACTTACACAATTACATAACAAATGACGAAAAAATAATGATCACCTAACAGAGAGTGATACGTTGGTGTGTGCATTGAATTGACAGGGGGCATGTTCACCAACAGCTGCAGCTGTTGAGATCTCTGGTTCTGGTTGTCCCATCTAAGGGACATGTACCATGTTTGGAGGGACATGACGCACCATCTGTCCACTGTGACGCACGTGTGTCTGTTTGCTGTCCTCACATGGACATACTTAAAAACATATATCGCTGTTGCAACCGGCTGCAGCGAGCGAGCACATGGCATGCTGCCCCAGGTGAAACGGATGGTCAGATCATAACATGCAGCAGGCAATCTGAATGTCACTTCACCCACGTGTGCTCTGTTCCACATGACGCGGTGTCTGTCCTGTGGTGTGCCGTCCAGAGGACACGCGTGTCAGGCCAGACATAGACGTGGGCCAGCTGGACACACCGGGCTAGCAGATGTGGCCATGATAAGAGCGCACTGCTTCATTCAGGTCATTTCATGATTGTACGTCTGTGACCATGGGTGATCTGCAGAGGAACAGACGTTTCGTACTTTTATTACCTGCTCAATAAAAGGGATTCAATATAATGCAGTGTTTTTTATGGTGTGTGGTATTATTTTGATTTTTTAAATACGTTTATCTCCTTGATTTCAGGCATTTTACACACCTTTTATAGGACAGCGATGGTAGCACAGTGGCAAAGTTTCTGGCTGGCAATCAGAGCTTTTGTAAATTGCAGGGTCAAATCCTGTGGATGGCATGTATTTTTTTTCCACAGCAGCTGCGCGATGTGGTTACACATTCTCCAGCTGCTCGCACTATGTTTGTGAATGTTATGTTTCAGTGGGCTCGATGTTTTCGTGCTTCTCTCATACGAGCTGTTTAGCCATGATTCGCCCTGATTTGTATTTATTCGTACTGTGTGTGAAGGGGCCTTTAACAGTTAGAGACTTAGAGAAGGCGTGGTGACAAACTCATTGGTTTGCTCTTGGTTGATGGCATTACAAAACCTCAACATGGAGGTGTGGTATACACAAAGTCGGAAAACTCCTTTAAGCATACAAGCATAGTTGCTTGTCAGCGATCCACTGAGAATATTCCTGCTGCAACCCTGTTGAATGAGGACACATCACCACCTCAGTCCCCTAACCGCCATTACTTTGATCAAAATATCTGTCAAGGCATGAGCACTGCATATGTTGACATCTGTTCGTTCCACCATGAAACAACCATTCAGCAGGAGTTTCAGCTCAGACCACATTCCTCCCAATATTTAGAAGTTACAAGTCAAACTCATCACATGCCAGTTACCTGTGAAACAAAATGTCAAAATATTTGCCCTATGCACAGACTCTAACTGTGCATGCCTCAGCTTTTTGTGCCATCTGCTTGGCTGGAAACCTAATGGCCCCGTGACCTCCAACAGGAAACTGGTCAAACACTGAGAACTCTGTGTGGCCTGTCACCATATAATAACTACACACAACCTCTAGATATACTGTGAAATGGACAGAGGTCTCTCCCACACACCAGGCCAAGAAAAACAGCTCAATGACTTGACTGACACACGAGCCAAGAAGTGAGCTATAACCACGGGCATTCATTCAGACACTTTTGTCCCACCCACTCATCCTGACGGTATGCGCAATTATGAGGGTCAGGATCCGCAGACTGTCATTCGCAGACTGTTGCTGCAAACCGTGACATGGCTCCTGTCGCAAGAATGCTTAAGTCACTCCTGCTTTCCCTGACTTTGACCTGGCCTCACTTCAGGCTCTTGATTCTGCCATTCACAGGATGGCACTACACTTCACTAATCGACAGACTCACCTCCTGACTGAGGAAGATTTGACCTTTATTTCAAAGTTGAAAAAGATGTGCTCCATGGTCTCTTGGTCCATGCTTCTGAGGACATCTCTTCAAACCCACTTCACAGAGCTCCCTTACAGAAGAGGGGCATCTCCTTCCCATGGTCAGACCTACAAATAGACTGGGTGGAAGTCTGCAAGAGGAAGCAAATATTTCCTCACAGTCACGTGCAACTTCACCAAATGGCTGGAATGCTTACAGTCTCCAAATGACACAGCTCTGACATCAGCCTATTTGATGATGAATTGCATCTTGCAATTTGGGCTACCTAACCTCATAAACTCGGATAGAGGTACCCACTTCTCCACTGAGGTCATGCAACAACTCTGGAAAATGCTGGGGGTGAAGGCAAACTTACAAATCAGCCACGACCCCCAGTCTTCAGGACAGGTGTAAAGGGCCAAGTGAACTGTGGTCACTGTCCTGCACAAATTTGTGACAGCCAACTCACAGAGATTGGGATGTGAAACTTCCATTGGTCCTCATGGCCATCGAGGCAACCCCTCACAAATTAAATATCAACTTTATTTATCCTGTAGGAAATTGTTTTGCCAGAATACAGAAATAGTAAACAATGGTTAGTTAAATACACAATTACAGAAAGTGCTAGTAGTTAAAAAAAAAAGCTAACTATAGGATACAAGTTCAACAACTAAGTGTAGAATAGTGCCTAAAATGATAAAATAAAGCACAAGTACAACAAATTTATGCAAAATGACTGAAAGATATAATGAGGAAAATAAGTATTTGAACACCCTGCGATTTTGCAGGTTCTCCCACTTAGAAATCATGGAGGGGTCTGAAATTTTCATCTTAGGTGCATGTCCACTGTGAGAGACATAATCTAAAAAAAAAAAAAAATCCGGAAATCACAATGTATGATTTTTTAAATAATTTATTTGTATGGTAACGCTGCAAATAAGTATTTGAACACCTGAACAGAAGATGATGCTGGAAACCACTGAGTGATAAAACATGTACAGCATTTTTCTGCAGACATTGAAAGATCTTAGCCTCCTGAGGAAGTACAGTTGGCTATGACCTTTCTTATATACAGCATCTGTCTTTATAGTCCAGTTCAGTTTATTGTCTGTGTAGACACACAGGTACCCAATTAATAGGGTTCTTCCCCTTTCAATTGATAACAGGCTGTTTTTGGTGACTGACAAGCTTTCCACCATTGTGTACCAAATCAAGGTCAGCAATGGCCAAAGAGTATACATCATCAAGTGGGTACATCACAATTTGATCAAACTACACCAAACCTCCATGGGACTTGCCAAGGATGATTCAGTTGTTGAAAGGACCTAAAGCCTACGCACTACTGTGACAGGACATTGAGTGAAAATTTCATTAACTTCTGTATTCAGACAAATCAATCTACATAGCCTGTGACAATTACCTAAGTGAAATACATAACATACATACATCAGGTTTTGAGAGCAGAGGCTACACCATGAGTAGGTTGACACACCCCAACTTCACCCTAATTGCAGTGAGCCCACCTCATTAATCCACCACAATCAGGTGCAAAGTGACTCTCAGGTGATGTTGCAGGTGATGTCAACCCCAAAGTAACACCTTAATTTATTTATAACACCCCAGTTCTCCTGGAGGGACAGACTCCTTCCTGCATCATCGAGAACAGAATAAACAACTTTCTTGTCCCTCATCCAGATGGCCAACAGAACACAAAGGGTAAAAACCTTTATGCATACTGCCACAAATTCTACATTTAATCAAAAACTCAAAAAATGTAATTCCTCCTTTTTTGCCTTTTATTATTTGAAAAAAAATATGACCGTAATCAACCAAAGACAAATTTATATTCCAATTTATTTATGAACATGTTTATCCTGGGATGTAGTTAGAATTTGTGTAAACTTATCAAGGTGTTTTATCAACATTGTGATTTTCATTTTTTTATTTTTGTGACTGTATTCAGTGGTAAATTTGTGTTCACCACAGGACAATTTTGTTTGAGTGATAAATTTAAGACTGAAGTACAATAAAATATTATCATTTTAAACAATGAAATACTGTTAATACTACCTTACCCACAGATCTTGTGGGCAGAGTTAGAGCCCCTTTTAAACCCAGGTGTTGTGGATGTGTCCTGTTAGTTATGTCTGTCCATTATGTGTATGTCCTCCTCTTCCGTCATTCATGTGTGTATGTGTGTAGTCTCCACCCATGGTTAATTTCTGAATCATGCGTACATGTGTGTGTTGGTATTCTGTCTTCCATGTCAGTCCCTATCTGTGTCTGTTGTCTGTCTGTCTTGTCATCCATCCGTAGTCCCAGTCTTCGTGCTCCTCTGTGGTCATTACGTATTCTGTGGTTTTCACATCACTCTCAGTTCCATGTTTATCTTGTGCTTATGTTCTCTGATTTAGTTCTTTGTTGTTGTTCTGTTTTCTTGCTGTTTGATTATTGATTGCCTCCGCTTGTGTTATTGTTTTGTCAGTTTTCCTCTTTGGTGCTTATTTTCCATTTGAGTTCCAATTGTCTCACTGTGTGAGTTTGTTTATTCAGTTGTTGCGTATGGTTTAGTTTGTGTTTAGGTTCTGACTGTCTTCTGGTTCATTTTGAGCCCTTTTTGTCAGTTTGCCCTTTGTTACACTCACATATTAGGTTCACATTTGTTTTTGCATTTTGTGTACTTTGTTTTGGTTTTATGTTTCTCGATCATGTTTTATTTGCACATACCTCTTGATATCTGTTTAACCTCCTTGTGTTTTGTTAATTCGTGTCTTGGCTTTTCCATCTTCACTGATTCCACACACCTGTGCTCATTAGTTTTGTTTGCTTTTAAGTCACACCTGTCTGCTTCCTCCTTTGCCAGTCTATTGCCAATGTTACATGTTCCATTAGACTCTCCTATGGTCCGTGTGTAAGTACCTTATGTTCATTACTCCCCAGCTGTGTTTCCTGCTTCTGGTAGTTTTGTCCACACCTTGCTGTTTCCATTAGATCTCCGCCCTGATTTTGTGTTTGAACTTTTTGTATGCTTGTCCCTTCACTGACGTTTTGGATAGTTTGCTCTCTGTGACTGAATAAAGTACTGTGGTTTTTGCACTTTAATTTTGTGTCTTCTGGCTGCCTGCTTTTGGGGTTCAAATTGACTCTGTTTCAGCCCAAACCTAACACCCAGCATCTCCATCCAGATGCTCTGTTTGCACTTACATGCTTGCCCTTACTCTGATATTCTTGTTTGTACATTTGTACTCTTTTTATAATTTTTGTTTTGTATACTTTGCTTGTCAATAACCAACTTTCTTAATTTTGAGTTCAAGTGGCTTCGAACCTTTTGTAAAGCTAATGTTTGCTGGTGAATGTGACTTCCTAGTAAGGCCTTCCAAACTAAAAGTTCAATCTTTTTATTGTAAAACTCCAGATCCCCTTCATTTATTTATGTATTTATTATTTCCAAGTAATTTTGATCCACTTCCTTGCCTACCCAGACTTGACTGAAGACATGGATTTTCTTTTTGATAAATTGATTAATAAAGTCACTAAAACCTTTTTTTCTGATAAACTGAGATGACAGCATATCAGTGGAAGTGCCAGTCCATGAACAGAATTCAGAGAAAGCTCTGAATTACCCAATGTTACTTCTGATTCAGTAAGAGATTACCTGCAAACCAACTCAGGCTGTTGCCAGCATATCCCCTCTGTCAGGGCCCATCCAATCAAGCTGCTTAAGCCAAACAGAGAGAGATGGACGGATGGCACATGTGACCACAGACTGCTTTTGGCACTGAACTCCACAGACATCCCTCACAGCTTAAGTAAGCTGTCTTCTTTTGTCAGAATGTAGCAGAATTTTCTTTATCCAATCTATTCCCATTTACCATTATTACATCACTTTTATATGATATTTGGGAATAAGACCAGGAATTTAAGCAAAAAACTATTACTACATGATATTGAAATTGTAACAGATACAAAATTTCTTGGTGTTCATATTGATGATAGATTAAGCTGGAAAACACATTAACTATGTTAAAACTAAAATGTCAAAAGCCATTGCAATTCTGCACAAAGCCCAGGACTTCCTCACCCAACATGCATTGACCACTTTATATCATGCATTACTTGTTCCATATATGACATATTGTGTCAAGGTTTGGGGAAATACATACAGAACTAATACTAAACCAGTTTTTCTGTTGCAAAAGAAAGCTATAAGAATTATCAGTAATAAACCATATCGAGAGCCAACAAATTCGTTATTTGCTTGTCTGCAAATTTTAAAATTCTGGGACTTGGTTGATTATATTACAATACAGATTATGTATAAACATAAAAATAAGCTTTTGCCTCTACATGTCCAGAATCTGTTTAAAATGAGAGACTGCAGCTACTGTTTGAGAGGAACATTATTATTTGAGAAATTGAAGATCCGTACTACTGTTAAAAGTCATTGTGTTTCCGTCAGGGGTGTTAATATTTGGAATAATTGTCCTGATAATATTAAAATACTTGGTACATTGGTTGGTTTTAAAAGGCTTTACAAAAAGAATATATTTACCCGTTATAGATTGAAGGATTAGGTTTACATTTTGTCACTGTTCACTCTTACTTGTTTGGTTGTGTTTTGAAATTTTGTGATTACGTTAAATTGTTTATGCACTTTTTTCCGTTTCTTTTCTCTGTTTTCTTGTACAGTTATTATGACCATATGTGTAGGTGTGTATGTATATGTATATATGTATGTACACTCAACAAAAATATAAATGCAACACTTTTGGTTTTGCTCCCATTTTGTATGAGATGAACTCAAAGATCTAAAACTTTTTCCACATACACAATATCACCATTTCTCTCAAATATTGTTCACAAACCAGTCTAAATCTGTGATAGTGAGCACTTCTCCTTTGCTGAGATAATCCATCCCACCTCACAGGTGTGCCATACCAAGATGCTGATTAGACACCATGATTAGTGCACAGGTGTGCCTTAGACTGCCCACAATAAAAGGCCACTCTGAAAGGTGCAGTTTTATCACACAGCACAATGCCACAGATGTCGCAAGATTTGAAGGAGCGTGCAATTGGCATGCTGACAGCAAGAATGTCAACCAGAGCTGTTGCTCGTGTATTGAATGTTCATGTCTCAACCATAAGCCGTCTCGAAAGGCGTTTCAGAGAATTTGGCAGTACATCCAACCAGCCTCACAACCGCAGACCACGTGTAACCACACCAGCCCAGGACCTCCACATCCAGCATGTTCACCTCCAAGATCGTCTGAGACCAGCCACTCGGACAGCTGCTGAAACAATCGGTTTGCATAACCAAAGAATTTCTGCACAAACTGTCAGAAACCGTCTCAGGGAAGCTCATCTGCATGCTCGTCGTCCTCATTGGGGTCTCGACCTGACTCCAGTTCATCGTCGTAACCGACCTGAGTGGGCATATGCTCACATTCGCTGGCATTTGGCACGTTGGAGACGTGTTCTCTTCACGGATGATGCGAAGGAGATGTGTTGCACTGCATGAGGCAAATGGTGGTGACACCAGATACTGACTGGTATCCCCCCCCAATAAAACAAAACTGCACCTTTCAGAGTGGCCTTTTATTGTGGGCAGTCTAAGGCACACCTGTGCACTAATCATGGTGTCTAATCAGCATCTTGGTATGGCACACCTGTGAGGTGGGATGGATTATCTCAGCAAAGGAGAAGTACTCACTATCACAGATTTCAACTGGTTTGTGAACAATATTTGAGGGAAATGGTGATATTGTGTATGTGGAAAAAGTTTTAGATCTTTGAGTTCATCTCATACAAAATGGGAGCAAAACCAAAAGTGTTGCGTTTATATTTTTGTTGAGTATATGTGTATATATGTATATGTGTGTATATGTATATATACGAGGTCTATTAGAAAAGTATCTGACCTTATTATTTTTTTCAAAAACCATATGGATTTGAATCACGTGTGATTACATCAGACATGCTTGAACCCTCGTGGGCATGCAAGAGTTTTTTCACACCTGTCGGTTACGTCATTCGCCTGTGGGCAGTCTTTGAGTGAGGAGTGGCCCACCCTCTCGTCCATTTTTTTCATTGTTTAGGAATGGCTCAGAGACTGCTGCTTTGTTTGATCAAAATTTTTTCAAAACTGTAAGGCACAACTGAGTGGACACCATTCGATAAATTCAGCTGGTTTTCGGTAAAAATTTTAACGGCTGATGAGAGATTTTGGTCTGGTAGTGTCGCCGTAAGGACGGCCCACGGCGCCTGACGGCAATCTGCGCTTCGAGGTGGCAGCGTCTCACCGTTTCAAGTTGAAAACTTCCACATTTCAGGCTCTGTTGATCCAGGAAGTCGTCAGAGAACAGAGAACTTTCAGAAGAAGTCGGCATGAGGAGTTTATTCGTTCATTCCATTGTTAACGGACATTTTGTAATGAAAGAACGTGCGGGCAGAGTCGCATGTCGGGCCGGACTCGACCGCGGGGGGTCGCGACAGGAAAAACACCTCCGTTGGAAACCTTAACGGGCAAGTTGGAACATGCCCAAGCTGTTAAACAATTTCTCAGTTACTCACTTGTTGAAAGCCATCAAAAGCCGCCTGAATTTTACAAATGGTTTTCAACACGGAGGTGTTTTTCCTGTCGCAGCGCACACAGATTTGCCGAGTCGTCACGGAAACGACTCGGCGAATTTGCGCACACGTCTTTCATTAAAAAATGTCCTTAAACAGTGGAATGTCCGCATAAAGTCCTCATGTCGGCCTCTTCTGAATCTTCTCTGTTCTCTCACGACGTCCTGGGTGAATTAAGCCTTAAATTAGGATGTTTTCAGGTCGAAACAGGCCGATGACGGCGCCTGGAAGCACTGCACGACGTCCTGCTCTGTGGGAAGTCCTTACAGCGACAGAAACACCCCATAATCTCTCATCAGCCATTAAACTTTTCACCGAAAACCAGCTTAATTTCTTGAATAGTGTCCACTCGGATATTCCTCACAGGTCCAGAAAAAATTTTGATAAAGCAACGCGCGCCGTCTCGAGCAGCGTGTGAAACAAAGGAATTCAGCCGAGAGGGCGGGACCACATCTCACTCAAGGCCTGCCCACAGGGAAATGACGTCACCGACACGCGTGAAAAAACTCACGCATGCGCACGAGGGTTCAAGCATGATTGGTGTAATCGCATGTCATTCAAATCCATATAGTTAAAAAATAAAAATAAAAGGGTCGGTTTATTATCTAATAGACCTCGTATAGGTTCTTTATTTTTAATGGTATAAGGGGAGGGTGCTTATAAGCTTTGCTTCTGCCTTCACCCTTTTGGCCACACGGGTTTTCGTACGTTGTTTCTTTTATGTTTTGTTATTGCCTTTGTTGTTGCTCAGTTGTGTGCTGGATAAATAAATAAATTCAATTCAGTTCAATTTAACTTTAATAAACACCAAAGCAAACACTCTACAGAAGACAAAATAGCGCATTTTTAAGTTTCCCACAGCTGTTCCTGTGTTACAAGACAATAATAATTGTATGTCCTTTCGGCTGCTCCGAGGTGGATCTGCATGTTGAATTGGTACAAGTTTTATGTCAGATGCCCTTCCTGACGCAACTCCACCTTACATGGAGAAATGTGGCAGGGGTGGGATTTGAAACAGGAACCTGCCGCACCAAAATCAAGTGCACTAACCACTTGGCCACCACCCCTGTGCTACAAGACTATAATAATATACGTAATATAACAATTATCCTTATATAATAATTATCCTCTAAACATCACTGTCATTGCCAAACTGTATCACTGCAATATGTCCTGTCCTGTTTAACACCTGACTGAGTTTAATAAATGTTTAAACATAAAGCAGTTGTTATGGTTAGAGGTTTGGGTGGAACCAAACCATTGCAGGCAAGCGACCCAAATGCAGGGAGCTGGACATGGAAAGGAAAATATATTTATTTATAATACATAAATTAAAGGTGCTGCTCTGGGGTGCTTGCAGTGTGGAGAGATGGCTCGCCTCCTGGCGGTGAAATGAGGAACCTGCAGGATCCCGAGGCAGTCTTGAAGGATAATATCAACTAAAGCCCCTTTCACATTGGCGTATTCGTAGAGCTGCTCATTGCAGCATATCGTCTACACTGAGTTGAGCAGTTCTACGCCCACTTTTAGCAGCTCTACGTCAAGTTTTTTCTCCCTACGCAGCAGTATGTTGAGGGCTACGTGTGTAGGATGGAAGAAATTAAACATGTTTAATTTTCTTCAGTGTAGAGCGCTGGACACAGTTTGAAGCAGGTCTGCGCAGCAGAGCATTACTGCATGCAAAACTGTGCAACACGGCCCTCCTGTACACAACCAAAAATGGAGTGCTGCATCCAGCTGGAGAACATGATCACACAGCACACAGCGCCTTTGTGCTCAGAACAAGGAATCGAACCTCAACTCAGAAATCCAGAAACACAACAGAAATAGCAAAAGCTCACTCGCTGCATGTCGTGCGCTCATCAAACGCCCTGATCTTGTCAGTAATGCAACGGTAAAAAAAACCTTATGATACAGTCCACTGTTTTCCAAGTGCAGTGATGTGTTGTGTTCTGCACAGCCGGCAGGAGTGAACAGGTTTTAAATAGCGGCATGGTACACTTGACTGTGTGCACACATTAAAAAAGCGAACACACACAGCAAGTATGAAATATGCAAGTATGAAACGAACATGGATAAAGGCTGAGTATGTGCGCATTTCGGGCGTATTTAAATGAAACACAATGCTGCAATATGCAGCTCTATGAATACGCCAATGTGAAAGGGGCTTTAGGTTTCAGGGTTCAGGACCAGGTGGAACGCTTGCCTCTGAGACCAGGAACTATGGGGAATAAAGACACATAGGGTGAGTGAATGCATTTGTAACGCTGGAGCCTCAAAACAATCACAGTTCAGAAGAGGTTTAACACAAGTTGTTACAGAGGTGAGAAAATAAAGGGTGAATCTAAATTCTACCCCTCAGCCCATCCCCTTACCCCTTCCCCTCCGTTTTGCGCGGGCACGAGAGACAGAGGGGTGTCTCAATTCTCTTTTTGGAGTGAGGCAGAGGGGTAGGCGGAGGACTACAAACCCCTTCAAACAGAGGGACTCTGGATGCACACTCTGTTTAGAGGGGTAGGAGTAGCTTACCGCTGTCTCCAAAGAAACAAACATGGCGCCAAAAGAGCTGCACAAATGTAAGTGGCTTTCCTTACAAACTACACTGTTTAGAAAGTTATAACTTGCCAAAACTGACTGCAACACGTGTGTATTTTGTAAACAAACAGGGAGCCCTGAGCGCACTTGTCTCCTAATAAGCTTTCGGGCAGAAAATGAGGAGATAGACTAATAGACTGCTATTATTTGTCAAGGAAATTTCTGAAGGAAAAAGTGCTGGATGCAAAAAATGGGAGAATTTGAAAAAGAAATACAAGGTTAACAGAAATAGATGCAGCCAATAACATACATACAGGTGCTGGTCATATAATTAGAATATCATGAAAAAGTTGATTTATTTCAGTAATTTCATTCAAAAAGTGAAACTTGTATAATGTATACATTCATTCCACACAGACTGATATATTTCAAGTGTTTATTTCTTTTAATTTCTAATGAATGAATGAATGAATTAATTAATTACTAATCAATCAATTAATGATTAATCAAGTAACAATATTGATTATGACTATTATTAATGATTAATTGTTAATTATTAGTAGTATTGTTAACATTAGTTAATTATTAATACAATTAATTATTAATATTATTGTTATTAATTACTAATTACTTAAATTAATTATTAATCCCATAAAATTCTCCGACATGATTGCGATGCATCGAAAAAATATGCAACTTCTATTTCTTTGCATTTATGCAGAAAGGCGAGAAAATAAAAAGAGCAAACAGGCTTCGGTTGCCATGTTAACAAACAGTGAAGAGAGCACTTTAAGGGACGCAACATGATGACGTCAAACTCATGAGACAGGCAGTTTTTTTTCCCCCGAAGGTGGAGGGGTGTCTCAATTCATAGGGCTAGAGGCATACCCCTTCGCCTTACCCCTTGTTTTAAAGGGGTAGGCATAGGGGTAGGGCCAAGTGGAAGGGGAAGGGGTACAAAAGAGAACTGAGATTGGGCCAAATTTCTCTTCTTAAGAAATAAAGTTCACTGTTTAGGATTTCTTCATACAACCCCAATTCCAATGTAGTTGGGACATTGTGCGAAATGTAAATAAAAACAGAATACAATGATTTGAAAATCCTCTTCAACCTATATTCAATTGAATACACCACAAAGACAATATATTTAATGTTCAAACTGATAGACGTTTTTGTGCAGATATTTGCTCATTTGCAAATGGTCTGTTTGGGAGCCGTACCGGAATCGTCTGGAACATCAGGAAAAGACTCTAATACGGGAATGAGAGGGGAGGCCAGGTTACCTGAGCTTTTGCTGCGGCACGCTTCGGCGTCTTAAGTGCACAGCTGGAAGATGCAGTCAAGGTTACAGGGCAGCATTCAGGTTTGATCCTATTGGAGACTGCCTGGATCATTGAAGGTGGCTCTGGAAGCTGGTGAGCCAAAATGAGGCAAGCAAGGCAACAGACAAACACGGCACACAAGTATCTGGCAATGCATGAACAGAAAGTCAGGGTTTAAATCAGGGGTGGGCAACGAGGGCAGAGACACTGCAGGTTTTCCTTGCAACCACTCACCTCAGCAGGTGGGTTGCTGCTGAGCTTCTCCCCTCAGCATAAACACCTGATCATTCATGAAATGACCTGCTGAGGTGATTGGTTGCAAGGAAAACCTGCAGGGTCTTGGCCCTTCATGGCACATGATTGCCCACCCCTGGTTTAAATAGTCTATCAATAATCAGTCACTCATCTGATCCAGGTGTGAAACAAAACTGAGAGTGCCATCTCGTGGGGAAACTAACACATCTTGGAAATTACATCACACATCTTCCTGGTTGCTATGAAGCCGTGCTCTCAATCCACCATCCATTTCTCCCACAGGTGAAGTAAGGTGGCCTTAAGAGTCCAGTTCACTGTTATACCAAGTAGCTGAAGTAGTTTTGTTAAGCCTCCAGGGATGGCAGCTGTAGAGTTGCAAACTCTGATATTGTCTTTGATTTATGTGGTGATGTGCTCACATATTGTGCATCACAAGTGGGACTTTGTGTGGTTTAAAGAAGCAATCAGGATGTTAAGAATAGCCCTTCATGAGTCACCCCTTCATCCATCCCACCTTTCTTGTTTATAGACATAGCAACACTGGAAGGGAATTCAGCTTTTGATGTGGTCTTCCTTTTGAAAATGACCATTGGTGGCAATTTCAACCCTGCATGCCAGCACCACTGTGGGGTGAACTTATCATGACCAGCTGTCACAATATTCAAGCTTTTTCCCCTTTCTCTGTGACACTTTGGCTCAAGTGAATATCATGGTGCTCATGTTCATGTTAATTGCATGATCTGTTAACACTTTATGCAGTAATCTCATTTTCAATGAAAGCTTAAAAAATTCCATCCTTAGTTTGGAAGTCTGCTGTGAGCTTCTGACACATCCTGGTCATGCTATAATTGTCAGGAAGTTGTGCTGCATATATATATATAGCAGTAAGAGTTACTTCTGTTTTTCTCCAGTCCCTGACTAGTTTCTTGTTCACTCCAAACCATCTTTTTACTTCTTGATTCATAGTGTAGCAGATAAGTGAATATTTACTGAGGGATCCTTCAGATGGTGATGCAAGCACCAAATTTGGCACACATACTCCTTAGACATTACTCTTTTAAAAATGCCAGGTACCCACATGAACTTTCAATAGGCGGCAAAGAAGGGGTCAATTGAAGTATTACACAGGGGTCAAAATTTAAAAATGCTCCAATCATATTGAAAGTTATTCCATATTATTTGTCTGATCATGAAGATTCCAAAAAGGTATAGTTTGGACTATCTGTGAATGAATGTTCCGGAGTTATGGTGTAAAAACAGCAAGAACAATGACAAAGGTCAATTTCAATTTGTACAGGGGTCAAAAGTTAAAGTTCCTCCAATTTTGGTAAAAAGTGCTGCAAATTATTAGTTTGGTGAATACAGTTTTAAAAAGGAATAGTTTGCATCATGTATCATGCTTAGGTATCATGTTACAGGGTAGCATATGTCACATGTCATAGAATCCAATGGATGCTGATATTGTTTAAGCTTTACTTTGCAAACCAAGCACGCAACACAGTCAAAACTATTCCATTTATTAATCCTATTAGCTCAACCAGTAATTTGCACCACTTTTTACCAAAATTGGAGCAACTTTAACTTTTGACCCCTGTACGAACTGAAATTGACCTTTCTCAGTGTTCTTGCTGTTTTTACCCCATACGCCCAGACCATTCATTCACAGATAGTCCAAACTATACCTTTTTGGAATCTTTATGATCAGACAAATAATATGGAATACCTTTCAATATGATTGGAGCATTTTTAAATTTTGACTCCTGTGTAATACTTCAATTGACCCCTTCTTGGCCGCCTATTGAAAGTTCACGTGGGTACCCGGCATTTTTAAAATAGTAATGTCTAAGAAGTAAGTGTGCTAAATTTGGTGCTTGCATCACCATTTGAAGCATTTTTTTTCAGTTATCCACTGCACTATCATGGGATCAGTTGTGTTATGTGCCGACGCGGGTTGAGGAGCGGACCTGCGTCTGACTGAACCCAGCGCTAAATAACCAGAAAGCGGTTCCAAAAACAAAACATTTATTTCCCTTTCTGTGCAATAATTGTGTACAACATAATATATGGTTGTCTGGCGGAGTGAAGGACGGCGCGCTCTCCAGCGCCCAAAGGGATCGAAGCCCGGCGCTTCTGGACTTAAATTCACCACCAAACACCCCCCAGGTGGACATGACAAACTGACTCTGTGAAGGATAGAAGAGGTGAGGTAAGTCAACAGCTACAACTAATATCCTTCAAAGGCACACACTATCAGCTATACATTCAGGTCTGAATTTAAGCTTTATGTAAATGCGCAGCTTCTCACAACAGGTGGAGGATCATCAGTCCGCACGCCACAGCCGTGAGAAGCGAGCTGCACAATTCTCATCAATGTTCAAATATACTGCGTAACAAATTACCAAATTACTATTAACACTTATTAGACAATCAATCACCTCTGATGTGTGCTGACAGCATATGTCCCTCACCCGTCCTCCTTCACAGGCACGATGTGTCAAACCCAGGTGCGGTCCTCAGCGTCTCACAAGCGAACGTCACAAGGTCGAGTTCCCGGCAATTCTGCTTGAATCACTCATGGCTTAAATGCAGAACGCCATCTCATTATCTGCTTCAATTCAATCAATTTCAATCAATTTTTTTTTTTATATAGCGCCAAATCACAACAAACAGTTGCCCCAAGGCGCTTTATATTGTAAGGCAAGGCCATACAATAATGATGTAAAACCCCAACGGTCAAAACGACCCCCCTGTGAGCAAGCACTTGGCTACAGTGGGAACGAAAAACTCCCTTTAACAGGAAGAAACCTCCAGCAGAACCAGGCTCAGGGAGGGGCAGTCTTCTGCTAGGACTGTTGGGGCTGAGGGAGAGAACCAGGAAAAAAGACATGCTGTGGAGGGGAGCAGAGATCGATCACTAATGATTAAATGCAGAGTGGTGCATACAGAGCAAAAAGAGAAAGAAACAGTGCATCATGGGAACCCCCCAGCAGTCTACGTCTATAGCAGCATAACTAAGGATGGTTCAGGGTCACCTGATCCAGCCCTAACTA
The DNA here is from genome assembly GCF_902500255.1 of Thalassophryne amazonica. Classification (NCBI taxonomy): domain Eukaryota; kingdom Metazoa; phylum Chordata; class Actinopteri; order Batrachoidiformes; family Batrachoididae; genus Thalassophryne; species Thalassophryne amazonica. Next base: position 97,040,954 of record NC_047103.1, on the reverse strand, counting down.
TAAACTTTAGCAAAAAGGAAAGTTTTAAGCCTAATCTTAAAAGTAGAGAGGGTGTCTGTCTCCCTGATCTGAATTGGGGAGCTGGTTCCACAGGAGAGGAGCCTGAAAGCTGAAGGCTCTGCCTCCCATTCTACTCTTACAAACCCTAGGAACTACAAGTAAGCCTGCAGTCTGAGAGCGAAGCGCTCTATTGGGGTGATATGGTACTACGAGGTCCCTAAGATAAGATGGGACCTGATTATTCAAAACCTTATAAGTAAGAAGAAGAATTTTAAATTCTATTCTAGAATTAACAGGAAGCCAATGAAGAGAGGCCAATATGGGTGAGATATGCTCTCTCCTTCTAGTCCCCGTCAGTACTCTAGCTGCAGCATTTTGAATTAACTGAAGGCTTTTTAGGGAACTTTTAGGACAACCTGATAATAATGAATTACAATAGTCCAGCCTAGAGGAAATAAATGCATGAATTAGTTTTTCAGCATCACTCTGAGACAAGACCTTTCTGATTTTAGAGATATTGCGTAAATGCAAAAAAAGCAGTCCTACATATTTGTTTAATATGCGCTTTGAATGACATATCCTGATCAAAAATGACTCCAAGATTTCTCACAGTATTACTAGAGGTCAGGGTAATGCCATCCAGAGTAAGGATCTGGTTAGAACCATGTTTCTAAGATTTGTGGGGCCAAGAACAATAACTTCAGTTTTATCTGAGTTTAAAAGCAGGAAATTAGAGGTCATCCATGTCTTTATGTCTGTAAGACAATCCTGCAGTTTAGCTAATTGGTGTGTGTCCTCTGGCTTCATGGATAGATAAAGCTGGGTATCATCTGCGTAACAATGAAAATTTAAGCAATACCGTCTAATATACTGCCTAAGGGAAGCATATATAAAGTGAATAAAATTGGTCCTAGCACAGAACCTTGTGGAACTCCATAATTAACTTTAGTCTGTGAAGAAGATTCCCCATTTACATGAACAAATTGTAATCTATTAGACAAATATGATTCAAACCACCGCAGCGCAGTGCCATTAATACCTATGGCATACCTTCAGCTGAAAGTCTTTAAGTCTGCACGTGAGCATCATCCATAGGTGCTGCAAGTCATTAGGCCTGCACATGAACATCCTCCACAAGTGCAGCCAATAATGTTGATGAGGGTGAAGGATTCTTCTGCCAGCACCTTCTCCACAGACAAAAACCAGTTGCATACCACCTGGAGAGCAAAGAAAAGAAAACAACACAAAAACATCCAGCCAAACCCCCCAACACACAACAAGTTGTATACATTATAATCTTAAGTTTAAATTCTGCTGTATAACTTTTCCTTTTGGGTGAAGTTTTGTGATTACCCCAGCTGTCCTCTCGAGGTTGACACATTGAGCTGAATGAACACTAGTGCACATCGTCATTCACTAAAGCAGCCAGCAGCTTGGGATGCAACAGCTAGCAAATGGGGAGTTATAAATCCACCTGGAGTCCTGGATACAACAATTTAATATCATGTCCAGGACCAAATTTGCTGACCCCCCCCCACCACCTCATAAAGCTGGATGATTTGACACGCTGGTGCCTGCTCATATTTTGTGTTATTCAACGACACTGCAGATGTACAGGGTGTCCTAAAAAAGTGCCACAAAATCGTTTGACTCTCATTTTTTTTTTTCTTTTTTTTTTTTTAGACATCAAGACATCAATGAGGATGCCGCTTACAATCGATCAAGGAAACGGGGGCAATTCTACTTTGAGTTCAAGTCAATCGTACAAACCCAACAACAATATCAATGTCATTTTGCAGTTAGGAAAGCACCAGACAGAAAGACAATATGGAGGAGTGTAAAAAAGTTTCAAACTGAAAGAACTGTTCACAATGTTAACAAAGGTAGATCTGGCCAAACCAGAGGAGTGGTGCACATATTGAACACATATTGAGCACATACAAAACTCTGACAAACAGGTGAAATTAGAAATGAACACCAGATATGAAATTCCCTGAGACATGCTTCTAGATGACATATGACGGATATCAGTATCCAAAAGTGTATAGATTTTCTATGGCTTTATTTTGGTGGCACATTTTTTGGGACACCCTGTACTTGCTCCAAAGCAAAGTTATTGAACAGCAGCAGTGTTTAAAAGATATATTCACAGTAAGCTTGTGCATACTTTCTCTGTCAACCATGAGTTCATGGTGGCTAACAAAAGCAAACACCTGTCACAACCAACACCAAATGACCTTGAGGTGTCCAGGCGGGGATCAAAACCAGAACAACACCCTTACCAAAAAGTAGTATATGCAAGTATGTTTCAAGTATACTTCCAGTTTACTTTTTATATACTTATCAGTACTATTTTTTGGTAAGGGCAGAAGCTGCAGTGCGGCAGTTAAAAGAAAACTCAGAGTGAAGGAAAATAAACAAATGAGTTCAGTGTCAGTCAATCCAAGAGAAAAGCAAAAGGAACCATAAAAAAGAGAAGAGCAGTCACTCAGATACATTGATTGCTGCCATGCTGAGTATTCAATTGTTTTGATTGGAAAGTTTCTGATGCAGTTACCTGGGGCCTGTACTAGGAAGCAGGGTTAACTTACTCAGATGTAACCCAGGGTTAACTTCTTAAACCGGGTTGACAAAACCTGGTGTTCTCAAGTGGTGCTAATCGGTACTACGACGCTGAATAAGATGTTGATTTGTTGAACCTGTGTTAACCTAACTGGAGTTTGTGCGTGTTCACATAAAAGGGGCAGGTTGCAGCACACATCACCATTTTTCAGTGATGGCGCGGTCACCTTACTTTACCGAAGAAGAATGCACGATTATTATGCGGAGCTACGAGGAATTTAAATTAACGTTAAGGGGGAAATCGAACACATCGTCTGCCAATAAAGCAAGACAGGCTTGTTGGCAACATATTGCTGATCGGGTAAATGCGTAAATACAATTCAATTGTTCTCCAAATCTGTTACAGATGATTAACCTGTGGAATGTCTGATATGTGTAAAATAATGACCTTTCATTAATTACGTCCAGATGCAACACGATTCAGAAGTGGGCATAGGCCTACTAATAGATGTTAGGTTAATTTCATGTTTCCTAAATAGGCTACCTATCTAAGGATTTAACAGGCTGCCAGCAGTTATTGTGCATCAAGCAGTGGAGTGCTATGAGTTTTCTGAACAATGCAGAGAGACCTGGCTCAGCAGATCTGAAGGAAGCTTTAATATGGCCAGAACCAAGCAGACCGTGCATAAAGCCAAAGCCAACGCTACCATCCGTGTTTAGAAGCCTCACCGTTACAGGCCCTGCACCATGAAGCTGGGAGAGATCCGCCACTATCAGAAATCCACCGAGCTGCTGATTCGCAAGCTGCCAACCAGGTCAGCCTCGCTGGCCTCCTGCAGAGCATCACAGTGGAGCTCTGAAAGCGGAGGTCGGTTTTGAAGTCCTGAGTGAGTGATTTCTATCACCAGGCGCTGGAAGGGCAGCTTGCAGATCAGCAGCTTGGTGGATTTCTGACAGTGGTGGATCTCTCTCAGTGCCACGGTGCCCGCCTGTAATGGTGAGGCTTCTTCACACCGACGGTAGCCAGAGCGCTCTTTCTGGTAGTGACCTGCTTATGCTGCATTTACACATAACGATGGCACGTCATGAATGCCACGAAGTATACATTCTTGGCCACTGATCATGAATGTGATGATTCAGGCCGGAGGTATCAGGTATCCTCAGGAACTGCTGCAACCTGTTACCATGCATTACGATTAATCACGTGTTGCTGGAGAATTATCAGGATCCATTATGCACGGTCAAGAATAATGTTCTTGCGTTATGTTCAGCGAGTTGTTGCGCGCTATCGTAACAGTGCATCGTTAAGTTCTGTCATGTTGTGAATGAGGCTAACTGTCTCCACACACACACACACCCATATTCATCCATCAGCTGCTGAATAATTCAGATCGCTCCAGTTTGCTCCACAGCAGAAGAACTCTGAGACCGCATGCTTCATTGGGCTCTGTGCCATGGAGTGGTGCAGAGAGAAGGAGGAGACTGAGCGAGCCAGATGTGGGGCTTCACACGGCTCTCGTCTCACTCGTTTTCCCAAACATCAGGTACAGCAGCAGGTGGAACACCTGCATGAGTGCACTGAGGAGCATTGGAACGAAACTTTTAGCCGACTTAGCATCTGCAGGTGTTAAACTTTACATTCATTCATCTTCTACCGCTTAGTCCATTTAAGGGTCGTGGGGGGCTGGAGCCTATCCCAGCAGCCATAGAGCGCGAGGTGGGGTACACCCAGGACAAGACGCCAGTCTGTCGCAGGGCCTCAAACAGACAAACAAACACAGACACACCCACACACCTACGGACAATTTAAAGATTCCAATCCACCTAACCCGCATGTCTTTGGATGTGGGAGGAAACCGGAGCACCTGGAGGAAACCCACGCAAACACGGGGAGAACATGCAAACTCCACACAGAAAGGCCAGGGGAATTGAACCCACAACCTTCTCGCTGTGAGGCAACAGTGCTAACCACTAAGCCACCGTGCTGCCCTTAAGCTTTACAATCTGGCATATTTTCCAGTTTTTATATGAGCAAAGCTCACTCATGGTACAGAGCGTCCTCAACAGGAAGTGCCAAAATTCAAGTCCACAGTAAAACAGGAAATGTTCAAATGTCAACATTTCCTGGTATGACAGACGTGATCCCATGGAATCTTGCGGGAACTCAGTGGCAAGCTCACGCTGAAACAGGAAGTGCCAAATTCTCAGTCACAGTGAAACAGGAAATGTTGAACACTTCCTGGCATGGGTGGAGCTAGAGAGGAGGCCGGGGTTTCACTGGACTCCACTGAAATCTGATTGGACACAGATGATTGACATGTCATGGCACCACACGTCTGGTTAGAAGAGCTGCATTTTCAAATCAGCGAGTCACATTGACTGCTAGGTTCCTCCTGTCCAGTAGTTTGTGCTGTGTACCACAAAAAGTTCTAATCCACGTTAGAAGAAGAAAAATGTTTGCTCCAGATTTGAACTGAACATGTCGTTTGAACTATGGACTTCTAATCACACCAAACTTATATTGATGAGTAAACGAGCATATTTTATGCCAGAAATGAGGTCCAGGTTGTTAAAAGCAGCATTTCTCCTTTAATTCAGGTTGCCCTGTCTGTCTGTTAGCTGTTTAAGACTGCAAACATATTGGCTTATTCGTGCAGCATTTAACTGAAACAGTCCTTCAAATGGTGATATAAGCATCAAATTCAGCACAAATACAGCTGGAGCAAAATTAATGGAGCAACTTTAACTTTTGACTCCTGTACAAACTGAAACTGACCTTTGTAACCATTCTTATCATTTATTATTCTTATCACTTATATTTCCATCCCCTGACTTGTCTAAAGAAAACTGCCAATAAAACTGATTGTTATTTACAGGTTTTATCAAGTTTTAGAGATTTGCTTTCAGTTGAGTTTGAGGAAGATAATTTTAGAAATTTTTTTTTTTGTTTGTTTGTTTTACTTGTATTTAAAATGACATAAACAAATTAAAATGTATGAAATTCCAAGTGTTCCAGTACTTTTGGAGGGCACAGTATCCTAACCTTATGATGAGTGCAAAATGAGTGTGGTATTATTACTGTTTTGTTTAAGAATGTTTAATTTTCACTGTTGCTGCACTTTGTGTCAAATCATAGTCATACCATATATCATATTGATATGAAAATTCAGTAAGATATATCTTCTATTATACATTCCAAATCTAAGGTGGAACTCTACTAGTGTTTACTAAGGTACACATAAATATCTTTAAGAAAAAAAAAAGAGAGTCGAGCCACTTAGGTGCCTGGTCTTGAGAACCAGGGATGGTAGGATGAAAAGCTTTTTATCCCATGGGAACTCCCATGTGAAATTTAGGGAGCAGCTCAGATAGGCACTGGATGGACATGAAGTGATTTCGGACAACTGGAAAAGCATTGCAGTTGTGGCGAGGGAGACCACTAGGGAGGTCAGCTAGGGAAGTAGGGACATGTGGACAACTGAAGGAAGACAATTTCACTTTATTTCCTTTTATATAGTGCCAAATCAGAACAATACCGCCTCAAGGCACATCACATAATTAAAGTCTAACCTTACCAACCCCTGTAGCAAGCGCATAGGTGACAGTGGTAAGGAAAAACTCCCCCTCGTGATATTGAGGAAGAAACCTCAAGCAAAACAGAAAATCAAAATAACATAACACAACAAAATAAGATGCATTTGATGAAAAGTCCATGAAGGTATTTATTCCACAGGCAGGGGTCATTCAGCATTCCTCATGTCATCAGTGGGCCTGTTCCCGTGGCAGAGTCCATTCCATACATCGACTGCAGTGTACTGGATCGGCTTCAGACATGGCATCTCATGGTCAGTCCGGCACTCTGCGGTCTGTAACCGTTAATCCTGCAATCCTATATGACAATCAGAGAGAAAAAGAGCAGAATCAGTCAGCTGGGAAAACTACATCTAAGTTATAATTCATCAGTATTAACAAGAAAGCAGAGAAAATACTAAGGCAATCACCAGCCGCTAGCCCTAAGCTTCAATAACACACCAAGAATTTAGATAAAGTTGAGGCCAAGATCTGTTCTGTTGCTAATAAAATGAATTTAACCTTCTTAGGGTCTTTTTTGTTACACAGGGAGTCCTGCTGACTCTGGCATTTTGGGGATTTAGATTCAACATAATCTTTTTTTTTTTTTTTTTTTTTTTTTTTTGTTAAACTACTCCGCAGATGTTTACTCCATCCCAGTTGCAAGTAATATAAACAACACATAACTTAAGTTTGTTCCTTTTACCTTTGTTAAATCACATTAATGAAAGAAATGCAACTTGTTTTTGTTTATATTTTAATTAAAATGTACAATCCCAATTCCAATGAAGTTGGGACGTTGTGCAAAATGTAAATAAAAACAGAATACAATGATTTGCAAATCCTCTAGTGGTATGTTTAACACTGTGTTAAATCACCTTTCCTTCTAACAACACTCAATAAGCGTTTGGGAACTGAGGACACTAATTGTTGGAGCATTTGTAGGTGGAATTCTTTCCCATTCTTGCTTGATGTACAGCTTCAGTTGTTCAGCAGTCCGGGGTCTCCGTTGTCATATTTTGCACTTCATAATGTGCCACACATTTTCAATGGTCGACAGTTCTGGACTGCAGGCAGGCCAGTCTAGTACCCACACTCTTTTAATACGAAGTCACACTGTTGTACCATGTGCAGAATGTGGCTTGGCATTGTCTTGCTGAAATAAGCAGGGACGTCCCTGAAAAAGACGTTGCTTGGATGGCAGCATGTGTTGCTCTAAAACCTGGATGTACCTTTCAGCATTGATGGTGCCATCAAAGATGTGTAAGTTGCCCATGTCATGGGTACTAACATACCCCCATACAGACATCACAGATTCTGGCTTTTGAACTTTGTGCTGGTAACAATCTGAATGGTCTTTTTCCTCTTTTATCCAGAGGACACAACGTCCATGATTTCCAAAAACAATTTGAAATGTGGACTCATCAGACCACAGCACACTTTTCCACTTTGTGTCTGTCCATCTCAAATGAGTTCAGGCCCAGAGAAGGCAGCGACATTTCTGGATGTTGTTGATGTATAGTTTTCACTTTACATGGTAGAGTTTTAACTTGCACTTGTAGATGTCGCGACAAACTGTGTTAACTGACAATTGTTTTCTGAAGTGTTCCTGAGCCCACGGGGTAAGATCCTTTACACAATGATGTCGGTTTTCAATGCAGTACTGAGACAGGGATCGAAGGTTACAGGCATTCAGTGTTGGCTTTCAGCCTTGTCGCTTATGTGTAGAAAGTTCTCCAGATTCTCTCAATCTTCTGATTGTATTACGGACTGTAGATGATGGAATCCCTAAATTCCTTGCAATTGAATGTTGAGAAACATTGTTCTTAAACTGTTGGACTATTTTTTTTCATGCAGTTGTTCACAAAGTGGTGATCCTCACCCCATCTTTGCTTGTGAATGGCTGAGCCTTTTGGGGATGCTCCTTTTATAGCCAGTCATGACACTCACCTGTTTCCAGTTATGTGGTCTTTGAGCATTCATCAAGATTCCCAGTCTTTTGTTGCCCCGTCCCAACTTTTTTGAAATGTGTTGCAAGCATCCATTTCAAAATGAGCAAATATTTGCACAGAAACAATAAAGTTTATCATTTTGAACATTAAATATTTCGTCTTTGTGGTGTATTCAATTGGATATAGGTTGAAGAGAATTTGCAAATCATTGTATTCTATTTTTAGTTACATTTTACACAATGTCCCAACTTCATTGGAATTGGGGTTGTAAGAAAATAAGGAAATGCATCATAACACAGGCATAACTGGAAAATAATTAAGAAATGTACAAATTAAGTTTTTCTAAAATTATAGTGTATTATTTGTTTCAATTTCATTAGAAATTTAACCTACTCAGGTAAGTCTATACATAACATCTGTCTGAACAACACATTAGTTCCACTGAACTCAGCCATTTTCATACCAGACTTTACCACACGAAGGGCAGAGTTTCACTGTGTGTGTATATTGCATATGTACTTACTGTACATATGCACTGGGTGTATATTGTGTTTTTCTGTCCATCTTGGGTCCACACACATCACAAACTAGTCCTGGCTGCTGAAGGGCTGGTCCTGAGGCTCTTTCACGCTTCAGAGCTGCCTGATGCCATCCTCCTCTACAAACTCAGTGTCAGTCTCTGAAGTTTCAGAAATGTAATCCTCACATTCTGAAACTTCTTCCTCTGCATTACCATCAAAACCCTCTGTCTCTTCCAATATCAACTGTAAGGCAGCCTGAACAGAGAATCACTTTGCCATCTTTATCAACTAAGTAACAAATTTTCACTTTTGTCTTGTTCCTGGGTTGAAACCATAATTTCCCATTTGTTCACAACCAATCAAAAGAGAAATGAGTGGTCTTGACCTCCAAACTTTGGTTTTGTGGTCAGGACAATGAAATTGCAAATTAACCAGTTTTTGCATTCACTGAGTGGTCACTGCTAATTTCTGGAAAAGTTAAGTCCATTTGTCAGAGTTGTGGTCATCATATTTTCTTTTTGTGATCATGTCAAAAGGGTTCAAACATCATTTCAAACATAATACAATGTTGACAAAGCAATTATATTTATGAAAACCTTCCTCATTTGTACAGATTGAGCAAGAACTTTCAAGAACAGGAAAATAATTTACTGAGGTTTGAAGAATCTCCTTTGTTCATGAATATTTCACTCTTTAATCAAAGAAAATTAAACAACCTAAACAACAGAGGGGAAAAGAGAGCAATGAAGTTTGCTGTTCCAAGAATATGGCGTGACTTGTTGGATGAAAAGTGTGCAAGTAACAAGCCAAAGAAAACGTCACCAACTTTTCTCTAGCTTCTTTGCCAAGGAAGAGAGTTTGTGCCATTGTTGTGACATTTCAGGACTGTTCAATGCAATTGGAATTGCATGTAATCCAAATGAGTGGAGACTCTTCATTGATAGCTCATCCAGAAGCCTGAATGCTGTGCTACTGCACAATGGTAACAAGTATCCATCACTTCCTTTGGCTCATTCAGTGCATCTCAAGGAGGATTACAGTGTTACATATCTGCTGGAAGCTTTGAACTATGATGAGTATGGATGGGAGGTCATTGGGGACTTCAAAATGGTGGCATTTTTGATGGGACTCCAGGGAGGTTTCACCAAGTTTCCCTGTTTTCTCTGCCTTTGGGACAGTAGAGACAGGGCAGCACATTAGCACTGGAAGCAATGGCCTGAAAGGACTGAATTCTCAGTTGGAAGAATATTAAACATGAGCCATTGGTGGATCCTCACAAAGTTTTGTTCCCTCCTCTGCACATCAAACTGGGTCTCATGAAACAATTTGTCACAGCACTTGACAAAGAGTCTGCAGCATTTGAGTATCTTCAAGACTTTTTCCCAAAACTGTCAGAGGCAAAAGTGAAAGCTGGTGTTTTCATTGGACAGCAAGTCAAGAAAATCATAGAGTGCCCTGAATTTCCAAAGAAACTGACAGCAAAGAAACAGGAGGCATGGAAAAGTTGATGTTGTCCATGGGTTTCTGGGCAACCACAAGGCTAACAATTATGTGGAACTGGTTGGCTTGGGAATGCCTTGGGGTTCCCCTGGAGGAGCTGGGGGAGGTGTGTGTGGACGGGGAGGTCTGTGCGGCTTTGCTTGAGCTGCTGCCCCCGCGACCCAACTCCGGATAAAGCGGAAGAAAATGGATGGATGGTTGAGACTTTGGTGAGAAACTATATCCAAATGGGCTGTAGGATGTCACTGAAGGTCCACATTCTGGATGTTCACCTTGACAACTTTAAGGACAACATGGGGGTATACTCAGAAGAACATGGGGAGCACTTCCACCAAGACATAATGGACTTTGAACACAGATATCAGGGATCTTACAATGAAAACATGATGGGGGACTACATTTGGGGTCTGATAAGGGAAAGTGATTCATTGCACATTCGCAAATCAAGGAAAACTGTTCATTTTTAATTTTGTAAAATTGTTCTCAAATGTTTGAAAATAAACCTTGCTGCAGCTATGTTGCGTATTTTAGTTTTATTGTTAAAAAGTCAGAAAATTGTCAAAAATAGGTGTTTGAGGGGATAAAATTGTTATGCAGCCCCAAAAAACAAAGTTTGGCATGAAAATTGGGCTTTTTCTATTGTTTTGCAATAAATGTAGTTGGAAAAAGACACAAAAAACATGTTACGCAGTATGGAACCATACTGACAGAGCTATTTGTAGTGTCAGGTCCCCAAGATTGGGGACAGAGGGTGAAATGTGTGGGAATGTGGGTACAGTCCCTGCACAAAGTTACAACCTTGTGCGGGAACAGTGGTTGCTCACACCAAGGACCCATCCACCTGCTTTGCTCTGCTCCACTCCACCCACTCACTCAATCACTCACTCACAGGCCCAGAGAGTCGTAAAGGAAAATGAGGGTGCACAGGACCTATGATTTCCACACTTTCAATAGCCCTGGTGTCAGTGGCAGTTATAAGTAGGGAGGTGTTAGTCCGCAAATAATTTTATACTTTAATAGCAGGACCATAATATCATGTGACAGGAAGCCAGTGAAGACACACCAAAATGGGTGAATTGTGATCAAACTTACTTCTTCTTGTCAAGAGTCTGACAGAAGCATTTTGAGCCAGTTGGAGACCCCTAATGCTGAACTGCAGTAAACCAGAAAATAGAACCTTGCAGTCATCCAGTATAGAAGAAGCAAATGCTTGGATCAGGGTCTCAGCATCAGCAGTAGACAGCATTGGATGAATCACTTATATATTTCGCATGTGGAAGAAAGCAGTCCTCATAATATCTCCAATATGTAGGTCAAAGGACAATGTGGGATCAAAAATCACCCCAAGGTTCCCCACTTTGACAGTGTGATTTGTGACGCACAAGCCTAGGGTAAATACCAGCTGGTCAAATGAATGCCGGTGTCTCGCTGGACCAAGAACCATCTTTTAAGTTTTGTCCGAGTTTAAAAGTAAGTAATTGCTGCACCTCCATCTTTACACTGATGCAAGGCAATCCTCTAAGGATTTTATGTGTAGGAGGTTACCAGCAGTTTTCATCATGTACAACTGAGTATTATCAGCATAGCAATGAAAGCTAATCCCTAAAACATCACAATATGTGCTCAAGGGGTGCTAAATAAAAGGAGAACAGCAGGGGGCCTAAGATTGAACCCCATATTTCAGGTCACCAAGGTTAGAGGTAATGTTGTTGTACAAGACACAGTGAGAACAACTGGTTAGGTATGATGTCAACCATTCAAGGGCATTCCCAGTAATCCCAAAATGATTCTCCAGCGTATCAAGTGGAATACAGTGATCCACCACATCAAACACAATTCTAAGATCTAACAGCACTAGAACCACAGTGGTGTATGAATCCATTGCAAGTGCAAGCTCATTTACCAGTTTAGTCAGATCTGTCTCTGTGGAATATGTTCTAAATACAGACTGCAGTGGCTCAGAGTGATTATTCTCAGTAAGGTGGTCCATGAGCTGCTCTGAAATCACTTATTCCAGAATTTTAGAACAAAATGATTTGATATCGGCCTATAAGTTTTCAATACACTTGTGTCAATATTAGATTTCTTAAGTAATGGTTTAATCACTGCAGATGTGAAACATTTAGGAGAGATCCCGAGGTAAAATGACAGATTAATAATTTCCAGCACAGTCGGCCCAAGAGTGGGCCACAGGTCCTTAAAAAGTTTTGTTGGTATCGGGTCGAATAAGCAGGTTGTGCTTTTAGCAGATGTTACAAGTTTACACTTGTTACACTTTAAAACTAAAACATATAGGTGATATTTTCACTTTGTAAAAATGAGAGAGTTGCCGTTATTTTCACTAAACTGTTCGGAATTACTTGGTTTTAAATGAAACCATGAGTGAAAGGTGCTTTGCGCTTCATGACTCCTGCACACTCTGTGAGTATCAGCATGTTGAAAGTAGTGTGCCTTGATTAGAGAGTGTGGTGTCAACTCAGAACTTGGTGCCATTTGGTTCCAACTGTGCTGAACTACTGAATGAACCTTCAATGTTTTCAACATTTTTAAAAAAAATCATTTAACCACATACAGCAACACATCCAGGCACAGGTGCTAACAAAATAAATATAAAAATAGCTAAGCTGTCAGATTTACATACATTTATAATTTATGATGATTTATTTAATTAATTTAAAGCCTGATTTATGCAGCTGCAGCTCTGTAACTTCATGTCATGGAATGACGTGCGTGATGGTTTTAAAGATCTCCGTCTCTGGATTATGCTTTTTTTCTGGACTAATTTGACCAAGGGAGTAACTCTGATTTTGATATTGGTGGGGACACAAAAGTGCTCCAAGACAAAGATTTTTTTTTTTTTTTTTGCATTACCAATCATAAGTTCATGTCATGCAGATGTTATAGGTTAACGAGCCATCCCAATGGTTAGGGAGTTGGTCTTTCAATCACAGGGTTGCAGGCTCAAATCCCAACCTTACGTCTCTTTACACCTCCATCCATGACTGGAGTGACCTTGAGCAAAGCAACTAACCCAACATTGCTCCAGCTATACATTTAAATTGAATTCATCGAGGATGGATATTTAACACGAAGTATTGCAATGACCCTATCTGCTAGTGTTGTGATGTTCGTGAATAGGGATGGGTATTGATACGATTTTATCGATATCGATGCCATTATTGATTCTGCTTATCGATCCAATTCCTTATCGATACCTCGTGAATTTTGTACTAAAAGTAGGCTTTACAGGTTTTCTATGTATTTCACTGAGTCTTAAAGTAAATAAATATGAAATTGGTCACTGTATCCTTGATCTCTGGACATAAATAAAAATAAACAAAACGGTGTTTTGCTTTGAAGTTATTAATTCCGACTGGACTCTATCGTTCTAACTTGACTTGGCAGAGAGCCGCGCAGCGTTTGGAGCCGTGTAAACAGAACAGAGGATGATTCTCGTTTCTTTCTCGCAACAAGACAGGAGTCCCAGTTAGTAACTTTAATCTGCACAAAAGTGACTCACGATTGACATATTCAGGGATGAAAGTGATGAAAAACAAAAAAGCTGAAACCCAAAATTACCCCCCAACACCACCTGCACGAAAATGAATTCTAGAAGCTGTGAAATGCAATCTTGGACTATTCCAGACAATAAACTGCAGTGAGTGCAGCATCCATTTAGTGAGAAAAAAAAAACCCAACTTTCCTTATTCAAATTCATTCCAGTAATATTCTGCTCTTACTAGGATTCAGCAGTTTTCTAGCTTGGCAGATAGTTCTGGAGGAAATCACTGAAGAAATTAACAAACTGAAAATATAGTTTGACCGTAACACATTGTCATTAAACTTAAATAAGACAGGGATGAAATGAAGGTGTAAGAGTCACGAGGTGTTCACAGGAAACAATTATGTATTTCTGTATGTATGTATGTATTTATGTATGTTCATTGTTAGTTGGTTTTATATTTTCTGTTGTGTTTCTACTCAGGTTCTTTTTGTCGCTTTCTCTAAAACTGTATATAATAAGTATATATTGTATATAATAATCATTAGATTATAATATATAAACAAAAATAAACTTAAAAAATATTACAATTTGAAAACAAATGCACCCGAACGTGATGACAGCTGCAACTGCTTAATGCTAATTTTTAACATTGAAAATGCCATAGACATGCTAACGCATTAGCATCGATCCTGTTTTTAAGTTATAAAATACATCTATCAACTGTTTCAGAAGACCATAACAGGTCGGTTTAACATAAAAAAGGTAAATAATACTCACAGATGTATGTTCTTTAGGGTGTTAGCGGGGGGAAATTAAGCGAAAGAAAGAAAGAATAAATGAAGCAATCGAAGCACTGTTTCAATCTGCGAACCACTGCTTTGATTGGTTCAAGGTTCAAAGCAAAGCCGCGCTGCAGAAAAGTTGATTACGGACCCGCTGCAGGGTCTGTAATCAATGTAGAGAAATTATCATTTTCCTGACAAACACCCCCCAAAATAACGGCGACTCTGAAGGACCAATAACAGAATCGTTAAGCAAAAAGCTTATTGATGTCAGTGGATAGAATCATTTCTTAACGATACCTGAAAGGAACCGGTTCTCGATACCCATCCCTATTCGTGAATGAATCGATTCCCGTTTGTCTGTCTGTTATTGTGTCCGCCCGCGCAGTCTTTTAATAAGTTCCCTGCAACTGTGCAGTAGCCTAGCTCTAACAATGCGTCCTGCCACATTGCTAAAACCTGCCTAGTGCCTATCAATCAATCAATCAATTTTTTTATATAGCGCCAAATCACAACAAACAGTTGCCCCAAGGCACTTTATATTGTAAGGCAAGGCCATACAATAATTATGTAAAACCCCAACGGTCAAAACGACCCCCTGTGAGCAAGCACTTGGCTACAGTGGGAAGGAAAAACTCCCTTTTAACAGGAAGAAACCTCCAGCAGAACCAGGCTCAGGGAGGGGCAGTCTTCTGCTGAGACTGGTTGGGGCTGAGGGAGAGAACCAGGAAAAAGACATGCTGTGGAGGGGAGCAGAGATCGATCACTAATGATTAAATGCAGAGTGGTGCATACAGAGCAAAAAGAGAAAGAAACAGTGCATCATGGGAACCCCCCAGCAGTCTACGTCTATAGCAGCATAACTAAGGGATGGTTCAGGGTCACCTGATCCAGCCCTAACTATAAGCTTTAGCAAAAAGGAAAGTTTTAAGCCTAATCTTAAAAGTAGAGAGGGTGTCTGTCTCCCTGATCTGAATTGGGAGCTGGTTCCACAGGAGAGGAGCCTGAAAGCTGAAGGCTCTGCCTCCCATTCTACTCTTACAAACCCTAGGAACTACAAGTAAGCCTGCAGTCTGAGAGCGAAGCGCTCTATTGGGGTGATATGGTACTACGAGGTCCCTAAGATAAGATGGGACCTGATTATTCAAAACCTTATAAGTAAGAAGAAGAATTTTAAATTCTATTCTAGAATTAACAGGAAGCCAATGAAGAGAGGCCAATATGGGTGAGATATGCTCTCTCCTTCTAGTCCCCGTCAGTACTCTAGCTGCAGCATTTTGAATTAACTGAAGGCTTTTTAGGGAACTTTTAGGACATCCTCATAATAATGAATTACAATAGTCCAGCCTAGAGGAAATAAATGCATGAATTAGTTTTTCAGCATCACTCTGAGACAAGACCTTTCTGATTTTAGAGATATTGCGTAAATGCAAAAAAGCAGTCCTACATATTTGTTTAATATGCGCTTTGAATGACATATCCTGATCAAAAATGACTCCAAGATTTCTCACAGTATTACTAGAGGTCAGGGTAATGCCATCCAGAGTAAGGATCTGGTTAGACACCATGTTTCTAAGATTTGTGGGGCCAAGTACAATACCTTCAGTTTTATCTGAGTTTAAAAGCAGGAAATTAGAGGTCATCCATGTCTTTATGTCTGTAAGACAATCCTGCAGTTTAGCTAATTGGTGTGTGTCCTCTGGCTTCATGGATAGATAAAGCTGGGTATCATCTGCGTAACAATGAAAATTTAAGCAATACCGTCTAATAATACTGCCTAAGGGAAGCATGTATAAAGTGAATAAAATTGGTCCTAGCACAGAACCTCGTGGAACTCCATAATTAACTTTAGTCTGTGAAGAAGATTCCCCATTTACATGAACAAATTGTAATCTATTAGACAAATATGATTCAAACCACCGCAGCGCAGTGCCTTTAATACCTATGGCATGCTCTAATCTGTGTAATAAAATTTTATGGTCAACAGTATCAAAAGCGGCACTGAGGTCTAACAGAACAAGCACAGAGATGAGTCCACTGTCCGAGGCCATAAGAAGATCATTTGTAACCTTCGCTAATGCTGTTTCTGTACTATGATGAATTCTAAAACCTGACTGAAACTCTTCAAATAGACCATTCCTCTGCAGATGATCAGTTAGCTGTTTTACAACTACCCTTTCAAGAATTTTTGAGAGAAAAGGAAAAGGAAGAAGCCTAATGCTTTTAAGAAGGGTTTCCATTCATGAAAGGGATTTTGCTTAGTTTTGTAAAGCTTGACGGAGACCCTGCACTTACATTACTGACTGTGAAGAATGAACGAATATCTAGTTTCTTGGGAGGGGGGCCGTCATCCATTACCAAATATCACCGAAGTCTAGCTCAAGAGAGAGAGATAGGGGCGGGGGGGATAGGGGTCGATGGGCGCGGCCACTGTGGGAAGTGTGCTGCTTGGAGTGACAAGTGGGATAGCCAACCAAGTTAGCGAGAAATGGGTAGCTAATCAGCAGTGTTGCCACAGTTACTTTGAAAAAGTAATCCAATTACTGATTCCTCCTTGAAAAAGTAACTTAGTTACTTTACTGATTACTCAATTGGAAAAGTAACTAAGTTAGATTACTAGTTACTTTTTTAGTTACTTTCCCCAGATGCCGACAACAACCCTCTGCCACCTCAACATGACAATGATACTTGTTTTACCAAAACTCACTTTATAGTCACCCTTTCTTGGCTTCAATGAAAATAAATACTTGTTTTATAAAAAGTAAAATAAAGACCTCTTTCTTGTAACTAAATGTAAATGTAACTATTAAATTCATTCTAACATTTTTCTAACATTTAAATTCTCTCTAAACATTTTACTTGTCGAAATTATTATTTTAAGTAGTATTAGTAGTTGTAGTAAAAAAAAGGCTTCAAAACTGGACCTTTAATCAAGGGGTGTTGTGGGGGAGGGGGGGGCACATCCTTGCCCCACGCCCCCATTCCATCTGGATTCACCCCTGCTTTGGCGTTTGAGCACAAAGAATGGATAACATTTATTTATGCAGAAAACATGACCAGATTTACAGGTAAGAAAGTTTTATTGCATTTTCACATCATGTGGTCCTCAGAAAGAGAGTTTAGGTGCATTTGAGTGGAAAATAGTGTTAGTTGTTGACGCGTCGCGGAGGATCAGCTGTTTTTAGCAGCAGATACGGAGCGGCTCAGAGAAAAAAAAAGCATAAAAATGTCTTTGTAAAGCTCAGTGCAGGTGTGCTGTTGTCACTGTGCTTTAAGAGGTGAGGACGAGTCACAGCTGTTGCAGAAAAACGCGGATGAAAAGCTCACAGCTCGCTTAAAGTGTGTAGTTCAGTCGAACCTTGACCCCCTGCCCACTGACCAAGTTTAATGCTGCTATCAACCCATAATGCAAAAATAATAGCAACGCACAGTGATTTGGAGAAGTAACTTTAATCTGATTACTGATTTGGAAAGATTAACGTTAGATTACTCGTTACTAAAAAAAGTGGTCAGATTAGACCGGCATCACTGCTAATCAGACAAGGAT
Source organism: Thalassophryne amazonica (assembly GCF_902500255.1). NCBI lineage: Eukaryota > Metazoa > Chordata > Actinopteri > Batrachoidiformes > Batrachoididae > Thalassophryne > Thalassophryne amazonica. The sequence continues at coordinate 97,023,015 of NC_047103.1, read as the reverse complement.
ATCTACGTTTTATTGGTCGTGATTACACAGTAGGGGGCTGAATATTGGTAGGGACGTGACCCTAGCGTCCCTACCCAAAATTACGCCCTAGAATTTGACCCTCAACAAGCTTTTCTTTCTACAATCTTCACCTCCAAATCAAAGGTAAGCTGTACATTTTTCTCTAATACCAACTTTGTGCTGTAAATGTGTGGACTTTTCTGATCCATTTATCAGCATGCACCCTATAAAAACTGTTATAATATGATGGGAGATGAAGGACTGAAAGCAGAAACATGTCAAATCACAGCAGTTTGTGCCTGATTTAACAGGTGCACGTCAGGCTTCAGGTCCCAGTCTGAACACAGTTTGAAAAAACTAAACGGTCTGACTTTTTAAAAAAATGGCTCCCACTGGAAAAATGGTCCCACTTTCGTCAAATCAGCAAGTGTCAGAGCTGAACTTCAATTTGTAACTCTGCACGTCCAGACTGCTCAGGGTTTTTAATGGAAATATATTTATCCATTGTGAGCCATATGTAACAGATTAGTTACAGTGAGGAGGCACCAAACATCTATGGGGAATCTTCAATTGGGACCTGCGCCTCGTTTAATGACTGGGTCAAACTTTTCTCTGATTTTTTTTCTGCCAAATGTATTTGATCCGTTATCAGCCTGCAGCGCCCGTCAGGCTGCTGCAGGTCCAAGTCTGAGCACGATGTAAAAAAAATAATAAAATGGCCGGGCTTTTAATCACGAAAATGACTCCATTCCCACATGCGAGGGATTTAATGGAAATACATTGTAATCGGATGGCACATTTTATCCGATGTGAGTGAAAAATCCGCTGTACAAAATCTGTTATATACGGTGTTTATTACATGGAAAACAATACAAAAACTTTGGGACTTTTTTTGTCCAGTGACTGTGAATATCTGGTTTATACGATGACAGTTTAGGTGAGTTTTACTCTACATGGGACTGAACAATAAATTTAACTCTCCAACATTTGACAATGATGTCAGCTTCCATCCCACATGGCTGACATTATTTTCCCAAATTTTGCTTCTGTTCGGATCTGAACAGAATCTGTACATCTTGAAGCCCTTCCTGTGTCTGTTTGTGTCTCCAAATGCACAGCAACCTGGCATTTTCAGCAAATAAATAAAAAATAGCTGGATTTCCATGCAGACAGATTAACAGCAAATGCTATTTTGAACCTAAGATGGCACCATGAGTCATGTGACTGATTTTTTTTTACTTGTCATGTCACCACTCTCTCTATCAAGGCACTCTAGTTGAATGTAAATGGTGTTTTTTCTTCTTCTTATCACTTTTACTGGGGGAGGACTGAGCTTCTCACAGTGGTCTGTTTATTGCAAAGCACACAACAGGAATTAACATGTAGGATTTAGGTTTTACAGATGTTTCTCAGCATTCAGCTTTATCTCTATGCCAGCAAAAAACAACAACAAAAAAAAGAAATATTAGCAGACTGAAAGTTATTGGAACTAAATTTAGCAGAAGCTAATTGGTCCACTGATGGTTTTCAGAGTTAGCTGAAAAGTTAATCCACTAACAAAAATGTTAGCTTTGCTAATTACCGGTTAGCAGGTTAGCGGAACTGTGCCCACCACTAGTCATAGGGAAAGAAAAAGTATTGTCAAAGAAAAGGTAACTGAACTGCATAAAAAAAAGAAAGGTATATGAAAAATATCCAAGGGACTGAGAATGCCAATCAACAGTGTTCAAACTCGAATTAAGTGGAAAATGAGGGATTCTGTTGGAATCAAACCACAGTCAGGTAGACCAATAAAAATTTCAGAAACAACTGCCAGGAAAATTGTTCAGCGTTCAAAGAAAAACTCTCAAATAACTTCAGCTGAAATACAGGATTCTCTGAAAAAAGTGGCATGGCTGTTCCAAGATGCACAATAAGTAGTCACATGGTCGAGTCGCTAGAAGAAAGCTATTACTATACAAATGCCACAAAGTTCCCCACTTACAATACACCAAACAGCACAAAGAGTGAAGTCATTTGCAGTGATGAAGCCACAATTTAACTTTTTGGCCACAATCATAAACATTACTTTTGGAGAGGAGTCAGCCAGACCTATGATGAAAGGTATACCCTTCCTACTGTGAAGCACAGAGTTGGATTGCTGATGTTTTTGGGATGTGTGAGCTACAAAGGCACAGGAAACTTGTTTAAAATATATGGCAGGATGAACACAGCATGTTATCAGAAAATACTGGAAGAAAATTTGCACTCATCAGCCCTGAAGTTGCACATGGGCCGTACCTGGACGTTCCAAGCTGACATTGATGTTAAAGGGAGCAACACACAGTATTAAGACCTGGGGTATGTAAACTTTGATCAGGGGAATTTTGGTAGTATCTGTTGTCATGAGGATTAAAAAAAGAGTAAATATGTTGTTTGACAATGAATGACTTCATACGACCACTAACCATGAGTGATAGAAAAGTTTTTGTGTTATCAAAAATGGACAAAAAAACAAAACAAAAAAAATCTGCTAGGGTATGTCAACGCTTGAGCACAACTGTATATCAGTTGTAGTGAAGGACCAGAGCTGAGCAGACATTGGTAAAACTCAATTGAAAAATGTAAAACAAACAAAAAAAAGATTCAAAATGTATTCAATCATTACACCATGTTGAGTCCAAATTCAGTCAAAATTAACTGATGACACACACATACACACATACTGTACACTAAATGAATAAATAAGTAAATAAGTACATTTCTTGCTTTAGGTACAGTGTCCCGTCCTATACGACATATAATTCCATCATTGACTGAGTATATACCTATTTTCCCTGCAAAAGGTTTGGATGATGAAGGTCACTGTAGAGTGAGGCACGACCTGCCCCCACCATTGTGAGACAGTGGTTGATAAAATGGTCTATAATAGTGTCTATAATGGTGTCTTAGTGCTCCTCAGCCTCTTACCCTTATTCCACCACCATGCACCTTTACTCTGTCAGGTGCAGCTGCCTGCTTCTTCGAGCAGGCAGTTGCCCTTGTTCATTTACTTGGCCAGATGCCCCATGTTTGGAAATTGCACTGATCCTGGTCAAGCTCTATATATACGTTTGGCAGCATTCACAATCATGGACAGCTCTTTCCAGGTAATGAACATACTATTTGATTGGTCATCTGAGGTGTGTGAAACTCTTCCATTATTAGTCAAGTTCGAGTTTCACTTGACTGTAAATTACTGAAATCAATTTATCAAATGGTCCAAAAGACTCATATATGGTATTCATGGTAATGTGTTCTTGACTTATTTTGACAATTGAACAGACATGTGATCATGTGCATGTGATAACCTATACAATGAAATGATGCTGTCATGTTTTGGAGAAAATAACCATTAGACTGAAAAGCAACATCAGTTTAGATCAACAAGATCTGTTCACCTGGACATTGTGCTAAATGTATGTTAACTGTAGACGACCTGTACTTAATCATTTGCAAAGATATACTGAGACATTGAGACACATATTAAGATATTTATAATTTGATGATTTAAACGAGAAATTCAATTCTGTTGTGAATTGCCAAGTGGTTTGAAGGTTTGTTTATGTTATTTGGAGAATGCAATTTCTGTTTCCAGAAATGAGTCAAACCATCCATCCAGCAGCTCAAGCAAAGCCGCCCAGACCTCCCTATCCACACACACCTACCCCAGCTCCTCCGGGGGAACCCCGAGGAGTTCCCAAGCCAGCCGAGAGACGTAGTCCCTCCAGTATGTTCTGAGTCTTCCCCGGGGCCTCCTCCCCGATGAGACGTGCCCGGAACACCTCTCCAGCGAGGCGTCCAGGGGGGCATCTGGAAAAGATGCCTGAGCCACCTCAGCTGGCTCCTTTTGACGTGGAGGAGCAGCAGCTCGACTCCGAGCTCCTCCCGAGTGACCGAGCTCCTCACCCTATCTCTAAGGGAGTGCCCAGCCACCCTCCTAAATGGTTAATGTCATATTTTTGTTAAACCCCTTGATTTACAGCTGAAAGACTATACGTCAAGCACATTTTGATTGTTTCATTTGGACTCAATTGTGAAAGAGGTAAAATTACAGCAATTACTGTTTGTCACTATCTATGTGACTGAATGTAGTCAGCTTATTATGTAAAACCTCAATTTTTTAATAAGCATTCAACCATATGCTAGTCTTTACTGAAACATAAATTTGTAATTAAATATTTAGTTAAGTATTGCATCATTTTTTTCAATTAAACTGTAATACAATCAATTGGCAGCAAATGCAGTAAGGTGGATGCAATGTACCTCTGTACACTACTATAGAAGATCCAAGCTGTACATCACACAGTTATTGACAGTTGGATCACCAGTTATAGCTTCATGGTGGAGTGAATTTTCATGCAAAAAAGTATTTTCATGTAAGAAAGCCATCCAAATCAAAGCTGAGACCCTTGAACAAAAAGGTTGTATGTCTTGTCTGCCTTGCGACCATGGATATCCCATTGTTTGAGGTGGTTGGACTGGGAAGTGTGTCCAAAGATGGCAATACAAATTTGCAGTGTTTGATTGAGTTGTTGTTGGGCCATGTCACATCCACTGCGTGCCTCATCCTTAACTTCCCAATCAGTGGCAAACAACTCACAAAAACCTCTCTTCCATTTTCTCTCACAGTCATGCACATCGTGCAGGAGCCCTGTACGTTCTGAGGTGTTGTGTGAAGAAAATGAAACACTGAATTTAATATTTTTGCTAGACATACAGTAAAACCAAGTTTCTTGAACCGACAAATTGTACTAATATTTCTGTATGCCAGAACCCAAATATAAATATATATAGACATCAGCTGCTCATTTCTAAATATGTATTAGTGGGAACTCATTTTGCACAACCAGTTGAGATGGTGCTGTTTTATATTTAATATGTATACAGTACTGTATGTTGCGGACATGAACGAGCTAAGCTCTTCAACATCTCACCATGTCATTTATGTCTTTCAGACTTTTTTTTTTTTGGAGTAAAGGCGTCAGGGGAGCATTACGATGGCTAAAACGTTTCACCCCCAGACACCCCACATTTTTAAGCATTTTTCTTTATTTGCCTCTCACATGCCTAGAAGCTTCACAATATCTAACCTTGGCATTTAGGCCCTTCAGACTTTTTTCAGTAAAATGGTTGTTGGGAGCATTAGCATGGCTAAAACATTTCAGCTTCAGACCCACCACCTTTTTAAGCATTTTTCTATTTTGCCTTTCAGCTTCCGGGGAGACTCCTCCGCCCCAGACCCCCCTAATTGCAGTCCTCTTAACCCCCTGGCACTTTAAGCTTTTTTTTAATGTAGATGTAAATTAATATTCACACTTTTCAGCTAGTTGACAGTAGGGCTGTACAATATGGCCAAATTATCATGTCTCAATATTGCCATATCAATATGATATACGATATAAGTATGATTTCACACAAAGTGCAGCAACAGTGAAAATTAAACATTCTTAAACAAAACAGTAATAATACCACATGTTGCACTTATTATAAGGTTGGGATACAGTGCCCTCCAAAAGAATTGGAACAGTTGGTATTTCACACATTTGAATTTGTTTATGCCATTTGAAATACAAGAAATACTATATATATATATGTGTGTGTGTGTGTGTGTGTGTGTGTGTGTATATATATATATATATATATATATATATATATATATATATATATATATATATATATATATATACGAGGTCTGTTAGAAAAGTATCCGACCTTTTTATTTTTTTCAAAAACCATATGGATTTGAATCACGTGTGATTGCATCAGACAAGCTTGAACCTTCGTGCGCATGCGTGAGTTTTTTCACACCTGTCGGTTGCGTCATTCGCCTGTGATCAGGCTTTGTGTGAGCACTGGTCCACCCCTCTCGCCGTTTTTTATTGCGAATAAATGTCTGAACGATTTGGAGCTTTGCTGCATCAATTTTTTTCCAGAAACTGTGAGAGACCTCCAGGTGGACACCGTTCAGAAAATTAATATGGCTTTCAGGGATGATTTTATGGAGATTATACAGATTAAGGAGTGTTACTGCCGCTTTAAGGATGGCCCACAACTGCTGAGAGAGCGGCATGCTCCCAGCGCCGATCGACATGCTCAGACCCCGCTGAAACAACCAGATCATTTCCAATGTGAAGGCTTTGTTGATCCGGGACCTCATCTGACTTTCACAAAAAGGCAGAAGTCATGGACATCAGAACTTTTTCGGCACATTCCACTGTTACAGGAGTTTTTTCATGGAAAGAAAAGCGGAGGGACGCGCCACGGAGCCAGCCGTTCATTACGCGGGACAAAACCACCTCCGTGTTGGTCTCACAGGACGGCTTTCAGGTGGATTTCAGATGGATTCCGGTTGCTTTTCAGTCGTGTGATTATCCGATTGTGATTGTGCATGAGCTGGACATGCCCCAACATGTCCCGGAAGGCTTCATCACGGCGTTGCTTTGCACCATGCGGCTCCACCGCGACGCGGGGAACTCCTCCACACGTCTCTCTTAATGTGCTGTAAAAATGCTGTCGTCAACGTCTTTTCACAATTCCTGTGCTAGTCAGATGACATACCGGATCAAGACAGCGTCCAGTTTAGAAATGAATGGCACATTCCACTGTTACAGGAGTTTTTTTCATGGAAAGAAAAGCGGAGGGACGCGCCACGGAGCCATTCATTACGCGGCACAAAACCATCTCCGGGTTGGTCTCACAGGACAGCTTTCAGGTGGATTTCAGATGGATTCCAGTTGCTTTTCAGTCGTGTGATTATCCGATTGTGATTGAGCATGAGCTGGACATGCCCCAACATGTCTCAGAAGGCTTCATCACGGCGTTGCTTTGCACCATGCAGCTCCACCGCGACGCGGGGAACTCCTCCGCACGTCTGTCTTAATGTGCTGTAAAAATGCTGACGTCCACGTCTTTTCACAATTCCTGTGCTAGTCAGATGACATACCGGATCAAGACAGCGTCCAGTTTAGAAATGAATGGCACATTCCACTGTTACAGGAGTTTTTTTCATGGAAAGAAAAGCGGAGGGACGCGCCACGGAGCCATTTATTATGCGGCACAAAACCGGAAAGAGGAGCGGAATTCCGCACGTCGCGGTGGAGCCGCATGGCGCAAAGCAACGCCGTGATGAAGCCTTCCGGGACATGTTGGGGCATGTCCAGCTCATGCACAATCACAAGCGGATAATCACACGACTGAAAAGCAACCGGAATCCACCTGAAATCCACCTGAAAGCCGTCCTGTGAGACCAACACGGAGGTGGTTTTGTGCCGCGTAATGAACGGCTCCATGGCACGTCCCTCCGCTTTTCTTTCCATGAAAAAAACTCCTGTAACAGTGGAATGTGCCGAAAAAGTTCTGATGTCCACGACTTCTGCCTTTTTGTGAAAGTCAGACGAGGTCCCGGATCAACAAAGCCTTCACGTTGGAAATGATCTGGTTGTTTCAGCAGGGTCTGAGCATGTCGAGCTGCACTGGGAGCGCGCCGCGCTCTCAGCAGTTGTGGGCCGTCCTTAAAGTGGCAGTAACACTCCTTAATCTGTATAATCCCCATAAAATCGTCCCTGAAAGCCATATTAATTTTCCGAACGGTGTCCACCTGGAGGTCTCTCACAGTTTCTGGAAAAAAATTGATGCAGCAAAGCTCCAAATCGTTCAGACATTTATTCGCAATAAAAAAACGACGAGAGGGGTGGACCAGTGCTCACACAAAGCCTGCTCACAGGCAAATGACGCAACCGACAGGTGTGAAAAAACTCACGCATGCTCACGAAGGTTCAAGCTTGTCTGATGCAATCACACGTGATTCAAATCCATATGGTTTTTGAAAAAACTAAAAAGGTCGGATACTTTTCTAACAGACCTCATATATATGTGTATATATATATATATATATATATATATATATATATATATATATATATATATATATATATAAAGAATAAAAATTTTGAAAATTATCTTCCTCAAACTCAAACTGAAAGCAGATCTCTAAAACTTGATAAAACCTGTAAATAATAATCAGTTTTATTGCCAGTTTTCTTCAGACATGTCGGGGGATGAAAACATGAACATTTCCAAGTCACTGAATATGCCTTGGACTTTATTTACATCAATTCTGAAGAAATACAAATGTTTCTGTCATCAAAACATCAAATCTAGGCTTTCATCTCAGACGTACTTTCTGGCAAATTGTTGCTGAACATTCAGGTCTTCTTTTTAAGAAAATCATCCTCTACACCACTTTATCAGGAAGCTGTATTTTATATTTTTAATTATATCAAGTTCTAGACATTTGCTTTCAGTTTGAGTTTAAGGAAGATAAATTTTTTCTAACAGACCTCGTATTTGAAACTGCATAAACAAATTAAAATGCATGTGTATTTTTAAGTGAAATGCATCATCCTGGTGTCACTCAGAGATCAAAATTAAGAGGTTTTTTAAGTCCTTCAGACAGCAAAATTAAGAGGTTATTTAATCAACAGCTGCCTGCTTGTTTAAAAATCACAAGAGACACGCATATATAAGACAACCCAAATTAAAGTAGAAATGCCACTTTTAACAACCTGGACCTCATTTCTGTCATAAAATATGGTCATTTACTCACCAATATAACTCTGGTGTCACTATTAGTCCATGGTTCAAACAATGTTTTCAGTTCAAATCTGAAGCAAACATTTTTCTTCTTCTACCAAGGTGGATTACAACTTTTTGTGGTACACAGCACCAACTACTGAACAGGAGAAACCTAGCAGTCAATATGTCTCACTGATTTCAAAATGCAGCTGTTTTCACCCAGACGTGCTGTGCCGTGACATGTCAATCATCTGTGTCCAATCAGATTTCAGGGGAGTCCAGTGCAACCCTGGCCTCTGCTCTAGCTCCACCCATGCCAGGAAGTGTTCAACATTTGACATTTCCTGTTTCACTGTGGACTCAAAATTTGGCAATTCCTGTTTCAGTGTGAACTTGCTACTGAGTTCCTGTGAGATTCCATGGGATTTCGTCTGTTGATCCAGGAAGTATTTGACATTTCCTGTTTCACTGTGGACTCAAAATTTGGCAATTCCTGTTTCAGTGTGAACTTGCTACTGAGTTCCTGCGAGATTCCATGGGATTTTGTCTGTTGATCCAGGAAGTATTTGACATTTCCTGTTTCACTGTGGACTCAAAATTTGGCACTTCCTGTTTGGGACTCCCTGTACCATGACCGAGCTTCATGCCACCGCACAGCGCTTCGCTAGTTTTAACTTTAAGTATTGCACATCTGCCTTTGTAATAACTATAAAAGATATGATGATTCTGATAGATACATTCAATTTAATCAGCTTATGATGCGCCAAATCACAGCAAAAGCCATCTCAAGGTGCCTGACATGGAGCAATTAAACATAAAATTTAAATAAATAATTAAAAATGAATTAAAAAAATTCAAATACATAATTAAAAACAGAAATAAAAGAATAAAACAGATAAAAAATAAAAACTATTCATAAGAAAGAGAATAAAAATGGGGTTTCAGAGTCTATTTCATAATTTGCTAAGTAGAATAAATGTGATTTCCTGAAATCAATTTACAGCTCCTTTTGCATGTTTTATAAGGGTTATCCAATAATTATAATAGCAATAATAATAGCCCTAGAATAGACTGGTAATCTGTCCACTTGTACATGGCAGCTCTGACAGAGTGACAATTGGGTTGTATATGGTCCTTCTCTCCCATCACTCAGTTTTGACCATTGGCCAACTCTAGGATGTGTCCTGGTAGATCTGAACTTCTTCCATTTACAGATGATGAGGCCATTGTGATCATTGGGACCTTCAAAGCAGCATAAATGTTTCTGTACCCTTCTCCAGATTTGTGCCTCGAGAGAATCCTGTCTCAGATGTCTAGCGACAGTTCCTTTGACTTCATGCTTGGTTTGCGTTTGGACATACACTGTCAACTGTGGGACCTCATATATAGACAAGTGTGTGCCTTTCCAAATCATGTCCAGTCAACTGATTTTATCCCAGGTGGACTCCAATTAAGCTGTAGAAACATCTCAAGGATGATCAGTGGGAACAAGATGTACCTGATCTCAATTTTTAGCTTCATGGCAAAGGCTGTGAATACTTGCGTAGATGTGATTTCTTAGTATAGTCCGGCGGCTAAAGGGACAAATTTTAGGGGAATCATGCACTTTTATACAAAAGCACCAAAACTTATCAGAGGTACTTTATAGTGTCCTGAAGTATTAAGATTGGGAGACATTGAATCCATAAACGTCTACACTCTAAAAACTGGGTTTAAGAGAATAACCATTTTCAGCCTTCTCCAGCATATAATTCATGACAAACTCTTATCCAAATGTCTTTTTAAGTTCATAATACAAACTTGAAGGTTATGAAAAATGTAAGCAGGGATGCTTCGAATGTACTTCAGTGTGCTTACACTCTTAGAAAAAGCTTTAATCTAGGGAAAGTGACTAAATATTGTCTAAACTCATTGTGAATATCAATATACCTATGCAATATAGCTGTTTGCGAGCATAGGGCAAAGGAAAGATGTTACTCATGCACTCTAACATATTTACACTCTAAAATAACAACAGTGTTTGAACGGAAAGAAATGCTTTTTTATTAATTACAAGAAATCAATTTTGTTTTTATGGCCATAACCATTATTATTATTATTATTATTATTATTATGTTGTTGTTGTTGTTATCATTATTATTTTATGTTATTGGTATTAAGACGAGTATCACCATATTTTTTAACTGAAAACATTGTAAATACCTGGTTGGCAAACTTCCTAGATATGCACAAATGTTTCATGAATATTTTTAATGAACTACTCTCTACAGCTTTCATGCTAGGAAGATCACAGTGACCTAATTTTATGTCTCAGAGGTAGAGGCCTGTTAAAGATCCCTACAGGCCTGAAATGAGTCCTGTACCTCTTTCCATTTTGAAACATACCACCCTGCTAATGTATAAGGATGTACGACGACGTATGACGCCACACAACGGACGATACATGATCACATAAACTCAGTATAGCTTTGCACTAGTTGCAGTAGCCATTCTCTACAGCTTAACAATGTCCAATCTTGATCACTGGCCCCCTACATAATAACCATATGATCGTATTGTCATATAAATAGCAAAATATACACTGTATTATAACCATGCAAACAACCTTTTAAAAAAGCAGGATACAGGGCTAAAATCAAATGTCTCCCACTTTGACATGACTTAATATAACCTAAGAGTCCCTGGACAAAGTTTGGTGCTTTTGTAAAAAGTGCACAATTCCTATCCCTTAACTACTGGACTATAGGTTTTTTTTTTAATTATATATATATATATATATATATATATATATATATATATATATATATATATATATATATAATCAATTTCAGAATAAGGCTGTAAAATAACAAAATGTGGAATAAGTGAAGCACTGTGAAGGTTAGACCACCTTCAAGCTGTCGACACGGATTCTGGAGGAGGAGACAAACAGGTGAGTGGTGTGCAGGCGAGGTTCAAGTTCAGTTCAGAGCATCAGAACACAGGTGGTGCACAAGTTGCGGCTAGAAAAAAATCAGAAGACTGAGTGAGTATGCTCACAGATAATAACAGCTGAAATTAACTGAGAGGACTGCAGGGTGGAAAAACTCAGGAGATAGACTGCAGAAAATAGCTGGTCAAAATGAGTGTGGTAGCTCAAACACTGCTTTAGAACGTACAAAGCCTCTGAGTGTAAAACAGAGGGTTTTTAATGCGGGCAAACTGGGCAGCCGTGGCACAAACACTTAAAAAAAAAAATCATCAGCATCGGGCACTGCAAAGCGGTTATCATATCAGTGTGGTAAATCAGCAAATTGACACTCCCTCCCTGCAGCTGCAGGTGCCTCTGCTTGCATAGGTGCACAGAACAGAACCAGTGTGAAAGATTCAGCAGTTGTCTCCTGCATTGTCCCCTTGGACAGGCCCTCTCCTCCCCCGCGCTCTGCTCCACTTTGACTCTAGATGGAGCATCCTGCAGTGCTCCCGTTTCTCCGCTGTTCCGCTCAGCAGGATCCTGCTGTCCAGCTCCACAGGCAGGGGCAAAGTCCACTTAGGATGCAGCACACAGCTAAAACTCTGCCCCCAGAAAAGGCATCTGAAAGCAGACAGACAGGGTGTAAGAACAGGCTTGAATTTCAACAGAGAGAGACAAACTGACCACTCATGAAAAAAAATGCAGAAAGGAGAGCCTGCCTATTGATGGTTTTCACATTATTGATTGCACATGATTGCATTTATTGATGATGTAATGACAGCCATCTCCCCAGTGCCTTTACCTGACATGCATCCATATCATCGACTGTGGAAATTTACATGTTCTCTTCAGGCAGTCATCTTTATAAATCTCATTGGAACGGCACCAAACAAAAGTTCCGGCATCATCACCTTGCCCAATGCAGATTCAAGATTCATCACTGAATATGACTTTCATCCAGTCATCCACAGTCCACGATTGCTTTTCCTTAGCCCATTGTAACCTTGTTTTTTTCTGTTTAGGTGTTAATGGCGGCTTTCGTTTAGCTTTTCTGTATGTAAATCCCATTTCCTTTAGGCGGTTTCTTACAGTTGGGTCACAGACGTTGACTCCAGTTTCCTCCCATTCGTTCCTCATTTGTTTGTTGTGCATTTTCAATTTTTGAGACGTATTGCTTTAAGTTTTCTGTCTTGACGCTTTGATGTCTTTCTTGGTCTACCAGTATGTTTGCCTTTAACAACCTTCCCATGTTGTTTGTATTTGGTCCGAGTTTAGACACAGCTGACTGTGAACAACCAACATCTTTTGCAACATTGCATGATGATTTACCACTCTTTAAGAGTTTGATAATCCTCTCCTTTGTTCAATTGACATCTCTCGTGTTGGAGCCATGATTCATGTCAGTCCACTTGGTGCAACAGCTCTCCAAGGTGTGATCACTCCTTTTTAGATGCAGACTAAGGAGCAGATCTGATTTGATGCAGGTGTTAGTTTTGGGGATGAAAATTTACAGGGTGATTCCATAATTTATTCCTCAGAATTGAGTGAGTCCATATTTTTTTTTCCCCTCTGCTTGGTCTAAAAAAGTAACCGTTACTGACTGCCACAATTTATTTTTCTTGATTTCTTATAGTGTTTCTTAAAGCCAGAAAGTTGCCATTTGAAATGACTTTAGTTTTGTGTCATGTACACTCTTAACCCGAATAAGTTGAGTTTACTAGAAAATTGCATGGAAACCCGTTGCCTTAAACCACTTTAGTTTTTACACAAGCTAAAACTAATCAGGTTAAGTTGTATTAACACATCAAAGTAGTAGTTGTTACTCAAAATCATTAGTTCACATAAATGATTTCTCTTTGTTGTATAAAATAACAACATTAAGTTAAACATACATAAACATATATAACAAATAACATAACACATATTATTAATCACTACTTAAAATAATTTGTTAATATAAGTTATTTTATTGTAATTTAATTAAACCACCTTGATTTTGAGATTATTGTACTAAATACATTGTTTCAACAAAAGTGTATGGGAGGGGAGAAATTAAAAAATACATTTATATATGTTCCAAAGACTTTTATTTAACATTTAAAGGAACACTTCAAAACATCTTGTCAACGAAGACAAGTTAAAAGTGCAAACACGAGCAAATATGAACATAGTGCTAAAAATGCATGCCATATTGTGAGCAGAAGAGAGAGAGGAAAAAAAAAATCAATGACATGCTCTGAAACTGCACTGTAAAAAAAATAACTGGCAAATGTTTACTCAAAAAATAACACAGCAAATAAATAAAATAAAGTGGCAATAAAGTGACACATATCATTGAATAGATTTTAAGTTCTACAGTTTTGATTAAAAAGTATTAAATAGATTAAACCTAAAAAAAAAAAAAATAAGTAAAATGTATTCAATTATATTATGTGTCACTTTAAATACTGATCTATAAAATAAAAGTGTGGCAACAAAGTGACACATAATATTATTGAACAGATTTTAAGTTACACAATTTTGATTAAAAAGTACTGAATATATTAAACCTAAACAAAAAAAAATTAAGTAAAATCTATTCAATTATATTATGTCATTTATATACTGATCTATACGCACACACTGAACACAGACACATGGTGCACTTTGGAAACAAAATCAATAGTTATATACTTGCCACTTTATATACTGACCTATACACTCACACTGAACGCGGCTACATGTTGCGCCTTGGGAACAACAAAAGAAATTCAGTTAACTATGTGCCACTTTATATACCTATTATATACTGACTTATACATTCACACTGAACACGGCCACAATGTTGTGCCTTGGAAACAAACAAAAACAAAACACAGCAGCCATAACTTCTCACAGTAGACTCACCATAGCTTTTCTTTACATTGTAAGCTGGTTTGTCAATGTTTGTAACTTGGGTTTCAGTTCGCTGTGGCCCAATCCAAGAAGTACCTGTTGGATGAACTGGAATGTGAGCTTCATTGACTTTGGGTAGTTGAGATGCAGTGCATACGCAAGTCCAAACAGGATGCACATAGCTTTTGGCAGGTCTTGAATGTTGTTCATCACAACTTCTCCCTCAATGACAATCTTTAATGAGGCTGTACTGAGATGCAGGGAAGATGAGAGCACAGCACCTTCATGCTCAATGAGGAGGATCCCAATGTCAAGTTGGCAGTATGAGTCACCATCATCAGTATCCTTAAGAAGCAATATCAACATGAGAACACAATCACATTTCTCATTTATTAATCAACAATATCAAGCAATATAATCCAATAACATGCTAGAGTGGTAAACACATCACCCAGCAAGGTTGGAAAGAGCTGTTATTAAGGTTACCAAGTGTACATTTTTAACTGTATGAGGGTGCTGGGAGATGGGAGATCATGGCAGACTGGAAACCTCAACAAATCACACAGACACTAACCAGATGGACAGATTGTACAAGTGGTAAGTGGAACCATATCTTATTCTTGAATTGTATAAAAACTATGTTCACAGGGTTTAACAAAGAAAGGAACTATAAATCATGGTGAAAATTCAATACTATACAGTCCAGAGGTCTCATGTACAAAGCATGCGTACGTCCATTTGTATGCTTCACGTTCAGATGTATCAAAAGGAATGACCATGGGAAATGTGCGGTGCGTCACGCAAAAATCGTGGCTGGCCTACGCATGTTTCTACAGCTGTTGTTCCACTGCTGACACGTAGGTGATGCTGGGAACCGTTAATAGTGTGAAAACAGGAAGTCATCAGAGTGATGTGCACATCAGAGACACTGATGAACATTTAACACACCTACGTGTTTGCCATTATATGGGTGGATATAAAAACCATGCGCAAAGTGATGCGTAAAATGGCACTTACAGTGGCTGCATTAGCATGTTAGAGGACCTTGCGAATGGTGCAATCTGACATGAGCGTGTATTCAGGTAACGCAAGAATTTACTTGTAAATGATAACTGGCTCATAAGCCGATTTTGATTACCAAGAACAGGATTACTATAGTTGCGCGTAGCACTGCCATCGGTGCAGAGCCGTGCCCACAAAGGTGTTGACCACGCTGGGGTTCCTGACAACAGGTACATTCCAGCATGAGGTCACCAATCAGCCAGGACTGGGCCTGCCAGGACTCTGTCTGTGTGTGTGTGTGTGTGTGTGTGTATGTGTATATATATATGCCTGAATATAAAAGCTGCAGACAGAGCGTAAGTGAAGCAGAGGTGAATGTCCTTTTTTTTGTCTAGGTGAACTTCAGAGCTTTCAAGCTGAGCAGCGGTCATCTCAGCTCACCTCCGAGGTGATGGCCGGTCTCCAAGGAATTACGCATTTTGGACCGTTACCATGGTAATCGGTCCAAGATGGAAAATATCAGGACTGGTTGTCATCCAGTCAGAGTGCACATGACGTCGCAGCCATATAGAGAGAGGGGTGCTTACTTATCAGTGCTAGTGCAACACTTTCAAATTGAGCATTATTTGGGTATGGTGTGTAGCTATACATGCTCTCTGCCAATTTTTCAAGGATCTCGTGTTTAAGCTCTTTTGATACTTTCAGGAGTGTTCCATCCCTAAGACACAGCAGATCTGCTTGCCTAAGTCTATATTCTACATCACAGAAAGGTTGGGATATCAAAAAACTCTGGCCACCGTGTCTGTCGCTCCTGAGATAAATTCATCTCCTGAGATGATGTGATAGGATCTTCCGTATCTGCTGCACTGAGTGTATCACTCAAGATTTCATCAGATGTTAACACAGGCACCAGCTCAAGTACAGGGATGACTTTGGACTGTTGTTTTTCTGGAAGGTCTTCAATATCTGTCAGATTGCATAGTTCACCATTGAATTCAGGATCCTTGTATTGGAGATTGAAGTTGTAATCAAGTCCCAGTGATTCTTTCAGCTTGCTTATCAAATCCTCCACTGTAGCAGGCCTCATATTCAGGATGACCTTTCTTATATCTGCCTCTGTGAGAATGACCCTTAAGGTCAACTTCTGGTGTGCCATCATCTAGGGAATAGAAATAAGTAGCTCATTAGAAATATAAGAACATATATTACTTTTACTGTTAGAGGAAAGTTAGTTCCAATAAAACTTTGTGTGACAAGTGCAATGCATAATCATGAAACAGCTGAGTACATTGGTGAAAAAAAGCTGCAAAATGAGAGAGCCATGTTACTTGGATTGATTAAAGCAATCCTCCTTGTGCCTTTTAACACCTGAATATAATGCTTGAGTGTCACTATTAAATTGTCTCCAAATCTGTATGCTGGAAGAGGGAAAACATCATTCAGCTCTTTTAGTTGCACGGACACAAAGAGAGGGTTAGTGCCCTCACAGAGTTCAAAAGATCGGAGATGCTCGTGGTACCATGCCGTCATCATGTTGCAGACAACCAAGATCTCTGTGTTTAATTGCCACAATCTGTTGATCTGCCTAAATTCAGGGAGGCCTGAGCATGAACTGACAGAAACTATCATATCAGTGCAATATCTAATCCATCTACAGAGACTGATGATGCAAACAAGAACAGTTGCAAGCTGAGGAACTTTCTGCAGAAAACTTGTTGGACATTCTCAGGGTAAGATTTGATCAATGCTGTAGACACCTTGTCCATTTCAGTTGAGGGTTTGAAAAATGAACTTGTGTCCATATAGTAAGCCATCATTTTCTGATGCTTTACAGCCAGTGTAAGAGCTACATTTCTGAAGTTGTGAGCATTATGAATAACCCGTTTGAAAAATTTGTGCTTTCCCTCAAAGCGCATTGTCCAGACATCTGAAAGTGGGCCAAATGGATAATGTTCAATGAAGTGATGTTTTGGACGTAGGCTGAATCAGGGAATGTACTTTGCAACAGTTCTCGTGTTCTGACACTTGCAGTCAAGAAAATGTATTGACTCTTCAGTGTGCCTTGTTGCTACAGCCAACTCAACAATGTCTTTTAAGGAGCATCAGAATGTTCCATGCATTGTCTCCTTCAGGTACTTATGGTCTATGAGAAGTGGGAGCAATCTGAGTAATGCCCAGTTCTCATGGCCATTTCCTCCTATGGTTCCTTTGGTAGAAAAGCCACGGGAAATAGGCTGAGGCTGGTCAGTTTTGTCATTAAAGGCATATGCAAAAGACTTGATAGTGTGGTTCAGTGTTTCTAAAGTGAAATACTTCTTAGCAAATCAGGTCTGAAATGCAGAGTGATAACTCAACAGGAACAATGCCTTCCAAAGGTCATGCAGGATGTCAGGGGGATAACCACGAACAACATGAAAGTATTCACAGACTGTCAGTCAATTACAACATATTCCTTTCACACCATACTCTTTAGCCACAGTGGGATCTTGCCGTACCTCCTGCACCTGCCGGTTGGTTGTGTCTCTAGTTCTGGGTTCAAGGTGTCTGAACGTACCTCCTTGTCTTGGATCTCTTTCCTCATCACCATGCAGAATCTGCAGAATCTGTCCACTGTGAAACTCTCGTAGAATCCTGCAAGTGAATGAGCGGCCAAGTTATCAGCAGCCACATATAACACCGTGCCTTTGACACATTCTCCCAACTTCTCAACATATACACCATGTTGCTCCAAAGAGACCAGATCTTGTATGAGAGGATGGAGAATTCTGGAATAGCCATATTCTTTTTACATCAGTTGCTTTACACAAAAGAGCAAGCTGAATGGAGTGGAGTGTGGACCTGTATTTTGATGGCACATTAGCTATCACCCAATACACTGCACTCATTTTGTGTTTCTTTTTCGATGTTCCTAAAGGATTGGACACTTCAAAGTCATCTGTGTAAAGTCCAACAGCGATTTTGAACTCCTCACCTTTAAGGAGGTCATTTTCTTTACAGTATGTACCATCTCTGTATGTACTGTACTCATGTGGCACATGCTTTTGTATTGGAAGAACTTTGTCTAAAATATCATCCCTGTTCAACATTTTCTGTAGCACTGCATGTAAAGGAACATGTACAACACTAGCTTCTTTTTCTCTATCAATAATGTACTCTACTGGCATAACGACTGTGAAGTTCTTCCTGACATATGCTGCTCTTTTTTTAGTGGTTGATAAGGAGCCATTCTTGCCACAAAATCTCCTTATGATATTGCTCTCTGAAGCAGCTTTAACTAACTGTCTCACAATGGAATCATCTACATTTGTATGTTGTTTTAGAATATCCTTGACAGACTTATGCAGCAGTGGCTGGGAGAGTTCACGCATCTGTGAAAGCTGTTGTATGATTTCTTGTACAGAACACTCTGGAATATGAAGGACTGTTTGCATCTTTAAAAAAAGAGCTGCCAGATTGTGCTCCAACTGTTCCCCTAGATCATGAAGCTCTTCACTGCTGGAATCCTCACTCTCCTCTAAATCAGGGGTGTCATCTGGAGGCACATGTTCTTCAAGGGTCATTTCATTAGTATTAACACCAGAGACTATTGTTGGCTTGAACATCCTCCAATTCTCTGTCCTGTGCTCTTTACTTTTATGTGCATTAAATGTGGAGTACACATTAGTGTGAAAGTTACAGCCTGTATATGGACACTGGACTCTGTGATTAACTTTTAAATGTGTACTACGCAGGTGAGTGAAAAAAACTGCTTCAGTACAGGGTGCTGAAAAATCACATAACTGACAGTGAAAGGTTACATGGGCAGTTTCACACAGTTGAGCATCCTTGGCTGTCTGGTGAATCTTAGATAAGTGGACCTTAAGTGCATTGATGGAGTTAAATGTGCACAAACATTGTTGGTGTAAGCAAGGAAACTGTACAGTTCTGCTGTAGCTTGCATGTTTTAACCTGTAATGTTTTAATAGGTAACCCCTTTTCTCACATATAAACTCACAATACTTACACTGCCACTGCATCTTCACAAGAACCTGTAAAAACAGAACATAGGAAAATATTTAGCTGAGAAATGGAGCTGCAGAAACATTAACTACAGTGTGTAAAATTAAGCTCTGCTAAACATTACAAAGGACACAATCACCCTTGTCGTTTGAAATGTTTACTAAGTTACATACCGAACAAACTTTAGCTAGTTAGCTACAACCAAACACACGTGCTAATTAGCACACAAGCTAACTTCAGTTAGCGAACTTGTTGTCACGGGACCGGCCTTTGGGCTAAAATAGTTTCCAGAAAGTTATCAACGAATAGCTAATTTGAACCCTTACATTCCATTTTTTGTAATTCAAAGTTTCTCTCAAAAACACAGTCGGAGCGACTAAATTGGCGTAGAGCGAACACTTCACACAGCGCAACACAAGACATTTACCGACACAGGAAAAAAAAAAAAGCAGCACTTAATTTGTTGTCAGTGAACCATCTTTTGACTAGAAAGTTATGAACAAATTGCTTTACACACTCACCATTCCAGCATAACGTTGCTCAAGTTACTCTGAAAAATCCACGACTTTCGAGCACCGCAAGTCAGCGCGGAGTCTTTACTCTGGGCATGCGCACACCGGTTGCCAGGCAGAATTTCGAGAGGGCCCCTCCCCTCCCTTACAGAAACATAACATACAAAGTCATCTTTGCTTAACATGATTATTACACTGCAAATTTCAATTGGATAGTGCAATCAACTAATTTGATTTACTAATGAGAACGTTTTTTTACAAAACACGAAAGAATAATTAATGATTACTAAAAAGTTTAAATTAAAACAATATCCGGGCTTTTTTTTCTACAAAATTAAACAACTGAATGAACATCCTCCGAGGCCGGTGATTCCATAATTATTGCCAGGGTTTGTAGAATGAAACACACAGTCATGATGAGAATTTGCCAACTACACACTCTTCCCCAGAGAAGGTTGAGTTTGAACTCCAGAACATTATTGGTGTTATACCAAGCTAACTATAGAGCCACCGTCAAAGCACGTTGTGAAAAAAGCGTGAAATCCATTTGATCTGAGTGAATTACCTCTGTGACTGTGCCTAATAATAACTGTAACCTCAACCAAAGCTGCCTGTTCAGACTCATTTGCTGCCATTGTGCCGCCAGCTCAAATCCAATTAGCAAGAGTAGCAACTCTCCCTCTCTTACATTTAATAAGCTTTTGCAACTTTTTGTGGGATTAGAGAAGGGGATAGACTGTGAAACAGGGAGAACAAGCTGTGAGTGAATGAATCACAGTGCAGTAGATTTAAAGCGTGTCCTTGTTTGAGCTGCCAGCAGGGCAACTTAAACAAGGACAGTCAATCAATCAATCAATCAATTTTTTTTTAAAGCGCCAAATCACAACAAACAGTTGCCCCAAGGCGCTTTATATTGTAAGGCAAGGCCATACAATAATTATGTAAAACCCCAACGGTCAAAACGACCCCCTGTGAGCAAGCACTTGGCTACAGTGGGAAGGAAAAACTCCCTTTTAACAGGAAGAAACCTCCAGCAGAACCAGGCTCAGGGAGGGGCAGTCTTCTGCTGGGACTGGTTGGGGCTGAGGGAGAGAACCAGGAAAAAGACATGCTGTGGAGGGGAGCAGAGATCGATCACTAATGATTAAATGCAGAGTGGTGCATACAGAGCAAAAAGAGAAAGAAACAGTGCATCATGGGAACCCCCCAGCAGTCTACGTCTATAGCAGCATAACTAAGGGATGGTTCAGGGTCACCTGATCCAGCCCTAACTATAAGCTTTAGCAAAAAGGAAAGTTTTAAGCCTAATCTTAAAAGTAGAGAGGGTGTCTGTCTCCCTGATCTGAATTGGGAGCTGGTTCCACAGGAGAGGAGCCTGAAAGCTGAAGGCTCTGCCTCCCATTCTACTCTTACAAACCCTAGGAACTACAAGTAAGCCTGCAGTCTGAGAGCGAAGCGCTCTATTGGGGTGATATGGTACTACGAGGTCCCTAAGATAAGATGGGACCTGATTATTCAAAACCTTATAAGTAAGAAGAAGAATTTTAAATTCTATTCTAGAATTAACAGGAAGCCAATGAAGAGAGGCCAATATGGGTGAGATATGCTCTCTCCTTCTAGTTCCCGTCAGTACTCTAGCTGCAGCATTTTGAATTAACTGAAGGCTTTTTAGGGAACTTTTAGGACAACCTGATAATAATGAATTACAATAGTCCAGCCTAGAGGAAATAAATGCATGAATTAGTTTTTCAGCATCACTCTGAGACAAGACCTTTCTGATTTTAGAGATATTGCGTAAATGCAAAAAAGCAGTCCTACATATTTGTTTAATATGCGCTTTGAATGACATATCCTGATCAAAAATGACTCCAAGATTTCTCACAGTATTACTAGAGGTCAGGGTAATGCCATCCAGAGTAAGGATCTTGTTAGACACCATGTTTCTAAGATTTGTGGGGCCAAGTACAATAACTTCAGTTTTATCTGAGTTTAAAAGCAGGAAATTAGAGGTCATCCATGTCTTTATGTCTGTAAGACAATCCTGCAGTTTAGCTAATTGGTGTGTGTCCTCTGGCTTCATGGATAGATAAAGCTGGGTATCATCTGCGTAACAATGAAAATTTAAGCAATACCGTCTAATAATACTGCCTAAGGGAAGCATGTATAAAGTGAATAAAATTGGTCCTAGCACAGAACCTTGAGGAACTCCATAATTAACTTTAGTCTGTGAAGAAGATTCCCCATTTACATGAACAAATTGTAATCTATTAGACAAATATGATTCAAACCACCGCAGCGCAGTGCCTTTAAAACCTATGGCATGCTCTAATCTCTGTAATAAAATTTTATGGTCAACAGTATCAAAAGCAGCACTGAGGTCTAACAGAACAAGCACAGAGATGAGTCCACTGTCCGAGGCCATAAGAAGATCATTTGTAACCTTCACTAATGCTGTTTCTGTACTATGATGAATTCTAAAACCTGACTGAAACTCTTCAAATAGACCATTCATCTGCAGATGATCAGTTAGCTGTTTTACAACTACCCTTTCAAGAATTTTTGAGAGAAAAGGAAGGTTGGAGATTGGCCTATAATTAGCTAAGATAGATGGGTCAAGTGATGGCTTTTTAAGTAATGGTTTAATTACTGCCACCTTAAAAGCCTGTGGTACATAGCCAACTAACAAAGATAGATTGATCATATTTAAGATCAAAGCATTAAATAATGGTAGGGCTTCCTTGAGCAGCCTGGTAGGAATGGGGTCTAATAAACATGTTGATGGTTTGGATGAAGTAACTAATGAAAATAACTCAGACAGAACAATCGGAGAGAAAGAGTCTAACCAATACCGGCATCACTGAAAGCAGCCAAAGATAACGATACATCTTTGGGATGGTTATGAGTAATTTTTTCTCTAATAGTTAAAATTTTGTTAGCAAAGAAAGTCATGAAGTCATTACTAGTTAAAGTTAATGGAATACTCAGCTCAATAGAGCTCTGACTCTTTGTCAGCCTGGCTACAGTGCTGAAAAGAAACCTGGGGTTGTTCTTATTTTCTTCAATTAGTGATGAGTAGAAAGATGTCCTAGCTTTACGGAGGGCTTTTTATAGAGCAACAGACTCTTTTTCCAGGCTAAGTGAAGATCTTCTAAATTAGTGAGACGCCATTTCCTCTCCAACTTACGGGTTATCTGCTTTAAGCTACGAGTTTGTGAGTTATACCACGGAGTCAGGCACTTCTGATTTAAAGCTCTCTTTTTTAGAGGAGCTACAGCATCCAAAGTTGTCTTCAATGAGGATGTAAAACTATTGACGAGATACTCTATCTCACTTACAGAGTTTAGGTAGCTACTCTGCACTGTGTTGGTATATGGCATTAGAGAACATAAAGAAGGAATCATATCCTTAAACCTAGTTACAGCGCTTTCTGAAAGACTTGTAGTGTAATGAAACTTATTCCCCACTGCTGGGTAGTCCATCAGAGTAAATGTAAATGTTATTAAGAAATGATCAGACAGAAGGGAGTTTTCAGGGAATACTGTTAAGTCTTCTATTTCCATACCATAAGTCAGAACAAGATCTAAGATATGATTCAAGTGGTGGGTGGACTCATTTACTTTTGAGCAAAGCCAATAGAGTCTAATAATAGATTAAATGCAGTGTTGCGGCTGTCATTCTCAGCATCTGTGTGGATGTTAAAATCGCCCACTATAATTATCTTATCTGAGCTAAGCACTAAGTCAGACAAAAGGTCTGAAAATTCACAGAGAAACTCACAGTAACAACCAGGTGGACGATAGATAATAACAAATAAAACTGTTTTTTGGGACCTAATGTTTAATAGACCACATTTAACTGTTTTAGTCTGTGGTGCAGTTGAAGGTGCTATATTATTTTTCTTTTTGAATTTTTATGCTTAAATAGATTTTTGCTGGTTATTGGTAGTCTGGGAGCAGGCACCGTCTCTACGGGGATGGGGTAATGAGGGGATGGCAGGGGGAGAGAAGCTGCAGAGAGGTGTGTAAGACTACAACTCTGCTTCCTGGTCCCAACCCTGGATAGTCACGGTTTGGAGGATTTAAGAAAATTGGCCAGATTTCTAGAAATGAGAGCTGCTCCATCCAAAGTGGGATGGATGCCGTCTCTCCTAACAAGACCAGGTTTTCCCCAGAAGCTTTGCCAATTATCTATGAAGCCCACCTCATTTTTTGGACACCACTCAGACAGCCAGCAATTCAAGGAGAACATGCGGCTAAACATGTCACTCCCGGTCCGATTGGGAGGGGCCCAGAGAAAAACTACAGAGTCCGACATTGTTTTTGCAAAGTTACACACCGATTTAATGTTAATTTTAGTGACCTCCAATTGGCGTAACCGGGTGTCATTACTGCCGACGTGAATTACAATCTTACCAAATTTACGCTTAGCCTTAGCCAGCAGTTTCAAATTTCCTTCAATGTCGCCTGCTCTGGCCCCCGGAAGACAATTGACTATGGTTGCTGGTGTCGCTAACTTCACATTTCTCAAAACAGAGTCGCCAATAACCAGAGTTTGATCCTCGGCGGGTGTGTCGTCGAGTGGGGAAAAACGGTTAGAGATGTGAACGGGTTGGCGGTGTACACGGGGCTTCTGTTTAGGGCTACGCTTCCTCCTCACAGTCACCCAGTCGGCCTGCTTTCCCGGCTGCTCGGGATCTGCCAGGGGGTAACTAACGGCGGCTAAGCTACCTTGGTCCGCACCGACTACAGGGGCCTGGCTAGCTGTAGAATTTTCCACCGAGTCTCCAATTCGCCCAGCCTGGCCTCCAAAGCTACGAATAAGCTACACTTATTACAAGTACCGTTACTGCTAAAGGAGGCCGAGGAATAACTAAACATTTCACACCCAGAGCAGAAAAGTACGGGAGAGACAGGAGAAGCCGCCATGCTAAATCGGCTAAGAGCTAGTAGCTACGCTAAGCTAGCGGATTCCTAAAAACACGCAAAGTGAATAATGTGTAAATAATTTAGAGGTGATTCAGCAGAAGGAGTGCTTTAGTTAAGGCACGTAAAGATTACACTGGGAAACAAATCGTAATCTAGATAACTAGATCAATCTAACTGCGCAGATTAAACAGCTAACAGATACAGAAAAACACAGCTGTGCTCCGGAACAGGAAGTGATACAATACCGCAGTGAGAGCCAACCACCAGTAGAGGCAAGCAAGAGTGACAATCAAATCTCAGCAAAGGAGAAGTGCTGTCCAGTCCAGGATATCCACGCATGTGGCTTGACAAAACACTTCAAAATCAAGACAATTAGTTTTGGGGACTTTCTGTGCCAAAATGGGGAGTTTTTTTTAGAATTTGCATTATGAGTATTTTATTTTACAGTCAGTTTTTAATGCCTGTAAATCAGGGGTAGGCAACCTGTTCCAGAAAGAGCCATGAGGGTGCAGGTTTTCTTTGCAGCCGCTGACTCCACCAGGTGATTTTACTGATTAATATCACTTTGAGCAGATGGAATCAGTTAATCAGTGAAATCACCTGGTGGAGTCAGCGGCTGCAAAGAAAACCTGCACCCTCATGGCTCTTTCTGGAAAAGGTTGCCTACCCCTGCTGTAAATGAACAGGTTGGATGGTATTATTTCCCCTGGCTCTTTTATGTAAGATTCTGCCCCTTACCAAAAACTAAACCATTGTATTCCTCATTTTGAGTTTATTAAAGGTCACATTAGAAACCAGGCCTGGGACCCTCACAGACAGTGTCCATCTTGTGAAAGGCCCCTAAAATGAGTCATACAACACTTTTTATACCTTGTGGGCATCACAGTAGGTGTGGTTGATTCTCACATTTCTACAACATCAACATTTCCTCTGTTGGCTCTCACCAACAGGAGAAGATTGCCCTATTTCTGAAACTTACACATTTGATGGAAGTGAAACTTAACCCTCAGAAACTTCTAGACAAATAACACAGACTAACACTTGATAACTAACATAGAATAAGGAATTAGCACAGATACAGTGGTCCCTCGCTATAACGCGGTTCACTTTTTGCGGCCTCGCAGTTTTGTGGGTCGCGGCACCGGTCGGCATCATCGCGATTGTTCTCACTGCTTCCGATGCGCTTACTGAGTCTGCGGGCTCAGTAAACACAGCAGCGGGCCACCCACACCGCCCCCTGTCTGCTGTGCGGAGCTGCGCCAAATCTGACAACAGGTCCAGAGACTACGCTCGCTGTTTTGATGCGGATGTTGACCACAGCTGCAGAGCTCCGTGGCCACCGAGAGAGGACTTGGATTCTGTGTGGGTACCACATCCTTACCTCCGGAGGCAGTGAGCGAAGGGAGAGTTCTCCTGTGTCTGTTTATAATCTTCTCGCCCAGAAGAAAAAAGAGAGTGTTTACACAGGAGAGAAAAGTAAGAAAATGTTAATGCTTGTTTGAGAAAAGTGTATAAAGTGTGTAGTGAGGGGTTTTACAGCCTTAAAACATCAATAATAATTGCAAAAAATAGCGCTGACTACTTTGCGGATTTTGCTTATTGCGGGTTATTTTTAGAACGTAACTCCCGCGGTAAACGAGGGACCACTGTATTATCTAACAGTACGCTCACTCAAAAAAATTAGCCGTTCTCCACCTTTCACAGTTGCCTGAAACAGCATGTATACTGTTCTCACTGGAAAGGAGTCGGGTTGGATTTTACAAGAAATTCCATTTGCTTAAGGTGGCTGAGATGTTTATGCACACCCTGAGTCTACAGCAAAGCTTCAGATGATTAAAATGTGTGTTCTGCAAACAGTTCAATCAACTAACACCAACTAAAGACTGGCTCCTAGGACAACCAACACGGATGCTGCATTTACTTGTTGGCAGTGATAGTGGACAAAGAGGTATAAGACAATAGACACCAGCAAATCTATCATCACTCTGTGAGCATGCCAATCACACCCACTTCAAAAGTTAAAAACATTCATCACTTTACTGCTTGCCATAGTGACGGGGACAAACTGGACAATGACAAAGTATGAACAGTGAAAGACTGTTAAAGTCTAGAGAGATACCCTGTTTTAATCACGTAACATGAATAATTTATGTGTGACATCCCAGAGACACATTGAGCTGCAGCATCCCAATAAGTTGACTTTAAACAACTCTCAGAGCCAAAGCTTCCTGTTATCATACAGCACTATGACTGTTTGTCACCTTTGTGTTATATGTTTATGGGTTTAGTTGAGGGTTTGAGGCACACGCTTCCATTATTTTAAACAGCAGTTGTTATTGAGTTTCCATGTTGAAATTAGTTTACTGATGTTGTCCTTCACATGTGACTTATTTTTGGTGTTCCTTGTGTGTGGAACTCTAAAAGTCTGAGTGTTTTGTCCTTGTTTTATTGAGTGACTTTCCACGTTTTGTGGAATTTCATTTATTGTCGCTCTCGCTCTCTCCAGCTTTTCTTTGTCTCCCTATGGTGTCCACTGGTGAAGTTGCACTATTCCTTGTCTAGTTCTTCAAAACACTTTTTTTGCTCATCTTCTTAACTGTGCCCATCTGCCTTCAGTTTGTTCATTACCTCTTAGTATTTAAATTCCTCAATTTCTCCTTGTGTTACGCTGGAAGATTCTGGTCATGACTTGTCCTCTCTATTGTCCTCACTCTCTTGTTTGACTTTTCATGGTATAACCCTAAGGGACCCCTTCACACATAACACGACTGAGGTAGAATGGCACATGAAGGAGGAGTCAAATGGCACTCGTGGGAAATCGGTGCTGCATGCGAATGCCTCGTACAGCAGTCGCCACATTCATTCGGGCACAGCACATGCACTCTATATTGGCATGCCGCTCGGGCCTGAAACCCATTCCAATGGCAGGCATGATGAGGTCACACTGCCATCTGACTGTGTTCAGAGCATTTGAGCAACATGTCATAGGCAGGTCAGACCTATTGTGCCGCAACCGAGCAGCTGCACAAAATCATCATCAATGTCGAACTGTGGCTGAATGATGCCATCAGGGCAGCCTTCACACCAGCAGCCGAAAATCGTCAAATGCTGAATGAATGGCCAATCGAGCCACTTTCGGACTGAGTCAGCTGGAGTCCAGGTACCATCCATCCATTTTCTTCCGCTTTATCCGGAGTCGGGTCGCGGGGGCAGCAGCTCAAGCAAAACCGCCCAGACCTCCCGATTCACACACACCTCCCCCAGCTCCTCCGGGGGAACCCCAAGGCATTCCCAAGCCAGCCGAGAGATGTAGTCCCTCCAGCGTGTCCTGGGTCTTCCCCGGGTCCTCCTCCCAATGGGACGTGCCCGGAACACCTCTCAAGCGAGGAGTCCAGGAGACATCCGGAAAAGATGCCCGAGCCACCTCAACTGACTCCTTTTGATGTGGAGGAGCAGCGGCTCGACTCCGAGCTCCTCCCAAGTGACCGAGCTCCTCACCCTATCTCTAAGGGAGCACTCAGCCACCCTGCGGAGGAAACTCATCTCGGCTGCTTGTACTCGCGACCTCGTTCTTTCGGTCATGAGCCAAATCTCATGACCATAGGATCGGAACGTAGATTGATCGGTAAATCGAGAGCTTTGCCCTACTCAGCTCTCTCTTCACCACGACAGTCCGATACAGCGACTGCATCACTGCAGATGCTGCACCGATCCGTCTATCGATCTCACGCTCCATCCGTCCCTCACTCGTGAACAAGATACATAAACTCCTCCACTTGAGGCAAGGACACTCCAACGACCTGAAGAGGGCAAAACACCTTTTTCTGGTCGAGAACCATGGCCTCGGATTTGGAGGTGCTGATTTTCATCCCGGACGCTTCACACTCGGCTGCAAACCACCCCAGTGCACGCTGAAGGTCCTGATTTGACGAAGCCAACAGAACCACATTGTCCGCAAACAGCAGAGACGAGATTCTGTGGTTCCCAAACCAGACCCCCTCTACACCCTGGCTGCACCTAGAAATTCTGTCCATAAAAATAATGAACAGAACCGGTGACAAAGGGCAGCCCTGGCGGAGGCCAACGTGCACTGGAAACAGGTTTGACTTACTACTGGCAATGCGAAACAATCTCCTGCTGCGGTCGTATAGGGACTGGATAGCCCTTAGCAAAGGACCCCAGACCCCGTACTCCCAGAGCATTCCCCACAGGGTGCCCAGAGGGACACGGTCGAACGCCTTCTCCAGATCCACAAAACACATGTGGACTGGTTGGGCGAACTCACATGAACCCTCGAGCACCCGATGGAGCGTGTAGAGCTGGTCCAGTGTGCCGCAACCAGGATGAAAACCACCCTGCTCCTCCTGAATCCGAGGTTCGACCATTGGTCGAATTCTCCTCTCCAGTACTCTGGAATAGACCTTGCCGGGGAGGCTGAGGAGTGTGATCCCCTATAGTTGGAACACACCCTCTGGTCCCCCTTCTTAAACAGAGGGACCACCACCCCGGTCTGCCAATCCAGAGGCACTGTCCCCGATCGCCACGCGATGTTACAGAGGAGTCCCTTACAAAAAAATCTTTAGGAAATTCTATAGTCATGGCCTATAGGTTGCTATTGGGTAGTCTATAGAATTTCCATAGACAAGCCTATAGAGCAACCTACAGAAAAACCATTTACAGAAAAACCTGTAAGTGCCTATAGGCAATTGGGACGTTTCACCTATAGGATCCCATAGGCGGTCCTATAGGGCCAGCCATAAGAACCTATAGGCCAACCCACAGGATCTCTATAGGAACCTATAGGCCAACCCATAGCATTTCTATTGGATCACATGCCTTTACCTGACATGCAGCCCCATATCATCAATGACTGTGGAAATTTACATGTTCTCTTCAGGCAGTCGTCTTTATAAATCTCATTGGAACGGCACCATACAAAAGTTCCAGCATCATCACCTTGCCCAATGCAGATTCGAGATTCTTCACTGAATATGACTTTCATCCAGTCATCCACAGTCCACGATTGCTTTTCCTTAGCCCATTGTAACCTTGTTTTTTCTGTTTAGGTGTAATGATGGCTTTCGTTTAGCTTTTCTGTATGTAAATCCCATTTCTTTTAGGCGGTTTCTTACAGTTCGGTCACAGACGTTGACTCCAGTTTCCTCCCATTCGTTCCTCATTTGTTTTGTTGTGCATTTTCAATTTTTGAGACATATTGCTTTAAGTTTTCTGTCTTGACGCTTTGATGTCTTCCTTGGTCTACCAGTATGTTTGCCTTTAACAACCTTCCCATGTTGTTTGTATTTGGTCCAGAGTTTAGACACAGCTGACTGTGAACAACCAACATCTTTTGCAACATTGCGTGATGATTTACCCTCTTTAAGAGTTTGATAATCCTCTCCTTTGTTTCAATTGACATGTCTCGTGTTGGAGCCATGATTCATGTCAGTCCACTTGGTGCAACAGCTCTCCAAGGTGTGATCACTCCTTTTTAGATGCAGACTAACGAGCAGATCTGATTTGATGCAGGTGTTAGTTTTGGGGATGAAAATTTACAGGGTGATTCCATAATTTATTCCTCAGAATTGAGTGAGTCCATATTTTTTTTTCCCCTCTGCTTGGTCTAAAAAAGTAACCGTTACTGACTGCCACAATTTTTTTTTTTTTAATTTCTTATAGTGTTTCTTAAAGCCAGAAAGTTGCCATTTGAAATGACTTTAGTTTTGTGTCATGTCTGTGATCTGCTTTTTTTCTACAAAATTAAACAACTGAATGAACATCCTCCGAGGCCGGTGATTCCATAATTTTTGCCAGGGGTTGTATGTTATATGTAAGGCATTGCATTAATATTGTTATTGTTCTGCCAGTTAACTTACCAATTGCGAACTCTACACCAGGCAGCTTCTTTTTGGCACTCATATCTTTAAAAGCGTTGCTTTTCTTCCCAGTGAGGGAAGATGACTGTAATAATTCTGGTGTGTGAATCATCCACAGCAGGTTGTTTGTGTATTCTTTAACATTTGTTTTTTTTGGCATTTAGTAATCTCTTTTGCCAAACTGTTATGGCCACCCCTGGCCACAAAGTTACCTGAAATTAAAAGACACTAGGTTAGGCACAAAATAAAGCTTGAGATGATGTACAACAGTAAGAAAAGTTTCCTACAAAAAAACAGTATACAAAGCATTGTCTAGAATAAGAAAATCTTATTTTTTTCACCAGGGAGGCTTGATGTGCACAAATGGAAGAAAAAATATCATTGCCTGGGTTTAATTTTGAATATTCCATTATTATTGCACCTACCATGTCCTCGCCACTTGTGTCTTCGGAATGAGCTGGTGAACAAGCAGCAGAAGATGAAGTGGACGCATGTGCAGGAGAGGCATGCTGTGAAGAGCATGGTGCAGCTTTTAACTTTTTTACCACATCCAGTAAATCAGGCAAGTCTAAAAGAAAGACAGACTTGTGATGATTAAAAATTCAAGCTAAACTACAAAAATCGCCAAAAGTTCATGACAACTGAAGATGGCCTGCTACTGCTTGTGGTAAGATTTATATATACAACTGTCATCATTTCTGTTCAAACGTGAAAATTTGTTTATATACACAAATTCATGGAAAATAAATGTCTAAACTTCAACAAGTAATATTTGTCATCCACTTGATACTGGGGCTTAGTAAATCACTTTCTAGACTGATTCACTGTGCCCTGGTTACATGTGACACACACGAGTCATGTTATCAAATAGCTGATAGACTGGAGAAGACATAACACATGCTCATTAGTTGGACGGGGTAGTCTTCTAACTAATCATTTTTTGGGCCACCTTTCCTCTGTTGTGAGAAATAAATGCAAAGACACTGACATCCACGAAATTTACTTTTGATAGGAAAAAACTGACTTCACTTGCCACTTAGTTTTACCCTTAATGCATCCAAAAACAAAACACAAATTTATAAGGGTAATGTCTTTATGTATAAAAATATGGCATAACTGCTGTAAATATATTTGTAGTTTTGCAGATATAGCTACTGATTCATTGTGCCCCAGTTTCTCCTATGACCAAAACTGTTAGATATATGATTTTTTTTAATCTCCACATGTGTGGTCTCTCAAGTTTCAGGCATACTATTGTTATTTCTACCCTGGTTCTTTTTATGTAAAATTCTGCCCCTTACCAAAAACCAAACCATTGTATTCCTCATTTTGAGTTTATTCAAGGTCACGTTAGAAACCAGGCCTGGGACCCTCACAGACAGTGTCCATCTTGTGAAAGGCCCCTAAAATGAGTCATACAACACTTTTTTATACCTTGTGGGTGTTAACATAGGTGTGGTTTAGTCTAACATTTCTAATGTTACTGGCTCTCACCAACAGGGGGAGCTCTCCCTGTGTCTGAAACTTGGACAGATGATAGAGTAAAACTTAACATATTTCTCAGAACGTCCAAACAAATAACACAAATACTTAATAGCTAACATAAAACAAAGAATTATATATATATATATATATATATATATATATATATATATATATATATATATATATATATATATGCAAAAACTTCCATTTTGTGTGAAAGAATTTAAGATCTACAGTGAAGTTTTAGGCTAGAAGGTAGGCATAGTGGTTGAAGTCAGTTTGAAAAACTAGTTCAGTCTTTCATTTTAATTTCTCACCTAAAAAAATGAACTGAACTTTGAACTAATTCAAAATTGAAATGGTGATCTATGAATGTTAACAGTTCACTTTGAACATGTGTGAACTGACCATTGAACTAGTTCATGAAAAGTGTGAACTTGCACAACACTGATCAAGACTACACATGGACATTTTATACTTACTTCTCAGATTCTCAAGAGCCAAATGCAGCCGCTTATTTCTTTCCAAAAGTTTAGCATTTGCTTTTGTGAGGTTGTTGACCTTCTCTTTCAGCTGTAAATAAATGCAGATTGTTCAATAATTATACAAAGTCAAAATGATTGACACTATTGCCACTGGGTGTTTTATATGAGTTAAAAAGGACAATGGGGTGCTCACCAATGCAATCTCCATGCCCTTGTCCATTACTTCATCATCATCATCTTCACTCTGTAACAGAATAATAATCATGATTAACCCTACTGAACTTAAACAAAGAGTTGCGATGATAAATAAAGCGCAAAGAACAATAAGAATTGTAGATGTAGCTTACCTCAGGACTCAAAATACATTCTTCTGTTTGTGAAGCCACTGGGGTCTGTACATGTGTGGTAAAAAGAACAGTTTAATATGATGTGTATGTAAAGCATGCCAGTAAATGTAATTTATCTCTATATACTATTATACGATTCCTTGGAAATAATCATAATGTTACTTTATACATACCTTCTCTTTCATTTCCTTCTCTATAGCTCTTGCCAGTTCTTCTTCATCATTGTTCTTTGAAACCACTTTCTTTTTCTTCTTAATCTACAGAGACAAAATTATATTGCAGCATTAACAAAGTGAAATCCACACATGACAAGGACATACACAGACACTATCATAGTGCATTCATGAAGAAAACAATCCCTAAACTGCCATTAAGAGAGCAATGTTACTGGATGGCATACACTGTCAAAATCACCATCAAATTCCAGAAGAAGTATTTCTTTTACAAAAACTGCACAAATGCTGTGAACTTATTTTTAGTTTCTCAATCAAGATAATGGTGAAATTTGCAGAACATGAAAGCATGTAAATTTAAATACCATGTTGATAAATTGCCTCAAATAGGCACAAGTATTGTTTATTTTGTGTCACATACAATGAGGGTGTCTATTTCTTGGAGGAAATTTACAGATCACTGATGATTCAAGAAGCAAATATAGAAAATGGTACCTGCAATAGTGGATGATCATCTTCATCTTCTGAGGATGAATCAAACCTTGGGTTTTTCACTCTCACCCTTTTCTGGTTTGGTGTCTGCAAACATACATTTGCATTCTTTGCATACTTATTTGCTGCTTGGCGCAAGCTTGGAAGATCATCTGAAATAGAAGGTACATGAATGTTAATTCTGTAAGGTATTAGGATGTGATATTTAATTATTTTCACCAAATGTATTATTTTGCATGTTTAAAATCTAAATATATACTTCTCAAGGGTATTTCACACTGGACACTTCAAATCAAATCAAATCAATTTTATTTATATAGCGCCAAATCACAACAAACAGTTGCCCCAAGGCGCTTTATATTGTAAGGCAAGGCCATACAATAATTACGTAAAAATCCCAACGGTCAAAATGACCCCCTGTGAGCAAGCACTTGGCGACAGTGGGAAGGAAAAACTCCCTTTTAACAGGAAGAAACCTCCAGCAGAACCAGGCTCAGGGAGGGGCAGTTTTCTGCTGGGACTGGTTGGGGCTGAGGGAGAGAACCAGGAAAAAGACATGCTGTGGAGGGGAGCAGAGATCAATCACTAATGATTAAATGCAGAGTGGTGCATACAGAGCAAAAAGAGAAAGAAACACTCAGTGCATCATGGGAACCCCCCAGCAGTCTAAGTCTATAGCAGCATAACTAAGGGATGGTTCAGGGTCACCTGATCCAGCCCTAACTATAAGCTTTAGCAAAAAGCAAAGTTTTAAGCCTAATCTTAAAAGTAGAGAGGGTGTCTGTCTCCCTGATCTGAATTGGGAGCTGGTTCCACATGAGAGGAGCCTGAAAGCTGAAGGCTCTGCCTCCCATTCTACTCTTACAAACCCTAGGAACTACAAGTAAGCCTGCAGTCTGAGAGCGAAGCGCTCTATTGGGGTGATATGGTACTATGAGGTCCCTAAGATAAGATGGGACCTGATTATTCAAAACCTTGTAAGTAAGAAGAAGAATTTTAAATTGTATTCTACTTCACTTCATAAGCTTCAGGTAACACCTGCCAACGCTTTAAGGCTTCGGAAGCGGCAAGGGGGTGGAGATTGCTACATCACACTTTGGCTGTTTCCACAACCTGAAAAAAGTTCAGCGATCACCATGTTTCTTCAGAAAACTGCTCTATAACTGACCAGTCCTGTGACACGTTTCTGTTTTGTACAGATCAGTGGTTTCTGCGCCGATCTCTTATGTAGAGATCAGCGGTTTCTAACACTAGTCTTCCGTGTTTTGGCTATGTCACAGCTCAGTGTCGAAAAGTTGGACTGGGTTGAACTTTGACCGCGTCCACCTGTCGACAAGCGGCAATGTGCGCTCCCGTCAGAAGCGTCGCTTTAGCTTTTGACGTGACGCTTCTTACATCTCTAAAAAGCAACGCGTCTCATTGAAAATAATGCTTTTTAGACCGTTTCGTGATGCCTCTGATGTGTCCAGTGTGAAAGGCCCATTACATCTGTGAAAATTTCAACCTAAGTGTAACATACTGAGTTGAAAATGTCAAAAATTATTCATTTTTTCAGACCAATTTGCATACTATTTGCATAAGCAATCTTTCAGGTGTGTAAATATATCTAATAGTTTACCATAATCAAAACATACACATAGCCATTTAAACATCTAAGATACACTGATTCTATATAATATGGGCATTTAAACTTGCAATAATAGTAATAAGGTCAATGACCTTGTTGATATGCAAATTAGCAATTATCTCAGTTTGACCATTTCAATTGCTCAATGGATTTGGATGGATTCTGTAGCAAAAAGATCCCCGTGTAAATGGCTTCAAAATGGTGTCTCAGAATTTCTAAGTTCGGCTTAGATAACAGTATTTTCTAATTTATAGGATAAAAATCATGATTTTTATTAATTAAAAAATAAATGTTAGCAGTCTATTTTTAATTTTGTAATTATTTTATTTAATAGAAGCTTTATAAAAATATATGGTTGATGGAGGTTACTGCAGCTTTGTCATTACTTTATTATTATTTATTTTCTGTTACCATTTATTCCTGGAGCATGTTATCCCTAAATAAGGCCAAAAAGAATATGATGGCCCCTAAATAATACATAAGCTTGTAAGGAAACTAGAACCACCCATTGTGGTCATACGAGTATATTGTGAAAATACTTAACTCACCGCCAGTTTTCAAAATGTATGCGCAGCAGTTTTTTGCCTGGTAACTCTTCAAGTGGATCTCTTCTTTCCCATGTTTCTTCATCAAATTCTTGTTTAAAGGCCATTTAACAATAACCTGAGGAAAAAGAAACACAAAGTGACAAAATATTACATATATAATTTGGGGCATTTTAAATTAATTTATTGCTGAGGTCTGTGTAGTCACACATTGTACCTTAGGGGTAACATAATGCGATTTAATTTTGTAATGGAACTCACATAGGAAAGTAGAAATGAACACTATGGAATTTAATTATGCTGTAGATTAAAAAGTGCCTGGTTATTACAAAACATGAATTTCATCGTTTGTGCTGTTAGCAAACAACCAATCAACAGGACAAATGAACTTGTACATGACACAATGGAGGGAGGGTGTCCTTGCATAAATAGGGCAAGCATTGCAAACAAATGGAGCATGTTTTATTCAATGGTAAAATGAGTTTCCTAGTCCAGAACTAGTGTTGAAGCAGATCTTAGATTCACCTTCAAAATGCTGGTCGAAATAAGCGAGACTGGAGTTCCGACTGCGCATGTGCGAGTTGAACATCTGGTAGGCAGCTCAGTATAAACAAACGCTGTTCGTCAATCGTGAAGCATTGTTGAATTGATTTAAAACTGAAATCGAATATTAACACAGAAAGTATTTACGAGGTGAAATGGGCAGAACACAGCAGGACCGGACTTGGGAGTCCATTGTTTCTTTTTGTTGATACTCCCATCGGTGTTTACAGCCCCCCTGACGATTGCAGCGAGCCATTTCTCACGCCTGTATTTCTCAGATGGTATAATATACACTCCTGGTTGGCTGGTACAACCCGGAGCCCAAGCGCGCACTCGGAACTCCATTCTCTTATTGTGTGATGTCCGAAGCGATCAAACGTAACACACGTAACACAATCCATACCTCTGTTTTACTTCCAATTGTAGACTCTGCAATCTGTTCATGGCCAACAATCCACTTGAATTCGCCTACTTCCTCAAAAAACTAAAAAAGGGCGTATTTCACCATTATACAAGCGTAAATGTAAATAAAGGAAACAGACAAAAGTGACACGGTCTTTCTCCAAGATCGGCCTCGTTTTGAAATGGCGCAATCTTATGAGCGCATGGCATAATGGGATATAACGACCTATGACCTGGAGACAGATTCATGACTTATACGCGTTTATTTGTTCACATTGATCTAAGTTTTAGATGTTTTTATAAAGAAAACTGAAAAGTTAATTCTATTTAAAATTTTTGTTTCATTTATTTAAAAAAAAAAGTATTTATTTTGAATCATTGCGGGCGCTGTTCTGTTGTACGCATGCGCACGTAACCTGACGGCCCCTCCTGACCAACAGAGAGAAGAAGAAGCAGAAGAAGAAAAACACCAACAACCCGACGGCCATATTTCGGTTGACATGCTTCGACAACGTTACAGACAATATGGGATTAATCCCGATATCTCTCTTCCGAGACAAACAAAATGTAATCGATGAAAGAGAAGAAGAATTGTAGGTGGTGAAACCATTGATCTCAACTCTTCACAGTCGGTTGCTCCCATAAGTACAAAAGAGACCCGTTGTCTTATGTTTAGACTGGGGGGGTCACTAACAATTGGGTGGGGTTGGGGGGGGGGGGGGTTTAAAAAAAAAAACGAGGCATGCGAAAATATTAAGATTTCTTTCACGATGAAAAACACATGTAACATAATGCCACACCATTCTAATCATTGTCCACTTGATTGGCTTGTATACGGTTAGAAACAATGACTTTGGCATGTATATGGTTAAGTTGTAGATTCTTGAATGTTGGCTATATTATGATCTACAGCATGTATAGAATAACCAGTTGAAATTGAAACTAAATTAGTATGGCTGTTTTCACTATTTGAATTGTTTCCATTTGAACAATATTTCTGTTTGCTTGAAGATAATTTATATAGTGACTTTTTCCTTTTATTAATTTTATGAGAAATTGTTTTTAAATTTTGATAAACATCAATCAAGATTAAAAATATTAAATGCCACTTCTCTGCATACTTGAAATTCATGTTGCTAAAGGTGCATGTATCCTATATTTTTTTCCTAGGAGCATTCAAAGACTGACGAAGGGATTGATTGTAACCACTGTGGCACTGATGTTGAACAACCTGAAACTGACTTACCAATGAATGATCGAATGGACATCAGAAATAGAGCTGTGTTTCAACATAGTAGTTCTCAAGAAGGTGGGGTGGTTTTAGAACAGGATGATCTAGTGGACAATGGAAGCAAGGATGATGTTCTCAATGAAGTAGACCAAGCAGATTCAGCAGACATGGTATGGTGATGTTGGATGTGATCATAACGTTGAAGATAACACTTGGCATATTGATGGCAACAAGGAAGGCGAGGATGATTTGGGGCAAGACAAGGGTGGAGACTCAGTACAAAATGAGAAATGGATCAGGGGGATGATGAGGACTGGCATGACAATGGAGTTGACTCTGGAGGAGATGATGAAGATGATGATTTTCAGCATGGTGATGGGGAGGAAGGAAATGAACCAGATGATAATTACCGGGTAAATAAGCATCATGACTGATACCAATTTATGTACCATATTTCCTCTATTATAGAAATAAATAGAAGCACACCTAAACCAAACATTGCATTTATTGCATATAGAAATGTTAACATATGACTTATTTTGAACATAAAATTGCTTCTGTCATTTAAGCACATGCCCTTCTAATAGAACAAATATGGTGTTTGGTTTTTCTATGCACTGTAACCGTATGAATTAGGGCATTGTCTATGACCTTAACCTTAACAAAAGAAAAACAAATTAAAATATTTTCTTACTTCAAACACACATGTACCATATTTCCTCTGTTAGAAGTGCATCTTGGGCCAAAAATTTCATTCTTTGTATACAGGAATTTTAAATTATTTATACTTATTTTATTTTAACCATATACAAGATAAATGGCATAGGTAACCTAATTATTATGCAGTTCAAACAATATACTTTAGGTGTTTTAAATAAATACTGTCATTATTGATTTAGAGTAATTATATTTTATTAATACTAAATACATAAAGCTGAGGATTATGCATTTCAAATAAATAGGAATTATTCCAGTAATGAATATGAATCATGTACGGTTTATTTAGTAGGTTTGTATTAAAACTATCTAAAAAAAAAAAGTAAATGGGAATTAGTCATGTAATAAAATTACATAAATCTTCAAAGTCAGGGTTAAATATTTCTGTGAGTGTAATAGTGTCGCAATTAATGTTCGTATAATAAAAAATTAAGGCTCAACCAACCAATTAAGGCTCTTTCTGATATCAGCCCCGTGACTAATGTTACACCTTTCTGATGCTCACTGTTTTTTTTGTTTTTTGTTTTTTTGCCTTTTTTAGGGATTCAGCCTTGAAGATGCACCCATCACCAAGTCACAGAGTCTACTGCTAATAGTGTCCTATGTCTTGCGGCATGGTCTTTCTGATAGTGCTTTGGCTGATCTTCTTTCTTTGATGAATATACACTGTCCAAACAATGTTCCTACATCAAAGTATTTGCTGTACAAGAGTTTTGAATATTCAATGTACGAGGTATGTTTATTTTTTATTAAATCATCATCTGTACTGACCAATGTGTTTCATATAAAGGGAGTTATGCTGCATTTACACATAGGCAGAATGCATTACGAACATCATATTTGCTTCATTCTTGGCACATTCCTGACATTCTTAACGTGATCAGCGGCCAAGAATGTATACTTCGTGACATTCATTTCTTGTCATTGTTATGTGTAAATGCAGCATTAGTCTGTGCTGTTATCATTTGCCATGGTATGCTAGTAAATCATGTTCTTGTTGGTGTATGGTGTTTTTTGTTGCTATACAGATTGCTTATCATTGATAATCAATGTTGCTCAAGCTTCTGTTGTGCATTACATAAACGACCATGCTCTAGCAGGTTTCAGTGTTCTTATATTCATACCATTCTTCTATTTCAATTTCAGGTTCACTATTATTGCATGGCGTGCACTGCATATCTTGGTCCCGAGAAATTGACAAGGAATTATACAAACTGCGGCAATGAATTCAGTGCAGACATCTCAACTGCAGAAGGTAGTTTTTTTTTTCTCAGGATGCCCATCAAAACACAGCTGCAAAGAATGATGAAAGTACCAGAAGTGGCAGCTGCCCTTGAAAATCGAAATATTGATGAACCCTTGAGAGAAACTAACATAAATGACATTGTTCATAGTAAACTTTATAAAAACCTTCTTCATGATGGCATAATAGGTCCCAGTGACTTGTCATTATTGTTCAATACTGATGGAGTTTCTATTTTTAAATCCTCCAATTTTTCTGTTTGGCCTTTGTTTGCCACAGTAAATGAAATTCCACCACATATGCGCAGGAAACATATGCACACTCTGCATTTAATCATTAGTGATCGATCTCTGCCCCCCTTCTCGGCATGTCTTTTTCCTGGTTCTTTCCCTCAGCCCCAACCAGTCTCAGCAGAAGACTGCCCCTCCCTGAGCCTGGTTCTGCTGGAGGTTTCTTCCTGTTAAAAGGGAGTTTTTCCTTCCCACTGTGGCCAAGTGCTTGCTCATAGGGGGTCGTTTTGACTGTTGGGTTTTTCATAATTATTGTATGGCCTTGCCTTACAATATGGAGCGCCTTGGGGCAACTGTTTGTTGTGATTTGGCGCTATATAAGAAAAAAAGTTGAGTTGAAGTTGATTATGGCAGGCTTGTGGTTTGGAGAATGTAAACCCAAAATGAATACTTTCTTAAAACCATTTGTGAATGAACTTAGAGATTTGGGAGCAGATGGTTTGCACTCACCTCTTGGCCAAACCAGGATTTTTGCTCTTTGCCTGTCAGCGGATGCACCTGCCAGGGCTTTAGTGAGGAATTCCAAACAGTTCAATGGGAAGTATGGATGCGACTGGTGTAAGCAGGAAGGCACACCAATACCAAATGGAAATGGTCCTCCCATTCGTACTCACCCATACAATGGTGAAGCACTCCCAAGAACTGACGATGATCAGAGGAGATTGTCAATAGAGTCACAGAGAACAGGGATGTGTCAGCAAGGTGTGAAGGGGCCTTCAGT
Organism: Thalassophryne amazonica; assembly: GCF_902500255.1. NCBI lineage: Eukaryota > Metazoa > Chordata > Actinopteri > Batrachoidiformes > Batrachoididae > Thalassophryne > Thalassophryne amazonica. The sequence goes on along the minus strand of NC_047103.1, from coordinate 96,981,978 downwards.
TGTCATGCAGTTACCACATTATGACTCTGTGAAAGGCATTTGTTCTGAATCACAACACACAGCTTTCTTAGGAGTTACTAGACATTTTGTGGGGACTTGGCTGGATTCAGCAAACAGAGCAGAGGCATATTACATTGGGGACCAAGTGAAGAAATTAGATGAGAGACTGCAGGATATAGCACCTCAAAGTGAAATAACCAGATGCCCCAGGTCTCTCAAAATGCGGAAGTATTGGAAGGCATCTGAATGGCGAGCTCTCCTGTTATATTCTTTGGTGGTATTTCAGGGAATTTTATCTGCTGTGTATATGAAACACTGGTTCCTATTTGTATTTGGTATTTATTAACTCATGAGTGAGAGTGTTTCTGAAAGAAAGGTTCATGAGAGCAACGCTTGCCTCAGGATGTTTGTTCTGATGACTGACCGTTTGTATGGAATAAGACATTGCACTTTCAGTGTCCACTCATTGATTCATTTTGCCCAGTTAGTTATCAACACTGGCCCTTTATGGGCAACTTCCACCTTTGTTTTTGAGGGATACAACAGGACTTTGATTAGGTGTTTCCACGGTACCCAGAAAGTTGGTTTTCAGGTTTGTGAGACATTCTCTCTCATGAAGGTGATGACAGAGTTAGCAGTTAGTTGCATGGAGGAGAACATTGATGTGTCTGTCCTGTATACCTCATTGGCCAGCAGACACACTAAATCAAAATGTACAAACGTACTTTCAAATAATTTGCGTGCTCTTGGCAAAGGAGAGCAAGCTATTCTGCCTCCATCAAAGTTACTGGCTGCAAGCAGACTGACAGGGAACCAAGTGCACACTTCCGCCATTGTATATAAGAGATTTATTTTTCACCACCAGCTGTATTCCAGCAGTGACTATTTTCAATCTGCTCGGCATTGCAACTGCTATGTTGCATTTACTCATGGTGTGTATAAATATGGAAGAATTGAAACTTTTCTCTGTGTTAAATTGGGACCAGACTGCATGAATGATAATGGTTTTTGTTTGTGTGATAAAGCAAATATCATACTAGTAAAGCCATTCAGCATTACACGAAGACCATCATTTGTTGACGCAAGGCTAGGCTGTTCATCTTACTTTCTTGTAAATATTGACCAACATGCAGATAACCCAAATATTTGTATTTATCCAGGAGACATCCTGCAAAAATGTATTTTTATGAAAACTGATGTTTCATCTTACCTGTGCCCACTGCCTTCTCGGTTCTACTGGGATTAAGTTGTGAATTGATGGTTACACATGAATGTTTTACATGTTAGCAGAACTTGGCCCTCTATAAAATGCTATAGGGCAGCCTATAGAATTCTCCAGGTCCCGCTATAGAATCCTATAGGGCAACCTATAGAATTCTCCAGGTCTGTCTATAGAATCCTATAGGGCAGCCTATAGAATTCTCTCAAAGTCACCGTCAAGTCACTCTCAAGTCATGAATCGGCCACCAATTGTTTGCAAGCTCACTTGAGATTTGACTTGAGACTTGCCGATTCATGACTTGAGAATGATTTGACAGTAACTTCGTCCCACCTCTGGCATATAGGATATAGACGGTCCTACAGGATTGTATACACTGGCGTATGGGTTGAACTGATATAACATATGCATGTGTAGTTTCAGTTACAGATGTTATAGTAACCATTTGAAGTAAACTGTCTGCATTAATGCTGACCTGTTTGGATGTTTACATCTATACTTGTGTTTGATGATACTGCAGTTTCCAAGTTCCATGGTTCTACAAAGAAAATGATATATGTGATTATGTATATACATGTAATAATGTTTAACTTGTAATAAAAGATATTGTTGAATTTGTAATGTTGTGTAACTTTTTTATACTTTGCCTTTATCTGCTTGTGTATAAGTGTGATGTGTATATACACACTTCTCAAATATATTATAGTTACAAGTGAACAAAAATTAATATCTCCTTGCTAGTACAGTGGCAACGTTATCTTGCATAAAAATATGGAGACAAAATAAAACAGTCTGTTTTTTCATCCAAATTCCTCATTTTTTTCTATCAGATAATTTATCGGCTACATTTGAGTAGAATGCCAGAATTGATTAATATGGTGATTCTATATGCTGGCATGTCTATAGAAACCTATAGGTTTGTATACGCAATGGCGCCTATAGGTCCTTATGTCTGTAGAATGCTATCGGTCTCTATAGGCCAAGACCCCTGTTGGTTGCATGTCTATAGGTGTTCTATAGAAAGCTATATGACCTCTATAGAATCCTATAGAAACCTATTGAACTTTTTTGTAAGGGGTGTCAGCCAAGACAGTCCCACAACATCCAGAGACTTAAGGTACTCATAACGGATTGCATCCACCCCAGGAGCCTTGCCACCGAGGAGCTCCTCAGTCCAGGTACCACTTACAAACATCCAACACCACTCAGGGAGCAGTTTGAAGAGCCAGGGCGATTTGCGTAGCCGGCACAAAAACAGAGGCAGCGCATTTTCAAAGTGCCGCATGAGTGTGTTAACAAACAAAACAATTGTGTGAGTGTGCCCCCCCCCCCCCACACACACACACACACACGCACTAATGGCATACAAGTGTGCGCCGTGCTCTCTCCCATACACAGATGGCATTTGAGTGTGTCATCATCATAAACCCCCCCCCACCCCCCACCACCACGAGCTTATAGTTGAGGTGCGACTGAGGTTGCAAATGGTGGCTACAGTGCAGTGTGATCGTGGTCTGCAAAGTGCACACAGCTGGATAGCTATCACATTCATAATGGCACAGCTGACAGCTGTGGAACACCATGGCATATGGCAAACCCACACCACTGCATCATCATGCAAACAGACCAACCCAGCCTGTTTCAGGAATTAAACCAGTCACACAAAGTAAATATAACATCTTACCTGTTCATGTCTGACGAAAAAGTATGTCCACATAAAGCCTCCTTGGACAATTAAGTCTAAAAATACTTTCATTCCTTGTTGTGGCTGAAGAAATGTCTGTCTGTGACACTGGCCCTTTGCGCACTTGGCTCCATCAGCTCCGACAGCTGCACTTTGCGCATGTGGCTACAACAGCTCATGGTTCCGACAGTGGTACTTTGCACACATGTCTCTATCAGATCATGGATGGCTGGGCCGATAGGAGACCGGTGTCCCAACTGCTACAGCTGCTGCAGGTGAACCCATTGCTGTCTGCTGTCAGCGCTCCCCCCAACCCTAATCCCTAACCCTAAATCTAACTAACACACCAGGTCTGTGTTTGCACCACAAGGAGAAGTTGAAAGTCACAGTCACTTGACCACTGTGTCATATACTCAATGCTGGAGAACAGATACGGGCCACGGACAGCACTTCTTCACAACACGCCATGTATCTGTGGGCTCTTTTGACATGGTTGAATAATAAAAAACAACTCACTGGCACGCTGCACCTCACGTGACACACGACCATTCATGTCAGCGCTTTGCTGCTACACATCATAGCTGACTGCTGTGTACAAGCCGTACAGTGACAGTGAGGCATTCATGTAGGAGAGAGGTGGGCGTGTTGCGTGTCGATCACATATCGACGCATCATGCGCACACGCGCGTGACACACAGACACTACAGTTATGCATATGGCAGGGGGCCATGGTTGACATGTATCACGTCATGGGATGGATGACATTTGAAATCATGCAGGAAGGGGGCTGAATGCTGCGGTCCTGCTGCATGCGTATCTCCACATCACAGCTGATTGTCAGTGTAACACAAAGGTGGGGGACACATGTTGTCACATGTGCTTCACTCATCCATGTGCAAGGCATGGTGCTGCAGGTGTGTCTGCAAATGATGACGACATGGGGTGAAATTAACACACACTGGATCACTGCAACCACGTCTCAGCATGGCGATGACAATCCAGTCAAAGCTGCACTTGACCACTGTGTATTCGCTACTCAAAGCTGGAGAACACAACTCATCTGATGCAGACACTCACGTCATAAGACAACACCGTGAGGCGCACATATTGGCGGGCTCTCCTCACGTAAACAATAAAAACACGTCATCTTTGGAACACAGTCACCAGCGCTTCATGTCGTGCGCTGGACACGCGGAGGCCGACTGGTTGTTATGAGACGAGCGCATCAGGTCATTTATGTAAAAAAAAAAAAAGGAAGAGAAAAAGTCATCATGTCAGTCACAATGTTACAATGTGTAACATTGTGCACTAATTTTGAACTGTTTCACACTGTTTCACCATTTTTGTTCAAACGCCGTCCAAACTTCGCACTTGTTTGAAGGGCCCATCGAAATCACAGTGTTTTGTTTCTTTCTTTTTTTTTTTTTTTTTGGTGTGGTTTTTTCTTCTTTTTCTATTTTTTTTTTTCCAGTGAGAACAGATTCATGACCAGTAAAATGATTGTCTTACATTCAAACAGTACACTCATTGTTCATATCCTTCTGAATCTGTGCTGTCACATTAATTAGGTGCTTACACATTTTTGTTCATTTATGTACATTTGTGCAGTATGTCATTGCTCCATTGCTGTGTGGGCGTGACATTTCACATTCTTGCACTGTGTTCATGCATGCTCGTTTGCATGAAACCATTGTCGCTGGATTGTTCACGCCTACACGACCGTGTTTCCCTCTCGGCAGCGGATCACCTATTTGTTTTTTTCGCCGTTTTTCGGATGATTTCTGCTTCTTTTGCACAGCTTCGTGTTAACTGTGAAGGGGCCCTAAACCTTGTGAAATTTATATGTCAGGGTCCATACTCACAAAGCATCTTACATCTTATCAACATCCTAGCAAGGAGTCTTAGCTTAAGAGTATGAGTACTTATAATGTCAGCTTATTACCGCGCGTCGCAGCGGTGCCGCATGGCGCAAAGCAACGCCGTGATGAAGCCTCACAGGACATGTTCTGGCATGTCCAGGCTCATCCACAATTTCTCGGTTAGTCACACAACTGAAAACCCACCGACAGCCGTCTGAAAGCCATCTCAAAGCCGTCCTGCGAGACCAACACGGATGAGGTTTTGTCCCGCGCCATGAACGGCACGGTGGCGCATCCGTCTGCTTTTCTTTCCAGAAAAAAACTCCTGTAACAGTGGAATGTGCCGAAAAAGTACTGATGTCCATGTCTCCTGCCATTTTGTGTAAGTCAGACGACATCCCGGATCAACAAAGCCTTCACGTTGGAAATGATCTGGTTGTTTCAGCCTGTCGATCGGCGCTCGGAGCGCGGCGCGCTCTCAGCAGCTGTGGGCGGTCTTTAAACCGGCTGGAGCACTCCTTAATCTGTGTAATCCCCATAAAATCGTCCCTCAAAGCCATTTGAATTTTCCGAATAGTGTCCACCTGGAGGTCTCTCACAGTTTCTGGAAAAAATTGATGCAGCAAAGCTCCAAATCGTTCAGACATTTATTCGCAATAAAAATCCGACGAGAGGGGTGGACCACTGCTCACACAAAGCCTGCTCACAGGCGAATGATGCAACCGACAGGCTTTAAAAAAACTCCGATATGCACGAAGGTTCAAGCTTGGCTGATGCAATCACACGTGATTCAAATCCATTTAGTTTTTGAAAAAAATAAAAAGGTACGATACTTTTTGGACAGATCTCGTACAGGCCCTGGTAACTAAATACTCTCAAATTTTGCATTCAGTTCTATGTGCACTTTTGTCTGTCTGCATTTTGGATTTCACACTACTGCTGCCTTCCCAGTGCTTATGAAAGAGACTGCTGCAGCCGTCCCACAGGGATCTACAGACTGTTGGCACCATTCCACAGCTCCTTACAGAGACTACTGCAGCTCTGTCATGCTCCTCTGTCAAAGCCAGGTGAGAGCTGATGCACCTCTCCTGCTCCTGTGGCCAAGGTAATGGAGGGCTGGTGTACTTCTTCCTTCTGTCCCATGTTTACCCTCTCTCAGCCATCATGCTGTCACACTGGCAGTCTCTCTGCCCACTATCAATTAATCAATCAATCAATTTTTTTTATATAGCGCCAAATCACAACAAACAGTTGCCCCAAGGCGCTTTATATTGTAAGGCAAGGCCATACAATAATTATGTAAAACCCCAACGGTCAAAACGACCCCCTGTGAGCAAGCACTTGGCTACAGTGGGAAGGAAAAACTCCCTTTTAACAGGAAGAAACCTCCAGCAGAACCAGGCTCAGGGAGGGGCAGTCTTCTGCTGGGACTGGTTGGGGCTGAGGGAGAGAACCAGGAAAAAGACATGCTGTGGAGGGGAGCAGAGATCGATCACTAATGATTAAATGCAGAGTGGTGCATACAGAGCAAAAAGACAAAGAAACAGTGCATCATGGGAACCCCCCAGCAGTCTACGTCTATAGCAGCATAACTAAGGGATGGTTCAGGGTCACCTGATCCATCCCTAACTATAAGCTTTAGCAAAAAGGAAAGTTTTAAGCCTAATCTTAAAAGTAGAGAGGGTGTCTGTCTCCCTGATCTGAATTGGGAGCTGGTTCCACAGGAGAGGAGCCTGAAAGCTGAAGGCTCTGCCTCCCATTCTACTCTTACAAACCCTAGGAACTACAAGTAAGCCTGCAGTCTGAGAGCGAAGCGCTCTATTGGGGTGATATGGTATTACGAGGTCCCTAAGATAAGATGGGACCTGATTATTCAAAACCTTATAAGTAAGAAGAAGAATTTTAAATTCTATTCTAGAATTAACAGGAAGCCAATGAAGAGAGGCCAATATGGGTGAGATATGCTCTCTCCTTCTAGTCCCCGTCAGTACTCTAGCTGCAGCATTTTGAATTAACTGAAGGCTTTTTAGGGAACTTTTAGGACAACCTGATAATAATGAATTACAATAGTCCAGCCTAGAGGAAATAAATGCATGAATTAGTTTTTCAGCATCACTCTGAGACAAGACCTTTCTGATTTTAGAGATATTGCGTAAATGCAGAAAAGCAGTCCTACATATTTGTTTAATATGCGCTTTGAATGACATATCCTGATCAAAAATGACTCCAAGATTTCTCACAGTATTACTAGAGGTCAGGGTAATGCCATCCAGAGTAAGGATCTGGTTAGACACCATGTTTCTAAGATTTGTGGGGCCAAGTACAATAACTTCAGTTTTATCTGAGTTTAAAAGCAGGAAATTAGAGGTCATCCATGTCTTTATGTCTGTAAGACAATCCTGCAGTTTAGCTAATTGGTGTGTGTCCTCTGGCTTCATGGATAGATAAAGCTGGGTATCATCTGCATAACAATGAAAATTTAAGCAATACCGTCTAATAATACTGCCTAAGGGAAGCATGTATAAAGTGAATAAAATTGGTCCTAGCACAGAACCTAGTGGAACTCCATAATTAACTTTAGTCTGTGAAGAAGATTCCCCATTTACATGAACAAATTGTAATCTATTAGACAAATATGATTCAAACCACCGCAGCGCAGTGCCTTTAATACCTATGGCATGCTCTAATCTCTGTAATAAAATTTTATGGTCAACAGTATCAAAAGCAGCACTGAGGTCTAACAGAACAAGCACAGAGATGAGTCCACTGTCCGAGGCCATAAGAAGATCATTTCTTCACTAATGCTGTTTCTGTACTATGATGAATTCTAAAACTGACCTGAACAACTCTTCAAATAGACCATTCCTTTGCAGATGATCAGTTAGCTGTTTTACAACTACCCTTTCAAGAATTTTTGAGAGAAAAGGAAGGTTGGAGATTGGCTATAATTAGCTAAGATAGCTGGGTCAAGTGATGGCTTTTTAAGTAATGGTTTAATTACTGCCACCTTAAAAGCCTGTGGTACATAGCCAACTAACAAAGATAGATTGATCATATTTAAGATCGAAGCATTAAATAATGGTAGGGCTTCCTTGAGCAGCCTGGTAGGAATGGGGTCTAATAACATGTTGATGGTTTGGATGAAGTAACTAATGAAAATAACTCAGACAGAACAATCGGAGAGAAAGAGTTCTAACCAAATACCGGCATCACTGAAGCAGCCAAAGATAACGATACGTCTTGGGATGGTTATGAGTAATTTTTTCTCTAATAGTTAAAAATTTTGTTAGCAAAGAAAGTCATGAAGTCATTACTAGTTAAAGTTAATGGAATACTCAGCTCAATAGAGCTCTGACTCTTTGTCAGCCTGGCTACAGTGCTGAAAATAAACCTGGGTTTGTTCTTATTTTCTTCAATTAGTGATGAGTAGAAAGATTGTCCTAGCTTACAGAGGGCTTTTTTATAGAGCAACAGACTCTTTTTCCAGGCTAAGTGAGATCTTCTAAATTAGTGAGACGCCATTTCCTCTCCACTTACGGTTATCTGCTATAAGCTACGAGTTTGTGAGTTATACCACGGAGTCAGGCACTTCTGATTTAAAGCTCTCTTTTTTAGAGGAGCTACAGCATCCAAAGCTGTCTTCAATGAGGATGTAAAACTATTGACGAGATACTCTATCTCACTTACAGAGTTTAGGTAGCTACTCTGCACTGTGTTGGTATATGGCATTAGAGAACATAAAGAAGGAATCATATCCTTAAACCTAGTTACAGCGCTTTCTGAAAGACTTCTAGTGTAATGAAACTTATTCCCCACTGCTGGGTAGTCCATCAGAGTAAATGTAAATGTTATTAAGAAATGATCAGACAGAAGGGAGTTTTCAGGGAATACTGTTAAGTCTTCTATTTCCATACCATAAGTCAGAACAAGATCTAAGATATGATTAAAGTGGTGGGTGGACTCATTACTTTTTGAGCAAAGCCAATAGAGTCTAATAATAGATTAAATGCAGTGTTGAGGCTGTCATTCTCAGCATCTGTGTGGATGTTAAAATCGCCCCCACTATAATTATCTTATCTGAGCTAAGCACTAAGTCAGACAAAAGGTCTGAAAATTCACAGAGAAACTCACAGTAACGACCAGGTGGACGATAGATAATAACAAATAAAACTGGTTTTTGGGACTTCCAATTTGGATGGACAAGACTTTCAAATGAAGGAGTCAAGCTTTCAAATGAATTAAAGCTCTGTCTGGGTTTTTGATTAATTAATAAGCTGGAATGGAAGATTGCTGCTAATCCTCCGCCCCGGCCCGTGCTACGAGCATTCTGACAGTTAGTGTGACTCGGGGGTGTTGACTCATTTAAACTAACATATTCATCCTGCTGTAACCAGGTTTCTGTAAGGCAGAATAAATCAATATGTTGATCAATTATTATATCATTTACCAACAGGGACTTAGAAGAGAGAGACCTAATGTTTAATAGACCACATTTAACTGTTTTAGTCTGTGGTGCAGTTGAAGGTGCTATATATATTTTTTCTTTTTGAATTTTTATGCTTAAATAGATTTTTGCTGGTTATTGGTAGTCTGGGAGCAGGCACCGTCTGTACGGGATGGGGTAATGAGGGGATGGCAGGGAGAGAAGCTGCAGAGAGGTGTGTAAGACTACAACTCTGCTTCCTGGTCCCAACCCTGGATAGTCACGGTTTAGAGGATTTAAGAAAATTGGCCAGATTTCTAGAAATGAGAGCTGCTCCATCCAAAGTGGGATGGATGCCGTCTCTCCTAACAAGACCAGGTTTTGCCCAGAAGCTTTGCCAATTATCTATGAAGCCCACCTCATTTTTTGGACACCACTCAGACAGCCAGCAATTCAAGGAGAACATGCGGCTAAACATGTCACTCCCGGTCTGATTGGGGAGGGGCCCAGAGAAAACTACAGAGTCCGACATTGTTTTTGCAAAGTTACACACCGATTTAATGTTAATTTTAGTGACCTCCGATTGGCGTAACCGGGTGTCATTACTGCCGACGTGAATTACAATCTTACCAAATTTATGCTTAGCCTTAGCCAGCAGTTTCAAATTTTCTTCAATGTCGCCTGCTCTGGCCCCCGGAAGACAATTGACTATGGTTGCTGGTGTCGCTAACTTCACATTTCGCAAAACAGAGTTGCCAATAACCAGAGTTTGATCCTCGGCGGGTGTGTCGTCGAGTGGGGAAAACGGGTTAGAGATGTGAACGGGTTGGCGGTGTACACGGGGCTTCTGTTTAGGGCTACGCTTCCTCCTCACAGTCACCCAGTTCAGCCTGCTTTCCCGGCTGCTCGGGATCTGCCAGGGGGGTAACTAACGGCGGCTAAGCTACCTTGGTCCGCACCGACTACAGGGGCCTGGCTAGCTGTAGAATTTTCCACGGTGCAGAGCCGAGTCTCCAATTCGCCCAGCCTGGCCTCCAAAGCTACGAATAAGCTACACTTATTACAAGTACCGTTACTGCTAAAGGAGGCCGAGGAATAACTAAACATTTCACACCCAGAGCAGAAAAGTGCGGGAGAGACAGGAGAAGCCGCCATGCTAAATTGGCTAAGAGCTAGTAGCTATGCTAAGCTAGCGGATTCCTAAAAACACGCAAAGTGAATAATGTGTAAATAATTTAGAGGTGATTCAGCAGAAGGAGTGCTTTAGTTAAGGCACGTAAAGATTACACTGGGAAACAAATCGTAATCTAGATAACTAGATCAATCTAACTGCGCAGATTAAACAGTTAACAGATACAGAAAAACACCGCTGTGCTCCGGAACAGGAAGTGATACAATGCAATATATATAATATATATATATATATCAGAGGACATCATAATATAGATCATATATGGGGTATCAATATAATCAATATATCATTGAATATTATGAAATATATACATCATATATTAGGTATCAGTATTATTCATACATATAATTTTATTCACTTTATACATGCTTCCCTTAGCCAGAGAGAGCATATCTCACCCATATTGGGCCTTTCTTCATTGGCTTCCTGTTAATTTTAGAATAGAATTTAAAATTCTTCTTCTTACTTATAAGGTTTTGAATAATCAGGTCCCATCTTATCTTAGGGACCTCATAGTACCATATCACCCCAATAGAGCGCTTCGCTCTCAGACTGCAGGCTTACTTGTAGTTCCTAGGGTTTGTAAGAGTAGAATGGGAGGCAGAGCCTTCAGCTTTCAGGCTCCTCTCCTGTGTAACCAGCTCCCAATTCGGATCAGGGAGACAGACACCCTCTCTACTTTTAAGATTAGGCTTAAAACTTTCCTTTTTGCTAAAGCTTATAGTTAGGACTGGATCAGGTGACCCTGAACCATCCCTTAGTTATGCTGCTATAGACTTAGACTGCTGGGGGGTTCCCATGATGCACTGAGTGTTTCTTTCTCTTTTTGCTCTGTATGCACCATTCTGCATTTAATCATTAGTGATTGATCTCTGCTCCCCTCCACAGCATGTCTTTTTCCTGGTTCTCTCCATCAGCACCAACCAGTCCCAGCAGAAGACCCTCCCTGAGCCTGGTTCTGCTGGAGGTTTCTTCCTGTTAAAAGGGAGTTTTTCCTTCCCACTGTCGCCAAGTGCTTGCTCACAGGGGGTCGTTTTGACCGTTGGGGTTTTTCCGTAATTATTGTATGGCTTTGTGTTATGTGTCGGACGCAGCTCAGAGAACCGACCAGCGTTTGAAGGACCCAGTATGAAATAAGCAGAGCACGGTACAAAGGCTAACTGAATTTAATACATAACAGTGATACAAAAAATAACAAAAGAAAGTGCGGTCTGGCGTGGTGCGCTCCCAGCAGCGCTAACGGTCCGGAGCCAGAAGCTGTTCGGACCCAAAGACCCCGCCGACACCCCCCAGGTGGCCGCAACAAACCGAGTCTGTGAAAGAAGGAACCATTATGTGAGTCCACACTCTACACACAGAGAGAACACTCAAAGGTGTACAAACAGCAAACACTTCCTGGCTTGATTACTAATCAGCTTCCCAACCTGCAGGCATGGAACATCCAGTTCACAAAACTCCACTGCAGTGGAAGCCGATACATGACTAACATACAGCTCAATATAATAAAGGTGTGAGGGACACCACATTTACTGACTGTATAAATGTTAGTCACAAAATCTAACGTACCTCAGGAAGTGTGCTGACGAGTGTGAGACCTCACCCCCTCCTCTTTCACAGACCGTGCATCAAACCCTGGACGTTCTCTGCATCCACTGATGATGAGATGGCTCCCGAGACGACGATCTCACCCGTCTGGTCACAAGGTCGAGTCTCTGGCAAATACACACTGTATACTCCAGTCTTAAATGCCACCATGTTCCAATCCATATAGATGCACCACAGCTGTGAGTCCTGACGAGCCGCAGGTGATCAGGGTGAGGTCCTGATAACCTCAGCAACACAGCCACTCAGTCCCAAATGCAAGCCACCTGGAAGGAAAAACAAAAGACAGAAACAAAAAGGCAGCCAGGCCCCCCAGCCATACAACAGCTTTGCCTTACAATATAAAGCACCTTGGGGCAACTGTTTGTTGTGATTTGGCGCTATATAAATAAAATTGATTTGATTTGATATATTTTAATGCAATGTTTATTTAACCAAATAAGTCCCGTTGAGATCAAGATTTCTTTTGCAAGTGAGACATGGACAAATATAAAGTTCACCTAACCTGCATGTTTTTAAATGTGGAGGAACACAGAGCACCCAGAGGAATCCCACACAAACATGGGGAGAACATGCAAATGTCACACAGAAAGGCCACAGGTGGGAATCAAACCCATGATCGTCTTAATGTGAGGCAACAGTGATAACCACTAAGCCACCATGTTGTCAAATATATGAGTTTTTTTTGTTTTGTTTTGGTTTTTTTATCAGGCAATGATTATACAACCGCAATTCCAATGAAGTTGGGACATTGTGTGAAATGTAAATAAAAACATAATACAATGATTTGCAAATCCTCTTCAACCTATATTAAACTCAATACACCACAAAGACATTTAATGTTAAAACTGATAAAATGTATTGTTTTTGTGCAAATGTTTGCTCATTTTGAAATGGATGCCTGCAACAGGTTTCAAAAAAACTGGGACAGTGGTATGTTTACCACTATGTTACTTCACCTTTCCTTCTAACAACACTCAGTAAGCATTTGAGAACTGAGGACACTAACTGTGAGTGTCATGATTGGGTATAAAAGGAGCATCCCCAAAAAGCTTAGCCATTCACAAGCAAAGATGGGCGAGGCTCACCATTTTGTGAACAACTGCATGAAAAAATAGTTTAACAGTTTAAGAACAATGTTTCTCAATGTTCAATTGCAAGGAATTTAGGGATTCCATCATCTACAGTCCATAATATAATCAGAAGACTCAGAGAATCTGGAGAACTTTCTCCACGTAAGCGGCAAGGTCGAAAACCAACATTGAATGCCCGTGACCTTCGATCCCTCACGAGACACGGCCTGAAAAACCGACATCATTGTGTAAAGGATCTTACCGTGTGGGCTCAAGAATACTTTAGAAAACCATTGTAAGTTATCACAGTTCATTGCTACATCCACAAGTGCAAGTTAAACTTTCATGCAAAGTGAAAGCCATACCTCAACAACACCCAGAAACACCACTGCCTTCTCTGGGACCGAGCTCATTTGAAATGGACAGATGCAAAGTGGAAAAGTGTGCTGTAGTCTGATGAGTCCACATTTCAAATTGTTTTTGGAAATCATGGATGTCGTGTCCTCTGGACAAAAGAGATCCATCGTGATTGTTACCAGCGCAAAGTTCAAACGCCAGCATCTGTGATGGTATGGGGGTGTGTTAGTGCCCATGGCCTCAGCAACTTACACATCTGTGATGGCAACAACAATGCTGAAAGGTACATCCAAGTTTTGGAGCAACACATGCTGCCATCTAAGCAACGTCTTTTTCAGGGACGTTCCTGCTTACTTCAGCAAGACAATGTCAAGCCACATTCTGCACGTGTTACAACAGCGTGGCTTCGTAGTAAGCGTGTGGGTACTAGACTGGCCTGCCTGCAGTCCAGACCTGTCGCCCATTGAAAATGTGTGGCGCATTATGAAGCGCAAAATACAACAACAGAGACCCCAGACTGTTGAACAACTGAAGTCGTACATCAAGCAAGAATGGGAAAGAATTCCACCTACAAAGCTACTACTAGTGTCCTCAGTTCCCAAACACTTATTGAGTGTTGTTAGAAGGAAAGGTGATTTAACACAGTGGTAAACATACCACAGTCCCAGCTTTTTTGAAATGTGTTGCAGGCATCCATTTCAAAATGAGCAAATATTTGCACAAAAACAATAGTTTATCAGTTTGAACATTAAATATCTTGTCTTTGTGGTGTATTCAATTGAATATAGGTTGAAGAGAATTTGCAAATCATTGTATTCTGTTTTATTTACATTTCACACAACATCCCAACTTCATTGGAATTGGGTTTGTATCATGCAGGAAAGTGTTCATCAGAGCTTCCAATAACACTGTTCAAGACTGTGTAAGAGAAATTGTAGCAGGTGAGTGTTTCAAATTCCAAAAAGGCACATTGCCAAGGGGTAATGCACAGGCTTCTTTCAAAAGTGAATTTGGATCACAGTGAGCTGACAGTATATGTATGAATATTGAATATACCAAAAAAAAGTAGTTTTTTGGGGGGGGGGTTAGTTGTGGATGAGTTGGAGGAAGATACAGAATTCTCAGTGGGCAGCTATCAAATTCACCTGCCAGAGGAATCAGACAGTGTCTGCTGTTTCTGTCATGGTGAAAGGTAATATACAGTCAGAGAAGTGAGGTAAGGACCCATTGCACACGTCGTCTATGTTTAAACTCTGTTACCACTTATTACTGCCTGTAATGAAAATTTATTTAATTTATTTGTGTGTGTGTGTGTGTGTGTGTGTGTGTGTGTGTGTGTGTATACGAGGTCTGTCAGAAAAGTATCTGACCTTTTTATTTTTTTTAAAAACCTGATGGATTTGAATCACGTGTGCTTGCATGAGCCAACCTTGAACCTTCGTGCACATGCGTGAATTTTTTCACGCCTGTCGATTGCATCATTTCCTGGTAAGCAGCCTTTGTGTGAGGTGTGTGTCGTGCGCTCAGCGTTTTTTCATTCCAAGGAAAAAGACAGAACAACTGGAGCAGCGTGACTGCATTAAATTTTGCCAGAAACTGGGAGACAGCCAGGTGGAAACCATTCGGATTATTCAGACGGCTTTCGGTGACGATCCTCTGGGCATCCCACAGATTAAGGAGCGGTACATCCGGTTTAAAGACGGCCGCACAATGGTGGAGAGTGAGCCACGCTCCGGTCAGGCATCAACATGCTGAAATGACCAGATCATTTCCAAAGTGAACACTGTGGTGATGTGGGACCATCATGTGACTATCCAAGAAATTGCGGAAGAGGTGGACATCAGCACTTTTTCGGCACATTCCACTGTGAAAGAAGATTTGGCCACGAAAAGAGTTGCAGTGAAATTCATTCCGATGGCTTCGGCACAAAGCTGATGGCGCAGCAAAAGAACCTTCGTGTTGAAGCCTCACAGGACATGTTGTGACATGCTCACCTCGTCCACAATTTCTCGGATAGTCACACGACTGAAAAGCCACCGAAAGCTGTCTGAATCTTCCGAATGGTGGAAGAGGTGAGCATGTCACAACATGTCCTGTGAGGCTTCAACGCGGTGGCGCTTTTGCTCCATCAGCAGCTTCGTGCCGAAGCCATCGGCATGAATTTCGCTGCAACTCTTTTCATGGCCAAATCTCTTTCACTGTGGAATGTGCCGAAAAAGTGCTGATGTCCACCTCTTCCACAATTTCTTGGATAGTCACACGACGGTCACACATCACCACAGCTTTCACTTTGGAATGATCTGGTCATTTCAGCATGTTGATGGCCGACCGGAGCATGGCTCACTCTCCACCGTTGTTTGGATGTCTTTAAACCGGTTGTACCGCTCCTTAATCTGTGTGATGCTCAGAGCATCGTCAACGAAAGCCGTCTGAATAATCCGAATGGTTTCCACCTGGCTGTCGCCCAGTTTCTGGCACAATTTGATGCAGTCGCGCTGCTTCAGTTGTTCCGCCATTTTCCTTGCAAAGAAAATCCGACGAGAGACGTCAACCATCCTCACACAAAGGCTGCTTAAAAGCAAATGATGCAATCGACAGGCGTGAAAAAATTCACGCATGCGCACGAAGGTTCAAGTTTGGCTCATGCAAGCACACATGATTCAAATCCATCAGGTTTTTGAAAAAATAAAAAGGATACTTTTGTAACAGACCTCGTGTATATATATATATAGTGAGGAAAATAAGTGTTTGAACACCCTGCGATTTTGCAAGTTCTCCCACTTAGAAATCATGGCGGGGTCTGAAATTTTCATCTTAGGTGCATGTCCACTGTGAGAGACATAAACTAAAAAAAAAAAAATAAAAATCCAGAAAAAAACAATGTATGATTTTTTCATAATTTATTAGTATGTTACTGCTGCAAATAAGTATTTGAACACCTGTGAAAATCATTGTTAATATTTGGTACAGTAGCCTTTGTTTGCAATTACAGAGGTCAAACATTTCCTGTAGTTCTTGAAGTTTTCAGACACTGTAGCAGGGATTTTGGACCACTCCTCCATACAGATCTTCTCCAAATCTTTCAGGTTTGGAGTTTCAGCTCCCTCCAAAGATTTTCTATTAAGTTCAGGTCTGGAGACTGTCCAGGCCACTCCAGGACCTTGAAATGCTTCTTACGGAGCCCCTCCTTAGTTGCCCTGGCTGTGTGTTTGGGGTCATTGTCATGCTGGAAGACCCAGCCATGACCCATTTTCAATGCTCTTACTGAGGGAAGGAGGTTGTTTGCCAAAATCTCACAATACATGACCCCATCCATCTTCCCTTCAATACGGGGCAGTCGTCCTGTCCCCTTTGCAGAAGAGCACCCCCAGAGTATGATGTTTCCACCCCCATGCTTCACGCTCGGGATGGTTTTCTTGGGGTTGTTCTCATCCTCTAAACATGGTAAGTGGAGTTGATTCAAAAAAGCTCTATTCTGGTCTCATCTGACCACATGACCTTCTCCCATGCCTCCTCTGGATCATCCAGATGGTCACTGGTGAACTTCAAACAGGCCTGGACATGTGCTGGCTTGAGCAGGGGGACCTTGCTGCCCTGCATGATTTTAAACCATGACAGCATCATGTGTTACTAGTGTAATCTTTGTGACTGTGGTCCCAGCTCTCTTCAGGTCATTGACAGGTCCTCCTGTGTAGTTCTGAGCTTTCTCAGAATCATCCTTACCCCACAAAGATCTTGCATGGAATCCCAGGCTGAGGGAGACTGACAGTCATCTTGTGTTTCTTCCACTTTTTAATAAATAATCATAACAGTTGTTGTCTTCTACCAAGCTGCTTGCCTGTTGTCCTGTAGTCCATCCCAGCCTTGTGCAGGTCTACAGTTTTGTCCCTGGTGTCCTTAGACAGCTCTTTGGTCTTGCTATGGTGGACAGGTTGGAGTGTGATTGATTGAGTGTGTGAACAGGTGTCTTTTATACAGGTAACAAGTTCAAACAGGTGCAATTAATACAGGTAAAGAGTGCAGAATAAGAGGGCTTCTTAAAGAAAAATTAACAGGTCTGTGTGAGCCAGAATTCTTGCTGGTTGGTAGGTGTTCAAATACTTATTTGCAGCAGTAACATACAAATAAATTATTTTTAAAAAATCATACATTGTGATTTAAGGATTTTTTTTTTTTTTTTAGATTATGTCTCTCACAGTGGACATGCACCTAAGATGAAAATTTCAGACCCCTCCATGATTTTTAAGTGGGACAACTTGCAAAACCGCAGGATGTTCAAATACTTATTTTCCTCACTGTATATTGCAGAGAGATTTGTTCAGAGTACAGGCAATAGTATTTCAAAATACCACAGAAATAATAAATACATTTTTTATAATTATATAATCATTGAAGAATAATGAAAATGATTGTCATGGTGCTTATATATGGATTCCATAGCACCAAGCAAATGAGAGTCTATGACTCTCCCTGGATGGGTTGCCAGTCTGACAAAGGCTGCTTCCCCAGCCAAGGGTGGTACCCATTTACAGCTGGGTTGATGAAGACAATTGGGTTATTCCATGTCAAATCATCCAGTTTTAAAAATATTTCTTACATCACTCCTCAGCCTTGTTCTGTCAATTTGATATGTCACTCACCTTACAAAGTTTAAAATGCCAAATATTTGGTCTGTAGCTTAAAATGTTTTGAAGTTGCAGCCCCAAGAAATTTTGGTGATTTTTTTTTTTTTTTTTTTTACATTTTACAAAATTGGTGCTTTTCACCATGGCTGATAGAACAATCCAATCTGGGGCTGGTGTAGCATCTTGACAGGGTGAGGCCTTGTAGATTAAGCAGCTTGCCTTCCCATTCTATTCAAGCTTGAAGCAAGGACTCTGGCAGAGCTGTAACATCATACTCTCATTTCTTGTCCCTCAGAAGTCACTAGGATTTTGGCCCTCGTAGTGTATGGGATAAGAAATCCAAGGGGGTCATACTGACTGGCTAACACTTTATAAAGAGATCACATGGTGATCTTATTTGGTTGGGGAACACCAGTCTTGTAGGACAAGGTGTCCATCTGACAATGTCACTGGAGGGCAAGGGCTGATTGCTGCTGGTCTACAACACTACCAACACTATCTGCCCTTGCCTCAGTCTACTGTCAGTGTTGTTTTGTGTTTCTTGATTTTGAAAAATAAATTGTCCTGAGGGTGTGTCTATTCAATGCAATGTCTTCACTTTAGCAGTGAGCTTGTTCTAAATTGCACCAACATGTGTGTGTTTCATCTTCAAATTCATGTGGGAAACATGGACATGGGTAATTGCCCAATGATTTCATTTGCTCACATAACTGCACAGTGGGGACTGTCTGTGCAGTGCTTTGCAGAATATTGATTTTGTTTTATATGTGCTGAGCACAAACATTAACTGGTTTGCCTGCTTTTCTGCTCCTTGGATGTAAAATAAAGACTATTCAGTGTTTTCATTTAGTTCCTTTTTTTTTTCTTTTCTTTTCATGCGCTAGCC
Source organism: Thalassophryne amazonica (assembly GCF_902500255.1). Lineage (NCBI taxonomy): Eukaryota > Metazoa > Chordata > Actinopteri > Batrachoidiformes > Batrachoididae > Thalassophryne > Thalassophryne amazonica. Next base: position 96,963,058 of record NC_047103.1, on the reverse strand, counting down.
TCAACTTGGCAGCACCAAGCTGAACATTCAGCCACCACAGCTGTGGACTGTCTGGTGGAAGATGTAACTGGTTTTTCAAAAGAAAGGCAATTTGTTCGAAGTGCAGCTGTTGTGCTATATGGTGCATGATTTGCACCCATAGGAGCTTCAGTACAGTAGAAGTCGATATGAGCTGAATATAAAGCTCCATTTTAAATAAATAAATACATTTCTCAGACTACTGAGATTGACTGGTGGCATCAAAATGAAAGTTTCTACAAAGCTGTTTTAAATTCATCACCAAGCACAAGTTTCTTTAGATGGAGCACAATCAAAGCAGCTGCAGTCCATATGGTTTCACTCCATCTGCAGATCAGAGTTAAGAACAGTTAAAACTGAACTGAATTTGCATTGCCTTGTGGATCAGGAGGCAGGCTTCTCAATACATGATAGTTCATTTCCTCATCTGAAAGAAAACTGACTGAAAGCCTTTGAGCAAGGTTCATTATCTCCTAGTGTGCAGTTGACCACCATGCATGACAGCTTCCTGACACCGGTGTGCAATTATCACCACTCTCAAGCATTTTGATTCTCTGCCAGTGATGGAAATCAATATAGTAAAACATAGTCCATTTATCATTTGTAATCAGTAATTAAACATAAAAAAAATCATGCAATTAAACAATCATAATGTGAATATAAGATGGTGGTAATTTGACATGAGCCAGTTATCACAATAAAAAAGCATTCCTCTCTCATGTGTGCAACACTGTAGGATATAATAGCTAAAAAATACGTCTGTGAGAAAAGTATCCGACCTTTTTATTTTATGCAAAAAATATATGGATTTAATTCATGTGTTTTTATATCAGCCAAGCTTGAACCTTCGTGCGCATGCGTGAGTTTTTTCACGCCTGTCGGTTGCGTCATTCGCCTGTGGGCAGGCTTTGAGTGAGCACTGGTCCACCCCTCTCGTTGTTTTGTCATTGCAAGGAAATGGCGGAATGATTTGGGCTTTGTTCCATCAGAATTTTTTCAGAAACTGTTAGAGACAGGCAGCTGGAAACCATTCGGAAAATTCACATGGCTTTCGGTGAAAATTTTATGGGCTTCACAGAGATTAAGGAGTGTTACTACCGCTTTAAGGACGGCCCACAATCGAGCCGCGATCGACAGGCAGAAACGACCATTTCATTTCTAAACAGAGGGCTGTATAGATCCGGGACCGTCGTGTGCAATTTCTCTGGTTATCACAAGAGCTGGACATCAGCCATTTTCCGGGAGATTTCACTTTTAACAAGAGATTTTGTCATGGAAAGCCGCGCGGAAGCTTCGCGCGTCACGACGGATTCGCTGATGGAGTGAGACAAAGAACACCTCCGTTTTGGAGTGTCAGAGGACAAATTGGGTCATGCCTATCTCGGCTTTCAGTGGCTTACCAGTCGAGTGAGTATAAGAGAAATTGTGGAGAGCTTTGCACCAGTGTGAAAGGGGCTTATTGGTATAGTGCCTGCCAGTTTCAATAATGCAGTGGTGAGTCCACTTATTAAAAAACCCTGGCTTAGATTCTTCTGAAATTTCAAATTTTAGGCCGATTTCCAAACTACCTTCTCTTTGTAAAATGTTTTGAGAAAATTGTTTACTGCCAGTTGAGTTCATTTTTAAATAATCAGGACACCCTGGAGTTGTTTCAGTCTTGTTTTAAATCCTGTCACAGTACTGAGTTGGCACTGCTGCAGGTTTTTAACCATATTTTTTTTTAGCTACTGATTCTGGTCATTGTGTTGTTTTGGTGATCATCAGATCCTCATGTCTCGCCTGGGAAACTGGGTGGGCATTAATGGTGTTGTTTTAGATTGGTTTAGATCCTACCAGGACACGGCGCCACAAGGGGGCGTTTGGGGGCGCCGCCCCATCACGTCATCAACCTCGCCCCCTCGGATGTTAGAGTTATCAAAAAATAAAAATGAAAAAGAAAGAAAAAGAAATACTGGACGATATAGCAAAATATTAGTTATTCAATAATATCACATATTTAACAAATAAACCAAATTAATTAACTAAAGTAATTAATTAAAACAAATGGATATGGTGTGTGTCTGTGTTCAAGCGATTTGATAGGTTAAGGGTTGCGCTTGTCAGTGCGGCAGAGGGCAAGCTCGATTTATTCAAGCAGTGTCAAGGGCCTTTCACACTGCAAGCTTCAGCACGACGCTTTAACACTTTCGTAACGCCAGGCCAGTGCGTTTCCAACGCGTCGTGTCGTCAGACGCGTCGCTTCGGAAGTGGCAAGGGGGCAGAGATTGCAGCCACGTCACACTCTGGCTGTTTCCACAACCTGAAAAAAGTTCAGCAATCGCCATCTTGAATTTGGGTCGCCTGAACCACAAAAAAGCTTTAAAAAACAGCAGTAGAATGATTCTCCCATCACCCTGCTGGGAGAAGCTTTTTTTCAGCTACTTTTTGGAGTGATGCCGACCGAGGGAGGACTGACGACTTGGTGGGATATCGATCGAACCGCAACAGCGGGCCGACCCGCACGGAGAAGCCGGCCTTCAGGCATCATTCCTGGGCAGACCGAGGCAGGCAGCCGGGGGGATGGAGCAGACCCACTCAGTCCGAAATCTCCCACTTTTTGGATATATGCGAAGTCCCAGTTTGCCCAACGGAGGTTACTTCTGCAGCTTTATCGAGGTGAGGATACAATAAAAGTAAAACGTGACGTTTCTGCACTACTGTGAAGGTTTAATGATCGGCTAACATTAGCTTAGCTTTTTAGCACAGTTGATCTGAGTGAACGCTTTAATTTGTAGATGGTTCAGTCTTTATTTTTACCAAATAAAGCTATAGCTTTTTTCAGACACGTAAGGTTTAATTAGGTCAGCTAGGTAGGGAGGTGCCAGTTCATGAATAATTTTATAGGTTAGTAGCAGAACCTTAAAATCTGATCTTACTGTGACAGGAAGCCAGTGAAGGGATGCCAAAATGGGTGTCATGTGGTCGAACTTTCTGCTTCATGTCAGAAGTCTGGCTGCAGCATTTTGAACCAATTGGAGACCCCTAATGCTAGATTGCAGTGAACCAGAAAATAAAACATTGCAGTAGTCCAATCTAGAAGAGATAAATGCATGGATCAGGGTCTCAGCATCAGCCATAGACATGATGGGACGAATCTTCGCTATATTTCACAGGTGGAAGAAAGCAGTCCTAGTAATATTTCTTATGTGGAGGCCAAAGGACAACGAAGGATCAAAAATTACTCCAAGGTTCCTCACTGACACACGAGCCGAGGCTGAGCGTTAACTGGTCAAATTGATGCCAATGTCTCACTGGACCAAGAACCATCATTTCAGTCTTATCAGAGTTTAAAAGTAGGAAATTCTAGACATCCAACTTCTCACTGCTGCAAGGCAGTCTTCTAAGGATTTTATGTGAACGAGATTACCAGCAGTTATCAACATGTACACCTTTTGTCTGACTTAGTGCTTAGCTCAGATAAGATAATTATAGTGGGCGATTTTACATCCTCATTGAAGACAACTTTGGATGCTGTAGCTCCTCTGAAAAAGAGAGCTTTAAATCAGAAGTGTCTGACTCCGTGGTATAACTCACAAACTCGTAGCTTAAAGCAGATAACCCGTAAGTTGGAGAGGAAATGGCGTCTCACTAATTTAGAAGATCTTCACTTAGCCTGGAAAAAGAGTCTGTTGCTCTATAAAAAAGCCCTCCGTAAAGCTAGGACATCTTTCTACTCATCACTAATTGAAGAAAATAAGAACAACCCCAGGTTTCTTTTCAGCACTGTAGCCAGGCTGACAAAGAGTCAGAGCTCTATTGAGCTGAGTATTCCATTAACTTTAACTAGTAATGACTTCATGACTTTCTTTGCTAACAAAATTTTAACTATTAGAGAAAAAATTACTCATAACCATCCCAAAGACATATCGTTATCTTTGGCTGCTTTCAGTGATGCCGGTATTTGGTTAGACTCTTTCTCTCCGATTGTTCTGTCTGAGTTATTTTCATTAGTTACTTCATCCAAACCATCAACATGTTTATTAGACCCAATTCCTACTAGGCTGCTCAAGGAAGCCCTACCATTATTTAATGCTTCGATCTTAAATATGATCAATCTATCTTTGTCAGTTGGCTATGTACCACAGGCTTTTAAGGTGGCAGTAATTACACCATTACTTAAAAAGCCATCACTTGACCCAGCTATCTTAGCTAATTATAGGCCGATCTCCAACCTTCCTTTTCTCTCAAAAATTCTTGAAAGGGTAGTTGTAAAACAGCTAACTGATCATCTGCAGAGGAATGGTCTATTTGAAGAGTTTCAGTCAGGTTTTAGAATTCATCATAGTACAGAAACAGCATTAGTGAAGGTTACAAATGATCTTCTTATTGCCTCGGACAGTGGACTCATCTCTGTGCTTGTTCTGTTAGACCTCAGTGCTGCTTTTGATACTGTTGACCATAAAATTTTATTACAGACATTAGAGCATGCCATAGGTATTAAAGGCACTGCGCTGCGGTGGTTTGAATCATATTTGTCTAATAGATTACAATTTGTTCATGTAAATGTAATCAACCCAGTGTATGGAGTCAAAGGGCCATCTCCTTTAATGAAGCTTCAACATTTCCAAATGATAGATGGCTTCATTCCTGAATGTCAACACAATGTGTGCCTTGGAGTCACTCGACAACTTTCTACACTGTGGTTTGATACAACAAACAGTGATTCCCCCTGGTACGTGGGTAAAGAGATAGATGAAATTGATAGGAGACTTGTAAAAATCAAACCACCAGTTGAGATTACTAGGACACCAAGGTCACTGACTGAAAGGAAGTTCTGGAAAGCGTCAGAGTGGTGAGCATTTCTCCTTTTCTATTCTCTACCTGTATTGAAGGGCATACTCCCTGCAAGATTTTGGAACCATTTGTTCCTAGTGGTGTTTGGCATATATACATTACTGCAGGATACCATAATGACCAAAAGCATCATGATAGCAGAGCTAGCACTAAAAAAATTTGTCATTGTGTTCCAAAGACTGTATGGGAAAAACAACTTGACTTTTAATATCCACTTGCTAACCCACACTGCTCAAAGTGTCAAACAATGGGGGCCATTATGGGCCACATCAACCTTTTCATTTTAATCCAATATCGACGCTCTCATGAAGTATTTTCATGGAACACAGTATGTCCCCTCACAAATAGAACATTTCTGTTGTGGAGAGAATTGGCAGAAAGGGCTAAGAACACAATCCACCCAGAACATGAAAAGGTTCAATCTTTTGTTGAAGAACTTTACTTTAGTAAAAGGAAAACAGAAAATTGTGAAATACTAAATGAAAATGTCAGAGGCTGGGGTCATCCCCCTGTGCAAACAAGTATAAATATGCCATATAGGCTTGCCATTGAAAAGTTGTGTGGAAATCTAAGCAACTGCTTTTGGTCTTACAACCGTTTTTTGGTCGATGGAGTTGTGTATCACAGTCAAAACTATGACAGAATAAAGAAGAGATACAATAGTGCTGCATGCTGGAAAGATGGTACATTTTGTTTAATTAATGACTTGGTTATTTTTAAACAAACATTCATATCAAATCCCTGCTTTTTGTTCATGTGGCAAACTATGCTGTGTTTTAGTTGAGGTACTTAGTAAATCAGACAGGCCTGTATGTAAAGATTCACAAACTGATGTACAAAGTACTTTCCTACATGTTGTTAAAAAACTGAAACTTAATGCTTTCTAGCCTGACATGATAAAAACAAAATGTGTTCTTGTTGAAACAGCTGATGCTATGTACATAACACCATTGCCAAACCCTTATGAAAGGGACTAGCTTGATCAATAAAGTCAAAAGTTTTTCTGTTTTTGTGTATGATTTTAAGGTACATAAAGAGAATGCAATTGAGCACACATACTATATGCTGTAAAGTTTTAAACTCCAGCATTATATTATATTAATATACGAGGTCTATTAGAAAAGTATCCGACCTTATTATTTTTTTCAAAAACTATATGGATTTGAATCACGTGCGATTACATCAGATAAGCTTGAACCCTCATGGGCATGCGAGAGTTTTTTCACGCCTGTCGGTTGCGTCATTCGCCTGTGGGCAGGCTTTAAGTGAGGAGTGGTCCACCCCTCCCCTCTATTTTTTCATTGTTTAGGAATGGCTCAGAGACTGCCGCTTTGCTTGATCAAAATTTTTTCAGAAACTGTAAGGCACATCCGAGTGGACACCATTCGAGAAATTCAGCTGGTTTTCGGTGAAAATTTTAAGGGCTGATGAGAGATTATGGAGTGTTACTCTCACTTTAAGGACAACCCATGGAGCCGGAGGGCGCTCCACGCTCCGAGCCGCCGTCGTCAGCCTGTTTCGAGCTGAAAACTTCCAAATTTAAGCTTCTGTTGACCCAGGACATCGTGAGAGAACAGAGAAGTTTCAGAAGAGTTTGGGATCAGCAGTTTATCTGGACATTCCACTGTTAAAGGAGATTTTTTAATGAAAGACGTGTGGACAGATTCGCGCGTCAGCAGGCAGCCGCTCATGGCCCGGCGTCACAGAGAAACACCTCCGTTGGAAGCATTACAGGACAAGTTTGAACATGCCCAGCTGTTAAACAGTTTCTCGGATACTCACTCGACTGAAAACCATAGAAAGCCGCCTGAATTTTACGAATGGTTATCAACACGGAGGTGTTTCTCTGTGGCGCCGGGCCATGAGCGGCTGCCTGCCGATGCGCGAATCCGTCCGCACGGCTTTCATTACAAAATCTCCTTTAACAGTGGAATGTCCAGATAAACTGCTGATCCTGACCTCTTCTGAAACTTCTCTGTTCTCTCACGACGTCCTGGGTCAACAGAGGCTTAAATTTGGAAGTTTTCAGCTCGAAACAGGCTGACGACGGCGGCTCGGAGCGCGGCGCGCCCTCCGGCTCCGTGGGTTGTCCTTAACCCTTAAAATTTTCACCGAAAACCAGCCTAACCAGCTGTCTCTGAGCCATTCCTAAACAATGAAAAAATAGACAGGAGGGGTGTACCACTCCTCACTCAAAGCCTGCCCACAGGCGAATGACGCAACCGACAGGCGTGAAAAAACTCACGCATACCCACAAGGGTTCAAGCTTGTCTGATGTAATCGCACGTGATTCAAATCCATATAGTTTTTGAAAAAACTAAAAAGGTCGGTTTCTTTTCTAATAGACCACGTATAAATTAAATGTTAAGCATGAGTCAATGCCTTGACTTAGTATATCTTGCTCCAAGTGCATAATAAGTGTTAGTACTTTGTGGCAGAAAGACATAAAAAGTATACTGAAGTATAAGTTTTAGTATTAATGTACTTAGGCTTTTGTTTATACTTTTCAGTATAAGCCAAGTATACTTCACTATACTATTCTTAAGTATATAACATATATAGTTTATAAAAAGTCACCTTCAAGTATACTTCCTCAATTTTAGTAAAAAATAAGTATACTCATAGTACACTTGAATAAACTTATTTTTGCTAAGGGTTTGCTTCCTTAGATGTGGTGGAGTTTTGGGTGTAGACATGCCAGGCAACCAGGCAACCCATGACAGGACCAGAAAGGTGGGCATACGGAGATGCAGATGTGAAAGTCTGAGGTCTATCCATTGTACCTCGCATTGTGTCCTTGCTATCCTCGCTGGGATAGGCTCCAGCAGGGGCGTAGGTTTGCATATGGACCATAGGGACAAGTCACAACCAATATTTTGGGATGGCAAAATAGCCCCTACCAATATTTAGAATTTTTTTTATATAACAAAATCATTCACTATTTTTTTGCGAACTCGATACTATAATTTTAGTCATCACGTTTTGTGTTTTCGACGTGCCAGAGTGACAGGGTTACCCATGTTGCAATTTCATTAGCTCACGTTCTTCTCACATGGACGTAAACAAAGCGCATCTCGTGGCAGGCAGTGCTTAATTTGTAAAGTGGGAGGTCCCAGAGCGCAGAGGATGGGTGGCTCCGGTGCAGTGTTGCCAGATGTACAATAATTATCGTATTTGTACGATAGTTTTGCCCTCTGTACGATGTACGATCAATAAATGTACGATCAATAATGGGAAAAAATCCAATATGTACGATAATTTCAGTTGGTTGCCCAAACACGCATCTCTCTCTGACACCCAAGAATCATTTTGCAGGTGTTGCACTCAGGCGGCATCAAATGCTGGCTTTGGGCGACCGGGACAAAGTCATTTGAAAGCCCGCCCCCTCTCCATACAAAGTAATGAGTTCCCATCCAATCTCTGCCGTGACAGGAAGATTCCCCAACCAACATCTTGTTTTTTTTCGAAACTTTATTTCAACAAATGCAATAACAAACGAACAAAACACAAGAGCAAAGAGATATACAAGAAGAATAAAAAAAAAGTTAAAGTTCCTTATGGAGGTGTCAACATTTTTTTCTGTGTTCAACAAAATCTGCACAAGTGGCCATGGCATCGGATGACGACAGCGACCTCGAGGTTGAATTCGACTCTTTCTAGTCTGGTAATTAACACGTTTGTGTCCCTTCACAGAAAAAAAAATCTTTCTAGTCTGGTAGTGCATTTGCTTGTGCATTTGCGTTCTTTTTGTGCCATAGTTTCCCCATTACTATAATTACTGTTTAAAAATGTGACATAAAATTCTTTGTAAATTAAAAAAAAAAACGCTAAAATAGCTACGTTGTATGCGTTTTGTTTGTGTACGATAATTTCTCCCAAAATACGATAATTTTGAGGTTTTGGTACGATAGTTTCATATTTCATATCTGGCAACACTGCTCCAGTGCAGAAAAACAAGAAGGGCGGGGGCTTGCGAACAATGCTGTGTGTCCCTACCAAAGCTGAGACCAAACCTACGCCCTTGGGCTCCAGCCCCCATGACACTTAATTGAAGTAAGCGGTTGAAGGTGAGTGAGCGAGTGAATATCTGCTTATGCAATTAGGCTATGGGCCAGAGGAGTTTGTAGTGCACCTTAATTTCCAACAAAACCAATTTTATTTTGAAATTTCAAACAATGCTGAATATAATAATAATGTACTAATAATTAATAATTTATTTTGTTTATGCAGCGCCAAATCACAACAAAAGCTGCCACAAGTAAGGTCTAACCTGACCAACCCCATAGAGCATGCACACAGGTGACAATGGTAAGGAAAAACTCCCTCTGATGATATTGAGGAAGAAACCTCAAGCAGACCAAAGGGGTGACCCACTTCTTACGCCACTGTCACAGTTACAAGGATTTGCAAAGTTTTACAAAGCTGAAGAAACAGAAAACAGGAAATCAATCCAATCCAATCCACTTTATTTATAAAGCACATTTAAACAGACTTGAGTCTCCAAAGTGCTGCACAGCAAAAGCATAGACACACAAAATAGTAATAATAACAATAATAAATCAAACAACAATATAATATAAAGAAGATGAGAAGTCCATGCAGGCATCAGTACCACAGGCGGGGTTGTTCAGCCTTCCTCACACCGCCAATGACAGGGTCACCCCCGAAGGCAGACTGCAGCAGGCAGCACCTGCGTCAGACCTTGTATCTGACGATCAGTCCAGCCCCTTGTGGTTTGGATCCATCAATCCTACAATCCCACATGATACTGTTCGTACTTTAGACAGAGAGAAAAAGAGCAAAATCAGTTGGCCGGAAAGATCTACACCTAAGGTATCATTCATCAGCAGTAAGTCCACAGGAAAACAGAGAATATACTGAGGCGATCACCAGCCCGCTAACCCTAAGCTTCACTAGCAGACCCAGAATTTAGATGAAGTTGAAGCCAAGACCTGTTTTGTTGCAAATAAAATGAATTTAAAAGGATAGAAAACCTAACTCCATAATTTCACTAATGTCAAGTTGTCATAATATTAACATCCCAAACAAATTTAATGTCAAGTTGTCATGACAAAGACAACTTCTGGTCATGTCACTTTGACTAATGTCAAGCTGTCATAATAAGGACATTCCAAACAAATTTAATGTCAAGTTGTCATAATATTAACATCCCAAACAAATTTAATGTCAAGTTGTCATGACAAAGACAACTTCTGGTTATGTCACTTTGATGAATGTCACATTGTCATAATCAAGACAACCAAAAAAAAAAAAATGTCAACGATTATGACGGTGCCTTCAAGTAAAGTGTTGCCCACAAAGGACATACTACAATACATACTGCCAAATTCTCTACCAAGTTGACATCACCATCACTAAGCTAATTTAATGACATGGTACAAATTACACACAATCCTTTCTCCCTCACTTTCACAAATGACATCAGTACAATATGAAATGAAAGTGAAATGAAACAACACACATTCCCACTTCACAAACTGAAACGTTTACGCTCTTTTTGATGCTTGCACAGAAAACTCTTTAATATTCTCAGTATCTGATATTAATTTGCCCTGTTCTGATTCATATTCAGACTCGGTTAATTTCCCGAGACAGCCAATGCTTTCACGCAGTAGTAGTAGCGGACAATGTAGTGCAATCCAATTACCATTAACATCAATACAACTTTTAAAATTATGCAGTCCCATCTCCATTTGTTAAATAGTTTTAATCTTCTAGGTGTTTCCACTGTTAGAGGGAGCAGATTTTGAGATTGAATGCCTTGGGAGTCTAGAAATACTGAGTCTGTGCTTTTCATCCTGCTGACAGCTGGCTGACAGAAGCCATTATTCTGTATTTCTTTAAAGCAGTAGATGAATACAAGTCATCATCACTAAATTCAAATGAGATTTATTTACTTTAAGTTTTTAAGCTTTATCTGAATTGAACTGAATTGAATTTATTAGTCACCAATGCTTAAAAAAAAAAAAAAAAAATCACTCATTTACAGACCACAAAATCAATACAAAAAAAGTTACTGGAATATTAGGGTGGGCATGTCAGGTTGGTATGTGTTCATACATACCAATGATATGTTCATCATTGTGTGATATTGGAAGCTACATCTGGCAGCAGAATAGAAGAACAGAGTCTTTAATGTCATTGTACATATACATACATACATTCATACGTACATACAGTATAACTTGTTCTCTGCATTTAACCCATTCTAATTACAGTTATGCAAAATCCAACCAGTAGGACCAGTGGGCAGCTACAGTCCGGCACCCGGGCACCAACTCCAGATGTAGAGACACTGCTTTGGTCAGGGGCAGAGAATCCATCCACCGCATCCATCCACCGCAAATCAGATGCAAAGCAGACGTAATAAAAACGCTTTATTCGTGGCTAATCTGTATGCAGTGGCTACAACTTATTTTAGGGTCCTGTCCCACTGGCGTTTAGGAGGATTTGCGTATGGATTGTGCACAAAATTGGCCCATATTCACCAAACATCCGAAATATCCGTGTAACATGCCTGTATGAGTCGGCCATCATCCGAACACGTCTGTGATCATCCGCAGGGGCACGCATGTCCGCAGCCAGGATTTTTGAGCTGTTCAAAAATCTGGATGCGGATAATATCCGCCTTACATACTCCATATATACTCAATTCATACACAATACATACTCACTCTATGCGCTGTATATCTGCCGTTAACTGCTGATATCCGCACCTGATGGGGATTTGCGGCTTGGCAGCGGACCGGTACAGTGTGTAAAACTGATATATTTGCGTGCCCATCATGTCCACATCGCAAACTAAAATATGTTGTAGCGAATGCATACAAATTGGCCACGAATAAAGCGTTTTTATTACATCTGCTTTGCAGCTGATTTGCGGACAATCTGTGAATGCATAACAAACACATCACGTAAACCCAAAGTACTATATGTGGCAGAAAGCAACATACCTGCCAGTCAGTGCTGGTCCAGCTGTGTAGATCCACAAAGACATAGCTGCTGCAATACAGGACTTTTATTTAACGCCAACAAAAGCAAGAGTTGCTGTTTATAGCCACAACTCACGCTGAAGTCCGTTTTCTGTGACACTCTCAAAAAAAAACACCTTCTCACACCCCGAGCGGCTTCCCTCCTCCCGCTCCTCAAACTCATGAACAGTTAACCCTCACATGACAACATGAACAAACTCTGTGATCAACTTGTCCAAGTCCAGCAAATGCTCCAGAGCCTGTATTGTTGGTGTGAATAGTGATGGCGACGGCCCGAGTGAGCTTCTTTTATGACCACAATGCAGATGCCATGCACGCGCAACACATGCACGATGCATTCATAATACACCCGTAATACTGCCGTGATAATCTCAATGTGTCGGATCAGTTTCCTCACTACATGCGTTATATAACCGTGATTGTTCATCATATATTCGCTATATATTATTAATATATCCCAAACTCATACTGGGACATTTGTCATTTTCGGCCATTTTTGTTGCGGACGACAACGAACACCCGCAATTTGTGTACTCAATTCATGCACAATTAATCCTCTCCCCAGTGGGACAGGGCCCTTAGTTCGTGATGTGGACATGATGGGCACGCAAAATATCCGCAAATCCATGTCAGTTGCGGATATCAGCAGATGACAGCCAATATACTGCGCATAGATTATGTTTGTGTTTGTATTATGTATGGCGTATGTAAGGCGGATGTCATCTGCAGCCAAAATTTTGTGCAGCTCAAGTACCTGGCAATGGAAAAACGTGCCTCTGCTGATAACTGCGGATGTGTGTGGGTGTCGGCCGACTCATACAAGCATGTTTCACGCATATTGCGGATGTTAAGCGAATATGAACCAATTTTGTGCGCAATCCATACGCAAATCCTCCTAAACGCCAGTGGGACCGGGCCCTAAGCCACTGTCCCATGTGGTGAAAATGTCAAACTTGTTGAAAGATTAATTCATCCCAGCACTAACATTCATGTATTTGGTCTTGGTCTTTGAAATTCATTCATAATTCATATTCTAACTCTAATTCATATACCTCATGTACAACTTCAGTCTGTTTGTCTGGTTCTCCACACATTGTTTGCACACATTCTTTCTTGCACATTTTATTTGCACATTTTTATTGTGAATTGTTTAGTGGTTAATGTATATTTCATGCTTGTACAGAGAGAGTACAGTTCAAATCTGACTCATTGTATTCTTTGAAGATACTTGGAGAATTAAGGCTTTTCTAATTCTGATTTGATTCTGATTCTAAAATTGAAAGTTACCTGGGAAGAAATTAAGGATTCTCGAGGTTCATTAACAGAAGTGGTTTTTGATGGCTGTGGTTGTTGAATGAAGGTTAGAGTTCTGGTTCTTCCCATCTTAGTGCATGTTGAGAGAAGTAAATCAAATCAAATCAATTTTATTTATATAGCGCCAAATCACAACAGTTGCCCCAAGGCACTTTATATTGTAAGGTAAAAGCCATACAATAATTACAGAAAAACCCCAATGGTCAAAACGACCCCCTATGATCAAACACTTGGCGACAGTGGGAAGGAAAAACTCCCTTTTAACAGGAAGAAACCTCCAGCAGAACCAGGCTCAGGGAGGGGCAGTCTTCTGCTGGGACTGGTTGGGGCTGAGGGGAGAGAATCAGGAAAAAGACATGCTGTGGAAGACAGCAGAGATCAATCACTAATGATTAAATGCAGAGTGGTGCATACAGAGCAAAAAGAGAAAGAAACACTCAGTGCATCATGTGAACCCTCCAGCAGTCTAAGTCTATAGCAGCATAACTAAGGGATGATTCAGGGTCACCTAATCCAGCCATAACTATAAGCTTTAGCAAAAAGGAAAGTTTTAAGCCTAATCTTAAAAGTAGAGAGGGTGTCTGTCTCCCTGATCCGAATTGGGAGCTGGTTCCACAGGAGAGGAGCCTGAAAGCTGAAGGCTCTGCCTCCCATTCTACTCTTAAAAACCCTAGGAACTACAAGTAAGCCTGCAGTCTGAGAGTGAAGCGCTCTATTGGGGTGATATGGTACTAAGAGGTCCCTAAGATAAGATGGGACCTGATTATTCAAAACCTTATAAGTAAGAAGAAGAATTTTAAATTCTATTCTAGAATTAACAGGAAGCCAATGAAGAGAGGCCAATATGGGTGAAATATGCTCTCTCCTTCTAGTCCCCGTCAGTACTCTAGCTGCAGCTAACATTCAATAAGTAGACACTAACTAGCAATCTAAGGTGATGACTGGATGTCTATAGACTAGGTCTCTCCAGAGGAGCCTTTGGTATTGCTGGAATGACTTAATGTCAAATGAATGGAGCGTCAGATAAGGCATATTGCTTGCATTATGAGGCAATATTGTTTTGTCTACTAGCTTCCCACCATTGCTCAGGGTCACCACAGTGGATCCAGTTCAGATTTGCATTGGGATTTGGTACAGTTTTGCTCTGGATTCCCTTATTGATACAACTCAGAAGTTATTGCAGTGGGAGTTATCAAACTCTCTCAGTGCTTACAACTATTGATACAATTGGGGGGGTGATGTTCTAGTCGTGATGGCCTAGTGATGGCCTAGTAGTGAGTGCCTTACATGACAGCAACAACATTGGTGTGTGAGTGTGTTTGTGTAAATGGGTGAATGTTAGGCATAATTGTAAGCCATTTTGAGCATCTGATGCAGATGGAAAAGCGCTATGTAAATGCAGTCCATTTACCACTGGGGAGCTGATGGTCTAGTGGTTAAGCATTGGGCTTCAGACCAGAGGATCTTGACCAGAAAATCACTAAGGGCCCATGGGCAAGGTCCTTAATGCCAGAGTAGCTCCCAGTGTGTAGTGATCACCTTGCATGGCAACACCCTGACATCGGGGTGTGAATGTAAATGGGTGAATATGAGGCATAATTGTAAAAGCACTTTGAGTGTCTGATGCAGATGGAAAAGCGTTATATAAATGCAGTCCATAACTCCAGTTCTACAAGTGGTCTCCCAGCCAAGTACTCGTCTGGACCTACTCTGCTTTACTTTTCACTTTGAGTCCTGAGGACAAAATCAGGTGTCCACAAAGTGGCTTGACTGCACAGAGTCATTATACAAGGAAATCATTACTATTATTGTTATTATTATTCATAGTTTAACCTAAATTACCACTCATCTGCTCCTTGGACATGTAATCATTTTTTTAATACCCAAGGAATTTCCAGAATCTCCCAGTCAAGTCCGGCAGGATGTGCTAGCACCAAACATGACCACATCAATTACACCACAGAGCTGCATCGGGACATGGATGGTAATAACTTAGGCAGACAACCCATTCAATCCCCACCTCTCAAATGTAGCATCTATCTGCTGCAACCAGGTGAAACATGGGCATCCTCCATTCACTGGAGTGAGTAGTACTGATACACCTACATGGCAGACCATCTGTAGAAAAAGCTCCACAGATGTTGTATCATCCAAAATGTCCAAAGGGTACCAGTGTGTGGCAGTGGGGTGGTGGAGGAGGTAGCTTTTCAGGGCAGAGAGGTCAGTTCTAACTGAAATTTTTTAGGGCCCCATCACACAAGAGCACAAATGCTTGAAGAATCACATGAATTAGCATATACTGAAAGCTCTCTCTCTCTCTCAATGTCAGTTCCAATGGAGCTTCATTGACATGGGAAGCATAGTCTTCATTGTCAAAGCAAGTGTTACACAGAGCAAAAAATAAAAACAAAACCTCTCTTCGCTCTCTCTCTCCCTCCCTCTCTGGTCATGAGCCACATTTCTGAGATGGACAGACACAGCCACCTGACCGGCCTGTTTTATAAGGACATATAAAAATAAAAACAGTCAGGTGGACGAGTGGCAACTCACACGGCTCTGAGATGCACTGACACACCTGTGATCATGGTATAATGTCCATATTGTGCATGTAATTACACATCCATTGACAGTTCACCTCATTTGTCAGAGGATTCATCTGAATATTCACGTCATGAATGAGCATGTTTTTGATTGTGGGAGGAAACCCACGCAGACACGGGAATAACATGCTTTTAACTTTTTAACCTACCATTCCTGGTTCTCAAGACCAGGCATCTAAGTGGCTCTACTCTATTCTGCTCTTCTTTTTTTTTTAGATATTTAGATATACCTTAGTATACACTAGTAGAGTTCTAGCTTAGAACTGGAATGTATTATAGAAGACATACCTTACTGAATTTTCATGCAAACTCCACACAGAAAGGGCGGGAAGCAAGCCCGCAACCTTCTTGCTGTAAGGTACCACTGCTAACGACTAACCTACCGTGCCGCCGGAGTAAACTCCAAATGACCTGTAAGATGACTGCTTGCCTCTCTGCGGATAGTTATGAGGTTCAGATGTGCTGAAAGAATTAGAATTATAGCTTAAAAATTTATATTTGCACTTTGCATGTTTTATGGTCTCCAGCAGTCTCCTCTGTTAGCTAAAATCAGGATGAAAAAAAGGGTAGTGTTATGCAGGCTCAGGTCCTCAAAATTATGAATGATTATGAATTAGCTGTTCATCTCATGTACCAGAGATGAACAGCTAATTCATCTCTGGTACATTTGCAACTACTAATAAACTGAATTTGAGTTTTAATGCCATAATAGCTTCTAATAATATTAAAAGTGACAACAGACCTAAACAATGAGGTCACTTTTGTCTTTGAACATCCTGCCCCTGCTGGAAGCTCTTGTTTATTATACAGCTTCTAGCACAAAGGCCCGCTGAGAGCAGCCATAAAGTCCAGCTCTCTGTCAATCACAATGCTCCGGTCAGGCAGAGGTCTTGGAAAATAAAGTCATGCTGACTTATGGTTTTGATTTATAAATAACATTAATACCGATAGAATAACTCCATTAATGTCACTTCTGTCATTTGTACAAAGTTAAAATATAACATATATCTTTTAATGTTGAATAATGCACTAATTCTGAGGTTTTGTAACAAACACAGACAGATCGCAAAGGATTCTGGGTAAAAGTGCCTCTGCTAAACACATTGATTCAGTCATTCATTATGTAAACCAACATGTTAATGTGACGTGTGTCATGTGTTGGTGTTTACAGGTAAATGTGCTTTTGTAAAATATGCCATTTTTTATTTGTAAAAACAGGCATTTTTATGGAGCCCTGGAAGTGTCATCGCAAAATATTTTGCATGTGGAGAGAATGTGCGCTAATTTTATTAGTGCCGTGCACATGCATAAATGTTGGCTTTACACTGTGCAAGTTTTGGCCCTTTTTCAGATGACTTTTCAATCGTGCGAGAATCGCGCGAAAATTTTTTGGACCGAGTTTCAGGTTAATCGCGTGTCCTGTATTGTGTAGTGTACATAGTAACAACCTGCGTTTAACATCTCACAACCACCTCCTAATCGCCGATCGTATGGTCGAATGAAAATCAAACCTGTTTGATATTATTCTGGTCGGCCGTCGTGAAGGTATCCTGCTGCTGAGGGGCTACAAGCGTCCAACCGCTCGCACTGTGTATGTGCAAACACCGCAGAGCTGTCTTGTAATGTTATCTTTTTGTTGTTGTTTTGTTTTTAAACTTAATTTGTAAAAAAATAAATAAATAAGCCATTTGCAAAGCCAAAAAGTTGATTTGACAACCATCTGATATAACTGGGGTCAAAATAAGTAGAACACTGCCATCTACTGGTGCCCAGACGCTTAGTACTTAGGGCGAATACTGCCATGAACACTACTAGCCAGTAGATGGCAGCAGAGGCCTGAAAAACTTGCCAAAACAAAATCCCAGATAATCTGTGTCTGCTACATTTAAGATGCGTGGAATTTAACAAATGCAAATACAATAACATCTATAAACCCAGAGAATATATTCACGAGAGTTTTAGGCACTAGAGTTTAATGCTGCTGTCCGTAGAGCCTGAATAGAGTGTCTGAAATGCATTTGTCCTGTCGTGAACATACTGAGATTAGACTATCTGCAGGGGTATTTTTGTCATAACCAACAAAAATTCCTTTTTCACAAAGTGAGTCTGACTTTTTCTTGTCATATTTGTATGCACAACAATCAGACCCAAAAGTTTTCATTTTCAAAAAAGATCAGGTTTCTTTCCAGTTTTCTTTCTACTCCACACATTTGTTATAACATCTAGTATGGATAATAGCAGAGCAACCTGAACTACATACGTTTACAACTCTTTAGGCAGGCCAATAGCCTATTTCATAGCCTTAAGAGTGTGCATATCATGAATGCTTGGTCTTGTTGGATTTGTGAGAATCTACTGAATCTACTGGTACCTTGTTTCCCATGTAACAATAAGAAATATACTCAAAACCTGGATTAATCTTTCTAGTCACATAGCACTGCTATTATTCTGAACACTACTGTACTTCCCACACTGTTTGGCAAGAGAAAACATCACTTGTGATGTTGATGAGGTGCTGTGGCCAGATGCACAACAGCGACAAGCTGGACAACCATGACAGACAAAAGAAAAAAAAAATGCTAAACATTTTTTTTTTTTTTTTGGTTTTGCACAGCAGTGTGCATGTTGGTGGAAAGATCTGCTTATTTGATAACTTTGGAAGTAAGTGTCATTTGTAGAAATGTGTGCATATCTTTTTTAAGGTAGTTCCTGTTTTTGCAAGAGATATGAGGGTGTGGTTTTTGTGTGTCACGTTTTGACAAACCGGGCTTTAGTTTCAAGAACTGTTTTAATAATTGTAAAAAAAAACTGTTACATGCATCGTGCCATTTCAATCACAGTTCTCCTGATTATTTTTGCCGTCTCATTGATGGTGTGAATAAAAATCTGAAATTTCATGTTTCCTGGTATTTGGACTAAGCAGTGACTGAAACTCAGAATATGTAAACTCTGTTTTTCCATAAGGTGCAACATCAGCAAAAAACCTCTCTGTAACTTTAACAGCATCTCACTTTGCTTTCAGGAAATAAGCAAAAATAGCTCCTGAATCATCTTTAGCTGCTGGTTCAATAGGTCCAGCCAGATCTGCATGTTCAAGTGCACCCTCAATTTTCTCATTCAACTAACTACTCCTACTCTGAGCAAATTTAACCTTTTATGCACAGTTCACGTTTCAGGTCAGACTTGTCAATTTTACCTTTAATTTTCATCCCATCTGTAATGCTGTCCAGCTTTAACACATCATGGTTAGAATGACCTAATGTTTCATGCCACGTTTGAATGTCATAGCAGGCATTGCATTTATTATCAGTCTCATTTGAAACCATATTTAAACAGAACAGTGTCACAAATGTGAATATCAAAAGCTGTACCATTTTTATGGATGAGCCGGTTCTGTCCTTCTTTGAAGATGACTGTCACTCCTTGGGCAGGAGGAGCTTTGTCCAGTAAGATGTCTTGTGAAAATGATGGTACATATAGTGCATCCATCAGCATCATCTCCAGAATTTTGCCCTTGCTGTCTCTCAAGCAAAACAGGGCAGTGCCCCTCAGCACAATGCAGCTGGTCTTCACTCCATCACCCAACTCCAGAACATGGCTCTGAGGCTTAAATCTCAAGTTGAAATTCTTGAATTTTGCAGTGCCATCACAATATGCTTCATTGCTCCTGAGTCGACCATGAAACCATTCACCCTCCTTCTGCCGACCAGGGCATCATCCACCTGCTCCACCTTGAAAGCGAACGTGTGGTCTTCCTCATCCACTTCTTGCTTCACTTCATCTCATCTTCTCTGCCAGCAGTCTGCATCATTGTGCATGTAACTCTTGCAGAAGCTACACCACTGTCTAGGCTCTCTGAAGCTGTGGTTAAATGGACCACAAGTAATCTGATTGAACAATCAGATCAAAATGATGCCAGCTCCAGCTGATTAGATTCACCCAATCCGATCAAAATTATGATCGCGTCAGAGGAGGTGGTGTAAGCCTGTTTCTAACCCATTCAGCATCCGTGTAACCAGCATGTCGGATTGCCTGCCTGCTGTTGCACGTCTGTTATGTCACATCACCACGTGATGCTTCCTGCTCTGTGTTCTGGAAAATGGTGATGGCAAAACACAGCTGGACTTTACAAGAGACAACAATGCTCCTCAATGTATTAAAATTTCAAATAATGGAAAAGCTCCACAGACGTAAAGTTCGTAGCACAGACTTGTTGTGCCTGAAGTCAGCAGGTCGGGTTGAGCAAATTTAAAAACCACTGGGAAGCAATGTAGAGTGCTTTCTACAAGGAGAAACTTAAAAAGAACAGAAGCGGTGCCACTCCAACCAGTTTCTGTATTATTATTATTATTATTATTATTATGAATTAATGTAGAATTAATTGGAGGACGACCACTCTCCAAGAAGCATACAAGTAGATGTCAGTTTTCCACTGGAGGAAAGTTCACCAGAGACATCGGAAAGCCTGGGAGGTACAGACACATCGCGCATGCGTCAAGCTCATAGAGCGAAACCCCATGTCAGTGCACGTATCACTTTGCGAAAGTCACGTGACTGATACAGGAACTGTTTCGAACTGACACTGACACACCAAAGTGGCAAAACTGTGTTTATAAGGAACCATATCTGTCAACCGGACAGATATGCTTGCCTCTACTGGTGGTTGGCTCTCACTGCGGTATTGTATCACTTCCTGTTCCGGAGCACAGCGGTGTTTTTCTGTATCTGTTAGCTGTTTAATCTGCGCAGTTAGATTGATCTAGTTATCTAGATTACGATTTGTTTCCCAGTATAATCTTTACGTGCCTTAACTAAAGCACTCCTTCTGCTGAATCACCTCTAAATTATTTACACATTATTCACTTTGCGTGTTTTTAGGAATCCGCTAGCTTAGCGTAGCTACTAGCTCTTAGCCGATTTAGCATGGCGGCTTCTCCTGTCTCCCGCACTTTTCTGCTCTGGGTGTGAAATGTTTAGTTATTCCTCAGCCTCCTTTAGCAGTAACGGTACTTGTAATAAGTGTAGCTTATTCGTAGCTTTGGAGGCCAGGCTGGGCGAATTGGAGACTCGGCTCCGCACCATGGAAAATTCTACAGCTAGCCAGGCCCCTGTAGTCGGTGCGGACCAAGGTAGCTTAGCCGCCGTTAGTTACCCCCTGGCAGATCCTGAGCAGCCGGGAAAGCAGGCTGACTGGGGGACTGTGAGGAGGAAGCGTAGCCCTAAACAGAAGCCCTGTGTACACCGCCAACCCCTTCACATCTCTAACCGTTTTTCCCCACTCGACGACACACCCGCCGAGGATCAAACTCTGGTTATTGGCGACTCTGTTTTGCGAAATGTGAAGTTAGCGACACCAGCAACCATAGTCAATTGTCTTCCGGGGGCCAGAGCAGGCGACATTGAAGGAAATTTGAAACTGCTGGCTAAGGCTAAGCGTAAATTTGGTAAGATTGTAATTCACGTCGGCAGTAATGACACCCGGTTACGCCAATCGGAGGTCACTAAAATTAATATTAAATCGGTGTGTAACTTTGCAAAAACAATGTCGGACTCTGTAGTTTTCTCTGGGCCCCTCCCCAATCAGACCGGGAGTGACATGTTTAGTCGCATGTTCTCCTTGAATTGCTGGCTGTCTGAGTGGTGTCCAAAAAATGAGGTGGGCTTCATAGATAATTGGCAAAGCTTCTGGGGAAAACCTGGTCTTGTTAGGAGAGATGGCATCCATCCCACTTTGGATGGAGCAGCTCTCATTTCTAGAAATCTGGCCAATTTTCTTAAATCCTCTAAACCGTGACTATCCAGGGTTGGGACCAGGAAGCAGAGTTGTAGTCTTACACACCTCTCTGCAGCTTCTCTCCCCCTGCCATCCCCTCATTACCCCATCCCCGTAGAGACGGTGCCTGCTCCCAGACTACCAATAACCAGCAAAAATCTATTTAAGCATAAAAATTCAAAAAGAAAAAATAATATAGCACCTTCAACTGCACCACAGACTAAAACAGTTAAATGTGGTCTATTAAACATTAGGTCTCTCTCTTCTAAGTCCCTGTTGGTAAATGATATAATAATTGATCAACATATTGATTTATTCTGCCTTACAGAAACCTGGTTACAGCAGGATGAATATGTTAGTTTAAATGAGTCAACACCCCCGAGGCACACTAACTGTCAGAATGCTCGTAGCACGGGCCGGGGCGGAGGATTAGCAGCAATCTTCCATTCCAGCTTATTAATTAATCAAAAACCCAGACAGAGCTTTAATTCATTTGAAAGCTTGACTCTTAGACTTGTCCATCCAAATTGGAAGTCCCAAAAACCAGTTTTATTTGTTATTATCTATCGTCCACCTGGTCGTTACTGTGAGTTTCTCTGTGAATTTTCAGACCTTTTGTCTGACTTAGTGCTTAGCTCAGATAAGATAATTATAGTGGGCGATTTTAACATCCACACAGATGCTGAGAATGACAGCCTCAACACTGCATTTAATCTATTATTAGACTCTATTGGCTTTGCTCAAAAAGTAAATGAGTCCACCCACCACTTTAATCATATCTTAGATCTTGTTCTGACTTATGGTATGGAAATAGAAGACTTAACAGTATTCCCTGAAAACTCCCTTCTGTCTGATCATTTCTTAATAACATTTACATTTACTCTGATGGACTACCCAGCAGTGGGGAATAAGTTTCATTACACTAGAAGTCTTTCAGAAAGCGCTGTAACTAGGTTTAAGGATATAATTCCTTCTTTATGTTCTCTAATGCCATATACCAACACAGTGCAGAGTAGCTACCTAAACTCTGTAAGTGAGATAGAGTATCTCGTCAATAGTTTTACATCCTCATTGAAGACAACTTTGGATGCTGTAGCTCCTCTAAAAAAGAGAGCTTTAAATCAGAAGTGCCTGACTCCGTGGTATAACTCACAAACTCGTAGCTTAAAGCAGATAACCCGTAAGTTGGAGAGGAAATGGCGTCTCACTAATTTAGAAGATCTTCACTTAGCCTGGAAAAAGAGTCTGTTGCTCTATAAAAAAGCCCTCCGTAAAGCTAGGACATCTTACTACTCATCACTAATTGAAGAAAATAAGAACAACCCCAGGTTTCTTTTCAGCACTGTAGCCAGGCTGACAAAGAGTCAGAGCTCTATTGAGCTGAGTATTCCATTAACTTTAACTAGTAATGACTTCATGACTTTCTTTGCTAACAAAATTTTAACTATTAGAGAAAAAAATTACTCATAACCATCCCAAAGACGTATCGTTATCTTTGGCTGCTTTCAGTGATGCCGGTATTTGGTTAGACTCTTTCTCTCCGATTGTTCTGTCTGAGTTATTTTCATTAGTTACTTCATCCAAACCATCAACATGTTTATTAGACCCCATTCCTACCAGGCTGCTCAAGGAAGCCCTACCATTATTTAATGCTTCGATCTTAAATATGATCAATCTGTCTTTGTTAGTTGGCTATGTACCACAGGCTTTTAAGGTGGCAGTAATTAAACCATTACTTAAAAAGCCATCACTTGACCCAGCTATCTTAGCTAATTATAGGCCAATCTCCAGCCTTCCTTTTCTCTCAAAAATTCTTGAAAGGGTAGTTGTAAAACAGCTAACTGATCATCTGCAGAGGAATGGTCTATTTGAAGAGTTTCAGTCAGGTTTTAGAATTCATCATAGTACAGAAACAGCATTAGTGAAGGTTACAAATGATCTTCTTATGGCCTCGGACAGTGGACTCATCTCTGTGCTTGTTCTGTTAGACCTCAGTGCTGCTTTTGATACTGTTGACCATAAAATTTTATTACAGAGATTAGAGCATGCCATAGGTATTAAAGGCACTGCGCTGCGGTGGTTTGAATCATATTTGTCTAATAGATTACAATTTGTTCATGTAAATGGGGAATCTTCTTCACAGACTAAAGTTAATTATGGAGTTCCACAAGGTTCTGTGCTAGGACCAATTTTATTCACTTTATACATGCTTCCCTTAGGCAGTATTATTAGACGGTACTGCTTAAATTTTCATTGTTACGCAGATGATACCCAGCTTTATCTATCCATGAAGCCAGAGGACAAACACCAATTAGCTAAACTGCAGGATTGTCTTACAGACATAAA
This sequence comes from Thalassophryne amazonica, assembly GCF_902500255.1. Classification (NCBI taxonomy): domain Eukaryota; kingdom Metazoa; phylum Chordata; class Actinopteri; order Batrachoidiformes; family Batrachoididae; genus Thalassophryne; species Thalassophryne amazonica. The sequence continues at coordinate 96,939,161 of NC_047103.1, read as the reverse complement.
GACATGGATGACCTCTAATTTCCTGCTTTTAAACTCAGATAAAACTGAAGTTATTGTACTTGGCCCCACAAATCTTAGAAACATGGTGTCTAACCAGATCCTTACTGTGGATGGCATTACCCTGACCTCTAGTAATACTGTGAGAAATCTTGGAGTCATTTTTGATCAGGATATGTCATTCAAAGCGCATATTAAACAAATATGTAGGACTGCTTTTTTGCATTTACGCAATATCTCTAAAATCAGAAAGGTCTTGGATCAGAGTGATGCTGAAAAACTAATTCATGCATTTATTTCCTCTAGGCTGGACTATTGTAATTCATTATTATCAGGTTGTCCTAAAAGTTCCCTAAAAAGCCTTCAGTTAATTCAAAATGCTGCAGCTAGAGTACTGACGGGGACTAGAAGGAGAGAGCATATCTCACCCATATTGGCCTCTCTTCGTTGGCTTCCTGTTAGTTCTAGAATAGAATTTAAAATTCTTCTTCTTACTTATAAGGTTTTGAATAATCAGGTCCCATCTTATCTTAGGGACCTCGTAGTACCATATCACCCCAATAGAGCGCTTCGCTCTCAGACTGCAGGCTTACTTGTAGTTCCTAGGGTTTGTAAGAGTAGAATGGGAGGCAGAGCCTTCAGCTTTCAGGCTCCTCTCCTGTGGAACCAGCTCCCAATTCAGATCAGGGAGACAGACACCCTCTCTACTTTTAAGATTAGGCTTAAAACTTTCCTTTTTGCTAAAGCTTATAGTTAGGGCTGGATCAGGTGACCTTGAACCATCCCTTAGTTATGCTGCTATAGACGTAGACTGCTGGGGGGTTCCCATGATGCACTGTTTCTTTCTCTTTTTGCTCTGTATGCACCACTCTGCATTTAATCATTAGTGATTGATCTCTGCTCCCCTCCACAGCATGTCTTTTTCCTGGTTCTCTCCCTCAGCCCCAACCAGTCCCAGCAGAAGACTGCCCCTCCCTGAGCCTGATTCTGCTGGAGGTTTCTTCCTGTTAAAAGGGAGTTTTTCCTTCCCACTGTAGCCAAGTGCTTGCTCACAGGGGGTCGTTTTGACCGTTGGGGTTTTACATAATTATTGTATGGCCTTGCCTTACAATATAAAGCGCCTTGGGGCAACTGTTTGTTGTGATTTGGCGCTATATAAAAAAAAATTGATTGATTGATTGAACCGGATGCATCTGCCAAAATCTCAGATCTTTTGCGGTGTATGATCAAATTCACCAAAAGTCCTGGAACAGCAGCAAACAAAAAGGAAAGCTTCCGCCGTGTGGGATAATTTTGATGTCATATCGGAAAATAAGGTATGTTTTAATATCTTTGGTTCATCCAGCTCCTCTCAGAGTTTCCACTTGATCAATCTGAATTTGTATTAGTTTCAAAGTGACTCTTAATTTACTATTCATATTACATATTTACTTTTTTTTTTTCAAGATGGCACTGTTAATGCAGCTGCCTGTTACTTCAGCTCTGGCAGCTCTTTTCCTATATTCACTATTTTTAATACTTTTTAATATTGCTTATTTGTCTTTATTTGCAGTGGGTGGTACCCTGTGCAAGTATGCACATGGGAAACCCACTTTTGTTACTCTTACTCCCATTGTTACTCCCATTGTTTATAGCCGGGATCAGCTGCTTGGACTAAGAGACTCTGTGTACAGTGGGCCAGGTCCCTGCTATGCTGAGCACCCGGATATACCTGCAGACATTCGGAAGAAATGAAGGGGCTGCAGAGGCAGGCGGACAAAGTAGAGAAGGACTTATATTCCGTCTGTGGTCATGGGGAATGTAAGATCTCTCCACAACAAGACCGAGGAGCTATCAGCGCTAACCCATTTCCAGAGGCTGTGTAAGGGCTGCAGTCTCATGTGCTTCACAGAGACATGGTTGGATGAACATGTACCGGACTCTTTAATCAACATGGACGGCTTCACACTCATCCGCGCGGACAGGACGCTGTCGGAGAGCGGAAAAAAGAGAGGAGGGGGGCTCACCGTTTATGTGAACGAGAGATGGTGCAGCGCAGCTCATATTCATGTCAAAGACCAGATCTGCTCCTCGGAAGTGGAACTACTCACGGTGAGCATGAGGTCGTACAATCTCCCACGGGAGTTTGGAAGTGTGATTATGCTCTGCGCGTATATTCCTCCCTCTGGGGATGCCGCCACTGCCTGTGAGCGGATTCACAGTACAGTGACGCGGCTACAGACGCAACACCCACACGCGCTCTTCCTCATCACCGGGGACTTTAATCACGCCTCCCTCTCCACCACCCTCCCCACATTCACCCAGTATGTCACATGTAAAACCAGGGACAATAGAATACTGGACCTCTTTTATGCTAATGTGGAGGACGCTTACACCTCCACCCCCTCCCCCCGCTGGGATGCTCTGATCACAATCTCGTCTATCTGCTCCCCCAATACACACCCAGGGTGAGAAGAGAGCCAGTGCAGAAAAGGTCAGTGAAACTCTGGACTGAAGAGGCCACTGAGAGGCTGAGGGACTGTTTCAGAACCACAGACTGGAGCATGTTTCAAAACTCTTATGGTGAATCAAATCAAATCAATTTCATTTATATAGCGCCAAATCACAACAAACAGTTGCCCCAAGGCGCTTCATATTGCAAGGCAAAGCCATACAATAATTACAGAAAAACCCCAACTGTCAAAATGACCCACTGTGAGCAAGCACTTGGCGACAGTGGGAAGGAAAAACTCCCTTTTAACAGGAAGAAACCTCCAGCAGAACCAGGCTCAGGGAGGGGCAGTCTTCTGCTGGGACTGGTTGGGGCTGAGGGAGAGAACCAGGAAAAAGACATGCTGTGGAGGGGAGCAGAGATCAATCACTAATGATTAAATGCAGAGTGGTGCATACAGAGCAAAAAGAGAAAGAAACACTCAGTGCATCATGGGAACCCCCCAGCAGTCTAGGTCTATAGCAGCATAACTAAGGGATGGTTCAGGGTCACTATAAGCTTTAGCAAAAAGGAAAAGGAAAAAAAAAAAGGAAAGTTTTAAGCCTAATCTTAAAAGTAGAGAGGGTGTCTGTCTCCCTGATCCGAATTGGGAGCTGGTTCCAGAGGAGAGGAGCCTGAAAGCTGAAGGCTCTGCCTCCCATTCTACTCTTACAAACCCTAGGAACTACAAGTAAGCCTGCAGTCTGAGAGCGAAGCGCTCTATTGGGGTGATATGGTACTATGAGGTCCCTAAGATAGTGGCGTCCATGCCTTGAAAAGTCAGGGCTGTTTTGGTGGCAAAAGGGTGACCTGCACAACCTTCTGCAGGTGGTCACAATGAGCTTTATTCACTAATATGTGCACAGAGATCTTCTTACTCCCTGCAAAAAATAAGCGTTTATGCAAAATCACGAAATGAGAATTCAGGACACATGCATAGCAGCCAATTTTGTTCTCCCTCTTTTTGCATATGTTTGTGAATTATGAGCATTCTAAACGCACACATAGCGGCTTATTATGAAAACACACACACACTGAGCGATCATTTCCTCATGTCAGCAGTTCTATACACACACATGCACGTGAAGTCAGTGAGCCTGGGAAAAAGAGGATGAGTGAAGAAGTGATTGAATGGGAGTGGGTGACAGCACAGATGCTGGCTTGGACACATATGGCATGAGTCTGGTCCATACGTTGGTTGTTCTTTGATGTCCAGTAACGGTCCTGTGCAAAGTGCTCCCTCCCACTCCGTCCGGTGTTTGCCATCGAGACATTTGGACATCGGACAGTCTTCAGCACCTTTGATGGTCATCTGACAGCAGTCTGTGTTGTCTACATACGCTTTGGATGTGATCTGACTAGTGTAGACAAGGCAGTCTGGCTGCGTTCTGACATGGCTGACCACGCCTCTTTTCCTCCCGACTGCATCCAGATTATGACCATTTTTGCCATGTCGGCCTGCTTCCTGCACATTCTGATTATGTGTGACGGGGGCTTCAGACAAACAGCTCTGTGGTTCAGTAAGGTTTAGTGAAGTATCAAGCAAAGGTTGGTACACCAGAAGGCAGTCCAAAACAAGCAGCAGTACAAAAAATATCAGGCAGAGACGGTGTCAGGTAAACAGGCAGATGATCAAAAAATGATGAGGGAAGCAGGACTAGGAAAACACATGAACAGAGCTGGAAAGAAGGCACAAGGTGTATTGATCTGGCGAGGGACTAATGAAACCTGTGAGCCTTAAATACACCCAGGTGATGAGCTGCAGATTAGGAACAGGTGTGGAAAGCACCAGAACGAGGCTGTGGCCAGACAGAGTGACACACCAAGCACCAAGAGGAACACAAGAGAGATAGGGACAGAGAAAACCCAAGCAGGAAAAAGACCAGCAAGAGAACTAACATGCAGAGAAAACTAACCAAATAACTAAACTAAACTAATAACTAAACAAAGCAAAATAGACCAAACCCAAAGGTCTTGGGATCGATTCCCACCTGTGGCCTTTCTATGTGGAGTTTGCATGTTGTCTCTGTGTTTGCATGGGTTCCTTCTGGGTGCTTCGGCTTTCTCTCACATCCAAAGACATGCAGGTTAGGTGGACTGGAAACCTTTAAACTGTCCATAGGTGTGCGTGCAGGTGTGAATGTGTTTGTCTGTCTATATGTGGCCCTGCGATGGACTGGCATCATCTCCAGGGTGTACCTCACCTCATGGCCTATGGCCTATGACTGCTGGAATAGGTTTCAGCCCCCGTGATCTGTAATTGGAGTAAGTGGTTGAAGATCAGTGAGTTAGTGAGTGAGGAAAAGCACACTTTGCTGTAGTGTGTCCTCTGTGTTGGCGATGTTTAAAAAAAATGAGCCCGTGGCTGCAATAACTGACATTGTGAATGCTGACTGGTTTATCCCCTGACATTCAGATGGTGTTGACAACAAAATTGTTGCCAAAAAAAAAAAAAACACAGACAGAATAAAAATAAACAAGATCAGTGGAAGGAACACAGACATCATTAAGTGGCATTTGTCTGAAGAATGATAGAGAAAATTATCATGCGCCAGGAACCATTTCTACAAGATAATTTCATAATTTTTAAGATGACATTTACAATGTCCTCTGTAATTAGCAAGTGTGATTCAATCATAATTGTATTCAAATGAAATTGCATTGCTGCTGGAATAAGTAAATTCATGAGGCTAAACAATATCATTTTATATAAGCTGCATACCCTTTAATATCAATCAATCAATCAATCAACTTTTTTCTTATATAGCGCCAAATCACAACAAACAGTTGCCCCAAGGCGCTCCACATTGCAAGGCAAGGCCATACAATAATTATGAAAAACCCCAACGGTCAAAACGACCCCCTATGAGCAAGCACTTGGCCACAGTGGGAAGGAAAAACTCCCTTTTAACAGGAAGAAACCTCCAGCAGAACCAGGCTCAGGGAGGGGCAGTCTTCTGCTGAGACTGGTTGGGGCTGAGGGAAAGAACCAGGAAAAAGAGATCGATCACTAATGATTAAATGCAGAGTGATGCATACGGAGCAAAAAGAGAAAGAAACAGTGCATCATGGGAACCCCCCCACAGTCTACGTCTAAAGCAACATAACCAAGGGATGGTCCAGGGTCACCCGATCCAGCCCTAACTATAAGCCTTAGCGAAAAGGAAAGTTTTAAGCCTAATCTTAAAAGTAGAGAGGGTATCTGTCTCCCTGATCTGAATTGGGAGCTGGTTCCACAGGAGAGGAGCCTGAAAGCTGAAGGCTCTGCCTCCCATTCTACTCTTACAAACCCTAGGAACTACAAGTAAGCCCGCAGTCTGAGAGCGAAGCACTCTAATGGGGTAATATGGTACTACGAGGTCCCTAAGATAAGATGGGACCTGATTATTCAAAACCTTATAAGTAAGAAGAAGAATTTTAAATTCTATTCTAGCATTAACAGGAAGCCAATGAAGGGAGGCCAACACGGGTGAGATATGCTCTCTCCTGCTAGTCCCCGTCAGTACTCTAGCTGCAGCATTCTGAACCAACTGAAGGCTTTTTAGGGAACTTTTAGGACAACCTGATAATAATGAATTACAATAGTCCAGCCTAGAGGAAATAAATGCATGAATTAGTTTTTCAGCATCACTCTGAGACAAGACCTTTCTGATTTTAGAGATATTGCGTAAATGCAAAAAGGCAGTCCTACATATTTGTTTAATATGCGCTTTGAATGACATATCCTGATCAAAAATAACTCCAAGATTTCTCACAGTATTACTAGAGATCAGGGAAATGCCATCCAGAGTAACGATCTGGTTAGACACCATGCTTCTAAGATTTGTGGGGCCAAGTACAATAACTTCAGTTTTATCTGAGTTTAAAAGCAGGAAATTAGAGGTCATCCATGTCTTTATGTCTGTAAGACAATCCTGCAGTTTAGCTAATTGGTGTGTATCCTCTGGCTTCATGGATAGATAAAGCTGGGTATCATCTGCGTAACAATGAAAATTTAAGCAATACCGTCTAATAATACTGCCCAAGGGAAGCATGTATAAAGTGAATAAAATTGGTCCTAGCACAGAACCTTGTGGAACTCCATAATTAACTTTAGTCTGTGAAGAAGATTCCCCATTTACATGAACAAACTGTAATCTATTAGACAAATATGATTCAAACCACCGCAGCGCAATGCCTTTAATACCTATGACATGCTCTAATCTCTGTAATAAAATTTTATGGTCAACAGTATCAAAAGCAGCACTGAGGTCCAACAGAACAAGCACAGAGATAAGTCCACTGTCCGAAGCCATAAGAAGATCATTTGTAACCTTCACTAATGCTGTTTCTGTACTATGATGAATTCTAAAACCTGACTGAAACTCTTCAAATAGACCATTCCTCTGCAGGTGATCAGTTAGCTGTTTTACAACTACCCTCTCAAGAATCTTTGAGAGAAAAGGAAGGTTGGAGATTGGCCTATAATTAGCTAAGATAGCTGGGTCAAGTGATGGCTTTTTAAGTAATGGTTTAATTACTGCCACCTTAAAGGCCTGTGGTACATAACCAACTAACAAAGATAGATTGATCATATTTAAGATTGAAGCATTAAATAATGGTAGGACTTCCTTGAGCAGCCTGGCAGGAATGGGGTCTAATAAGCATGTTGATGGTATGTATGTTAACAATTAATAAATTAAAATTAACTACAGATGTACAATTCATTGGCACTAAAAATGTTGGGAGTGGCTGATCAGTTATAGGCCAATAAACAATTCAATGGACACCACAACTGTACATAAAAATGTGTACAGGACATTCTCATATACTCCACTGTAAATTAAGCAAATGCAGTTTGGTACAGTTGAAGATTTCAATTATGATAATAAATAATCAGGATGAAAAAATGGCAAGTTCATGGGTATTTAATACATTTGGCCCATGAGCAAATTATTTACACCAATTATTTATTAGATTCATTAAATTATTAATAAAGCCTTGAAAAACAGTGTTAATATACTGTGCATTTTGTGAGGGGTCAGGCTTAATGTTAAAACATCTCTGCAATCCTATTTAAGATTTTCATGTCAACCTTGGTTATAAGCCACCCCCCCCCCCCCCCCACACACACACACACACATAACTACAATTCTATAATTTTGTCATTGTTTATCCTTTTGTTGTTTATTCTATCATAGCTGCAGTGTTATAACGTGGACATTTATAGTGGACGTGCTGTGTGGTTGCACCACAAGGTCGGCGCATTTACCTATATAATGTTGTAACAAGAAAGAAGCCAATGAAGAAGAAGATGGTGTTGTGAGTGGAGATGCACGGTGAGAAGGTATTTTGAAGTACAGTAGTATTACGTAAATGCAGCAGCCAGCAAAATACACTGCAGGAAAAGTTGGAGAAGTAAATGGAACCATTGTTGCTTGTTGTCAGTGTCAAAATAAAGATGGTACAAGTAAAGTATCTTGTAGTGTCTGCTTGAGTTCGTGGCTGCAACAATTTAGTTAAAATGGTGTATTTTTACATTTTATAGGACAGCCTGACCTTCATGAGTTGTAAGCATACAAGGTCTCAGGAAGTTCTAAATTTGTTTGCAGAACACAAATTTGGGTAAGAATATATTGAAGAATCCCAGATTTGAGTGCAACATGTTTGTACGAATGATTTAAACACAGATTTGTGTATAAGTACTATTTGTGAATGAGGCTCATTGCTAGTAGATCAGAGGTATTTATCCAATATTGATTATAATACTCAACGAACCTAGACAGATGCTAAAGTACAGAAGGGATTGAGCATCAAATTAATTTAAATAGTGTGACTAAAAATCGGGATCTGAAACTGACTGTTAAACTTCTTGCTGTTGCAATATACAATTCCTGTCTACACACAGCAGCATCTGGATACACCAGGGGGTGACATGATTTGGCTGACTTCAGCACTAAGAATAATTATTTTGCCCAACGGTTCACTCAAAAGAAACCTCAGACCATTTCAGTCATTAAGTACCTCTTCTTTCCATGTGTGGTCTCTAAATGCCTGAGCCAAACATCAAATTTTCAAAATGTTAAATGGAATTTGCAATGAAAGGGAATGGAAGGATGAGAAACAGAAATAGAGAGTGCATGCCTCAGCAGTTCTCTGCTTTTCTCTCACTTGGTATTGACAAAGCTCCATTTTTGTGAGCAGGGAGGAGACAGCATTATAGCGAGGGAATTGTTGAGATTGATGCCCAGTGAATATGCATGACAGGAGACATCTTGTCTCAATGAGTTAGTCACAGATGTATGAACAGTGGGGCTGACAAAAAAAAAAAAAAACTGTGGGTGGATGCCACTACCATTTATTTGAAGGGAACTTTGTAATTTCTGTGAACCAGTTCATTTCAGGTCAGAAAAAGACACATCATGATTACTTCAATCAATCAATCAATCAGTTTTTTTATATAGCGCCAAATCACAACAAACAGTTGCCCCAAGGCGCTTTATATTGTAAGGCAAGGCCATACAATAATTACGTAAAAACCCCAACGGTCAAAACGACCCCCTGTGAGCAAGCAGTTGGCGACAGTGGGAAGGAAAAACTCCCTTTTAACAGGAAGAAACCTCCAGCAGAACCAGGCTCAGGGAGGGGCAGTCTTCTGCTGGGACTGGTTGGGGCTGAGGGAGAGAACCAGGAAAAAGACATGCTGTGGAGGGGAGCAGAGATCAATCACTAATGATTAAATGCAGAGTGGTGCATACAGAGCAAAAAGAGAAAGAAACACTCAGTGCATCATGGGAACCCCCCAGCAGTCTAAGTCTATAGCAGCATAACTAAGGGATGGTTCAGGGTCACCTGATCCAGCCCTAACTATAAGCTTTAGCAAAAAGGAAAGTTTTAAGCCTAATCTTAAAAGTAGAGAGGGTGTCTGTCTCCCTGATCTGAATTGGGAGCTGGTTCCACAGGAGAGGAGCCTGAAAGCTGAAGGCTCTGCCTCCCATTCTACTCTTACAAACCCTAGGAACTACAAGTAAGCCTGCAGTCTGAGAGCGAAGCGCTCTATTGGGGTGATATGGTACTATGAGGTCCCTAAGATAAGATGGGACCTGATTATTCAAAACCTTATAAGTAAGAAGAAGAATTTTAAATTCTATTCTAGAATTAACAGGAAGCCAATGAAGAGAGGCCAATATGGGTGAGATATGCTCTCTCCTTCTAGTCCCCGTTAGTACTCTAGCTGCAGCATTTTGAATTAACTGAAGGCTTTTCAGGGAACTTTTAGGACAACCTGATAATAATGAATTACAATAGTCCAGCCTAGAGGAAATAAATGCATGAATTAGTTTTTCAGCATCACTCTGAGACAAGACCTTTCTAATTTTAGAGAGATTGCGTAAATGCAAAAAAGCAGTCCTACATATTTGTTTAATATGCACATTGAATGACATATCCTGATCAAAAATGACTCCAAGATTTCTCACAGTATTACTAGAGGTCAGGGTAATGCCATCCAGAGTAAGGATCTGGTTAGACACCATGTTTCTAAGATTTGTGGGGCCAAGTACAATAACTTCAGTTTTATCTGAGTTTAAAAGCAGGAAATTAGAGGTCATCCATGTCTTTATGTCTGTAAGACAATCCTGCAGTTTAGCTAATTGGTGTGTGTCCTCTGGCTTCATGGATAGATAAAGCTGGGTATCATCTGCGTAACAATGAAAATTTAAGCAATGCCGTCTAATAATACTGCCTAAGGGAAGCATGTATAAAGTGAATAAAATTGGTCCTAGCACAGAACCTTGTGGAACTCCATAATTAACCTTAGTCTGTGAAGAAGATTCCCCATTTACATGAACAAATTGTAATCTATTAGATAAATATGATTCAAACCACCGCAGCACAGTGCCTTTAATAACTATGGCATGCTCTAATCTCTGTAATAGAATTTTATGGTCAACAGTATCAAAAGCAGCACTGAGGTCTAACAGAACAAGCACAGAGATGAGTCCACTGTCTGAGGCCATAAGAAGATCATTTGTAACCTTCACTAATGCTGTTTCTGTACTATGATGAATTCTAAAACCTGACTGAAACTCTTCAAATAGACCATTCCTCTGCAGATGATCAGTTAGCTGTTTTACAACTACCCTTTCAAGAATTTTTGAGAGAAAAGGAAGGTTGGAGATTGGCCTATAATTAGCTAAGATAGCTGGGTCAAGTGATGGCTTTTTAAGTAATGGTTTAATTACTGCCACCTTAAAAGCCTGTGGTACATAGCCAACTAATAAAGATAGATTGATCATATTTAAGATCGAAGCATTAAATAATGGTAGGGCTTCCTTGAGCAGCCTGGTAGCAATGGGGTCTAATAGACATGTTGATGGTTTGGATGAAGTAACTAATGAAAATAACTCAGACAGAACAATCGGAGAGAAAGAGTCTAACCAAATACCGGCATCACTGAAAGCAGCCAAAGATAACGATACGTCTTTGGGATGGTTATGAGTAATTTTTTATCTAATAGTTAAAATGTTATTAGCAAAGAAAGTCATGAAGTCATTACTAGTTAAAGTTAAAGGAATACTCGGCTCAATAGAGCTCTGACTCTTTGTCAGCCTGGCTACAGTGCTGAAAAGAAACCTGGGGTTGTTCTTATTTTCTTCAATTAGTGATGAGTAGTAAGATGTCCTAGCTTTATGGAGGGCTTTTTTATAGAGCAACAGACTCTTTTCCAGGCTAAGTGAAGATCTTCTAAATTAGTGAGACGCCATTTCCTCTCCAACTAACGGGTTATCTGCTTTAAGCTGTGAGTTTGTGAGTTATACCACGGAGTCAGGCACTTCTGATTTAAGGCTCTCTTTTTCAGAGGAGCTACAGCATCCAAAGTTGTCCTCAATGAGGATATAAAACTATTGAATGAATGAATGAATGAAAACTGTTTATTTCGAACATTTGATACAACAACAATTACAAGATAGATCAGTAAAGACAACAACAAAAAAGTTCCTACTGTGTACCCAACATGTCCGAAAAGGGGTAGGGTGAAGCATCAGCTTATTTATCCCTACCCCTTCTTCCCCACAACCAGTAATACCCTTTGCCACATATACACATAAATTCCTACACACCTAAACCGATATCAATATATATATATATACATATATATACACACACATACATATACACATCAACATACACATATATACACATATACATATATACACGTATATATACACAAACATAAATATACACCTACACATACCTACTTACATACAAAATACTATATATTTACAAGCCGAAGCAAACAACAAAAACACCCTAACCCTCATTACCCTTCCTCCTCCCTATACCCAGAAAAAACCATATTTTTGTACCGCTGTTTGAACTGGTTCATGCTTGGACATTGCTTGAGCCCCACTCCCAATCTGTTCCACATCCTCACCCCACAGACAAAAATACAGAAACCTTTTAATGTTGTTCGTGCCCACTGATGCTTTAAATTAAATTTCCCCCTCAGACTGTAATCCCCTGATCTGTTAAAAAACATATTTTTAATATTTGCTGGAAGTAAATTGTTTATTGCTTTATACACAATTTGTACTGTTTGAAAATGAACCAAGTCTGTGAATTTTAATAATTTGGATTGTAAAAATAGTGGATTTGTATGATCTCTATAGCCAGTATTATGAATAATTCTTATAGCTCTTTTCTGCATTACTGATAGTGATTGTGTTGTACCTTTATAAGTATTACCCCATACCTCTGCACAGTACTGTAAATATGGTAAAACCAGTGAGCAGTAAAGAATGCGGAGTGAGTTGTGGTCCAGAATATGTTTCGCTTTGTTTAGAACTGAAATGCTTCTTGACAGTTTACTTTGTATATGTTTATATGAGTCTTCCAGTTTATCTTATCATCTATTATCACCCCCAGAAACTTATTTTCATGTACCCTTTCAATATCTACCCCCTCGACTTGTAACTGAACCTGTATGTCTGTATTACAATAGCCAAATAACATGTATTTTGTTTTACTTAAGTTTAATGATAATTTATTTCTGTCAAACCATATTTTCAATTTTCCCATTTCTATACTGATCCTCCTCAATAACTCCTGCAAATCCCCCCCTGAACAAAAAATGCTTGTGTCATCTGCAAATAATACTAATTTTAATATTTTGGAAACATTGACAATATCATTTATATAAATTAGAAACAGTTTTGGACCCAATACTGACCCCTGTGGGACGCCACAAGCATTGTCCAAGCATGATGATGTATATTCCCCCAACTTCACAAACTGTTTTCTGTTACTTAAGTAGCTTCTCACCCAGTGCAACACCAACCCCCTAATCCCATACTGTTCAAGTTTACTGATTAATATGTCATGATTGATTGTATCAAAAGCCTTTTTAAGGTCTATAAATATTCCAACTGAATGTAATTTGTGGTCTATGGCGTTTGTAATCTCCTCAACTGATTCTATTAATGCAAGTGATGTTGAACTATGTGCTCTGAATCCATATTGACTATCAGTAAGTAATTTATGTTTATTTATGAATTTGTCTAATCTATTATTGAATAACTTTTCTAATAATTTGGAAAATTGTGGAAGCAAAGAAACAGGTCTATAATTTGTGAAGTGGTGTCTATCCCCAGTCTTATACAGCGGCACAACCTTAGCTATTTTCATTTGATTGGGAAATTTACCGGTTTGAAATGATAAGTTACAGATGTATGTTAATGGTTCTACAATCCATTCAATGACCTGTTTTACCACCACCATATCAATTTCATTTAAATCGGTAGATGTTTTATATTTACAATTATTCACAATGTCTATAATTTCATTTCCATCCACTGCTGTGAGGAACATTGAACAGGGATTTCTTTCTATGAGATTATTATCCCAATCCTCAGGTTGGGAATCGGGAATTTTTTCTGCCAAGCTTGGTCCAATATTTACAAAAAAATTATTAAAACCGTTGACTACCTCATCCTTATTTTCCTTCTTGACATTATTATCAATGAAATACTGAGGGTAACTCTGTTTTTTATTACCATTTTTGATAATGCTATTTAATATATCCCATATTCCTTTAATATTGTTTTTGTTATTATATAATATGTTACTATAATATTCCTTCCTACATACCCGTATAATATTAGTTAATCTATTTTTGTATTTCTTATATCTATTTTCTGCCTCTTTAGTCTTTAGTTTTATGAATTCTCTATACAGTGTATTTTTCTTATTACATGCATTTCGTAACCCTTTCGTCATCCATGGTCGAGCTTGGATTTTTTGTTTTCTGTAGTCTTGTTTAATTGGACAATTTTTATCATATAATGATGTAAATATTTGTAAAAAAGTTTCATATGCACTATCAACATCACTTTCACTGTATACCTTTTCCCAGTTTTGCTCCTGTAAATCCTTCTTTAGTGTGTTCATGTTTTCCTCTGTCCGCACTCGCCTGTATTTTATTTTCTCCTCTGGCTGATTCCGCCGATGGTTTCTATTATAAACGATGAAAACTGGTAGATGATCACTAATGTCATTGATTAATAATCCACTCACAGTGTTATTCTCAATATCATTGCTGAATATATTATCAATTAAGGTGGCACTATGGGATGTAATTCTGCTTGGCCTGGTGATTTTTGGATATAAACTCATACTGTACATTATACTGATAAATTCATCTGTTATTTTATGCTTATTTGGATTGAGCAGATCAATATTTAAGTCACCACAAATGAACACAGTTTTTTGATTAGTTTTTGAGAACATTTTTCCCATACAGTCAGTGAATGTTTCAATACTAGATCCTGGTGCTCTATATATACAGCTGACTAATACATTTTTGCTTTTTTCTTCACATATTTCAATAGTTATACATTCTAATAAGTTATCAATCACAGTTGTCATATTGTCTACTATTTTATAATCCATGTTCTTATCCACATACACAGCCACTCCTCCTCCACTCTTATTTTTTCTGTTTACACAATTAAATTCATATCCATCCAGTTCAAAATCCATTCCTTTATCTTCATTGATCCATGTTTCTGATATAGCAATTATGTTAAATATTTTTTTAAACTGACTTAAATATTCTTTAATGTTGTTAAAGTTTGCATATAGACTTCTGCTGTTGAAATGGATTATTGATAATTTGTTATCCGTTTTAATGATCCGATTAAACTGTTCATCTGTATAATAGCAACAACTGTCATTGATATTTGAGAAGAAATTATTGTCCGGGTCTATATCGTGCTCCAAGTCCAGTACATTGTGGTCTGTGTATTTAAATGTTCTCAGTTCTACTTTTCCATGATCAGCAATCCTTTGAGTTATATCCTTCTTGTCTCCAGATGTAGATGAATAGGTAGTAGATGAATAGGTTCCTCTGGTCTGTGTCATGGTGTTGTGATGTGTTTGTGTCCTCATACCTTATTGGTCATATCTGTCCAGATCCTCGCTTTAAGAAACACTATTGTTCATATTTGTCCAGCTCCTCGATGTTCCTTATTGCCATGACTTTTGCTTGTTCTGGTGATCCGTTCAGTTTGATGAATATTTTACAGTTTGAAGTCCATGTGTGCTGGATTTTTCCCTGTTTCTTCAAGAAGCGTGCTTTCCTGGCGATGTCGGCATTCCGTTTGGTGAGATGTTCATTGATGAATACGTTTGTCCCTT
Organism: Thalassophryne amazonica; assembly: GCF_902500255.1. Taxonomy (NCBI): domain Eukaryota; kingdom Metazoa; phylum Chordata; class Actinopteri; order Batrachoidiformes; family Batrachoididae; genus Thalassophryne; species Thalassophryne amazonica. Next base: position 96,924,019 of record NC_047103.1, on the reverse strand, counting down.
TCAGTTTTCTTCCTTGTTTTAACAGTGCTGTTTTGTGTTTTCTGTTGATGAATCTCATGATGACGGTTCGTTTATCACCGTCATTTCTCCGGGGCAGAGGGTGGCACGCTTCAATGTTATTTAAATCCATTTCTATACCTTTAGATAGGAGGAAATCAGCAACCTGTTTTTCCACAGAGCTGACCTCCTGTTCACTGGGCTCCCCTCCGCTCTCATCTGTTACCGCCCGTGCGTAGGACCGTGGTTTGATGTGAAGACCTGTGATGATGACGTCGTTGATTCTGGTGTACTGCTCCAATTCAGCCACTCTATTTTCCAGCTGCACCAGATGCCGGTCTTTCTCGGCATTCTGGAGCCGTAATGCCTTCACCTCCTCCACCAGATCCATGATTGATTTCTGTTGCTGCTTCACAACAGAAATCTCCTCTGATAAAAAGTCCAGAGATTTTTTAATATCGTCACCTTCCTCCGCTGTCAGAACCTTCTTAGGCCCCATGGTCGGCTTATGAGCAGCTTGTCGATCGCCGATGTTAACAGCCTGCGTTGTTTGTCACCGGGATGGATCTGCACTTCGCTGGTGCCGCGCGGCCTCGGTGTTTCCGCGCTGATGGATCCGCGGTGGCTGCACGAGGCCTCGGGGAAGCGGCACTCGTGACGCGCGGTTCTAATGACGCAGCGCGCGGCCTCAGTGAATTCACCACGTTGGGCCTCGGACGTTGTTGCTGTCCAGTCGCGGGGCTAAGTTGCCGGTTGAGGTGGTATTCCCACTGTCCGGGTTGGCAAACACCGGCGTGGCAGATGGCAACTACAAACACCACCTCTGAAAACTCAGGTACAAACTTTTTGCAGCTCACTCTGACGACACGCAGCTCTGACTGACTGTGACTGACGCAGCTCTGACGTGTAGGTGTGTCCTATTATTGACTATTATTAACTATTGACGAGATAATCTATCTCACTCACAGAGTTTAGATAGCTACTCTGCCCTGTGTTGGTATATGGCATTGGAGAACATAATAATGAATCATATCCTTAAACCTAGTTACAGCGCTTTCTGAAATACTTCTACTGTAATGAAACTTATTCCCCACTGCTGGGTATCAGAGTAAATGTAAATGTTATTAAGAAATGATCAGACAGAAGGGGGTTTTCAGGGAATACTGTTAAGTCTTCAATTTCCATACCATAAGTCAGACCAAGATCTAAGGTATGATTAAAGTGATGGGTGAACTCATTTACATTTTGAGCAAAGCCAATCGAGTCTAACAATAGATTAAATGCAGTGTTGAGGCTGTCATTCTCAGCATCTGTGTGGATGTTAAAATCGCCCACTATAATTATCTTATCTGAGCTAAGCACTAAATCAGACAAAAGGTCCGAAAATTCACAGAGAAACTCACAGTAATGACCAGGTGGACAATAGATAACAACAAATAAAACTGTTTTTTGGGACTTCCAATTTGGATGGACAAGACTAAGAGACAAGCTTTCAAATGAATTAAAGCTCTGTCTGGGTTTTTGATTAATTAATAAGCTGGAGTGGAAGATTGCTGCTAATCCTCCACCTCGGCCCGTGCCACGAGCGTTCTGGCAGTTAGTGTGACTCGGGGGTGTTGACTCATTTAAACTAACATATTCATCCTGCTGTAACCAGGTTTCTGTAAGGCAGAATAAATCAATATGTTGATCAATTATTATATCATTTACTAACAGGGACTTCGAAGAGAGAGATCTAATGTTTAATAGACCACATTTAACTGTTTTAGTCTGTGGTGCAGTTGAAGGTGCTATATTATTTTTTCTTTTTGAATGTTTATGCTTAAATAGATTTTTGCTGGTTATTGGTGGTCTGGGAGCAGGCACCGTCTCTACGGGGATGGAGTAATGAGGGGATGGCAGGGGGAGAGAAGCTGCAGAGAGGTGTGTAAGACTACAACTCTGCTTCCTGGTCCCAACCCTGGATAGTCACGGTTTGGAGGATTTAAGAAAATTAGCCAGATTTCTAGAAATGAGAGCTGCTCCATCCAAAGTGGGATGGATGCCGTCTCTCCTAACAAGACCAGGTTTTCCCCAGAAGCTTTGCCAATTATCAATGAAGCCCACCTCATTTTTTGGACACCACTCAGACAGCCAGCATTTCAGGGACAACATGCGGCTAAACATGTCACTCCTGGTCCGATTGGGGAGGGGCCCAGAGAAAACTACAGAGTCCGACATTGTTTTTGCAAAGTTACACACCGATTCAAAGTTAATTTTAGTGACCTCCGATTGGCGTAACCGGGTGTCATTACTGCCGACGTGAATTACAATCTTACCAAATTTACGCTTAGCCTTAGCCAGCAGTTTCAAATTTCCTTCAGTGTCGCCTGCTCTGGCCCCCGGAAGACAATTGACTATGGTTGCTGGTGTCACTAACTTCACATTTCTCAAAACAGAGTCGCCAATAACCAGAGTTTGTTCCTCGGCGGGTGTGTCGCCGAGTGGGGAAAAACGGTTAGAGATGTGAACGGGTTGGCGGTGTACACGGGGCTTCTGTTTAGGACTACGCTTCCTCCTCACAGTCAGCCAGTCGGCCTGCTTTCCCAGCTGCCCGGGATCTGCCGGAGGGGAACTAACGGCGGCTAAGCTACCTTGATCCGCACCGACTACAGGGGCCTGGCTAGCTGTAGGATTTTCCAAGGTGCGGAGCCGAGTCTCCAATTTGTCCAGCCTGGCCTCCAAAGCTACGAATAAGCTACACTTATTACAAGTACCATTACTGCTAAAGGAGGCCGAGGAATAACTAAACATTTCACACCCAGAGCAGAAAAGTGTGGGAGAGACAGGAGAAGCTGCCATGCTAAACTGACTAAGAGCTAGTAGCTGTGCTAAGCTATTGGATTCCTAAAAACACACAAAGTAAATAATGTGTAAATAATTTAGAGGTGATTCAGCAGAGGGAGTGCTTTAGTTAAGGCACGTGAAGATTACACTGTGAAACAAATTGTTATCTAGTTAACTAGATCAATCTAACTGTGCAGATTAAACAGCTAACAGATACAGCAAAACACCGCTGTGCTCTGGAACAGGAAGTGATACAATACTGCAGTGAGAGCCAACCACCAGTAGAGGCAGTAGAGACAAATCAGGACAGTCCATGTCTTACAGACATAAAGACATGGATGACCTCTAATTTCTTGCTTTTAAACTCAGATAAAACTGAAGTTATTGTACTTGGCCCCACAAATCTTAGAAACATTGTGTCTAACCAGATCCTTACTCTGGATGGCATTACCCTGACCTCTAGTAATACTGTGAGAAATCTTGGAGTCATTTTTGATCAGGATATGTCATTCAATGCGCATATTAAACAAATATGTAGGACTGCTTTTTTGCATTTGCGCAATATCTCTAAAATTAGAAAGGTCTTGTCTCAGAGTGATGCTGGAAAACTAATTCATGCATTTATTTCCTCTAGGCTGGACTATTGTAATTCATTATTATCAGGTTGTCCTAAAAGTTCCCTGAAAAGCCTTCAGTTAATTCAAAATGCTGCAGCTAGAGTACTGACAGGGACTAGAAGGAGAGAGCATATCTCACCCATATTGGCCTCTCTTCATTGGCTTCCTGTTAATTCTAGAATAGAATTTAAAATTCTTCTTCTTACTTAAAAGGTTTTGAATAATCAGGTCCCATCTTATCTTAGGGACATCATAGTACCATAGAATGGGAGGCAGAGCCTTCAGCTTTCAGGCTCCTCTCCTGTGGAACCAGCTCCCAGTTTGGATCAGGGAGACAGACACCCTCTCTACTTTTAAGATTAGGCTTAAAACTTTCCTTTTTGCTAAAGCTTATAGTTAGGGCTGGATCAGGTGACCCTGAACCATCCCTTAGTTATGCTGCTATAGACTTAGACTGCTGGGGGGTTCCCATGATGCACTGAGTGTTTCTTTCTCTTTTTGCTCTGTATGCACCACTCTGCATTTAATCATTAGTGATTGATCTCTGCTCCCCTCCACAGCATGTCTTTTTCCTGGTTCTCTCCCTCAGCCCCAACCAGTCCCAGCAGAAGACTGCCCCTCCCTGAGCCTGGTTCTGCTGGAGGTTTCTTCCTGTTAAAAGGGAGGTTTTCCTTCCCACTGTCGCCAAGTGCTTGCTCACAGGGGGTCGTTTTGACCGTTGGGGTTTTTCCGTAATTATTGTATGGCTTTGCCTTACAATATAAAGCGCCTTGGCGTTGTGATTTGGTGCTATATAAATAAAATTGATTTGATTTGATTTGATGGTGAAATATTCTGTTTTAATCATATGGAGTGTTTAAGTGAGTATTAATAATGTGTATCCATTCGAGTGTCTTCAAACAAATAGTGTGTCAAAATGTTGATGTGTTTAAATAGTTGAATCATTTCTTTGTCTTTCTCTTCACATGAAGTTTCTGTGAAATTACCCATCCACATAGGCAGGGATTAATGACGTAAGCACCCTTTAAAAGTTTCAGAAAGGTGCCCTTCTCTTCTGCTCCCCTTTCTGTCACTCTCTTCTCTCTCCTTTCTTCAAATGCTTAACTTTATTTGTGGGTCAACAAGGACCATGCTAGCCTAGCTAAGCTAAGCTAAGCTAAGCTACCACGTGGCTTCATTCATTGTTTAATTCTTTGATAACTTTTAACAAATTAATAGCCTGACGTTTTTAAGGTTTGTCAAGTCTTTCAAATTTTTAAGAGAACTTCCGAGCTGCATTTTTCAAAATAATAGCAAATTTACAGAAAAGCGACTTTCCTTTTCTGTACTTTACAATGCTGCTCTTAAAGTTTTAACTTTTTTCTAAATTCACAAAGACTTTTAATGTGGCTCCAACAAACTCCTTAAAAGCTACCAGAACCCATTTTCAACAAATGCCTTCCACCTCTGGGGTCAAGCAAGCTGACGATGGACCTGACTGCAAATCATCAGCCATCCTGTCGGTAAAACCAGCCGACACTGAAGCCTTGGGATCACCGGGGAGACCGCTGGTTTAGCGCCTGATCCAAGTGAGGTCATGCTGCAAAGAGCTTAACACATCGATGGACGGACGGTTCATCTGAACAATCTCTTCAACAGATCAACTAAGTGACCCAGTTAAAGGTTCCAGAATTTTTTATTTTTTTTGTCAATGGATACAAAGTGGCTTCTTTTTAAACATATTCATTTGTGTAATAATTTTCTTAATAATAATTGGCTTCAAATTTCATCACCAAATTCAAATCAGATTTATTTACTTAAAGTCTTTAAGCTTTATCTCACTACTTTAAACATCTCATGAGTAACCAAACTGTGTCCATAAATGAACTTATTTAATCACAGTTCACTCAAAATGGCAGTAAACTGTTCATTCCTTATATAACTGTAAATAAAATGTAAATATTTCTGCTGTGGTTCATTTTGTGTTCAGAAGGAAACCCTTTGTCAATCGAATCGTAGAATTCACTTTCAGATTTGAGACTGATTAAATTGAGACTGATTGATTAATTTGAGACTGATTAATTAATGGTTGTTTAAATTAAACTACCTATGCTTTAAATAGGTGGTGCCCTAAGGTAATTAGATATTATTCTAATTAAATAATTATTAAACCCTAAAATTGTTAATTATTTTGGTGATGCATTAAATGAGGTCTAGGCCAATTTAATTCAATTTGGGAGTTTAACAATACTTCAATTTATTTTCACTGCATATTTTTGGTGCTCTCCGTGAGGCCAGTAACACATTGTGAGGCTTAACTACTCATTCACTACATTAAATCGGTGCCTCCGTGTGAGATGCCATTCATTCAAAATAATTAAAGTAATTCATTACAGTACTCTGAAACTTTGCACAACTTAACATCCAGGTTTCCCAACCCCATGTTATGGCGTCTCTCATTGAAACTGGAGGGATGAGGAAGATTTGAACTGATAGGCCCTTCATTGCATGTCGACTGACTCTTCACATCGACTTCAGTGGCTGGCTTTTGATCTGCAGCGACATATAAATCCTCAGTTGCAACACAGGTGGACACATCTGCCAATTTGGTGTGATGCTTTAGGGTAACTGACTTGTCAGAAGTGTTCAGAAACCTGATTGGAACCCTTCTGTCTCCACATACAGTGGCCACAGATCTGCAAACAATTATGTCTTTTTTTGTGAATCTGAGCTTTTGATGGCTCAACAAGAATGGCACTGCCTTCTGAAAGGGGTGATTTTGCAGGTAACTGGCCCAAACCAGATGTTCTTGCCTTGGGAGAAGAGTAACTGCTCTTGCAAACTTGGCTGTGCCAATAACATCCGGAAATGTATCACCCCTCCGCCTCTGAACACCAGCCAGCATCTTAAGGAACTGCATTATCTCAGGCTCACCTGTGGACTCGTGTTTGGTAAGGACCTGCCACAATCTAGGCTGTTGTTTGAACTGCTTCAGAATGTGTTTTAAGATGCTCGTGCCAAGGATCATCTGATCTTTCTGCCCAGGAACAACCAGAGAAGGCACATTAAATACACATGCATATACCTCCATCTTAAGGTTGTAATTGCATTTGGGTTTGACCTGAACTCCACCACATCCAACTAACACAATGTCATTGTTGACTGGGACAGGTTCTGATGCTAACCCAACACTCTTTAGCATCTCTTCTGCCTCCCCACTTAAAGTACAAGACATGGAGCCAGTCTCTAACAATGCCTGCAGTGAAACTTTATCATTGACTTTTTCATCAGTGTAAAACAGACTGTCTGCCTTTCCAAGGTGAATTACATTTTGAAATAGTACAACAGCACCAGGTGGGGAAGTTCTCAGGCTTACTGCATATACAGATTGTACATCTTCATCAGAGTTGAGGGCCACATCCCTCCCACTCACACTGACCCCTTCCAAGTGTCAGTGTATTAGTTTCCCTGAACAGGGGGGGCACCATGCTGTGTAGCAACGGTCTTTGTACAGTCTTTTCGCTGATGTCCCTGTTCAAGACGTCCTAGACATCTCCTCTCCTTCATGCAATGTGTGTGTGTGGAATGGGAGTTATCATCGCATACCTTGAAGGAGTGAAAGGAGCTATGAAGGAAGACTGAGATTGGGTGGCAGAAAAAGGTTGACTTGTCCGCTCTAGGACTCTAACATACTAAGCACACAATAGAGAAGCTTGAATCTTCGACTGGACTGGGTTGCTTGACGTGAGGACGTTTCGCTTCAAATCAATCAATCAATCAATCAATCAATTTTTTTATATAGCGCCAAATCACAACAAACAGTTGCCCCAAGGCGCTTTATATTGTAAGGCAAGGCCATACAATAATTATGTAAAACCCCAACGGTCAAAACGACCCCCTGTGAGCAAGCACTTGGCTACAGTGGGAAGGAAAAACTCCCTTTTAACAGGAAGAAACCTCCAGCAGAACCAGGCTCAGGGAGGGGCAGTCTTCTGCTGGGACTGGTTGGGGCTGAGGGAGAGAACCAGGAAAAAGACATGCTGTGGAGGGGAGCAGAGATCGATCACTAATGATTAAATGCAGAGTGGTGCATACAGAGCAAAAAGAGAAAGAAACAGTGCATCATGGGAACCCCCCAGCAGTCTACGTCTATAGCAGCATAACTAAGGGATGGTTCAGGGTCACCTGATCCAGCCCTAACTATAAGCTTTAGCAAAAAGGAAAGTTTTAAGCCTAATCTTAAAAGTAGAGAGGGTGTCTGTCTCCCTGATCTGAATTGGGAGCTGGTTCCACAGGAGAGGAGCCTGAAAGCTGAAGGCTCTGCCTCCCATTCTACTCTTACAAACCCTAGGAACTACAAGTAAGCCTGCAGTCTGAGAGCGAAGCGCTCTATTGGGGTGATATGGTACAACGAGGTCCCTAAGATAAGATGGGACCTGATTATTCAAAACCTTATAAGTAAGAAGAAGAATTTTAAATTCTATTCTAGAATTAACAGGAAGCCAATGAAGAGAGGCCAATATGGGTGAGATATGCTCTCTCCTTCTAGTCCCCGTCAGTACTCTAGCTGCAGCATTTTGAATTAACTGAAGGCTTTTTAGGGAACTTTTAGGACAACCTGATAATAATGAATTACAATAGTCCAGCCTAGAGGAAATAAATGCACGAATTAGTTTTTCAGCATCACTCTGAGACAAGACCTTTCTGATTTTAGAGATATTGCATAAATGCAAAAAAGCAGTCCTACATATTTGTTTAATATGCGCTTTGAATGACATATCCTGATCAAAAATGACTCCAAGCTTTCTCACAGTATTACTAGAGGTCAGGGTAATGCCATCCACAGTAAGGATCTGGTTAGACACCATGTTTCTAAGATTTGTGGGGCCAAGTACAATACCTTCAGTTTTATCTGAGTTTAAAAGCAGGAAATTAGAGGTCATCCATGTCTTTATGTCTGTAAGACAATCCTGCAGTTTAGCTAATTGGTGTGTGTCCTCTGGCTTCATGGATAGATAAAGCTGGGTATCATCTGCGTAACAATGAAAATTTAAGCAATACCGTCTAATAATACTGCCTAAGGGAAGCATGTATAAAGTGAATAAAATTGGTCCTAGCACAGAACCTTGTGGAACTCCATAATTAACTTTCGTCTGTGAAGAAGATTCCCCATTTACATGAACAAATTGTAATCTATTAGACAAATATGATTCAAACCACCGCAGCGCAGTGCCTTTAATACCTACGGCATGCTCTAATCTCTGTAATAAAATTTTATGGTCAACAGTATCAAAAGCAGCACTGAGGTCTAACAGAACAAGCACAGAGATGAGTCCACTGTCCGAGGCCATAAGAAGGTCATTTGTAACCTTCACTAATGCTGTTTCTGTACTATGATGAATTCTAAAACCTGACTGAAACTCTTCAAATAGACCATTCCTCTGCAGATGATCAGTTAGCTGTTTTACAACTACCCTTTCAAGAATTTTTGAGAGAAAAGGAAGGTTGGAGATTGGCCTATAATTAGCTAAGATAGCTGGGTCAAGTGATGGCTTTTAAGTAATGGTTTAATTACTGCCACCTTAAAAGCCTGTGGTACATAGCCAACTAACAAAGATAGATTGATCATATTTAAGATCGAAGCATTAAATAATGGTAGGGCTTCCTTGAGCAGCCTGGTAGGAATGGGGTCTAATAAACATGTTGATGGTTTGGATGAAGTAACTAATGAAAATAACTCAGACAGAACAATCGGAGAGAAAGAGTCTAACCAAATACAGGCATCACTGAAAGCAGCCAAAGATAACGATACACGTCTTTGGGATGGTTATGAGTAATTTTTTCTCTAATAGTTAAAATTTTGTTAGCAAAGAAAGTCATGAAGTCATTACTAGCTAAAGTTAATGGAATACTCAGCTCAATAGAGCTCTGACTCTTTGTCAGCCTGGCTACAGTGCTGAAAAGAAACCTGGGGTTGTTCTTATTTTCTTCAATTAGTGATGAGTAGAAAGATGTCCTAGCTTTACGGAGGGCTTTTTTATAGAGCAACAGACTCTTTTTCCAGGCTAAGTAAAGATCTTCTAAATTAGTGAGACGCCATTTCCTCTCCAACTTACGGGTTATCTGCTTTAAGCTACGAGTTTGTGAGTTAGACCACGGAGTCAGGCACTTCTGATTTAAAGCTCTCTTTTTTAGAAGAGCTACAGCATCCAAAGTTGTCTTCAATGAGGATGTAAAACTATTGACGAGATACTCTATCTCACTTACAGAGTTTAGGTAGCTACTCTGCACTGTGTTGGTATATGGCATTAAAGAACATAAAGAAGGAATCATATCCTTAAACCTAGTTACAGCGCTTTCTGAATTCAGCTATTTCAAATCACAGAAGCTTCCTCAGCTAAAATTCTTGCTCTGGTAGTCTGACTTCTGTCTTGAGTCTTGTAGAGAAGAATAAACCAGAAGCCAACAAAAGCTGGAGTTTTTAACCTAACCAGACCCCTCCTACCGAGAGGCTGACTGCTATAGGCTAGTGACTAAACAATAGCTCTAATTAGCACCTATTGTGTGCTAGTTAGCACTCTCCTAATGATGGGATGGAAGCCTCCCCTGATGGCTCCCTTGACGACTCTCCTGATGACGTGAATGACTCATTACCATGAACAAAAGACAAACTGCTTTGACCTGAGTACCCCATTGTAAACAGGGGACAAAGTGTGTCTGAGACCTTCCCCCCGGTTGAGGCTGGGTTTCAACTGTTTTACAAAGAATGCTTCCTTGACACCTCTCTCAAACCATTTCTTCTCTCTGGCTAAGATTTTAACTTCCTTGTCCTCAAACGTGTGGTTAGTGTCTTTCAGGTGGAGATGAACTGCAGACTGAGGTCCACTGGCGACCTCTCTGCGGTGCTGGTATAGTCTCTTGTTTAAATGTTGCTTGTTCTCATTTATGTAGTGTTCATTACAGTTTTCCTGACATCTGATATAATACACTACATTGTTCTGTTTGTAACTAGGGATCCTGTCCTTAGAGTGAACTAATTTCTGTCTCAAGGTGTTAACCGGTTTAAAGTAAACTGGGATTTTGTGCTGTCTGAAGATCCTCTGTAGTTTTTCCCCTACTCCTGCTAAATAAGGGAGAGACACTCCTCTTCTTCTTGTCTCCGTCTCCTGTCTATCTAGTCTGTTTGTTTTCTGGGACTTCTGCACTTTGTCCAGGGACCATCGTGGGTACCCACATACTATGAGGGCTTTCCGTACAAGTTGTTGTTCTTTAGCCCTTCCCTCTGCAGTTGTGGGCACCTGTAGGGCTCTGTGTTGAAGAGTCCTGATCACCCCGAGCTTGTGTTCAAGGGGGTGGTTTGAGCCAAAGAGCAGATATTGGTCAGTGTGAGTGGGTTTTCTGTAAACCTCTGTCTGGAGCTGCCTGTTCTCTCCAATCGTAACATCACAGTCCAAGAAGGCTAAATGGTTGTTTCTGGCATCCTCACGTGTGAACTTGATATTGGAATCCACCGAATTGATGTGTTCTGTAAAGTCCTCAACCTCCTGTTGCTTGATTTTAACCCATGTGTCATCGACACAATAGGTGCTAATTAGAGCTATTGTTTAGTCACTAGCCTATAGCAGTCGGCCTCTCCGTAGGAGGGGTCTGGTTAGGTTAAAAACTCCAGCTTTTGTTGGCTTCTGGTTTATTCTTCTCTACAAGACTCAAGACAGAAGTCAGACTACCAGAGCAAGAATTTTAGCTGAGGAAGCTTCTGTGATTTGAAGCGAAACGTCCTCACGTCAAGCAACCCAGTCCAGTCAAAGATTCAAGCTTCTCTACAATGGAAACCACCTGGACAACTGAGAGCCTACACAGAAACATACTAAGCACACGTTCAAGAGTACTTGGGTCTGAAGTAGGTGTGTCACCTGACTTAATTAGGTTTGAGGCTGTGCATTTCGTCATGTTCACCTGGAGATGCTCAGTGTCTGGTTGTGGTGGGTTAACAGCTGTAACTGCCATGTCTACATGAAGAACATGTTTCTTGACTGCATTGGGCTTCCCCACTTGACACTCTCTTTGATGTTCATCAATAGCTTCCTGCACCTCAGTGAGCGACCATTTACTGATGGGCTTACACTTATGCAAAACATATGCAAGATTAGGGTCAGTGCAGTTTCATATGAACATCATAGCTATTTCAGTGTCAATATTGTCCATTTTGCCTCCCTGGGAATTTAGATGCTTGTCTGCTGTTTCTGCAGCTGTGTTTAACCTCACCCAGTAATCTACAGGAGTTTCATTTGCAACTGGCTGAATAGCATAAAAGTCTGCCAGTGGTAAACAGGACCCTGGAAACTTGCTGAAATAACGTCTCAGTATGCCATAGATTGTTTCGGGAGTGATGACAGTTCCTGATGTGGAGCTGCTCTTCAATCCCACCTTGACAATACTCTTTGCTTTACCCAGGAGATGGCTCAATATTTCATCATTCTGCTCATTTGTTGAAAGACTTTTCTTGTGCAGGTAAACCTCCATCATATCAATCCACTTTTGGATTGAGAATTTGTCATCTCCATCAACACGATACATGCTAGGCTCTTTAACATTAGACAATCAAACTCAATTTGGACAGATCGAAGGTTGTCTCTGGTGCTTCAGTTTTAACTGAGCAGGCGAGAGGAGACTACTCTGAGGCAAATGGAGACTGGCTAGCTGGAAAATGGCTGGTTACTGACTCCCCAACTCACCTATAATGTCACTTACTGTTGGGCAGTGCTATCATTTGTAACAGGTGTGGAGAACTGTGGGTCAGGTAAGGGAGAATGTCATCAATGTCATCTGACGTCAATGGCTGCTTGGTAGTCAGTATTCTAGCCCGACTCCTGATGACCTGAGGTGTATTCAACACTCCTCTGCCTCTACCGGCAAAAGGGGAAAAACATCAAACGTGTGCAGACCTCTGCCAATACCAACAACTAGTGTAGAAACATCAAAAGAGTTTTGACCTCTGCCTGCCATATTTCATATTACACAGTTGTACAATAAAGTATCAATGAAATAAACATGGAAAAAATGGATGTCTGTGTCAAAAATCTCACAAAAATGACTTTTAAAACTGTGAAAATTCAACAAAAAACAGATATTGGCTCTAATACTGATTTTTTGTTTGTTTGTTGTTGTTGTTTTCTTTTCTTTTCTTTTTTTTATTACCAACATTCACTTGATCATCTGGACACCCCAGAAATCACAGACAAAGCTGAATCTCAGCAATCGGCAGTGGCTGACCAATGAATCTGGGTCACGGCACCAGTTTTATGCAGCAATCTCAAGATGGATGCTGGCACACAAACAAGGCGAACACCAGGAATCAGGATCAACACCTTTAATTCTCTGTAATGCAGTGAGAAGGCATATTCGTCACACACACACACACACACTGACAACCACGCGGTCTCTCCCCAGCACAGAAGCTGTCCCTCTTTTTTAACAATTTTATGTAGGATTTCTTGCAGTAAAATATATAACATGTTGAGTAACAGAGAATATTGCAGCAATTGAATCAAAATTTGAAAAGATAATGCATTTGATGCTGTTAGCAATTAATTATGCCAAAGAACAAATAATTAGTTCTATTTGAAAGTCCAACAGAGAACATGAATGCATCAATAACACAGACACATCTGTAATGCAGTGAGAGGGCATATTCGTCACACACAATGAGGTAAAATCTGAGGTTAACATCTCTTTCAGCAAACAAAACTATCTGTAAAAGTCACATGCAGACTCACAATAAACTCAAATAAACTCACACTCATTTTTATGCAGTTTCAGACCATTTTAACCACTTTTACAACTGCTAGCAAAAAATTAGGAGAGAGCAGAATAGCGCATCTTACCAGCACAGAAGCTGCCCCTCTTTTGCCGGGAATGCACGGCTTTCTCCCGCGTATGCCTCTGTGTCTCATTAATTAAAGCCCAGACAGAGAAGCCTAGACAGAGAATATAATAGCAATATACACATACAAGGTTGGGTAGGATTACTTTGAAAGAATACATGTGGATTACATGTATGTATGTACATACATGTGGATTACTTGTAATCTGATTACTTTTGGATTATATTTCAGAGTAATCCTACCCAACCTTGTATATATATATATATATATATATATATATATATATATATATATATTGCGAAATACTTTTACAATCAATACTTCCAGTTACCTATATGCCGTGGATGCTATGGTAAGGGACTTTGCCAACTTCTGATTGGCCCATTCACCACTTTCTGAACTGTACCACATGCCAAGTTGACCGCTGGTGGAGCTGAGTATACCATGTGTGCAAAACGAGTACACCCCGAGTGCAGCGTAGCGCTAGCTAAACGAGTGACGCCTTCTATCGATAACGACCAATCAAACAGGCATTTCCAGTCGATCAATGGGATGTCAGTTGGTGCAGTATGACAGTAATCAGTGGTGGGGACAGATAACCTAAAAGTTAGCTTCGATAACAGATAGGGGGTGCACGTTCCACGGCCACATTGGATTACACTAACTTAATACTTAATACTTTTGAATCTCAGCACTGCTTAGTGCTGAGATTCCAATGTTCATCCAACATCCAACACCACTTGCAGAGCACCTTGAAAATGTGGGGACATTTGCATAGTCATGACAGTACACAGCAGCACACCATTGTCGAGGTGGCTGTGCGATTTACGACACGTCTAAAGTAGAGAAGCTTGAATGTTCGACTGGACTGGGTTGCTTGACGCGAGGACGTTTTGCTTCAAATCGCAGAAGCTTCCTCAGCTAAAATTCATGCTCTGGTAGTCTGACTTCTGTCTTGACTCTTGTAGTGAAGAATAAACAGAAGCCACAAAAGCTGGAGTTTTAAACCTAACCAGACCCCTCCTACTGAGAGGCAGACTGCTATAGGCTAGTGACTAATCAATAGCTCTAATTAACACCTAGTGTGCTCTAGTTAGCACCCTCCTAATGACACGGCAGCTGTCCCTCCTAATGATGGGACGGCACCTCTCCTGATGGCTCCCTTGACGACTATCCTGATGACGTGAATGACTCATTACCATGAACAAAAGACTGAAACTGCTTTGACCCGAGTACCCCATTGTAAACAGGGGACAAAGCGTGTCTCAGACCCCCTCCCCGGTTAAGGCTGTGTTTCCACTGTTTCACATAGAATGCCTCCTTGACCCCTCTCTCAAACCATTTCTTCTCTCTGGCTAAGATTTTAACTTCCTTGTCCTCAAACGTGTGGTTAGTGTCTTTAAGGTGGAGATGAACTGCAGACTGAGGTCCACCGGCACCCTCTCTGCGGTGCTGGTATAGCATTTTGTGTAAAGGTTGCTTAGTCTCACCTATGTAGTGTTTGTTACAGTTTTCCTGCTATCTGATAGAATACACTACATTGCTCTGTTTGTAACTAGGGATCCTGTCCTTAGGGTGAACTAATTTCTGTCTCAAGGTGTTAACCGGTTTAAAGTAAACTGGGATTTTGTGCTGTCTGAAGATCCTCTGTAGTTTTTCCCCTACTCCTGCTAAATAAGGGAGAGACACTCCTCTTCTTCTTGTCTCCGTCTCCTGTCTATCTGGTCTCTTTGTTCTCTGGGAGTTCTGCACTTGTCCAGGGACCATTGTGGGTACCCATATACTGTGAGGGCTTTCTGGACAAGTTGTTGTTCTTTAGCCCTTCCCTCTGCAGTTGTGGGCACCTGTAGGGCTCTGTGTTGAAGAGTCCTGATCACCCCAAGCTTGTGTTCAAGGGGGTGGTTTGAACCAAAGAACAGATATTGGTCAGTGTGAGTGGGTTTTCTGTAAACCCCTGTCTGGAGCTGCCTGTTCTCTCCAAACGTAACATCACAGTCCAAGAAGGCTAAATGGTTGTTTCTGGCATCCTCACATGTGAACTTGATATTGGAGTACACCGAGTTGATGTGTTCTGTAAAGTCCTCAACCTCCTGTTGCTTGATTTTAACCCATGTGTCATCGACATATCTGAACCAGTGACTGGGAGGGATACCCGTGAACGATGTCAAGGCTGTCTTCTCCACATGTACAGATTGGCCACAATGGGGGATACCGGAGACCCCATCGCACAACCATGGATACCCACTTCCAAAAACGGGCAGACTGGGTGAATTGGAACCTTTAAATTGACTATAGGTGTGTGTGCAAATGCGAATGTGTCTGTTATATGTGGACCGACAATAGACTGGCATCCAGGTGTACCCCGCGTTTTTCCCTATGACTGTTGGAATAGGCACCGCCCCCCCCCCCCCCCCCAGGACTCTTGATTAGCATATGCAGGTATAGAAAATGAACTACGGCTTTTTTCTCTTTTGTGCAGCTTGATTTTCCACAGTGAAAGAAGAGAAGTCAGAGTCTGCAAGGGAGGTCATCACTGCAAAATAAATTTTTAACGATCAACTTAAAGACACCATTGGTGAAAAAATGTATAATGATTGTCATAATTTACTCAGACAAGCCACTGGCAAGAAGGATAATGATCCAATCCTGCATCACAAGTGCTGCTCTCTTACCATGTGTTTTGTGATAGGGCAGCTCCACTCACTTTTTATTAATTTTGTGCTTCTCATATCAAAAGCTTACTGAGCATCTCACAGTGGAAAAGGGAGTTCTTCCACATGATGAAAGGCTATTATTCACATTCATAGAGCCTCCAGCCTCAGTGACAGCAGTTCGTTTCCATGTTTTATCTTGCATTTAATATTTTTCCAGCATCAGCATGTGATGTTGGTCAGACACAATTCCAGAGAATTCTTACATGCTTGAGTCTCTGTGGTAGAGGTCATGATGAAAAGAGTGATCTTTTTTGTCCTCTAATTATAATGAAAAATACAAGCAGCTGAATTTTGCTTCAAGCTTGACGAAACTACAGCAACAACAACAAAAAAAAGGCTTCCAACTTCAGAACATAATATTCATCCTGCCACTTGACGGTGTTGTGCTTTATACCACGGTCACTGTTATGGTTCGGCATGGATGAAGGACGAACCCAAAAGCAGGGAACAGAAAAGGTACGTTAGAAAAGAGATTTATTTACAATGAGTTCAAATACTGAGGTTAATGAGTCAAGTGTGCTGAAATCTAGCCACGTGAAGACCGGCCTGCTCAGTGGTGGAACCAGGTACTCAAAATGTCCCAAAGGTGTATTAAAGGCAGTTTTCCACTCGTCCCCCTCCTTGACACGCACCAAGTGGTAAGCATTGCGGAGGTCCAATTTGATGAATATGGTCGCCCCATGCAAGGAGCTAAATGCCGAATCAAGAAGTGGAAGTGGGTACCGATTGCGGACCGTGATGGCATTTAGCCCCCGGAAGTCAATGCAGGGGCGAAGGGAGCCGTCCTTCTTACCAACAAAGAAGAAGCCTGCCCGTAGGGGGGATGAGGAGGGTGGGATCAGCCCAGCGGCCAAGGAGTCCTGGATGTAGGTCTCCAATGACTCGTGTTCCAAGCGGGAGAGGTTATACAACCTACCCGAAGGAAGCGGGGCACCAGGAAGCAAGTCAATGGTGCAGTCATATGGACGGTGAGGAGGAAGTGAGAGAGCACGATCCTTACTGAACACTTCATCAAGGTCGTGGTACTCAGGAGGAACTAACGACAAATCGGGAGGTGGATGGACCTGGTCCTTGACCACAATATTAGGGGGAACCGAGGAACTAAGACACCCCCTATGACAGGTGTCGCTCCATCGAGTGATAACCCCAGACTGCCAATCAATTCCGGGATTGTGTTTGATGATCCAAGGGTGGCCTAGAACCAAGGGGGATGAAGATGGGATAACATAAAACTGTATAATCTCTCTGTGATTACCTGACACCACTAAAGTGACTATAACATTGCGGTGAGTAATGGTAGGAAGGGGTGTGCCATGTAAAGCATGCACAGACAGTGAGGAAGGAAGTGCTTCAAGTGGCAAACTAGCCTTGGAAGCAAAACTATCGTCGATGAAATCACCTCCGGCTCCCGTGTCAATGAGCGCAGGAACTGAAAGTGTTTCACCGCCAAAACAAAGAGTGGCCGTGATTTGAGTGCGGCCGGAACCCACACCCATGAATTTAGCTTGGCTCACTCGCAGCCTGGATCCTACAGGTGAGCGTTGGCTTTTGGCTAAACAGGGCATGTGCTAAGGCTGTGCCCCTTAGCACTACAATAGAGACACTCCCCAACAGTCAGTCTCCATTGTGGTTCTTCAGGGGGCAATTTAGCCCTGCCGAGTTGCATCGGCTCGCTGGCAGGGGGAGCTGTCGTGTCAGGGGAGGACTCGATGGAGCGTAGTAGAGGTGGTCCTGGTGTATGCCGAGGGGAAGGGCGAGGTGATGAGCCCCAGTCAGCCTGACGGCTCTTATCCCGGCGACGCTCCCTCATGTGGTTATCCAGCCTAATTATCAATGAAATAAGTTAGTCCAGATTACTAGGTTCGTCCCGGATCGGCAACTCATCTTTTAATGAGTCGTTGAGGCCGTTTATAAACACACTCCATAGTGCTGCATTATTCCAATCGGCGTCCGCTGCTAATATGCGGAAGTCCACCGCAAATTCTGCAGCACTGCGCGAACCCTGCTTGAGAGTGAGCAGCCATTGAGAAATGAACTCTCTCCGGGTAGGATGGTCAAAAACTAAACGGAATTCTTTAGTGAAAGCAGTGAAAGAATGGAGGAGCGGAGAGTCACTGCTCCAGAGCCTGGTTGCCCAGGAGCTCGCGTCTCCTCTGAGCAGATTAATGACGTAAGCAACTTTACTTTTATCGGAGCTATAATGAGAAGGACGTTGATCAAAACAAGAGAGCACTGCATCAGACAAGCGGTACATGTATCTACACAACCCGTGAATGGTTCTGGGTGGCATATGAGGTCTGTCCACAAAGTATCAGACCTTTTTATTTTTTTCAAAAACCTTATGGATTTGAATCATGTGTGCTTGCATGAGCCAACCTTGAACCTTCGTGTGCATGCGTGAGTTTTTTCACGCCTGTCGGTTGCGTCATTCGCCTGTGAGTAGGCTTTGAGTGAGCACTGGTCCTCCATCCTCGTTGGATTTTCATTGCGAGGAAAATGTCTGAACGATTGGAGCAGCGCTGAATCAAATTTTTCCAGAAACTGTGAGAGACAGCCAGGTGGAAACCATTCGGATGATTCAAACGGCTTTTGGTGGCTTTTCAGTCGAGTGAGTATCCGAGGAATTGTGTAAGAGCTGGACATGTCACAACATGTCCTGTGAGACTTCCAACTTCCGCACGTCTTTCATTACAAAATCTCCTGTAACAGTGGAATGTGCCAAAAAAGTGCTGATGTCCACCTCTTCTGCAATTTCTCTGGTAGTCAGACGACGTCCCGGATCAACACAGCGTTCACTTTGGAAATGATCTGGTCGTTTCAGCCTGTCGATGGCCGCTCGGAGCGCGGCGCGCCCTTCGCCGTCTTTAAACCGGTTGTAACACTCCTTAATCTGTGTGATGCCCATAGGATCATCACTGAAAGCCGTCTGAATCTTCCGAATGGTTTCCACCTGGCTGCCTCTCACAGTTTCTGGAAAAATTTGATGCAGCAAAGCTCCAAATCATTCCACCTCGCAATGAAAATCCAACGAGAGGGGAGGACCAGTGCTCACACAAAGCCTGCTCACAGGTGAATGATGCAACCGACGGGCGTGAAAAAAAATCACACATGCGCATGAAGGTTCAAGCTTGGCTCATGCAAGCACACATGATTCAAATCCATATGGTTTTTGAAAAAAATAAAAAGGTCTGATACTTTTTGGACAGACCTCGTATGTATGGTTCGGGCGTAACCGCGGAGACAGTGCCGGAGAACAAAGAGGTGATTAACTGAGCTAGAACAGCAGGAGAGGGCGTCGGAGTGTGACTGACTGAAAGCTGAGACAGCTGTGATGAGAGATCTGAGAGGCGGGTGTCGGAGTGTTTGACATGGTCTGTGAATGTGCTCATGTGATCCGCAATGGAATCTACGGCTTGCTGGAGCTTTCTGAGGTACTCTCCCTGCATGCTAAGCGCTTGCTGAAAACAGTCTGCCCCCGCTGGGTCCATGACGTGGCCAGAATCTTCTGTTATGGTTCGGCGTGGATGAAGGACGAACCCAAAAGCAGGGAGCAGAAAAGGTACATTAGAAAAGAGATTTATTTACAATGAGTTCAAATACTGAGGTTAATGAGTCAAGTGTGCGGCAATCTAGCCGCGTGGAGACCGGACCGCTCAGCGGTGGAACCAGGGGAATGAGTGCTGAGCTGGTCACATCCAGAAGTGATTCTCACAGTCAATCAGTGACAAACTATCACAGCTGGTCCAGGAGTGCAGTGATAACTGATTGCAACTGGTCCAAATAAGCAGACAGCCAGAAAACCGTTCAGTTGCTTCTTAGTGTTTGTTATCAGGAAAAAGTTCACAGTTCAGTTGTATGATATTCCAAACAGAGTTCAGTGTGAAGCTCATGTGAGCAGAGGTGAACAAACACTTAGCTGGTAGAAGCAGAGTGTGTGAGCTCCGCGCACAGGCTGCAGGTCAAGCTGGTCTCGGTGCGGCAGCAACAAGGATGAAGTCAGCTCTAAGCTGAGGCTCAGACAGATGGTGTGTGGAAACACCCAAAAAGTCATCAAAATTCTATTTCTGGAAAAACAGAGAGGCCAAGCTTACCGCAAAATATTAGCAGAGATTCTGGCAAAGATGAAATGAGGAGCCGGGGTTCTTATGCAGGTGCTGACTGGATGGAGATCAGGTGTGTCGATCAGCTTGCAGCGTGCCACCTGTGCAGAGGGGGGAAAAGGAGCAGGAGCAGCAGGAACAGAGCAGGCAGCCAACAACAGTACACCCCCTCAATGGGAACCCCCAGGCGACCGACCAGGGTGATCGGGATGGTCCCGGTAGAAATCACTGATGAGGGAAGGGTCCAAGATGAGCCCCCGCCGGACCCAGGGGCATTCTTCAGGGCTGCCCCAGAGGAGCACTGGAAACACTTGGGAAAGAACAAACCAACAGGGGGGACAGGGGGCCAGGCAGCCGGAGATGCGTGAGCCACCCCGCCTGGCGGCCCCAAACCAGGGAGGTGCGAGATGAGACCCAGGAGAGACAGGGGCAGCCGAGGAGCCAGAGGGAGACAGGCGGGCCCCACAAACCCAGGGGGAGAAGCAGGGGCACGCAGGGCCACGTGCGATCTGGCTATGGGGAGAGGCCCCCCCCAGACACCAGACCCGGCTTATTGATAACGAACTGCCGCTTGCACACACAGAAGGTGTTCTTTAGGCTCGACCCCACAGAAGTGTACAGGGCCAACTTCGCCAGCAGTACAGTGAAACTGGTCTCCTGGGCAGGTAGCCGGTGAATCAAATCTGTCCTGAAGCATGCTGAGGCAGACATAGTCCACATGCTACGCCAGATGGAGAAATTCACAGTAATGCAAGCAGAACTGAGTGGACTCAACAAAAGAGAGAAGAGGTTCATTGGAGGTTTGCTAATAGCCCGAAGGAAAAGATGTGTGGCCAAACGATCTGAAGACATCGAAGCTAACCCAAATTTAGACCAAGAACCCGAAACCGACCAGGTATCCGAGCTACTAAATTTGGATTAGCCAAACCCGCTGCGAATACTGTAAATAAATAGGCAAATGTATGATGTGGTACCATAGTGGAATACTTTAGTTATGTAGTAGTCACCCTAAGCCACTCTGTTAGTCTGACACTAACCCTCCTCAGACTCACTGCCAGTGGAAGACATCACCCACCAACCTTCACAGCTTTCCTCATCTTGGCGATTCAACATTGGAGACCCAATGTCAAATCGAGTGGGAGAATGTAATGGAAAGCTGTGACCAACCTTCAACGTAATAAGTTTGTATAAGCAAAGGCCAGGAAAGTTTCTTCAAAAAGGAAAAACACAATACAGCAAGGCCTGGTATATCTCCGGGCATCAAAGGGAGACCTTCTGAGCCAACACAGGATGGCTCGGTGTCATAAACCCCCACCCTTTCCAGGATTTAAGACTCCCCAAAGTGCATTCCTCACAGAGCTGTGAATTATCTTATCAAGACCCCAAACCAGATGTGCCAGCTCCTCTCCCGTAAAGAAAAAACAAACCACAGAAACACATATCTTCTTCCCAAAAGTCCTAAAAATATGTTTTTCCAACTAGACTCAAGAAAAAAACAGCTCAATGAAGAACTACCATCAACTTGTTGATTACAGTCCAATTTCTCTGATTAAAATCGATCTAGTATTGACCTCATTCACATTTTGGGAACGAAATCCAAAATCCAGTCCATGGAACAAGAGTGATCCCTGTTGGACGCATTGGGGAAGGGCATGTGACCAACTCTAATTGTAACCACGTTTTAAAAGAAAAATTGCATTGCATGGTTGTAAAAAAGGAAAACAACATGTGACCATTTAACCTCATGCATGAAAGCAATACACCTGATATGTTATACTCTGTTCATTGTGGAAAGTTTACCTAATGTGCTTTCTTTCATATATAATTGTGTTGTGGGTGCATTTCCACGGAAAACTATCTACAAGAGTTATCCTACAGGATTTGTTTGGTGTCAGAGCAGAAATTTAGGAACAGAGGCTGCTTTATATATATATAAAACCAGACAAAGAAACTCAGAAAAACTACAGTACCCAGAATTCTTGGGGGTGGAGCTTTTAAACCTTTAAAAAGCCTGCACCCCGGGAAATCGCTCTTTTGCCTTTTACTCTCGGCTCTTCTGCTTCTTTCTTTTTTCTGAGTCTGAAGACGCTGCATAGCCATCAGATTTACAACTCTTTGTTTGAAACCATGTGCTGCTTAAAACTTAATTGTTGGTTGTGCACCCAACAAGAAATTACTTTCCTTTTTTCAACAGATAACGTTTGCTCCACTTTTTCGATTTTTCAAATTAAAACCCTTTTTCTTCTTCAACTCCAAATTCCTTCCGTGAACATTTTCTCATAAAGTCAGCTATTTTTGTATTGAGTTTGATTTGACCCGGCTTCCAAAATTATGATGACGAAAGACGAATTTTTGATTTTTGGATAGAGAATAAAGATGCTCAAACTCTTAATCTGACGGCCAAGACTATGGAGCACTGAGATAAAAACATCCAGGTTGGCTAAGCCACACAGTGAGTGAACAGCTGTCGCAAGTCACAGCACTTACAATGGAAAGCGCCCCTGGTAACCCATGAAACCGGGCAGAGTTACTTTGCCAAGGTACCGGAGACAGCTGTGCAGACGGACAGGTCCTCGATTGAAAACCAGACGGCTTCCAGCATCGGACCTCACGGAGACCAGCAGCACTGCCTCCCAAGTAAGACTGGAGCCTGTCAGATAAACAGAGTGGCTTATTTAACTCTATCCAACATCACTGATCTTCTCTTAAGTTAATAAATACCAAAGTAAATTCCCTGCTAATTAGGACGAATTTAACTCCTAAAACTCCCGCTACGAAACCAAATTCTCTGAACGTCATATAATCATTGCTCATTGAATTTCATCATCATTAAATTGCTTCCTGTGATATGTCCTGTATTTAACTCCTGCCAGAGTTAAATAAATATCTTAAATGTGTGAAGTTGTCTGTGATTTTTGTATGGTGTTACAGAGGTTGTCGGATCTGACCTGTGGAGCTTACTCCTGAAATTGAGATTGAGTAATTAAATTGAGACTAATCAATTATTGAATGTTTAAATTAAAGTACCTATGCTTAAAAATAGGTGGTGCCCTTTTCCGAGGTAAAATTATCCACAAGTGATAATTTCAAATAGCCTAAAACACATTATATTCTTCCTGTTTCTGCTACATTGGTCAGTATGTTGAATGGTTTGCTAAACTATAAGCACAATTCCCACTTTGCCCTCAAATTCCAGTTCTAAAATACTTTTTTCAAAACAGTACACACAATTCTCTGCATTTGGCACAATTTTCATGAAGAAAATATCTTGTTTTCCGAAGGAGCACACTGTCATTCAAAATTCTATAGTTAATTGCCCTACTATGCACAATGACTCATCACACGGGTGTTGGGCAGTATGTATCTCTTCTGGAAGGCCATGATGCATGCTGCTGGAAGGCCATGATGCATACTGTTCTTTACATGCCACGCTACACAGACAAAACAGTTTAACTTTTAGACATACTGTTTCAGATAACAATGCGAGCAGTCACTGCATATCAATGTCAAACGCAACACTTTTGACCCAATCATATAGCTCCATTGATCCACCCAGCAGGGCCGGACCCACCCACCTGGGGGCGGGCACAGAGCAGGCTTAAGACCAGCTGTAGCAAGGAAGTCGGGGAGCTTGGCCTCAGCGGTGCATGAGACGTTTGTTGTCAAACTGTTGTATCAGTCTCCAAGGGTGTACCACAGGGTTCTATTTTAGGTTCTCTTTCATTTACACTATATATAAATAATCTGGGTCAAAATGTGTCTGATGCTAATGTTCATTTCTATGCAGATGACACAGTCATTTACTGTTGTGCATCTACTCTTGCCCTGGCCATTAAGCACCCGCAGGATGCTTTTAATGTTATTCACAATAACCTACATCAGCTAAAGCTTGTTCTTCATGCTGAAAGGCCCAAACTCCTGATCTTTAGTAACTCAAATTTTAGAGCACACATTCCTGCTGTGGGCACCCTGGATGGAAGGATCATAGAGACTGTTAGTTCTCATAAATATCTGATTATTTTAATTGATGTCTCCCTAACTTTCACAGCGCATGTTCTTCAACTAGTGAAATAAACCACACTGAAATTGGGTTTTTACTTTCATAAAAAGTTATGTTTTTAATGTCAAAAAGCAGCTTCTTGCTGCCACTTTTTTAATCAGTGCTGAACTATGGTGATGTTTTATACATGCGTGTCTCTTCTCAGTGTCTTCATAAAATTGATACAGCTTATCATGCTACCTTGAGATTTATAACAAATTGTAAAGTCATCACTCATCATTGCGAGTTATATTCTCGGTGGGATGGCCTTCTTTGGCCACCCGCAGGCTTCATCATTGGTATATTGTCATATACAGCGTAGTTTTAGGTTTGCTTCCATCTTACCTATGTGTCCTTACTATGCCAAGGAGTACTGGACAATATCACAACCTTTACTTACTTTCAGTTCCAAATGTTTGTACTGAGATTGTGAAAAAAGTGATTTGCTTATTCTGCCCCCACTGCATGCAACAATCTGCAAAATACTTTGCAAATGGACTGCCTAGTTTCTGTGAATGAGTTTAAATCTAAACTTAAAGACTTAGTGGCTGCTTCTTTAATCTGCATTCTGTCAATGCTTTGAATTTTGTGCAGTGAACTAGTTTTAAGGCCCCATCACACATAGGGGTGAATTTGGTGGATTTGCGCATAAAGTTTGCATGAAGCAGGAGTAGTGTGCAAAATGTGTAAAATTGTAGCTGCATCGTTTCTACATCTATTTGCGCACACCAGTGGCTGAAAGACAAAGTGTGCGCTGTGCAAGCCCATCAAACCCTCTCACAGCACACAAAATTAAAAGTGAAGCGGGGGGGGGGGGGGGGGTCAGGGTGGTTATGGTTAGGGTTGTGGGAAGGAGTAGGGTTAGGTTATAGTTAAGCTTAGGGTTGGGGTTAGTAATAGTGAGTTTAAAAAGCCCGTCATGAAAATTTGAATCATTTCATGATGTGAGCATGAAAAAAAACGTGTCTTTGGTGTGTGAGCTAAACTGACAGGTGTGGCCACCAACAGAAGCATCTGTGGAGATCTGTTTATCTGGACATCCCAGCTGGACAACACATACTGTGTTTGGATGAACATGGACTGGACAACTGCCCAATGTGACGCATGTGTGTCTGCTTGCTGTCATCGTGTCCACATAAATAAAAACATATATTGCTTGGCAATGGGCTGTAGCGAGCGAGTGTGCGCTCGCTGCAGCCCATTGACAGGCTGCTTCCAGGTTGAAATGGTCCATCAGATGATAGCACACAGCGGGCAAATGACTGTCACACCACCCAAGTAAGCTCTGGTCCACATGATGCGATGTCAGTCCACGCATGCGTGGCCGGCTGGACACAACGGACCAGTAGATGTGGACATGAGAAGAGCGAACTGCTTCATCATTCATGTAATTTCATGACTGCATGTCTGTGACCATGGGTCATCTACAGAGGAATAGACAGATCATTTTTGTATTATCTGCTTGATAAGAGATATTCAATAAAATGCAGTGTTTTTATATGGTGTGCGGTTTTTGTTTTTTTAATACATCCATGATCCTGATATGAGGCAGTTTCTCACAGCTTTTACAGGACAGCAATCATTGCTCCGTGTAAGTCAGTGATTGTTCTGTCACATTCACTGGTAGTTTCTTCCAGGACATGGACCTCATCACTGAGTAGTGTTACTGTTCCCTTTTCATCTTTGATGTGTTGCTCAGCAAGGAACAAATATTTTTCTGGCTCATCTATTCTCTGTTTCAAATGCTGGTTCTCCTCCATCTGTTCCTGGAAGTGAGAAACAGACTGTCATAACAGAGATTCAATATGCTTTTTTTATGGCTAATTTTCCAAGCATTTCAGCTAAGTTTCCCTTTTGGGGTGTGTTCAAAGCTTGACTGTAGAGGTCAGACATTTCTGTGCTCACCTTCTTCTGGGTGGCAGACTGAAGGTCATTGGCATATCCAGGTAATAACTCTGCGGTTAGATTGAGTAGGACCTGCGTGATTGAATCGTCTCAGTCAGTGTGACTGGGAGTTTCAGATACACAGGGTGTGTGTGACTTCTTCACAAAAGACAGAGGCATTTTCAGTTTCCTGATGAAATAAGATTAACAGATTAACAAAAACACACAATTATTTACAAAAAAGTACCTATTACAGATGCGTACGGAGAATTTGGTTCAGAGTGAGGGAATTCTCAAATTTCTTTCAAAAGAAATTTTCTAAATCTGAAAATGAAAAAGGAGTGTTTCCTTTAATTAGTGGTATCTGAAAAGCAATACTTAAAATTTTTAGTTAAGCTAAAAATTTGAATAATTTGTGTTTTTAATTAATTTAAGTGGTATTTGAATTTGATTGAGAAATATGCAAAGTAAGCTAGTTAAAATGTTTTGGAGCCAGATAGAGTGCAATGTGGTCCACCACCCTGTAGGTGGAAGCACCACTCACAAGGTTTGGAGGCTCAAGAGGAGGGGGAGGGGTTTCCCCTCACTGTTATTTCCTGTTTATGCTCGTTTGTTGAATCAGCTGTCTGCAGAAGAAATAAAGTTGGAAAATTATATTTTGGCTGTTTTGGGTCCTGTGGATGACTATTGCTAAGCACTGCAGGTTTTACAATACATTTCAACAGGAACTTTGGTTTCAAGTGAGTTAGCAAATGTTTGGCTAGGTTAGCTTAGCCCAGTCCATATGCCACCGTGCAAACTTTTTTTTTTTTTTTTTGCATGGTTGTAAATTTAAAATTGGTAAACTGACTCGACATTTCTGTCTGTTAACTTTTATTAGTGATGGGATGATGATACCTCAAGGAGTGTATTGACACACTACACAAACTGTGTCAACACTGTATTGACACTGTATTGGTCGCTCAATAGTGACCCCTGCAGTAGTTATAAAATCATTGCAGGTAAATAAAATGAAAATAAGATGGAAAAGCTAATGTGCCGCAAACGCAGCATCAGCCTGTGAAATAGTTAATCGCCAGTCCTCTATTTAAAACATGATCTCATTATTGCATAATTTCATGTGCTCAATTTGTGTGTTGAGTTAAGCTGTTCATGAGAAGAGTTTAAAATTTGCTTAAAACCCTGTTTGTGTAAATGCTAAACTGAGTTGGTTTGTAAAATATAGCAAATTTGTCTGTAATAAAAGTCAGAGTTAAATTAAAAATAATTTGTAACTTATGTATGGAAATTTGTTAACTTGATATGATATGAAATAGAAGACTAAAAGTAGATTCATTTATGCATTTTTATTGAGGAACAAAGGTTTCTGAAGTGTCTTTGCTCCAAGGCGATTACTCCTCTTACACACCAGTTCCCCTGCCTTAGAAAAAACTCTTTCACCGGGTACAGATGAAGATGGTGAGCATAAACATTTCAGTGCGAGTTGATAAAGGTGTGGATATGTTTTCTGGTTATTCTTCCAGTTATTGTAAAGGAGTACAAACATATGTAATCTTATTTGGTGTCAAAAGATCAAAATTATTCCAGACTGGGGAAACGTCTTTGAACGATCCATGAGGTCAGTGGAGCAAGGTGAGGGCAAGGAAAAATCCACCAGCAAAACTCCATCCAACAAATCTGCAACATGTCGATACAGTTTGTTTCCTTATAAACACAATTTGGCACGGCGCAGTCGAACGAGACAGTTCCTGTATCGGTCACGTGATTTTGTCTTAAAGCGATACACGCACCAATACGGGGTTTCACTCGTGTGCTTGGCAGTGTTGACGCACCAGTGTTGTTCATCCCATTACTAGCTTTTATTCTATTGATCGGCGTCAGTTTATGCTGGCAAATTTAATTAATTATTTTGTTTTAAAGTTAGTTGGGGTGTTTGCAGCTAAGGTTAATTTGGTGCGGCTTTGCCTGTTTGTGCATGGTACAATCCTGTTTTATCATGAGTCATAAATCGCACACTGAGTCCCTTTTCAACTCACCAAAAGCGGAGACGTTAGGAGAAAAATAATTCACTTTTGTGTTGAACCAGCAGCTATCTTTTGGAAACTACTAGGCTAACCTTTAGCACGTTGTACTTTCAAAATATGTCTGGACACAATGGTCATTTCCTTCCAGACAAAGATAAAAATAATACATTTTTTACTTAGAGCACAACAGAAGTTTGTTTGAACTTAATACAACACCTTTACATGTGGGTAAAAATAAAGCTTTTTAACTGAAAAAGACAGTTAATCAGTGTTATTTTTGCATCTCGGAATCTGGTTTAAGTTCTGGAACAGTCGCAGAATTAAACTTGAATCTGGACAAAAAGTAATTATGTTGAAAAGTCACACTATAAATATTTTCGTCAAAGGCATTAATAAATATGCATGCATTAAATGATAAATAAATAAGCGCTTAAATAAAAAATTCAAATTTGTGGCTTTTTGTTTCATTTGCAGAGAAAGAGTTTTAGTAATGTCTCATGAGGATCTCTTGTGTCAGTCAACAACAGATGGTCAATTTTACATCACCTCACATGGGTGCACCAATAAATGTAGCATAATTTAAAATAATTATTTATTTGCAGTTTAAAATTTGGCCACACAGATCCAAAATTGAAAGGGGCCTCACCAGTAGGGCACCGACATAATTAACAATTTTAAGATTTAATAATTATTTGGATCAAATGGGCAGACTAAAAACGTAATGAATTTGAATATTAAGATTTATTAATCAATTTATTATTAATTAATTATTATTATTATTCACACTAGTAGGGGTAGTGGCCAAGTGGTTAGGGGGCTTGGCTTCAATGTGGACGGTTCCCGGTTCAAACCCCACCCCTGCAGGATTCTCCATGTAATGTGGAGTTGCGTCAGGGAGGGCATCCGTGCAAACAATTTCTCAATTCTTTCTAATTGAGAAAACTGGCAGCCATTCTACTAGCTGATATGTTTGTTGCACTGAAAATGTATGAAATGTAAAGCAATGCATCTGAAAACACCATAGTCCAACACTCACATATGTGAACAGATAGGTGGAAGTCAAGGTCAAGGTTAACTTTATTATCCCAAAGGAAATTTGTCTTGGGCTTACAATGCTGTGGTTAACCCTCTGGGGTCGACACCATTGTATACGACGGGTAAGACTAAGCTTTACTAAGTTATAAATAACTTTTGAATGATATGAGATAGAAACTTACCTTTTTTTTTTGCTGAAAAGTTATATCCGCGGACTTTCGAGCCATCCATCGGCCATCTTTGTACTCCTTATATAAGCTGTGTGATGACGTGCGCAATGTGAGCGTCCAATCGGAATTGGTTCATCGTCACATGGTTTTCCAAAATCCAGTCGTAGGGCAGATTTCCGGTACGTGAAAAGCCAAAGATCGTTTTCAGGAGTGATATGTTACTAGTTGGCCCGTTTGAATAGCCCCCTGGGTGCTCCAGTAAGTACATACTATTAGTACATACTCAGTGCGCCCTGCGCCATTACGCACAGCGATCAGTGAAAGCAGGAGCACACGGAAAGCCTCGGATGACAATCTCACGTGCTCAAACAAAGAGTGTGTAACTATCAGGATTGCTCCACTACTTTGCATGTGAATGTTACTGGATAACTCTGTTGGTTTCTCTGCAAAAAGCACTCTTTACCATATCAGTGGACAACAAAATGCAACAATGTGCATTTGTGTTTATTGTTTGAACCTTTTTGTTGTACAGACTTTCACACAAGACCTCAAATTACCTTTATAAAGTCTCAAAACAGTTGTTTATTATAGTTTGCTGTGTGTTTTGAATAAATGCGTGTGGAAAATTATTTTTCACTTTATTTTTTTCCTTGCCTGTTTTTGATTGTAAACCTTTATTACACATAAAACACAACAAAAACATATATATTTCTGAAAGCACAGGTTGTTCTGAAAAAAAAGAGACATAAAACTTGATTGTGGGATGCAGGGAGAGCTGTTAACAGCAATAATAAAACATTTATGCCAGGCAAGTGAACTGTCCAAAAAATGCCCTCGAGCCCCAGAGGGTTAAAATAATAAAAACACATACAATTATAAAACAACATAATATAGAAAAACGGGAACACAGGAAACAGTCAGTTAAAATTACAGTCTTCAGTGAGACCCCTCAACATCCAGTAATACGTCTGTTGGGAAGGTGTCGTAACACGGACCCGCAACAGGGGGCGCAAATGAACGGACAATGGATAAGACAAAGAGTAACAATTTAATGTTGTGAAACGCACAACTGGATACAGACAAAGATAATGCCAATTAAACACAAGGTGACGTGCGGGCAGGCTCGAAGATAGGACACCTCTGGCGATCGGAGAGCCGAGACCCACACAGCTTCCACCACCAACGGCCTGAAGAACACCGGAGCCGCCAAGTCCTGAGTCCCCAGGTGGTCACCGTCTTCTGTTGCAGACCCTGGTACTGCTGGCAGAAGATGAAAAACAGTTAATGGTGAGTGTGTATCCACACACCCAGTAATCCTTCACCTACAGATCTTCGAGGAGGGAAAACCTCCACCTCCGATACAAAGTCACCCGTGCAGCTCCTGACAGTGGCTCCTTGGATGGAGTGAGAGGCGAAGACGTCGCAGACTCTCACTGCACGCCAATCCAAAAACACTGAATCCTCAGGAATACGGCTGCACACAGAACAATTAGTTAACACTTAATCACAGCAGAGAATTACCTTCGACGGTAGTTGATTTCTCGGCGAGGAGGTGGAGTAATAATCCGGCTTTTATAGGGACATTGGTGATTGGTGACAGCTGGTGTAAATGAGTGACAGCTGTCACTCTCTGTCTCGGCGCCCTCTCATGCTTGAAGCCCGCACTCCAAGCAGGGCGCCGACTGGTGGTGGTGGGCCAGCAGTACCTCCTCTTCAGCGGCCCACACAACAGGACCCCCCCCCCCCCAACGGGCGCCTCCTGGCGCCCGACCAGGCTTGTCCGGGTGTCGGCGGTAGAAATCGGCCAGGAGGGCCGGGTCCAGGATGAAGCTCCTCTTCACCCAGGAGCGTTCTTCGGGTCCGTACCCCTCCCAGTCCACCAGATATTGAAAACCCCGGCCCTTCCGACGGACGTCCAGGAGCCGACGAACAGTCCATGCCGGCTCCCCATCGATGATACGGGCAGGAGGTGGTACGGGTCCAGGAGTGCAGAGTGGTGAGGCGTGGTATGGTTTTAACCTGGAGACATGAAACACTGGGTGAATCCGCAGTGAAGCTGGGAGTTTCAGCTTCACTGCGGCCGGGCTGAGGATCTTGATTATAGGGAAAGGTCCGATGAACCGGTCTTTGAGTTTTTGTGATTCAACCTGCAGTGGGATGTCCTTAGTTGACAACCACACCTCCTGCCCAGGCTGGTATGTAGGGGCCGGGGAACGCCGGCGATCTGCATGGGCCTTGGCCCTCGTCCGGGCCTGCAACAGGGCAGAACGGGCGGTCCGCCACACCCGGCGGCACCTCCGCAGGTGGGCCTGGACCGAGGGGACCCCAACCTCTCCCTCCACAAGTGGAAACAATGGGGGCTGATACCCCAAACACGCCTCAAAAGGGGAGAGGCCGGTAGCAGATGAGACTTGGCTATTGTGGGCGTACTCGATCCAGGCCAGATGGTCACTCCAAGCCACTGGATGCGCGGAGGTTACGCAGCGGAGGGCCTGTTCCAACTCCTGGTTCGCCCGCTCTGCCTGGCCGTTCGTCTGTGGGTGATACCCGGACGAGAGACTCACGGTGGCCCCCAGTTCCTTACAAAAACTCCTCCAGACCTGCGAGGAGAACTGGGGACCACGATCCGAAACGATGTCCGATGGTATCCCATGCAGACGCACGACATGGTGGACCAGGAGGTCTGCTGTCTCCTGGGCCGTCAGGAGCTTCGGGAGGGCCACGAAGTGGGCCGCCTTGGAGAACCGGTCCACTATCGTGAGGATGACGGTGTTGCCCTGGGACGGCGGGAGGCCGGTGACGAAGTCCAGGCCGATGTGAGACCAGGGGCGATGAGGCACAGGCAGGGGCTGGAGGAGGCCCCTGATCTTATGATGATCCACCTTGCCCCTAGCACAGGTGGTACAGGCCGGGACATAGTCCCGGACGTCGGCTTCCAGTGACGCCCACCAGAAGCGCTGCTGGACCACTGCCACGGTCCTACGCACTCCGGGATGACAGGAGAGCTTTGATCCGTGGCAGAAGTCCAAGACAGCAGCCCTGGCTTCTGGTGGGATGTAAAGTCTGTTCTTAGGACCATTCCCCGTGTCCGGGTTCCTTGCCAGGGCCTCCCGGACGGTCTTCTCCACGTCCCATGTGAGGGTGGCCACGACAGTGGACTCGGGAACGATGGTCTCGATGGGGTCTGACAACTCGGCCTTGGCTTCCTCTTCGTGCACCCGGGACAGTGCATCGGATCGTTGGTTCCTAGTCCCGGGACGGTAGGTGATCCGGAAGTCAAAGCGTCCGAAGAACAGGGACCAGCGGGCTTGCCTGGGGTTCAGCCGCTTGGCGGTCCGGATGTACTCCAGGTTCCGATGGTCCGTGAAAACCGTGAAAGGCACCGTAGCTCCCTCCAACAGGTGTCTCCACTCTTCAAGAGCCTCCTTCACCGCGAGGAGTTCCCGATTGCCCACGTCATAGTTACGTTCAGCGGGGGTCAACCTGCGGGAAAAGTAGGCACATGGATGGAGAACCTTGTTGGACTCCCCGCTCTGGGACAGAACGGCTCCTATCCCTGAGTCAGAGGCGTCCACCTCCACTATGAACTGGCGAGTAGGATCAGGCTGCACCAGAACTGGTGCAGACGAAAACCGGCGTTTCAACTCCCTAAACGTGGCTTCGCACCGATCCGACCAGGTGAAGGAGACTTTAGTGGAGGTCAGGGCAGTCAGGGGGCTAACAACCTGACTGTAACCTTTAATGAACCTCCGGTAGAAATTTGCAAAGCCAAGGAACTGTTGCAGCTTCCTACGGCTTGTTGGTTGTGGCCAATCTCTCACCGCCGCAACCTTGGCCGGATCCGGGGTGACGGAGTTGGAGGAGATGATGAACCCCAGGAAGGACAAAGAAGTGCGGTGGAACTCACACTTCTCGCCTTTCACAAACAACCGGTTTTCTAGTAACCGCTGCAGGACCTGACGTACATGCTGGACATGAGTCTCATGGTCCGGAGAAAAGATGAGTATATCATCCAGATATACAA
This sequence comes from Thalassophryne amazonica, assembly GCF_902500255.1. NCBI lineage: Eukaryota > Metazoa > Chordata > Actinopteri > Batrachoidiformes > Batrachoididae > Thalassophryne > Thalassophryne amazonica. The sequence goes on along the minus strand of NC_047103.1, from coordinate 96,890,726 downwards.
AGACAAACCGGTGCAGGAAGTCCCGCAAGACGTCATTAACCAATGCTTGGAACGTCGCGGGGGCATTAGTGAGGCCGAACGGCATGACCAGGTACTCAAAATGACCTAACGGGGTGTTAAATGCCGTCTTCCATTCGTCTCCCTTCCGGATCCGAACCAGGTGGTACGCATTCCTAAGATCTAGTTTGGTGAACATTTTGGCTCCATGCAGGGGCGTGAACACCGAATCCAACAGGGGCAACGGGTATCGATTGCGAACCGTAATCTCGTTCAGCCCTCTGTAGTCAATGCATGGACGGAGTCCGCCGTCTTTTTTACCCACAAAAAAGAAACCCGCACCCATCGGGGAGGTGGAGTTCCGAATCAACCCGGTGGCTAAGGAGTCCCGGATGTAGGTCTACATCGATTCGCGTTCCGGACGTGAGAGGTTGTACAATCTACTGGACAGGTACTCAGCGCCCGGAATCAAATCGATGGCACAATCGTACGGTCGGTGCGGGGGAAGAGTGAGTGCCAGATCTTTGCTGAAGACGTCAGCAAGATCATGGAACACCTCGGGCACCGCCGTCAGATTGGGGGGGACTTTGACCTCCTCTTTAGCTGTGATTCCGGGTGGAACCGAGGATCCAAGACACTCCCGGTGGCAGGTTTCGCTCCACTGCGTCACCACCCCAGATGGCCAATCAATCCGGGGATTGTGCTTCACCATCCATGGAAATCCCAGAATCACTCGGGAGGTAGAAGGTGTCACAAAAAACACGATCTCCTCCCTGTGATTCCCAGACACAACCAAGGTCACTGGCTGTGTCTGATGTGTAATTAACGGGAGTAGAGTCTAGTGCTCGCACCTTCAATGGTGAAGGCAGAGCCACCAGAGGAAGCCTACTTCCCTGGCCCATCTGCTATCCAGCAGATTCCCTTCTGACCCCATGTCTACCAGTGCTGGGGTGTGAAGGGTTAAATCCCCACTCAGGATTGTTACTGGGATTCGTGCTAATTTATGGGTTTTCCCCGTGTACATATTATGGCCCACCCTTAACCCAGTTCCTAAGGATGGGCATTGGAGTTTGATCGTTTGGGGCAGTCTTTTAACCTGTGCTCACAAGAGCCACAGAAAAAACACTCCCCGCGGGCCAGCCTCCTTTGTCTGATATTTGATTTTAATTTGGCCCTGCTCGTGTCCATAGCTTCGTCAGCAGGGGGAGCTGTTGCCACACGGAGCCCTCTGGCAGTGGAACGACACCCTTTCGGACCCGGAGGAAAGAGGGACGGCTTGAGCCCGACCACGCCCCCCGGCCTGCTCCCGTCGGTGTTCATTCAACCGGTTGTCTAAGCGTATAACCAAATTGATAAGCCCGTCGAAATCTTGCGGTTCCTCCTTAGCCAGCAAATGCTCCTTCAGGACCGGAGACAGTCCGTTTACGAAGGCGGCGCGGAGCGCAACATTATTCCAGCCGGACCTCGCAGCCGTGATGCAGAAGTCGACTGCATAATTGGCTGCGCTTCGGCGCTCCTGTCTCACTGACAGCAACACGCTCGAGGCGGTCTCGCCTCTGTTGGGATGATCAAACACCTGTTTGAATTCCCGTACAAACCCAGCGTATGACGTCAGGAGCCACGAATTCTGTTCCCAAAGCGCCGTAGCTCAGGCGCGTGCCTCACCTCGAAGCAAATTAATCACATAAGCCACCCGGCTGGCATCTGATGCGTACATAACTGGACGCTGTGCAAAAACGAGCGAACACTTCATTAAGAAGTCTGCGCATGTTTCGACACAGCCTCCGTACGGTTCTGGAGGGCTTATGTAAGCTTCAGGGGACGGTGGGGGGGTTTGTTGAACGGCCAGTGGAACGTCTGTCTGTGGCCCAGAGCCAGCAGGAGGAGTCACTGCAGCAGCGCTCGAGTCGCGCGCTTCCACTCTGGCGGTGAGAGCCTCCACCCTCCGATTGAGGACTACATTCTGCTCGGCTACCAGATTTAACTGAGCGGTGAAAGCGGTAAGGATTTGCTGCAGATCACTTACCACGCCTCCTGCTGATGCCTGCGCTCCTTGTTCTCCCACTGGCTGTTCAAGCTGTGGTTGACGCCCCTTGGGATCCATGACGAATGGCCGAGAAATCCTGTTGGGAAGGTGTCGTAACACGGACCCGCAACAGGGGGCGCAAATGAACGGACAATGGATAAGACAAAGAGTAACAATTTAATGTTGTGAAATGCACAACTGGATACAGACAAAGATAATGCCAATTAAACACAAGGTGACGTGCGGGCAGGCTCGAAGATAGGAGACCTCTGGCGATCGGAGAGCCGGGACCCACACAGCTTCCACCACCAACGGCCTGAAGAACACCGGAGCCGCCAAATCCTGAGTCCCCAGGTGGTCACCGTCTTCTGTTGCAGACCCTGGTACTGCTGGCAGAAGATGAAAAACAGTTAATGGTGAGTGTGTATCCACACACCCAGTAATCCTTCACCTACAGATCTTCGAGGAGGGAAAACCTCCACCTCCGATACAAAGTCACCCTCACTCTCACTGCACGCCAATCCAAAAACACTGAATCCTCAGGAATACGGCTGCACACAGAACAATTAGTTAACACTTAATCACAGCAGAGAATTACCTTCGACGGTAGTTGATTTCTCGGCGAGGAGGTGGAGTAATAATCCGGCTTTTGTAGGGACGTTGGTGATTGGTGACAGCTGGTGTAAATGAGTGACAGCTGTCACTCTCTGTCTCGGCGCCCTCTCATGCTTGAAGCCCGCACTCCAAGCAGGGTGCCGACTGGTGGTGGTGGGCCAGCAGTACCTCCTCTTCAGCGGCCCACACAACAACGTCTGCAGATACTATCCAGATTTATTCAAAAGAGTAATAGAAAAAGGAACAAAATAATTTTTAAATCTGTTACTCTTATACCTGACAGCCCAGTACTGTTTCCCTGATGGCAAGAGCTCATATTCGCTGAAAAGCATGTGGGAAGGGTCCTTAAGAATGTTTCTAGCTTGTGCCAGGACCGAGATTTTGAAAATAGTTTTAAAGAGGGATACTCTCTCTTGCCAATAATTTTCATGGCATATCGAACTAGTTTCTCAATTTTGGATTTGCTCTGGACAGTAAGAAAGCCAAACCAGGCTACCATGTCATATCTTAGGCTCTCCAGCACAGCATTGTAAAAGGAAGCCATTATTGTTGAGGTCACACCAAACAGTCTGAGTCTTCTTAAAAAATTAAGCCTTTGGGACAATTTGTGGCACAAGAAATCCACATGCACATTCCACTTGAGAAAACAGTCCACATAGACAGCAAGGTATTTGAAAGACTGTTGAAAGACTCTATCTGTTCTATCTCACTGGCTCCAATGATGACTGAGTCATGGACCAGCAGCCCTTTGGGGTCGAAGACCATCTCTTTAGTTTTTACAACATTAAGAGTCAAGTGATGCCTCACACACCATGAATGAAAAGTCTATTTCATCCAAGTATATGGATGGACTCTTGCCTGATGTCGGTAAACTCAAAATGATTGTGTCATGAGAGAATTTTATTATTTTGTTGTGATCTGGCTGTTCACTCCTACACTCTTTTGTGTACAAGGAGAAAAGAATAGGATGGCTTCCAGCTACTTGGGGCATTCCAGTGCTGCATGTTTTGGCTTCCGATAAAGAATGATTTACCCTCACCTGTTGTGACATATTTGTTATAAAAGAATAAAACCGCTTTACAAGGAAAGGGCTAACAATTAGGTCAATTAATTTCTGTAAATGAGGATGGACTGTATCAAAAGCTGATGTAAAGTCAGCAAATAGGACATGTGCATAAGCATCTGACTTTTCTAGATGTTTACAGATCATATGAGACATGCTAACAATGGCATCAGTAGTGCCAATACCCTCTTTGTATGCAAAATGCAGATGGTTCAGAGGAGGAGATACTTATATAGCCTGTTCAGCACTTTTTCCAGAACTGTGGGACTGAACAGCTCAGGGCAGACAACTGATAAATAGGGCAGAAGGTTTCAGTTTGCTGCTCTGCACAGTTTTTAAGAAGGAAAGCTGACAGGCCATCTGGACAAGCAGCTTTTTTACTGGAGACTTTGCTAAAAAGAGCTTGAGTCGCCTGTAAGTCAATGTTAAAACGTTTAAAATCAGTGTCCACCAATAAGTCAAAAGTAAAAGCAGAATTCATGTAATTTTCAACATCAAACCTCAGAAAAAAAATAATTTAAACTGTTAGCAAATTCCTCATCGTTCATAGTTATCAAGTGCTGTTTATTTGTGTTCATGCCTGTAACCCTCTTCATCGAGTCCCAAAGTTTTTTATTGTCCATAGAGCTAAGGCTCCTTTACAAGCGTTCACACTCCTTTTCCCTTGCAATTTTAAGCACATTTAGTTCCTTTTGGCTGCAGCTGCTGTTATTCTGTCCTTGTTTTTGAAAGCCAGTCACTTTTTGTTTATGCTGTTTTTTACTAGTTATATAAGACTTATTATTAGTAAAGTGTGTAATTTGTTTCTTTGGTACAACAGTGTCCACACAAAAATTTATATAGTCTGTAATAGTTTCTGTGGCTTTGTTTAACTCCAAATTGTGAAAGATGCTCCAGTCCATACAAGAAAAACATCCTTTCATTGTCTCCACACTGTCATCAGTCCACACCAGCACAGATTTGTCCTGTGGCTTTGATGACTTAAGCACAGTTTTGTATGTGGCCATCAGCTGGACAGTGGCATGATCTGACTTTGCAAGTGGAGGGAGTGCCTTTGCTCTATTGCGTTGTCTCCGTCGTCATGCGAATTCTCCGGGAATGCTCCCGGAATTATTCGACATGTTGAATAATTTTTTCGACGATTCCCGGTAAAGCCGGAACTAAGCCACGTCCCCTAGTGCCGGCGTTAACAACGGCGTTTGATCCTTAAGACGGCCAAAAACTCTTCCGGGACACTTCCGGGAGCTCTTACCGTCTATGTGTAAACGGGGCTTAAGCACTTTTTATGTTTCCAAAACTTTGTCCTTCCAAGTGCCGCATTTAATGTACTGATAAAATCCAGGCAGCGCCTGCTCCAAGCGGCAGTGATTAAAATCACCCAAAATGAAGACAGCGGCTCCAGGGGTGCACTGAAGTTGATTTTGCGCACATTCAGACACCCGACTTGCAGCGTTCCCATCAGGCAGAATATAAATCATCAAGATTAAGATGTTGCCAAATTCTCGAGGTAAATAAAACAGACTCAGGGACAGACAAAGCAATTCCGAGTCCTGGTCACATGACAGTTCGCGGACAGTGTACTGTTTACACCATTCATTCTTGATGTAGACACAGAGTCCTCCCTCCTCTCGTCTTTCCTGATGATGCAGTCCTGTCTGCGTGCCCACAAGAAAAGCCTTCAGTGTCAACTAGATTGTCTGGAATATCTGGCTTTAACCATACCTCTGTTAGAACGATAGCGCATGGCTCCCTGTACTTGTGACAGTAGCGACAGTTTCAGCTCATCAGTCTTACCAGACAATGACCGTACGTTACTTAAAATAGAAGGGAGCGGTGTTGTATTCCCTCTCCTCCGAAGCTGCTGTCGGACACACCGGCGGCAGGTTTGCACTTTATCTCCACTGGTAAGCCGCTCGGGGGCGAGGTGCCTTTGTGCCGAAAATCCAGCAAAAACTCTCTTAAGTAGGTTAGCTGTCAGGCGTAGTTTGATGTTGTTGAGAGCGCCGAGAGAACGCTTTTTCAATAACAAGTGCACTTGTTATTGAAAAAAAACATGGGCATTGGGTGTGAAAATGACCTGGAATAGAGCAATGCCACTTCTGCTGTGCAGTGCACTGCTTTGTGCTGGGTAGAAGATGTTGCAAAATGTGTCATAGAGCTCTCTTTCCGTCTCTCTCTATGGAAAATGATTCATCAAATTTGTCTAATGTCACAGAGTAAGAGCAAATGCTAAACATTTGGACCTGTGAATACCACTACTTCAAATTGCTCAAGCAGAAAGGACTTTTCATTGTATCCCATCCCAAAGATGTTGTGTGGGCCGCCAGAAGAGGAGGTACTGCTGGCCCACCACCAGAGGGCGACCTGCCTGGAGTGCGGGCTCCAGGCACCAGAGGGCGCAGCCGCCTCACAGGAGCAGCTAGGGTGACAGCTGTCACGCATCACCTGCAACAGCTGTTACCAATCAGCAGGGGTACATCAGCAGGACGACGTCTCCACCTCTTTGCCGAGATATCGTTCTACCTGGAAGGTAATATTCTCAGCTGACTGCTTGACAGTAACCTTTTGTGATTTTTGTGAGTGATAACAGACCTTTTTTCCAACGAGAGGTGGAGGTAGCTTTCCTGCCGTGCGGATTACTGGGTGCAAACGCGCCCACCTTTAATTGTGTTTTTGTTCCTCGCCAGCAGTACCAGGTCCGACACGCGGAGGCAGTGGCCACCTGGGAGTTCGGGACTTGGCGGCTCCAGTATTCCCGGGGTCTGGTGGCGGAGGAAATCGTGTGGTTCCGGTTCTGCTTTGGACAGGTGTCTCCTATCTTCGAGCCTGCCCACACGACACCTTTGTGAATTGATTCTGATCTATTGTTGTAATCTGTTGTATTTGTTGTGCACATTCACAACAGTAAAGTGTTGTTATTTGACCTACTCCATTGTCCGTTCCTTTGCGCCCCCTGTTGTGGGTCCGTGTACCGACACTTTCCCAACACGAGAGGAAAGAAAAAAAAAAAAAACAATCAACCTTGAAGTATGAAAATGGCCCATCTGATAATTTGATGCCATTTTCCATTTTTATGTGATTTGTCACGGTGAACCCACTTACACTTAATACTCAACATTTACATTTAATAACTTCATTATGTTATATGTTCAATTGCATGAAAAATTACAGGGATAGCATGTTGCAGCTTAGTTGCATTGGTGAGCATATAGTGTTAAATATCAGGATTGTTGCAAGTCTTATTTTTCTCCTCATTCTTTTAACATAATTTCATGGCTTTCAGTTCATATGGACAAATAGCACCTTGCCCCACAACAGTATTATTTGCTCTGAAATTCAGCAAACCAAAAGGACCTGGGGTTCGTTCCATAAAACAGGATTGCCAAACAAGACAGGCTTATTTTGTTAGTCTGTCTTAAACCAGACTAACAAAATAAGACTGGAGAGGGTGATGGTTTAACCGTTTACTTCCCCACACAGTCCCACTTTCTCAAAAAGGCTCCCACCTTAAACAGCATATCTTCACTCAGTAAAGCATGTTACGGAGTCTTGGCCCTTTCATAACCTAAAGGTCTTCATATTGGCATAGTTTTTTAATAGAAATCACTGCAGATGACATTGTGTGCTACTGATACTCATCCTTAAATTGTTTTTCCTTACAAATCATTGCAGATATACGGCAACGTGGAGCTGCCAGCCATATAAATATAATTTGACTCAGTAACATGTAATAACGTGAACGTTTTCATGTTATAACGTGATATTTATTATGTTATAAATTTTGTGATGCACAACTATCATGTTATTTTCATGATGTGGTATTTTCACATTTTATCGTGAAATTATCATGTTATTTTGTGATAAGAAATTATCACGTTATTCCGAGATATGAATCTATCACATTATTTCATAATATGAAATTATCACGTTATTTCGAATTATGAAATTATCATGTTATTTTGTGATAAACATTTATCACATTATTTCATCAATATGGTTTTACTTTGATACACAGCCAAGCCAGTCTACTAGCGCGCTTCCCTTTCACATCACGTCATCTTCATTCTTTCTTCAGTACAATTCCATGCTTTTCAAAATCCTTCGGAGAGTACGCATACTGACAACAATACCATTTACAGTGATCAACGACTGTAGAATATCACCATGCCTTAAACCAAGCTTGAAATAGAACTGAATTAAGTCATGTAGACGAGCCATGTTCCTTGACTGAACCTGGGAAGTGTTGAAGCGCTGAATGGCCTACATATGAAATAACATGATAAATGCTTAACACGAAATAACATGATAGTTGCATATCTCAGAATAACGTGATAATTTCTTATCTCAGTGATAGTTGCATATCATGAAATAACATGATAGTTTCTTATCTCAGAATAACGTGATAATTTCATATCACGAAATGACATGAGAATTTCTGGTTATAACATGATAATTTCTCGTTATAACATGAAAATACCGCATCATGAAATAACATGATAATTTCATATCACGAAATAACATGATAAGTATCACGTTATAACATCATAAATATCACATTATAACATGAAACTTTTCACGTAATTACATGATACTGAGCCAAATATATATTAGGGCTTGGCAGCTCAGAGCTTCCGTACAGATAACATTATGTGCCACTAATATTCATTCTGCAAAGAGCGGTGATCTTGCTGTCATGTCTGAGAATCAGATGGAAGACGCTTTGCATCCACAGAACACTCCTCACCAGGTACATTCACCTTCATCACATGACATTGACTTTGCCTCTGTAAGTTTGTTTTTTGTAGCTAAATAAAGCAAATGAGCTTGTTGATAGGCTTGTATGTTCAATCAGGTCTAAGATAGTTTAAGATACTGACAAAATGTGAACTTGTCTGGAACTTTTCCATTGGCCCAAATGTCACTGTAATCTGGCACACTTACGTTGTCCCCACACTGCACGTTTTATGTTACTATGATACTATGAGTGTTAAAGATGATCCAAAGATGCTTTGTTCTAGGGCTGGACGATATGGCTGAAAAATGTATCACGAGAGAAGTGTTTCACATCAGTCTAACGATAATTATTGATTTTTTTTTTTTTTTATTCTATTCAAAATTTGGACCAGGGAAAAAAAGGCTGAATTTAAATACTTTAATTTTAAATATAACCATTGACATTTAAAAAGAGGTCAACACAACTATGAAAAACTGTAAAAAAAAAAAAAAAAAAAAATTCTAGTAAACATAGTGGTCACTGTGCAAATGTAGGTATTAAATAAATGCTTAATCAAACAAAATGTGCATTTTGTAAATAAGAGACAAGTGTATACCTGAGGTAGAATAGCTTTTTTGGAAAAGTGCTTTCGGCCCGGTAGACTAAACGGGGGTCAAACACGTTGTATGCAGGCTTTCTAACTGTGCTGAGTGGTAGGTTAATATATGTTCAATCAGGTCTAATAACAGCTAAGTCTAATGCCTCAATGAGGCAAAAGATAAAAGGACTTTTGCCTCATGTGAACCTGTCTGGAAATTTTCCCTTGGCCCAAATGTCACTGTAATCTGGCACACTTACGATCTCCCCACAGTGCACTTTTTTTGTTACTATTATACTATGAATGTTAAAGATGATCCAGAGATGCTTTGTCCCCATAAAGGATAAAAACGTGGTGTGTAATAATGTCCCCATTGAGCTTGTATTCAAGATATGTGACCAGTCCGGTTGACTCATTAGTCTGAAATGTTACAGTACAATTTGGAGATTTCTTTTCCTGATGTCTGGTGTTTTGGCATGTATTTAAAGTTAGAGATATGAAAGGACTTGTATTTATCTACTTAAATATTATGCAGTGTTAACATTACATTGACCTAAAGGTCTTCATACTGACATTGTTTTCCCTTACAAATCATTGCAGATGACATTGTGTACCACTGATACGCATCCTGCTAAGAGCTCTGAACCTGCTGTCATGTCTGAGAATCAGATGGAAGAAGCTTCAGGTTCACAGAACACTCCTTAACAGGTACATCCACCTGCTCACTCAAAGTGATGTCTGTGATGCCCTCCTTTACTTCTTGTTTAATTTCTTACTATAGAATGACTTAAGATGTTTGTGTTTACAGACTCGGCATGACTTCTGTAATGAAAGTGAAAACATTTTACCCAGACTAAGAAGGACAAAAAGCATTATAGTAAGTGCTCTATTCAGTGCTCAAATCAACATTGATGGAATGTTCCACATACTTTCATAAAGTACATAATTTGGTGTGATTGTTTAGTTTAAATATGTCTGTCATATTTTTAATCTTTCCAAAAAAAAAAATCTCTTAGATGAAAGACACATCCAGAAGACACAGAACTCTATGATAGCTCATCAGTCAGTGGAGATGATGATGAGTATGTTCCAGATTCCTGTAAAGACTCTGAGGACAGTGACGCTACCATTAGTGTCATCCCAAGAAAGCTACTTGTTCTCTGCTAAAACCTGGCTCAGATATGGCCAATGTATGTGACACCACAACACCTGAACTGGATATTAACAACATTGTATCTGAACCCATTGTAGAGAAAGAATCCTGCTCTGAACTGTCTGTAGAGGACGAACCCTACTCTAGTCAGGAAACCAATAGTAGACTAGTAGTTATTGCTTACCAAAATAAAAATGGCAAGAGGATCTACGACAAGAGACAGTATTGTTTACCAAAACCAAAATGGTAAGGCATCCGGAAAATGCACACCAAAATAAGGTGGATGTGGCAAGAGCTTTCAGCCTTCCAAAAGGGTCGAATGAGAGGAAAAAGCTACTAAAATATATCCGGAACAAAGGCAACTATGCCCTTAATGCCACTGTAATCAAGTCAGGAAGGGGCCAACTTGTCCCAGGTAAATGGCCATCAAAAGAAGCACAAGGAAATGATTTTATGCACTGTGCGTATTGCCAAGGATTTTTCACATGAAATGTTCTATGGAGACATATGAGAATTTGTAGACTCAAGCCTGGACCAGTCAAGACAAAACCTAGCAAGAACCGGGTTCAGGCTCTATGTGCATACACTGGGCCTGTGCCTTCACTTATTGGCAAGCAGCTGTGGGCAGTTATCAGTTCCATGAATCTAGATCCTGTCACTAAAATAATTAAGAATAACCATGTCATTATTGAATATGGGGAGCACTTGCTCAATAAATGTGGAGTGTCATTAAAAAGTCAACAGTGCATCCATGAAAAAATGCATGAACTGGGACGATTACTGGATAATGCCAGGAAACATGCCCCATTAAAAAAGATGGAAGATTTCATTAATCCTGCAAATTATCTGCAGGTGATCAAAGCTGTCAAAAGTACTTGCGGCTATGAGAAAAGGACCAACACATTTGCCATTCCATCACTGGCAACAAAACTTGGAAATGCTTTGGTAAAAGTCAGCAAGCTCTTGAAAGCTCAAGGACTAATTTTCAACAACCAAGAGCTTGTAAAGCAAGCATCTGAGTTCCAAGAAGTGCACAGTGAAAAGTGGAACGCACTGGTTTCTGCAACAGCACTAAGGAATATTGTTGAAGCAAACTGAAATGCACCCACTCTAATGCCCTTCACTGAGGATGTGAAAACAATGCACCAGTTTCTCTGTGAAATGCAAAAACAATGCAGCATCACACTGTCTGAAAGTCCCTCTAGTCTACAAAATCCTGGATAGACCTGGCAAAGGTGTGTTTAACACAGACCATCTGCAGAGAAGGAGAGGTGGCAAGCATGCCTCTGTCTGCTTTTTTGTCAAGGGACACATCTGATCTGATCACCATGAGGATTTGGACTGGGCACTGTCAGAAGTCGAAAAAAAAAAAAAAAACTCTGCAGACATTTCTCCAAAATTGTCACCAGAGGAAAGCGAGGCAGAGCAGTTCCAGTTCTCCTGACCGCGAAAATGCTCCATGCTTTGGAACTCCTTGTTCAGCAACGAGAGGCCTGTGGGGTTCTTCAATTAAATATTTATATGTTTGCAAGACCTGCGGCTCTCTCACATCTCCGTGGCTCCGACTGCATACGTGGCTTTGCCTAGGAATGTGGTGCAAAGTGTCCCAAGGGACTGTCATCAACCAAACTGTGAAAACATGCAGCAACTCTGTCAACAGTGCTGAACATGACTGACACAGACATGGATCAACTAGCCAACTTTCTACAGACTACCTGACAAGACACTGCAGCTCGCAAAGATCAGTAAAGTTTTACTTGCTCTTGAGAATGGGAGATTGGCTGAGTTCCATGGAAAGAACCTAGATAACTGTTGTGTGGGCCGCCAGAAGAGGAGGTACTGCTGGCCCACCACCAGAGGGCGCCCTGCCTGAAGTGCGGGCTTCAGGCACGAGAGGGCGCTGCCGCCATGGACACAGCCGGGGTTGACAGCTGTCACTCATCAACTCATGACAGCTGTCACCCATCTCCACTTTATCAATCCACTCCATAAAAGCCGGACGTCATCTCCACCTCGCTGCCGAGATATCATCTACCTGTGAAGGTAATTTCTCTGCTGACTTAAACTTAAACTTAGTCTGAACTCTTTTGCAGCCGTTTTCCTGTGGTGTCCAATGACCTCACAATAGATCCAAATGGTATATCTGATTTTCAGTGTATTTAATGTATCGTCTTTTTTATGTCTGACCATATATATAAGCTTGTTATGTCTCCTCCAGAAAATATCATGGGTAGTGATGAGGAAGATGGATGCAGACAGGATGGAGATCGTTCACTTGCTGTTGATAGTGTGTTTCAGTAATTTCATGTTTTTTTTTTCTTTTCAAAAAGATGGTTAATTTTAAGGTACATTTCCTACATGAGACTGAAGTTTCATACTAGTGTAGTATACAGTGTAAAGCATCCTCAGTGTAATATTGCAATGCATTGTTTCTTCCAGTCTGTTTAAAGCCTTCATACTTGTTGGTGTTGCATCTTGTTTGATTTATTGAGCTTCATGCAAGAACATTTGCCTATTCTTATTCTAAATGTTGCTGTTTATTATGAAATGTGTTCAAACAAAATCTCAGCCTGTATTTTTGTACGTTATATAACATTATCCACCGCTCCATGGATTGATTTTTTGCCAGCTTCATTAATTAAAAGCAAATGCACATGGCCGGGAGGAGGGTTTGTAAAACAGCGGAAAAGTGACCATACTTGCATAGGTCGATCATCAGCATAAGCACTAAAATCACGGTGTTCCACTGATTTTTTTTTTTTTCTTTCTCCCAAATATATTCTGTATGTACAGTATTTCATAGAACCAGCAAAGGAAACTATTGCAGGTGCTGTGGGGAATGAAAACTGCTCAATAAGCAAGCAACACAAACAGCCATTAGCAGAGCGTGGAGCATCTTCTGGAGTCAGTCCTGTGGCACATTTCTCTGAAAGTGATTATTCTTTATTACTAGTGCAGTAATATTAGTTGATTTGGAGACAGGAGATAAATGACAAGACTCCTACCATCTTTCACCCCTCAATCTGGTGGCCCCAGCTACTGATGGACATGATCTGGAAAAATTAACCACAAAAATCACCTCAGTTTATACAAAAACATGTTTATACTTGATACTTGAGGAGTATTGGACACGCTGGAGGGACTACATCTGGGGAGGTGTGTGTGGATCCGGAGGTCTGGGCGGCTTTGCTTGAACTGCTGCCCCCGCGACCCGACTCCGGATAAAGCGGAAGAAAATGGATGGATGGATGGATGAATGGATGTTTATACTTGATACTTGAGGAGAAAAATATAAAAACCTTTCAGGCACAAAGTAATAACTACTCAGAACTGAAAATCACCGAAATGTACTGGCTGTCAGTAACACAGTCTTTTGGCCACTAGGCAATCCAGGCTTGCATCTCAGATGTACCTTCTGGCAATTTGTAGCTAAGCTTTCAGGTCTTCTTTTTAAGAAAGTCCTTCTCTATACCACTTCATCATGAAGATGGATAACTGGTGATACAAAATGCAAAGCTTGCACTGTGCATAATTTCTCCAATCACAGCCACGTAAGCCTATAAGTTCTTCTGAGTTGTCTGGGTGGCTTGGTGGCTTTCCTCACTCTTCTACTTCTTGCACAGTCACTCAGTTTTTGAGAACTGTCTACTCCATGCAGATTTACCATAGAGTGCCATATTGTTTGTATTTCTTTGTAATTGATGTAAATAAAGTCTGAAACATATTCAGTGGCATCTTTACCATCAGAGAGCCTCGTCCACAACCACCACAAAAGACTCCAAGCTGTCACTGATGTTAAAGGGGGCAATACACAGTATTAAGAACAGGGGTATGTATGTAAACCTTTGATCAGGTTCATTTGTCATTTTGATTTAAAAAGAGGAAACAGAAACCATGAACCATGAGTGGAAAAAAAGTTTTTGTGTTGTCATTCATATTCTCTTAAAAATGGCCAAAAAAAAATCTGCCAGGGTATGTAAACATTTGAGCACAACTGTACATGTTGAGTATCATCAGCATACCAATGAAAGGCAATCCCAAAACGCCACAGCATATTCCCAAGGGGTGCTACATAAAGGGAAAAAAGCAAGGGGCCTAAAACGGATCCCTGCGGAACCCCATACTTTATGTCCCTAAGATAAGAAGTAGTGTTATTGTACAAAAAAAAAAAAAAAATGAGAACGACTGGACAGAAAAGACATCAACTACGCTAGGGCAGTTCCAGTAATCCTGAAGTGATTCTCCAGCCTATCGAGTAAAATATGATGATCCACAGTATCAAACGCAGCACTACGATCCAACAGCACCAAAACCATAGTGGTGTCCGAGTCCATTGCTCGCAGTAGGTCATTCACTACTTGTGGAGTGATATTTTCTAAAAGCAGACTGCAATGGCTCAAAAACATTATTCTCAGTAAGGTGATCCATGAGCTGCTGAAACCACTTTTTTCCAGAATTTTAGAAGAAAATGATAGATTTGATATCGGCCTATAATTTTTCAATACACTAGGGTCAAGATTAGATTTCTTAAGTAGTGGTTTAATCACTGCAGACTTGAAACATTTAGGAACATATCCGTAAGTTTGTGAGAGATTTATAATTTTGAGCACAGTCCACCCAAGAATGGGCCATAGATCCTTCAACAATTTTGTTGGTATGGGATCAAATAAGCAGATTGTGCTTTATGTAGACGTCACACGCTTCATCAGTGCACCTAGTGAGATACCCTCAAAATCTGAAAATCTAGGTAACACCTCAGTGGTAGCATCCACTTTCACATCAGTATGTGGTGGTTGGACCAAGGCATGCTGAGATACCTAATATCTTCAGTTTTCTTCTTGAAATAGTCCAAGAAGTCCTGTGCTGAAAAGGGAGAGAGAATAACAGGTGGCCATCAAAAACTTTGAGTTATGCTTGTTATTCTTGATCAAATCAGAATAATAGGCTTGCTTTGTAGCCAGGAGTGCATGCTTATTTATAATCTAAGACAGAATCACACCATGCAAGGTGGAACACCTCTAATTTGGAACTACGCCATTTCTGTTCCAAACATCTTGCCTTCTGCCTAAGGTCACACAAGTAACCACTGAACCAAGGTGACTGTGCCTTTGGAAGGCGTGGCCTTAAAAGAGGAGGTGCAACCTTATCGAGTGTATCCTTGAGTGCTGAATTCAAGCCATCTGCAAGACTATCCACTGATTGAACATTCTCCAGAACTGAAGCCAAAATTTATAAAGAATATAATTTTTGAACAAGTTTAGTGACTTTTTATTTGCAGGTTAAAAACTGTCAGAGATTTTACCTTAAATATTGATGATGCTTCAGATAAATTTGCTAGATCTTGATTTTATTCTTGGACTAAATTTAGTACAAGAATAAAATCAAGATCTAAAACATGACCTTTATTATGTGTGGGGGCAGACACATGTTGGATCAAATGAAAAGATTCCACCAAACTGATTAATCTAGCAAATTCATCTGAAGCATCATCAATATGGAAGGTAAAATTTTTGGGACTGAGTTCAATAAGGAGTGTGTGGTCCATTTCCTGCTGCAAGGATTCAGTCTGAGACAAAAAGTCTAGGGGCCTCGTGTACAAAAATGTGGCATATGCCCATCTTCATGCTCACTTCAGATGTAAAAAAGTAAAATGACCATGGAAATGTGAGGTGCATCATGCAAAAATCTTGGCTGGCGTACGTACGTTTCTACAGCTATGATGACACCTCCGACACGTACAGGTGACGCATGGAACCAATAATAATGTGAAAACAAGAAGTCATCAGAGTGATGTGCACATCAGAGACACACTGATGAGCAATTAATACACCCACATGTTTGCAGTTATATGAATGGATATAAAAGCATGCACAAAGTAATGCCTAAAATGGCACCAACAGTGGCTGTGTTGGCGTTGTTAGAGGACCTTGCAAATGGTGCAATCCGATGTGTGCGTGTGTTCAGGGAATGCAAGGGCTTACTTGCAAATGACGGTAATTGGCTCATAAACCGATTTCGTTTACCAAGGCCACTGTTACTACTATATCCAGCCCAGAGCACAATACGGCGAGGAACAAGGGGCTATCTGTGCCCACACAGGTGCTGACCACGCTGGAACTAAAGAGCTTCTTAACAAGCATCTGGCTGTGTTCAGTATTTGTCAATAAATGCGCATGTAATGTGAATGTCACACAGGCGGCTGCAGTGCACCTACAATGTTTTTACTTCTGTGTGTGTGTGCACTGCTCTGGCCTCAGCATTTACACACACGAATGCAGTCATTTAATTTTCGGTTTACATTGCAGTGAGCTGCGTAAGAGAACAATGACTGAACCACAGCTTTCATTGCTTTTAACACATCTCTAAAAAAAAATCTTTGTTTACACACATCACAGAGATAATGGCGGATGTCATCAAACACAAAACACTCCACACTTATGGTGCCGTCAGCATGACACAGCCAAACTATTTGAATAAATTTGCATATTCAGATGGAGGCGTGGTCACGGAGAAGTTTGGTGCCTGTGCACGTGTGCTAAATTCCACGTCAGTGGGATGTACTAACCGAAAGTGCCCCGCCCCCTTATGACATCACAGCCAATCAGAATCAACTATGTCACTATGTCCCACCCCCCCTAAGCCCGCCCCCAAGCGCCGCCCCTAGCCCCGCCCCCAGGCCCCACCTCCAAGCTCCACCCCTAACCCCGCCCCAAGCTCCGCCTCCAAGTCCCACCTCCAAGCCCTACATCCCCTCCCACCTGGGTCTAATATTTTAATGTCCTTTTATTTCATGAATTAAAGAATGATTAAAAAATACCTAGATCTTTTTTAATGTATTAATTAAATAATTAAGTAATTCTGAAATAATTAAACATAAATCACTGTCTAATATTTAATACCCCTTTAATATTTTTTTAATTCTTAAATTAAAGCGCATCCTTTTATGGTTTTTAATTTCTCAATTAAAGAAGGATTAAAAAAATACCCGTATCTTTTACACAATCATGGGAGGTTTTCTTCCGTTTATTAATTAAACATGAATATTTTAATACCCCTTTAATATTTTTTAATTCTTAAATTAATGCGTCTCCTTTTCTGTTTTTAAAGAAGGGTTAAAAATAACTGTCTCTCGGCTGTAATGGCTGTAAGTCTTTGCAGCAATACGGTCAAATACCCACGCATAGAGCTCCTCACGGAAACGTGACCCCACGGCTGTAATACCTGTTGCAGACGCTAGCTGTGTGCATGTGGGTGTGTGTGTTTCGGAGCTGTGTGTGTGTGTGTGTGTGTGCGTGTTTCGGAGCTGTGTGTGTGTGTGTGTTTCGGAACTGTGTGTGTGTGTGTGTGTGTGTGACCTGCGCAGCGGGGGTGTCACGCCGGATGGTCTTTTATATCATAGTAGAGAAGCTTGAATCTTTGGTTGAAGCTTGAATGTTTTATTACACCCGATTTCCTGATGACGGGGTCGTTCGCTGGGCTTGTTTGAAGACAGGAAAAGAAAGCTTATTCTTAGTCACGATAGATGCAGTTTCTTTTAAGATATTACCTGGTCGATCAGGGGCTGCGGGACACCCGCTGATCGGAGATACCGCTGGGGACTGTTTTCTGAAGACAAAAAAACCAAACTTTCTTCTCTGTCACTCCCGGCAGGGTGGCTGGGTGTCAGGCCAGATGGTGTTTTTAGAGCAAAAGGCGCCAGTAAGTGTTTTTCACAAAAAACCTCGTTTGAAAAACAATTTACCCTTTTCAACAATATTATAGGAAAGAACACAGGCCGTATAAGGTTTAGAATATGTGGTTTATTACATTCATTAAAGTCACACACAGAGAAAAAAGCAATTGTTCATGTTTATTAAACACAGCATACGTGAGATTTTTCTAATTTTAATTGGAAAAAAGTTTCCTACCATGAATTTGTCAGTCTACGAGGTCTGTTAGAAAACTATCCGACCTTTTTATTTTTTGCAAAAACCATATGGATTTGAATTACGTGTGATTGCATCAGCCAAACTTGAATCTTCGTGCGCATGCGTGACTTTTTAAACGCCTGTCGGTTGCGTCATTCGCCTGTGAGCAGGCTTTGTGTGAGCAGTGGTCCACCCCTCTCATCAGATTTTTATTGCAAATAAATGTCTGAACGATTTGGAGCTTTGCTGCATCAAATTTTTCCAGAAACTGTGAGAGACCTCCAGGTGGACACCATTTGGAAAATTCAGATGGCTTTCAGGGACGATTTTATGGGGATTACACAGATTAAGGAGTGCTCCAGCCGGTTTAAAGACTGCCCACAGTGGCTGAGAGCGTGGTGCACTCCGAGCGCCGATCGACAGGCTGAAACAACCAGATCATTTCCAAAGTGAAGGCTCTGTTGATCCGGGATGTCGTCTGACTTCCACAGAAATGGCAGAAGACGTGGACATCAGCACTTTTTCACCACATTCCACTGTTACAGGAGTTTTTGTCATGGAAAGAGAAGCGGAGGGATGCACCACGGAGTCGCTCATGGCCCGGGACAAAAGCACCTCCGTGTTGGTCTCACAGGATGGCTTTCAGATGGCTTTCGGTGGCTTTTCAGTTGTGTGACTATCCGAGAAATTGTGGATGATCTGGACATGCCAGAACATGTCCTGTGAGGCTTCATCACGGCGTTGCTTTGCGCCATGCGACTCCATCCCGACGCGTTTCATTGGGTGGGGGTGATACACATGCATGCCACGTGTGTTGCTTTTTGCAACGCCACACTCGTGAGGGCACTTACACAAATTTCACATCCAGCTTAAAAGTGATTGCCTGTTCACTGATTTTGTGCTGACATCGCAAATAGCCACACAAGTGCCAAGTGAGCTGTGTTGGATGCTCGCGTGTGTTACCTGGAATTTGGCTGACACCTGCTGCGAGAGGGATCGGACGGGCTCTCACAGGGTACTCTGTCTTTCGCTGCTGGTTTGTGCAAATAATTGTAGCGACAGGTGTATGAGGTGTTGGAGGCAGCTCCAATTTATCACAAATAGCATGCAGTTCCTCCTTCGTCGGCTTCAATCGTATTATGTGTGAAGGGGCCCTTAAGTATAATCCAAACTTGTGCAGGGTCACTTATGACCCCTGGAAGATCCATGAGATTTTTGACATTATAGCTTCAGATGGTACGGTAATTTTCCAACTCTAATCATTCTATTTTACTGTTTTGTAGGGAAGCATGGCCAACAGCCCTAGAATAGCAAGATTTACAGCTACACAAGCATTGAGCCTGATTCTTGATGCCCAGAGTGAGGACAAAAAGAATGATGGGCAAATATATTACAGAGTGAAATAAATATGAAGAACACTAAAACAATCATTTATATAGATGTATTCCAATATATAGTCAATGGGCTCATAAATAACTCCACTCAGTCATATTATTCGCTACAATAGCTTGGTCGCTTGAGGATTAAGAATGTTAATAAGAGTCTTCATTTCCACTGACAAGAGCCAAGTGTTGGTGGTTAAGGCACGTCAGAGTTGGTTTTACTTTTGAACTTTCAAAGAATAATTAGATTTTATTTATTTATTTTATTTATTTATTTTTTTATTGATTGAGAGCCTTTGAGGAGACCCCAGCTTCTTTTTAATATATAACATAGCAATGCAACTCATACTCTACAAAAATATATACATTGGAATAAAGTATATACTGTATCTTTCATTCTGTTCTTGCATACAGCCAAATATACACTGCATGGACCTTCCATCTGGGTCATGTGGTCTGTGACTGGATACTTTAGCTAACCTACTGTGCTGCATTGTAACTGCGACATCACTGCGGCTTTATCATCCTGCCAATTTAGGCATAGATGATCACAAAATCAAGCATTATTCAACACATCATAAAGTGGTGTTTGCAAAAACATGAGACTGAGTATAAAAAAGTGGAAACCTTCATATTTTCTATTGGGTGCATGTGTGTATGCATGTAAAAAAATAACGTTTTTCACTGCTATTGGATATTTTCCATGGTTAGTTGAGTCATAGACTGAAGAGCCCATTGATTAATAGCTTTTTTTTAATTGTATTTTGTGACAATAACTCTCAGTGTCACAGCTCCCTCTGTCACTGAGCTCTAAAAAATTGAATGCACTATCATTTTAAGGCCAACTGAATACTTTTTCCTTTCTTTTTTTTTATTGATATTTCCCAAGAAGTAGCACATTTGAAAACTACTGTCATAGTCACAAATGATTGTTTTCTGGTTTTGTGTTGAGTGACAAGTATTTTCAGAATAAAACAACTGCAGAATGGCTTTGAAAAAGGGGCTTTTGCACAAATAGCACCCCACCATGCTGTTACATTTGTTAAATGTAAAAACATGGTAATGGGATGAGACCATTTGAAGAATGAATCAAATCAAATCAATTTTATTTATGCGCTATATAAATAAAATTGATTTGCCCCAAGGCGCTTTATATTGTAAGGCAAGGCCATACAATAATTACGGAAAAACCCCAACGGTCAAAACGACCCCCTGTGAGCAAGCACTTGGCGACAGTGGGAAGGAAAAACTCCCTTTTAACAGGAAGAAACCTCCAGCAGAACCAGGCTCAGGGAGGGGCAGTCTTCTGCTGGGACTGGTTGGGGCTGAGTGAGAGAACCAGGAAAAAGACATGCTGTGGAGGGGAGCAGAGATCAGCACAACGCAGTACAGACAATAACAATATGGTGGAATGTCAATTATACACAAGGTGACGTGTGGGCAGGCTCGACGATAGAAGACGTCTGGCGAGAGAAGAGCCGGATCCCACACAGCTTCCACCACCAACGGATCTGAAGAACACCGGAGCCGCCAAGCCCTGCGCCCCAGGTGGTCACTGTCTTCAGCAGTCAGACCCGGTACTGCTGGCAGAGAACAGAGACAGTCTTGATGAGTGTGAGTTCGCACACTCAGTAATCCCACAGTCAGTGTTTAGTTAGGAGGGAGAACCTCCACCTCCGAATCACACACTCGTGCAGCTCCTGAGATAACCACTTATCTGGTTGGGGTGGGAGGCGAAGCCGTCGCAGTCCACACCAAACGCCAACTCAGCAGACAAGGAATCCGTCCCAGGAAAACGGCTGCAAAAGAGATCAGACTAATGCTCGATTAAGATTCAGCAGAGACGTTACCTGAATGGTAGCTGATTTCTCGGCGGGGAGGTGGAGTTGCAGTCCGGCCTTTATGGTGGTGGTGATGTGTAGTGGATGAGTGACAGCTGGTACGGATGATGAGTGACAGCTGTCACTCCTGCACTTCAAGCAGGGCGCCATCTTGTGGTGGTGGGCCAGCAGTTCTCCTCTTCAGCGGCCCA
The DNA here is from genome assembly GCF_902500255.1 of Thalassophryne amazonica. Taxonomy (NCBI): domain Eukaryota; kingdom Metazoa; phylum Chordata; class Actinopteri; order Batrachoidiformes; family Batrachoididae; genus Thalassophryne; species Thalassophryne amazonica. The sequence continues at coordinate 96,869,239 of NC_047103.1, read as the reverse complement.
CACAACAGTTAGGATACTGTGCCCTCCAAATGTATTGGAACACTTATTATTTCACACATTTTAATTTGTTTATGCCATTTCAAATATAAGAAATAAAAAAATATAAAGAATAAAAATTCTGAAATTATCTTCCTCAAACTCAAACTGAAAGTAAATCTCTAAAACTTGATTATACCTCTGAATAATAATCAGTTTTCTTGCCGGTTTTCTTGGGACATGTCAGGGGATGGAAACATGAACATTTCTAAGTCACTGAATATGTCTTGGACTTTATTTACATCAATTATGAAAAAATACAAGTTTCTTTCACCAAAATATCAAATCTAGTCTTTCATCTCAAATGTACTTTCTGGGAAATTGTACCTGAATGTTCAGGTCTCATTTTTAAGAAAATCCTCTTGTACACCACTTCATCAGGAAGCTGGATTTTGTAGTTTTAATTAATTTATATCAAGTTGTAGACATTTGCTTTCAGTTTGAGTAAATGTTTTCTGTATCCTGGGAGATACAGACATCTGGAAGACTGTGGGGGAAGTGCATTAAAGTGGATATGACACCTAAAAAATTAGGTAAAACTGATATAAGTATCAAAATATACATACAGTATAGTAAGTTGAAAGTGGTTTTAATCATTATCAGTGAGAAATAGTGTCATGATTCTCAGGGGAGCTGGACACAGCAGGAGGCAGGAGGCACAATGCAGACTCACAGACAGGTGGTAGGCTGTAAAAGGCTTTATCGTAAATTCTGGCAGAGGGTCTGGTACATAAAAAGGCAGTCAGCGAAGGTACAGGCAGGTGTAATACAAAGGCGTCGTCAAAAATACAGGCTGAGATCCAAGCACGGCAATCAAAGTTACAAAGGTGAAGACAAAAGGCAAGGTCAAGAAAAACAGGCATGGTTGGCAACAAAGCACTAAGACCAGAAACTTGGAACATAGATATGTGAGCTGGAACAGAGATAGTAACATCAAGGAAGAAGCAAGAGACATGAAAAGTAACAGGGCTTAAATACACAGTGGTTTAATTAGTAGGTGATTTGGAGCAGGTGTGGTGAGTAGGCAGGAGGAGGGTGTGGACAGACAAAGATGAGACAATGTGAGACAAGAGAGTGCAGTGACAAGATGGCAGACAAAACGGGGTGTGGTCAACAGAGATGAGGACGTGCAGGACAAGAGAGTGCAGGGATCCGAGGGAGACAGAGATACAAATGAAACTAGGCATGATTATATGAGAACAGAGATGGGGAGTGTATCAAGGGAGTGCAGAGACAACATGGACATAATAACCATAAACTAACAATACTAAAATAACAAGACCGAGAAGAACTAATGGACAAAGGATGCATGGACACTTGACAAGAAAAGATTCATACTAGACCAAAAATAGAAAAGCAGGCATCAAGAAAATAGAACTGACATAAATAATACAACCGAAGACTAATGTGATAAACCTGACAAATCAAACAAGTGACATCAGCAATCATGAAACAATCAAAAACAGTGGATCAAAACTAAACAACAGAACTCAACATGTGGCAGAAGTGTGATAAACAGAAAACAACAAGCTGTGACAAAAGCAATGCTGAACAAAAATCAAAGACAGTGGATCAAAGACTGATCTAAACCAGAATGAAACTCAAAATGTGGGTGAAGAGTGATGAACAGAAAACAAGCAGTTGTGACAAAGCAAAATAAACAGATGATAAAAAAAAAACAGACAAAAGAACTCAATAAAGACAAACTGGCAAAAAATTATAATGATCACAGATGGAGCAGGGGCAAATCATGACAAATAGTTTCTACAGCTTCTCAAAAGTGTGTTCCTTGGAAAGTGCGCTGGCAGCGTTCCATCAGCGGTCATGTGATGCCGTGACGTCACAGTGTGTAGAGTCCCGTCTTTGTCTGTTCGACTGACAACAGGAACAGATAGACCTCAGCATGGACAGTGACGAGATCGAGAATTTTTCTGACTTCTCTTCAAGTGTTGATTATTTCTGTGAGGAAATCGAGACTGACTCGGATCCTGAGGATGTCGCAGCAGTGATTAGACCCTACAAATTGGAGCCGTATCTTTTGGATGAACATTCAAACCAGAAGCATTCTGGCAGCGAAAATAATGCAGATGGTGCTTATGGCAGAGCTGAAGCAGAGGCAAGAGACGTGCCAATTCCGATGGATTTTGAAAGGCTGCAGAATACGGAATGGTAAGGTAGGCTTTGATTTTTGTTGCTGCTGTTTATAACACTACAATTATAGCATTTTCGATTCTAGCATCTGTTCACTGCCTTTGTTATTGTTCCGGAGCCGCTTTAGTGTAGCTACTACTTGCAGACCACCATCATTACTAGGGATGGGTATCAAGAACTGGTTCCTTTCGGGTATCCTTAAGAAATGATTCAATCCACAGACATCAATAAGCTTTGTGCTTAACAATTCTGTTATCGGTCCTTCAGAGTGGCCGTTGTTTTGGGGGGTGTTTGTCAGGAAAATGATAACACTATCGGTCGTTTTGACCGTTGGGGTTTTTTTTGTAATTATTGTATGGCTTTTGCCTTACAATATAAAGCACCTTGATTTGTGATTTGGCGCTATAAAAATAAAATTGATTTGATTTGATTTATGTAACAAATTTTTATTTTTGTTTTGTTCCTGGGTACACAGTGTGTTTTCCTAACCTGTTATGCCTTAAATAAATAGAAAGTAGCTGTTATTCCACAGAAACTTTGCTTCTGTGATCAGGACAATGATATTTTGAAATTTGTCTGTTTTCAAGAATATTCTCGATTCGCCTTCACTACTACTGAGTAGTCTTCTAGAATATTCTTTAACTGCTAGAACTGTCCAGAATTTTCTAGAAGTTTCCAGAATTATCTAGAAATTTCAAGAAACTTTTAGAACTTTCTAGAACGTAAAAAAAAAAAAAAAATCAAAGTTTGTGCTGAATGTAGTCATTTTTCCATAGACTTTAGACATAAGCAGTTGAAATATAACACTTAGAAGCCAGGAACAAAAATTGTGTTACATACTGTAATTTCTCTACATTGATTACAGACCCTGCAGCGGGTCCATAATCAACTTTTCTGCAGCGCGACTTTGCTTTGAACCTTGAACCAATCGAAGCAGTGGTTCACAGATTGAAGCAATGCTTCGATCTGTTGCTTCGTTTATTCTTTCTTTCTTTCGCTTAATTTTCCCCCGCTAAAACCCTAAAGAGCATACGTCTGTGAGTATTATTTACCTTTTCTATGTTAAACCGACCTGTTATGGTCTTCTGAAACAGTTGATAGATGTATTTTATAACTTAAAAAATGGGAGCGATGCTAACGCGTTAGCATGTCTATGGCATTTTCAATGTTAAAAGTTAGCATTAAGCAGTTGCAGCTGTCATCACGTTCGGGTGCATTGTTTTCAAATTGTAATATTTCTTACATTTATTTTTGTTTATATATTAATAATCTAATAATTATTATATACGATATATACTTATTATATGCAATTTTAGAGAAAGAGACAAAAAGAACCTGAACAGAAACACAACAGAAAATATAAAAGCAACTAACAATGAACATACATAAATAAATAAATAAATACATACATACAGAAATAAATGTTTCCTGTGAACACCTAGTGACTGTTACACCTCCATTTCATCCCTGTCTTATTTAAGTTTAATGACAGTTTGTTTCGGTCAAACCGTATTTTCAATGTGTTAATTTCTTCAGTGATTTCCTCCAGAACTATCTGCCAAGCTAGAAAACTGCTGCATCCTAATAAGAGCAGAATACTACTGGAATGAATTTGAATAAGGAAAGTTGTTTTTTTTTTTTTTCTCACCTAAATAGATGCTGCACTCACTCCAGGTTATCATCTTGAATAGTCCCAGATTGCATTTCAGAGCTGCTAGAATTGAAACATTTTCGTGTGGGTGGTGTTGGGGGGTAATTTTAGGTTTCAGCTTTTTTTGTTTTTCACCATTTTCATCCCTGAATATGTCAATCATGAGTCACTTTTGTGCAGATTGTTACTAACTGGGACTCCTGTCTTGTTGCGAGAAAGAAATGAGAATCCTCCTCCGTTCTGTTCACACAGCTCCAAACGCTGTGTGGCTCTCTGACGAGTCAAGTTAGTTAGTCTGAATTAATAACTTCAAAGCGAAACACCATTTTGTTTATTTTTATTTATGTCCAGAGATCAAGGATACAGTGACCAATTTCATATTTATTTACTTTAAGACTCAATGAAATACATAGAAAACCTGTAAAGCCTACTTTTACTACAAAATTCACAAGAGGTATCGATAAGGGAATCGATAAGGAATCGGATCGATAAGCAGAATCGATAATGGCATCAATATCGATAAAATCTTATCAGTATCCATCCCTAGTCATTACCTTTGGGTTTTTGCCAATTTCAAGTGCCTGGCATTGCATTCATCCGTGTTTAGTTACATTATTTTCATGAAAGAATAGGAAATAAACGGCGAAAGTTTCAAAAAAGATCACCGAAAACAACAGTGAACATGCCACCGCCGTGTTTACTACATATTGCACTGATACTTTTACAAGTTCCTTGACCATTTCAAAATTATTGTGAACATATTATTCGGGGTTGACATTTTAGGTGTTCCTGTGAGCGGTGCGAGAACATGGAGACGGTAGAGGAAAGTGTCTGCTGTCGAGAGCGAATGCGCACAATGATGTGTGTGTGTGTGTGGTTTAGTTCAATAAATAAAAAAAAAAACAACATCACACCCTGAACATTGTGTCTTCAATGAGTATTGTGTGTAATGGATCCTCTGTATTGTTTGCACTGAGTTGTGATACAGTACAGTAGTATACATACTGTATTCTCTGTAGATTTACATACTGTTCATATGAAACACACAAATCTACGAATGCTACATACTCTACAGTAACATATTTTGAGAACAGATACTGTTCAGATACAGATACTATGCTATGGCAGTTGCAAACAAATGTACAAAGGACATTCTCACACACTGAACATTGTGTTTTCAGTTGTTTTCTTGTAGTGTGTAATGATGCATATAGTGTTTACATTTTTGCAGGCTTTGAGCAGCTGTTTTGGTGTGACAGTTTGTGTTTTGAAAAGAGAAGGTTTGGTTTTGTGTATGTACCTTTAGAAAAGTGTGTTGTGTTTAGCGTTTTGAGAAAATGGGGGAGAGTTTTGTGAAATGTGGTTTAGCAATTTAAAAAAAAACTGTAAGAACCCTAAAAGTGTCTTACAGTTTTTCTCAGTAGCTAAAACACAAAACCCTATTCCCTAAATAAAATTCTCAAATGCCTTTACACAGTTATTGAATTAATCTCCCTTTTGGCAAAAACCATAGACGACTTTTACATTGGTAGACACATTTAGCAAAACTCATTCACTCTTTTTGCAAAACTCTAAACACATTCTGCATAATAAGTCACTTCTTAATTATATTACTAACCAAACAAAGCAGAAGATAAACACAATTAAAGCACAGATGTCACCAATTAGACACTACTAGTCAAAACTGTTAATGGCCCAGTCACACGGCACACGACGATTCCTGAACGAAGGGAAAAAGTAAAAAACATCACAATTCGTTGAGAAAAGGTGGATGAAAGAGCTTTTATCACCGAACAGTCTGCAAAGCAAGAGCGCATAAGGGACGAACGAGGAACTTAACAAAACCGAAGCTCACGATCTCGACGAAACGCGCCTGGAGCGCCTGCCACTGCTGCTCCAGCACTCGGCGCTGGGACAGAGCTCATAGCACCTGAGTCCTGGAGAAACTGCAAACAGAATCTGTGGAGATCTGTGTGCATGTCGATGGGATCACCTGCTCTGGTTCCTCGTCCAGAACAAAAGAGGGACCATCTCCATCATCATCAGAATCCACGCTGTCTGTTGACACTCTGCGCTCCGTCCTGCTCCAATTAAAAAAAAAAAAAGAAAGTGTGCCGTGGTCACTGCTGTATCACTGTATTATGTTCTAAGCCATATATATTGATTTATAACAGAAAACTGTCAAAAGGGAGAATAAATATAAATATAAGTGTAAAGATGATTGAATATATCAGAGCAGTAATTAATCAGTGCGCGTGAACGCGCGCATTGACTCACGTGCGGTTATTCCACCAGCTGATCACTGATCCACAACGTGAATTCTTCCTTCCAGAACAGCTCTTTATATCATCATTTTAATTCATCTACCTGTTGCCACATGTACAGAAGGACTGGATTCTCATTCCTACACTCATATTGTTATATTTAATACAAAATAATAAGCGCTCGGAGCAGCTCCTACTGCCGCTGAAGCCGCATTCAAGTACAGTCGGAAATTGCACAACGTTTTCGTTGTTTCAAATTTCAATTTCAAACTGTGGCAAAAAAATTAATTATATCCACACATGTAAGGTGCCTGAGCCCATTGAAGCTGACCCCCCCACACAGATAAAAAAAAATTCAAGCAAGCAGGCTGAGTTTGTCCTGTAATTTCCAACGGTACTTGAAGCAGCAGCAGCCTCAGCGTTCACAAACCGGCTTCTGCACTGTGTGAAAACACTCAGCTGCTCCAACGAAGTCAAATTAAACAATAATGTTACAAAAACTACACAAATAATTAAAAAACGTCAAGAACGACAGCAAAAGGAAACACAGATGAATTGAGGTTTTCGTTGCCCTTCGTTCAAATTTTTCAACAGTTTAAAAATCCTGACGTAGCTCCAGCTGCAGGAACGAAGCTGCGCGAAGGTTAAATGATGCCAATGACAGTCAACGAAAGTCCAGATTTCTTGTCTCATCAGGGCTTCTTCACCCTTCGTTAAGTGCCATGTGACTGGGCCATAACACTTGTGGGTAATTGCACACAATCAGGTGTACCACTAGTGTTTCACTTTTGGCGAAAAATGAAATTCAGTATAATGCTTAATAGTTTGTTTCACAATGATAACAACATCCCAAGGGATCTTCATGCAGAATTTCATGAGCAAATACCATTTAGATTTTTTTCGGTGACAGACTGAGTGCTTGATCCTTGTGAACAAAAACAGGTACTACGGAGACTACATTAGGTTTGTGAAGAACTCTTTTATTCCAAAACGTTACACACCAAAGTATTGGAAATGGTGTTATTTCTGCATCCTATAATGTGAGTCAAAAGACTGGACCAAAATTTCTGCTGTAAAACCTCCATCATAGTTTTACAAGTGATGCCAGTATAGAGCGACTACTACGGAGACTACAAGGCTCTACGGAGACTACATTTTAGCACAAACTGTCATTCTTGAGGTACTAAAAATAAATATATCACTTCCAATTTCTAGATCATGGTTGAGACAAAGACACTCTAGTGAAATATATTGGTATCATTCCTGCACCTAGTGTTGCCTCTCTGTGAGTATGCTACTACAGAGACTACAATATTTTGGGGGACATCCACATCCCTGATTATGTGAATTTCCCAGAAGTTCCAGCAATAAAACTGAAACAAATTACTAGCACTGTTTTGTAGGAGATCCATTTAGGTGTCAAATCTAATAAACAGGAATTATGAAATCAAAGGATTTATGTTTACAACATAGTGTTTTCTCAAATGGATTGACAAATTTGGATTCTGGTTACAAACCTATTATTTTACTCAAATGACTGCTGCTTCGCTCCAAGTGACGATATTTTGATTCCGTAACTTGTGTCATGACCAGAGAAATACTGGGAATGTCACTGATTGGTGTAGTTCTTTGAAAGGTTCGAGAGGATAAATATCAGCTTTATTATATAATGAGCAAATTTCACATGAAACGACGTAACATGCAAAAAAAAAAAAAAAAAAGCATTTTTTTCACCATATATTCACCATTTTTGAGGCTTATTTATGCATTTCCAAACTGTAAAAAGCAGGGCACAGATAAAGGTATGCCCAAGGGTCCTTAGCAATAGCTTCTAATGTCCCCAATGGCATTATTTTATGAGATAAAGAGAAAAAGATGTGGATTTTCAGCCACACAGAGTGGTATTGTATGGACGAGGATATGATACTTGGGCAGAAACAGTTCAAAAATATGTCAGATCAAAGTGTGGAAACTGATGAAGAAAGTTTCAAAGAAGCTATGGCAGGAACTATACACACATTAGGGATATATTATCCAGGTAAGCATAAGGAGGGGCAGATCCTGGCCGTTTTGGGGAGCCCACCAGTCCCAAAGGACAAGACGGGGACCACAGAGTGGCTTGAATGGTGGTGCAAACTTCTCGGAGAAGAGTGGAAAAGAGGACAAATCACCACCTTAATAAGTCCTGAGAAAAGCTATGACTCCATAGTAAAAATGACAGCTGGGTTGTTGGGAGTAGAGACGGTCCTGGTTGATGTTAAAGCAAAATCAGCGTCCGTATATGCTGAGTTTAAGTCCATGGCAGAACGGCTAAAGGGGTTAGGAAGAATGCTTAAGGAACAATATCCTATAATGGAAGATATGAGTGGAAGTCAGATCCTTGACAATGAAGACGAGGGCAAGATAGATTTCCAGGCCGAACCCGAACAAAGTGATGAGGAAAACAAGCTAGAGGGAAGTGGAGATGAATTGATATCCCCGGGAGGTCCTAATTCTGGGGGAAATGGTCAAGAATATAAAAGCCCGGACCAGCTCCACACAAGCTTTGACCCAGTGTGGCAAAATTTGCCCTTGGGAAGTGTGAGAGGAATAACCTCAACAGTTAAAAAACAGACAGAACGCCTGGTTGAGCAGGATAAAAGACGAAGAAGCCTTCAGGGAGTATCTGGACAGATATTCCATCGCCGGAATGTGGGCCCAGAAGCTTGGGACAGCTTAAAGCTGAAGAATGTGTTGCCGGACCGAGTTACCATATTAAAGAGGAAGGGCGTTCGCAGGAGATCTTTAGAAAATCTAAAGCAAAAACCCACCATGTATACATTGAATCTGACTACATGGAGGACTTGAACCCTATGCCCGAAGGAACCAAAAAAATGGTGACCCAAGATGGAATATGGGCATATCATTATTTTGGCAGTCCTTGGGATATAGATGGAGATAGTCTCATTGTCTTCACAAATCCCAGACTGAAAATTGCCAACCGAAAAATCCGAGCAAAGCTCAAGGAGCGGGCAGGGAAAGAATACCAAGAAGAACTTAAGAATATAAAGGGGAGAAGTCTGGATGGAAAATCGATGGTGATAACAAGCGCACCACGAATGGATTATCATGCACTCATACATGTGCCCTTTGAAAGCTACCCAGGGAGAGAAAATTCAATCGAATACACGGAGAAAATGTTGAAAACTCTGGGAACAGCTATTGATTTGGCCAAAGAACGCCAGCATCGGCGGGTAGTGATATGTGTGGACGGATTACGATCTGGACATATGGCATGGGAAGAGGCAGAAAATGTTGCCATGGCAGCCGTGAACCTACACATGCGTACCCCAGGAGTATGGCGATCAATGAGAGAGATTGTGGTGGTCACTAGCAATGAGCAGGAGCAAGATCGAGTGAGAAGGGCACTTGAAGCGGTGAACCTAGGACCAAATAGAGCAGGTCCAAAGAAGGGTGCAGTTGGAGCAAGTGGAGTGGCAACTAGTCCCCCGCTAGTGATGCAGCCCATCCCCATGGCGACAAGTGATAAAAGATCAGTTCATGCTGTGGGAGTGCAGCAATTAAGGATTAAAACCCCACGACCAACCTTAAAACGAGTTACAAGTGGGCTCCAGACTATCATACACCCCACAAGCTCCCAATCTCGGATGAGAGAGCCTTTCCAGGCTCCTCCACCGGATAATGGAGAAGAGGATCCTATATTCATTCCTCTACCTGTCGGAAATACCGAAGCAATCGGGTCACCCCGAAAGTCAGGACAAAACGGGGACCCACAACCACAAGACCCACGTCCTTCCCATGAATCTGATATGGATGAGGACCAAGAAAGAGAGTCTGAAGAGGAGGTCAATCCACAAGACTCGGAAGAGGATGAACCGCTATCTGTGGTAGGGGAAAGAGAAGTCTCACACCCAGAACTACGAACTGGATGCTACAGAGGACGAAAGAAAGAAGTTGGGGTGTATAATGTGCGTGTAGCATCAGAGAGAATTGCAAGAGATGTCAGGGTCAACCCAGTGGAGACCCGAGATAAGTGACAAACCTATGCTCCAGAAGTTACACAACTGGGTATGACATCCCAGAAGAGTGGATTGAGCGACAAGATGAAAAGAAAACTCTCGAGGTAACAGCAACTGTTGGAGAGTGGGCTAATATACTAATGTGGCCCTTCTATCCTACACTGACTGCCTGTAAAGAGTTAACAAATAACTTCAGAGTCGCCTATTTAGGCGTTGCCCATGATGTGATGTTGAGAAAATTAAAAACAGCAGCTTTACGCTGGTCACGGCAAGTGTTGAGAGAAACCAATGAAGAAAATCTGGATGATGAGGGAGAAACAATTCCACCATCGTCAGGATTACAAGCGAGCTTCCCAAATCAGGACTTTCCTGCTGGATCTAGAGAGCAAAATCTGCCAGCAATTCAAGCTGAAATTCAAGCAGACGGCAGGGAATTCCATGAATTCAAGAAATTAAAGATGCTGGTGAGAGAAAGAACCAAATGAAGACCTAAAGGACTATTTGAAAGAAGTGTGGCCCCTTATTGACAGAGCTTCTAACAGCGAAGAGGGTAAATCTATGTGGCTGGCCCAAGTTACCAGTCAACCCATCAGTCGGGGTGAACCAGCACGAAACCATTATGCCAGGTTAGTGTTGGAAGATCCCAATGATGAAGATTCCCATATTGCTCGAGCTAAAGCTGGACTAGACAAAGGTCAAACATTGGTTCAAGTTTGGCATGGGCTAAAACAGACGATTTTGCCACAACGCTATGTTAGGGCACTGAGAGAGGTCACTAAGGGAAGAAGAGGGGAGATAACCTTTGTGAAAATGCCCATAGACGGCACTACAGTCCCACAAATGGACGCGGTGGTAAAGAGCTGGGATTTGGAGCAGCAGTTCTATGATGAAAAGAGGAAGAAGGAGAGCACACCGTGATCAGGACAAAAACCAGTGGGAGTGGAGAAAAGAAATTCAGTGCCTAAACCACCACCTCCTCAGCCACATCAAACACCACAGAGGAATAATCAAAGACCTCCAGCTGGACAATGGAGCTCTCGGCCGAGAGGTCCACCACCTCCACCACCACAATCGCGACCTACACCTGCACCTCGTAGTGGTGGCTATCTCCCTAAAGAGGAGTACGACAAATTAACTCCAGAACAAAGGAAAGCCCTCCAGGAAGTCTGCCAAGCCTCAGCGGCGGCTGGAGGGCAGAAGAAGTAATGGCTTCGGAGGTGCGGGTCACGCTAGACCATGCCTACTGGGAAGGGGACAATATCTACACTGATGTGGATGGAGAACCGTACCTGGTGGACACGGGAGCAGAGGTGTCCATGACCCGCAGAAGCCTCGAGACCAAGGGATACCTACTGATCCAGTATGCAAATGCGGCAACGGAGAAAAGACCATTTGGAATATGGAAAGGGGTAGTTTGGATAAAAGGCCCCTTTAATTTGATAACAGTCAAGGATTTGAGAGAATTGCATCAGCCCAAAAGGCTTCAAATTCTAATAAGACGACGAGTGAAAAAATTACAAGCAAGAGTTGTACGAATGGATATGACTCCAATTGGAAAGAAGCTGGTACAAAGAAGTGGATGTACCAGCTGTCACAGAAGAAAAGATTGAAGAAAGTGATTTCTCTGAAGCAGGGAAAGAAAAATTGAGGGAAATTATCTCCGAAGCTAAAGTAGCACGATTTAAAAATGATTGTGGAGATTTGGGGGCTAAACATTCATGTCATCGAAGGAGGAGTACATCCACCAGTGCGACAATATCCCTTGAACCCTGGAGCGGTTGAGGAAATGGATAAAATAGTGAAAGAATTGGAAGCTTTGGGGATCATTCGAGTGGAATTGAATCCGATCACTAACAGCCCCATCCAAGCAGTTAAGAAGCCAGAGTCGGCAGGAGGAGGCTGGAGACCAGTAATCAACTTCAAGGCTCTCAATCGACGAACAATAGCCAATAGAGCGAGTTTGATAAATCCCCAAGGAGCACTGAAAACGCTCCAAATTAAGAAATACAAATCATGCATTGATCTGGCAAATGGATTCTTTTCCCTGTGATTAGCAAAACAGTCACAAGGGAAAACAGCATTCACACATAAAGGGAAAAGTTATGTGTGGCAACGACTCCCGCAGGGATACAGAAATTCACCAAATGTGTTCCAAGCAGCAGTAATGGAAATATTAAAAGATCTGGGAGTAACAGTCTACATCGATGATGTGTTTATCGCAGATGATGATGAAAATGAACACCTAATGCGGCTGCAAAAGGTGATACAGAAGCTCACAGAAGATGGATTAAAACTCAACCTGAAGAAATGTCAGTTTCGACAATTCAAGGTTAACTATTTGGGATTCCAGGTATCATCAGACCTGGGACTCTCAGAAGTATACCGAGAAAAATTGAGTCAGATTAAACCACCTCAATCTGAGAATGACCTATAGAAAATATTGGGATTGTGTAACTATGTGAGAGATCACGTTCCACACTATCAGAGATACGCAAAGGCCCTTTATGCTCGTCTCAAGAAGAAACCTAATGGACAAGAGCAAAAGCAATGGATTTGGACAGCTACAGATCAGGATTGCTTGGAAAAGCTAAAGAAAGCCATTCAAGACGCAGTTAGGCTGGAACCGCGTAGTCTGACTACTCGTCTGCTAGCCGAAATAAGCTGTGAAGAAGAGGATTCGGTGGTAAAAGTGAGCAACGAAGGAGGGGGTATGGTAACATTGTGGAGCTATACTCTCTGTCTTCGATTGAGAGAAAATATCCACCGGAAGAAAAAGAACTGGCAGTCCTGGCTAGATATTGGAGTGCATTGAAAGAACTTGCACAAGGTCAGGGAATAAAAGTTATCACTCAAAGCCAAGTCCACCGGTTCCTAAGAAAAGGAACTATTGAGAGTACTAAAGCCACAAATGCCAGATGGGGAAGGTGGGAGGATATCCTGCTAGACCCTGAGGTGGAAATTCGGCCAAAACAGTCAGCGACAAAAAAGTTGCAGAAGGAGAGGCAACTCCCTATGGAGCCATATGACTGGACTATGTACACTGATGGGTCAAAGAAGGGTACAGGCAATATAGCTTATTGGGGCTATATTCTGAAGTATCAAGATAAGGAGAAATATCGTCAAAAAGGTCAAACGCCAGGGAGTGCCCAAGCCGGAGAAGTTACAGCAATACTGGAAGGACTCTTGGAGTTAAACAACAGGAGAGTAAAAAGGGCTAAAGTGATTACAGACAGTCATTACTGCACACAAGCCCTGAAAGAGGACTTATCCATTTGGGAAGAAAATGGATTCGAGGGAGCTAAGGGGAAGCCTGTAGCTCATATGGATTTGTGGAGGAAAATAGCCGAGTTGAGGCTAACAATGGACTTAGATGTGGTACATCAGAAGGCCCATGTAAAAGAAGGAGCACATCGGAGCGGGAACGAAGAAGTGGACCGCTATGTGCAGCTGAGAAAAGTCGTCGTTGTCGGGATCGAGAAGTGGGACCAGACACCCAAGGGAAGGGTAGTTCCAAAAGAGTCCGTGAAAGAAGTGGTGCTGGCCGTACATGAAGCGCTTGGCCATGCAGGCACCATTCCCACACAGAAGGAGCTGGAGAAGTTGCAACTTTGGATTCCGAGAAACCAAGTCTGCCGAGTCCTCAAAGACTGTGAAGTATGTGGTCGATACAATGCAGGACGACGAGGGCAAAGGGTGGATAGTTTCACCATAAAGAGTACTGTTCCATGGGGATCAGTATGCATGGATGTTGCCGGGCCCATGGGGGTGACCGGTAAGAAAGGAGAAAAGTATCTGTTGGTGCTTGTGGACTCTATGTCAGGCTATGTGACTGTTAAGCCTGTGAGAAAAGCCAACGGCAGCAGTGTGATCAGCATGTTGGATCAAGTGTGTTCAAATCTGGGGATACCTAGGGAGCTGAGAACGGACAATGGGACACATTTCCGTAATGCTCAGGTTGACCAGTGGTGCCAGAAAAATGGAGTAATGAGAATTTACTCGCCCCCATATACCCCACAAGCAAATGGAGTTGTGGAAAGGGCTATTGGACTGGTGAAAAACTGGATTGGAAAAATGCTAACACGAAGGAATGGAGTACTAAGGCCCTGGAAATTGGACAGGCCCTGAATGACCGCCATCGTGCCGGCAGGCCCACCCCTTCGCAAGAACTGAACCAACGCCCATTTTCGACACCGGAAGTGGGGCGGAGTCAGACTAAAAGGGACAGAGAACCAGAACCAAAGATCCCATTTAAGGTTGGGCAGAGGGTGTGGGTGAGAGCTCGAGATCACCCAACCAACACTGCTGTTAAACCTAAGTATGAGACCACAGATACAGTAGTGAAGATACTGGACAGTAACACAGTAGAGTTGAAGAAGAAGGGAATCCAAGGAGTGGAGCAGCTGAAGCCAACTCCTAACTAGACAAAACCAGGAGCTAAACATGGCCAAAAACATCCAAGATTTTCCACCCTTCATCAGAATGGCCACTGTCAAGGGGGTGGTTGCCTTAAGAAGAACAAGAACTGACCTCTGGGCAGGCAGAGCCCTGAGGAAACTATATCATGCAAAGAAAGAATTTTTATCTGATGAGAAGGAGTTATTACAATGGAAAAAAGTTGAGAATCACTGTGTGATTTGCCGTGAAGAAATACAGCTGACGGTCCAATGGTCGGGACCTGGGGTTAGAAAACCCCCAATTCCAAATGGGGCAAAGAATGAGTTCAAGCAATTACTTCACAAGCCGGTGAAGGTTTTGGATGCCCTTGTATGTGGGTTATGCCGACTAACCTACTTGCCAAGAATGGTCTTTTACACCCAGTGGGACATACGGGGAGACAATGTGGATATGCAGGTGTGTTCATGCTATTGGAATGGTGAGATCGAGTATTGCCTGGTGTGTAAAGCAAGAACTCATATGGGAAGACTACTGCATGTGGTAAGAGCAGAAGGATGGCAAGTGAGAAGGTTTTTGGACCCCCTGAGGACCTTTCACACCGATGAAGCCTGTTGGGCTAATCCTGCAGCAACAACTGCGCTTGATCAAGCTGAAGGGAATCAAGGCAGCGGTGACGTGAGTCCAACAGCACCAAGTGTCTATTTGATGTTGGAAACAACAAGAGCAGGAGGAAGTGACCAAGCTGCAGGAGGTGGTGAGCGAAAGCCGTCTTTGTTGCATGAAGCTATACATCAAAATTGGTCCCAGCAAATTCCACTGGTGTTCAGAGTGCATAGAGATCCAGAGCGACCCGGATATACAGACATGATGGGAGGACTGACAGATGATCAACAGCAAAAAGCCCAAGAAGAAGGATGGATTGGCCCTTGGGAATTGACAACTTGGGCCAAATTGATAGAAGAAGTTCTAAAAAACCCAGAAGTTCTACTGGAAGATGCAGAAGAGGTGCCACAAGAAAAAGGGGGCAGAGAAACCCTCATGTATTATTTTACCACTGGATTAGACGCCTGGGGAAATAAAGCAGCAAAACCGAAGAAGAAGTCAGCCGAGTACCACGTGACACCCGAAGAATGGGTGAGAAAGAGGAGGATACAATCTATGGGGGGAGTGGCTAGCAGAGCGGACACTCCTAGTAGGCCGGACCAAACAATTAAGGTGCGGCTCACAGTGCTGATGGTGTTGGTTCCCTATGTGGGGGTTTATTCTGTCGGAGCACACGTTGACCTCCTGGAGGAACAGCAGCAGTCGTTAGACCAACCGACTCAAGGTGAGGAAAAATCAAGAAAGCCTCGGAGTCGTTGGATGTTTCCCTCCATTTTCCGCGGGACAAAGAAGAAGTAAAAAGAAGCGGCTGTTTGCAAAATGTCGCAAGGACCAAATGTAAATAGAGTACCCATTATTAATAATCGAGGAAGACTTGGACCCTATATACAAGGTGGCCTTGGTGCTGAGAAATTATACTTAAATTGGCCAGAAAAAGATTTTGAGGAAGAAGACTGGGAACTAGCATCTAAAGGATATTATGTTTCAAATTATGAATATAAAAGAGATGCCGAATTAACAGAGACAACAGGACAAAAATTACTTGCTGAACGAGTGCTGAGCGATGCAAGTCTGCAGCATTGGTACATGAAAGGACGCCGAAGAATACCCCAATCGGTTCCAAAATGTCCAGATACCTACCCTTGGATGTTAAATGTGATTTACCTACAACTCAAAGACCTAAGATTCACATTGAGATGGGGGATTAATTACGTTGAGCCACTCCAAGGAATCTATGTTGAAATATACCTTAACCAGTGCTTGATCTGGACGACAAGCCCCAACATGCGACGTCAATTGAACAGACGACTGCAAGACCCAAGATATCCCGTATTAGATAACCAGACATTAAATTTGAGAGTTATTGATCAACCCCTGGCCTGTATGACCTGCCTACCCCCAACCATACCACCAATTTTTGAAAATCAAAACTTCTGCTACCTGTACAAAAGAGGAGTCTGGAACTGTAGTCAGGCAAGGAAGATTCAGCTTCAAATTGAGCCTAAGGATCAAGAAAACAAGCCTATAGTTCCCCTTTATCTAGCCCTATCACAAACCAGGTATTCCGGATACCAGTTTTGGCAGCATTGGCAAGATCTATGGGACTAGGTACCCCCACATCAAGTACAGAGGATCCCTGAGGGACCCCTCCCTAAACCTGGCAGAATTATTGTTACGATGTGGAAGTGGGCGTGGAAAGGAATGGATTCAGAACTTAAGCACCCATCTCCCATCTATACTCATCTCTCTAAGAGACAACGACTGTTCCCTATGGTGGTGCATCTTGGCAGAAAGAGAAGGAGACCGATGGCGGAGTGACAACTCACTCTGAATCATGCTGTGGACCTTCAAACTGGATGAAAATAATGTAAATAGTCTATGATCCGGGCCTGGAGGACTCACACCATACTTGGAATTACCCTACAAGAAAATATGTTTAAGCTGGCCACAAAAGGATTACAAAGAAAAAGGATGGTTGCCGGGAACAGGAGGATACTTTGTAGATAATGACTCATATAAAAGAACTGCTGATCTTGCAGAACCTGGAATATACACTCCTCTGGAAGCTATCGTCAACAAAGTTGGACAACACTGGAATTGCCCTGGGGTCGGATGGAAGTTTTACCCAATTCCCCGGTGTCCAGACTTATACCCCTGCATCTTGAACGTAGTGTATGTACAGAGAAGGGGCTACAGATTTAAAATAAGGTGGGGACCTAATTATGTTGATCCATTACAAGGAATGTATGTGGATCTTTGGCTTGGATCTTTCCAGATTTGGACCAGTAGTCCCTATATGTTTAAAAGACTTCAACAACAAGAGGCATGTTCAACTTTCTGTTTGATTGAGAACCAAACTTTGCCAATATGTACGACAGTACAGTACCTTGACATCGAAAAAGGCGGAAGTGTTCCGCCTATTAGAAGTGGATGGCGAACCAGAGTACTAGTGGGGCTTTGGCAACCCCCAAAGGCTATACTAATACGACTTGGCATAAAGTCGGGAAGAGGACTATTTCAGAGATCGACTCCTCTGTACTCTGTGATGGCGCAGTATGTCTACAGTGGAGCGGCATATTGGGACGCCTATGAGGACATCTTGCACCTACGTAGAGAATTGAATCCTGCATCTTCACAGTGTTTCTACACACCCCAGGGACCACCGCCTGAAATGAAGGAGGTGACAGTCGTCACTTGGAAATGGGCGTGGCGAGGACTAGATATTAGACTCCCATGGCCATCTCCCTTGTTAATTACCCTTCTTCAGCAACGAGGATCAAGCAGGTGTGGAAGAAACTCTTCCACACCTGCGAAGAGAACTGGGGACCACGATCTGATTCAATGTCCGATGGTATCCCATGCAGCCGCATGACGTGGTGGACCAGGAGGTCTGCCGTCTCCTGGGCCGTCGGGAGCTTCAGGAGGGCCACAAAGTGGGCCGCCTTGGAGAACCGGTCCACTATCGTGAGAATAACGGTGTTGCCCTGGGACGGCGGGAGGCCCGTGATGAAGTCCAGGCCGATGTGAGACCAGGGGCGATGAGGCACCGGCAGGGGTTGGAGGAGTCCCGAGGTCCTCCGATGGTCTGCCTTGCCCCTGGCGCAGATGGTACAGGCCTGGACGTAGTCCCGGATGTCAGTTTCCAGGGACGCCCACCAGAAGCGCTGCTGGACTACTGCCACGGTCCTACGCACTCCGGGATGACAGGACAGCTTGGACCCGTGACAGAAGTCCAATACGGCAGCTCTTGCTTCTGGTGGGACGTACATTCTGTTCTTGGGGCCGGTCCCCGGGTCCGGGCTCCTTGCCAGGGCCTCCCGGACGGTCTTCTCCACGTCCCAGGTGAGGGAGGCCACGACAGTGGACTCGGGGATGATGGTCTCGGTGGGGTTCGACAGCCCCGCTTTGGCTTCTTCGTGCACCCGGGACAATGCGTCTGATTTTTGGTTTTTGGTCCCGGGGCGGTACGTGATCCGGAAGTCAAAGCGCCCGAAGAACAGAGACCAGCGGGCTTGCCTGGGGTTCAGCCGCTTGGCGGTCCGGATGTACTCCAGGTTCCGGTGGTCCGTGAAAACCGTGAAAGGCAACGATGCCCCCTCCAGCAGGTGTCTCCACTCTTCAAGAGCCTCCTTCACCATGAAGAGCTCCCGATTGCCGACGTCATAGTTCCGTTCAGCTGGGGTCAACCTGCGGGAAAAATAGGCACAAGGATGGAGAACCTTTTCAGCCTCCACGCTCTGGGACAGCATGGCTCCTATCCCTGAGTCAGAGGTGTCCGCTTCCACTATGTACTGGCGATCAGGATCAGGCTGCACCAGAACTGGTGCAGTCGAGAACCGACGTTTCAACTCCTGGAATGCGGCTTCGCACCGATCCGACCAGGTGAAGGGGACCTTGGTGGAGGTCAGGGCAGTCAGGGGGCTAACTACCTGACTGTAGCCTTTAATGAACCTCCTGTAGAAATTTGCAAAGCCGAGGAACTGCTGCAATTTCCTGCGGCTTGTTGGTTGGGGCCAATCTCTCACCGCCGCAACCTTGGCCGGATCAGGGGCGACGGAGTTGGAGGAGATGATGAACCCCAGGAAGGACAAAGAAGTGCGGTGGAAGTCACACTTCTCGTCCTTCACAAACAGCCGGTTCTCCAACAACCGCTGTAGGACCTGACGTACATGCTGGACATGGGTCTCAGGGTCCGGGGAAAAGATGAGTATATCGTCCAGATATACGAAGACGAACCGATGCAGGAAGTCCCGCAAGACGTCATTTACCAAAGCTTGGAACATCGCGGGGGTGTTAGTGAGGCCGAACGGCATGACCAGGTACTCAAAGTGACCTAACGGGGTGTTGAATGCCGTCTTCCATTCGTCTCCCTTCCGGATCCGAACCAGGTGGTACGCGTTTCTAAGATCCAATTTAGTGAAAATTTGGGCTCCATGCAGGGGCGTGAACACTGAATCCAACAGAGGTAACGGGTATCGGTTGCGAACCGTGATCTCGTTCAGCCCTCTGTAATCAATGCATGGAGTCCGCCGTCCTTTTTGCCCACAAAAAAGAAACCAGCACCCATCGGGGAGGTGGAGTTCCGGATCAGCCCGGCAGCTAAAGAGTCCCGGATGTAGGTCTCCATTGATTCACGTTCCGGACGTGAGAGGTTGTACAACCTACTAGACGGGTACTCAGCGCCCGGGACCAAATCAATGGCACAATCGTACGGTCGGTGCGGGGGAAGAGTGAGCGCCACATCTTTGCTGAAAACGTCAGCAAGATCATGGTACTCCTTTGGCACCGCCGATAGATTGGGGGGGACTTTAACCTCCTCATTAGCCGTCGTGCCGGGAGGAACCGAGGATCCTAAACACTCCCGGTGGCAGGTTTCGCTCCACTGCGTCACAACCCCGGACGGCCAATCTATCCGGGGATTGTGCTTCACCATCCATGGAAATCCCAAAATCACTCGGGAGGTAGAAGGTATTACATGGAACACGATCTCCTCCCTGTGATTTCCAGACACAACCAAGGTCACTGGCTGTGTCTGATGTGTGATTAATGGAAGCAGGGTGCCATCTAGTGCTCGCACCTGCAATGGTGCCGGCAGAGCCACCAGGGGGAGCCCTACTTCCTTTGCCCTTCTGCTATCCAGCAGATTCCCTTCCGACCCCGTGTCTACCAGTGCTGGGGCGTGAAGGGTTAAATCCCCACAAAGGATCGTTACTGGGATTCGTGCAGATTTGCGGGGTTTCCCCGCGTGCGTGTTATGGCCCACCCTTAGCCCAGTTTCTAAGGACGGGCGTTGTAGTTTGACCGTTTGGGGCAGTCCTTCTGCCGGTGCTCACAAGACCCGCAGACAAAACACTCCCCGCGGGCCAGTCTCCTTTGTCTGATGTTTGTCTTCACTTTGGCCCTGCTTGTGTCCATAGCCTCCTCAGCAGGGGGAGCTGTAGCCACACGGAGCTCTCTGGCAGTGAAGCGTGGGGACGACCTCACCTTTTCGGAACCGGAAGGGGGAGGGACGGCTCGTGCCCGGTCACGCCCCCCGGCCTGCTCCCGACGATGCTCGTTTAAACGGTTGTCTAAGCGTATAACCAAATCGACAAGCCCGTCAAAATCCTGCGGTTCCTCCTTAGCCAGCAGGTGCTCCTTCAGGACCGGAGACAGTCCATCTACGAAGGCGGCGTGGAGCGCAACGTTATTCCAGCCGGACCTCGCTGCCGCGATGCGGAAGTCGACTGCATACACGGCTGCGCTACGGCGCCCCTGTCTCATTGACAGCAGCACGCTCGAAGCGGTCTCGCCTCTGTTGGGATGGTCAAACACTTGTTTGAACTCCCGTACAAACCCAGTATAAGACGTTAGGAGCCGTGAATTCTGCTCCCAAAGCGCCGTAGCCCAGGCGCGTGCCTCTCCTCGAAGCAGGTTAATAACATAAGCCGTCAGGCTGGCGTCTGACGCGTACATGACAGGGCACTATGAAAAGACGAGTGAACGCTGCATGAGGAAGTCTGCGCACGTCTCAACACAGCCCCCGTACGGTTCCGGAGGGCTTATGTATGCTTCAGGGGACGGTGGGGGGGGTCGTTGAACGACCAGTGGAACGTCTGTTACAGGCCCAGGACCAGCCAGAGGAGTGGCTGCAGCAGCGCCCTGATCACACGCTTCCACCCTGGCGGTGAGAGCCTCCACCCTCCGGTTAAGGAGAACATTCTGCTCGGTCACTAAATCTAACCGAGCCGTGAAGGCAGTTAAGATCTGCTGCAACTCACTCAAAATGCCTCCCGCTGATGCCTGCGCTCCTGGCTCTTCCATTGGCCGTTCAAGCTCGGGTTGACGCCCCTCGGAATCTATGACGATGGCCGAGAAATCCTGTTGGGAAGGTGTCGTAGCACGGACCCACAACAGGGGGCGCAAATGAACGGACAATGAATTAAGCCAAAAAGTAACAATTTAATGTTGTGATGATACATAATGAAATACACAGAATTAGCAAAGTCAATTGACACCAGGTGACGTGTGGGCAGGCTCGAAGATAGAAGACCCCCGACAAGAGAGAAGCCGCGTCCCACACGGCTTCCACCACCAACGGTCTGAAGAACACCGGAGCCACCAAGTCCCGAGTCCCCAGGTGGCCTCTGTCTTCGGCTGTTGACCCTGGTACTGCTGGCAGAAAGCAGAGACAAGATGAGTGAGTGTGAGTCCGCACACTCAGTAATCTACAGTCTGCACACAGTTAGGAGGGAGCACCTCCACCTCCAATCACACACTCGTGCAGCTCCTGGTTAACCACTTATCTGGTTTGGGGTGTGAGGCGAAGCCGTCACTGTCACACCAAACGCCAATCCCACAGACAAGGAAAACCACCAGGAAAACGGCTGCAACAGAAGTTCAGATTATTACACAACGTATGTGTCAGCAGAGAAATTACCTCTTCAGTAGTCGATTTCTCGGCGAAGAGGTGGAGCTGCAGTCCGGCCTTTATGGTGATGATGATGATGATGATGAATGAGTGACAGCTGGTGCAGAGGATGAATGACAGCTGTCACTTCTTCTGGGTCTGGCGCCCTCTCGTGCTTGGAGCCCGCACTCCAAGCAGGGCGCCCTCTGGTGGTGGTGGGCCAGCAGTACCTCCTCTTCAGCGGCCCACATAACAAACATTGGGGAAATTATAACCTCACCTGTGACAACACCCGCAGCAGAGTGCCGAAAGTGGATACTACATCTACAATAGTCCCTCCGTTGAACAACGCTACCGACATGGGAGCAGGGATACCATATTCCAAAGCAACCGCCATCTCACCAGCAGCATTGGTGGGATCCACAAAGATATCACCAACACAGGGAAAAACCAAACCACTCCCTACAACGCCAACACAACATACCCAGCAAGTATTAGAACCAAAAGTTAAAAGTATTGATAACGCGGCTAAAAATAGATGGAAGAAGATTCATGATTATTGTGTAAAAGAAAAAGTAGCAAAATTAGATAGATGTTATTGGAATCGACCTATTGGATGTAAATCTCAAAATTACATGGTGCTTGCACCAGTAATCGATTTGATAGACAGGATTACTTGGAAACAAAAACAGGAGGCAAAACATGATGAATGGCTTAACGACACCTTTCCGTGGGTCTGGAGCGTTCCACTGATACATTTTGAGGGGAATTTTCCGAAGGGATACACGTGGACTGGGCATAGTTTGCGGGGTCCACATAAAGCAAAATTCTATGTGCAAAAACTACCAAAGCCTGATGAGCTAAGGTCAGTACCTCAGGAAGATTTTAGCAAAATTGATCAATGCGTGGCGAATAAAATCTATGGAAGCTTACATGAGACAGAATACCATAATAATTTGGCTGAAGGTTCTAGTAAATCCCCCTGATGTCCCATAGACCAAATTAAGACAGGGAATTGGCTAAAATGGGTATATA
The DNA here is from genome assembly GCF_902500255.1 of Thalassophryne amazonica. Taxonomy (NCBI): domain Eukaryota; kingdom Metazoa; phylum Chordata; class Actinopteri; order Batrachoidiformes; family Batrachoididae; genus Thalassophryne; species Thalassophryne amazonica. Next base: position 96,846,196 of record NC_047103.1, on the reverse strand, counting down.
ACTGTACAAAGTTGTTACAGATTCCAACCATTAAGGGGACCCTTCAAGCATGGCAGGAAGGAGTTAGGCGTAGTAAGGACGTCACCTGGTGGGGAATGGAGAAATATGAAATTGAAGATTGGGTATTCCCCTGTTTAGATCAAAGTAATAATTATTGGGTTAAATATCAATACATCGCCACGGTCTACTCCAGAGATAGAGCTACTTGGTCTAGTGTACTCTGGAGACCAAATCCTTATGTTACACCACGGCCCTGGAAAATGATTTGTAATAAACGTACCACATGCACGATAAGCCTTGCTCGCCAAAATTGTAGAAATGTTCCTGGCTGGGAAGAATATTGTGACGCTTACTATGACGGCGAGTATGACACTTACGGCCATCAAACAGTTTGGGAGAAGGACAGAGCTGGTGCATGGATAAGAGTTTTTCCACCCAACGTTGGATGTGCCAAGGCTGTCCTGGGACATGGAATGTCGAAAAGGAAGCAAGTCCTAGGCCACATAGTGCCATTTGTTGGTGATGCTTTGATAATGCTTGAAGAAGGATATGCCTTCAAGAAAAGTCTATGCGAAGGACAAGAAATTGTCGGTTACAAATGGTTGGGACCCAATCGGATTTACAATAATGGTACATGTGAATTGCCTGCAGAACATTGGTTGAGCTGTGGAAAAGGAAGAGGTCGGCATGAATGTTCTTGGTGGGAAAGAACGCAAATAATCGCTGGAGGAATCATCACCACTTTCACTGCAGAGACCGGAGAAGTCATTAAAGAAGGTCTCAAAGTAGTGACTGGTTGGATTTGTTGTATGGCTGGGGGGCCTGGCTGCCTTTTTGTTTCTGTCTTTTGTTTTTCCTTCCAGGTGGCTTGCATTTGGGACTGAGTGGCTGTGTTGCTGAGGTTATCAGGACCTCACCCTGATCACCTGCGGCTCGTCAGGACTCACAGCTGTGGTGCATCTATATGGATTGGAACATGGTGGCATTTAAGACTGGAGTATACAGTGTGTATTTGCCAGAGACTCGACCTTGTGACCAGACGGGTGAGATCGTCGTCTCGGGAGCCATCTCATCATCAGTGGATGCAGAGAACGTCCAGGGTTTGATGCACGGTCTGTGAAAGAGGAGGGGGTGAGGTCTCACACTCGTCAGCACACTTCCTGAGGTACGTTAGATTTTGTGACTAACGTTTATACAGTCAGTAAATGTGGTGTCCCTCACACCTTATTATATTGAGCTGTACGTTAGTCATGTATCGGCTTCCACTGCAGTGGAGTTTTGTGAACTGGATGTTCCATGCCTGCAGGTTGGGAAGCTGATTAGTAATTAAGCCAGGAAGTGTTTGCTGTTTATGTACACCTTTGAGTGGTCTCTCTGTGTGTAGAGTGTGGACTCACATAATGGTTCCTTCTTTCACAGACTCGGTTTGTTGCGGCCACCTGGGGGGTGTCGGCGGGGTCCTTGGGTCCGAACGGCTTCTGGCTCCGGACCGTTAGCGCTGCTGGGAGCGCACCGTATCACCACCACGCCAGACCGCACACTCTTTTGTTGTTTTTGTATCACATCACTGTTATGTATTAAATTCAGTTAGCCTTTGTACCGTGCTCTGCTTATTTCATACTGGGTCCTTCAAACGCTGGTCGGTTCTCCGAGCTGCGTCCGACACATAACAGGATTGGACATTTGTTTGGATATCTTTGGCCCTATCTGTTAATCATAATAGGACTTATTATTGCTGCAGTGATTGGATATGTTTTGTTAAAAGGAAGTTTCGCAGCCACCCTGCGCTTGTGTGGGAGGAGCACACAACGCAGTGATATGGAGCCCCTCCTCCGTTAGGGGAGGAGCGATGAAGCCTACAAAGCCCGACACCGAGACACGCCCTGTTCATTCTGCCTTGGGGGAGTGAAGGAAGAACAGCATACCAACTTAAGGAGATAAGTAAAAAGAATAAGAGAGCACAATGTCCAACAATACTGGCGCCATAAATGACACCATCTTCAAAGTGAGTAGAGTGGAGTTTATTGCACTACTGTTAATATGGCTGCTATACTGCTGTGTTGGCCGTTGGGACTTATGACAACCACTGCGAATAGTAACACTACTACATGGATGTGTTAGATTGGCGATCATCAATCTGCACTACGGTCAGAGTGACCTAGGGTTGTCTTTATTCATCACTCACGTCCTCGGTCGCTTTACTCTCCAGTTTGACTGTTGGGGAATATGGCAGTACACATCAATTACAATTTGGATGGTGATAGATATGACAGCAATCTTTTACGCCCCGGCAGTGATAGCTGACATTGTGTGCGAAGCTGTGATGGCCCTGACCCTATTGGCGTACATAGCTACGTTAACTGGAGCCATACAACGCAAGAAACCCTGGCTCTACAAACTTGGACTTATCATAATTTGGGCCTTAGGATGGGGAATATTATCAGCTTTATACTGGCTGTCCATGGTTAGTCAACTACTCCTGCTGTTATGGTTTACGACCTATGATGCTTGCTTCCCGCGTGCAGCTGCTTCAGCTACAGCGGGAATGGTAACGTCATCACAGTCCCACTCTCCTACGGTGATCATGAGGCGTCTCTGGCGTACATCTGAATAATCCCGACGAACACTTTTGCTTGCTTGCAATATAATAGTTAAAAGACTAATGTTTCCTCTTATACTATAGGGGGATATAAGATGTATTCATTGTCAAGCCACCCTGGAACAAGCGCTCTACTTCTGGGAGATAACACCGACTCTGTGGTGCCCGACGTGTTATGGCAACAACTTCCCTGTTCAAGTGGCACGGGGAATAGTGGGACGGAAGGATACTTCTTTTCTGCCCCAGGTACCAACAGCAGCATACTTAAAAACTGAGGTCGAGGCAAACATGATTTGGCATTCCCTTTTGGTTGATCAAATACGAGCTGACACTGTAGTGTCTCCAGAGGGATATATGTATTGCCCCGTGTTTACCAAAATGTGGATGTATCCTACGGGAATAAGATTCTCCACAGCTCTTCTTGCCGATGGCCGGATCGTGGCCATTGGGCCTTCATTACCACCAGTTCCACGTTCATCTCCACAGCGCACTGCGGAGGTTGGAGTGCAGACCGAGGATATGAACTGGTGTTTGGAGGCCCTCACGCAGGTGTTCCTAGATGAACACCTTCAACAGCCCGAGCCTGAGGATATTCACGCTGAAGCTTCACCTCAAACAAAGGATACATCACCACGGCTATCTACACCAGTTACACCGTGTTATACACCCGTCACCCCCACTTCACCATGCGCACCATTGTTCCCTGACGGATTATCATCTCAGGAATATGAGGCAACTCCGTCTCCATCGGGATTACCATCACAATCACCGCTACTGGAAGAGCAGCCTTCTGATGGCGACAGCAATCTACAGATGGGCGGAGAGGAGTACGTGGTGCTGGATGAGTGTCGTTCAACTCCAGCTCCTCCTGTTCTGTCTCCGATGGTGGATGAAAAAGAAGTGCTCACCCTTCACCCTGTCGACGACGACGAGGATGTTTTTATGGAGGTATAGAGAGATCGGCAGAGCTTCAAGTCATGGAGGGGGTGTCAGGAAAGATGACTTTAAGCTTGCTTTCAGCTTGTTTTCATCTTGGAATATAATACGTGCCATGGGATTAATATACATGCTGTTGGATTAAACTGCACAGTGTTTAGTACCTTCCCGGAGTAAGTGAGGTCCTAACTTTTCCATTACAAATGGGGAGGCCCACGGAATGAACTCAGTGGTGAAGATGATGGAATATGTCTAAGAATGATTCTAACATGACAAGTATGATCAAATGAAGTATTAATGTGTTAAAAATTAAGAGTTGTTTAGAAAAAGTATTAGAAAAAGTATGTTACAAGTATGATCAAATGAAGTATTAATGTGTTAAAAATTAAGAGTTGATTAGAAAAAGTATTAGAAAAAGTATGTTACAAATAAGTGAAATGAATGATTATATGAGTTGTTTTTCATAGAGTGCAGAATCAGAGAAGAAAAAGGAAGTGAAGATGATGTTGCAAGCAGGGCAAGAAAAGCTGATGATAAACAACTGATCAAATGATTAAGATGTTGGTAAAATATGAAATGAACAATAAGGAATGAAAATGTTTGTATATGATCATATGAATTGTTTTTATGTGAAAGAGAGTTGTAATGAAATGATTGAATATGATTGATGTGATTCTAAAGAAATGATTTAAAAGAATGAATTCTCAGAAAAGCTGAAGTGTTAACAGAAAAGAGGAACTTGAGAAATAAGTTACTGGCAAGGGGCCGCAGATGACTTCCAGTAAGCGAAGGAGAAGGGAGGAGGTTTTGAGTCACCAGCGTCCCCATGGTAACCAAGATCATCTGAAGACAACAAGAGTCAAGCACATATATAAACTGTGAAACACCAGGAAACGGGGTTGTTCTTCCAGGGAGAGGTGCTGTTGTCACTTCTCCCCTGCTACGAGGAGATCACAAGACTTGACCATCTTGTGAGCAGCAATTGGAATCGTGGAGTGAGAGGATTGGAGCCATAAGAGATCAACTGAGAGAGTTTTCAACTCCCACTCAGGCCGTCTAGTCACGGAGTAGTAGAGCATTGGAGAATAATCACTGGCCTTAAGTCTGAGTGGGGAATGTTCAACGTTTTTCTCTCTCAAGGAACATCACAGCATACCAGAATGGATTAGATCAACTTTTGGTTGATTGAAGAAGGAATAAACTCCTATGTGGATTAACTTCCTGAAGGATTACAACATCACACAAGGATCGTGGTCAGCTAATGATTAATAGCTGATAAAGAGGAAATCAAGTTCATCGAGCTGGGGACTTTAACCTCAAAAACCTCCTTCCCTCACTCCTAGAAAAAAACTGTTAAGAAGTCAATCCAGTCCCAGTCAAAGTAAGATCAGTCAGAATTATTGAATCAAAAACAAAAATCTCTGCCAATCATTATTCTAATTATATTTGAATTATTGTTGTGAAATTATCATCATATAACCTATTTTGATTATGTTATCGGCACTTGCAAAACCTGCAATAAATTTCCAAGCATGCAGTTAAAGTATTACGGCTCGGACATTGGATTTATTGACGCTTCTTAAGGTGTAAAAGTTAAAGTTTATTGGGTGTACAACATCAAAAGTGCTCTAAAAGGTTAGTCTGGTTTTTTAATGAAAATAACACATCCTGGGGACTCGCTGTACGAGTCACTAAATTCAAAATCTAGCAACATTCCAAGAGCCCTGATCCATAAGAGGAGAGCTGCCGTTAACGGGCGTGGCCGGTTCGTATCCTGGTTCCAGAGAAGGCTATTCGACCGGGGTGCGAGATCAGCGTCAGCGGGGTGGACGTCCGGATGGAGGCAGTGAGCGGCTAGACGAATCTCCTCACCACCAGCTTGAACAGCCTTTGTGCAGCCCTGCCGGGTAATACCCGTGGAGACACGAAGGTCGGACCCCAGAGACGGAGAGCTGGTTTTGTACACAAACACATTCATCGGAGGGTGAGCGTGTGCCGTGTGTCCAAAAAAACGGGATCTGACAGATGTCAATGAGAGAAGCAGGACTTCGAGTCCAACCTAACCTCAGCTGTTTCTCTGTGGCTTTAATAATCCAGACATTCAGACAGCAGAACAGGTATAGTGCAAATGTTCAATACGGTATACAGTACACAGTTACAGCAGATTTTGTAGACCACTGTGACAAAGCATATATTGTATATTCACTTGTGTAGAATTGCAAGGATGCCAGGGGGAGGTGGAAGAACCCCTATGTTCTCCCAGCAGCAGGAGACCCTGATAGTTGACATGGTCATTCAAAACAACACCATTAGACTATGTGAAATACAACAGTGAGTGATTGAAGACAATGTCAATTTTGAAGGAATCAACACCGTAAGCCTCTCCACCATTGACCGTGTCCTGAAACGCAACAGAGTGCGCATGAAACAAGTACCCTTTGAGCGCAACTCTAACAGAGTGAAAGAGCTCAGATATGAGTATGTCCAAGTAAGTACACATTCAGACACAGTACAAGTACTGCATATTGTAAACACTATCATATCTGCCTGTCTTTCTGTTCACTTACAAAACTATCTATCTATATTTTATATAGAGAATATGTGAATTGAAGGCCAGTGAAAGGCCCCATGAATATATATTTGTGGATGAAGCAGGATTTGACCTAGCGAAGAGGAGAAGGAGGGGCCAGAACATAATTGGTCAGCGTGCTATTGTTGATGTCCCTGGTCAGCATGGTGGCAATGTGACCATTTGTGCTGCCATAAGCAACCATGGGGTCCTGCATCAACATGTAACACTAGGGCCATGCAACACTCATCACCTTCTTACATTTCTAGCAGGTCTCCGGGATGTTTTGGTGGCTCGGCAGCATGAGATGAATGACCAGTACACATATGTGATCATATGGGACAATGTAAGCTTCCATCGTGCTGCTCAAATAAGAGAATGGTTTAACATCAATGAGCAATTCATCAATATGTACCTCCGACCATACTCACCTTTCCTGAACCCCATAGAGGAGTTTTTTCAAGTTGGAGGTGGAAGGTATATGACTGGCAACCCTATATCAGAGTAGATCTCCTGCGGGCCATGGAAGTTAGCTTGAGGTGACATAACTGAGGAGTCATGCCAGGGCTGGATACACCACACAAGAGCCTTCTTCCCCCGCTGGCTCAGAAGAGAGAACATCGCATGACGAAGGCATGATGAAGCTCAGTGAGCTTTTTTTTTATTATTATTATTGTAATATTTTATTTTTTGATTGTAGATTTACCCTATTTCATTTATAGTTAGATTTCAATGAATAAAAAGACTTCAGGAGCTATATGCCCTGCCCTGCACACTGTGTCTTCCATTGTTTGATGTATTATGTTATCATTGCTCAGCAGTATTTTCATTTTGACTGCTAAGAGAATGATTCTGAGACCATTAGTTGGTTTTGGGGAAAGTTAAAATGGTTTTGAGATGATTGGTCAGTTTTGTAACAAGAATCTAGGGTTTCGTGCAAGTGGTTTGAAAAATTAGTTTTGTCTTTAGAGTTTTGAGAAAAGGGTAAATGGTTTCACAAAATGTGTTTTAGCAATTGTGAAAAACTGTAAGCAAACAAGATGGTGGAAAGACAGAGAGGAAGGAGAGATATTCTCTGTATATTGAATGACAGTGATTCAGTAACATGCTGCCGGCTTGATCGTACATGGATAATGTGTTTGGTTGACCTCATCAGGAATGAGCTTACTTTTCCCACCCAGCATAGTAACGTAATAATGCCTGAGATGAAGGTCATCACAACATTGGGATACCTGGCTATGGGAAAATGTAAATGACATCTAAATTCTGTAACATTCATGCAATTATAAGCAATGTCAGCAGTCACAGCCTAAACTCACCTGTTTAAGGAGAACTTGACTTGCTGCAATCTCTACTTTCACTTTGGATTGCAGCATGTACCAGTGCATCTCACACTCATCACTCGTGTGCAATTACCAGCATGGACAGTAAACATCACAATAAGCTAATAAATTGAATAATCAGCATGTGAATGAGGTATGTTCAAACATTTTGAAGCTCATTCATTGAACTAAGAAATTCATTTAATTTTGCTGCGTTTCATCATCATGACATTAACTTAATGAGGGTTAGGGTGTTTTTGTTTTTTGCTTCGGCTTGTAAATATATAGTATTTTGTATGTAAGTAGGTATGTGTAGGTGTATATTTATGTTTGTGTATATATATGTGTATATATGTATATGTGTATATATGTGTATGTATATGTGTATGTATGTTGATGTGTGTTTTTATATATATATGTGTATGTGTATGTATATGTATATGTATATATATATATATATTGATATCGGTTTAGGTGTGTAGGAATCTATGTGTATATGTGGCAAAGGGTATTTACTGGTTGTGGGGAAGAAGGGGTAGGGATAAATAAGCTGATGCTTCACCCTACCCCTTTTCGGACATGTTGGGTACACAGTAGGAACTTTTTTGTTGTTGTCTTTACTGATCTATCTTGTAATTGTTGTTGTATCAAATGTTCGAAATAAACAGTTTTCATTCATTCATTCATTCAACTTACTTTCATGATTACACATTTCTTAATACAGTTCAGGTTATATGATTGTTGATTTTTCTGTCCATTCATAACAAGGAGTGTGGAGTATATTTGTTTTTTTGTTTTTTTTCTATTTCTCTTTTTGTGACAAGCAATCACAGCTCTTAGAAGACTGCAACATACCTAGCAAACCTCTACTAGCGAACCTCAGTTCACGAACAATGGTACCAATGTTCCTGGTACTACAACCCAAACACCCAGGTGTTACGCAGGTGCATAAATTTGGGCATCATTGTCATTTTATTGATTTGAATACATTTAGCACTAATTATTGGAACACAAAATTGCTTTGGTAAGCTCATTGACCCTTGACCTTCTTACACAGGTGAATTAAATCATGAGAAAGGGTATTTAAGGTGCCCATTTACAAATGTTTCCCCTCTTTGCATTTCTTCTAATGAGTGGCAACATGGGAGCCTCTAAACAACTCTCAAATGACCTGAAAACAAAGATTGTTCAATATCATGGTTTAGGGGAAGGATACAAAAAGCTATCTCAGAGATTTCAGCTATCAGTTTCCACTGTGAGGAACATAGTGAAGAAATGGAAGACTGCAGACACAGTACTAGTTAAGGCACGAAGTGGCAGACCAAGAAAAATTTGAGATAAGCTGAAGCGAAGGATTGTGAGAACAGCCATAGTCAATCCACAGACTTGCTCCAAAGACCAACAACATGATCTTGCTGCAGATAGTGTATCTGTGCATCATTCAACTATACAGAGCACTTTGCACAAAGAGACGCTGTATGATGCTGTAATGCAGAGGAAGCCTTTTTTGTGTACACGCCACAAAGAGAGTCACTTGAGGTATCAAATTTTACCTACAGTAAAATTTGGAGGTGGTTCCATCATGCTGTGGGGCTGTGTGGCCAGCGCAGGTACTAGAACTCTTGTTAAACTTGAGGGTCACATGGATTCCAGTCAATATCAGCAAATTCTTGAGAACAGTGTTCAAGAATCAGTGACAAAGTTGAAGTTGTGCCGGGGCTGGATCTTTCAACAAGACAACGACCCTAAACACTGCTCAAAATCTACTAAAGCATTCATGCAGAGGAACAAGTACAACATTCTGGAATGGCCATCTCAGTCCCCAGACGTGAATATTATTGAAAATCTGAGGTGTGATTTTAAGTGGGCTGTCCATGCTCAAAAACCAATAAACCTGAATGAACTGGAGATGTTTTGCAAAGACTTATGGTCCAAAATACTTTCTACCAGAATCCACTGGTTGTCTGCTATATGATATATTTAACTGAAATTTCTGATCCAAACAACCAATGATTTATAAAGGAAAATCATGGAAATCATCAGGGGTGCCCAAACTTTTGCATACCACTGTATAAGAGTTGTACACAGGTCAAATGTGTTCAGGCTTGCAGAGTGTGTGCACATAAACAAAGCTTGTTCTACTTTATGTCTTCTGTTTGTCCTTGCTAATCAGGAAATAAGTCAGCAGTGTCATTTTCCTCATTGGAGTTGCTACTTAAGAGTAGAAGTGTATGTGCGGTTCCCAAAAGACTAATGCATTTTGTTACTTCTGTTTTATGCTGTGAGAAATAATATGTAGAGAACACATGGGGATGGGACGGAGTGTCCTCTTGAGGGATGATTATCTTGTAATGGCTGAAGTGTAATCTTAATGCTAACTGACACAGATAGTTCAGAGATCTGATTAGCAATTGGTCCTTGAGATGGAGAAACGTGTGTCTTCAAGCTGATTGCATCTCACAGGAGATTAGTGTGTGTCCTCAGAGAATGCGAGACTGCCACTGACAAAATTCTAAACACCCTGTCGATAACAAAGGGGATGACATGCTTCCCTAAAACCTATAATTATTCACAGCTGCTTTAAGACAGCTTGAAGTTCTATCTTAGATTAAAGTTACTGTGTGCGGAGGCGGAAAAAAGTCTATATATATATATATATATATATATATATATATATATATATATATGTACTGCGCTGAGCCACCTGGAGCACCAGGGGAGCTATGTGAGGATGCTCTTCCTGGACTTCAGCTCAGCCTTCAACCACATCATCCTGGAGACCCTGGTCCAGAAAATGACACATCTGGGCATCTCCGCCCCCATCTGCCAGTGGATCAAGGACTTACTCACAAACCGCCCACAGTCCGTGAAACTTGGCCCCCACCTTTCCTCCACCATCACACTCAGCACCAGTTCCTCTCAAGGCTGTGTACTGAGCAGTGGTGGGCACAGTTCCGATAATCAAAAATAATGCTTTCATTATCGGATTATCTTTTTAGATAACTTTAAAAACCATTATCGGACTAATTATCTTGCGATAAATTTTTGTCCGATAATTTTTAACCGATAACATGGTAAATAAAGCTGAACAGCTACAAACATTTATAAAATTTAAAATCAGTTGAGCACCTACCTGTTAAATGTTTCGTAGCTTATGTGCAGTTCTACCCTCTGCAAAACAGAGAAGAGCTGCTTCAAGAAGAAACCACTCTATCCTGCAGGCTATCCTCTGCCCTAATGCCCTAATTTTTAAGGTTTTAGTGTGGATATATCCTGTGCCCAGCAGTGCATTATGGGTAGGATAGGGTAATCGCAGTACGTTCAGGACATGAGAAATGCATTTGAAACACTCTGATCAGGCTCTACAGACAGCATTAAACTCTAGTGCCTAAAACTCTCGTGAATATATTCTCTGGGTTTATAGACATTGTTATTGTGTCTGCGTTTATTAAATTCCACGCATCTTAAAAGTAACAGACATGGATTATCTGGAATTTTGTTTTGGCAAGTTTTCAAGGACTCTCCTGTCATCTACTGGCCAGTAGTGTTCATGGCATTATTGGCCCTGAAGCTGGGGTGATATATCTTCAATCACTGTACTCAGCTACAGCTCAAAATGTACCACAGAACTGCACGGTGTAAAAGTTCAGAGCGCACGATTTATGTTCTCACACACATTGTGTGTTCAAAGATCACACGTCAGACTTGTATTTCCAGAAGCAAAACGTAAACAGAAGCTTTTTTTTCAAACTTAATTTACAAAAACTCTCGGGAGTACAGAACCCGGGAGAGGTCACTTATTTTTTTTCTGGCCATGATTAATTAATGCGCACGTTTTCCTTTAATTTAGTCCTCAAATTAATAAAATGTGCGCACGTTTTCCTTTTCTTCAAAATGAACTTCATAATATGACCTAAATTGTCATCCTCACGATGGGGAGACGCTTCGCCCTCACCATCCTTTTTAATTTGCTTAAACTCCAGATGATGCCATGCTGGGTAGCTGGAGTTCTCTGTATGTCCTTGTGCGCCCAAACCATCATGATACACTCTGACGAGATCCATTTCTAATGGGGAAATATATTACACTGTCTCCTGGTTTGTTGAGTAATAGCCAACATTTATGTGTAAAGACAATATTGACCGCACATTTTACAAATTGTGGCCATGTTTAAGTAGATCGTGCCCTTGTTTTACTCAAACGATGCTTAAAACGTGCACACAATATCATAAAACGTGCACAATAATAAAATGTGCACACATCATAAAACGTGCGCACAATATAATAAAATGTGTGCACAATATAATAAAATGTGCGCACAACATCATACAACGTGTGCACAATATAATAAAACGTGCGCACAATATAATAAAATGAGTGCACATTCTCTCCACATGCAAAACATTTTGCGATGACACTTCCAGGGCTCCGTAAAAATGCCTGTTTTTACAAATTAAAAAAATGGAATATTTTACAAAAGCACATTTATCTGTAAACACCAACACACGACACGTCACATTAACGTGTTGGTTTACATAATGAATGACTCAACCAATCAGTGTTTAGCAGAGGCACATTTTACCCAGAATCAAATCAATTCAAAATCAAATCAATCTTATTTATATAGCACCAAATCACAACAAACAGTCGCCCCAACGCGCTTTATATTGTAAGGCAAAAGCCATACAATAATTAAAGAAAAACCCCAACGGTCAAAACGACCCCCTGTGAGCAAGCACTTGGCGACAATGGGAAGGAAATCTCCCTTTTAACAGGAAGAAACCTCCAGCAGAACCAGGCTCAGGGAGGGGCAGTCTTCTGCTGGGACTGGTTGGGGCTTTGTCACAGTACTACTAGAGGTCAGGGTAATGCCATCCAGAGTAAGGATCTGGTTAGACACCATGTTTCTAAGATTTGTGGGGCCAAGTACAATAACTTATATAATATAAAACTAATTTAACTTATAATATAAAACATATAAAACTTTATATAAATAAGTTTTATCTGAATTTAAAAGCAGGAAATTAGAGGTCATCCATGTCTTTATGTCTGTAAGACATTCCTGCAGTTTAACTAATTGGTGTGTGTCCTCTGGCTTTAAGGATAGATAAAGCTGGGTATCATCTGCGTAACAATGAAACTTTAAGCAATGCTTTCTAATAATACTGCCTAAGGGAAGCATGTATAAAGTGAATAAAATTGGTCCTAGCACAGAACCTTGTGGAACTCCATAATTAACTTTAGTCTGTGAAGGAGACTCCCCATTTACATGAACAAATTGTAATCTATTAGATAAATATGATTCAAACCACCGCAGCACAGTGCCTTTAATACCTATGGCATGCTCTAATCTCTGTAATAAAATTTATGGTCAGCAGTATCAAAAGCAGCACTGAGGTCTAACAGAACAAGCACAGAGATGAGTACACTGTCTGAGGCCATAAGAAGATCATTTGTAACCTTCACTAATGCTGTTTCTGTACTATGATGAATTCTAAAACCTGACTGAAACTCTTCAAATAGACCATTCCTCTGCAGATGATCAGTTAGCTGTTTTACAACTACCCTTTCAAGAATTTTTTGAGAGAAAAGGAAGGTTGGAGATTGCCCTATAATTAGCTAAGATAGCTGGGTCAAGTGATGGCTTTTTAAGTAATGGTTTAATTACTGCCACCTTAAAAGCCTGTGGTACATAGCCAACTAATAAAGATAGATTGATCATATTTAAGATCGAAGCATTAATTAACAAGAATCCTTTGCAATCTGTCTGTGTTTGTTACAAAACTTCAGAATTAGTGCATTATTCAACATTAAAAGATATATGTTATATTTTAACTTTGTACAAATGACAGAATTGACATTAATGGAGTTATTCTATCAATATTCATTTTATTTATACACCAAACCATAACTCGGTATTGCTTTATTTTCCAAGACCTCCGCCTGACCGGAGCATTGTGATTGGGTAGAAAGCTGAGCTTTGCGGCTTCTCTCAGCTTGCTGCTGTGCTGGAAGCCATGTAGTAAACAAGAGCTTCCAGCAGGAGGCAAGATGTTCAAAGACAGAAGTGCGGGCTCATTGTTTGGGTCTGTTGTTGCTTTTGATGCTACTAGAAGCGATTGTGGTGTTAAAACTCAAATTCAGCTTGTTAGTAGTTGCAAATGTAACAGAGACAATACTGGAATTTATCGGTTATCTGTAACTTCCGATACATTTTTGGGTGGTTTATCGTTTTATCTTTATCAAAGATAACTTCAGTTATCTGATTATCTGTTATCAAAGTTAATTTTTTGGTTATCTGTGCCCACCACTGGTACTGAGCCCCCTCCTGTTCACCCTTTACACGCACGACTGCTCTCCGACCCATCCCACAAACACCATCATAAAGTTTGCAGATGATACCACTGTGATTGGGCTCATCTCCGTGGGGGATGAGACTGACTAGAGACGAGGCAAATCGACTGAGACCGTGGTGTTCAGCTAACAACCTGCCGCTGAACACCACAAAAACAAAAAAATAATCCTGGACTTCAGGAAGAACAGGGCTGACCCAGCCCCGCTCTACATTCACGGGGACTCTGTGGAAAGGGTCAGCTCCATCAGGTTCCTGGGAGTGCAGCTCTCTGACAGCCTGTCCTGGACTGCCAACACCACAGTGGTGGTGAAGAAAGCCTAGCAGTGACTCCACTTCCTGAGGGCACTCAGGAGAAACAATCTGGAGGAGAAGCTGCTGGTGTTGTTCTACAGAGCCACCATCGAGAGCATCCTGACATGCTGCATCACAGCATGGTATGGGGGGTGCTCAGCAGCAGACAGGAGAGCGCTGCAGAAGGTGATCAAAACGGCCCAGGGGATCACTGGTTGCTCTCTGCCCAGCCTGGAAGACATTGCCAGCTCTCACTACCTCAGCAGAGCTACAAGCATCAGCAAAGACACATCCCACCCCAGCAACCACCTGTTTGACCTACTAACCTCTGGCCAACAGTATAGGTCAATCAAAACTAGGACAGACAGACTCAGGGACAGCTTTCTCCCCAGAGCAATCACTGCACTGAACAATAACAAATCACTCTAATCTGCACCTTTCAAGTTTCTTGTGCAATATCTGTAAACCATGTGCAATTTTCCCGTGCAATATGATTCCACAGTTGTATATAATTCTCATTTTACATTTTACTTGATCCACATTTTATTTTATCTTATTTTACCTTATGTTTATATTAGTTGCACATATACTCTGAATAATTTACCGTTAAATTTCACTGTCTTTTATATTGGCTAAAAATTACTCGCACCACGGAAAGCACCTTTTTGGAGTTGCACTCAAATCTCGTTATAATGCAAATTACAATGACAATAAAGGCGATTCTGATTCTGATATATACATAAAATACACTCAACAAAAATATAAACGCAACACTTTTGGTTTTGCTCCCATTTTGTATGAGATGAACTCAAAGATCTAAAACTTTTTCCACATACACAATATCACCATTTCCCTCAAATATTGTTCACTACCTTTCAGAGTGGCCTTTTATTGTGGGCAGTCTAAGGCACACCTGTGCACTAATCATGGTGTCTAGCATCTTGATATGGCACACCTGTGAGGTGGGATGGATTGTCTCAGCAAAGGAGAAGTGCTCACTATCACAGATTTAGACTGGTTTGTGAACAATATTTGAGGGAAATGGTGATATTGTGTATGTGGAATAAGTTTTAGATCTTTGAGTTCATCTCATACAAAATGGGAGCAAAACCAAAAGTGTTGCGTTTATATTTTTGTTGAGTGTAAATCTTACGGGCAAGAAATCATCATCATTTGGCAGCCTACCCAAGGCAAACAGTGGAAGATTTTTTTTTTATTATTATTAAATTTAAAAGTGTATATGCCTTTGATTATTCACTAAACTCTTACTTTGTGTTGAAATCAATGTATTACTATGTATTAGTGGTGCAATGTGCTATTTTGAATTGATTGTTGGTTGCTCGGCTGCTCCCATTTGTTCAGGGTCTGGTGTGGTGCACAGATCCACATTGGGATTTGGCTGCTCCTGTATGTTCAGGGTTGCCACAATGGGCCCAGCACAGATCCACACTGGGATTTAGCAGAAGTTCACCAGATGCCCTTCCTCAAACAACTCCAGTTTTACCTGGAGAAGCACACACATCCTCTAGTCTTCCAAAGATGTTTCCCATTCAAGTACTAACCACTACCCACTCCGATGAGGTTTTCAGATCTAACAGGATTAAGCGTACAAAGAGCCGACTGGGTGCCTATTTTGGAATGATAATTGTCAAGTATTGGCCAAAATTACTGGAATTTTATATCAAAAGTTTAAACAAACAAACAAAAAAATGATATGAACCTACTACTGCATGAGTCATGTTGTGGGCTATGTACTTATCTGTTCAACAGATATCCAGCAATACATTCATTTTAAGTATGTGCACATTTTATTGGTCATTCTTCTCGGTGACAACTCTGGTGGACTATGCTTACAAAACTGTATGTTTTTTATGGTGTCAGATCAGTGCCAAAACGAGTCTGGCATAAAAAGCATTCGGGCATATTATATTATTTCACACGTGTAGATATTCACTGTGTGTGCAAATTACGTATCTCTGCTTGCATGGAGGAAACTGCTCCTCAAGCGAGGGAAAAGGTGCTGCAAGAGATGACCAACACGTCCCTGCCCTCTTGTAGTTGATTTCTGCTCACATGCAGTGGTTATTCTACTCTTTCGCTTGAAACTTATGGCATGATGGAGGAGGGGGCATCCATTCCAAAATGAGCAAATATTTGCACAAAAACAACAAATCTATCAGTCTGACCATTAAATATCAATTAATCAATCAATTTTTTTATATAGCGCCAAATCACTACAAACAGTTGCCCCAAGGCGCTTTATATTGTAAGGCAAGGCCATACAATAATTATGTAAAACCCCAACGGTCAAAACGACCCCCTGTGAGCAAGCACTTGGCTACAGTGGGAAGAAAAAACTCCCTTTTAACAGGAAGAAACCTCCAGCAGAACCAGGCTCAGGGAGGGGCAGTCTTCTGCTGGGACTGGTTGGGGCTGAGGGAGAGAACCAGGAAAAAGACATGCTGTGGAGGGGAGCAGAGATCGATCACTAATGATTAAATGCAGAGTGGTGCATACAGAGCAAAAAGAGAAAGAAACAGTGCATCATGGGAACCCCCCAGCAGTCTACGTCTATAGCAGCATAACTAAGGGATGGTTCAGGGTCACCTGATCCAGCCCTAACTATAAGCTTTAGCAAAAAGGAAAGTTTTAAGCCTAATCTTAAAAGTAGAGAGGGTGTCTGTCTATAATATATCTTGTCTTTGTGGTGTATTCAATTGAATATAGGTTGAAGAGGATTTGAAAATCATTGTATTCTGTTTTTATTTACATTTTACACAATGTTCCAAATGCACCTGAATTGGGGTTGTATTTAGACAACAGGTAGACAACACAAACTGCCACCAGACGCCCATAAAAAGTGCTGAAGACTGCCCGATGGCCAATCGTCTGGATGACCTGAGTGGGAGCCAGCACTGTGTCCTCCCTTTGCACAGGCCATGTCGGCACTGAACATCAGAGTACAACCAATGTATGTACCGGACTCACACCATATATGTCAAAGCCCGCATTGGTGCTGTCACTCTCACTCACTCACTCTCTCACTCACTCACTCATAGACCAATCTGCTCACCCACTCGAACCCTCACACGCATTGACCTGAGCAGGACATATTAGCAGCAGGATGGACATAGGCTTGTCCATGTTACTGTGCATTTTGAACCATGTATACTTTGACAGTCACTAAAATTGTAAATTTTGTTCATATGGTTTTTTACCCATTATATTTAGGCGTATGATATCTAAAAGAAATAAAATGATATAAAAAACATGGTATTTGAGTTGTAATTTTCGTTGCATCCTACATTTCCACTGAAGAGCCCCTAACTTCGCCATTGAAAATGTGACATGAAAAAACGCGAAATTTCATCCTTGCCAAATTGGTAAAAGTGCAACCATTTTGTTCAGATTTCATGACCAAAATAACTTAAAATAAATGAAATTCAATAGAAATTGTGCCAGTTCCCATTTTTGTTATGAATATACGCATTTTTACGTCCCAAAAAGTGGGCGTGATGGTCGTAACGCCATTCCGTCAAGCCTCATACATGACAAACGAAGCTAATTTTGTTTACAAAATAAGTGTTTTGTTTTTAACTACAGAGATATTTTATCAGTTTTAGCCCATAAAAACATAATGCAGATGACCCCCTATTGATCCTGAGTGAACACAATGAATTATGAGCTTCGTAATTTCGTCAGTGGTTTTTCCATCCAAATCACAACCGCAAATTCCAAAAATAGAAGTCTCTATTACTCTCTATTTTATGAATGCCTCGCCCACTTGTTGCCGGAATTCATCACGTGATCTTCGATCAGTATGGAAATTAGTTGACCTCGCGTGCCCTCTCTCTGCAAGGAAGAAGCATGGTGTCCGAAGCAAGGTAAGTTTTCCGTCAACATTTTGGAGGAAATCACGACCGCCCGGTGCGTAACGACCGAACACATCAATGGGAGTTTGAAGCCTATATTCTCCAGATTATTTGGAGCTAATTCATATATGTGTACATTGGGTACAAAACTATAAACTTGGTTGATTTATCGTTTGGTATCGCGGTTCTCGATCTCGTGAAATGCCGAATTCCTTTGTTGACACTTGGGCGGTCGTGATTCTGACCGTTGGTATATAGTCAATATGTCACTGTTGATCTGGCATTAACGTGTTCCCATTCATTTCTGCTGCTTAAAAAAACTATTTTAACTAGGCTAGAAAACACTAATGTGTCTGTAATCGGATGTGCACTGTGCTGGCTGTTGTTGTTTACAAAAATAGGTGTGCGTACATTTTATGCACTGAGTCTGCATGCCCGTGATTTGACACTGAACTGGCCATGTCAAAATCACGACCGCGTCACATTCTGCTCTTGCCGAGGCTAAACCAGATCCATAATAGTAACAGACATGTTCTTCTGTGAATGAATGCATGGTCCAATGCAATTGAAATTACCCCCCCCCCCCCCCCCCCCAAAAAAAAATTGATTGCACTGAATGTGGTCGAAGATCTTTTGATTTTTATGAAATTGAAAAAGTGTGATGGTCGCGATTTTGTCAACAACCTCCTTTAGTCCAAATGATGACCAATCAATGTTTTAGTTAACTAGGCTACGTGGTACTGTTCTGATAGGTTAATGATCCCCTGATCAGTTTCATCTGGTTAATTTCATAATGACGAAAGTTATGAAAATGGTTATTCAGATTCAGCATCAACTGTGAACTGTTAGCATGGATGTTTTCTGTAACTTGTGTGTCGGCCATGATTTTGACCACCCAGTCATGCCTTATTTCCTTGGTCAAAATCATGACCGAACATGTCCCAATGCATCTCAACTCATTATTTAAATTCTAATTGATAACCAACATGATCCGTCAATTGAGTATTGAATGCCGTCTTGCATGGGTTAGGTGTGTAGTATTTGTGAGTCTGGACAATGTTTGCTTAGAGTGAAACATCGGAGTATGCCACTGAGCGTGATGGTCATGATTTTGACTTGGTCAATTTTAGGTCCAAATCACAACCGCATAGGGTTCTCTATTATTGGGCTCAGCGGACACTCACGAATAAACCTTGCTTATATTTCGGTTTTACGTAGGGAATGCACATTTCAAGTGATATAAGAGAGGGCATCTCTTGGAATTTTCTTCATTACACAGGTCAGAATATGGCATTCTGACCTGTGTAGAGTTGGTGCCGAGAGCCAGTTGGTGCTGTCGGCACCAACTGGCTCTTGCTTGCCTCTACTGGTGGTTGGCTCTCACTGCGGTATTGTATCACTTCCTGTTCCGGAGCACAGTGGTGTTTTGCTGTATCTGTTAGCTGTTTAATCTGCGCAGTTAGATTGATCTAGTTAACTAGATAACGATTTGTTTCACAGTGTAATCTTCACATGCCTTAACTAAAGCACTCCCTCTGCTGAATCTCCTCTAAATTATTTACACATTATTCACTTTGTGTGTCTTTAGGAATCCGCTAGCTTAGCGCAGCTACTAGCTCTTAGCCGATTTAGCATGGCGGCTTCTCCTGTCTCTCCCGCACTTTTCTGCTCTGGGTGTGAAATGTTTAGTTATTCCTCGGCCTCCTTTAGCAGTAATGGTACTTGTAATAAGTGTAGCTTATTCGTAGCTTTGGAGGCCAGGCTGGGCGAATTGGAGACTCGGCTCCGCACCTTGGAAAATTCTACAGCTAGCCAGGCCCCTGTAGTCGGTGCGGACCAAGGTAGCTTAGCCGCCGTTAGTTTCCCTCTGGCAGATCCAGAGCAGCCGGGAAAGCAGGCCGACTGGGTGACTGTGAGGAGAAAGCGTAGTCCTAAACAGAAGCCCCGTGTACACCGCCAACCCATTCACATTTCTAACAGTTTTTCCCCACACGACGACACACCTGCCGAGGATCAAACTCTGGTTATTGGCGACTCTGTTTTGAGAAATGTGAAGTTAGCGACACCAGCAACCATAGTCAATTGTCTTCCGGGGGCCAGAGCAGGCGACATTGAAGGAAATTTGAAACTGCTGGCTCAGACTAAGCGTAAATTTGGTAAGATTGTAATTCACGTCGGCAGTAATGACACCCGGTTACGCCAATCGGAGGTCACTGAAATTAACATTGAATCGGTGTGTAACTTTGCAAAAACAATGTCGGACTCTGTAGTTTTCTCTGGGCCCCTCCCCAATCGGACCGGGAGTGACATGTTTAGCCGCATGTTCTCCTTGAATTGCTGGCTGTCTGAGTGGTGTCCAAAAAATGAGGTGGGCTTCATAGATAATTGGCAAAGCTTCTGGGGAAAACCTGGTCTTGTTAGGAGAGACGGCATCCATCCCACTTTGGATGGAGCAGCTCTCATTTCTAGAAATCTGGCCAATTTTATTAAATCCTCCAAACCGTGACTATCCAGGGTTGGGACCAGGAAGCAGAGTTGTAGTCTTACACACCTCTCTGCAGCTTCTCTCCCCCTGCCATCCCCTCATTACCCCATCCCCGTAGAGATGGTGCCTGCTCCCAGACCACCAACAACCAGCAAAAATCTATTTAAGCATAAAAATTCAAAAAGAAAAAATAATATAGCACCTTCAACTGCCCCACAGACTAAAACAGTTAAATGTGGTCTATTAAACATTAGGTCTCTCTCTTCTAAGTCCCTGTTAGTAAATGATATAATAATTGATCAACATATTGATTTATTCTGCCTTACAGAAACCTGGTTACAGCAGGATGAATATGTTAGTTTAAATGAGTCAACACCCCCGAGTCACACTAACTGCCAGAATGCTCGTAGCACGGGCCGAGGCGGAGGATTAGCAGCAATCTTCCATTCCAGCTTATTAATTAATCAAAAACCCAGACAGAGCTTTCATTCATTTGAAAGCTTGACTCTTAGTCTTGTCCATCCAAATTGGAAGTCCCAAAAACCAGTTTTATTTGTTATTATCTATCGTCCACCTGGTCGTTACTGTGAGTTTCTCTGTTCAGTTGGCTTTGCTCAAAATGTAAATGAGTCCACCCACCACTTTAATCATATCTTAGATCTTGTTCTGACTTATGGTATGGAAATTGAAGACTTAACAGTATTCCCTGAAAACTCCCTTCTGTCTGATCATTTCTTAATAAGATTTACATTTACTCTGATGGACTACCCAGTAGTGGGGAATAAGTTTCATTACACTAGAAGTCTTTCAGAAAGCGCTGTAACTAGGTTTAAGGATATGATTCCTTCTTTATGTTCTCTAATGCCATATACCAACACAGTGCAGAGTAGCTACCTAAACTCTGTAAGTGACATAGAGTATCTCGTCAATAGTTTTACATCCTCATTGAAGACAACTTTGGATGCTGTAGCTCCTCTGAAAAAGAGAGCTTTAAATCAGAAGTGCCTGACTCCGTGGTATAACTCACAAACTCGCAGCTTAAAGCAGATAACCCGTAAGTTGGAGAGGAAATGGCATCTCACTAATTTAGAAGATCTTCACTTAGCCTGGAAAAAGAGTCTGTTGCTCTATAAAAAAGCCCTCCGTAAAGCTAGGACATCTTACTACTCATCACTAATTGAAGAAAATAAGAACAACCCCAGGTATCTTTTCAGCACTGTAGCCAGGCTGACAAAGAGTCAGAGCTCTATTGAGCCGAGTATTCCTTTAACTTTAACTAGTAATGACTTCATGACTTTCTTTGGTAATAAAATTTTAACAGAGAAAAAATTACTCATAACCATCCCAAAGACGTATTGTTATCTTTGGCTGCTTTCACTGATGCCGGTATTTGGTTAGACTCTTTCTCTCAGATTGTTCTGTCTGAGTTATTTTCATTAGTTACTTCATCCAAACCATCAACATGTCTATTAGACCCCATTCCTACCAGGCTGCTCAAGGAAGCCCTACCATTATTTAATGCTTCGATCTTAAATATGATCAATCTATCTTTATTAGTTGGCTATGTACCACAGGCTTTTAAGGTGGCAGTAATTAAACCATTACTTAAAAAGCCATCACTTGACCCAGCTATCTTAGCTAATTATAGGCCAATCTCCAACCTTCCTTTTCTCTCAAAAATTCTTGAAAGGGTAGTTGTAAAACAGCTAACTGATCATCTGCAGAGGAATGGTCTATTTGAAGAGTTTCAGTCAGGTTTTAGAATTCATCATAGTACAGAAACAGCATTAGTGAAGGTTACAAATGATCTTCTTATGGCCTCAGACAGTGGACTCATCTCTGTGCTTGTTCTCTTAGACCTCAGTGCTGCTTTTGATACTGTTGACCATAAAATTTTATTACAGAGATTAGAGCATGCCATAGGTATTAAATGCACTGCGCTGTGCAGCTAGAGTACTAACGGGGACTAGAAGGAGAGAGCATATCTCACCCATATTGGCCTCTCTTCATTGGCTTCCTGTTAATTCTAGAATAGAATTTAAAATTCTTCTTCTTACTTATAAGGTTTTGAATAATCAGGTCCCATCTTATCTTAGGGACCTCATAGTACCATATCACCCCAATAGAGTGCTTCGCTCTCAGACTGCAGGCTTGCTTGTAGTTCCTAGGGTTTGTAAGAGTAGAATGGGAGGCAGAGCCTTCAGCTTTCAGGCTCCTCTCCTGTGGAACCAGCTCCCAA
The DNA here is from genome assembly GCF_902500255.1 of Thalassophryne amazonica. NCBI lineage: Eukaryota > Metazoa > Chordata > Actinopteri > Batrachoidiformes > Batrachoididae > Thalassophryne > Thalassophryne amazonica. The sequence goes on along the minus strand of NC_047103.1, from coordinate 96,823,528 downwards.
TTTGGATCAGGGAGACAGACACCCTCTCTACTTTTAAGATTAGGCTTAAAACTTTCCTTTTTGCTAAAGCTTATAGTTAGGGCTGGATCAGGTGACCCTGAACCATCCCTTAGTTATGCTGCTATAGACTTAGACTGCTGGGGGGTTCCCATGATGCACTGAGTGTTTCTTTCTCTTTTTGCTCTGTATGCACCACTCTGCATTTAATCATTAGTGATTGATCTCTGCTCCCCTCCACAGCATGTCTTTTTCCTGGTTCTCTCCCTCAGCCCCAACCAGTCCCAGCAGAAGACTGCCCCTCCCTAAGCCTGGTTTTGCTGGAGGTTTCTTCCTGTTAAAAGGGAGTTTTTCCTTCCCACTGTCGCCAAGTGCTTGCTCACAGGGGGTCGTTTTGACCGTTGGGGTTTTTACGTAATTATTGTATGGCCTTGCCTTACAATATAAAGCGCCTTGGGGCATCTGTTTGTTGTGATTTGGCGCTATATAAATAAAATTGATTGATTGATTGAGAATATCAACATACTTGACTTGTGTATTTCTCTTTCAGCTACCTTGTGAAGGAACAGGAATGCTCTCGGCAGCGGCGTAACGCAGAGAAGACACCTGAACAAAAACAAAGAGAGAAAGACAAAATTATGGTATGGCACACTTGGCACTGACTTGGCACTATTTTTGCATTCAAGACGTTGCATCAGAATTTTGGCTCTCTGTTGGGACTGTTTACACGGAGACTGCTACCTGCTGCTTTGGACTTTGAACTAACAGTCTTTTTCAAGACTTTTTTACTTTTTTACCTTTTTACTTTTTTTTTACTTTTTTACTGTGCTCCAACGCCTAAGGAAGACCTCTAACGATCGAAACATCGCGACGGAGCACTTTTATCAGCTAACTTTCATCAGCGTTGGCAAGCTAACTAGCTTGCTAACGCTTTCGTTTTTATTTTTTTTAGCACTGTTGTCGTGCGTTACCTGTGCTGCTTCATGGCCTGTTTGGTGCCTTAATTAAGGCACTCCTTCTGCTGAATCACCTCTAAATTATTTACACATTATTCACTTTGTGTGTTTTTAGGAATCCGCTAGGTTGCGTAGCTACTAGCTCTTAGCCGATTTAGCATGGCGGCTTCTCCTGTCTCTCCCGCACTTTTCTGCTCTGGGTGTGAAATGTTTAGTTATTCCTCAGCCTCCTTTAGCAGTAACGGTACTTGTAATAAGTGCAGCTTATTCGTAGCTTTGGAGGCCAGGCTGGGCGAATTGGAGACTCGGCTCCGCACCGTGGAAAATTCTACCGCTAGCCAGGCCCCTGTGGTCGGTGCGGACCAAGGTAGCTTAGCCGCCGTTAGTTCCCCCCTGGCAGATCCCGGGCAGTCGGGAAAGCAGGCTGACTGGGTGACTGTGAGGAGGAAGCGTAGCCCTAAACAGAAGCCCCGTGTACACCGTCAACCCGTTCACATCTCTAACCGTTTTTCCCCACTCGACGATACACTCGCCGAGGATCAAACTCTGGTTATTGGCGACTCTGTTTTGAGAAATGTGAAGTTAGCGACACCAGCAACCATTGTCAATTGTCTTCCGGGGGCCAGAGCAGGCGACATCGAAGGACATTTGAAATTGCTGGCTAAGGCTAAGCGTAAATTTGGTAAGATTGTAATTCACGTCGGCAGTAATGACACTCGGTTACGCCAATCGGAGGTCACTAAAATTAACATTAAATCGGTGTGTAACTTTGCAAAAACAATGTCGGACTCTGTTGTTTTCTCTGGGCCCCTCCCCAATCAGACCGGGAGTGACATGTTTAGCCGCATGTTCTCCTTGAATTGCTGGCTGTCTGAGTGGTGTCCAAAAAATGAGGTGGGCTTCATAGATAATTGGCAAAGCTTCTGGGGAAAACCTGGTCTTGTTAGGAGAGACGGCATCCATCCCACTTTGGATGGAGCAGCTCTCATTTCTAGAAATCTGGCCAATTTTCTTGGATCCTCCAAACTGTGACTGTCCAGCGTTGGGACCAGGAGGCAGAGCTGTGGTCTTATACACCTCTCTGCATCTTCTCTCCCCCTGCCATCCCGTCATTACCCCATCCCCGTAGAGACGGTGCCTGCTCCCAGACCACCAATAACCAGCAAAAATCTATTTAAGCATAAACATTCAAAAAGAAAAAATAATATAGCACCTTCAATTGCACCACAGACTAAAACAGTTAAATGTGGTCTATTAAACATTAGGTCTCTCTCTTCTAAGTCCCTGTTGGTAAATGATATAATAATTGATCAACGTATTGATTTATTCTGCCTAACAGAAACCTGGTTACAGCAGGATGAATATGTTAGTTTAAATGAGTCAACACCCCCGAGTCACACTAACTGTCAGAATGCTCGTAGCACGGGCCGGGGCGGAGGATTAGCAGCAATCTTCCATTCCAGCTTATTAATTAATCAAAAACCTAGACAGAGCTTTAATTCATTTGAAAGCTTGTCTCTTAGTCTTGTCCATCCAAATTGGAAGTCCCAAAAACCAGTTTTATTTGTTATTATCTATCGTCCACCTGGTCGTTACTGTGAGTTTCTCTGTGAATTTTCAGACCTTTTGTCTGACTTAGTGCTTAGCTCAGATAAGATAATTATAGTGGGCGATTTTAACATCCACACAGGTGCTGAGAATGACAGCCTCAACACTGCATTTAATCTATTATTAGACTCTATTGGCTTTGCTCAAAAAGTAAATGAGTCCACCCACCACTTTAATCATATCTTAGATCTTGTTCTGACTTATGGTATGGAAATAGAAGACTTAACAGTATTCCCTGAAAACTCCCTTCTGTCTGATCATTTTTTAATAACATTTACATTTACCCTGATGGACTACCCTGCAGTGGGGAATAAGTTTCATTACACTAGAAGTCTTTCAGAAAGCGCTGTAACTAGGTTTAAGGATATGATTCCTTCTTTATGTTCTCTAATGTCATATACCAGCACAGAGCAGAGTAGCTACCTAAACTCTGTAAGGGAGTTAGAGTATCTCATCAATAGTTTTACATCCTCATTGAAGACAACTTTGGATGCTGTAGCTCCTCTGAAAAAGAGAGCTTTAAATCAGAAGTGTCTGACTCCGTGGTATAACTCACAAACTCGTAGCTTAAAGCAGATAACCCGTAAGTTGGAGAGGAAATGGCGTCTCACTAATTTAGAAGATCTTCACTTAGCCTGGAAAAAGAGTTTGTTGCTCTATAAAAAAGCCCTCCGTAAAGCTAGGACATCTTTCTACTCATCACTAATTGAAGAAAATAAGAACAACCCCAGGTTTCTTTTCAGCACTGTAGCCAGGCTGACAAAGAGTCAGAGCTCTATTGAGCTGAGTATTCCATTAACTTTAACTAGTAATGACTTCATGACTTTCTTTGCTAACAAAATTTTGACTATTAGAGAAAAAATTACTCATAACCATCCCAAAGATGTATCGTTATCTTTGGCTGCTTTCAGTGATGCCGGTATTTGGTTAGACTCTTTCTCTCCGATTGTTCTGTCTGAGTTATTTTCATTAGTTACTTCATCCAAACCATCAACATGTTTATTAGACCCCATTCCTGCCAGGCTGCTCAAGGAAGTCCTACCATTATTTAATGCTTCAATCTTAAATATGATCAATCTATCTTTGTTAGTTGGTTATGTACCACAGGCTTTTAAGGTGGCAGTAATTAAACCATTACTTAAAAAGCCATCACTTGACCCAGCTATCTTAGCTAATTATAGGCCAATCTCCAACCTTCCTTTTCTCTCAAAGATTCTTGAGAGGGTAGTTGTAAAACAGCTAACTGATCACCTGCAGAGGAATGGTCTATTTGAAGAGTTTCAGTCAGGTTTTAGAATTCATCATAGTACAGAAACAGCATTAGTGAAGGTTACAAATGATCTTCTTATGGCTTCAGACAGTGGACTTATCTCTGTGCTTGTTCTGTTGGACCTCAGTGCTGCTTTTGATACTGTTGACCATAAAATTTTATTACAGAGATTAGAGCATGTCATAGGTATTAAAGGCATTGCGCTGCGGTGGTTTGAATCATATTTGTCTAATAGATTACAGTTTGTTCATGTAAATGGGGAATCTTCTTCACAGACTAAAGTTAATTATGGAGTTCCACAAGGTTCTGTGCTAGGACCAATTTTATTCACTTTATACATGCTTCCCTTAGGCAGTATTATTAGACGGTATTGCTTAAATTTTCATTGTTACGCAGATGATACCCAGCTTTATCTATCCATGAAGCCAGAGGATACACACCAATTAGCTAAACTGCAGGATTGTCTTACAGACATAAAGACATGGATGACCTCTAATTTCCTGCTTTTAAACTCAGATAAAACTGAAGTTATTGTACTTGGCCCCACAAATCTTAGAGGCATGGTGTCTAACCAGATCTTTACTCTGGATGGCATTTCCCTGACCTCTAGTAATACTGTGAGAAATCTTGGAGTCATTTTTGATCAGGATATGTCATTCAAAGCACATATTAAACAAATATGTAGGACTGCCTTTTTGCATTTACGCAATATCTCTAAAATCAGAAAGGTCTTGTCTCAGAGTGATGCTGAAAAACTAATTCATGCATTTATTTCCTCTAGGCTGGACTATTGTAATTCATTATTATCAGGTTGTCCTAAAAGTTCCCTAAAAAGCCTTCAGTTGGTTCAGAATGCTGCAGCTAGATACCCTCTCTACTTTTAAGATTAGGCTTAAAACTTTCCTTTTCGCTAAGGCTTATAGTTAGGGCTGGATCAGGTGACCCTGGACCATCCCTTGGTTATGCTGCTTTAGACGTAGACTGTGGGGGGGTTCCCATGATGCACTGTTCCTTTCTCTTTTTGCTCCGTATGCATCACTCTGCATTTAATCATTAGTGATCGATCTCTGCCCCCCTCCACCGCATGTCTTTTTCCTGGTTCTTTCCCTCAGCCCCAACCAGTCTCAGCAGAAGACTGCCCCTCCCTGAGCCTGGTTCTGCTGGAGGTTTCTTCCTGTTAAAAGGGAGTTTTTCCTTCCCACTGTAGCCAAGTGCTTGCTCATAGGGGGTCGTTTTGACCGTTGGGGTTTTTCATAATTATTGTATGGCCTTGCCTTACAATATAGAGCGCCTTGGGGCAACTGTTTGTTGTGATTTGGCGCTATACAAAAAAAAAGTTGATTGATTGATTGATATCAAAGTTGATTTAAGTATTAAATCAACCATTGTTCTAGTGGTCAGTTCAGTATCAATGGTAACATTTGAGTGAGGGGAGGCTGTGATGAACAGTGATGCCGGTAACGCGTTACTTAGTAACGCATTTGTTGTGGCTGGCGTGCCTGGCTGGCTTTTGTTTGTCTTCTGTTTCTGTCTTTTGGTTTTCCTTCCAGGTGGTGCGCGTTTAGGACTGAGTGGCTGTGTGGCTGAGTTATTAGGACCTCACCCTGATCACCTGAGGCTCGTCAGGACTCACAGCTGTGGTGCATCTACACGGATTGGAACATGGTGGCATTTAAGTCTGGAGTGCACAGTGTGTATTTGCCAGAGACTCCACCTTGTGACCAGACGGGTGAGATCGTCGTCTCGAGAGCCATCTCATCATCAGTGGATGCAGAGAACATCCAGGTTTGATGCATGGTCTGTGAAAGAGGAGGGGGTGAGGTCTCACGCTCGTCAGCACACTTCCTGAGGTACGTTAGGTTTTGTGACTAACATTTATACAGTCAGTAAATGTGGTGTCCCTCATACCTTATTATATTGAGCTGTTATGTTAGTCGTTTAATCAGCTTCCACCGCAGTTGGAGTTTGTGAACAGGGTGTTCCATGCCTGCAGGGTGGCAAGCTGATTAGCAATTAAGCCAGGAAGTGTTTGCTGTTTATGTACACCTTTGAGCGGTCTCTCTGTGTGTGGAGTGTGGACTCACATGATGATTTCTTCTTTCACAGACTCGGTTTGTCGTGGCCACCTGGGGGGTGTCGGCGGGGACCTTGGGTCCGAACAGCTTCTGGCTCCGGACCGTTAGTGCTGCTGGGAGTGCACCGTTTACCACCTCGCCAGTCCGCGCACTCATTGGTTATATTTTCACACATCACTGTTATGTAATAAATTTAGTTATCCTTTGTACCATGCTCTGCTTATTTCATACTGGGTCCTTCAAACGCTGGTCGGTTCTCCGGGCTGCGTCCGACACATAACAGCATTACTCTAATCTAACCATTTTTTTTTAGTAACGAGTAATCTAACGCGTTAATCTTTCCAAATCAGTAATCAGATTAAAGTTACTTCTCTAAGTCACTGTGCGTTACTATTATTTTTACATTGTGGGTCGATAGCAGCATTAAACTTGGTCCGTGGGCAGGAGGTCGGGGTTCAACTGAACTGTCCACTTGAAGCGAGTTATGAGCTTTTCATTCGCGTTTTTTTGCACCAGCTATGACTCGTCCTCACCTCTTAAAGCATGGTGACAAACAGCACACATGCACTGAGCTTTACAGACATTTTTATGCTTTATTTTCTCCTTTATTTAGAATTCTAAGCTGAGCCGCTCCGTATCTGCTGCTAAAAACAGCTGATCCTTCGCGACGCGTCAACAACTAACACCATTTTCCACTCAAATGCACCTAAACTCTCTTTCTGAGGACCACATGATAAATATCTGGTCATGTTTTCTGCATAAATAAATGTTATCTATTCTTTGTGCTCAAACGCCAAAGCAGGGGCAAATCCAGATAGAATGGGGGCGTGGTGCAGGGATGTGCCCCCCCACAACACCCCTAGATTAAAGGTCCAGTTTTGAAGTCTTTTTTTACTACAACTACTAATACTACTTAAAATAATAATAATTTCGACAAGTAAAATGTTTAGAGAGAATTTAAATGTTAGAATTAATTTAATAGTTACATTTATAAACAATGTAGATTAGAAAGTTTTACTGTTACAGTGCTGTCAACAGTTAAATATGAGGTCAAGAAAGAGGTCTTTATTTTACTTTTTATAAAACAAGCATTTATTTTCATTGAAGTCAAGAAAGGGTGACTATAAAGTGAGTTTTGGCAAAACAGGTATCACTGTCATGTTGAGGTTGCAGAGGGTTGTTGTCGGCAGCTGGGAAAAGTAACTAAAAAGTAACAAGTAATCTAACTTAGTTACTTTTCCAATTGAGTAATCAGTAAAGTAACTAAGTTACTTTTTCAAGGAGTAATCAGTAATTGGATTACTTTTTTAAAGTAACTGTGGCAACATTGGTGATGAACACAATCATCTGACATAGTTTTTGAGACTAAAGTTTTTTTCTGATTTCTTAAAAAAACACTTAAGCCAACTTTGAAATCTCCTATTGTGTCATGGCCAGCAGATTTGATTCTTAAGCTTGCTTGGTTCTGTCCTCAGGTACATGAAAAGGTTATCTGTGGAAGTTGAAAAGTTGCTTCATGAAATGGGAGCAAAAGTAATACCATGTAGTAACATTGCTTGGAAGAAGTACAGATGTTGATCCAAGGGGGTCCCCTGCTTGGCCCCCAGTTATTTTTTTTTTTTTTTTTTGCAAACCGGCAAAAATTTTTTCTTCATTCAGCTGTTCCTTGTCCCCCCTCCCCCGAAACAGCCAGAAGATGTAAATTCTTTAGTCAGGGCCCCAAAATTCAAAATTTTTATTGGGGAGGCCTCAGAACCCTCGCTGAAGTGCGGGCCTTCTGCCTGAGCTATATACAAGTCCGCCAAAGGTGGACAGGAAACCAATCTCCAGATCCTGCATCTGCCACTGATGTATATACAGAAACTCCACTGTATTGTACAGGTATCATTCAAAAAGAAATAGAGAAACAATGTGCTCTTTTGACTATCCCCTATCCTATTTCTTTCTGTTTTCATTACAGGTCAGCTAGATATCGACAGCGCTGTATCGATGCAGGTAAGGACCCTAACCCAACAGCAGCCAGAGCCAAAAAAACAGGGCTGGGATTGATGCACAACGAGCTTATTGGAAGGAGAAAAAACATGAAAGTCGGGAGAAGCTTTCGAAACAGAAAAAGAGAAGTATAAAAGAGAAGGACCGGAAACGCAAACAAGAAGCAAAACTCTCTAAAAAGCCAACAAATGATAATGCAAAACCTGACAATGAGATGAATTCGTTACTCCTGAAACAGGAAGGAAAGCCGTGAGTAAAGTGCACTCCGTTGCTCCAAAATGTCCCAGAAAATAAGCAGCAACTGTAGATGCGGTGATCAGTACCTCATCTCTGCAAAAACGAAAGGCCCTTGCAGATCTTGGCCTTGAATCAAGGCAACAACGGAAACTATTTCAAGATTCCTTCCAGATCTTGAGGTGCACACTCACCGACACAAAATTCCGGAGATCCAAGAAGGCAAGTAGTCAATGCAAGTCGGTTGTTAGGACCATAAAAAGCCAACTGAATGCAGAGGACCAAAAAGCCTTAGGAACCGAAATGGGAGTAAGCAAGTGGTTCTTGAAGAAATGCTCCATGGTTCCAGAGGAAAGTGCTGCTCTGCCAGGAGTGATAGCTTGGCACCTACTGTTGTCAAAAAAATTCGTGATTTTTATGTTCGTCCAGAAGTGTCCGTGGAGCGACCAGACTCCAAATTTGTGCATAACAGTGAGAGCCGCCACGTGTTACAGAAAACTGTAACTGAAAATTACAGGGATTTCTGCTCTGAAAACCCGGATGTCAAGGTGGGACGCACCAAATTCTGTGATCTGTGTCCAAAGAACGTGAAACCACAAACAAAACATGCACTGAATCAATGCATTTGTGAATACTGTGCAAACATAGAACTGAAGATAAAAGTTGTTAAGAAGTTAGGCATTGCAGCAAAGAAACATGAAATACTTGCGAAAATTGGTGACTGTTGTAAAATGAACCAGTTTACACAGTGCCCAAAGGCACCAGGTGAGGCTTACTATTCTGCAGCTTGCATCAGACGGGAGTGCAAGAAATGTGGCACAAAGAAAGTGCAGCGTCTACAACCCCTGGCAAAAATTATGGAATCACCGGCCTCGGAGGATGTTCATTCAGTTGTTAATTTTGTAGAAAAAAAGCAGATCACAGACATGACACAAAACTAAAGTCATTTCAAATGGCAACTTTCTGGCTTTAAGAAACACTATAAGAAATCAGGAAAAAAAATTGTGGCAGTCAGTAACGGTTACTTTTTTAGACCAAGCAGAGGGAAAAAAATATGTAATCACTCAATTCTGAGGAAAAAATTATGAAATCATGAAAAACAAAAGAACGCTCCAACACATCACTAGTATTTTGTTGCACCACCTCTGGCTTTTATAACAGCTTGCAGTCTCTGAGGCATGGACTTAATGAGTGACAAACAGTAATCTTCATCAATCTGGATCCAACTTTCTCTGATTGCTGTTGCCAGATCAGCTTTGCAGGTTGGAGCCTTGTCATGGACCATTTTCTTCAACTTCCACCAAAGATTTTCAATTGGATTAAGATCCGGACTGTTTGCAGGCCATGACATTGACCCTATGTGTCTTTTTGCAAGGTATGTTTTCACAGTTTTTGCTCTATGGCAAGATGCATTATCATCTTGAAAAATTATTTCATCATCCCCAAACATCCTTTCAATTGATGGGATAAGAAAAGTGTCCAAAATATCAACGTAAACTTGTGCATTTATTGATGATGTAATGACAGCCATCTCCCCATTGCCTTTACCTGACATGCAGCCCCATATCATCAATGACTGTGGAAATTTACATGTTCTCTTCAGGCAGTCATCTTTATAAATCTCATTGGAATGGCACCAAACAAAAGTTCCAGCATCATCACCTTGCCCAATGCAGATTCGAGATTCATCACTGAATATGACTTTTCATCCAGTCATCCACAGTCCACGATTGCTTTTCCTTAGCCCATTGTAACCTTGTTTTTTTTTCTGTTTAGGTGTTAATGATGGCTTTCGTTTAGCTTTTCTGTATGTAAATCCCATTTCCTTTAGTCGGTTTCTTACAGTTCGGTCACAGACGTTGACTCCAGTTTCCTCCCATTCCTTCCTCATTTGTTTTGTTGTGCATTTTCGATTTTTGAGACATATTGCTTTAAGTTTTCTGTCTTGATGCTTTGATGTCTTCCTTGGTCTACCAGTATGTTTGCCTTTAACAACCTTCCCATGTTGTTTGTATTTGGTCCAGAGTTTAGACACAGCTGACTGTGAACAACCAACATCTTTTGTAACATTGCGTGATGATTTACCCTCTTTTAAGAGTTTGATAATCCTCTCCTTTGTTTCAATTGACATCTCTCGTGTTGGAGCCATGATTCATGTCAGTCCACTTGGTGCAACAGCTCTCCAAGGTGTGATCACTCCTTTTTAGATGCAGACTAACGAGCAGATCTGATTTGATGCAGGTGTTAGTTTTGGGGATGAAAATTTACAGGGTGATTCCATAATTTATTCCTCAGAATTGAGTGAGTCCATATTTTTTTCCCTCTGCTTGGTCTAAAAAAGTAACCATTACTGACTTCTTATAGTGTTTCTTAAAGCCAGAAAGTTGCCATTTGAAATGACTTTAGTTTTGTGTCATGTCTATGATCTGCTTTTTGTCTACAAAATTAAACAACTGAATGAGCATCCTCCAAGGTCGGTGATTCCATAATTATTGCCAGGGGTTGTACTTGCTGTTCTGCCAGGTAAACAAAATACAGAATGGTATCGCTGGGATTCAATCCAGACCAGCGATGGTAAAACCCACAAAGGTCTCCGTAAAGAAACTGGAAAGGTCAAGAAGTTACTCGAAGAGCTTGTGGAGGAGGCCCATACGATGGCGGAGCATTTGTTTAATGCATCCTGGCAGTATCGCCAGTTTGTGAATCTTCGAGACAAACTACCGATGCTTCAAGATACCGTCTTGATGGTTTTGGATTTTGCCCAGAACTATGCCTGCTTCTGGCAAGATGAAGCACAGTCAGCGCACTGGTTCCACGAGCAAGTGACTGTCCATCCAATCATGGCATATTATGTTAATGATGGAAAGATTGTGACTGATCAGGATATGTCATTCAAAGCACATATTAAACAAATATGTAGGACTGCTTTTTTGCATTTACGCAATATCTCTAAAATCAGAAAGGTCTTGTCTCAGAGTGATGCTGAAAAACTAATTCATGCATTTATTTCCTCTAGGCTGGACTATTGTAATTCATTATTATCAGGTTGTCCTAAAAGTTCCCTAAAAAGCCTTCAGTTAATTCAAAATGCTGCAGCTAGAGTACTGACGGGGACTAGAAGGAGAGAGCATATCTCACCCATATTGGCCTCTCTTCATTGGCTTCCTGTTAATTCTAGAATAGAATTTAAAATTCTTCTCCTTACTTATAAGGTTTTGAATAATCAGGTCCCATCTTATCTTAGGGACCTCGTAGTACAATATCACCCCAATAGAGCGCTTTGCTCTCAGACTGCAGGCTTACTTGTAGTTCCTAGGGTTTGTAAGAGTAGAATGGGAGGCAGAGCCCTCAGCTTTCAGGCTCCTCTCCTGTGGAACCAGCTCCCAATTCAGATCAGGGAGACAGACACCCTCTCTACTTTTAAGATTAGGCTTAAAACTTTCCTTTTTGCTAAAGCTTATAGTTAGGGCTGGATCAGGTGACCCTGAACCATCCCTTAGTTATGCTGCTATAGACGTAGACTGCTGGGGGGTTCCCATGATGCACTGTTTCTTTCTCTTTTTGCTCTGTATGCACCACTCTGCATTTAATCATTAGTGATCGATCTCTGCTCCCCTCCACAGCATGTCTTTTTCCTGGTTCTCTCCCTCAGCCCCAACCAGTCCCAGCAGAAGACTGCCCCTCCCTGAGCCTGGTTCTGCTGGAGGTTTCTTCCTGTTAAAAGGGAGTTTTTCCTTCCCACTGTAGCCAAGTGCTTGCTCACAGGGGGTCGTTTTGACCGTTGGGGTTTTACATAATTATTGTATGGCCTTGCCTTACAATATAAAGCGCCTTGGGGCAACTGTTTGTTGTGATTTGGCGCTATATAAAAAAATTGATTGATTGATTGATTGATTGACTGAAGAGATGATCTTCCTGTCCTCAGAAGGATCACATGATGCGCATGCTGTCAAGAAATTCATCTCCCCGGCAGTGCAACACCTGAAAGAGAAGAGGGGACTGAAGATCAGGCACCTAATTCAATTCTCAGATGGATGTGGCAGCCAATACAAAAGCAGGCAGCCCTTCCAACAGATTAGCCAGGCTGGAATTGAATTAGGTGTCAAGAAAGTGACAAGGGCTTTCTTTGGGAGCCGGCATGGAAAAGGGCCGTGTGACGGGGCTCCTGGAGTGGTCAAATCCTTTGTGCAAAATGTAGTCAAGGCTCGACGCACAATCGTTTCAACTGCTGCTGAAATGTACAAGTATTGCAAGGAAGAGATGTCCAAAGATGAGGCCTGCAGCAAGCATGGGTTCTTCCTTGTTGAAGACATAGATCTAGATTCTTTGCACTGTTTCTTTCTCTTTTTGCTCCGTATGCATCACTCTGCATTTAATCATTAGTGATCGATCTCTGCCCCCCTTCTCGGCATGTCTTTTTCCTGGTTCTTTCCCTCAGCCCCAACCAGTCTCAGCAGAAGACTGTCCCTCCCTGAGCCTGGTTCTGCTGGAGGTTTCTTCCTGTTAAAAGGGAGTTTTTCCTTCCCACTGTGGCCAAGTGCTTGCTCATAGGGGGTCGTTTTGACCGTTGGGGTTTTTCATAATTATTGTATGGCCTTGCCTTACAATATGGAGCGCCTTGGGGCAACTGTTTGTTGTGATTTGGCGCTATATAAGAAAAAAGTTGATTGAAGTTGATTGATAGATCACTCTGCACCAGTTGAAGCCAAGACAGTGAAAGGGACATGCAAACTTCACTGCGTTGCTTCTATCTCCCCAATGATAGTTGCCACCAGGAACTTGGCTTGCTTCTGCACAGCATGTCTAAAAAATGAAGGTGAATGTTGCAAAACTTCCCATGTCGATCCATGGCAAGTTGTAGACCTCAGTACAGGCAAAGGGATTGTCAGAATAGAGGAGGACCATGAAACATCAGACCTGACAAAGGACATCAATGAACCAGTACATTGTTCAGCTTCCAATGTCTCCATACATGTAAAGGGTGTAAGCCGAGAAGAGGCTTTCTCTAGATTACAGGAATTGCTCAAGGAATGCAATACATTTTAGGAGATATGGGCAGTAGCAGAAACCATTGTTTGGAGTACTGCGCTGCATGAGTATCCTCTTCATGTCACAAGGCCAACAGTACTCTCCATAGCAAAAACAATTAACCAGGTTGCTATGGAATTGGTGCCAGATGACCATGAGGGTACAAGTCGGTACCCCATCTGTGTGGCAGGTGATGGAAATTGTCTTCCTCACTGTGGAAGCATTTTTGCTTTTGGTGAAGAGCAAGAATGGAAGGAGATTAGAGTACGGATATGCCTGGAGTTACTTTTAAATAGGGACACGTACTTAGACTCAGATTTTCTCAGAAAGGGCACGAATGCAACAGATGAGGAGGCAGAAAATCTGCCTGAGCTTATAGCGCTCTTTTCCAGTGCTGACATACCGGGTGGTCCCATGACAAGAGATCACATCAGGGCTGCCTATGAAGATGTTGCAAGGGAAAGCATTCAAGGTGGAAGATACATGGGTATATGGTCAGTTCATGCCCTTGCCTCTGTTCTTGGTTGCCCCATACGTTCTGTATACCCAGATCTTGTCGGTGGAAAACTTCGTACCATAATGAATCGCCTTATTCTGCCAAGAGAACAGAGAATTGATGATGCTGGCATCTCCATCCTGTGGTCAAGTTGTCAGAAACAGAAATCTACGATGTGGAGCCCAAACCACTTCGTCCCTTTGCTGCCCATGACGAGTGACAGTCAGCCTGAAGTTGTAGGCAGTGATGAACCTGGGGAAGCATCTCACAATCTCTTTGATGACCTTTGTTGTATCCTTTACCTGAAAAGAAAAATGAAAGAAAAAATCAGCCAGTTTGCCCTTGTTTTGACAGTGTTGAGTGTAAAAATGTACATGTATAGGGAAGGGTATCCATTGCATGCCAGACCATGAACATGTAACAGCACTTAATAATCATGGGAAAGCTTGTACATGTACCACTGGTGAGATGGTACATTGCTACCTTACAATTGCATTTGTATATGCTTATTAGTTTCTGTTCCAGTCTCCAAATCTGCAGTAGTATTCATTCCTTGACATAACAACAGCGACCACTAATGAAGATAATGCTGAATCAAGGTCTGAATCGCAGCCTGGTCACTCACCAGACATGAACATTTCCCTGCCAGATGAAGAAGTCCCAGATGCCACATTGGGTACATGTATCCTTTAATAAATTTACATGTGTTCTACCATGGAGGTTTTGTACTAATATGTCCCTATCAACAACACCTGTAATGGTAAGTGATTTCATTTTCAACTGGCTGCCTTTTTGACCCTTTTAGATTATGTTTCCTTAACATACCAACAGCTGCAATTTCCTCTGGAGATCCAAATGCTACAAATATTGCATGTGGGGTGATAGAAACTCAGTCCGATAAAGCTCAGCCTGCCATAGACGAAGAAGGTACAGCATTACTATCCACACCAAATGATGATGATTCACAGCCTGAAGAAGTAGAAGTACCATTTTGCTTTATGACATGTATCCTTTCATAAAATTCACCAATTTAGTCAAGGAATAGAATGAAAAGCCACTCAAACAGGAGGCTTCACTATTACATTGTGTACACAGAAAACTTGTTAGCTGTAAACATTTATTAAACAATGCATTATTGTATTGTATAGTATTGCATGTGTCATATTACTGCAGTTTTCCTTAACTGATAATCAGGTGATACTAATGGTATCACGTTGGTATCACTTACACCAACAAAGAAGAGTGAGGTAGAAATAGTCAGTTGGGATGACATACTAGAAAATGTTGCCTCAGACGAAACTACTGGAGTTACTGCAAAAGGTGTTCTGGAACAGGATCAAGGTAGTGGTATCCTTTGACAAGACAAATTAATAAAATTCATTTCACTGGGAACGTGCATGTACATGTGATAGAAAAACATGCTTTTTCACACCTTTTAGGTAACTTGTCAGTAGAATTTAACATTTACCAACTGCTGTTTTCTTTAACTTCTAAGCTGTACAATTGAACAACGCCGCTGAAGACTTTGAAGTGATCCCACCAGCTCCAGAAACTGAAGATCAGCAGCTTGAGACATGTGTTATCGGTATCCTTTTTACAATCAAGTGAACCTGATTCGTCATTGCAAGCAAGAAGTATTCTGAACATGAACCACTAGCAACTTAATGTCCACAAATCTTTGTCCTGTGGTTTTATATTTCAACAGGTAAAATGCTAAAAGGGTTCCATATGAATATTGTCCTTGACTCATTTTTAGCTGACCTTGAAGTCCTACAACCTACAAGAGTAGAGGACAGCCTGCAGACAGAAGAACATCATGCTCCTGAAGAAAACCTAACGATGAATGATGCTAACTGTATCCTTTCTTGTGTATTAATTAGTATGCAGATGAAAGTTATCACCTCAAAGCACATTTCAAACCTGCATTACTTAAATTGATGACATTGGATTTCTACCCAATGGTTCATGCTACTGCAAGCAAAAGTCCATCACCAGTGAACATTAATAACATGAAAACTTACTTACATAATTATTTATGTGGTTTCTTTGTTCCTTAACAACAAATCCAGTGAATGGAAGACCATCAGACTCGGAGAACAAGATGAAATGTGACTCGGGGAAGGCCGTGATAAAAGTTCCAAGGTGAGAAGTCAACTACTGTGATTCATAATGATGATAATAAACAAAATGTACAACCACACCATCATGATTAAGATAAAGCAATAAATAGTAAAGAATGTTTTTCTGAAAACCAATGGTCCCCCTGCGCCTTATCTGCAGGGGTGGTCCTGGAGGCGGGCCAACCGGGCAGCCACTCAGGCAGCATCGGGGTGGGGGGGGGGGGGGGGGATTGTCCTGACGGGGGGGTTCATGGTTACAACGCGCTCAACTTTTGTTCAGAATCAGCTTCTTATCACTGGTAATGACGCGGCTTTCCCCTCACTCATTCCCGCAGCTTCACAGCGCTTTAAACAGTGTGGACGCTGAGCGTCCACAGAGTTCAATAGCGACACAAAGCATGCAGCAAAACGAGACGAGTCATTGGATAAATGCTGGGCTTTGTCCCACCCATCGGACGCTCAGCGTGTCTGGGGGTCTATGGGGCAGTGGGCTGGCCTCGGCTGCCCGGACGCTCAGCTTCTGCATGATGATTGGATGATCTGTCTGAGGCTGAATCCCTTTTTGATTGACAGTGAAATGAGCGAATCAGCGATCTTTTGGTGTAAACATCCATGGGAGCATTTTTTAAATTTTCATTCTGTTCTGAGTTGAACCGGAGACTTTCCTAATCCTCTTAGCGGCATTTTCTTTGTTAAAAACGACTAGCGACAAATCGAGCTTCTATTTCTGGTGAGGGTTTTTTTGTAGCTGCTTGTGTTTGGAGACTGACTTCTATCACTCTTTCTGACTTCTATCGCAGTTTCTATCCCTACTGAGCAGCGGGTGCTGCTGAGCTCCTCCACAGTCACAAAGCACTCACAGGCGGACAAACGTCACACTAGCCTCACGCCAGTCCCAGCTAGTGAGCTAGCTAGGTAGCAAGCTGCACATAATGGCAGACAATTTGAATGTTGTGGACCGGATTTTGGTGAAGCCATTTGATAGTCTTCCTTACGAAGAAGCCATGGCTGCTGTCATGGCTTCAGCTCTCAATGGTTTGCAGGCCAAAGTTAAAGCAATAGCCCCCAGTGTAATGTTTGTGCATTGCTATGCACACAGACTGAATCTGGTTCTGTCTCAGGGGGCTAAATGCTTATCTGAGTGCAGAATATGTTTTGCATCACTCTCTGGGTTTGCCACATTTTTCTCAAAATCCACAAAGAGGATGTCTTTTCTTCAGTCTGCAGGCTGCTCAAGGTTGCCCAGAAATGCTCCTACTTGATGGAATTTCACATCACGGATAGTGAGCACTGTGGCAAACAATTATGATGCCCTCCTGCAAACTTTTGAGATGATCATTGCAGATAAGTCCATGGATGATGACACATTAGACTGTGCCAATTTCTTTGTGTTTGTTATTGCAGTAGTCATTAAAACCAGAAATCTGTTCTTGAAAATAGCTGTTGTGAGTTAATTTGTGGGATTGTGGGTGTTCTGGACGAAGTTAGTGTTTTCATGGGTGGTGGGGCGGAGGTGGTGGCCATGTTAGTGTGCGCGGGGGGCACGCAGGGGGTTTCGCCCGGGGAGTAAATCACTCTATTACCGCCACTGCTTATCTGATCCAGAATGGTTATTTTCTTAGTAATATTATTTGCTGGTTCATCATAAATGGTGTATTTTAACCTTGGTTTTCATGCTCTTTCAGATTTTCTGTTGGCGACTTTGTGGTGGCAGTGAAATTCGCAGCTACAAGGAAACCGGACACAGTAACAGTGTATATGGCTGAGGTTTTGTCCTGCACTCCAGAAGACGGAACTGTGACTGTCAAATACATGGTCAAGAAAGGCACAAATACGTACATCTGGCCAGATTCAGACAAGCAAGAAATTTCCTGTTAACCTGCCACAGACATGTTGCAAGTCTCCCTACCACTACTAGACAAGACAACAGGGACCAGGACTGCATTCAGATTTATGCACAAGGACATTACCAGGGTCGAATTTGAATATGGCCCCAAGACAATATTTGCCTGAAACTTGCCTGTGATAATGTTGTTTTTATATGCCATGATGTAGTGTGCATTTTAGCCATCAGGGCAATGCTTGGTCGGAACTGAATTCCTAAAGTGTCACTTTGGGTGTGACTGTTATGCTGAAGACGCAGGCACTACACCTCATTGAAATGACACTGCAGTATCTACACAATAAGATGTATTGATGTGTATTTGTATTTTGTATTTTATGAATGTATGTACCTTATTGAATGGAATGATGATCAGCACACTGTTAGAAGTTCATGAAATGTGACGGATGTGATTTGGACCAATCCTCGTTTTTACCAATATTTCTTGATTTGAGCATCTTTTCTTCATTTTCAGTTGTTAGTAATTTTGATAACATGTTTCTAAATGCTTCTGCTGAATGTTCTAACAGAGAATGGATAAATGTAGCAAAAAACACGACTTTCATATTTGGACAGTTGCGATTTGGACAAATTTTTTTCATTTGGTGTCAAAATGTCCAAATCATGACCGTCACATAAACAGTGTTTTTTTCTTTAAACTGCTTGGATTTATGACAGTTAGGGTATTTACATTGAAACACAAAGTCTTCAATAACATACTACTAGTATTTTGAGCTTTCTTGGGTTTGCGGTGATGAACTCAGAAAGAAATATTATGTCACTGGTGAAAATCGCAACTGTCACGCCACATTATTTTCTAAATATTTTTATGTTCCCTATATTTTTTCATTACAAATTGGTTCAATTGAGTTTGAAATGTTAATAACTAATTGTCTGAATTGAAACAAAGTTCAGGCAGAAGATTTTGAATGAATTGATCAGCCTTTTTCAAAATTATGACAGTCGCACCTTGACTGACATTTTCCTCAAAATATAGTTTGAATGGGATTCAGTTATGTTCTCAGCAGTATTTTTTGTAAATAGAGGGATTTTCTAACAAATAAATTATGAATTTATTTATGTATATCCTCTTCTAAGATTTATTCATCATGTCACACTTCTGAGCCCAGGAGCATGGACAAGCCCACATGCGTCTGCCTCACATGACAGACTGTCAGCATCATGCCCACAGACACATCACAGCAACAGTGATGTGATGAGCACATGTAGTACACGGAGAGACTGCGTTGTGAGCTAATGGAGTGCACTGGACAGCAGCTCCATTCTGACAGTTTGGATCATCAATGCGCAGGAAAGCACCTGCATGGATTATGTCTTCTGCCATGGTGGATGGAGCATTTTTGAGCCACTGTTGTTAGTACACAGAGCGTACAGAACAGGGGCCTGTACTACGAAGCGGGGTTACTGGCTTATCAGGGTAACTTTGGGAGTAAGTTGATGACGTGTGGAGTAACTTCCCGGCTAACCCGTACTACGAAAGGTGGATAGCTTTCGATCGAGGCAAGCTGCCACGGCAACTTACGCCGTGCGGCAAACCTGCTCCGAGCAGGTTATGTTCCAGGATTAGCGTGAGGTTTGTGCTTAACCACACCCCTCATAAGTACCACCCATCCACCTGTAATCACTCCGAGGACAAAGCCGGCCTACCTGGATGATCTTGGATATTGGATATTGGAGCACAAATTGTGAGGGGCTCTCTCCGCAGGGCAAGGGCATTTAAAGACCGCCGGAATCCGCTGGCATTCCCGGACGATATTCTGTATGAAAGATATAGATTTTCGGCCGAGGAAATTCGCTATCTTTGTCAGCTGATCGGGCCAGAAGTCTGTAACATCACCCATTGTACACTGTAAAAAAAGAATGTTGTTTTTACAGGAAAACACTGGCAGCTGTGGTCACCAGGGAATTCCTGTAAAAAATACAGCAGTTAAATCTACAAAAAAAGAGAGCTGTGGTTTGTAGATTTAATAGTTCTTTTAATGTGAGTCAGCTGTGGTTCATTCACTGTAAATCCATATACATATTATGTCTGTAATGTTATCTACTGTGCTGCTGTATGTTTTACAGGAATTCCCTGGTAACCACAGCTGCCAGCGTTTTCCTGTACAAAAAAGTCATTTTTTACAGTGTAGCAATGCCCCGACGATCGATCAGATAATGTGCCTTGTGCCTATTTTGCCAGTGGAAAATGTATGTATTCCATCAGTGATGCTGAACATCTGAGCAAGAATACTGTATGTCGTATGATTCGCAAGGTAGTACTTGCTTTATCTAAACTGTTGGATGCATTTGTCATTTTCCCTGGCCATTTATCCGCAATGCAAATCAAAGAAGGGTTTTATGCAATCGCGGGTAATTACTAATATCAAAATAGGTCTAATGCATGTCCATTAATTAGGCGAAGTGGGGCTTACCAAGTTCATCTTCACCTGCTGCCAGGTGCGTTTGGCACTGCTGTTGCATCTGAAATATTGACAGGATTAGGAATAGCAATCGTACAGTCAAGGTAGCCTATTTAGGAAACATTAAATTAACCTAACATTTATTAGTAGGCCTATGACCACTTCTGAATCGTGTTGCATCTGGGCGTAATTAATGAAAGAAGGTCATTTTTTTTACACATATCAGACATTCCACAGGTTAATCATCTGTAACAGATTTAGGGAACAATTGAACTGTACTTACGCAATTACCCGATCAGCAATACGTTGCCAACAAGCCTGTCTTGCTTTATTGGCAGACGATGTGTTCGATTTCCCCCTTAACGTTAATTTAAATTCCTCGTAGCTCCGCATAATAATCATGCATTCTTCTTCGGTAAAGTAAGGTGACCGCGCCATCATTGAAAAATGGTGACTTGTGCTGCAACCCACCCCTTTTATGTGAACGCGCACAAACTCCAATTAGGTTAACACAGGTTCAACAAATCAACATCTTATTCAGCATCGTAGTACCAATTAACACCACTTGAGAACACCAGGTTTTGTCAACCCCGGTTTAGGAGGTTGACCCTGGGTTACATCTGAGTAAGTTAACCCCGCTTCGTAGTACAGGCCCCAGCTGTGCTCCGTGCTGACAATTTGGATCACCAACGCACGGCACACACAGGAAAGTGCCGACATGGTTTATGTCTTATGCCAGGATAGACGGAGCATTTTTGAGCCACTGTTGTCGACACACAGAGGACATGGAACACCTGTGCTCCATGCTGACCGTTTGGATCACCAATGGGTGGCACGTGCAGGACAGTGCCTGGATGGCTAATCTTTTATGCCGTGGTCGACGGTGCATTTGTGGACTGGTGTTGTCAGCATGCAGTGCAGAAAACAAACTGCCCACTTGTCGAAAAAAAAGCCTGCAGAAAGGAGAGCCTGCCAAAGCCTTCAGTTAATTCAAAATGCTGCAGCTAGAGTACTGACAGGGACTAGAAGGAGAGAGCATATCTCACCCATATTAGCCTCTCTCCATTGGCTTCCTGTTAATTCTAGAATAGAATTTAAAATTCTTCTTCTTACTTATAAGGTTTTGAATAATCAGGTCCCATCTTATCTTAGGGACCTCATAGTACCATATCACCCCAATAGAGCGCTTCGCTCTCAGACTGCAGGCTTACTTGTAGTTCCTAGGGTTTGTAAGAGTAGAATGGGAGGCAGAGCCTTCAGCTTTCAGGCTCCTCTCCTGTGGAACCAGCTCCCAATTCGGATCAGGGAGACAGACACCCTCTCTACTTTTAAGATTAGGCTTAACACTTTCCTTTTTGCTAAAGCTTATAGTTAGGGCTGGATCAGGTGACCATGAACCATCCTTTAGTTATGCTGCTATAGACTTAGACTGCTGGGGGGTTCCCATGATGCACTGAGTGTTTCTTTCTGTTTTTGCTCTGTATGCACCACTCTGCATTTAATCATTAGTGATTGATCTCTGCTGTCTTCCACAGCATGTCTTTTTCCTGATTCTCTCCCTCAGCCCCAACCAGTCCCAGCAGAAGACTGCCCCTCCCTGAGCCTGGTTCTGCTGGAGGTTTCTTCCTGTTAAAAGGGAGTTTTTCCTTCCCACTGTCGCCAAGTGCTTGCTCACAGGGGGTCGTTTTGACAGTTGGGGTTTTTCCGTAATTATTGTATGTCCTTGCCTTACAATATAAAGCGCCTTGGGGCAACTGTTTGTTGTGATTTGGCGCTATATAAATAAAATTGATTTGATTTTATTTGATTTATGCCATGTTCACATTACTAGCTGAAGTGACTGAATCTGACACTTTTTTGTGTGCCTGCAAGAGTGTGTGTTTTTACAAAAATTTTCCAGGCAACTCTTTTTAATGTCATGTACACTGACAAAATAATAATAACAATAATAACGTTTAAAATTAGGCTTATCTTCATAATTAACTGGTTTATTTGAGGGAGAAAAAGAATCACATTTGATTTCATTGGCATGGGAATGCTAGTAACATTTCAGTTTAGAATTTCTTTTGACCCATAGATGAAGAGCAAAAATTAGGGAGAAAAATAGGCAAATAACATATTAATCACATTTCTGTCAAACTGAAAACTTTAGCAGATTATTTAATGTTAAGTATTTACACATTTAGCCTAATATTTACAAACATCAAGCTAAATATTTAGCTTAATGTTGAGGCGAATATGCACCTTAATAAAAGAGCTAATTGTTCCTTCATTTCAATTTTTTTTTTCAATTTATTTTCATTTACATAGCGCCAAATCAAAACAGTTGCCTCAAGGCGCTTCACACAAGTAAGGTCTAATCTTACTAACCCCCAGAGCAACAGTGGTAAGGAAAAATTCTCTCTGAGGAAGAAACCTCAAACAGACCAGACTCAAAGGGTGACCCTCTGCTTGGGCCGTGCTACAGACATAAATTACAGAACAATTCACAGAAACAATTCACAAAACAGATATACAGGAAATGCTGTTGGTGAACAGGACAGATTTAAATAAAGCGTCTAATGACAGACAATTAACATGTAAGGGCATGTTTATTCAAATTTGCAACTCATGGATGTTTTGAGCTATTTTGTAGCCTGCAGTCTTTTGATATCAATTTCAATTGAAGGGGCACTTGTAAAATATAAATAATAAAATAATAATTTTAAAAAATGGATGTTTGTGGATCCATTTTTTGTGCAGTTGAGGTGGCTCAGGCATCTTTGTTATGTTTGAATCATGAAAAACAAAAGAACGTTCCAACACATCACTAGTATTTTGTTGCACCACCTCTGGCTTTTATAACAGCTTGCAGTCTCTGAGGCATGGACTTAATGAGTGACAAACAGTGTTGCCACAGTTACTTTGATAAAGTAATCCAATTACTGATTACTGATTACTCCTTGAAAAAGTAACTTAGTTACTTTACTGATTACTCACTTGTAAAAGTAACTAAGTTAGATTACTAGTTACTTTTTTAGTTACTTTCCCCAGCTGTCGACAACAACCCTCTGCCACCTCAACATGACAATGATACTTGTTTTGCCAAAACTCACTTTATAGTCACCCTTTCTTGACTTCAATGAAAATAAATACTTGTTTTATAAAAAGTAAAATAATCTTTCTTGACCTCATATTTAACTGTTGACAGCACTGTAACAGTAAAACTTGCAGTTTCTAACCTACATTGTTTATAAATGTAACTATTAAATTCTAACATTTTTCTAACATTTAAATTCTCTATAAACATTTTACTTGTCAAAATTATTATTATTTTAAGTAGTATTAGTAGTTGTAGTAAAAAAACGGCTTCAAAACTGGACCTTTAATCTAGGGGTGTTGTGGGGGAGGGGGGGCACATCCCTGCCCGACGCCCCCATTCCATCTGGATTCGCCCCTGCTTTGGCATTTGAGCACAAAGAATGGATAACATTTATTTATGCAGAAAACATGACCAGATTTACAGGTAAGAAAGTTTTATTGTGTTTTCACATCATGTGGTCCTCAGAAAGAGAGTTTAGGTGCATTTGAGTGGAAAATAGTGTTAGTTGTTGACACGTCGCGGAGGATCAGCTGTTTTTAACGAGACGATACGGAGCGGCTCAGCTCACAATTCTAAATAAAGGAGAAAAATAAAGCATAAAAATGACTTTGTAAAGCTCAGTGCAGGTGTGCTGTTTTCACTGCGCTTTAAGAGGTGAGGACGAGTCGTAGCTGATGAAAAGCTCACAGGTCGCTTAAACTGGGCAGCTCAGTCGAACCCCGACCTCCTGCCCACGGACCAAGTTTAATCAATCAATCAATCAATCAATTTTTTTTTATATAGCGCCAAATCACAACAAACAGTTGCCCCAAGGCGCCTTATATTGTAAGGCAAGGCCATACAATAATTATGTAAGTTTAATGCTGCTGTCGACCCACAATGCAAAAATAATAGTAACGCACAGTGACTTGGAGAAGTAACTGTAATCTGATTACTGATTTGGAAAGATTAACGCGTTAGATTACTCGTTACAAAAAAAGTGGTCAGATTAGAGTAACGCGTTACTAAGTAACGTGTTACTGGCATCACTGGTGACAAACAGTACTCTTCATCAATCTGGCTCCAACTTTCTGGTTGCTGTTGCCAGATCAGCTTTGCAGGTTGGAGCCTTGTCATGGACCATTTTCTTCAACTTCCACCAAAGATTTTCAATTGGATTAAGATCCGGACTATTTGCAGGCCATGACATATGTGTCTTTTTGCAGGGAATGGTTTCACAGTTTTTGCTCTATGGCAAGATGCATTATCATCTTGAGAAATGATTTCATCATCCCCAAACATCCTTTCAATTGATGGGATAAGAAACGTGTCCAAAACGTGAACGTAAACTTGTGCATTTATTGATGATGTAATGACAGCCATCTCCCCAGTGCCTTTACCTGACATGCAGCCCCATATCATCAATGACTGTGGAAATTTACATGTTCTCTTCAGGCAGACATCTTTATAAATCTCATTGGAACGGCACCAAACAAAGGTTCCAGCATCATCACCTTTCCCAATGCAGATTTGAGATTCATCACTGAATATGACTTTCATCCAGTCATCCACAGTCCACAATTGCTTTTCCTTAGCCCATTGTAACCTTGTATGTAAATCCCATTTCCTTTAGGCGGTTTCTTACAGTTCAGTCACAGACGTTGACTCCAGTTTCCTCCCATTCGTTCCTCCTTTGTTTTGTTGTGCATTTTCGATTTTTGAAACATATTGCTTTAAGTTTTCTGTCTTGACGCTTTGATGTCTTCCTTGGTCTACCAGTATGTTTGCCTTTAACAACCTTCCCTTGTTTGTATTTGGTCCAGAGTTTATACACAGCTGACTGTGAACAATCAACATCTTATGCAACATTGCGTGATGATTTACCATCTTTTAAGAGTTTGATAATCCTCTCCTTTGTTTCAATTGACATCTCTCGTGTTGGAGCCATGATTCATGTCAGTCCACTTGCTGCAACAGCTCTCCAAGGTGTGATCACTCCTTTTTAGATGCAGACTAACGAGCAGATCTGATTTGATGCAGGTGTTAGTTCTGGGGATGAAAATGTACAGGGTGATTCCATAATTTATTCCTCAGAATTGAGTTAGTCCATATTTTTTCCCTCTGCTTGGTCTAAAAAAGTAACCGTTACTGACTGCCACAATTTTTTTCCTGATTTCTTATAGTGTTTCTTAAAGCCAGAAAGTTGCCATTTGAAATGACTTTAGTTTTGTGTCATGTCTGTGATCTGCTTTTTTTCTACAAAATTAAACAACTGAAAGAACATCCTCCGAGGCCGGTGATTCCATAATTTTTGCCAGGGGTTGTATAAATTATCATTTATTCCTGGGTAATAGACAGTTCCACCTGCATTTTGATCAATTTGGACTTGGACTGTGGGTGTGTTTGTATGAGTTGAGTATAAAATATATATATATATATTTCAGCAGCCCAGCATGCTTAAATTCAGGAGTTTGTTCTAAAATCACTGAAAATAAAGTTTCTGTACATTCTATATATATTTAATCATTTATAAGTCAGTTTCTTGTGATTGCTAATTCTTCACATTTTATTCAAAGCAAATGATTGCTAATCTTTATCTGAAAAGCTGTAGACCCACATGGCATGGGAGAAAAGATTTCTAAATTTACTTCTATATCTGTTGTCAAATTTTATTAGGCATAATATTGTAGGAAAAAGAATATGCTAAATGGAGACTTTCATGTCTAAAATACATACAGTACATCTGTAATCATAAATTGTATCACATCTAATCTACTTTGAATGAACAGAATTCTGAACAAAAAACAGGCTGTTCATTTTACATGCATATGCATATTTCACAAAGATTCACCGACCGAATTACTTACAGAAAAATAAACCGTGCAAAATATAGAATTGGATTAGAATGGGAAGAACCCTGTTGTCTCTGATGATTTTACGTTCATACTGGATTATGGTCGCAAATATCCAATTTACCAGCTCTGCAAATGCTTTGCCGGTAAACTGAATTTGCGACCATAAAATCAAGCGTGAACGTCCGCAAATCATCGAGAAATTATATTGTTTTATAAAGTTGTTTAAAGCTGTACCGTATAATTTATTGTTATCACAACAGTTATTCCAAATGTTTACACCTTTTGCAGAAATAGTGATTTTTTATATAGTAGTTTGAGTCTTTTATTTATCAGATGATAATGTTCCCCTCAAATTATAACTGAGTACTTAATTTTAAACAGATTTTGGACATGCTGAGGTAGAAGAGCTTAAGAGCTTTTTTTTCTTTATACCTGAGATGTATTGTAATATAATCAACTAAGTCCTTGAATTTCAGAATATTTAATCTGATAAATAGTGGGTTAGTTGGCTCATGGCAAGGTTTATTACTGATAATTCTTATGGCTTTCTTTTGTAATAACAAATATTGAATTATTGTTTGTTTTATATATGTTTCCCCAAACCTCAATGCAATACATCATATATGGTACAAGTAATGAATAATATAACGTGATTAACATAAAGTGCCTTGTTTTTTCATCCTGTTTGTAGTGAAAAAATCCTATCCCTCATGCTGAACAGAATCCTCTTGGTTATCTTTTAACTATGTCCCAGTAATTGCAACAACTGCAAAATGTTTATTTCATATTTTTGAACAGTCCTGAATTTTTGGAATGTCCATAAAGAGACTCCTACTATTAAAGTGTATCATTGAAGATATCCCATTTGTCATAGAATATTCATTAATTTGTTCCTCAGTAAAATATTTCCAATGATGAATAATGTTTTTGAGAAAAAACAATCCGAGTCAATATCATATTCAATATTATGTTATTTATGTTCAGTGTAATAAAAAAAAAAATCTAATTGAGCTCCTTTGCAGAGGTAAATTGAAAAGAGTCAGATGACATCATACAATAAATACATCAAACATCATAAATAAACAAATTTAAAATAGCATCTCACAGCATCAATATTTACTAGCGACCACTGTGAACTTGTTTCAGGGTGTTAATATACATGGGGAGCTGTTTGAGACAAGCTGAGATGATTTAACATAAATTAATTCAGACTCTGCAACACAGTAACTTGCTAAGTAAGCACTGTTCCCTCACAGCAAGAAGGTTCTGTGTTTGCTTCTGACCTGGGGCCTCATGTACAAACCCCAATTCCAATGAAGTTGGGACATTGTGTAAAATGTAAATAAAAACAGAATACAACGATTCAAATCATCTTCAACCTATATTCAACTGAATACACCACAAAGACAAGATATTTAATATTGTCTTTGTGGTGTATTCCTGTGTATATTCTGGTGTATTCCTGTTCCTGCTGCACGCTGTAAGAAGAAGTCAAGATGTCAAGCTTTGAACTGATTAATGCAAGTACTACTGCACGTTCACAAACTTTGTCTTTTACAGATGAGCAAGGTGCTGAAATTGTTTTGCCTCACTCCTTATTTAAGGATACATTTAAATCTTCAGAGTCCAATATACTGTCCTTGTCTAAAGAATTAGAAGATCTGAAGAAGTCTGAATCCAGATTTTTGTGGCATTCTATAACTTTGTCTGAATATTGGAGCGTTAAGTGCATTCCGCGTGGTTTGCGCATTAATAAAACTCCGTCATTTGGGTTGAATGATGAACTCTTCATGTTGAAATGGGAGCAAATTTTAAATAAATGCTCCCTTGATCTGATGCTTTTGATAATTGAGAAGACTAAATCTGAACAAGAGAAACTGAGAATGGATGTGCTGCAGGTGGAAGAAGAAATGAGGAGTAAGGTCAATGCTGATGTATTTGCTGAGGTTATAGAGAAATCCTCCATCTCCTTGTCGTCCTTTGTAAAAGACCTACAGGCATATAAGATAAGGAAATATGAACGGGACACTAAAGATTATGTGGATGGATCAGTTTATGACTGGCATGGTAAAAAGAGGAAGTTTTTTTGTGAATAAATGCCCGCTCCTCCTTGAGACGTACAGGGATATGCAGACCCGGCGCCACGAGGGGGCGTTTGGGGGCAACGCCCCCTCACGTCATCAACCTCGCCCCCTCGGATATGAGAGTTATCAAAAATAAAAATAAAAAAGAAAGAAAAAGAAATACTGGAAAATATAGCGCCTCGCAGTTTCACTGATTTTTTTAGTCCAATTTTGCATGTTTTTTTTTTTTTTAAACAGCACATTGTGCTCTGTGTCCTCATCAAGCAGGCCGGTGTTCTGTCGAGATGACGGGACACCTGTTGCGGCACTGCGAAGGGAGAGTACGCACATTGTGTTTTGCATGTCTGTTTATAAGAACCTTCTCACCCAGAAGAAAAAAGAGCGCCAACAACTATCCATAACTGTGTTCTTCACTCGGAAAAAGACACCTGCAGCGAGGTGTGAGTGGAAAAAGGCGCGACAATGGCGTGGCACCAGGATGAAGAGGCGCGATCAGAGGAACTGTGAAATACTGGTCAGTCACTATTAATAATTTCTTATGTGTCCCTAACCCTCGTAGGTTGATCGTTAAAATTAAATTTGTTAGTTCTAAAAGCCATCATAATTATTTATAGGAAAACGTTCTATTTTTATTTCTCAAACAAATGTTTGGGCCTGAAAACAGGTTGGTCTTATTTTTCTACTATGGTTTGAACTTTGAGAGTGTTAACACATGAGAGAAAAGTGAGAAAATGTTAATGCCTGTTTGAGAAAAGTGTATAGTGTGTAGTGAGAAGTTTTACAGCCTTAAAACGCCTATAATAATTGTAAAAAATAACGCTGACTACTTCACGGATTTCGCCTATTGCGGGCTATTTTTAGAACGTAACTCCCGCGATAAACGAGGGACCACTGTATATCTACATGAAAGGTTTATGTGGGGTTAATCTACTGTCTCGTGTCGTTTCTCAGATCAGTTGTTGGTTTGGTTTTGTGGTATGCAGGAGATCGCTTGACCGAGGGTCTATACGTTCAAATAATAATTAAAAAATACTGTCATCACTCTTTACTCTTAGTCAGTCTCTTACAACGGTGTAGCCTAAATACACAAGCTTTCCAGGAGCGCACCCAATTCATTATGCACGCTCAGAGGCAGGTACCCTCCAGTGCGCACTTTTTTTTTGTGGGTGTGTGGGGGGGGTGGACCCCGCCCCCTGTGATAAACTCATCACCCCCTTAATATTTTTTTCTGGCGCCGGGCCTGGGGATACGCCTCTTCCTACGGCGAGCGAGAGAGATTCTTCTGATGAACTGAGTGACGTTGGGGACGTGGTGCATCTCAATCCAGCAGTTCCTCTTTCTTAGATCAAGGCCCCACTCGTCGTGGAGTAAGATGTGGCGGAGCTCTAGGGGGAAGAAGAAGAGAACCACTGCTGCCCACTCGCTGGTCCATGCGGACGCATCCGAGGAGACTGTGATTAACATCTCTGATTCTGTCCTCACAGCTACTGAGACAGTGGTTCTACAGAAAGGACTCTCCTTTGCCCCTTCTAACCACCTTGACTCTTTCTCTCTTATAGTTGATTCTTTCAAATTCTTTAGACAGCTGCATTTGAAATTTTTTTTTTTTCTAAATCTAACAATGAGTTTAATAATAAAAGAGATTTGGATTCTAATATTAGTGAGTCTCTAAGAGAAGTTACTCCTGTTAAAAAGAAATCAATTTTTTTTCCGTCTTCAAATTTAAATCCTACCATAGTGACTGTTAGCCAGGTAGTTGAGCGGGAACTTGCTAAATTAGGGGCTTTATGTCCATCTAAAAATAAGAATATGACAAAGAGTGAATTGGATGTATTACGATCTTTGGAATCCAGACGGGATATCATCATTCGCCCCGCCGATAAGGGGGGTGCTGTTATTGTCATGGGGTTGGAGAAGTATGAAAATGGTATACTGAAAGTGTTGAATAATGCCAAACACTATCAACTTTTATCGTCCAATCCCACCTCTAATATTAATAGTATGATTCATGAATTTATTGACTCATCTCATAAGAAGGGCTGGATAACAGAAAAAGAGACGGCTTTCCTTTTAAATGAATACCCTCATTGTCCAGTATTTTACGGTGTACCCAAAATTCACAAACAATTGGATGATCCTCCGTTTTGGCCCATTGTTTCTGGAATAGTCTTACTGAGCCCCTTTTACAATTTGTTGATTTCTTTTTGGCAAAGTTTGTTTGTAAATTACCCTTGTATCTTGAGGATACCACTGATGTTTTAAATCTTATCAATAATCGGAATTGTGCAAGTGATGATATCCTTGTGTCTTTGGATGTACAAAGACTATATACATGCATACCTCACCACGTAGGCTTAGAAGCCATTTCGTTCTATCTTGCTGAACATCCTACTGATGTGCTGCCACCTTCAGATTTCTTGATTAAATTGGTTGAGATTGTCTTATTGAATATTTTTTTAAATACTCAGACAAATATTATCTACAACTACAGGGCACTGTTATGGGGAGTGCTTTTGCTCCATCTTACGCCTGTTTAGTGTTGGGTTTTTGGGAAGAAAAACATATCTTTAGTACTGAAAATAACCCTTTTCACTCAAAAATATCATTATGGCACAGATATATTGATGATGTCCTCTTAATTTGGAGGGTCACGTATGATGAGTTACGTCAATTTTTGAATTATATCAATTCCACCACAGATTATTTATCTTTCACTATGAACCATAACTCTCATTCCATAGATTTTTTTAGATCTCACTATTTACAAGGATGTCAATAATTCTTTGCAATCAACTATTTACCGTAAACCTCTTAGCAGAAATACTTTATTGAGAGCTGATAGTAATCATCCGCCTCATTTAGTTAGTAACATACCAGTGGGTCAGTTCTTGTGAGTTTGAAGACATTGCAATTCTATCACGGACTTCATGTCAAAAGCAGCCCATCTAGCAACTCTGTTTGAACAACGTAGTTATAGTAGAACTAACATTGGTAAAGCATGGGACAGAGCTCTAAATACTGATCATGCATCTTTACTCAAGGAAAAAATCTAAATCTTCTTCAACACCTAAATTGTTTTTTTTCCACCTGCTATACTCCATTTGCGGGAAGAATAAAAAACATAATTTATAAATATTGCCACATTCTGAAGAGTGATCCCACACTTAAAGACATCTGTGCTGAACCACCTAAATTTATATTTAGGCGTACCCGAAATATTCGTGACAGACTTATTCATTCAGATATGATCATTCCCGTCTCAACTGCCTGGCCCTCCAGCCCAGCAAAAGGTTTCTTCAGATGTGGTAATTGTGCACATTGTTCAAATTCCACTAATGCTTCATGTTTCTCTCATCCTCGCACTGGTAAGCAATATCCTACTTCTTCATTTATCAATTGTAATACTACTCATGTAGTATATATTTTAAAATGCCCTTGTGGATTGGCATATATTGACCAAACAAAACGACAACTTAAATTACGGATAGCTGAACATAAAATGGCAATCCGTACTCAGAATTTAACTTATGCCTTGGCAAGGCACTATAAACAGGCCGGTCATGGCTCTCCAGCATCTTTAAAATTTTGGGGGATTGAGAGAATCATAGCTCCACCCAGAGGTGGTGATATTATCAAAAAACTCTTATGTAGAGAAGCATCTTGGATTTATACTTTAGGCACTTTGGAACCTTTTGGTTTGAATGAAGATCTAAAATTTACTTGCTTTCTCTAATAATTGTTTTTTAGTCTGGTTTTAGTCTTGTGTGCTTTGGGACAGTGTGTTTCTAATCATGAATTGATTACTAATTGAGTGAGTGTTGTGTCTGATGGATGGTCATGCCCCTTTGAAAGCACCTGCTTCCTATCAACATTTAAGCTGTACCATCTCTGTTTGTGCAGGACTCTGAGGAAGATGTGACTGTCACATTGAAACGTTAGTCCTGTTGAACACTTTTTGCTTTCAGCACCTTTATTAAATTTTCTGGCACTCATTCCTGTGATGCACAAGTTATTTTTCTTTTTTACAAATTAGTCCCACTTGGTTGCACAAGATTTGTTTGTGCTATACAGAAGCGAGGTTACTTTGTTTTTGCTCTACACGATATTTAATGTTGAAACTGATAAACTTTATTGTTTTTGTGCAAATATTTGCTCATTTTGAAATGGATCCTGCAATACATTTCAAAAAAGTTGGGACAGGGGCGATAAAAGACTGGGAAAGTTGATGAATGCTCAAAGAACACCTGTTTGGAGAACATTCCACAGGTGAACAGGTTAATTGGAAACAAGTGAGTGTCGTGATTGGGTATAAAAGGAACATCTCCAAAAGGCTCAGCCATTCACAAGCAAAGATTGGGCGAGGATCACCATTTTGTGAACAACTGCGTGAAAAAATAGTCCAACAATTTAATAACATTTCTCAACGTTCAATTGCAAGGAATTTAGGGATTCCATCATCTACAGTCCATAATATATTCAGAAGATTCAGAGAATCTGGAGAACTTTCTACACCTAAGCGGCAAGGCCGAAAACCAACATTGAATGCTCATGAGCGTCAATCCTTCATGCGGCACTGCATTAAAAACCAACATCATTGTGTAAAGGATCTTACGGCGTGGGCTCAGGAACACTTCAGAAATCCATTGTCAGTTAACATCCAGAAACGCCACCACCTTCTTTGGGTCCAAGATCATTTGAAATGGACAGATGCAAAGTGGAAAAGTGTGCTGTGGTCTGATGAGTCCACATTTCAAATTATTTTTGGAAATCATGGACGTTGTGTCCTCCGGACAAAAGAGGAAGAAAACCATACAGATTGTTATGAGTGCAAAGTTCAAAAGCCAGCATCTGTGATGGTATGGAGGTGTGTTAGTGCCAAAGGCATCAGCAACTTACACATCTGTGAAGGCACCATCAATGCTGAAAGGTACATCCAGGTTTTGGAGCAACACATGCTGCCATCCAAGCAACGTCTTTTTCAGAGACGTCCCTGCTTATTTCAGCAAGACAATGCCAAGCCACATTCTGCACGTGTTACAACAATGTGGCTTCGTCATAAAAGAGTGCGGGCACTAGACTGGCCTGCCTGTAGTCCAGACCTGTCACCCATTGAAAATGTGTGGCGCATTATGAAGCGCGAAATACAACTGTTGAACAACTGAAGTCATACATCAAGCAAGAATGGGAAAGAAATCCACCTACAAAGCTTCAACAATTAGTGTCCTCAGTTACCAAACACTTACTGAGTTAGAAGGAAAGGTGATGTAACACAGTAAACATACCACTGTCCCAGCTTTTTTGAAACGTGTTGCAGGGATCCATTTCAAAATGAGCAAATATTTACACAAAGACAATAAAGTTTATCAGTTTGAAGATTAAGTATCTTGTCTTTGTGGTATATTCAACTGAATATAGGTTGAAGAGGATTTGCAAATCATTGTATCCTGTTTTTATTTACATTTTAACACAACGTCAGTGGAAGTGGGGTTGTATTTCAACAGCTATTACTCCACTGCTTACACGTAGAGGTGATGATGGGAAACTGTTAATAGTGTGAAAACAAGAAGTCATCAGAGTGATGTGTACATCAGCGACACAGTGATGAACAATTGGTGGTGGTGTATTCAATTGAATGTACGTTGAAGAGGATTTGCAAATCATTTTATTCTGTTTTTATTTACATTTTACACAACGTCCCAACTTCATTGGAATTGGGGTTATATGCTGGGGGTATAGAAAATGAATGAATGAATTAGGGATGTCCCAATCAGGTTTTTTTTGGCCCCGATCCAATTCCGAGTCATCTGATTCTGAGTATCTGCCGATACCGAGTCCCAATCCGATATTTTAAAAAACTGAATGAACAATGAACAAATGCTAAATATATAATAATTTTATTTTAATCACCTTATTTTATTATTTATCACTTAAACAGTGCACTTCTCCTTGAGGTAGCTTGAACAATCAAGTAATAATCTACCAGACTTAAAAAATGTACAAATTTCCATATTATTTTATTTGTCTAAAAATAAATGTCAAAGGTTCCTTATGTTAAACAAGAAATTATCTAATCTGAAATAACAGGTGGCTTAAATTTATAGATGAAAGGTTTTTAAAGAACCATTTATTGATTTAGCTATTTTAATTACAAGTGTTCTAAACTTTTTTAAACAGTAATCAGAAATTTTGAGGTAACAAACAACAACAAAAAACATTTCCAAGGATTTTTCTTCATACATGTGGTTTCTGCACTGATCTGTGGTTCAAATCCCCGCTTCACTGGAAAATCACTAAGGGCCCTTCGGCAAGGTCTTTAATCCCCTATTGCTCCCGGTGTGTAGTGAGCACCTTGTATGGCAGCACCCTGACATGGGAGTGAATGTGAGGCATAATTGTAAAGCGCTTTGAGCGTCTGATGCAGATTGAAAAGTGCTATATAAATGCAGCCCATTTACCATTTGTACAGATCAGTGGTTTCTGCCACTAGTCTTCCGTGTTTTGGCCCGACACATCATTCCTCTTGGACAGCGCAAAGCCACGTCACAGCTCAGAGCGTTGAAAGTTCAAAAGTCAACTTGAAAAGTAAAAGAAAAAAAAAAAAACAACTTACATTTGCATCCTAACAGTCCTCAGTGTACTCCTCTGATGCTTTATCAGTGTTCAACAAGTTCAGAGCAGCACAGTGAACGTGAATGAAGACGGAAGCTCTTTAAGACGTGCTCCTAAATGTGATGAGTGTGCACACCATTTCTCGCTCTGTTTTGCAGACAAATGATCACAGGACAATTTGTTTTTTTCTTTTTGTTAATCAGATGACAGATCGTCGTCCTGAGGACTTGGTCAGCACCAGGTCCTGCTGCGCATGGAGGGATGACTGAGCAAGAGTTTCGGTGGGAAAGTGTCCATCATCCTCTTGTCATTCCATCGAGGCGTCAGGCTGAGCGCGTAAACACACAAACAGCAGTTCTGTGAAAGAAACTTTGCACGCATAACTCCCCCCATCTCTGTCCGGGTTACAATTCCATCTCTTCTTCCCAAATTCACTGCGCAACTGTTATTCCCTTTTCTCCTCTGGAATCGGTTTCAGCCGCACGCGTGTACGAGAATGTTCGGTTGAACTTATGTTTTTTCTTTTGTTCAATTAAAAAAAGATTGGGTTGAACTTTGACTGTGTCAGCCTGCCGACAAGCGGCAATGCGTGCTCCCGTCAGAAGCGTCACGTCAAAAGCCGAGCTAAAGCGATGCTTCTGACGCCTCTAAAAAGCAACACGTCTCATGCCTCTGATGCTTCTGATGCATGAAAGGCCCATTAATCTGCAATAATGAGCTTGAAATAGCGCTGATCAAAATAATGAGGATAAAATCTGTATCAGAATCCTGATCGGGATGCAACGTCCGATTTCGATCAAGTCTGAAACCAGGTGATCAGGCCCGATTTCCGATCACGTGATCGGATCGGGACATCCCTATAATGAATGTTATGATGAGTAAATAAGATCTCTGACATTGTGGACAAATTGGAACAGGGAAATGACAAAAGAGAACAATAAAAGCAGAGTGTGGCAAAAAACATTTCCATGATTCCTTGCTTTGTCTTGACAATAGATATGACACCTAACCTTTTGCAAAAAGCAGTCATGTTGCGGCTGAAAAGTCAGCCTTTTCTTGTGGATGGTCATGCAGTTATTCACTCATAAATAAACATCAAGATATTCAATATATTTCATGGTAATCTGCCCCCTGAGTTATGCATAAATCTACACAAAGAGTGGAATATGTTTATCTTGTAAGACTACACACAGGAATAGAACCCAATCACAGGACACAAACACAGTTCTTAGATGCAGAAAGTTTTACTTTATGCAACAGAGCAGGGACCACACTTCATAATTGAAAAAGAATGATGACAGTACACACTAAAGCATAAAATTCACAACATCCTGAGGCTCACAGGACTGACCTAGCTTATCTTTGGAATTGAGAAATACTCAGATGGCTGATGTCAGATACTGCAAATACTGGCGATGGACGATACCATGGGATCGGCAGTGGGAAAATGAAAGATGATGGGTAAAGGTGCTATGCAGATTGATAAACAGAAGGACCAGAGACTTGTGAGCAGGGAGCAGCAGTGGAATTATATACTTTGTGATGCATTGGGAAGACTGGACCAAAGGTTTGAGAATGATGATGACTAAGAACACTCTGATGACTAAAGCCAGTGGGTGAAACAAAGACAGATGGACTGACAGATAGGCAGAATAGTGGACAAGACAATAGCTGACAGACATGGTGAAGTGAAAATATGAAAGGGCTGAGTTTTGGAAAGTAAATTCCCTCAACAGAGTGGCAGATTCAGGCAAAACCCAGAACTGAAACACTGCCAGAATGATAAATGAATTGGCGACAGGTGAGTGAATTAACATAAGTGCAGGTGTGCAGACAGAACAAAACATAAGGGCTGTACCAGGAAGCAATATCAACATACCAATATTTACTATGTGTGAGCAGGCTTTTCAAACCTAACAGTCACAGTCAGGTATTTGGTGCCATGATGGTGATTATCACCATGGCAAATGGTTGATTCATTAACCCTGGTTTTTGGCTTCAGGTTCTGAACATGTTCCCCCCAAAATAGGGTGTGTAAAAAAATAATTTGACTCGTCTTCAACAAAAACTGTTTAATATTTCCTGACTTGCTCCAGTTACAGGTCATGGGGGACTGGAGCCTATCAGAGCAGTCAACAGGTATGAGGCAGGCTACACCCTGGCCAGGATGCCGAGCTGTCGCAAGGTATAAATGGTATGAACCCTAACCCTTACACTGTGATTTCATTTCTGACTATAATGCCTTGTGCTCATACAACAATCAGCATTGCTCTAAATTAAAGCAGTATAAAGTATGTTTACTGTCACACAATTGATTACATCTTCAACAAGGAAAAAAAAAATCTCAGCGGTACAATCTTAGGTATATTTCTGTTTTTTTGACCTCAGAACACTAGTCAGGCTGGGGTTATAACTTCCAGTTTCAGTGATATGATAATCTACTGTACTCATAAGTTTCAATCCTACACCAGCCTGGATGCCCTTCCAGACACATCTCTATATTGGAGAATGTGCAGGGAGGGGTGGGGTGGGGGGGGGTGTTAAACCAGGAACCTTACGTACTGTCACCATGTACACTTAACCACTTGACCACCACCCAATACTTCGAGCAAGTTACCAAGTTATAGAAAATCAGCTAATATAAAGTCTGTTTTTTTAACAACCAAAGGTCAAGTCTTTGTTATTTGATACATTTTTTTCCAAGAGTCACTGAACCCTTTTGTTTATTTACAGAATTTAAATAAACTGTCTTCACTGTTGCTCCAGTTGCATTATTTCAGCGCACTTGCATGTACTGCTGATATGTACATATGTACAGATGGGGAGCAGAGATTCACTGACATTTGCAAATGATGGCTTAGTGCACACAAGGTGTGACATTAAAAACACAGAGACCACAGCCAGGACAGGTATATTGATAAGTACTACACTAGCTACATTCACAATTACATAAAAAAAATGATCACATAACACAGAAACAGTGCCACATTGGTTTGTGCGCTGAACAGATACGGGGTGTGGCCACCGAAAGCAGCTGCTGTTGAGATCACCGGTTCTGGACGTCACGGCTGGAGAACACGTACCGTGTTTTGACGGACATGACGTAACAACTATCCAGTGTGATGCACGTATGTCTGCTTGCTGTCCTCAAATGGACATACATAAAAACATATATCGCTGTTGTGACGGGCTGCAGTGAGTGAACATATGGCGCACACATTGACAGGCTGTCCCAGGTGAAACGGGCCATCAGATCAGAACGCACAGCAGGTTATCTGAATGTCATGTCACCCACGTGAGCTCTGTTCCACATGGTGCATAGTCTGTCCTGCAGCACGCGACCCACAGGACACGCGTCGGGCAGGACATGCACATGCTGGACACGCTGGGCCAGCAGATGTGGACATGATCAGAGTGCACTGCTTCATTTATGTCATGTCATAACTGTGCGTCTATGGCCATGGGTCATCTGCACAGGAATAGACGGTCCATACTTATGTTGTCCGCTCAATAAGAGGGATTCAATACATTGGGGTATTTTTTTATGGTGTGTGGTTTTACAACCCCAATTACAATGAAGTTGGTACGTTGTGTAAAATGTAAATAAAAACAGAATACAATGATTTGCAAATCCTCTTCAACCTATATTCAACTGAATACACCACAAAGACAAGATATTTAATGTTCAAACTGATAAACTTTATTGTTTTTGTGCAATACTTGCTCATTTTGAAATGGATGCCTGCAACACGTTTCAAAAAGCTGGGACATTGGTATGTTTACCACTGTGTTACACCACCTTTCCTTCTAACA
Source organism: Thalassophryne amazonica (assembly GCF_902500255.1). Taxonomy (NCBI): domain Eukaryota; kingdom Metazoa; phylum Chordata; class Actinopteri; order Batrachoidiformes; family Batrachoididae; genus Thalassophryne; species Thalassophryne amazonica. The sequence continues at coordinate 96,785,025 of NC_047103.1, read as the reverse complement.
ACACTCAGTAAGCGTTTGGGAACTGAGGACACTAATTGTTGAAGCTTTGTAGGTGGAATTCTTTCCCATTCTTGCTTGATGTACGACTTCAGTTGTTCAACCGTCCGGGGTCTCCGTTGTTGTATTTTGCGCTTCATAATGTGCCACACATTTTCAATAGGCGACGGGTCTGGACTGCAGGCAGGCCAGTCTAGTATCTGTACTCTTTTACTACAAAGCCACACTGTCACTGTTGTACCACGTGCAGAATGTGGCTTGGCATTGTCTTGCTGAAATAAGCAGGGACGTCCCTGAAAAAGACGTTGCTTGGATGGCAGCATGTGTTGCTCCAAAACCTGGATGTACCTTTCAGCATTGATGGTGCCATCACATATGTGTAAGTTGCCCATAGCATGGGCAATAACACACCCCCATACCATCACAGATGCTGGCTTTTGAACTTTGTGCTGGTAACAATCTGGATGGACTTTTTCCTCTTTTGCCTGGAGGACAAGACGTCCATGATTTCCAAAAGCAATTTGAAATGTGGACTCATCAGACCAAAGCACACTTTTCCACTTTGCGTCTGCCCATTTCAAATGAGCTCGACCCCAGAGAAGGCAGCAGTGTTTCTGGATATTGGTGATTGATCAGCTGGTCTCTGAACACTATTGACACCATTTTTTATACAAGAAGGTATTTTCATTGGAATATATATATATATATATATATATATATATATATATATATATATATATATATATATATACGAGGTCTGTCCATAAAGTAACGGTCCTTTTTATTTTTTTCAAAAACTATATGGATTTCATTCATATGTTTTTATGTCAGACATGCTTGAACCCTCGTGCGCATGCGTGAGTTTTTCCACGCCTGTCGGTGACGTCATTCACCTGTGAGCACTCCTTGTGGGAGGAGTCGTCCAGCCCCTCGTCAGAATTCCTTTGTCTGAGAAGTTGCTGAGAGACTGGCGCTTTGTTTGATCAAACCTTTTTCTAAACCTGTGAGACACATCGAAGTGGACATGGTTTGAAAAATTAAGCTGGTTTTCAGTGAAAATTTTAACGGCTGATGAGAGATTTTGAGGTGACACTGTCGCTTTAAGGACTTCCCACAGTGCGAGACGTCACGCAGCGCTCTCAGGCGGCGTCATCAGCCTGTTTCAAGCTTAAAACCTCCACATTTCAGGCTCTATTGATCCAGGACGTCGTGAGAGAACAGAGAAGTTTCAGAAGAAGTCGGTTTCAGCATTTTATCCGGATATTCCACTGTTAAAGGAGATTTTTTTAATGAAAGACGTGCAGACGGGTCCGCGCATCGGGACGCAGTAGGAGGAGGATCAACCCCCGAAAGGCCCCGGGCCCTGACGGAATACCAGGGAGGGTCCTAAAACACAGTGCACACCAGCTGTCTGAGGTTCTGGCGGATATATTCAACACCTCTCTGTCCCAAGCCAGAGTTCAGCCATGCCTCAAGACATCAAGGATAATCCCTGTGCCAAAGACCTTTTAGGGGCGTTGCTAGGCATAAAGCTCTACTGGGGCACAGGCCCCCTACCGCATATCCCCCTCCTCCCACACACACACACACACACACACACACACACACACACACACACACACACACACACACACACACACACACACACACACACACACTGCCCAGTCCCACTGCCACATTCTTACCAAAACTACTACTTGAGGTATTAATGAGTGTAGGAACATGTTTATTTTTAATAAACATGAACATTTTCAACATGGCAGCAAAAGCATATAAGTCATAACAAATAATGGCAAGTCAGAACTCTCTTCACAGACATTCCAGAGTCATGATTATTACCTAGTTTTCAGGGTTATAGTTCAAGTGATAGCATTAAAGCGTACCACGTATTTTTCATTTTCACAAAGTGGTCAATCACCTGACTCTGACTCAGCTTTGAAAGTTCTTCCTTCTCAACTGCAGACAGCAAGCTGGTGAAGTCTGTCTTGTCCCATTGTGCACCTCAGCCAAGTGTGGAGCCGTCTCAACACACTGAGTGACCTTTCACAACTACAGCTTATTGACTGGGATTGTTAATGCGATCTGAATGACCTGTGTTAGTGTTGGGAACATGATGTTATTCAGCAAGTTGAAAACACACTGCATATCCTTGATTGCAAGGCTTTCTTTTTTGGAGGCTAGATAGTTTTTGGCCACTAAACCTCCTCTGATTTCAGACCAACATCGTAATGATATGCCAGACCACTGAGGTGCTCCTCACAGAGAAAGCTGTCTGATTCAGGGTTACAGGCCTGAATACCTCTGAGAATTTGGCCACTAAGAGATATAAAACACTCATCCATCTCAGCAACCATCCTGTCTAGGCAAGGTAGAAACATGTTTCTTTTCAGCTTCTCTGAATCACTGAGGTCACTCCACAACTAGACACACTAGACTCCACCACATGAACTTCAGTGCGTTTCTGCTTCTGCCTTTGTTTGACTGTAGCACCCAGCTCAGGGATTTGATTTGCTGCACAGAATACAGCTCAGCACTGCACAAATTTATATTTATATAGGCATTTAAGTATGGACTTGCTAACAGCATCGCTAAATTAGCTGTCTAGCTTAACCAGCTAATTTATCACCAGAACTTACCTCTCTCTTTCTCATCTCCCCTTACTGCTTCCCTGTCCCTGCTTCGGATTAAGAATTTCTTTATATTCATCTGCAGAAGTCATGCAATAATGTTTTCAGTTAGTATAATGTAATTTGGTTTAATTTTTAAAAAACAATAATATAAAATTAACTGTTGTTGTGTCACAACACCTCAAACTGCGCTGTGCGCTCAGTGTCCTGCTGCTCCGCACTCGACATTAGAGTCCCTTGATTGAGAGAGTTACGACAAGTTGTAACTCTCCCAATCAAGGGACTCTAAGGGAAAGCTGCATGCTGCGTGTGTGGAGTTCACCTGCAGCTCATGCACAGTGATATGCACTGACATATACAGAATGTGCGCATGAGCTATATCCTCTGTTTGGAGTTAATACTCTTGCAACATATCTGAATTAATGTATGATAAATATTTATTATTGAAAATTAATCGTTGTATTTATACTGGGGCACGTGCCCCAGTAAAGGGGGGATGGTGACGCCCCAGCTCTGCACCATCCTGCCTCAACAACTACAGGCCAGTAGATAAAGGGTTAAAGCCTTATACATATCCCCAACAGCAATGATAAAAATAAATGGTGGCCTATCAAGTCCAATAAAACTCCAAAGAGGCTGCCTTCAAGGTTGCCCTTTAAGTCCATTTCTATTCAGTTTGTTTATTGAACCCTTAGCCCAGATGATAAGACAGGAAAAAGAATTGAAAGGTATAAATATAAAGGTACAGAATATAAAATGTGCTTGTATGCTGATGATGTACTAGTAACACTCTTAAACCCAGGAAATGGCATACCTCTGCTTATGAATGCCCTTAAAATGTTCGGATCTCTTTCAGGATACTCTCTTAATGTGAATAAAACCCAAGCTCTTTTGTTCAATTATAACCCTACTCAAGAACCAGTTAAAAATATGATTTCAACTAGAACTTATCACATATTCAATACTTGGGGGTAACCATACCAAAGGACCTCCCTTCCATTTTCATATTTAACTACAAAAATATTACAAAGAAAATCAATAAGAACCTAGACAGATGGGCCTTGCTCTCACTAGACATTGGAGAAAGAATTAGATCGATTAAAATGGTAATCTTACCTAAATTGTTGTATCTATTTAATGCATTACCTGTGGAAATCCCTCAGAGCCAATTCAGAGAATGGGACAAATGTATATCTAGGTTTGTGTGGAACTCAAAGAAGCCATGAATAAAATACACTATTCTCCATTTACCAAGGGACAGCGGAGGTTTGGCTTTACCTTGTCTTAGGCATTATTATATTGCAGCCCAGTTGAGGCCGCTTGTCCTCTGGTATGATGAATCCTATGTGGCAATGTGGAAGGGTTTGGAGCTTTCCCTGACTGAAGTGCAATTACAGTCAGTACTAGGCTGTGCACATTGTGCTAAAACAACTATACAGCTAGGAAATTTTTGCTTGTGTTCATCTATTAAAATATGGCTGCAAGTTGTAAAGATGTTTCATCTCCAAAGACAAGTTAAAACTGTGTGATCCACACTTTGCACCAGCAATTCATGATTTTAGATTTAAACAATGGTCCCAATTAGGTTTAAGTGTCCTTAGCAGTATCATTTCTAAAGGCCAGATGGACAGTTTTCAGAATCTCTCACTCAGATTTGGTCTCAGTAAACATGACTTTTTCAGATATCTCCAATTACGCCATTATTTTGTTAAGGAAATACGATGTGTCTCATCCGGAAATCCGTCCAACCTAGTTCAGGTCTTTGTTGATATCTACAAAGGGTGTAATAACAAAAAAATTGTAGGAAGAATTTATAAGATTCTGAATTAATAACTAATAATGAAATGTATCTTCATGTGAAAAAAACAATGGGATAAAGATTTGAAAGTTGAAATACCAGAAGAACTCTGGTTGGAGGGATGGAAGTCTCAAAATTGTACAACAAACTTGCCTATCTGGAGAGACTTCTGCTGGAAAAGTTTAGTTCGTTTTTTCATTACTCCTATTAGGAAATCAAAAGTCATGGGAATTCAGTTTTCTTGCTGGAAGGAATGTGGATCTATCGAAGCAGATCAAGTTCATATATTTTGGTCATGCCCTGCCATCGTTTTTTTTTGTTTTGTTTTTTTTTTTGGTGGGTACTGGGTATTCATTTGGACCTGTCATTTTGCTCTTTGTTCCTGTGTGTCCCTCCAAAGGGATTAGGTCAAATGGACTTGTACCTATTAAGGATTATTCTTGTTGCGGCAAAGAAAGCCATCACTAAGTGTTGGCTCAAAAAAGACATTCCTTCAATGTCTCTCCTAATACAAATTGTGACACACATAAGAACAATGGAACTTATAACATTCCGCCTCCACCTACAACAACACAAAGAAAAGTACTGGAAAAGATGGGACTGTTTTGTACAATCCATGGACACTGACAATGTTGACAAACTGTAAAAAAAAATATCTTCTTTTTATTTGTACTCCTGTACCTGCCCACGTTTGTTGCTTATGTATGCCATAAAACTTCTTTAAAAAAAAAAAGTAAAAAAAAAAAAAAAAGAAAGCCCACCAACATCTCTATTTTTTGAGGAAACTGGGAAGGGCCGGACTGAACACCAAGGTCCTCAGGGCCTTCTACAGCTGTGCAGTGGAGAGTGTCCTGTCCTGCTGCCTCCCTGTGTGGTATGGTGGCTGCACAGTGGTGGAGAAGAAAGCGCTGCAGCGGGTGTTGAAGTCTGCACAGAGGACCATAGGTTGCAGCTTACCACCCATTGGGGACATCTACATCTCCAGATGTAGAGACAAAGCCACCTGCATCCACCTGTGCACAGTCTGTTCACACCCCTTCCCTCTGGAAGGAGGCTATGCAGCATCCGGTCAAAAACATCCATACTGAAAAACAGCTTCTACCCGAATGCTGTCAGAATGTTGAACAGTTCAACATCCATCACCAAACTGTGAACATTGCACTACATGCACATTGGCATCTTCTTAATACTCTAATGCTGCTGCTGCTGCTGACGCTGTGCCTTGTACATATATTCTATAGCCACAGGGGTGTGCATATTGTACATTGAAAAGTTTATATTGCAAGACCTTGAGAAACTGTATTTCGTTCTGCCTGTACGGGTCGAGTGACAATAAAAGTGAGTCTATCTATATATATATATATATATATATATATATATATATATATATATATATATATATATATATATATATATATATATATATATATATATATATATATATATATATATATATAATGTTTGTCAGACCACACATCTGTGTGTGTTTTTCCAATCCTGTTATCTGTTTTTTGCTGTCATTTTTACATAGGCTACAGATACATAGGCTCTAGATTGGGTATTGTTTATAAAATGGGTAACTGACATTTTTCAAGTTTGGTAATAAATTGTGCAAAGTTTCTATAATGAGGTGGAACGGTGTGTGAGTCCAGAATGTTTTTAGAATGTTAGACCTCAAAAGTTTTTAGAAAAAAAAAAAAAAACAACCTTTTTTTCATTATGATTTTTTGATGGTTTTGATTAATTTTATCATATACACACTATTATTATTATTATTATTATTATTATTATTATTAGTAGTAGTAGTAGTAGTAGTAGTAGTAGTAGTAGTAGTAGTAGTAGTGTGACACCTACAAATATGTATGGTCACAAATTTTGAATTATTATATTTTATTTGTTTTTTGTTTGTTTTTTGTATGAAAAGACTAGCCCACTGAATGTGTTTCCTAAGGAGAGTGTCAGAGTGTAGGTCTCTAATTTTACCACAAGAAGGAGTATCCCCTTGCGTGAGCGTGGTTGTGGTGTGCGCGTCAGGCTGACGTTCCCCAGACAGCTATGAGCCCGCCATGAAGAAACACACAAGTGACTCCTGTCTCTCTTCCCTGTCAATACAAGTTAGTATAGTGTGTCAAACAACCACAATTCGAGTTAAATGATTGTTAAAAACCCGTGGAGTGTAGAGATGAAGTTTTAGATGTAGAAATAGTGATGTAAACAGTGTGATAGCTTAAAGAGAAATAGCTCCGCTCTCCCCCATTAGGAACAATGGCACAAAATGGCGGTCTGCTGATGGTTTTATTAGGCCTTGTAGTGCTCCTGTACATTTATTTTCATTTGCTTTTGTGAGTGACGGTATTTTAGAGTTGCAGTGTGAATTAATTTGCTTATGTGAATGTTCAAGCTTACCGTTTTGGGTCCAGTTAAAAGAGCACATAAACACGATACTAGTATTGTGGTTAATGTGTACAGTATGAGTGTGTGTTTGACCGGGCAGTTACAGTGTAGTCAAGTCTATTCAAGATGTTAAAAACATAAGAAGAACATGATTCAAGATGTTAAAAACACAAGAACAACATGATTGTTTTGGTTAAAGCAGTGGAAATCTAATTGAGTACACAAGTATGTTTTATTTATTTGTATTTTATTTCAAGCCATATTAAGAATATGAGACAGTAATTTGAGTTTGAGAATTTATAAAGTATGTTTAACAAGTAAAACAGTTTTGTGAAGAACTGAATAAAGTAAAGGGAATTGTGAGATTCTGTTTAATAAAAGAGACAGCTACGAGCCCGCCATGAAGAAACACACAAGTGACTCCTGTCTCTTCTTCCCTGTCAATACAGGACGTTTTTATTTTCAGTGATCAGGTCACTCAACCTGAGGCCTGTAACAGAATTTTGGTGGCACCGCTGGGATCAGCGTCATATGCGAGGCGATGCTGATCCATTAACCCACGAACCCAAGGCAGACATCACAGGACCGGTGTGTTGGAGCGGCAGGTGTATGACTGAGGCAGCCACGGGACCACAGAGTGTGAGGGGATCCGCAGCTGGAGGAGTGCAGCACTGCTTGCTCAAAGGTTTCAGTACTGTGAAACACTGCTAACAGAAAGAATACAACATGGGAGACGTTGAAAGGAAGGAACTGGTGCAGAAGATAAAGAGTCTGCACACACTGACAGCAGAGGAACTCTATGAACTGGTGAAAGCCCTCTCACCAGTACCAGATTTGGATCCTGTAAGTGCAGTAAGGGACAATGAGGAGAGTTGTGTTGACTACCTATGTACTTACCTGAATTGTAAAACACTGCTTGACCTAGAGGACCAGGGAGTTTCTCATTTGTTGTGTTTGAGAGATGCGGTCGCTGACCTTACTGCTAGACGAGTTACTGAACTTAGTCGACCTGTAGAAGTAGAGAATGAGGTTGCTACACAGATGTCATCACCTTTCTCTACCACAGAAGCTCATCAGAGTAACACAGAAAGTAATTCAGCCAAGATACTTACTAGTGAGTCTACAAATCCACAATCAGCAGAGTATGGAGTGCTAATGGCTAACTATAAAGCTCTGAGTAAAGAGCTAACTGAGTTTAGAGCAGCATCAGTTCAGCATACACTTATCTCCACTGTTAGACAACAGCCACACTGTTGAGTAGAAGACAGAGCCAACAACTACCCTACAACAGATTCAGCACACAGTAAACCTGATAGCACGGTTTCCCTAAGAGACCTGTCATTCCTCCAGTGCAGGGAATTCAAAGTTTACGGGGGTCAGGTTGGGGACAGCACATCCGACATCAGCTATCATGGACTGTGTAAGCAGGTTGATGAGGGACTGATCGCGAAGTACACAGAGAGTGAAATCATCCAAGGTGTCCTTCGCATCATCAAACCAGGACAATTTAAAGATATGCTGATTAACAAGGATGACTTAACACTCAGTGAGCTCAGAAGCTTTGTGCGGTCACACCTGAGTGAAAAGAGCAGAAGAGAGTTATTTCAGGAGTTAATGAGCACCAAACAACAGGAACAGGAGAGTCCCCAACAGTTTCTCTATCGGATGATAGGACTGAAACAGACAGTCATGTTCGCTTCCAAACAGGACAACTTGGACATTGAGTACGAGCCCCGCACAGTCCAGAATGTGTTTCTACGTACAATTCATCAGGGTCTCCTCCCCAAGTACAGTGACATTTGTAATGAACTCAAGCCACTACTCTCTGACTGTACTGTATCAGATGAAGCGCTGATATGACACGTGAATAAAGTATCCAGCGAGGAGAATGAGCGACAGCGACGACTGGGATGTAATCCTCGCCAAAAGGTAACACATGCTCACACCACTCAGATTGAGACTGATCAGGACACCGAAAAAACAACAGACTCTAAAGCAAAGAATAAAAATAAAGTGATTGAGGAACTGAGTGCAAAAGTTGATGCTCTGACCAAAGTAGTGGAAGCTCTCACAGCCACAAAGACTGCAGAACAATACTGTTTGTGTGCCCACACTCAACCAAGACCCAGACCAACAGCAAAGCAATATAGTTGCCCTAGTTGCATTGAAAAAGGTACAGACTCATGTAATCATTGTTTCATCTGTGGTGACGCAGGGCACCGGGCAGCAGGATGTCTCAAAAGGTGGAAAGCAAAGAGCCCAGGTCAGCCCTCTGCTGATTTCCGCGCCCTAAGCAACGACAACCGCCCATCCATCATAAAGGCAGAGCTGCAACCAGGACAAAAGACTCAAGTACAAACCAGCTGCATCAGTCCCTCACTCACGAGCCAAGAGACTGATGCCCATGAAAGAGTGGCTCAGCTAGTAGGAAGGAAATGCAACATCAAATGCTACATCAACAACTATGCAATGGACTGTCTACTGGACACTGGTGCCCAAGTGAGTATCCTCGACCGCCAGTGGGTAAAGACTTACCTTCCTGATCACAAGCTGCGTCCACTGGCCGAACTGATGGGACAAAAGACTCTCAGTGTGCTTGCTGTCAATGGTGAGCCCTTGCCATATGACGGTTGGATGGGAGTGATGGTGACTCTCCCAAACAACAGTGACCCAAACTTAGTGATCCAAGTACCCTTCTTGGTGAGTAGCATGCCCTTAGATCGCCCCCTGATTGGCTTCAATGTGGTCAAGCAACTGATTCTGGGAACAAAGGATGGCGCTGATCTCATGCCCACACTTGTGAGCCTAATTTGTGGTGCAATGAACCTGCAAGATGACAAAGCCACCACATTAGTCAACTTCATCCAGACAAAACTCACCAGTGACAGTGATGTAAATCAGAGTGTGCTTAAAGTGGAACTATATGATGTAGTTGTTTCAGCTAGTCAGGTTAAGCTTGTTAAGTGTAAAGTACCATCCACATTTGACACATCAAAGTCACTCGTGCTCTTTGAACCCAGTGAGAACAACCCTCAGTTACAACAGCTTGATGTTGGTGACAGCGTAATAGAGATTTGTCATGAAAAAGCTCCTTATGTCAAAATCCCCATAGGCAATCATACAAAACATAATGTAACTCTGTTCAGTAGAAGTGTGCTAGGGAGCATTGAGTCAGTAGTTAAAATAGTGCAGACTGATGAGCTACACCCAGATACACCAAGTGTTTCTCAGGTAGCTAATGCTGATGAACCTTCCCAAACTCAGCAGGACAGGAGTACTGAGAGAGGCAGCGTGGTGGAAAAATGGGATCCACCAGTTGACATTAGCCACCTAAGTCAGAATCAGCAGGAGATTGTGAAGGAGATGTTACGAGAGGAGTCAGGAGCATTCGCACGAGACGACAATGACATGGGGTGTATAACGAGCTTAGAAATGTCCATCACACTCAACGACAATACTCCCATTCAGAAATCATATGCCTCCATACCAAAACCCCTTTATAGGGAGGTAAAGGAGTATATTGAGGACCTTCTAGCTAAAGGGTGGATTGTAAAATCTAAATCCCCTTACTCAGCACCTGTCGTGTGTGTGCGTAAAAAAGATGGGACGCTCAGACTCTGTATCGATTACCGTCTCCTTAACCAGCGCACTGTTCCAGATCGCCACCCCTTACCGAGAATCCAAGACCTCACAGACACTTTGGGTGGGTACAGTTGGTTTTCCATTTTAGATCAGGGGAAGGCGTATCACCAGGGGTTCATAGCCGAGGGGTCGCGCCACCTCACTGCGTTCATTACCCCCTGGGGTTTATATGAGTGGGTATGCATACCCTTCGGGCTAACCAACGCACCTGCTGCATTTCAACGCAGTATGGAAGAGATGCTTGCCCCCCCCCCATGATGAGTGTTGTATCCCATATCTGGATGGCATCCTGTGTTATGCGCGCACATTTGAGGAACATGTGGAATGGCTGAGAAAGGTCCTGAGAGCCCTGCAAGGTCACGGGGTCAAGCTCAGACCCACAAAATGCGACCTGTTCAAACGAGAGGTGAGATATGTAGGTCGCTTGGTCTCAGCTGAGGGTGTGCGCATTGATCCTAAGGACTTGGATGCATTGTATGCTTTGGAAAAGGAAAAACCTGCAACTGTTGGAGATGTGAGGAGGATTGTTGGATTTTTGAGCTACTACAGGTCATACATTCAGGATTTCTCGAGACTCGCAAATCCTATCTATGAACTGTTGCAGCCCAAAAGAAACCGAGAGCAGTCTCAGCGGAGGTGTGGGGGACAGAAGGGTGAGGGTACACAGCTGCCATCCAAGACCCCAGTCCAGTGGACTGAACTCCACCAAGAGACACTGTGTAAACTCATTGAAATGCTTGCTAACCCCCCTGTTCTTGCCTATCCAGATTTCGAGTTGCCGTTCGTGCTTCACACGGATGCTTCTGATAAAGGGCTGGGAGCTGTCCTTTACCAGAACCAGGGCGGTAAACTCCGGGTGATAGGGTACGGCTTGAGAACCCTCACACCGGCTGAAAAGAATTACAGGCTTCACTCAAGAAAACTGGAGTTCCTAGCCCTTAAGTGGGCCGTCTGTAAGAAATTTAGGGACTACCTGTTCTATGCGCCCTACTTTACCATCTTCACCAACAATAACCCTTTAACATATGCCATGCGGACTGCCAAATTGACTGCTGTTGGGTTCCGGTGGGTGGGAGAATGATCTGATTTTAGATTTGACATACACTACAGACCAGGCAAATTAAATGTTGACGCAGACACACTGTCAAGAATTCCACTCGACATTAATGCTTTTGTTTCTGAATGTACAGAAGAGCTGCCGAGAGAGACAGTCTCCACCACATGGGAAGGCTGCAAGACAGGCAAGGAGGGTGACATCGTCTGGGTTGCTGCCCTGGCTCTGTCGCAAAGTCAAACAGCAGAGAACCCCTGCAACCCATTGACCTTGCTGAGCTGCGGAAGGGCCAGAAGACAGACCCAGTGATCGGTGAGATCCTAAAAATGAAAGACTCAAACCACTACTGCCTCTACTGGTGGTTGGCTCTCACTGCGGTATTGTATCACTTCCTGTTCCGGAGCACAGCGGTGTTTTGCTGTATCTGTTAGCTGTTTAATCTGCGCAGTTAGATTGATCTAGTTAACTAGATAACGATTTGTTTCACAGTGTAATCTTCACGTGCCTTAACTAAAGCACTCCCTCTGCTGAATCACCTCTAAATTATTTACACATTATTCACTTTGTGTGTTTTTAGGAATCCGCTAGCTTAGCACAGCTACTAGCTCTTAGCCGGTTTAGCATGGCGGCTTCTCCTGTCTCTCCCGCACTTTTCTGCTCTGGGTGTGAAATGTTTAGTTATTCCTCGGCCTCCTTTAGCAGTAATGGTACTTGTAATAAGTGTAGCTTATTCGTAGCTTTGGAGGCCAGGCTGGGCAAATTGGAGACTCGGCTCCGCACCTTGGAAAATCCTACAGCTAGCCAGGCCCCTGTAGTTGGTGCGGACCAAGGTAGCTTAGCCGCCGTTAGTTCCCCTCCAGCAGATCCCGAGCAGCCGGGAAAGCAGGCTGACTGGGTGACTGTGAGGAGGAAGCGTAGTCCTAAACAGAAGCCCCGTGTACACCACCAACCCGTTCACATCTCTAACCATTTTTCCCCACTCGGCGACACACCCGCCGAGGAACAAACTCTGGTTATTGGCGTCTCTGTTTTGAGAAATGTGAAGTTAGCGACACCAGCAACCATAGTCAGTTGTCTTCCGGGGGCCAGAGCAGGCGACATTGAAGGAAATTTGAAACTGCTGGCTAAGCCTAAGCGTAAATTTGGTAAGATTGTAATTCACGTCGGCAGTAATGACACCCGGTTACGCCAATCGGAGGTCACTACAATTAATATTGAATCAGTGTGTAACTTTGCAGAAACAATGTCGGACTCTGTAGTTTTCTCTGGGCCCCTCCCCAGTCGGACCGGGAGTGACATGTTTAGCTGCATGTTCTCCTTGAATTCCTGGCTGTCTGAGTGGTGTCCAAAAAATGAGGTGGGCTTCATAGATAATTGGCAAAGCTTCTGGGGAAAACCTGGTCTTGTTAGGAGAGACAGCATCCATCCCACTTTGGATGGAGCAACTCTCATTTCTAGAAATCTGGCCAATTTTCTTAAATCCTCCAAACCGTGACTATCCAGGGTTGGGACCAGGAAGCAGAGTTGTAGTCTTACACACCTCTCTGCAGCTTCTCTCCCACTGTCATCCCCTCATTACGCCATCCCCGTAGAGAGGTGCCTGCTCCCAGACCACCAATAACCAGCAAAAATCTATTTAAGCATAAAAATTCAAAAAGAAAAAATAATATAGCACCTTCAATTGCACCACAGACTAAAACAGTTAAATGTGGTCTATTAAACATTAGGTCTCTCTCTTCTAAGTCCCTTTTAGTAAATTATATAATAATTGATCAACATATTGATTTATTCTGCCTTACAGAAACCTGGTTACAGCAGGATGAATATGTTAGTTTAAATGAGTCAACACCCCTGAGTCACACTAACTGTCAGAATGCTCGAAGCATGGGCCGAGGCGGAGGATTAGCAGCAATCTTTCACTCCAGCTTATTAATTAATCAAAAACCCAGAAAGAGCTTTAATGCATTTGAAAGCTTGACTCTTAGTCTTGTCCATCCAAATTGGAAGCCCCAAAAACCAGTTTTATTTGTTGTTATCTATCCTCCACCTGGTCGTTACTGTGAGTTTTCGGACCTTTTGTCTGACTTAGTGCTTAGCTCAGATAAGATAATTATAGTGGGTGATTTTAACATCCACAGAGATGCTGAGAATGACAGCCTCAACACTGCATTTAATCTATTGTTAGACTCGATTGGCTTTGCTCAAAATGTAAATGAGTCCACCCACCACTTTAATCATATCTTAGAGCTTGTTCTGACTTATGGTATGGAAATTGAAGACTTAACAGTATTCCCTGAAAACCCCCTTCTGTCTGATCATTTCTTAATAACATTTACATTTACTCTGATGGACTACCCAGCAGTGGGGAATAAGTTTCATTACACTAGAAGTCTTTCAGAAACCACTGTAACTAGGTTTAAGGATATGATTCCTTCTTTATGTTCCCTAATGCCATATACCAACACAGGGCAGAGTAGCTACCTAAACTCTGTGAGTGAGATAGATTATCTCGTCAATAGTTTTATATCCTCATCGAGGACAACTTTGGATGCTGTAGCTCCTCTGAAAAAGAGAGCCTTAAATCAGAAGTGCCTGACTCCGTGGTATAACTCACAAACTTGCAGCTTAAAGCAGATAACCCGTAAGTTGGAGAGGAAATGGCGTCTCACTAATTTAGAAGATCTTCACTTAGCCTGGAAAAAGAGTCTGTTGCTCTATAAAAAAGCCCTCCGTAAAGCTAGGACATCTTACTACTCATCACTAATTGAAGAAAATAAGAACAACCCCAGGTTTCTTTTCAGCACTGTAGCCAGGCTGACAATGATTCAGAACTCTATTGAGCCAAGTATTCCTTTAACTTTAACTAGTAATGACTTCATGACTTTCTTTGCTAATAAAAGTTTAACTATTAGAGAAAAAATTACTCATAACCATCCTAAAGACATATCGTTGTCTTTGGCTGCTTTCAGTGATGTCGGTATTTGGTTAGACTCTTTCTCTCCGATTGTTCTGTCTGAGTTATTTTCATTAGTTACTTCCTCCAAACCATCAACATGTCTATTAGACCCCATTCCTACCAGGCTGCTCAAGGAAGCCCTACCATTAATTAATGCTTCAATCTTAAATATGATCAATCTATCTTTATTAGTTGGCTATGTACCACAGGCTTTTAAGGTGGCAGTAATTACACCATTACTTAAAAAGCCATCACTTAACCCAGCTATCTTAGCTAAATATAGGCCAATCTCCAACCTTCCTTTTCTCTCAAAAATTCTTGAAAGGGTAGTTGTAAAACAGCTAACTGATCATCTGCAGAGGAATGATCTATTTGAAGAGTTTCAGTCAGGTTTCAGAATTCATCATAGTACAGAAACAGCATTAGTTAAGGTTACAAATGATCTTCTTATGGCCTCAGACAGTGGACTCATCTCTGTACTTGTTCTGTTAGACCTCAGTGCTGCTTTTGATACTGTTGACCATAAAATTTTATTACAGAGATTAGAGCATGCCATAGGTATTAAAGGCACTGCGCTGCGGTGGTTTGAATCATATTTATCGAATAGATTACAATTTTTTTTATGTAAATGGGGAATCTTCTTCACAGACTAAGGTTAATTATGGAGTTCCACAAGGTTCTGTACTAGGACCAATTTTATTCACTTTATACATGCTTCCCATGGGCAGTATTATTAGACAGCATTGCTTAAATTTTCATTGTTACGCAGATGATACCCAACTTTATCTATCCATGAAGCCAGAGGACACACACCAATTAGCTAAACTGCAGGATTGTCTTACAGACATAAATACATGGATGACCTCTAATTTCCTGCTTTTAAACTCAGACAAAACTGAAGTTATTGTACTTGGCCCCACAAATCTTAGAAACATGGTGTCTAACCAGATCCTTACTCTGGATGGCATTACCCTGACCTCTAGTAATACTGTGAGAAATCTTGGAGTCATTTTTGATCAGGATATGTCATTCAATGCGCATATTAAACAAATATGTAGGACTGCTTTTTTGCATTTGTGCAAAATCTCTAAAATTAGAAAGGTCTTGTCTCAGAGTGATGCTGAAAAACTAATTCATGCATTTATTTCCTCTAGGCTGGACTATTGTAATTCATTATTATCAGGTTGTCCTAAAAGTTCCCTGAAAAGCCTTCAGTTAATTCAAAATGCTGCAGCTAGAGTACTGACAGGGACTAGAAGCAGAGAGCATATCTCACCCATATTGGCCTCTCTTCATTGGCTTCCTGTTAATTCTAGAATAGAATTGAAAATTCTTCTTCTTACTTATAAGGTTTTGAATAATCAGGTCCCATCTTATCTTAGGGACCTCATAGTACCGTATCACCCCAATAGAGCGCTTCGCTCTCAGACTGCAGGCTTACTTGTTTTTCCTAGGGTTTGTAAGAGTAGAATGGGAGGCAGAGCCTTCAGCTTTCAGGCTCCTCTCCTGTGGAACCAGCTCCCAATTCGGATCAGGGAGACAGACACCCTCTCTACTTTTAAGATTAGGCTTAAAACTTTCCTTTTTGCTAAAGCTTATAGTTAGGGCTGGATCAGGTGACCCTGAACCATCCCTTAGTTATGCTGCTATAGACTTAGACTGCTGGCGGGTTCCCATGATGGACTGAGTGTTTCTTTCTCTTTTTGCTCTGTATGCACCACTCTGCATTTAATCATTAGTGATTGATCTCTGCTCCCCTCCACAGCATGTCTTTTTCCTGGATCTCTCCCTCAGCCCCAACCAGTCCCAGCAGAAGACTGCCCCTCCCTGAGCCTGGTTCTGCTGGAGGTTTCTTCCTGTTAAAAGGGAGTTTTTCCTTCCCTCTGTCGCCAAGTGCTTGCTCACAGGGGGTCTTTTTGACCATTGGGGTTTTTCCGTAATTATTGTATGGCTTTGCCTTACAATATAAAGCGCCTTGGGGCAACTGTTTGTTGTGATTTGGTGCTATATAAATAAAATTGATTTGATTTGAAACTCTCACACAAGACATGAAAAGAAATGTGACAGGCATGGTGAGGAAAATGATGCATGAATGGAACAAACTTCACATTGAGGACGGAATATTGTATCGTAAAACAACAGAGAGACACCAGTTAGTGTTGCCTGCCAGCCTTAAACCACTGGTCCTCAAACACTTACACGACGACATGGGGCATGTCGAGACTGATAGGATCCTCAGTTTGGCCCGGCAAAGATTCTATTGGCCGTACATGAGGCGTGAGATCGAAGCTTATGTCACTAGACAGTGCCCATGTATCAAACAAAAGAAACCAGTGGCTCATGTCAGAGCTCCAATGTCACATTAGCACAAGCTCACCCATGGAGCTAGTTTCCATTGATTTTCTGCATTTAGAGCTTAGCAAGGGGGGCTACCAATACATTTTAGTAGTTGTAGACCACTTAACTAGATACGCTCAGGCCTACCCGACCCACAATAAAGCTGGTAAAACAGCAGCAGAAAAGATTTTCAGTGACTATATCCCCAGATTTGGCTATCCCTCAAAGCTCCACCATGATCAGGCACGCAAGTTTGAAAATGAGCTCTTTCGAACTCTGCAACAAATGAGTGGGGTGGGACATTCTCGCACAATCCCTTATCACCCCCAGGGCAACCCGGCTGAGCGGTTTAACCGCACTGTGCTGCAAATGTTGCGGACCCTGGGTGAGAATGAGAAGGAAAGAGTATCTTCCTCAGATTGTTCATGCTTACAATAGCACACGCCATGAAGCGACGGGGTACTCACCTTTCTTTTTGCTTTTTGGTCGACACCGCGTTTACCCATAGACTTGTTGTTCAGACTGACCACAGACAAAGAGCCTCAGACAGCAAGGAGCTATGCTGAGAAGTGGGCAGAGCGCATGACAGAGGCATATCGGATCGCTTCAGAGAACAGCAAAAACTCAAGTGCCCGTGGAAAAAAGTACTATGATAAACACGCAAGAGGAGTAGTGCTGCAGCCTGGAGACTGGGTGTTAGTTCGAAATATGAGCGAAAGAGGTGGTGTTATGTGTCGGACGCAGCTCAGAGAACCGACCAGCGTTTGAAGGACCCAGTATGAAATAAGCAGAGCACGGTACAAAGGCTAACTGAATTTAATACATAACAGTGATACAAAAATAACAAAAAGTGCGGTCTGGCGTGGTGCGCTCCCAGCAGCGCTAACGGTCCGGAGCCAGAAGCTGTTCGGACCCAAGGACCCCACCGACACCCCCCGGGTGGCCGCAACAAACCGAGTCTGTGAAAGAAGGAACCATTATGTGAGTCCACACTCTACACACAGAGAGAACACTTAAAGGTGTACAAACAGCAAACACTTCCTGGCTTGATTACTAATCAGCTTCCCAACCTGCAGGCATGGAACATCCAGTTCACAAAACTCCACTGCAGTGGAAGCCGATACATGACTAACATACAGCTCAATATAATAAAGGTGTGAGGGACACCACATTTACTGACTGTATAAATGTTAGTCACAAAATCTAACGTACCTCAGGAAGTGTGCTGACGAGCGTGAGACCTCACCCCCTCCTCTTTCACAGACCGTGCATCAAACCCTGGACGTTCTCTGCATCCACTGATGATGAGATGGCTCCCGAGACGACGATCTCACCCGTCTGGTCACAAGGTCGAGTCTCTGGCAAATACACACTGTATACTCCAGTCTTAAATGCCACCATGTTCCAATCCATATAGATGCACCTCAGCTGTGAGTCCTGATGAGCCGCAGGTGATCAGGGTGAGGTCCTGATAACCTCAGCAACACAGCCACTCAGTCCCAAATGCAAGCCACCTGGAAGGAGAAAGAAAGGACAGAAACAAAAAGGCAGCCAGGCCCCCCCAGCCATATAACAGTACCCCACCCTCACGGGAAGCCTCCCGGCGACCACACAAACCTGGCCCAGGAGAAACACCCCCCTCCAGGGACCATGGCTGGAAACCGCATCTGCATTCGTCTTCCAACAGAATGGTTGATGTCCTCTCCTCTGGCTGCATCCTTGCCTTTGTTTCAGTCAGTCACTTAGCACAGGTGTGGCCAGGAGTTCTTAAACCTTTGCAGTCAGCCTTTATCCAACCATGTTCGGTCTTTAGTCACAAAACAAAAAAGACAAACACAAACAACCAAAACATCCCCCCTCCCCAGGGGACCGTCCCATCAAACCCCGGGAAGAGAAAAGAAAAACCCCAAACTTAAGCTTACAAATAAAAATGCTAAAACACCCCCCCCCCCCCCCCCCCAAACGACATGTAGGGACCAACACCCCCCAGAGGACTTCCCGCCAGCTCCAGGAGTAATAACCACAGCCGAGGTCCCTCTGGGATCCAACGTCACCCACGGGGACTCCCAGCGCCTCCCAGAGGACCACTCATCAACCCCAGGAGACGCCTCCCCTCATGACCAACGGACCCAGCCTCGGCCGACTATGGCTAGATGGACCCACAGCCCTTTCCCCCCCAGAGGACACCACAGTCAAACCCTGAGGGCGGAAACTGGGGGGAAAAAACAAAAGGAGAAAACCCCCCCCCCCCAGGTGCAGAGGTTACCTGGGAAACGCCCAGCATAACCAAACTGCACCACTCCAGCAACGCCGACACTACGGCTCACCCAGCTGGAGTCAGAGGAGAAGAGAGGGAACAAAAAGAAAACACACCCCCCCCCCCCCCCAGGTGCAGAGGTTACCCGGGAAACGCCCAGCATAACCATCCTGCACCACTCCAGCAACGCCGACTCCACGGCTCACCCGGCTGGAGTCAGAGGAGAAGAGAGGGCACAACAAAAAACATAACAAAAAAAAGAGAAAAAAAAAAAACAACCCAATTACCCCCCCATGACCCCCCAGGGGACCGTCCCATCAAACCCTGGGAGGTGAAACTGAAAGAAATAAAAAGAAAGACCAACATACAGTTGCGTGGGTCCTTTTTTTTTTTTTTTTTTTTTTAAACAGAACTGCAGGGACACGACCCCAGACACTAAATAGTGAAAAACAAAAAATAAAATCCCACACAAAAACCAACTCAAAAAACACCCACACAAAATGAACTAACACAAAACAAATAAGTGATTTATACCGTCAAGCTCAAACAAATGGAACACACCTGTTCCAACTTAAGAGCTTGACGGTAATGTGACTCAGTCACCAACAGAGGGAGCCAGAGTGCTAAAAATAAAAAACCCCCTTTGGTGACAGAGAAAACAAACGAGCTGCTTTTCTGTGCGCAGCTGTGAGCAACACACAACCAAAAATGTGATTCAACTAAATAACGCCGGAGCTGATACAACAGACGCAGTAGTTATCTTTATCCGGGGAAACGGGCTACAACTGTAACACAGGAAGCTCAGCGACCCGTGCCACAGAGCTCCGCCGTGCGCGTTCACCCATTACAGACTCACTCTTGCAGCTCCCGTTTAAACCTCTTATCCGGTCGGAGCGTGACGCGAAGCCGTCGCCAGTCACACTCCACCACGACCCACGGATAAGGCACAACACAGGAACACGGCTGCAAGAGAGCACAAATCAGTATTCAGCAATGGGTCTCAAACACGCACCATCCGGGCGGAGAGCACCCGCAACTGATCCGGATAACTACTGAACGTCTGCTGCCGCCTTCCCGGCACGTTACCGTCTCTGCTACCGCTGGGTCCGTGATGTTTGGCCAGAGACTACTGTTATGTGTCGGACGCAGCTCGGAGAACCGACCAGCGTTTGAAGGACCCAGTATGAAATAAGCAGAGCACGGTACAAAGGCTAACTGAATTTAATACATAACAGTGATACAAAATACAACAAAAGAAAGTGCGGTCTGGCGTGGTGCGCTCCCAGCAGCGCTAACGGTCCGGAGCCAGAAGCTGTTCGGACCCAAGGACCCCGCCGACACCCCCCAGGTGGCCGCAACAAACCGAGTCTGTGAAAGAAGGAACCATTATGTGAGTCCGCACTCTACACACAGAGAGAACACTTAAAGGTGTACAAACAGCAAACACTTCCTGGCTTGATTACTAATCAGCTTCCCAACCTGCAGGCATGGAACATCCAGTTCACAAAACTCCACTGCAGTGGAAGCCGATACATGACTAACATACAGCTCAATATAATAAAGGTGTGAGGGACACCACATTTACTGACTGTATAAATGTTAGTCACAAAATCTAACGTACCTCAGGAAGTGTGCTGACGAGCGTGAGACCTCACCCCCTCCTCTTTCACAGACCGTGCATCAAACCCTGGACGTTCTCTGCATCCACTGATGATGAGATGGCTCCCGAGACGATGATCTCACCCGTCTGGTCACAAGGTCGAGTCTCTGGCAAATACACACTGTATACTCCAGTCTTAAATGCCACCATGTTCCAATCCATATAGATGCACCTCAGCTGTGAGTCCTGATGAGCCGCAGGTGATCAGGGTGAGGTCCTGATAACCTCAGCAACACAGCCACTCAGTCCCAAATGCAAGCCACCTGGAAGGAGAAAGAAAGGACAGAAACAAAAAGGCAGCCAGGCCCCCCCAGCCATATAACAGTACCCCACCCTCACGGGAAGCCTCCCGGCGACCACACAAACCTGGCCCAGGAGAAACACCCCCCTCCAGGGACCATGGCTGGAAACCGCATCTGCATTCGTCTTCCAACAGAATGGTTGATGTCCTCTCCTCTGGCTGCATCCTTGCCTTTGTTTCAGTCAGTCACTTAGCACAGGTGTGGCCAGGAGTTCTTAAACCTTTGCAGTCAGCCTTTATCCAACCATGTTCGGTCTTTAGTCACAAAACAAAAAAGACAAACACAAACAACCAAAACATCCCCCCTCCCCAGGGGACCGTCCCATCAAACCCCGGAAAGAGAAAAGAAAAACCCCAAACTTAAGCTTACAAATAAAAATGCTAAAACACCCCCCCCCCCCCCCCCAAACGACATGTAGGGACCAACACCCCCCAGAGGACTTCCCGCCAGCTCCAGGAGTAATAACCACAGCCGAGGTCCCTCTGGGATCCAACGTCACCCACGGGGACTCCCAGCGCCTCCCAGAGGACCACTCGTCAACCCCAGGAGACGCCTCCCCTCATGACCAACGGACCCAGCCTCGGCCGACTATGGCTAGATGGACCCACAGCCCTTTCCCCCCCAGAGGACACCACAGTCAAACCCTGAGTGCGGAAACTGGGGGGAAAAAACTAAAGGAGAAACCCCCCCCCCCCCCCCCCAGGTGCAGAGGTTACCTGGGAAACGCCCAGCATAACCAAACTGCACCACTCCAGCAACGCCGACACTACGGCTCACCCAGCTGGAGTCAGAGGAGAAGAGAGGGAACAAAAAGAAAACACCCCCCCCCCCCCCCCCAGGTGCAGAGGTTACCCGGGAAACGCCCAGCATAACCATCCTGCACCACTCCAGCAACGCCGACTCCACGGCTCACCCGGCTGGAGTCAGAGGAGAAGAGAGGGTTCAACAAAAAACAAAACAAAAAAAAGAGAAAAAAAAAAAACAACCCAATTACCCCCCCATGACCCCCCAGGGGACCGTCCCATCAAACCCTGGGAGGTGAAACTGAAAGAAATAAAAAGAAAGACCAACATACAGTTGCGTGGGTCCTTTTTTTTTTTTTTTTTTTTTTTTAAACAGAACTGCAGGGACACGACCCCAGACACTAAATAGTGAAAAACAAAAAATAAAATCCCACACAAAAACCAACTCAAAAAACACCCACACAAAATGAACTAACACAAAACAAATAAGTGATTTATACCGTCAAGCTCAAACAAATGGAACACACCTGTTCCAACTTAAGAGCTTGACGGTAATGTGACTCAGTCACCAACAGAGGGAGCCAGAGTGCTAAAAATAAAAAAACCCCTTTGGTGACAGAGAAAACAAACGAGCTGCTTTCCTGTGCGCAGCTGTGAGCAACACACAACCAAAAATGTGATTCAACTAAATAACGCCGGAGCTGATACAACAGACGCAGTAGTTATCTTTATCCGGGGAAACGGGCTACAACTGTAACACAGGAAGCTCAGCGACCCGTGCCACAGAGCTCCGCCGTGCGCGTTCACCCATTACAGACTCACTCTTGCAGCTCCCGTTTAAACCTCTTATCCGGTCGGAGCGTGACGCGAAGCCGTCGCCAGTCACACTCCACCACGACCCACGGATAAGGCACAACACAGGAACACGGCTGCAAGAGAGCACAAATCAGTATTCAGCAATGGGTCTCAAACACGCACCATCCGGGCGGAGAGCACCCGCAACTGATCCGGATAACTACTGAACGTCTGCTGCCGCCTTCCCGGCACGTTACCGTCTCTGCTACCGCTGGGTCCGTGATGTTTGGCCAGAGACTACTGTTATGTGTCGGACGCAGCTCGGAGAACCGACCAGCGTTTGAAGGACCCAGTATGAAATAAGCAGAGCACGGTACAAAGGCTAACTGAATTTAATACATAACAGTGATACAAAATACAACAAAAGAAAGTGCGGTCTGGCGTGGTGCGCTCCCAGCAGCGCTAACGGTCCGGAGCCAGAAGCTGTTCGGACCCAAGGACCCCGCCGACACCCCCCAGGTGGCCGCAACAAACCGAGTCTGTGAAAGAAGGAACCATTATGTGAGTCCGCACTCTACACACAGAGAGAACACTTAAAGGTGTACAAACAGCAAACACTTCCTGGCTTGATTACTAATCAGCTTCCCAACCTGCAGGCATGGAACATCCAGTTCACAAAACTCCACTGCAGTGGAAGCCGATACATGACTAACATACAGCTCAATATAATAAAGGTGTGAGGGACACCACATTTACTGACTGTATAAATGTTAGTCACAAAATCTAACGTACCTCAGGAAGTGTGCTGACGAGCGTGAGACCTCACCCCCTCCTCTTTCACAGACCGTGCATCAAACCCTGGACGTTCTCTGCATCCACTGATGATGAGATGGCTCCCGAGACGATGATCTCACCCGTCTGGTCACAAGGTCGAGTCTCTGGCAAATACACACTGTATACTCCAGTCTTAAATGCCACCATGTTCCAATCCATATAGATGCACCTCAGCTGTGAGTCCTGATGAGCCGCAGGTGATCAGGGTGAGGTCCTGATAACCTCAGCAACACAGCCACTCAGTCCCAAATGCAAGCCACCTGGAAGGAGAAACAAAGGACAGAAACAAAAAGGCAGCCAGGCCCCCCCAGCCATATAACAGGTGGTCCTGGAAAATTGAGGGCATATTGGGAAAATGCTGTTTATGTTGTGAGAGAACAAATCAGAGACAGTCCAGTCTACAAGGTGGTCTCAGATAGGAACAAGTCACGAGTTCTGCATCGTAACTTATTACACCTCGTCAGTGACTTACCTGTTGATCTGCCTGTAACAAAAGAAAAAGTGAAAATGTCAGCAAACAGGAAGAACGGTAAAAAGCATGCTGAATGAGAAAAAGAACAGCAACAAAACAGTGAAACAAGTTCTAGTGATGAGGATGATTCCACATACTATGAACTAAGATATAACCTGAAAACTGGGAACAGAAAAACTGTCACACCTACCTGTGAAGCAACATGTGTGTCCAAGAGGAATTCAGCTCCTGCTGAATCAAGTCAAACAGTCATCTCTGGAAAACCTGTAAAAGGAAGGGGATTAACACATGCGGAGAACACACCTGTGAAATCAACAAGAGGACAAAGAGAAACTGAACAAGAACAGTGGGGTGAACAAAATGCTGTTCCTGACAGTAGTGCTGAAGAGGAGGAAAATGTGAGTGATGCAGAGTCAGAGGTCATTCAGGCCATGTCAAACAACCACAATTCGAGTTAAATGATTGTTAAAAACCCGTGGAGTGTAGAGATGAAGTTTTAGATGTAGAAATAGTGATGTAAACAGTGTGATAGCTTAAAGAGAAATAGCTCCGCTCTCCCCCATTAGGAACAATGGCACAAAATGGCGGTCTGCTGATGGTTTTATTAGGCCTTGTAGTGCTCCTGTACATTTATTTTCATTTGCTTTTGTGAGTGACGGTATTTTAGAGTTGCAGTGTGAATTAATTTGCTTATGTGAATGTTCAAGCTTACCGTTTTGGGTCCAGTTAAAAGAGCACATAAACACGATACTAGTATTGTGGTTAATGTGTACAGTATGAGTGTGTGTTTGACCGGGCAGTTACAGTGTAGTCAAGTCTATTCAAGATGTTAAAAACATAAGAAGAACATGATTCAAGATGTTAAAAACACAAGAACAACATGATTGTTTTGGTTAAAGCAGTGGAAATCTAATTGAGTACACAAGTATGTTTTATTTATTTGTATTTTATTTCAAGCCATATTAAGAATATGAGACAGTAATTTGAGTTTGAGAATTTATAAAGTACGAGGTCTATTTTTTTTTTAAAAACTATATGGATTTGAATCACGTGTGATTACATCAGCCAAGCTTGAACCTTCGTGCGCATGCGTGAGTTTTTTCACGCCTGTCGGTGACGTCATTCGCCTGTGAGCACGCCTTGTGGAAGGAGTGGTCCAGCCCCCTCGTCGGATTTTCATTGTCTGAGAAGTTACTGAGAGACTGGCGCTGTGCTTGATCAAAATTTTTTCAAGAACTGTGAGGCACATCCGAGTGGAGACCATTTGAGAAATTCAGCTGGTTTTCGGTGTAAATTTTAACGGCTGATGAGAGATTTTGGATTGTTTCTATCGCTGTAAGGACTTCCCATGGAGCGGGACGTCGCACAGCGATCTGAGGTGACGTCATCATCCTGTTTCAAGCTGAAAACCTCCAAATTTAAGCCTCTGTTGACCCAGGACGTCATGAAAGAACAGAGAACTTTCAGAAGAGGTCGGAATCAGCAGTTTATCCGGACATTCCACTGTTAAAGGAGATTTTTTTAATGAAAGACGTGCGGACGGATTGGCGACGTGGCGCGCCCGCCACAGGAAAAACACCTCCGTGTTGATAACCATTTGTAAAATCCAGGCAGCTTTTGGTGGCTTTCAGTTGAGTGAGTATCTGAGAAATTGTTTAACAGCAGGGCATGTTCCAACTTGTCCTTAAGGCTTCCAACGGAGGTGTTTTTCCTGTGGCGGGCATCCTGTGGCAGTCTCTCAGCAACTTCTCAGACAAAGGAATTCTGACGAGGGGGCTGGACCACTCCTTCCACAAGGCGTGCTCACAGGCGAATGACGTCACTGACAGGCGTGAAAAAACTCTCGCATGCCCACGAGGGTTCAAGCTTGGCTGATGTAATCACACGTGATTCAAATCCATATGTTTTTTTAAAAAATAATAAGGTCAGATACTTTTCTCACAGACCTTGTATGTTTAACAAGTAAAACAGTTTTGTGAAGAACTGAATAAAGTAAAGGGAATTGTAAGATTGTGTTTAATAAAAGAGACAGCTACGAGCCCACCATGAAGAAACACACAAGTGACTCCTGTCTCTTCTTCCCTGTCAATACAGGACATTTTTATTTTCAGTGATCCATAAATCCATAAATTCATAAGCCTGCCACACAGCAAATGTCAGCTCTCCCTCGTTTCTCTGTGATCAAAGCCATACACATGCATGCATACACGCAAGCACACAGAGGCCACTTAGCTATTATAATACAGATACATTTCCAGTGAGCCTCGCACTGAAAACAGTAGAACATCCAGACTGTCACTGTGAACATGTGAACTGTTTTCTCTGTATTTGCATCCAGAAGATGCTGCGTATGCTCACTGTGTCCACTTTCTCACATGCAAAATGGTAAACAAATGTCCACGGAGCAGAAAAATATTCATCTGACCTCCCCTCAAAGATTTGAATCTGCACAAAACTTTGAACACACTTACAAAACCTTCTGACAAATGTTGCTGACATCAGCTGGCAAGAAGCTCATTTTGCAGATGGAAAAAAACTTTGTCTGACAAAAACTAACACAAACTAATAGTATCAGCACTGCTCCCTATACTGGTATCTTTCCTTGAGCGGTCATCATGTGAATGGATCTAGAAAGCTAGCACTCATCCCAGAACACGTCCTCTTTCTTTCACACGAGTCAAAATAAGAGCATAGGTCAAATGGACAAGGTCATCAAAAGTCTGATTTTTTTTTCTGCTTTTTAGAATGTGTTGGAGGGTCACAGAATTAATTTATTTTAGGTGGGC
This sequence comes from Thalassophryne amazonica, assembly GCF_902500255.1. Lineage (NCBI taxonomy): Eukaryota > Metazoa > Chordata > Actinopteri > Batrachoidiformes > Batrachoididae > Thalassophryne > Thalassophryne amazonica. The sequence goes on along the minus strand of NC_047103.1, from coordinate 96,758,371 downwards.
ATTGAATAAACTTTAACTGAACAAAAATATTTTGGGTCAAAAAAGAGGGTGGGCTTATGTATGCGCAAATATGGTATTTATATGTAGATAGATAGATTGATAGATAGATAAATAGTTAGATAGACAGACAGACAGACAGACACACGCACCAAGAAGGTTGCGTGATTGCTTCTGATCTGAGTGGAGTTTACATACTGTATTCTGCAAATGTTTGCGTGGGTTCTCTCCTGGTACTCCGGATTTCACCCAGCCTTCATCCACAAACACATTTCCTTCCCATGCCATTATTCTCTACAACCAGCCCGGTCTCACTTTTTTTTCGTGCTCCTGTGACGAAATGAGTCAACTTTTTGTGACGGGTATTTTTAACTCACTTTGACTAACCCTTCTCCTACCCCCAACCGTATCCTTAACCATAACCTAATCCTACACCTTCCCCCCACCCTAACCATAACCACCCCAACACCCGCTTCACTTTTAATTTTGTGCAGCCATCATGGAATGAATTAAAATAAATTTGTGCTGCTGTGACGAAAATGAGGTGCTTTTCTTCACAATAGCACAAACCAATAGATTAATGTATATTTTGTGCTGCTGAATCACGACTTGCCATGAGACTAGGTTGCTACAACAGAGTAAAAAATACAAACAAAAAAAAAACAAAAGAAAACAAAACCCATCAAATCAGTCATACAGAAGAGTCATACACTACAGCAGGTGTGGCCAAGTTCGGTCCTCGAGAGCCACCTTCCTGACACTCTTAGTTGTCTCCCTGCTCCAACACACTTGAATCCAATGAAAGGCTCATTAAAAGTCTACTAACGAGTCTTTCATTGGATTCAGGTTCAACAGTTACATAGCAATGGTCTACAACCCCAATTCCAATGAAGTTGGGACGTGTAAAATGTCAATTAAAAACAGAACACAATGCTTTACAAATCCTCTTCAATGTATATTGAATGGAATACACCACAAAGACAAGATATTTAATGTTCAAACTGATAAGCTTTATTGGTTTTGTGCAAATATTTGCTCATTTTGAAATGGATGCCTGCAACACATTTCAATTGTGTTACATCACCTTCTAACAATATTCAATAAGCATTTGGGAACTGAGGATGGACACACTGGGTATAAAAGGAGCCCAAAAGGCTCAGCCTTTCACAAGCAAAGATGGGGTGAGGATCACCACTTTGTGAACAACTACATGAAAAAATAGTCCAGCAGTTTAAGAACAATGTTTCTCAACGCTCAATTGCAAGGAATTTAGGGATTCCATCATCTACAGTCCATAATATAATCAGAAGATTCAGAGAATCTGTAGAACTTTCTACATGTAAGCGGCAAGGCCGAAAACCATCACTGAATGCCTGTGACCTTCGATCCCTCAGATAGCACTGCATTAAAAACTGACATCATTGTGTAAAGGATCTCACCGCATGGGCTCAGGAACACTTCAGAAAACCATTGTCAGTTAACACAGTTCATCACTACATCTACAAGTGCAAGTTAAAACTCTACCATGCAAAGCAAAAGCCATACATCAACAACATCCAGAAACACCGCCGCCTTCTCTGGGCCCGAGGTCATTTGAAATGGACAGATCCAAATTGGAAAAATGTGCTGTGGTCTGATGAGTCCACATTTCAGATTGTTTTTGGAAAGCATGAATGTAATGTCCTCCAGACAAAAGAGGAAAAAGACCATCCAGATTGTTACCAGCGTTAAGTTCAAAAGCCAGCATCTGTGATGGTATGGGGGTGTGTTAGTGCCCATGACATGGGCAGCTTACACAACTGTGATGACACCATCAATGCTGAAAGGTACATCCAGGTTTTGGAGCAACACATGCTGCCATCCAAACAATTTCATTTTAGGGACGTCCCTGCTTATTTCAGCAAGACAATGCCAAGCCACATTCTGCATGTGTTACAACAGCGTGGCTTTGTAGTAAAAGAGTGCGGGTACACCTTCAGTCTAGACCTGTCGCCCATAGAAAATGTGTGGTGCGTTATGAAGTGCATAATACGACAATGAGGCCCCCGGACTGTTGAACAATTGAAGTCGTACATCAAGCAAGAATGGGAAAGAATTACACCTACAAAGCTTCAACAAGTAGTGTCCTCAGTTCCCAAACACTTAGTGAGTGTTGTTAGAAGGAAAGGTGATGTAACACAGTGACAAACATACCACTGTCCTGCAAACATACCACTTGCTTTTTGGAAACGTGTTGCAGGCATCCATTTCAAAATGAGCAAATATTTGCACAAAACAATAAAGTTTATCAGTTTGAACATTAAATATCTTGTCTTTGTGGTGTATTCAGTTGAATATAGTTTAAACATGATTTGCAAATCGTGTATTCTTTTTTTATTACATTTTACACAATGTCCCAACTTCATTGGAATTGGGGTTGTTGATAGATCTGCTTGGGAGGCACTAATTGTAGCTCCTTGACCCCTTTTTTATGGTATGTTATATTCTTCAAAATGAAGATTATAATGATAATTGTATCACACAGTAAGCTACAGTCTTCTGTTGCAGTTTTTAGGAAAAATGTTGAAGTCAGATAAAGTAAATATACTCAACAAAAATATAAACGCAACACTTTTGGTTTTGCTCCCATTTTGTATGAGATTAACTCAACGATCTAAAACTTTTTCCACATACACAATATCACCATTTCCCTCAAATACTGTGCACAAACCAGTCTAAATCTGTGATAGTGAGCACTTCTCCTTTGCTGAGATAATCCATCCCACCTCACAGGTGTGCCATATCAAGATGCTGATTAGACACCATGATTAGTGCACAGGTGTGCCTTAGACTGTCCACAATAAAAGGCCACTCTGAAAGGTGCAGTTTTGTTTTATTGGGGGGGATACCAGTCAGTATCTGGTGTGACCACCATTTGCCTCATGCAGTGCAACACATCTCCTTCGCATCATCCGTGAAGAGAACACCTCTCCAAAGTGCCAAACAGCAGTGAATGTGAGCATTTGCCCACTCAAATCGGTTACGACGACGAACTGGAGTCAGGTTGAGACCCCGATGAGGACGACGAGCATGCAGATGAGCTTCCCTGAGACAGTTTCTGACAGTTTGTGCAGAAATTCTTTGGTTATGCAAACCGATTGTTCCAGCAGCTGTCCGAGTGGCTGGTCTCAGACGATCTTGGAGGTGAACATGCTGGATGTGGAGGTCCTGGGCTGGTGTGGTTACACGTGGTCTGCGGTTGTGAGGCTGGTTGGATGTACTGCCAAATTCTCTGAAACACCTTTGGAGATGGCTTATGGTAGAGAAATGAACATTCAATACATGAGCAACAGTTCTGGTTGACATTCCTGCTGTCAGCATGCCAATTGCACGCTCCCTCAAATCTTGCGACATCTGTGGCATTGTGCTGTGTGATAAAACTGCACCTTTCAGAGTGGCCTTTTATTGTGGGCAGTCTAAGGCACACCTGTGCACTAATCATGGTGTCTAATCAGCATCTTGGTATGGCACACCTGTGAGGTGGGATGGATTATCTCAGCAAAGGAGAAGTGCTCACTATCACAGATTTAGACTGGTTTGTGCACAGTATTTGAGAGAAATGGTGATATTGTATATGTGGAAAAAGTTTTAGATCTTTGAGTTCATCTCATACAAAATGAGAGCAAAACCAAAAGTGTTGCGTTTATATTTTTGTTGAGTGAGTGTACTTGGATTCAGAAATCAGGTAAAGGGGTACTGAAGCCAAAAAGTTTTGGAACCACTGCGCAATTGTAAAATGTTATAATAATAGACAACCAGTTACTGACTTACATGTACATACTGGTACCACAGCTCGTTCACTCTATCAAAGTTTCTCCCAAATGGTATCCTGCAAAGATGCTTTCATGGTCATCTGATTCTTGTTCAATATCCAGTCTATTGTGGAGATTACGGATGAGCGAGTACACCACTATCTGTATCTGTAACTGTATCTGTTCAACCATCTAAATTATCTGTATCTGTACTCATAGTGGGCAGGGCCTAAACCGGAAGTGGGTGTGGTTTAACCCGAAATGGCTGGGGCTTAAATCAGTACATTAAGTCTGAAATTGATATGGAATGATCAGAATTTGCTATATTTATTGTTTATTTGAAATCTATTTACAGAACAGCCTCAAAATTAAGAATCAAATCAATGTTTTTTTTATGAACTCAGAACATGAATATTCTTAAGTGTATGACTGAATATTTACAGAACAGCGTCAGAATTGAGAGTCAGTGTTTTTGATCACAATAGTAAAGGAACTATTTTACAGAAGAAGGTGTTTTTTTTTATAAACTCAGAACATGAATATTCTTAAGTGTATGAATGAATAACAGAACAGCCTCAGAATTGACATTCAACGTTGAGTTTTCCTTTGCCACCCGTGCAAGGTTGTCATCCAGTCCTAGACATGGAATTGCAAGGACAACACTGTATTACCATACGTAATGTATGCCTTTATGTATTTCTTACAGAATGAGTTACCAATGTAACTGTATTGTTGTTTTACTTAGAGTAACTTTACCACATTCTAATGCATCACTGCACTGTGACTGTAATACTATAATCAATAATTCCATAGTTTATTTTCTCTAGTATTTTTCTTGTCATTTTTAGTATCACAAGACACACACACACACACACACACACACACACACACACACACACACACACACACACACACACACACACACACACACACACACACACACACATACACTAACTGAATTGGTAAATGAGTAAATAAGTGTTTCTTGCTTTATGCACAGTGTCCTGTCCTATACGACATATAATTCCATCATTGACTGAGTATATACCTGTTTTCCCTCCAAAAGGTTTGGATGATGGAGGAGACTGCAGAGCAAGGCACATTAGGCTGCACTCAGCGACCTGCCTCCACCATTGTGAGGTGGTGGTTGACAACATGGTCTATAATTGTGGCCCAAATTTCATTTCAGGACAGCATGGTGTCTTCATGCTCCTCAGCCTATTCCTGCTATTCCACCACCATACACCCAATTTGATGAAATAAATGAGAAATTCAATTCTGTGTGAACAATTGCCAAGTAGTTTGGAGGTTTGTCCATGTTATTTTGAGAATGTAAGTTCAGGAAATAAGTCAAACCACTATAGAAAAACCAGACTGACCAGCTACGTCTAATAATATTGTCGATTAATTAAAAAAAAAAAGCTTAAGTTTTTTTTCTGACTTTGACATCGTGGATGCAGTGATTTTTGCAGAATCAATGGATACCCCAATTGCAGTAGTTGACAAGCTGAATGAGGAATTGGAGTGTCTGGATTTGTGATTGCCCTGCATCAAGACTAAGAGCCAGACTTTCATTGATGTCCTGGATTGAGTCATCAGAAGGGTATCTGTGTGTGATGAAAGTGTTGAATGTTTAGAGACATTCCCTTTTCTCAGCAGTGATGTAGTGGATTTTTGACCTCTGAGATTTAGGGGGTGCCACAGGACAAATTTATGGAGTCATGAGGTCCCTGGACAGAGGTGCTTTCCTGTGTTGATACCTTTACTGAGAATACAGGTCCACATCCTCAGGGTCCTGCTTCTTCCTGTCTTGTTTGTGAGATTTGAACGCTATCCAGCAAGCTATAGTGTGTCAGGTTTGGCCCCGGCTCAGGACCTAGGACTGAGTTTATTGCTTAATTTCTTCTGTGGTTTTTGGCTTTACTTTTCATATGTTTATACTTCATCTTTTAAGTCTCAGTTTATTGCTTTTCTTTGTCTATACTTTAGTCACCGGTTCATTGTTCGGATATCATTTAGTTTTGCAGTCATTCATTTATTCATGGACTTCTGTAGTAGCTATGTATTCTCTGGTTTTGCTTTATTTATCTTCAGTGTCTTATTGTAAGATTGTGTTCTGTTAGTTGGGTTTTATTTTCTGTTATTGTTTATCATGTGTCAATTATTCATTGCTTTATTCTGTAGTCACCGGTTGTGTTTTCCGTTCTTCACTTATTCTCTGTTTAAATCAAATCAAATCAAATCAATTTTATTTATATAGCGCCAAATCACAACAAACAGTTGCCCCAAGGCGCTTTATATTGTAAGGCAAAAGCCATAAAACAACTACAGAAAAACACCAACGGTCAAAACGACCCCCTGTGAGCAAGCACTTGGCGACAGTGGGAAGGAAAAACTCCCTTTTAACAGGAAGAAACCTCCAGCAGAACCAGGCTCAGTGAGGGGCAGTCTTCTGCTGGGACTGGTTGGGGCTGAGGGAGAGAACCAGGAAAAAGACATGCTGTGGAAGAGAGCAGAGATCAATCACTAATGATTAAATGCAGAGTGGTGCATACAGAGCAAAAAGAGAAAGAAACACTCAGTGCATCATGGGAACCCCCCAGCAGTCTAAGTCTATAGCAGCATAACTAAGGGATGGTTCAGGGTCACCTGATCCAGCCCTAACTATGAGCTTTAGCAAAAAGGAAAGTTTTAAGCCTAATCTTAAAAGTAGAGAGGGTGTCTGTCTCCCTGATCCGAATTGGGAGCTGGTTCCACAGGAGAGGAGCCTGAAAGCTGAAGGCTCTGCCTCCCATTCTACTCTTACAAACCCTAGGAACTACAAGTAAGCCTGCAGTCTGAGAGCGAAGCGCTCTATTGGGGTGATATGGTACTACGAGGTCCCTAAGATAAGATGGGACCTGATTATTCAAAACCTTATAAGTAAGAAGAAGAATTTTAAATTCTATTCTAGAATTAACAGGAAGCCAATGAAGAGAGGCCAATATGGGTGAGATATGCTCTCTCCTTCTAGTCCCCGTCAGTACTCTAGCTGCAGCATTTTGAATTAACTGAAGGCTTTTTAGGGAACTTTTAGGACAACCTGATAATAATGAATTACAATAGTCCAGCCTAGAGGAAATAAATGCATGAATTAGTTTTTCAGCATCACTCTGAGACAAGACCTTTCTGATTTTAGAGATATTGCGTAAATGCAAAAAAGCAGTCCTACATATTTGTTTAATATGCGCTTTGAATGACATATCCTGATCAAAAATGACTCCAAGATTTCTCACAGTATTACTAGAGGTCAGGGTAATGCCATCCAGAGTAAGGATCTGGTTAGACACCATGTTTCTAAGATTTGTGGGGCCAAGTACAATAACTTCAGTTTTATCTGAGTTTAAAAGCAGGAAATTAGAGGTCATCCATGTCTTTATGTCTGTAAGACAATCCTGCAGTTTAGCTAATTGGTGTGTGTCCTGTGGCTTCATGGATAGATAAAGCTGGGTATCATCTGCGTAACAATGAAAATTTAAGCAATACCGTCTAATAATACTGCCTAAGCATGTATAAAGTGAATAAAATTGGTCCTAGCACAGAACCTTGTGGAACTCCATAATTAACTTTAGTCTGTGAAGAAGATTCCCCATTTACATGAACAAATTGTAATCTATTAGACAAATATGATTCAAACCACCGCAGCGCAGTGCCTTTAATACCTATGGCATGCTCTAATCTCTGTAATAAAATTTTATGGTCAACAGTATCAAAAGCAGCACTGAGGTCTAACAGAACAAGCACAGAGATGAGTCCACTGTCCGAGGCCATAAGAAGATCATTTGTAACCTTCACTAATGCTGTTTCTGTACTATGATGAATTCTAAAACCTGACTGAAACTCTTCAAATAGACCATTCCTCTGCAGATGATCAGTTAGCTGTTTTACAACTACCCTTTCAAGAATTTTTGAGAGAAAAGGAAGGTTGGAGATTGGCCTATAATTAGCTAAGATAGCTGGGTCAAGTGATGGCTTTTTAAGTAATGGTTTAATTACTGCCACCTTAAAAGCCTGTGGTACATAGCCAACTAACAAAGATAGATTGATCATATTTAAGATCGAAGCATTAAATAATGGTAGGGCTTCCTTGAGCAGCCTGGTAGGAATGGGGTCTAATAAACATGTTGATGGTTTGGATGAAGTAACTAATGAAAATAACTCAGACAGAACAATCGGAGAGAAAGAGTCTAACCAGATACTGGCATCACTGAAAGCAGCCAAAGATAACGATACGTCTTTGGGATGGTTATGAGTAATTTTTTCTCTAATAGTTAAAATTTTGTTAGCAAAGAAAGTCATGAAGTCATTACTAGTTAAAGTTAATGGAATACTCAGCTCAATAGAGCTCTGACTCTTTGTCAGCCTGGCTACAGTGCTGAAAAGAAACCTGGGGTTGTTCTTATTTTCTTCAATTAGTGATGAGTAGAAAGATGTCCTAGCTTTACAGAGGGCTTTTTTATAGAGCAACAGACTCTTTTTCCAGGCTAAGTGAAGATCTTCTAAATTAGTGAGACGCCATTTCCTCTCCAACTTACGGGTTATCTGCTTTAAGCTACGAGTTTGTGAGTTATACCACGGAGTCAGACACTTCTGATTTAAAGCTCTCTTTATTGGTGCGATTACACCAATCATGCTTGAACCCTCGTGCGCATGCGTGAGTTTTTCATGCGTGTCGGTGACGTCATTTCCCTGTGGGCAGGCCTTGAGTGAGATGTGGTCCCGCCCTCTCGGGTGAATTCCTTTGTTTCACACGCTGCTCGAGACGGCGCGCGTTGCTTTATCAAAATTTTTTCTGGACCTGTGAGGAATATCTCAGTGGACACTATTCGAGAAATTAAGCTGGTTTTCGGTGAAAAGTTTAACGGCTGATGAGAGATTATGGGGTGTTTCTGTCGCTGTAAGGACTTCCCACAAAGCGAGAAGTCATGCAGCGCTTCCAGGCGCCGTTGTCGGCCTGTTTCAACCTGAAAACATCCTAATTTAAGGCTTAATTCACCCAGGACGTCGTGAGAGAACAGAGAAGATTCAGAAGAGGCCGGCATGAGGACTTTATGCGGACATTCCACTGTTTAAGGACATTTTTTAATGAAAGACGTGCGCACAAATTCGCCAAGTCGTTTCACTCGGCAAATCTGTGTGCGCCGCGGCAGGAAAAACACCTCCGTGTTGAAAACCATTTGTAAAATTCAGGCGGCTTTTGATGGCTTTCAACAAGTGAGTAACTGAGAAATTGTTTAACAGCTTGGGCATGTTCCAACTTGCCCGTTAAGATTTCCAACGGAGGTGTTTTTCTGTCGCGACACCCTGCGGTCGGGTGCGGCCCGACATGCGACTCTGCCCGCACGTTCTTTCATTACAAAATGTCCATTAACAATGGAATGTCCGAATAAACTCCTCATGCCGACTTCTTCTGAAAGTTCTTTGTTCTCTGACGACTTACTGGATCAACAGAGCCTGAAATGTGGAAGTTTTCAACTTGAAACGGCGAGACGCTGCCGCCTCGAAGCGCAGATCGCCGTCAGGCGCCGTGGGCCATCCTTAAAGCGACACTACCAGACCAAAATCTCTCATCAGCCGTTTAAATTTTTACCGAAAACCAGCTGAATTTATCGAATGGTGTCCACTCAGTTGTGCCTTACAGTTTTGAAAAAATTTTGATCAAACAAAGCAGCAGTCTCTGAGCCATTCCTAAACAATGAAAAAATCGACGAGAGGGTGGGCGACTCCTCACTCAAAGACTGCCCACAGGTGAATGACGTAACCGACAGGTGTGAAAAAACTCTTGCATGCCCACAAGGGTTCAAGCATGTCTGATGTAATCACATGTGATTCAAATCCATATGGTTTTTGAAAAAAATAATAAGGTCGGATACTTTTCTAATAGACCTCGTATATATATTGCCTCTACTGGTGGTTGGCGTGTTTTTAGGAATCCGCTGGCTTAGCGTAGCTACTAGCTCTTAGCCGATTTAGCATGGCGGCTTCTCCTGTCTCTCCCGCACTTTTCTGCTCTGGGTGTGAAATGTTTAGTTATTCCTCGGCCTCCTTTAGCAGTAACGGTACTTGTAATAAGTGTAGCTTATTCGTAGCTTTGGAGGCCAGGCTGGGCGAATTGGAGACTCGGCTCCGCACCGTGGAAAATTCTACAGCTAGCCAGGCCCCTGTAGTCGGTGCGGACCAAGGTAGCTTAGCCGCCGTTAGTTCCCCCCTGGCAGATCCCGAGCAGCCGGGAAAGCAGGCCGACTGGGTGACTGTGAGGAGGAAGCGTAGCCCTAAACAGAAGCCCCGTGTACACCGCCAACCCGTTCACATCTCTAACCGTTTTTCCCCACTCGACGACACACCCGCCGAGGATCAAACTCTGGTTATTGGCGACTCTGTTTTGAGAAATGTGAAGTTAGCGACACCAGCAACCATAGTCAATTGTCTTCCGGGGGCCAGAGCAGGCGACATTGAAGGAAATTTGAAACTGCTGGCTAAGGCTAAGCGTAAATTTGGTAAGATTGTAATTCACGTCGGCAGTAATGACACCCGGTTACGCCAATCGGAGGTCACTAAAATTAACATTAAATCGGTGTGTAACTTTGCAAAAACAATGTCGGACTCTGTAGTTTTCTCTGGGCCCCTCCCCAATCGGACCGGGAGTGACATGTTTAGCCGCATGTTTTCCTTGAATTGCTGGCTGTCTGAGTGGTGTCCAAAAAATGAGGTGGGCTTCATAGATAATTGGCAAAGCTTCTGGGGAAAACCTGGTCTTGTTAGGAGAGACGGCATCCATCCCACTTTGGATGGAGCAGCTCTCATTTCTAGAAATCTGGCCAATTTTCTTAAATCCTCCAAACCGTGACTATCCAGGGTTGGGACCAGGAAGCAGAGTTGTAGTCTTACACACCTCTCTGCAGCTTCTCTCCCCCTGCCATCCCCTCATTACCCCATCCCCGTAGAGATGGTGCCTGTTCCCAGACTACCAATAACCAGCAAAAATCTATTTAAGCATAAAAATTCAAAAAGAAAAAATAATATAGCACCTTCAACTGCACCACAGACTAAAACAGTTAAATGTGGTCTATTAAACATTAGGTCTCTCTCTTCTAAGTCCCTGTTGGTAAATGATATAATAATTGCTCAACATATTGATTTATTCTGCCTAACAGAAACCTGGTTACAGCAGGATGAATATGTTAGTTTAAATGAGTCAACACCCCCGAGTCACACTAACTGTCAGAATGCTCGTAGCACGGGCCGGGGCGGAGGATTAGCAGCAATCTTCCATTCCAGCTTATTAATTAATCAAAAACCCAGACAGAGCTTTAATTCATTTGAAAGCTTGTCTCTTAGTCTTGTCCATCCAAATTGGAAGTCCCAAAAACCAGTTTTATTTGTTATTATCTATCGTCCACCTGGTCGTTACTGTGAGTTTCTCTGTGAATTTTCAGACCTTTTGTCTGACTTAGTGCTTAGCTCAGATAAGATAATTATAGTGGGCGATTTTAACATCCACACAGATGCTGAGAATGACAGCCTCAACACTGCATTTAATCTATTATTAGACTCTATTGGCTTTGCTCAAAAAGTAAATGAGTCCACCCACCACTTTAATCATATCTTAGATCTTGTTCTGACTTATGGTATGGAAATGGAAGACTTAACAGTATTCCCTGAAAACTCCCTTCTGTCTGATCATTTCTTAATAACATTTACATTTACTCTGATGGACTACCCAGCAGTGGGGAATAAGTTTCATTACACTAGAAGTCTTTCAGAAAGCGCTGTAACTAGGTTTAAGGATATGATTCCTTCTTTATGTTCTCTAATGCCATATACCAACACAGTGCAGAGTAGCTACCTAAACTCTGTAAGGGAGATAGAGTATCTCGTCAATAGTTTTACATCCTCATTGAAGACAACTTTGGATGCTGTAGCTCCTCTGAAAAAGAGAGCTTTAAATCAGAAGTGTCTGACTCCGTGGTATAACTCACAAACTCGTAGCTTAAAGCAGATAACCCGTAAGTTGGAGAGAAAATGGCGTCTCACTAATTTAGAAGATCTTCACTTAGCCTGGAAAAAGAGTCTGTTGCTCTATAAAAAAGCCCTCCGTAAAGCTAGGACATCTTTCTACTCATCACTAATTGAAGAAAATAAGAACAACCCCAGGTTTCTTTTCAGCACTGTAGCCAGGCTGACAAAGAGTCAGAGCTCTATTGAGCTGAGTATTCCATTAACTTTAACTAGTAATGACTTCATGACTTTCTTTGCTAACAAAATTTTAACTATTAGAGAAAAAATTACTCATAACCATCCCAAAGACGTATCGTTATCTTTGGCTGCTTTCAGTGATGCCGGTATTTGGTTAGACTCTTTCTCTCCGATTGTTCTGTCTGAGTTATTTCATTAGTTACTTCATCCAAACCATCAACATGTTTATTAGACCCCATTCCTACCAGGCTGCTCAAGGAAGCCCTACCATTATTTAATGCTTCGATCTTAAATATGATCAATCTATCTTTGTTAGTTGGCTATGTACCACAGGCTTTTAAGGTGGCAGTAATTAAACCATTACTTAAAAAGCCATCACTTGACCCAGCTATCTTAGCTAATTATAGGCCAATCTCCAACCTTCCTTTTCTCTCAAAAATTCTTGAAAGGGTAGTTGTAAAACAGCTAACTGATCATCTGCAGAGGAATGGTCTATTTGAAGAGTTTCAGTCAGGTTTTAGAATTCATCATAGTACAGAAACAGCATTAGTGAAGGTTACAAATGATCTTCTTATGGCCTCGGACAGTGGACTCATCTCTGTGCTTGTTCTGTTAGACCTCAGTGCTGCTTTTGATACTGTTGACCATAAAATTTTATTACAGAGATTAGAGCATGCCATAGGTATTAAAGGCACTGCGCTGCGGTGGTTTGAATCATATTTGTCTAATAGATTACAATTTGTTCATGTAAATGGGGAATCTTCTTCACAGACTAAAGTTAATTATGGAGTTCCACAAGGTTCTGTGCTAGGACCAATTTTATTCACTTTATACATGCTTCCCTTAGGCAGTATTATTAGACGGTATTGCTTAAATTTTCATTGTTACACAGATGATACCCAGCTTTATCTATCCATGAAGCCAGAGGACACACACCAATTAGCTAAACTGCAGGATTGTCTTACAGACATAAAGACATGGATGACCTCTAATTTCCTGCTTTTAAACTCAGATAAAACTGACGTTATTGTACTTGGCCCCACAAATCTTAGAAACATGGTGTCTAACCAGATCCTTACTCTGGATGGCATTACCCTGACCTCTAGTAATACTGTGAGAAATCTTGGAGTCATTTTTGATCAGGATGTGTCATTCAAAGCGCATATTAAACAAATATGTAGGACTGCTTTTTTGCATTTACACAATATCTCTAAAATCAGGAAGGTCTTGTCTCAGAGTGATGCTGAAAAACTAATTCATGCATTTATTTCCTCTAGGCTGGACTATTGTAATTCATTATTATCAGGTTGTCCTAAAAGTTCCCTAAAAAGCCTTCAGTTAATTCAAAATGCTGCAGCTAGAGTACTGACGGGGACTAGAAGGAGAGAGCATATCTCACGCATATTGGCCTCTCTTCATTGGCTTCCTGTTAATTCTAGAATAGAATTTAAAATTCTTCTTCTTACTTATAAGGTTTTGAATAATCAGGTCCCATCTTATCTTAGGGACCTCGTAGTACCATATCACCCCAATAGAGCGCTTCGCTCTCAGACTGCAGGCTTACTTGTAGTTCCTAGGGTTTGTAAGAGTAGAATGGGAGGCAGAGCCTTCAGCTTTCAGGCTCCTCTCCTGTGGAACCAGCTCCCAATTCAGATCAGGGAGACAGACACCCTCTCTACTTTTAAGATTAGGCTTAAAACTTTCCTTTTTGCTAAAGCTTATAGTTAGGGCTGGATCAGGTGACCCTGAACCATCCCTTAGTTATGCTGCTATAGACGTAGACTGCTGGGGGGTTCCCATGATGCACTGAGTGTTTCTTTCTCTTTTTGCTCTGTATGCACCACTCTGCATTTAATCATTAGTGATCAATCTCTGCTCCCCTCCACAGCATGTCTTTTTCCTGGTTCTCTCCCTCAGCCCCAACCAGTCCCAGCAGAAGACTGCCCCTCCCTGAGCCTGGTTCTGCTGGAGGTTTCTTCCTGTTAAAAGGGAGTTTTTCCTTCCCACTGTAGCCAAGTGCTTGCTCACAGGGGGTCGTTTTGACCGTTGGGGTTTTACATAATTATTGTATGGCCTTGCCTTACAATATAAAGCGCCTTGGGGCAACTGTTTGTTGTGATTTGGCGCTATATAAAAAAATTGATTGATTGATTGATATAGTTAAAAAAATATATAAAAGGGTCGGTTTATTATCTAATAGACCTCGTATATATATATATATATATATATATATATATATATATATATATATATATATATATATATATATATATAGCCTGTTGCCTCGACCACGCCATTTGCCTGATGTTTTTTGTACTGCTACTTTTCCCAGGCTGTTTACTTGTGTACGGACCTCTGCTAACCACTTCAGGAAAGCCTTTTAAAAACCAGAGCTGTTTGTACAAGCCGTCCATTTGTGTCTTGCAATTCCTGACCATCCATCCTGATAGTACAGTACAAAGTGGCCAACTATGGACACAGTGGGCTCCGACCCATTCCAGGTACACCACCACAGTAAGCAGCTTGCACAGCAACATCACCTCACCACTCTCTTTAAAAAGTTTATTTTTTACTTTAAACATAATTTGTATTATGCTATAATCAATCAGGTCCCAAAATTTTAAAATGTGTAAACAGACAAACATTTGGGGGAGGAAGTCTTGTGCTTTATACAAAATGGCAATGGCTTTTGACATTTTTGTTTTAACATAATTTCTATGTGTTTTCCAACTCAATTTATCATCAGTGAAAACCCCCAAGAAATTTAGTTTAGCATGTGCGGGACATAAGCTGGAGGTAATGTTTTTAATATGGTTGGCATATGCTGGCTAAATCGTCAAGTTGTGACAGGCCTTAACTTTTTTGCTAATTTTGAAAACCATCAGCGGACTAATTAGTGTCTGCTAAATTTAGTTCAGTTAAATTTCAGTCTACTAACTTTTTTTTTTTTTTGCTGTCATAGTGAGTAAAACTTAATGGTCAAAAACATTTGTAAACCTTAAAATCATGCATGTTAGGTCCTGTGTATTGCAACAGTCAGACCGCTGTGAGCTCAGTCCTCCCCCAGCAGAAGGGGGCAGGGTGACTACCAGCTGCTGTTGCAAAAAGAAAAAAGTGTCATTTACATTCCACATGCAATGACACAGACAGTGGGAAGGAGACATGAAACACAAAGCACTTTTCACTCATGGTTTCACATATAATCAAGGAATTCTGGGCAGTTTACCAACATTAACGGCAACTGTGTCATTTCTGTCATATAAAATGAAAATATCGCACATATCTTTTAAAGTAATGCACTAATTCTGAAGGACTGAGCATTAACACATGCACCAAAAGGCATTAAGGGAAAAATGAGTCTCTTTCAATCACCCCCCATCAAAATGCAGAGAACACTGCCATCTACTGGATGGGAGTGTGAATAGTGACCACTGTTGGTCGCTTTTGCATATCTTTTTGTATGTCTTTATTTTTATGTATGCTTGATTTTTAGTATCTTATGCTAATATGTATGTAAGGAAAGACTTGTTTTTCCAGTCACTTTTTGTGTACAGATGAAACAAAGACCCCTGTCCTGAAATAGAATGTACCTGTTGGTTTCTGTGTTTGTTTATCGCATGTCAAACAGAGACAGGCTGCTTTTCACATGTGGCTGTAATTGTGCAAACGTATGCTGTTAATCAGAAGATAGCCATGTAATGGCCCAGTCACAAAGCACACAACGATTCCTAAACAAAGGGAAATAAGTTAAAAAAAAAATCACAATTCATTGAGAAAAGGTGGATGAAAGTGCTTTACCACCGAATAGCCTGTGAAGCAAGAGCGCAAAAGGGACGAAAGAGGAACTAAACGAAACTGAAGCTAACATTGATCTTGACACTTTAAATGAAACGCGCCTGGAGCCACTGCTGGAACAGTGTGTATCTGCATCTCTGCGTTCCAGGACTCGGCACTGGGATGGAGCTCATAGCACCTGAGTCCTGGAGAAACTGCAAACAGAAACTGTGGAGATCTGTGCACACGTCAGTAGACCCTCCTGCTCTCGTTCCTCGTCCAGAACAAAAGAGGGATCATCTCCTTCATCATCAGAACCCTCACTGTCTGATGACATGCTGGGCGCTCCATCTTGCTCCAATTAAAAAAAAAAAAAAAAAAAAAACTGGTTTGCTGTGGTCACTGCTGTATAACTGTATTATGTTACTAAGCCATATATTTTGATTTTAACAGAAAACTGTCAAAAGGGGGAATAAATATGTGTAAAGATGACTGAATATATCAGAGCAGTAAATTGATAAGTCCATGTGAACGCGCATTGACTCACATGTGCGGTTATTCCCACCATCTGCCACTGATCCACAACGTGAATTCTGCCTTCCAGAACATCCATACCCTCAGATGTGGTGTCAGACCGAGGTCCCCAATTCACCTCTCACGTCTGGAGGAGCTTCTGTGCGGCGCTTGGGGCCTCGGTAAGCCTCTCCTCCGGTTACCATCCACAGAGCAATGGTCAGGCAGAACGGACCAACCAGGACCTGGAATCCAGGGTGTGTCTCGTCCTCCCACCCGACAGAATGGAGCACCCACCTTCCTTGGATTGAATACGCTCACAATTCTCAGATCTCCTCAGCTACTGGACTTACTCCTTTCGAAGTGTTGCTTGGCTACTATTATTAGCGGACATTGCGGTACCGTCAGTTCAGGCCCACC
Source organism: Thalassophryne amazonica (assembly GCF_902500255.1). Taxonomy (NCBI): domain Eukaryota; kingdom Metazoa; phylum Chordata; class Actinopteri; order Batrachoidiformes; family Batrachoididae; genus Thalassophryne; species Thalassophryne amazonica. The sequence continues at coordinate 96,741,641 of NC_047103.1, read as the reverse complement.
TCAGGCGTTGCCGTCGGGTGTGGAGGACAGCCCGTTACGCCCTTCTGCGGGCTAAAGAGAGGATGGAATGTCATGCCAACTGTCACCACGCCCCCGCCCCCATCTACCAGCCCGAAAAGGAGGTGTGGCTCTCTTCGCGGGGCATTCCTCTGCAGATGGCGTCTCCCAAGCTCGCTCCCCGCTTCATTGGTCCGTTTGTGGTTGATCGGGTGGTCAACCCTACCTCTGTGCGTCTCGTCTGTCTTGTTCCTTGCAAATCCACTCCGTCTTCCACGTGTCCCGACTCAAGCCTGTCTGCTCCAGTCCACTCCTCCTGCCCATATTGTCGACGGTCATCCGGCCTGGACGTTCAACAAGATCTTGGATGTTCGTCGGCGCAGTCGGGTATTCCAATATCTGGTGGACTGGGAGGGTTATGGACCTGAAGAATGCTCCTGGGTCAAGCGGAGCCTCATCTTGGACCCTTCCCTCCTCCAGGACTTCTACCGGGAGCATCCTCTTCGGCCCAGTAGGTCGCCTGGAGGCTCCCATTGAGGGGGGGTACTGTTGTGTGTCGCCCTGGCTTGCTCACTCTCTCTCTTCCAGGTGGCATTCCTTGTGGAGCTGATGAGCACACCTGTCTACAATCAACCTGCCTCCATAAAAACCCTGGTCCAACGGCTCATCGGCGCCAGAAATTCAGTGTTCACGACCTGGTACCTGGCCTCTCTATTTCTGAATAGAAGCTTACCGTTTGCATTCTGTCGCAGTTATTTCTGGACTCTGTTTTGCTTTCTGCTGGTTTTTGACACCTGTACTAATTTTGGTTCTGAGCAATTGTAAACTGCCACCCTCATACAGTTTCTCCTCCTCTGTAGTGACACTGCTCTCCATCAGCTCCACTGGGGGCCACCTGGACCATGGACCACGCACAACTCCACACCTTGGAACGCCACCGGCACACCGGATCCATTTGGGCTGCGACCACCGGTTTCCACCGCAACGCGGGCCGGGTCTCCACTCTGCTATCCTCCAAAGCAGTATTCACCATTCACACAGCATTTGTTATTGTAACATCCTTGTGGTTTTCTTTATCCATTCAGCCTCCCTGCATTGGAGTCTAACCCATGTGTTTGGGGATCAAATTCATAACAGTTGCCTTTCGTTCAAATTTTTCAAAAGTTTAAAAATCCTGACAAAGCGACCACTGCAGGAACAAAGCTGAGTGAAGGTTACACGATGGCAACGAAAGTCAACGAACGTCCAGATTTCTTGTTTCGTTAGGGCTTCGTTGCCCTTTGTTAAGTGCCGTGTGACTGGGCCATAAAGGCACCTTGACACAAATTTTATCCCTGCACTACTGCGCAAGTCGTTATGCCATTGCAAACCGCTATATCCCACTTGCAGTGGTGGGCACAGTTCTGCTAATCCGCTAGCCGCTAATGATCAAAGCTAACATTTTTATGAGCAGATTAACTTTTCAGATAAGTTTAAAAACCATCAGCAGGCCAATTAGCTTCTGCTAAATTGAGTTCTGCTAACTTTCAGTCCGCTAACATTTTTTTGATGGTAAAGTGAGTAAAGTTTAACAGTCAAAAACATTTGTAAAGCCTATAAACATACGTTAGTTCCTGTCTGTTGTGTGTCTGCAACAGTCAGGCTGCTGTGAGGAACTCCTCCCTGCCATCACTGCGCCTTCACTGCACATGCATCATTTCAGAGCGTCAGCAGCAATTCAAAAATTATCGCCTCGTTTCTGCTTAAAACTGCACTCCAGTCATCATCTATCTAAGTGACAGATATCTGAAGCATTTGTACAACAATCATTACATATAAATTCAGCATTATTTCATAATAAAAGATGGGGAAAGTAATCAGAGGATTATAGCAACACTGGTATTCTGTTGAGATGATGTCCCGTTGCGTAAATCGACAGTTAATCTGCTTTAAAGACAGTGTGTACATGCAAATCTTTACTTTTTTAAAGTGAAAAGACAATTATTGATGTATTTTTATGTAAAAACAACATTTACGTGGGTTTTCTTCGGTGGGGAAGCTCAACGCAATGGATGAGGTGTACATTTTACCAGTCACATTGAACGTAACATGGGTGAGTCATTCCTGTGTTTAGAAATATAATACTGAGAGAAACTGTGAATATTACTACTGCCATTTACTGTTTTTTTATAAAGACGATGGCCGTGTTTGGGATTTTATTGTTTATTTTTTGTGCATTTGTTTTGTGTTTGTGAATGCACTCTGTTAACACTTTATAAATATACGAGGTCTGTTAGAAAAGTAATGGACCTTTTTATTTTTTGCAAAAACCATATGGATTTGAATCACGTGTGATTGCATCAGCCAAGCTTGAACCTTCGTGCGCATGCTTGAGTTTTTTCACGCCTGTCAGTTGCATCATTCGCCTGTGAGCACGGTTTGTGGGAGGAGTGATCCAGCCCCCTTGGTGGATTTTCATTGTCAGGAAAATGGCCGAGCGACTGCCGCTTTGCTCCATCAAATTTTTTTCAGAAACTGTGAGCGACAGCCAGGTGGAAACCATTCGGAAAATTCAGATGGCTTTCAGTGAAGATCTTATGGGCATCACACAGATTAAGGAGCATTCCAACAGGATTAAAGACGGCCCACAGCGACTGAGGGCACGCCGCACTTCGAGCGGCCATCGACAGGCTGAAATGACCAGATCATTTCCAAAGTGAAGGCTGTGTTGATCCAGGACGTCGTCTGACTACCAGAGAAATGGCAAGAGAGGTTGACATAGCACTTTTTCGGCACATTACACTGTTATGGGAGATTTTGTAATGAAAGACGTGCGGCGGAATTTGCGCGTCAGGACGGAGCCGCTAATGGCGCAGAACAAAAAGCACCTCCGTGTTGGAAGTCTCACGGGACATGCCCAGCTCTTCCACCATTCAGAAGATTCAGACGGCTTTGGGTGGCTTTTCAGTCGAGTGAGTATCCAAGAAATTGTCGAAGATCTGGGCATGTCACATGTCCTGTGAGACCAACACGGAGGTGCTTTTGTTCCGCGCCATTAGTGGCTCTGTGGCGAATTCCTCCGCTCCTGTTTTCATGACAAAATCTCCTTTAACAGTGGAATGTGCCGGAAAAGTGCTATGTCCACCTTTTCTGCCATTTCTCTGGTAGTCAGACGACGTCCCGGATCAACACAGCATTCAGTTTGGAAATGATCTGGTCGTTTCAGCCTGTCGATCGCCGCTCAGAGTGCGGCGCGCCCTCCGCCATTGTGCGCCGTCTTTAAACCGGCTGTACCATTACCATGATGCATTGCTGCTCCAGCCGTTCAGACATTTTCCTCACAATGAAAATCTGACGGGGGGGAGGAGCAGTGCTCACTCAAAGCCTGCTCACAGGCGAATGACGCAACCGACAGGTGTGAAAAAACTCACACATGCGCACAAAGGTTCAAGCTTGGCTGATGCAGTCACACATGATTCAAATCCATAAGGTTATTGAAAAAAATAAAAAGGTCTGATACTTTTCTAACAGACCTCGTATATTATAGAGATAAACTGACTTCAAATATTGTGATTTACTTCTTTTGATAAAGAAGATGACAGTATTTCATTTTTTTTAATTGATTTATTTATTCATTGTTCTTGCATTTGTTTTATGTGTGTGAATGCAGCTCTGTTAATGGTTTCTAAATTCTAAATATATAATATAGAGATAAACTGTGACTTCTAATACTGCAATTTACTGCTTTTGGCAAAGATGATGACAGTGTTTCGGGCTTTATTTTTTAATTTATTTATTTTTCGTGTGTTAGTTTTGTTTGTGATTGCCTTTTGAATTTACACAGCAGCCCCTGTGGTGCTTAAACTTGAAACTGGCTTATCAGTAGACGACAGTGTCCCGAGTCAATACTAAAAGTTAGCAGTTAGCGGGTTAGCCATTAGCAGTAACACCGCTTTTTTTTGTTTGGTTTTTTTGGCGGTTTATCAGTTTCGCATTGTAAAAATTAACTTTTCAGTTAGCGGTTTAATGGTTATCAAAGCTAACTTTTCAGTTAGCTCTGCCCACCACTGCCCGCTTGACACCACACTATATAAAATAAAGCCTGTGCCATATAATTTCATAGCCGATGACGCATTTGCTGGCAGAACTTGGCTGATGAAACCATTCTCATTGCTCCCAGAATCACAGAGAAATTATCGGCATCTAGAAGTTGTGTCTCCTGCTTGTCATGTGGTGGAGAATGCATTTGAAATCTTGTCTCAAAGGAAATTACTGATAATAGATATATTGTAATGGATTGGTAAAACAGTTGTATTTTCATTCCCTCTTATGAGATAGATAATGTATCTGTAAAGTTATGTTTATTATAGATGTAACATCTGTTCATAATCTATTCTCGGGTTCAGATGCCTTGTGCCAGAATTTTTTAACACTTCAAAATTTTCTTTGTTCACTGGCACGCAGCTGCACACAGTTCATGCAGACTCTACAACAGTTTGCATTGACTTTGCTCGTTTAGGGCGGGGATCAAATTTGTGCAAGTGTCAAGGTGGCTTAACAAAGACTGCCCCCTGAGCTTCACGGTATTGGACCCTTGATTACATTCTATGATGACTGCAAGAATAAAAATACTTTTGAGACCACTTTGAATCGGGAGTTTTTCTAAGAGTTTACACTCGGGGACAGGGTGAGAAGCTTGACTATCCAAGAGGTCCTCAGACTAGATCTGCTCTTTTTTCACATTGAAAGGAGCCAGCTGAGGTGGTTCGGACATCTAGTGAGGATACCTCCTGGTCATCCCCTGGGAAGTCTTCCAGGCACGTCCAATTTTTAGAAAGCCCTGTGGAAGACCCAGGACGCGCTGGTGGGATTATATTTCCCAGATGACTTGGGAATACCTCAGGATCACCCAGGAATAGTTAGAGGACTTAGCTGAGGATAGGGAAGTGTGCGATCAGCTGCATGGTCTACTGCCACTGAGACGTGGACTCAGATAGGGGCAGAAAATAAATGAATGGAAAACAATAACGGACTAATGATGTTCACATTGCAGAGTTCAGTCAATTTATTGAAAAATGCAACAGATTAGTACAAAATGCATGTATTATTACATAATGATGTGAAAATGTATGACATTTAATATACTTATGACAACGTGTGGTTTTATTACATAATGACCTGAAAAATGCATTACACTTTGTTGAGGTGTAATTACATGATGCATCATTGCAATTCACCTTTTTGTAATAATGTAACACAAGACAAAAATCTAAAACAATTTAAAAGTAAGTCCTCAGCACTCTTTTTGTAAAATCTAAAAAAACATAAAGTTGTCTCCAACTGACTGCCTCATTTGGAAACCTTTTGGCATACATAATGTGATCCATTTGACATATGATTATGGTGGAGTAACATCACTGTTTTATTATTTCTGCAGCGTCCTGTGATGATAGAAACTACAGGAGAGGCAGAGTGCATGTGTGTATTGTCGTTGCATTAATAACATGATTATGTGATCATAAATTAAACTGTGTTGTATTCTTGTTTGACAGCAATCAACCCTGGGAGTTTCTTTCCCACCTGCATGACTTAAGTTGAATGACAAGATTGCTGCCACCATCAATAACAGAGCAGTTTAGCTTCAGATAAAAATGATAAATGCACTGGCATTCTTTCAGACTGTGATTCAGCCAACCATTTATTTTAATATTTCAGTAACCACGATGCGTTGTCGTTAATCACTGTTAGGCTGCAGATGGGCAGGCAGGAAGCGCAGAGAGCAGCAGAATAAAAGAGCAGAGATGGGATGACGGACGAGAGAGAGGGGAGGAGGGCAAAAGAGGAGGAGGAATGGGTTTGGGGAATGCCACTTCTCATTGGTGAAGCTGTTGCTCATCTGTCGTGGGCTCGTTGGGGCATGGCTAAAGGCTCTCATTCAGTCAAACTCCTCTCCTGTACGCATGACATTTCAATTACACAGTGAGCTCTCACAGCTATCTACACAGCCAGATAAGCCTGGACACCAAATGCCACACAGAGCGTCCACGCACATACCCTGCAGTGCCCCTCTGAAAGCCTGTCCTGCTGAGATGTGACATGCGCATGTAAACAAAGCCACACATGCCTAATACATATTAATCTTTAGTTTTTGAACTGATTTTAGTATGTAGTATAATTTTCTAAAATGCACCAGAGATAAAACAAGGAGCAAAAAATGAAAAGTGTTAAGGAAAAGGCGAGATTTCAACATAATGAGGAGCTGCAAGTGTCAGCCTAGAAATTTCTTCCGTGAAGTTCAAAACCGAAAGAGCAGAGAAGAGTACTGTATGACTAAGACAGATCAAATTTTAGCAGTTCAGTTCAACTGGTGTTAACCAAGAAAATATGCAATATGTGTGATTTTTATTTTGTTTTAGCACTGTTGTCGTGCGTTGCCTGTGCTGCTCCACAGCCTGTCCAGTGGATTTTTATTTTTATTTTATTTTATTTTTTAGCACTGTTGTTGTGCGTTACCTGTGCTGCTCCACAGCCTGTCTAGTGGATTTTTATTTTGTTTTAGCACTGTTGTCGTGCGTTACCTGTGCTGCTCCACAGCCTGTCCAGTGGATTTTGATTTAGCACTGTTGTCGTGCGTTACCTGTGCTGCTCCACAGCCTGTCCAGTGGATTTTTATTTTTATTTTATTTTTTAGCGCTGTTGTCGTGCGTTACCTGTGCTGCTCCACAGCCTGTCCAGTGGATTTTTATTTTGTTTTAGCACTGTTGTCGTGCGTTGCCTGTGCTGCTCCACAGCCTGTCCAGTGGATTTTTATTTTTATTTTATTTTTTAGCACTGTTGTCGTGCGTTACCTGTGCTGCTCCACAGCCTGTCTAGTGGATTTTTATTTTGTTTTAGCACTGTTGTCGTGCGTTGCCTGTGCTGCTCCACAGCCTGTCCAGTGGATTTTTATTTTTATTTTATTTTATTTTTTAGCACTGTTGTTGTGTGTTACCTGTGCTGCTCCACAGCCTGTCTAGTGGATTTTTATTTTATTTTAGCACTGTTGTCGTGCGTTGCCTGTGCTGCTCCACAGCCTGTCTAGTGGATTTTTATTTTATTTTAGCACTGTTGTCGTGCGTTGCCTGTGCTGCTCCACAGCCTGTCTAGTGGATTTTTATTTTATTTTAGCACTGTTGTTGTGTGTTACCTGTGCTGCTCCACAGCCTGTCTAGTGGATTTTATTTTATTTTAGCACTGTTGTCGTGCGTTGCCTGTGCTGCTCCACAGCCTGTCTAGTGGATTTTTATTTTATTTTAGCACTGTTGTCGTGCGTTGCCTGTGCTGCTCCACAGCCTGTCTAGTGGATTTTTATTTTATTTTAGCACTGTTGTCGTGCGTTACCTGTGCTGCTCCACAGCCTGTCTAGTGTCGGATTCCCTGTTTGGGAATCCGCTAGCTTAGCGTAGCTACTAGCTCTTAGCCGTTTTAGCATGGCGGCTTCTCCTGTCTCTCCCGTACTTTTCTGCTCTGGGTGTGAAATGTTTAGTTATTCCTCGGCCTCTTTTAGCAGTAACGGTACTTGTAATAAGTGCAGCTTATTCGTAGCTTTGGAGGCCAGGCTGGGCGAATTGGAGGCTCGGCTCCGCACCGTGGAAAATTCTACAGCTAGCCAGGCCCCTGTAGTCGGTGCGGACCAAGGTAGCTTAGCCGCCGTTAGTTCCCCCCTGGCAGACCCCGTGCAGTCGGGAAGGCAGGCTGACTGGGTGACTGTGAGGAGGAAGCGTAGCCCTAAACAGAAGCCCCGTGTACACCGTCAACCCGTTCACATCTCTAACCGTTTTTCCCCACTTGACGATACACTCGCCGAGGATCAAACTCTGGTTATTGGCGACTCTGTTTTGAGAAATGTGAAGTTAGCGACACCAGCAACCATTGTCAATTGTCTTCCGGGGGCCAGAGCAGGCGACATCGAAGGACATTTGAAATTGCTGGCTAAGGCTAAGCGTAAATTTGGTAAGATTGTAATTCACGTCGGCAGTAATGACACTCGGTTACGCCAATCGGAGGTCACTAAAATTAACATTGAATCGGTGTGTAACTTTGCAAAAACAATGTCGGACTCTGTTGTTTTCTCTGGGCCCCTCCCCAATCAGACCGGGAGTGACATGTTTAGCCGCATGTTCTCCTTGAATTGCTGGCTGTCTGAGTGGTGTCCAAAAAATGAGGTGGGCTTCATTGATAATTGGCAAAGCTTCTGGGGAAAACCTGGTCTTGTTAGGAGAGACGGCATCCATCCCACTTTAGAGGGAGCAGCTCTCATTTCTAGAAATCTGGCCAATTTTTTGGGATCCTCCAAACTGTGACTGTCTAGCGTTGGGACCAGGAGGCAGAGCTGTGGTCTTATACACCTCTCTGCAGCTTCTCTCCCCCTGCCATCCCCCTATTACCCCATCCCCGTAGAGACGGTGCCTGCTCCCAGACCACCAATAACTAGCAAAAATCTATTTAAGCATAAAAATTCAAAAAGAAAAAATAATATAGCACCTTCAATTGCACCACAGACTAAAACAGTTAAATGTGGTCTATTAAACATTAGGTCTCTTTCTTCTAAGTCCCTGTTGGTAAATGATATAATAATTGATCAACGTATTGATTTATTCTGCCTAACAGAAACTTGGTTACAGCAGGATGAATATGTTAGTTTAAATGAGTCAACACCCCCGAGTCACACTAACTGTCAGAATGCTCGTAGCACGGGCCGGGGCGGAGGATTAGCAGCAATCTTCCATTCCAGCTTATTAATTAATCAAAAACCTAGACAGAGCTTTATTCATTTGAAAGCTTGTCTCTTAGTCTTGTCCATCCAAATTGGAAGTCCCAAAAACCAGTTTTATTTGTTATTATCTATCGTCCACCTGGTCGTTACTGTGAGTTTCTCTGTGAATTTTCAGACCTTTTGTCTGACTTAGTGCTTAGCTCAGATAAGATAATTATAGTGGGCGATTTTAACATCCACACAGATGCTGAGAATGACAGCCTCAACACTGCATTTAATCTATTATTAGACTCTATCGGCTTTGCTCAAAAAGTAAATGAGTCCACCCACCACTTTAATCATATTTTAGATCTTGTTCTGACTTATGGTATGGAAATAGAAGACTTAACAGTATTCCCTGAAAACTCCCTTTTGTCTGATCATTTTTAATAACATTTACATTTACCCTGATGGACTACCCTGCAGTGGGGAATAAGTTTCATTACACTAGAAGTCTTTCAGAAAGCGCTGTAACTAGGTTTAAGGATATGATTCCTTCTTTATGTTCTCTAATGTCATATACCACACAGAGCAGAGTAGCTACCTAAACTCTGTAAGGGAGTTAGAGTATCTTGTCAATAGTTTTACATCCTCATTGAAGACAACTTTGGATGCTGTAGCTCCTCTGAAAAAGAGAGCTTTAAATCAGAAGTGTCTGACTCCGTGGTATAACTCACAAACTCGTAGCTTAAAGCAGATAACCCGTAAGTTGGAGAGGAAATGGCGTCTCACTAATTTAGAAGATCTTCACTTAGCCTGGAAAAAGAGTTTGTTGCTCTATAAGAAAGCCCTTCGTGAAGCTAGGACATCTTTCTACTCATCACTAATTGAAGAAAATAAGAACAACCCCAGGTTTCTTTTCAGCACTGTAGCCAGGCTGACAAAGAGTCAGAGCTCTATTGAGCTGAGTATTCCATTAACTTTAACTAGTAATGACTTCATGACTTTCTTTGCTAACAAAATTTTGACTATTAGAGAAAAAATTACTCATAACCATCCCAAAGATGTATCGTTATCTTTGGCTGCTTTCAGTGATGCCGGTATTTGGTTAGACTCTTTCTCTCCGATTGTTCTGTCTGAGTTATTTTCATTAGTTACTTCATCCAAACCATCAACATGCTTATTAGACCCCATTCCTGCCAGGCTGCTCAAGGAAGTCCTACCATTATTTAATGCTTCAATCTTAAATATGATCAATCTATCTTTGTTAGTTGGTTATGTACCACAGGCCTTTAAGGTGGCAGTAATTAAACCATTACTTAAAAAGCCATCACTTGACCCAGCTATCTTAGCTAATTATAGGCCAATCTCCAACCTTCCTTTTCTCTCAAAGATTCTTGAGAGGGTAGTTGTAAAACAGCTAACTGATCAACTGCAGAGGAATGGTCTATTTGAAGAGTTTCAGTCAGGTTTTAGAATTCATCATAGTACAGAAACAGCATTAGTGAAGGTTACAAATGATCTTCTTATGGCTTCGGACAGTGGACTTATCTCTGTGCTTGTTCTGTTGGACCTCAGTGCTGCTTTTGATACTGTTGACCATAAAATTTTATTACAGAGATTAGAGCATGTCATAGGTATTAAAGGCATTGCGCTGCGGTGGTTTGAATCATATTTGTCTAATAGATTACAGTTTGTTCATGTAAATGGGGAATCTTCTTCACAGACTAAAGTTAATTATGGAGTTCCACAAGGTTCTGTGCTAGGACCAATTTTATTCACTTTATACATGCTTCCCTTGGGCAGTATTATTAGACGGTATTGCTTAAATTTTCATTGTTACGCAGATGATACCCAGCTTTATCTATCCATGAAGCCAGAGGATACGCACCAATTAGCTAAACTGCAGGATTGTCTTACAGACATAAAGACATGGATGACCTCTAATTTCCTGCTTTTAAACTCAGATAAAACTGAAGTTATTGTACTTGGCCCCACAAATCTTAGAAGCATGGTGTCTAACCAGATCGTTACTCTGGATGGCATTTCCCTGATCTCTAGTAATACTGTGAGAAATCTTGGAGTTATTTTTGATCAGGATATGTCATTCAAAGCGCATATTAAACAAATATGTAGGACTGCCTTTTTGCATTTACGCAATATCTCTAAAATCAGAAAGGTCTTGTCTCAGAGTGATGCTGAAAAAACTAATTCATGCATTTATTTCCTCTAGGCTGGACTATTGTAATTCATTATTATCAGGTTGTCCTAAAAGTTCCCTAAAAAGCCTTCAGTTGGTTCAGAATGCTGCAGCTAGAGTACTGACGGGGACTAGCAGGAGAGAGCATATCTCACCCGTGTTGGCCTCCCTTCATTGGCTTCCTGTTAATGCTAGAATAGAATTTAAAATTCTTCTTCTTACTTATAAGGTTTTGAATAATCAGGTCCCATCTTATCTTAGGGACCTCGTAGTACCATATTACCCCATTAGAGCGCTTCGCTCTCAGACTGCGGGCTTACTTGTAGTTCCTAGGGTTTGTAAGAGTAGAATGGGAGGCAGAGCCTTCAGCTTTCAGGCTCCTCTCCTGTGGAACCAGCTCCCAATTCAGATCAGGGAGACAGATACCCTCTCTACTTTTAAGATTAGGCTTAAAACTTTCCTTTTCGCTAAGGCTTATAGTTAGGGCTGGATCGGGTGACCCTGGACCATCCCTTGGTTATGTTGCTTTAGACGTAGACTGTGTTTCATAATTATTGTATGGCCTTGCCTTGCAATGTGGAGCGCCTTGGGGCAACTGTTTGTTGTGATTTGGCGCTATACAAGAAAAAAGTTGATTGATTGATTGATATATGTATATACAGTGCATCCAGAAATTGATGGTGCTTCACTTTTTCCATATTTATGTTACATCCTTATTCCAAAGTGGACCAAATTAATTTTTCCCTCAAAATACCACTCACAACACCCCATAATGACAACATGCTTTTTTTTTGTTTTTTTGTTTTTTTGTTGTTGTTGTTGTTTGTTTTTTTTTGTTTGTTTTTTTGTTTGTTTGTTTTTTGCAAACTTAATAAAAAAAAAAGAAATAACATAAATGTTCACACTTGTTGCTCAATACTTTGTTGATGCACTTTTGGCAACAATTGCAACACCTGTCAAGCTCCATCAGGTTGAATGGGGAGCATCGGTGCACAGCCATTTTTAGATCTCTCGTCACACAGAACCTTAGCCCTGTCATTCTCAATCACCCTCGGTGGTGTCTCCCATCGGGACTTGGGGACTTTTAATCCATATGTGGCATAGATGTTCCTGTACACAATTACTGACACTTGATTGTGCCTCTCAGTGTATGTTATCCCAGCTTGCATCTTGCTACTATGTGCTGGACTGTCTCTGGAGCACATTTGTACAGGCTGCAACTTGGCTCTTGTCAGCTGTGGAAGACTCCTGCCTCAAGGGGTCTGGTGCTCAGGGCTATCCTTTAGGCCGACCTGTTCTAGCCACTTTTAGGTATTTTTGTTGCTAGCTACTTCCTCTGTCTGTTGATGGTACATCACATCCTATGCAGGGACTTGGTCTTGGTCTGATTTCCTCCTGTTCCTTATCACCATCTGTCTTCAGCTGTCTGAGGCATTCTTTATTGATGTAAATAAAGTCCAAGACATATTCAGTGGCAGCTTTACCATCAGAGAGCCTCATCTAAAACTACCACAAAAGACTCCAAGCTGTCACTGATGTTAAATCAATCAATCAATCAATCAATTTTATTTATATAGTGCCAAATCACAACAAACAGTTGCCCCAAGGCGCTTTATATTGTAAGGTAAGGCCATACAATAATTACGTAAAAACCCCAATGGTCAAAACGACCCCCTGTGAGCAAGCACTTGGCGACAGTGGGAAGGAAAAACTCCCTTTTAACAGGAAGAAGCATAACTAAGGGATGGTTCAGGGTCACCTGATCCAGCCCTAACTATAAGCTTTAGCAAAAAGGAAAGTTTTAAGCCTAATCTTAAAAGTAGAGAGGGTGTCTGTCTCCCTGATCCGAATTGAGAGCTGGTTCCACAGGAGAGGAGCCTGAAAGCTGAAGGCTCTGCCTCCCATTCTACTCTTACAAACCCTAGGAACTACAAGTAAGCCTGCAGTCTGAGAGCGAAGCGCTCTATTGGGGTGATATGGTACTATGAGGTCCCCAAGATAAGATGGGACCTGATTATTCAAAACCTTATAAGTAAGAAGAAGAATTTTAAATTCTATTCTAGAATTAACAGGAAGCCAATGAAGAGAGGCCAATATGGGTGAGATATGCTCTCTCCTTCTAGTCCCCGTCAGTACTCTAGCTGCAGCATTTTGAATTAACTGACGGCTTTTCAGGGAACTTTTAGGACAACCTGATAATAATGAATTACAATAGTCCAGCCTAGAGGAAATAAATGAATGAATTAGTTTTTCAGCATCACTCTGAGACAAGACCTTTCTAATTTTAGAGATATTGCATAAATGCAAAAAAGCAGTCCTACATATTTGTTTAATATCCGCTTTGAATGACATATCCTGATCAAAAATGACTCCAAGATTTCTCACAGTATTACTAGAGGTCAGGGTAATGCCATCCAGAGTAAGGATCTGGTTAGACACCATGTTTCTAAGATTTGTGGGGCCAAGTACAATAACTTCAGTTTTATCTGAGTTTAAAAGCAGGAAATTAGAGGTCTTCCATGTCTTTATGTCTGTAAGACAATCCTGCAGTTTAGCTAATTGGTGTGTGTCCTCTGGCTTCATGGATATTATATGTTGATCAATTATTATATCATTTACTAACAGGGACTTAGAAGAGAGAGATCTAATGTTTAATAGACCACATTTAACTGTTTTAGTCTGTGGTGCAGTTGAAGGTGCTATATTATTTTTTCTTTTTGAATTTTTATGCTTAAATAGATTTTTGCTGGTTATTGGTGGTCTGGGAGCAGGCACCGTCTCTACGGGGATGGGGTAATGAGGGGATGGCAGGGGGAGAGAAGCTGCAGAGAGGTGTGTAAGACTACAACTCTGCTTCCTGGTCTCAATCCTGGATAGTCACGGTTTGGAGGATTTAAGAAAATTGGCCAGATTTCTAGAAATGAGAGCTGCTCCATCCAAAGTGGGATGGATGCCGTCTCTCCTAACAAGACCAGGTTTTCCCCAGAAGCTTTGCCAATTATCTATGAAGCCCACCTCATTTTTTGGACACCACTCAGACAGCCAGCAATTCAAGGAGAACATGCGGCTAAACATGTCACTCCCGGTCCGATTGGGGAGGGGCCCAGAGAAAACTACAGAGTCCGACATTGTTTTTGCAAAGTTACACACCGATTCAATGTTAATTTTAGTGACCTCCGATTGGCGTAACCGGGTGTCATTACTGCCGACGTGAATTACAATCTTACCAAATGTACGCTTAGCCTTAGCCAGCAGTTTCAAATTTCCTTCAATGTCGCCTGCTCTAGCCCCCTGAAGACAATTGACTATGGTTGCTGGTATCGCTAACTTCACATTTCTCAAAACAGAGTCGCCAATAACCAGAGTTTGATCCTCGGCGGGTGTGTCGCCGAGTGGGGAAAAATGGTTAGAAATGTGAACGGATTGGCGGTGTACACGGGGCTTCTGTTTAGGGCTACGCTTCCTCCTCACAGTCACCCAGTCGGTCTGCTTTCCCGGCTGCTCGGGATCTGCCAGAGGGAAACTAACAGCGGCTAAGCTACCTTGGTCCGCACCAACTACAGGGGCCTGGCTAGCTGTAGAATTTTCCACGGTGCAGCGCCGAGTCTCCAATTCGCCCAGCCTGGCCTCCAAAGCTATGAGTAAGCTACACTTATTACAAGTACCATTACTGCTAAAGGAGGCCGAGGAATAACTAAACATTTCACACCCAGAGCAGAAAAGTGCGGGAGAGACACAAGAAGCCGCCATGCTAAACCGGCTAAGAGCTAGTAGCTGCGCTAAGCTAGCGGATTCCTAAAAACACACAAAGTGAATAATGTGTAAATAATTTAGAGGTGATTCAGCAGAGGGAGTGCTTTAGTTAAGGCACGTGAAGATTACACTGTGAAACAAATCGTTATATTGGTAACTAGATCAATCTAACTGCGCAGATTAAACAGCTAACAGATACAGCAAAACACCGCTGTGCTCCGGAACAGGAAGTGATACAATACCGCAGTGAGAGCCAACCACCAGTATCATCTGCATAACAATGAAAATTTAAGCAATGCCGTCTAATAAGCATGTATAAAGTGAATAAAATTGGTCCTAGCACAGAACCTTGTGGAACTCCATAATTAACCTTAGTCTGTGAAGAAGATTCCCCATTTACATGAACAAATTGTAATCTATTAGATAAATATGATTCAAACCACCGCAGCGCAGTGCCTTTAATACCTATGGCATGCTCTAATCTCTGTAATAAAATTTTATGGTCAGCAGTATCAAAAGCAGCACTGAGGTCTAACAGAACAAGCACAGAGATGAGTCCACTGTCTGAGGCCATAAGAAGATCATTTGTAACCTTCACTAATGCTGTTTCTGTACTATGATGAATTCTAAGATCTGCAGAGAGGTGTGTATATATATATATATATATATATATATATATATATATATATATATATATATATATATATATATATATACATATATATGTGTGTGTGTGTGTGTGTGTGTGTGTGTGTATAAGCAATCAGAGATTTATGACTTCTGCCAATCAACATCCAGATCACCTTCAAATTTTAGTCATTTCATCTGGATCACCTCCAAAATGTATTGACCTCTTCCATGTCGTAATATGTATCTGTCGTACAAATTTGGTCAGAATCTGTGAAGTAGTTTTGAAGTAATCCTTCAAAGCCTATATAAAGTGAAATTTGATCCAGAATCTGGATCTGGATCTGGATTACCTCCAAAATTTAATGAAGTCTTCCATGACATAATATGTAACAATAGTGGAAATTTTGTGAGAATCCGTGAGGTAGTCTTGACATAATCCTTCAAAGCCTAAATAAAGTGAAACCTGATCCAGATTCTGGGTCCGGATCTGGATCAGGTCCAAAATTTTATGGCATCTGTTATAAAAGTTAATGTTGTTAATGCGCTGTCAAATATATTTACCATTATAATTGTCTTAGTAATTGATTGAACAATGCCATGGAAGAGTAAGAGCACAGATAAGATTGATGAGGTGAGACATTCGTTCATCAGTGCATGATGAACAAGAAGGAATGGACTTTGAGAATGACTGTCCTATACTATCAAAAGGTTTCATTCAATGGACTTTGGCACATCTTGACACTTTATATAAGTGGCATGGAATCTAAATGTATTTCTATTTGTCTTCAGACCTACACTCTGTATGACATGTGCCTTTAAAGCCTTAAATAAAAGATCTTAAAACTGAAACCTGTTTTCCCTGGTGTCTCATTTGCTGTCTGTGTCAGAGAGTTTTTAGGTAATTTTTCCTAACATATTTTGGTCCTTCAAGAGTCAGATGTCAAGACCTCTCCAGGACTGGGGACAGATGTGACGGGAAACTGAAACCTGTGCACAGTTGAGTCTGGGACTCGGGAAAGACCTCCACTCTGAAATGAGCATCCGACGCCAGTTGCTCTTGTTTACTACATGGCTCCCCATTATATTGTGCCCACGTTTTATTATATTGTGCACACATTTTATGATGTTGTGCGCACGTTTTATGATGTTGTGCGCATGAGCGTCCGAGGCCAGTTGGCCAATCTTGAAGCAGTCCTGTGAGAGTGACAACATATCAATGGCATCATATGAGACAACAAGGATAAGTACAAGACACAAAAAGCAAATAAGAGTCGGGAACTCTGAAATGTGACTGGGTCACTAGCAGTGGTGGGCACAGATAACCAAAAAAATTAACTTAGATAACAGATAATCAGATAACTGAAAACTTATCTTTGATAAAGATAAAACGATAAACCACCCAAAAAGGTATCAGAAGCAGTGGTGGGCACAGATAACCAAAAAATTAACTTCGATAACAGAAAATCAGATAACTGAAAAATTATCTTTGATAAAGATAAAACAATAAACCACCCAAAAATGTATCAGAAGTTACAGATAACTTATAAATTATAATATTATCTCTGGCACATTTACAACTACAAGTAAAACAAATTTAATAGCTTATATAAAAAAATAACAGACCCAAAAAATGAGACCACACTTTTGTCTTTCAACATTAGGCCCCTGTGAGAAGCTGTGGTTTGTTACAGCCCTCTCCACACAGAGACACCCTGAAAGCAGCCGTAAAGCCAGTTCTCTATCAATGACAAAGCTCCGGTCATGCGGAGGTCTTGAAAAATAAAGTCATATTGCGTTATGGTGTTGATTTATAAATAACATTAATACAGATAGAATAATTCCATTAATGTCAATTCTGTCATTTGTACAAAGTTAAAATATAACATATATCTTTTAATGTTGAATAATGCACTAATTATGACGTTTTGTAACAAAGAGACAGATCGCAAAGGATTCTGGGTAAACGTGCCTCTGCTAAACACTGATTGGTTCAGTCATTCATTATGTAAACCAACACGTTAATGTGACGTCTGTCGTGTGTTGGTGTTTAAATGTGCTTTTGTAAAATATTCCATTTTTTTATTTGTAAAAACAGGCATTTTTACGGAGCCCTGGAAGTGTCATTGCAAAATTTTTTGCATGTGGAGAGAATGTGCGCAAACATGCGCACATTCTCTCTTTACAGTGTGCAAGATGATTTTTCATGCAGGAATTTTTTGGACCAAGTTTCAGGTTAATCGTGCGTCCTGCATCGTGTAGTGTTCATGGAGTATCAAGCTGCGGTCAACATCTGATGACCACCTCCTGATCGCCGATCGTATGGTCGAATGAGAATCAAACCTGTTTAATATATTATTGTGGTCAGCTGTCGTGAGGTTATCCTGCTGCTGAAAGCTATAAGCAGCATCCAACCGTTCGCACTGTGCCTGTGCAAACACTGCAGAGCTGTCTTGTAATAATGTTATTATTATTATTATTATTATTATTATTTTGCAGTTGTTTTGTTTTTAAACTTCATTTGTAAAAAAAAAAAAAGCCATTTGCAAAGCAAAAAAGTTGATTTGACAATCATCTGACATAACCGGGGTCAAAATAAATAGAACACTGCCATCTACTGGTTCCCAGACACTGCCATGAACACTACTGGCCAGTAGATGCTAGATGGCAGTAGAGGCTTTCAAAACAAATTCTAGATAATCCCTGTCTGCTCACATTTAAAATGTGTGGAATTTAACAAATGCAATTAAAAAATCGATGTCTATAAACACAGAGAATATATTCAAGAGAGTTTTAGGCACTAGAGTTTAATGCTGTTGTCCGTGGAGCCTGAACAGAGTGCCTGTAATGCATTTGTCCTGTCATGACGTACTGAGATTACATCATCCTACCCAAAATGCACTGCGGGGCAGAGCATGTGCCCACAAAACCTTAAAAATTAGCACATTACTTTAAAACTAAAACATATATCTGATATTTTTACTTTATGAAACTTCAGACATGACAGTAATTTTAAATAACTTGTCCAAAATTAATTTGGTTAAAATTTGAACCATAAGTTAAAAATGTATGCCTCTGGATGACTTAGGTCATATTGCGAGCATATTAGTATGGTGTTAAAAGAAATGTTTTTTTTTTTTCTTTTTTCTTTTGGGGCTGTTTACCCTTTGTTTGCAGAGGATTGAGATGCTTTTTCTACAAGCACTTCTCTTCTGTTTGCAAAGGTTATAACTATGCGTCTGTTGCAAAACTTTTAAGAGGTGGGTGCTGAACTAATTTTAAAAATGCTTGTCACTGTTCAGCTTTATCCGTTTAAAAGTTATTGGTTAAAAAATAATCGGAAGATAATTGGTCTGATAATGTTTTTTAAAGTTATCTAAAAAAATACGATACTGAAAATATTATCTTTGATAATTATCTGTTATCAGAAGTGTGCCCACCACTGATCAGAAGTTACAGATAAATAAATTCCAGTATTGTCTTTTGTACATTTGCAACTACTAACAAACTGAATTTGCCATGATCGTTTCTGGTAGCAGCAAAAGCAACAACAGACCCAAACAATGAGCCCGCACTTTGGTCTTTGAACATCTTGCCCTCTGCTAGAAGCTCTTGTTTACTACATGGCTTCCAGCACAGCAGCAAGCTGAGAGCAGCCACAAAGCTCAGCTCTTTACCCAGTCACAATGCTCCGGTCAGGCAGAGGTCTTGGAAAATAAAGCCCTGCTAAGTTATGGTTTGGTGTATTAATAAAATAAATAGAATAACTCCATTAATGTCAATTCTGTCATTTCTACAAAGTTAAAATATAACATATATCTCTTAATGTTGAATAATACACTAATTCTGAAGTTTTGTAACAAACACAGAGAGATGGCAAAGGATTCTGGGTAAAATGTGCCTCTTCTGCTAAACACTGATTGGTTGTCATTCATTATGTAAACCAACACGTTAATGTGACGTGTGTCGTGTGTTGGTGTTTACAGCTAAATGTGCTTTTGTAAAATATTCCATTTTTTTATTTGTAAAAACAGGCATTTTTACGGAGCCCTGGAAGTGTCATCGCAAAATGTTTTGCATGTGGAGAGAATGTGCGCTCATTTTATTATATTGTGCGCACATTTTATTATATTGTGCACACATTTTCTGATGTTGTGCGCATGTTTTATGATGTTGTGCGCATGTTTTATTATATTGTGCACACGTTTTATTATATTGTAAAACATGCACTCAATATTGTCTTGACACATAAATGTTGGCTATTCGCCCTATTGATGTTTCAAATCCCACAAAATCTTGGAGAGGTCTCTGTGCTGCGAGATCTCAGTAACATTGAGAACTGCATTGAGATGCTCTGATCGGGCTGCACTTTAACCGCTGCACACAGACAACACCATTAATATCGCAACATAAAACTATTTTTATATTGTGCCTAAAACTCTCGTGAATATATTCTCTGGGTTTTTAGATGTTATTGCATTTATTTTATGTAAACATGCGAGAATCACAGGCTGTCTCTCCGTTATTTTCAATGGGAGCTGCTGTGAGCTACGCTCGCTTCCTGATCATGTCGTTCTGGGGGAAAGTGAAGTTTGCTCTTTAACGTCTTGATTATTGTTCTTTACAACTGTTAAAGATTTTGTATATATGTTATCACTGTTAAACGTTTGTACATTTGTCTTCTTTCTCATGAGAACGGTGTTGTGCTGTTTTGCACTTCACCCTGAGAATGTATGTGTTATTCAACCTTGTTTAGCTTTGTCTTCTTTCTCATGAGAACGGTGTTGTGCTGTTTTGCACTTCACCCTGAGAACGTACGTGTTATTCAACCTTGTTTTAGCTTTGTCTTCTTTCTCATGAGAACGGAGATGTGCTGTTTTGCACCTGTCTTAATGCAATCCTGAGAATTCAATTTTGTTTTAGCACTCTGGGGTCAATCTGAGCTGGGAATGAAGGACTGGATGTACTTATTGTTATAACATAACTTTGTTTTCGCAGCCTCTAACGACTGGGAGCAAGAGAACGTTTTGACTATTGTGATGTGGTGTTTAGTGTGAAGGAGTGTGGAAGACAGGACACTTCAGGCAGATGCAGAACAGCTGATACCTGCAACAGACGAACGAGATGTGCTGACCTGAAGTGTTCTTCCTTACAGCTGCACTTGACGTATGCGTTTATGTTATGGGAAGAAACTTGTCTTGCGTCATTACCCCCACCCTTAGGACAAGTTTCTTGTTTATGTGATGAGGGCGTCTCTTAATAAAAAGAGCGGAAAAGCAGGCCAGACTTTAGTGTAGCCTTGGTGTACAGCCTGGCCGCACTCCGCGCGTAATATTTGGTTTTCTGTCTCACTGGTGTTTCTTGACTCTGTTTGTCTTGTTAAAGGTTTTAAAAAATGTTTGGAGGAGAAAATACCCAACATTGACTGGGGGCTACGTCCGGGATCTCAACAACACCGGAGGTGTCCGGCGGAGGTCGTCAAGTCCAGACGTAAATCCTTGGCCAAGGTCTGATCGATCGATTGATCGTGTCTGCAATTGTCGGCCACCGTTGGCATCGTCTGGTTGACGAGATTTTCCCGAAGAAGACAGACAGGAAGTCGAGTCAGTGAGTAAAATTTCTTTGTAAACAGTACTGAGTGAGTGGTGATCAGATCACATAAACAGTTAAATTCCGCAAGCGATGATACAGAATCGTCTGTTAATGCAAAGCAGTTAAACTCTGTAAGGAGGGTGCGGACTCCTCTGTTTATATACGCGTACCGGTAGGGGATAAAAGTGATCACATAAAACAGTTAAACTCCGTAAGCGATGATACAGGATCGTCTGTTAATGAAACACAGTTAAACTCTGTAAGGAGGGCGGACTCCTCTACGGTTGCGAGGGACGCAAGTAGTTAAATTCCGGAAGGAGGATACGGACTCCTCTGTTTTAATACGTAAAGGAAATCCCGGGTAGAAATATGTGCACTGTAAAAAGGTAGTTAAATTTGGCAGGGACGGCGGAGTCCCCTAAGGCAGGACATTAGTTAAATTTCACAGGAGGGTGAGCTCCCCTGACATAAGAATACGCGTACGATTATTAGGAGTGTTTCTATGTGTAAATAGTGTTTTGCGCAAGTGTAAATAACTGTGTGAAAGTGTAATACTTTGGACAACATCTTCTTCAGGACTCAACTGAAACACTCAGGATTGTGAAGTGGACACATCAATGTGTGTTCCAGCTGTCAGCACCAATGAGACATTAACTGGCACTTTATACAATTTAGTTGATGGACTGAACTCCATTCGTGGTCCAACTCTGCTCCAACAGAGGCTGACAAAGCTGTTATGACTGTCAGTCCCAATTCTTGCCATTCTGTCAAATATGGCTTACAAAGTGACATATGTAATGGCATACCTGTGAATTTCAATTTTGATACATCTTCAGTGGCGCCTGTTACTGTTATGACGGCTATTGAGTTGCCATCATGAATCAAATCGGTCATTGTCAGTTTCAGAATTCAGAAGTATTAGATTCTGCTTCATTGCCATCGTCATTTTCAGCACAAGCAGCTGAATTAGTTGCTTTAACTGCAGCTTGCTATCTGTTTCAAGGTACGGCCGTATCAATTTATACAGACAGCCAGTACGCTTTCAGCACAGTGCATGTGTTTGCAAAACTGTGGGAAGAGCGTGGAATGGTGACATCATCTGGAAAGCCAGTGACTCATGCCACTCTCCTAACTGCCCTACTGCAAGCTGTGAAGTTGCCTCAACAAATTGCTATATGCAAATGTGCGGCTCACACTAAAGGCTCTGACAGTGTTTCAAAAGGAAATGATTTTGCTGACAGAGTAGCAAAAGAGGCAGCAGCAGCTTCTTCTATTTTTGTTATACAGGAAACAACTCCAACTCCAGATTTGTATATAGGTCGTACACTGCTTGCTGATATGCAACAGCAGGCAACAGAGAAAAACAAATGTGGATAGCTAAAGGCGCTACGTATGCAAATGACTTGTCCGTATGACCACAAAAGAAACCCATATTGCCAAAAAATATGTTTAAATGGGCAGCTATTATGAGCCATGGCGTGACGCATGTCTCATCAGGGGGTATGATATCGCAATTGCAATCTATTTTTTGTCTTTATGGGTTCGATGCATATGCAAAACAGCATTGTAGAGCATGCATGATATGTGCAAAACACAACTCACAAGGCAATTTGAGACCCCAAAGAGGTAAATTTCCAACACCACAATATCCCTTTCAAGTGATTCATATGGATTATATACATCTGAGTAAACATGAAGGGAAGGAATTTTGTTTAGTCATAATTGATGCCTTCTCAAAATGGGTAGAATTGTTCCCTACAAAACATGCAGATTCACTTACAGTGGCTAAAGCATTATGCAAAGACATCATCCCACGATTTGGAATACCAGAAACAGTCTATTCAGATAACGGAGCGCATTTTGTTAATGCAATAGTGCAATACGTAGGAGAAGCACTACAGGTTAATCTCAAAAATCATTGTGCTTATCATCCACAAAGCGCCGGATTAGTGGAAAGGATGAATGGAACAGTAAAAAACAGACTTAGAAAGACAATGGAGGAAACAGGCAGACCATGGACACATTGTGTAGATTTGGTAAAAATGTATATAAACATAACTAGTACCATGGGGTTGACACCGTATGAAACATTGTTTGGCAGAAAATATCGATTGCCATATTATGGACAAATTTGGGATGTACCTGAGGAAGCCAATTTGGCGGATTACATGAGAAAAATGTTAGAAGGACAACGAGGGAGAGTTCCAAACACTGATGATCCCATTTCTCCACAGGAGGACCCTAAAGTGGTACCTGGAGACTGGGTGTTGATAAGAAGCATCAAGAGAAAACACTGGCATTCACCTAAATGGGAAGGGCCCTATCAAGTACTACTCACAACACCCACAGCTTTGAAAATTGGGGAAAGAAGTACATGGATTCATTTAACTCACTGTAAGAAAGTCATTTCTGCAGACACAGACAAACAGTAAGAACAGTAGGACAAGACTAGTAATAGTGTGTGAGCTTGGTGTTAAGATCCAGGTTAGACACGAAAGCTAGCAGAAGACATTAAGAAGCCACTGTTCTGAACATAGGTGTGCTGTAGTGTGCAGAAATGGCGAAAGAAAAAGATAAAAAGAAAGGGGGTTTCTGGACCCCACGGACAGTCCTTGTTATGCTACTTTTCTTTTTTGAATTGGTATTATTATTAAAAGCCATGAGCACGGGACATGATAATACGGATCACATCCACAGATTGCAGAGACCAAAAAGAAGTAACAAAGACCCCAGTCCAATAATCAATGCCACAGTACATAGCTGTGATGGGAATAATGCATACCGATTTGGTGTACAGGCCTGCATTCCTAGAAATACTTCTGTGATCATCTCTGTACCATATAGTGCTCTTATCCATGGAATGCCGGATGGTGACAGAGGGACTAATTACGGAAATAGTTTCTCATGGTATATGACCAACGATCAACAAGATAGGAGATGGGAAACGTTGGTAGCCGATGAATGGAGTAGATGGACACCAAGATGGGCACAAACCGAGTGGGCTAAGTACCAGAGTCAAAGTCTCAAAATGTATCAAACAGATGATAAGCTGTCTATAGTGGTGAATACCACAGAAAAAGGAACCATATTCCCACCTGATATAGAGGGAGACTGTTGGTTGTTCCTCCTTTGGGTATACAAACAAGGAAAAGATCCGTATTTCCATTTCTTCCTCTGTGAAACAGATAGAGTACAGCAACCAATATTGACCGACTTAAGTACGTCAAAGGGGGTGTCCATACAAGCAAAGGGGGTGCCCATACAAGCAAAGGGGGTGTCTGTACAAGGCACAAAAGACATGAAGGCAGATGACTGGTTCCTAGTAACTACAGGAATTAGTGGACAAAATAACAATTGGCTTTTAATGGCAGAACAAGCAGGACTAGCAGCAAAGAAGGACTGTGTTGTGTGTATGGGACCCAGACCTATATTACAGGTAATACCGGCAGCATTACCCAAAGACTGTCTACTGACTGCTATGACACAGACATACATTGCGGCAAACAACAAATGTTCTAAGTGGGACAAGATCTATCCAGTGACCAAATTGACTAAGATTAAACCTTTATTCTCAAGCAAAGTTGGGCATGCTAACCATACATGTGTACACTTGACAGGGACAAGTAAGACTTTGGGTAGCTTAAACCACACCGCCTGGTGTAAGAATGTGGTCCATAGTACTCCCACATTCAAACCTGTCGGGAGGAGTGACGTATGGTGGTGGTGTGGGGATAACAGAATCTTTGACAGACTGCCACGAAATGTGTCAGGTTATTGTGCATTAATATCATTATTGTTACCAGTTGAAGCCATACCCATGACCCCTGAAGACGTTACGACATATGCAGCCTCTCTTATTCCTGAAGATTGGCAGAAAGACGTAGCCAGACATAGAGTGAAAAGAGATTGGAAAGGAGTGGGAAATCCAACATATATTGACGCAATAGGAGTCCCCAGGGGAGTGCCTGACGCGTATAAACTGGTTAATCAAATAGCAGCTGGATTCGAATCTTCCATCTGTTGGTGGTGCTCAATTAATAAAAACGTGGACAGAATAAACTACATCCACTACAATGTACAGAAATTAGGAAATTGGACTGAGGAAGGATTTAAGGCTGTCCATTCACAGTTAGAAGCCACGTCCCTTATGGCCTTCCAGAATCGCATTGCTCTGGATATGTTGTTGGCAGAGAAAGGAGGTGTTTGTGCCATGTTCGGAGAACAATGCTGCACATTCATTCCCAACAACACAGCTGCAGACGGCAGTCTCACTCAAGCCATTGACGGGCTGAGGACGTTGAACAGGAAGATGAAAGAGCACAGTGGAGTAAACACCGAAGGCTGGGATTGGTGGCTGGAAGGGATGGGAAAATGGAGGTCTTTGATTTCTTCACTATTAGTGTCTATAGCAGTATTTGCTGCAATTCTAACATTGTGTGGATGTTGTTGTATTCCATGTCTCCGAGGCCTTGTAAATAGAATGATAACCACAGCAATAAGTCCAGGACCAGGAGGGGGTCCAGCATCATATCCACTTCTGGGGACAGATGACGACAAGGAGGACGATGGCTCTCCTGACCTGTACCCAGACCAATGGAAGTATGATGACCCAGACACCGATGATGGTGACAATGATGACATCACCTCTGGGGTGTAAGCCTATAGAGAAAACATACCATGATGAACCTCTTAGTGAAAATCTCAAAAAGAAGTGCTAAGCTGAGTGATGCCTACTGTATGTTTAACAGGCGATAAACAGGAGGGGAATGTTAAAGATTTTGTATATATGTTATCACTGTTAAACGTTTGTACATTTGTCTTCTTTCTCATGAGAACGGTGTTGTGCTGTTTTGCACTTCACCCTGAGAATGTATGTGTTATTCAACCTTGTTTAGCTTTGTCTTCTTTCTCATGAGAACGGTGTTGTGCTGTTTTGCACTTCACCCTGAGAACGTACGTGTTATTCAACCTTGTTTTAGCTTTGTCTTCTTTCTCATGAGAACGGAGATGTGCTGTTTTGCACCTGTCTTAATGCAATCCTGAGAATTCAATTTTGTTTTAGCACTCTGGGGTCAATCTGAGCTGGGAATGAAGGACTGGATGTACTTATTGTTATAACATAACTTTGTTTTCGCAGCCTCTAACGACTGGGAGCAAGAGAACGTTTTGACTATTGTGATGTGGTGTTTAGTGTGAAGGAGTGTGGAAGACAGGACACTTCAGGCAGATGCAGAACAGCTGATACCTGCAACAGACGAACGAGATGTGCTGACCTGAAGTGTTCTTCCTTACAGCTGCACTTGACGTATGCGTTTATGTTATGGGAAGAAACTTGTCTTGCGTCATTACCCCCACCCTTAGGACAAGTTTCTTGTTTATGTGATGAGGGCGTCTCTTAATAAAAAGAGCGGAAAAGCAGGCCAGACTTTAGTGTAGCCTTGGTGTACAGCCTGGCCGCACTCCGCGCGTAATATTTGGTTTTCTGTCTCACTGGTGTTTCTTGACTCTGTTTGTCTTGTTAAAGGTTTTAAAAAATGTTTGGAGGAGAAAATACCCAACAACAACACTGTTTGTCCTCTTTGTTCAAGACTAATATATATAATATGTCTGAAATTCGGTTTGCGTTTATTAAATTCCATGCAGATTAAACTTAACAGACACGTATCATGCAGCAGTGTCTTATTAATATCCGCTTTGAATGATATATCCTGATCAAAAATGACTCCAAGATTTCTCACAGTATTACTAGAGGTCAGGGTAATGCCATCCAGAGTAAGGATCTGGTTAGACACCATGTTTCTAAGATTTGTGGGGCCAAGTACAATAACTTCAGTTTTATCTGAGTTTAAAAGCAGGAAATTAGAGGTCATCCATGTCTTTATGTCTGTAAGACAATCCTGCAGTTTAGCAAATTGGTATGTGTCCTCTGGCTTCATGGATAGATAAAGCTGGGTATCATCTGCATAACAATGAAAATTTAAGCAATGCCGTCTAATAATACTGCCTAAGGGAAGCATGTATAAAGTGAATAAAATTGGTCCTAGCACAGAACCTTGTGGAATTCCATAATTAACCTTAGTCTGTGAAGAAGATTCCCCATTTACATGAACAAATTGTAATCTATTAGATAAATATGATTCAAACCACCGCAGCGCAGTGCCTTTAATACCTATGGCATGCTCTAATCTCTGTAATAAAATTTTATGGTCAACAGTATCAAAAGCAGCACTGAGGTCTAACAGAACAAGCACAGAGATGAGTCCACTGTCTGAGGCCATAAGAAGATAATTTGTAACCTTCACTAATGCTGTTTCTGTACTATGATGAATTCTAAAACCTGACTGAAACTCTTCAAATAGACCATTCCTCTGCAGATGATCAGTTAGCTGTTTTACAACTACCCTTTCAAGAATTTTTGAGAGAAAAGGAAGGTTGGAGATTGGCCTATAATTAGCTAAGATAGCTGGGTCAAGTGATGGCTTTTTAAGTAATGGTTTAATTACTGCCACCTTAAAAGCCTGTGGTACATAGCCAATTAATAAAGATAGATTGATCATATTTAAGATCGAAGCATTAAATAATGGTAGGGCTTCCTTGAGCAGCCTGGTAGGAATGGGGTCTAATAGACATGTTGATGGTTTGGATGAAGTAACTAATGAAAATAACTCAGACAGAACAATCTGAGAGAAAGAGTCTAACCAAATACCGGCATCACTGAAAGCAGCCAAAGATAATGATACGTCTTTGGGATGGTTATGAGTAATTTTTTCTCTAATAGTTAAAATTTTATTAGCAAAGAAAGTCATGAAGTCATTACTAGTTAAAGTTAAAGGAATACTCGGCTCAATAGAGCTCTGACTCTTTGTCAGCCTGGCTACAGTGCTGAAAAGAAACCTGGGGTTGTTCTTATTTTCTTCAATTAGTGATGAGTAGTAAGATGTCCTAGCTTTACAGAGGGCTTTTTTATAGAGCAACAGACTCTTTTTCCAGGCTAAGTGAAGATCTTCTAAATTAGTGAGACGCCATTTCCTCTCCAACTTATGGGTTATCTGCTTTAAGCTGCGAGTTTGTGAGTTATACCACAGAGTCAGGCACTTCTGATTTAAAGCTCTCTTTTTCAGAGGAGCTACAGCATCCAAAGTTGTCTTCAATGAGGATGTAAAACTATTGACGAGATACTCTATCTCACTTACAGAGTTTAGGTAGCTACTCTGCACTGTGTTGGTATATGGCATTAGAGAACATAAAGAAGGAATCATATCCTTAAACCTAGTTACAGCGCTTTCTGAAAGACCTCTAGTGTAATGAAACTTATTCCCCACTGCTGGGTAGTCCATCAGAGTAAATGTAAATGTTATTAAGAAATGATCAGACAGAAGGGAGTTTTCAGGGAATACTGTTAAGTCTTCAATTTCCATACCATAAGTCAGAACAAGATCTAAGATATGATTAAAGTGGTGGGTGGACTCATTTACATTTTGAGCAAAGCCAATTGAGTCTAATAATAGATTAAATGCAGTGTTGAGGCTGTCATTCTCAGCATCTGTGTGGATGTTAAAATCGCCCACTATAATTATCTTATCTGAGCTAAGCACTAAGTCAGACAAAAGGTCTGAAAATTCACAGAGAAACTCACAGTAACGACCAGGAGGACGATAGATAACAACAAATAAAACTGGTTTTTGGGACTTCCAATTTGGATGGACAAGACTAAGAGTCAAGCTTTCAAATGAATTAAAGCTCTGTCTGGGTTTTTGATTAATTAATAAGCTGGAATGGAAGATTGCTGCTAATCCTCCGCCTCGGCCTGTGCTACGAGCATTCTGGCAGTTAGTGTGACTCGGGGGTGTTGACTCATTTAAACTAACATATTCATCCTGCTGTAACCAGGTTTCTGTAAGGCAGAATAAATCAATATGTTGATCAATTATTATATCATTTACTAACAGGGACTTAGAAGAGAGAGACCTAATGTTTAATAGACCACATTTAACTGTTTTAGTCTGTGGTGCACTTGAAGGTGCTATATTATTTTTTCTTTTTGAATTTTTATGCTTAAATGACCAGATCATTCCAAAGTGAACGCTGTGGTGATGTGGGACCGTCGTGTGACTATCCGAGAAATTGCCGAAGAGGTGGACATCAGCACTTTTTCAGCACATTCCACTGTGACAGAAGATTTTGCCATGAAAAGAGTTGCAGCGAAATTCATGCCGATGGCTTGGGCATGAAGCTGATTGCAGAACAAAAGCGCCACCATGTTGAAGCCTCACAGGACATGTTGTGACATGCTCACCTTTTCCACAATTTCTCGGATAGTCACATGACTGAAAAGCCACCAAAAGCCGTCTGAATCTTCCGAATGGTACATGCATGATGATGACATGATGATGACGTCACAACTCTGTCCAGTTAGGGAGACGCAGTTTCATTCAACAAAAAGAACTGTCAAGAAACTTTCCCGTCGCTGTGTGGAGTTGTGTGGAGGTAGGAATAGCCTTTTGAATGCTTGAATAATGATGTCAGTCACACAAAGAATTCAAATAATAGTGAAAACATGTTCATTGCACCCAGAATGTTGGTATTTTGTCATTGAACTTTCCTAGCCATGAGTGTAAACATAGGACACCAAAGCCAAAATGAAACAAGAAATCTGGACTTACGTTGACTTTCGGAGACATTGTTTAACCGCCGTCCAGCTTTGATCCGTTAGCCGCTCCATGAGGCGTTGTAACAAACGATCAGTTAGCCGCTCCGTGAGGCATCATAACAACCTGGAGTGACTATTGACCCAGCAGCCGGGCACTCATAGTCGATGTTTGCTATTTGTCCGGCTGCTGTCTCTCTCTAGCCATTGAGAGGGGTCCAGCACTCCCCTCACACTGGGACCACACTGATGAACAGTCTCTGAAAGAAACTCCTCTTAGCAGAAATCCGTCACTCTTCTGTTTTTTGCCCAGACTCGCGGACTGAGTGTTTCCCTTTTTAATTTTCTTTTTTTTTTTTTGGACACACAATGCTTCACAAACACGGTAACTGACCCATAACAACTGACTGGTTAGCCGCGAGGCATCATAACAAGCAGTTGTTTCTAATGATGCCAAACACGCGAGCGAGAGGCTCACTAACCAGAAGTCTCTGCAGCGCAACTTGAAAATGATCTATTCAGTGTAATTTTCTAGGTTTTTTTTATTTTAATAAATAGACTTCTCTGTGCTCTCTGCCTCAGGTGTTTTGATGGCCCCAACTGTAATGTTGGATGAAAAAAGATCAGATAAAAAAATGCTGGAGATGAAGGTAGACTGGCAAAACAACCAAATCGATGAACTGACTCATGAACGAGACTTTCTGAAGGAGCAGTTGGCATCAGGTAAATCTTTTTCACTATATTAAAATGTACTGTGTGTTGTCCCTGTGTGTATTTCTCTATTTGCTTTAACATTACAATTATACAGCAAAGTGAGTCTATTCTAGTGTTTTAATCAATTATCTTTATTTATTAGATTTGTTTTTACAATTCTTTATAAGGACACCCGCTCTAAAATGATTCCGGAGACGTAATAAGTCTTCCTCCAACACACCATTTGATTGTTTGTCTGAGTCATCTGACTATTACTCGTCACCACTGTCATGAGATGATGACAAGAAGAAGAGGAAGACCAAAAACAGGATGAAGAGGAAGAAGTCGCAGAAGAATGAGGAGGAAGATTGTCAGAGGGGTAAATTTGTGACTAATTTTTTTCCTATATTATTTGCATGTGTTAATTATTATGTTGTGTATCTTTATTTTATCCTTTACAATTGGTATTTAATGCTTTCTATTCCAGCCCAAAGTCCAAATCAGGTGGTGTCCTGGTTCCGATGTCTGTTTAAGCTCTTCAGGAGAGATGCGACAATGGCTGGAGCATTTATGTGCTATCGAGTGGATGGGAACAAGGTTGGGTAGGATTACTTTGAAATGTAACCCAAAAGTAATCAGATTACAAGTAATCCATATGTATGTGCATACATGTAATCCACATGTATTCTTTCAAAGTAATCCTACCCAACCTTGGACGGGAACACCATCGTGATAACAGCTCCCATCGCAGAGCTGTCGATCACTGCACGTAGCAAATATAGGGAAGACTTTCCTTCCACAGATGAAGGCTTCTCTTCATTGTCCTCCTCTGTAACAATATGGTCCTACTCTGGTCAGAGTGGGGCCAAATGTTCACTGTCAGTGTTAATTTAACACTGATGATTTTACTGTGTGGAAAGCTACTGCCTTTTAAGATAAAGTAATGATAGATTATAATGTTGACTATTCATTGGTTTCAGAAAGTATTTCAGCGATGTATTTGTGATAGAAACATTTGCACTAAGATACTGTTGCCTTTGAAAAGTATTTCAGAGTTATGTTTACAAGTATTTGCACGGATAAAATATTTTGTGATTTTAAGTAGCCTAGACAAGTTTTGCAAATGTGTGGCTAAGTTTTTATGGCAAATTTTTGGCACTTTCTTTTATAACATATGTAAGTGTGTATAGTAGAGAAGCTTGAATCTTCGACTGGACTGGGTTGCTTGACGCGAGGACGTTTCGCTTCAAATCGCAGAAGCTTCCTCAGCTAAAATTCTTGCTCTGGTAGTCTGACTTCTGTCTGACTCTTGTAGAGAAGAATAAAACAGAAGTCAACAAAAGCTGGAGTTTTAAACCTAACCAGACCCCTCCTACTGAGAGGCAGAGTGCTATAGGCTAGTGACTAAACAATAGCTCTAATTAGCAACTATTGTGCTGTAGTTAGTACACCTAATGGCAGGACAGCTGTCCCTCTAATGATGGGATGGATGCCTTTCTGATGGCTCCCTTGATGACGTGAATGCCTCATTACCATGAACAAAAGACTGAAACTCCTTTGACCTGAGTACCCCATTGTAAACAGGGGATAATGTGTGTCTCAGACCCCCTCCCCAGTTAAGGCTGGGTTTCAAACGTTTCACAAAGAATGCTTCCTTGACCCCTCTCTCAAACCATTTCTTCTCTCTGGCTAATATTTTAACTTCCTTGTCCTCAAACGTGTGGTTAGTGTCTTTGAGGTGGAGGTGAACTGCAGACTGAGGTCCACTGGTGCCCTCTCTGCGGTGCTGGTATAGCCTTTTGTGTAAAGGTTGCTTTGTTTCACCTATGTAGTGTTCGTTACAGTTTTCCTGACATCTGATAGAATACACCACATTGCTCTGTTTGTAACTAGGGATCATGTCCTTAGGGTGAACTAATTTCTGTCTCAAGGTGTTAACCGATTTAAAGTAAACTGGGATTTTGTGCTGTCTGAAGATCCTGTGTAGTTTTTCCCCTACTCCTGCTAAATAAGGGAGAGACACTCCTCTTCTTCTTGTCTCCGTCTCCTGTCTATCTGGTCTCTTTGTTCTCTGGGACTTCTGCACTTTGTCCAGGGACCATCGTGGGTACACACATACTGTGAGGGCTTTCCGGACACATTGTTGTTCTTTAGCCCTTCCCTCTGCAGTTGTGGGCACCTGTAGGGCTCTGTGTTGAAGCGTCCTGATCACCCCGAGCTTGTGTTCAAGTGGGTGGTTTGAGCCGAAGAGCAGATATTGGTCAGTGTGAGTTGGTTTTCTGTAAACCCCTGTCTGGAGCTGCCTGTTCTCTCCAATCGTAACATCACAGTCCAGGAAGGCTAAATGGTTGTTTCTGGCATCCTCACGTGTGAACTTGATATTGGCGTCCACCGAGTTGATGTGTTCTGTAAAGTCCTCAACTTGCTGTTGCTTGATTTTGACCCATGTGTCATCAACATATCTGAACCAGTGACTGGGAGAGATGCCAGTGAAAGACGTCAAGGCTGAGGCTCTTGTTGAAGATGTGGCTGAGGACCTCACAGAGCTCCTCTGCACAGGTCCTCCACAGCCTTGGGGAGATCCCATCAGGTCCTGCTGCTTTCCTCTGCTTCAGCCACAGGAGCTGGCTTCTCACCTCAGTCAGAGTTACAGTGAGGGGGGATGGAGGGGGAGCTGAGGTGGGCTGGTGCTGAATACAGTCCGGGGGGAGGAAGTACAAAGTGCAGTGGAGGTGACCAGGGGGAAGAAGGTGGGGGTGGGGTCAGAGGGACTGGAGTTCTGGTTGCTGGAGACATGTGAAGAGCCAGGAGCAGGTGGCAGGTGTGGAGGAGCCAAAATGGTTAAAGTAACTGTTTAGCTCCTCTGCAAACTGAGAGTCTCCATCTGCAGTCCTGCTGGCACCCTGCCCAAATCCGGAGGTGGTCTTGAGGCCTCTCCACACGTCCCTGTTGTTGTTCTGGGCCAGCTGCTCCTCCATCTTCCTTCCATACTCCTTCTTGGCTGCCCGGATCTTCCACTGGAGTTCCTGTTGGACTATATGCTGCTCATCTCTGTCTCCCGAGTTGAAAGCCCTCTTCTTCTGGTTCATCAGGACATTCAGCTCAGGGGTCACCCAGGGGTGGTTGTTGGGAAAGCACCGTACCTCTAGGTGGGCACAGTGCTCTCCACACAGAAGTTCATGTAGTCAGTGACACACTGGGTCAGGCCGTTAATGTCTTCACCATGAGAGTTTTGAAACATGCTCCAGTCAGTGGTTCTGATACAGTCCCTCAGCCTCTCAGTGGCCTCTTCAGTCCAGAGTTTCACTGACCTTTTCTGCACTGGCTGTCTTCTCACCCTGGGTGTGTATTGGGGGAGCACGTAGATGAGTTTGTGATCCGAGCGTACGAGCGGGTAGAGGGGGGGCGGAGGTGTAAGCGTCCTCCACATTAGCGTAAAAAAGGTCCAATATTCTATTGTCCCTGGTTTTACACGTGATGTACTGGGTGAATGTGGGGAGGATGGCAGAGAGGGGGGCATGGTTAAAGTCCCCTGTGATAAGGAGGAGCGTGCATGGGTGTTGTGTCTGCAGCTGTGTGACTGTACTGTGGATCCGCTCACAGGCAGCGGTGGCCTCTGCAGAGGGAGGAATATATGCGCAGAGTGCAACCACACTTCCAAACTCCCGTAGGAGATAGTACGGCCTCATGCTTACCGCAAGTGGCTCCACGTCCGAGGAGCAGAACTGATCCTTCATGTGAGTATGAGATGTGCTGCAACATCTCTCACTCACATAAACAGTGAGCCCCCCTCCTCTTTTCTTCCTGCTCTCTGCCATTGTTCTGTCTGCACGGATGAGTGTGAAGCCGTTCATGTTAATTAAAGAGTCCGGTACATGTTCATCCAACCACGTCTCCGTGAAGCACAAGACTGCAGCCCTTATGCAGCCTCTGGAAATGGGCTAGCGCTGCTAGCTCCTCGGTCTTGTTGCGGGGGAGACCTTACATTCCCCATGACCACACCACACCATGACTACCTCTGTAGCCTCTCCATCTCCTTCGTATATCTGCAGGTATGTCCAGGTGCTCAGCATAGTCGGGACCCGGCCCACTGTACATAGAGTCTCTTAGTTCAAGCAGCTGATCCCGGCTGTAAACAATGGGACGTCCAGAGCTGGAAACAAAGGGA
Source organism: Thalassophryne amazonica (assembly GCF_902500255.1). Classification (NCBI taxonomy): domain Eukaryota; kingdom Metazoa; phylum Chordata; class Actinopteri; order Batrachoidiformes; family Batrachoididae; genus Thalassophryne; species Thalassophryne amazonica. Next base: position 96,707,251 of record NC_047103.1, on the reverse strand, counting down.
TTTCCCTGCGCTGCCTCAAAAAATGCTGAAAGAAGCAGAAAACTAATCACAAGAGTTACAAAAGTGGGTTTCCCATGTGCACACTTGCACAGGGTACCACCCACTGCAAATAAAAACAATAAAGCACTATTAAAAATATTAAAAATAGAGAAAGTAGGAAAAGAGGGGGCAGAGCTGAAGTAACAAGCAGCTGCATCGACAGTGCCATCTTGAAAAAAAAAGCTATAAAAATAATTAGTCTTCACTTTCATAGTGTTCACAAAAAGTAGTTGTAATTGCCTGAATTAGTAATGCATTGCAGAATTGAGTTGTCATTAACATATCACAACATATAAATGGACTGTCATGGACCATTATGGCAATGTAATGAAGATATTCTTTGACCTCAAGTAAAGTGGTAGCATTTTGATTTGTCACTAACATATGACGTATAAACTGTCATGAAACCATTATGACAATATAATGAAGATATTCTTTGACCTCCAGTAAAGTGGTACCATTCTGATTTGTCATAAACATCATTATGTATAACTGTCATGACACCATTATGACAATGCAGTGAAGATATTCTTTGACCTCAATTAAAGTGGTAGCTTTTTGATTTGTCATTAACAAATCATGATGTATAAACTGACTGTCATGACACCATTTTGACAATGTAATGAAGATATTCTTTGACCTCAAGTAAAGTGGTTGCATTTTGATTTGTCATTAACATCATGATGTATAACTGACTGTGTCCTAACACCATTATGACAATGGAATAAAGATATTCTTTGACCTCAAGTAAAGTGGCAGCTTTCTGATTTGTCATTAATATATCATGATGTATAAACTGACTGTCATGACACCCTTATGACAAAATAACAAAGATATTTTTTGACCTCAAGTAAAGTGGTCGCATTTTGATTTGTCATTAACATATCATGAGGTATCAACTGACTGTCATGAGTTATGACAGTTATGTTAGTGTAAGGAAGATATTTGAACTGGTTTGTACCCTTGCGCATGTAATTATAATAATCATTACTTCAACTTGCCGTGAACACAAAGAAACTCATGGCATAATAGTGCATACATAGTGTACTTACAAATAGTTTATTGTTTATTAAGTATGAAAAACAATGAGTAAACACATAATGCATAGGACTATTCATGAGAAGTAAAACATTAATTAAATATATTAATTACTTATTAAGTCAGCTCGAGTGGTGGCTCAGTGGTTAATACCCTTAGCTTCAGTGTGGAAGGTTCGCAGTTCAAACCCCACCCCTTCCACATTTCTCCATGTAATATTTAATTGCGTCAAGAAGGGCCTCTGGCATAAAATGTGCCAATTCAACATGCAGATGCACCTCAGATTTACTGTGACAATGCCGAGTGTATACCATGGAGCAGCCAAAGGGACTTCTTAATTACTTATTAAGTATGAGACATTCTTTTTTTTTTGTAATTCACTTTTTATTGCTTTATGAACTTTAAAACAGTAAAACAACACAACCAACACACACACGCGTTGGGGCAAGAACAAACCCACTACAGCTACAGCAAATTGTTAACAACAAGAAAGAGGGGGGAAAGGGGGGGGAAATAAATACCAAAAAAAGGGGGGGGGGGTTGGGTGGGTGGTGGGAGAGATATATATACCACGAGTCCCAGGTTAATGTTCTCCAACTCCCCTGCTCTCCTCCCACAGTCACCACTCCCCTCCACTTCACAGCCAAGACCTTTTACAGTCTATTTCATCCTTCACATGAAAATCAATCTACTACATTTCACGTATCACCCATTTTGTAAGTGGTTGAAATAGGGGCCCCATAATTTCAAAAACACCTCCTCTCGTTCATTCAGTCTAAAAGTCAGCTGTTCATAGTTGGCCATTTTTGTCATTTCTTCTAAGCATTCATTGATTGGAATAACATTTTTTGATTTCCAGTGTCTAAAAATGATCCTACAACCTGTCACGAGGGCCAATTTACACCATAGGGTTTGCTGACAGGATAACCTCATCTCACTTGTTATAAAACCTAAAATACACAAGGCGGGGCCCTGAGATATATCTATCTCAAGAACTTTGTTGATAACTAATATTATCTTTTTCCAAAGGTTCTGTGTCATTTCACACTCATACAGCATGTGTACAAGTGTTCCCTCACACCTCTCACATCTCCAGCATAACTCCGAGTCACAGAGCTTTAACCTTGCCATCTTACTGGGGGTCCAATACATTCTATGTATAATTTTATACATAATTAAGCGAATCTGTGTCTCTCTTGATATCTTATGCCAAGAAGTAGTAATTTCTTCCCACTTCTCCCCAACGATCTCACCCCCTAAATCCATCTCCCATGCCCTCTTAAGAGCCTCAAGTTTGGGTGGATGAAATTTTTTCATGAGACTATAATATTTAGATGCCCCACCTTTAACCCCCCGATTAATCTGCATTATTTTTTGTAACTTGGATTGAGTAAATAGTGGCAGTTTTTGTTTTTGTTGCAATATACAGCTTTGTAACTGCAAATACTTCCAAAAATCCTGTTTGGGGAGTTTGTATTTACTTGCCAATTGTTGAAAGAACATTAAGTTGTCACCCTCAAAAACATCTCCAACATATATAATCCCTGCTATCGCCCATGATTTCCAATACAAAGTTTTTTTCCCTACTTTCAACTGCTTATTATGCCAAAGGGGTGACTGTTTAGTAAAAAAGGGGTCAGAGCCAATAATATCATGTGATCTTTGCCATGTTTCTTTGGCGAATGACAGTAACGGATTACCATCAGTCAATCAATCAATCAAACTTTATTTATAGAGCACTTTTCATACAATTAAATGCTACACAGAGTGCTTCACAAAGTAAAAACAGTACGGTTGAACTATCGACCCACGTAAAACATCAACCCACAAAAATCCACGTCGTTCACACCACCGCTCACCACAGACACACGCACATTAAAAGAATAAGAGAATAAAAGGCAATAACAGTTTAAACAAGATAATAAAAATAAACATTAATTAAAAGCTAAACTAAAAAGATATGTCTTGAGCCTATTTTTAAAAACCTGAACATTCTCTGCAGCCCTGAGCCCCTCCGGCAGACTATTCCAAAGACGAGGACCGTAAAACTGAAAAGACACCTCGCCATGAGTGTGTGTTCTAACTTTGGGAATGACTAACAATCTGCTGCCAGAGGAGCGCAGTCGGCGTGAGGGTTGGTAAAAGCAATTCTGAAAGATAAGAAGGGCCAAGACCATCAAGACATTTAAAAACCATTAAAAGAACCTTAAAATCAATCCTAAACGACACGGGGAGCCAATGCAGCGATTTTAAAACCGGTGTAATATGCTCCCGCTTTGTAGTCCTTGTCAGAACACGAGCTGCAGAATTTTGCAAGAGTTGGAGGCCAGATATATTCTTCTTAGGAAGACCAGAAAGCAGGGCATTAACAATAGTTAATACGACTAGTGACAAAAGCATGCATCAGCGTCTCCGTGTTGACTCGAGAGAGAATGGGGCGGACTCTGGCAATGTTCTTAAGATGGTAAAAACCTATTTTAGTAATATGTTTAATGTGTGGAATAAAAGTCAGACGGACCAGACGGACTTTCACATCCAGTTTGAGACATAAAAGCCTGCAATGGAATAGGCTCCGTCAGTTCCTTTTCAATCAGAACCCAGCCAGGGACATGGGCTTCTGTGCTGTCTAATTTAGCCAACTGGTTGAGAGAGAAGGCATAACGATACCAATCCATTCTTGGTAGATTGAGACCTCCATCTTCAATTGCAGCATTCATCTTATTTCTGTTTAAACCAGGTCTTTTGCCTCCCCATAAAAAAAAATAAAAAAAAAACATTTTACTGCTACGCTGAATTTTTTAAGTAAAGGGGATGGGAGACTTATGGGTAGCAAGTGCAAAATACAGTTAATTTGTGTGATAATCATCATTTTCAGGACATTTATTCTACCCAGCAGAGATAATCCTAATTTAGCACAATTCTGTAAAGTGTTCTCAATTTTCATCAGGGTGGGGAATAAATTTTCTGTCATAATATCTTTTAAACCTGGTGTGAGTTTTATCCCCAGGTACACTCCACTCTATCAAAAGCTTTCTCTGCATCTAAAGAGAAAGCCACTATGGGTTCAGTGTGTAGTTCCTTGCCTGCCAGATTAGGTGTAGTAGTCTGCGTATGTTATCTGCTGAAGACCTACCTCTAATAAACTCTACCTGATCCAGATGAATTAGGTTGGGTAGATGTACCTCCAGCCTCCTGGCTAATATCTTGGCCAGTATTTTGGCATCTATATTTATAAGAGACACTGGACAATAATTTCCACACTGTTGTGGGTTTTTACCTTTCTTATGTATCAAGGTTATTACTGTAGATTGCATGCTCTCTGGCGTGTTACCCCTCTTAATTGCATCTTGCTATCTATCACTAGCCTTGGTGCTAGTAGGTCCACAAATTCTTTATAAAAATTTATTGGCAGCCCATCTTTTCCAGGAGCTTTCCCAGGGCTCATCTTCTTTATAGCTTGCTGAACCTCTTCCAGCGTAATATCTCCCCCAATCTCCTTTTGATCTCCCTCAGATAGGGTAGGTAGATCCATTTGGGACAAAAACATATCTATATCCTTTTGCTCTGTCCCACCCTGTGAAGTGTACAATTTTTGATAGAATATCTTAAATACTTCATTAATTTCTCCTCTGCCTGTCACTATTGTCCCATTTTCATTCTCCACCGAGGTTATTAAAGTGCAATTAAGTCGCTGTTTTACTCTTTGGGCTAAAAATCTCCCTGCAGCTTCTCCTTGCTCATAATACTTCTGTCTACATTGGAATAATGAGAATTCAGCCTTTTTCTGCAGTATGGAATTTAGTTCAAATTTCAATTTATTCAACTGGGTAAAGACTGTTGGGTCTAGTTGGGATGCATTCATTTTTTCCAGATCCTTAATTTCTTTTTCCAATTCAAGTAATCGGACAGTAGCTTGTTTTTTTCAAATAAGAACTATGTTGTATTAAGCGACCCCTCAAACAGGCTTTAAATGCATCCCATTCTAGTCCACTATTGGAAGCTGATCCCATTACATTCCCAGTACTCAAGGATTTCCTTCTTGATGAAGTTGCATGATTCTTCACTTTTGAGCAAAGAGGTATTAAATCTCCACCAACCTCGGGGGGTTTCGGATTCTGTTTTAAAACCCAACACCACCTCAACTGGTGCATGGTCTGAAAGTACAATATTTCCAATTGAAGCAGAGACAACTGCACTAACTAACTGTTTTGATAATAGGAAATAATCTATTCTGGAATATGAAGAGTGTGGATTTGAATAAAAAGTATATTCCGTTTTGCGGGGGTGTAGAGTTCTCCAAATAGCGATTAAGCCCAACTCGTCTTCCAAAACATCTATGGCTAGTTGTGATTTATGTACTAATCCCACCTTGGTGACTTTTGATTTATCTAGGGCTTGGTTTCTTATCTGATTAAAGTCCCCCCCAATAATTATGTAAGTATCCCCCAATTGTTTATCCACATTACAAATATTAGCAAAAAAATCAGGAGAATCTGTGTTTGGTGCATATATATTAATGAAAGAGCATCTGCTACCAAACATATCTGCACTTATTTATTCTCCTAGGGATCCAAATAAAGACCTTATTATATTGAGCCTTGATGCCAAAAAGGCCTTTGATTGTGTCGAATGGTCGTACGTATATGCAGTGTTAGGAAAGTTTGGGATTGGATCGAAATTTATCTCCTGGATTAGACTCTTATATAGTAATCCGTGCGCTAGGATACTTACAAATAAAACACTTTTGGAACCAATTAAGTTATTCCGCGGTACTAGACAGGGCTGTTCTTTGAGTCCTTTATTGTTCACCCTTGCATTAGAGCCACTGGCGGAAACAATTCGGACACATACAGGGATTTATGGCTACAATACAGGTTACACCTCCAATAAGATCTCACTGTATGCTGATGATATCCTGCTGTTTATAACCAGTCCATTAGACTCAATCCCTAAATAGTTGGAGACAATAGATTTATTTAGCTCATTCTTGGGATAAAAAGTAAACTGGGACAAGAGTGAATTAATGCCAATTAATTGTGATAAACCTGATGCACTTAATCCTATGCCCTTCAGGATAACTTCTGAAAAATTTACAAACTTAGGGATTGCTGTTACTAAAGCGTACAAGTCACTGTATGAAGCTAACTTTACATGTATCTTGGACAAATTTAAAAGTAAAGTTGAATTTTGGAAGTCACTTCCACTTTCCTTAATAGGTAGGGTAAATGCTATTAAGATGGTTTGTCTCCCCCAATTCCTATACCTGTTTCAGAATGTCCCAATGTATTTAACCTCAATTTTTTTTTTGAGGAAATTAAATGCTATTCATATCCCCTTTGTTTGGAATTACAAGAGTCACAGGATAAAAAAGATCCATCTTTGTAAACAGAAAATGTATGGAGGCCTGGTTTTACCAGACTTTAAACGCTACTACTTTGCAGCTAATATACACTATATTGCTTATTGGCTAGATGATACCGCTGTACAGGGGAGTTGGTTGGACATGGAACGGGAAGATTGTATGCCTTATTCTCTTGGTGCAATTGTTTTGTCTCCTGCCCGTCTCAAGAAAGCCCTCTATAGTTGCAACCCAGTCATCCACAATACTGTTCAAATTTGGAGACAGATAGGGAGAGACTATAATCTTAGAGCTCTCTCCTTTATGACACCTATTGCATCCAATCCATCATTTGTACCTTCAGTCTTAGATGGGACATTTGACCGCTGGAAGGAAATGGGGTTGCAAACTGTGGGACAATTGTACCTCCAGGGTTTCTTTGCTACATTTCAACAGCTTAAGGAGAAATACAATTTGTCAGCCTGTGATTTCTTAAGATACCTCCAGATAAGGAGCTATGTAAGGTCTCACTTAGAACAATTTGAGTCTGCATCTCCTGATAAACTGGATCAATGTCTTGTGGATTGTAGAACTGAGAAACATGCTGTCACCTTTATATATGATGTACTACAGTCATTTTGACAGAGTGATATGGGTAAAATCAAATCAGCTTGGGAAAAAGAACTGGGCTTGGAAATTCATGATGATATCTGGAATAAGGGACTGCGTTATGTTTCTTCATGTTCTATTAATGTCCAACATAGACTGATCCAGTTTAAAGTTCTACACAGATTGCACTATTCTAAGACGAGATTACATCGGATATTTCCTGAAACATCACCTATTTGTGATAAATGTCATTGTGCTGAAGCTGATTTGCTTCATGGTTTTGTGACATGCACTAGGCTACAAGGGTTCTGGACTGCCATATTTTTACTTTTTTCAAAGCTTTTCAGCGTGCAGCTGGACCCCGACCCGGTTTGGATTATTATTGGACATTCAGAACAGTCTCATAAACTTAGGAGTGTACAGTCTTGTCTCCTGTCCTATGGACTGATGTGTGCCAAAAGACTGATTCTCCTGCTTTGGAAAGGGACAGACGTCCCCTCCATAAAAGCCTGGATCTCAGTGATGACGAATACTCTTCACTTAGAGAAGATCCGTCGTGTTTTGAATGATAATTTGGGGGACTTCGAACTGATCTGGAAGCCGCTCATTGTCCACCTGGAGAACATGGAGAAATAAGCTGTATTATGTATACATGACCCGAAATTGGTCTGATGAGATAGCACCCTTGGGATGGGGGGATTGGTGTGGGTTGGGAAGTCTATTTGTTTTATTTAATTTACCACCATTATTTGTTTTTGTTTTTTTTTTTGTATATGTGTTACATTGTCTCATTCTATGTTTTGTGTGTTTAATTTTGCAAAACAGAAAAATGAAGCCATTGTAGCCTACGTGGCAGCTGTTAATACAAATAATTTCCTGCACAATAAAGATAGCTGCATAACATATCTGCGCTTACTGCTACCCACCTGCTCTCCCTGTCTGAGAGGTGTTTGTGAATAGTGATATTTAAATTTTTATTTATATAGCGCCAAATCACAACAAACAGTTGCCCCAAGGCGCTTTATATTGTAAGGCAAAAGCCATACAATAATTACAGAAAAACCCCAACGGTCAAAACGACCCCCTATGAGCAAGCATTTGGCGACAGTGGGAAGGAAAAACTCCCTTTTAACAGGAAGAAACCTCCAGCAGAACAAGGCTCAGGGAGGGGCAGTCTTCTGCTGGGACTGGTTGGGGCTGAGGGGAGAGAATCAGGAAAAAGACATGCTGTGGAGGGCAGCAGAGATCAATCACTAATGATTAAAAGCAGAGTGGTGCATACAGAGCAAAAAGAGGTGAATAAAAAGAAACACTCAGTGCATCATGGGAACCCCCCAGCAGTCTAAGTCTATAGCAGCATAACTAAGGGATGGTTCAGGGTCACCTGATCCAGCCCTAACTATAAGCTTTAGCAAAAAGGAAAGTTTTAAGCTTAATCTTAAAAGTAGAGAGGGTGTCTGTCTCCTTAATTCGAATTGGGAGCAGGTTCCACAGGAGAGGAGCATGAAAGCTAAAGGCTCTGCCTCCCATTCTACTCTTACAAACCCTAGGAACTACAAGTAAGCCTGCAGTCTGAGAGCGAAGCACTCTATTGGGGTGATATGGTACTCCGAGGTCCCTAAGATAAGATGGGGCCTGATTATTAAAAACCTTATAAGTAAGAAGAAGAATTTTAAATTCTATTCTGGAATTAACAGGGAGCCAATGAAGAGAAGCCAATATGGGTGAAATATGCTCTCTCCTTCTAGTCATTGTCAGTACTCTAACTGCAGCATTTTGAATTAACGGAAGGCTTTTCAGGGAACTTTTAGGACACCCTGATAATAATGAATTAATGAATAGTCCAGCCTAGAAGAAATAAATGCATGAATTAGCTTTTCAGCATCACTCTGAGACAAGACCTTTCTAATTCTAGAGATATTGCACAAATGCAAAAAAGCAGTCCTACATATTTGCTTAATATGTAGGACTGCTTTTGATCAGGACATATCCTGATCAAAAATGACTCCAAGATTTCTCAGTATTACTGGAGGTCAGGGTAATGCCATCCAGAGTAAGGATCTGGTTAGACACCATGTTTCTAAGATTTGTGGGGCCAAGTACAATAAGTTCGGTTTTATCTGAATTTAAAAGCAGGAAATTAGAGGTCATCCATGTATTTATGTCTGTAAGACATTCCTGCAGTTTAACAAATTGGTGTGTGTCCTCTGGCTTCATGGATAGATAAAGCTGGGTATCATCTGCGTAACAATGAAAATTTAAGCAATGCTTTCTAATAATACTGCCTAAGGGAAGCATGTATAAAGTGAATAAAATCAGTCCTAGCACAGAACCTTGTGGAACTCCATAATTAACCTTAGTCCGTGAAGAAGACTCTCCATTTACATGAACAAATTGTAATCTATTAGATAAATATGATTCAGACCACTGCAGCACAGTGCCTTTAATACCTATGGCATGCTCTAATCTCTGTAATAAAATTTTATGGTCAACAGTATCAAAAGCTGCACTGAGGTCTAACAGGACGAGCACAGAGATGAGTCCACTGTCTGAGGCCATAAGAAGATCATTTGTAACCTTCACTAATCCTGTTTCTGTACTATGATGAATTCTGAAACCTGACTGAAACTCTTCAAATAGACCATTCCTCTGCAGATGATCAGTTAGCTGTTTTACATCTGCCATTTCAAGAATTTTTGAGAGAAAAGGAAGGTTGGAGATTGGCCTATAATTAGCTAAGATAGCTGGGTCAAGTGATGGCTTTTTAAGTAATGGTTTAATTACTGCCACCTTAAAAGCCTGTGGTACATAGCCAACTAATAAAGATATTTAAGATCGAAGCATTAATTAATGGTAGGGCTTCCTTGAGCAGCCTGGTAGGAATGGGGTCTAATAGACATGTTGATGGTTTGGAGGAAGTGACTAATGAAAATAACTCAGACAGAACAATCGGAGAGAAAGAGACTAACCAAATACCAGCATTACTGAAAGCAGCCGAACATAAAGATATGTCTTTGGGATGGTTATGAATAATTTTTTCTCTAATAGTTAAAATTTTATTTGCAAAGAAAGTCATGAAGTCATTACTAGTTAAAGTTAAAGGAATACTCGGCTCAATAGAGCTCTGACTCTTTGTCAGCCTGGCTACAGTGCTGAAAAGAAACCTGGGGTTGTTCTTATTTTCTTCAATTAGTGATGAGTAGTAAGATGTCCTAGCTTTACGGAGGGCTTTTTTATAGAGCAACAGACTCTTTTTCCAGGCTAAATGAAAATCTTCTAAATTAGTGAGATGCCATTTCCTCTCCAACTTATGGGTTATCTGCTTTAAGCTGCGAGTTTGTGAGTTATACCACAGAGTCAGGCACTTCTGATTTAAAGCTCTCTTTTTCAGAGGAGCTACAGCATCCAAAGTTGTCTTCAATGAGGATGTAAAACTATTGACGAGATACTCTATCTCACTTACAGAGTTTAGGTAGCTACTCTGCACTGTGTTGGTATATGGTATTAGAGAACATAAAGAAGGAATCATATCCTTAAACCTAGTTACAGCGCTTTCTGAAAGACTTCTAGTGTAATGAAACTTATTCCCCACTGCTGGGTAGTCCATCAGAGTAAATGTAAATGTTATTAAGAAATGATCAGACAGAAGGGAGTTTTCAGGGAATACTGTTAAGTCTTCCATTTCCATACCATAAGTCAGAACAAGATCTAAGATATGATTAAAGTGGTGGGTGGACTCATTTACATTTTGAGCAAAGCCAATTGAGTCTAATAATAGATTAAATGCAGTGTTGAGGCTGTCATTCTCAGCATCTGTGTGGATGTTAAAATCGCCCACTATAATTATCTTATCTGAGCTAAGCACTAAGTCAGACAAAAGGTCTGAAAATTCACAGAGAAACTCACAGTAACGACCAGGAGGACGATAGATAACAACAAATAAAACTGGTTTTTAGGACTTCCAATTTGAATGGACAAGACTAAGAGTCAAACTTTCAAATGAATTAAAGCCCTGTCTGGGTTTTTGATTAATTAATAAGCTGGAATGGAAGATTGCTGCTAATCCTCCGCCTCGGCCCGTGCTACGAGCATTCTGGCAGTTAGTGTGACTCGGGGATGTTGACTCATTTAAACTAACATATTCATCCTGCTGTAACCAGGTTTCTGTAAGGCAGAATAAATCAATATGTTGATCAATTATTATATAATTTACTAACAGGGACTTAGAAGAGAGAGACCTAATGTTTAATAGACCACATTTAACTGTTTTAGTCTGTGGTGCAGTTCAAGGTGCTATATTACTTTTTCTTTTTGAATTTTTATGCTTAAATAGATTTTTGCTGGTTATTGGTGGTCTGGGAGCAGGCACCGTCTCTACGGGGATGGGGTAATGAGGGGATGGCAGGGGGAGAGAAGCTGCAGAGAGGTGTGTAAGACTACAACTCTGCTTCCTGGTCCCAACCCTGGATAGTGACGGTTTGGAGGATTTAAGAAAATTGGCCAGATTTCTAGAAATGAGAGCTGCTCCATCCAAAGTGGGATGGATGCCGTCTCTCCTAACAAGACCAGGTTTTCCCCAGAAGCTTTGCCAATTATCTATGAAGCCCACCTCATTTTTTGAACACCACTCAGACAGCCAGCAATTCAAAGAGAACATGCGGCTAAACATGTCACTCCCGGTCCGACTGGGGAGGGGCCCAGAGAAAACTACAGAGTCCGACATTGTTTTTGCAAAGTTACACACCGATTCAATGTTAATTTTAGTGACCTCCGATTGGCGTAACCGGGTGTCATTACTGCCGACGTGAATTACAATCTTACCAAATTTACGCTTAGCCTTAGCCACCAGTTTCAAATTTCCTTCAATGTCACCTGCTCTGGCCCCCGGAAGACAATTGACTATGGTTACTGGTGTCGCTAACTTCACATTTCTCAAAACAGAGTCGACAATAACCAGAGTTTGATCCTCGGCGGGTGTGTCGCCGAGTGGGGAAAAATGGTTAGAAATGTGAACGGGTTGGCGGTGTACACGGGGCTTCTGTTTAGGGCTACGCTTCCTCCTCACAGTCACCCAGTCGGTCTGCTTTCCCGGCTGCTCGGGATCTGCCAGAGGGAAACTAACGGCGGCTAAGCTACCTTGGTCCACACCGACTAAAGGGGCCTGGCTAGCTGTAGAATTTTCCACGGTGCGGAGCCGAGTCTCCAATTCGCCCAGCCTGGCCTCCAAAGCTACGAATAAGCTACACTTATTACAAGTACCATTACTGCTAAAGGAGGCCGAGGAATAACTAAACATTTCACACCCAGAGCAGAAAAGTGCGGGAGAGACAGGAGAAGCCGCCATGCTAAACCGGCTAAGAGCTAGTAGCTGCGCTAAGCTAGTGGATTCCTAAAAACACACAAAGTGAATAATGTGTAAATAATTTAGAGGTGATTCAGCAGAGGGAGTGCTTTAGTTAAGGCACGTGAAGATTACACTGTGAAGCAAATCGTTATCTAGGTAACTAGATCAATCTAACGGCGCAGATTAAACAGCTAACAGATACAGCAAAACACTGCTGTGCTCCGGAACAGGAAGTGATACAATACCGCAGTGAGAGCCAACCACCAGTAGAGGCCCATGTCATTCATGGCAATGACATAGTCCAAAATCAGCCTAAAATTCAATTTTTAAGTATTCAAAAGACTGAAAAAAGCATTCAAAAGCCTCTTTCCACAAGGGATATACTTGCCATGTTAAAAACTTTCCCAAACAGAAAGAGTAGGCCGCAAAAACCCTTTTTCCCCAAATTTGACCCTAAAGATTGGAGTTGCTGAAATCCACTTTACACATTCATTCCACATACGAGGGCTGTCAATAAAGTATAGGTCCTTTTTATTTTTTCAAAAACTATATGGATTTCATTCATATGTTTTTACGTCAGACATGCTTGAACCCTCGTGCGCATGCGTGAGTTTTTCCACGCCTGTCGGTGACATCATTCGCCTGTGAGCACTCCTTGTGGGAGGAGTCATCCAGCCCCTCGTCGGAATTCCTTTGTCTGAGAAGTTGCTGAGAGACTGGCGCTTTGTTTGATCAAAATTTTTTCTAAACCTGTGAGACACATCGAAGTGGACACGGTTCGAAAAATTAAGCTGGTTTTCAGTGAAAATTTTAACGGCTGATGAGAGATTTTGAGGTGATACTGTCGCTTTAAGGACTTCCCACGGTGCGAGACGTCGCTCAGCGCTCTCAGCCGCCGTCGTCAGCCTGTTCAAGCTGAAAACCTCCACATTTCAGGCTCTATTGATCCAGGACGTCGTGAGAGAACAGAGAAGTTTCAGAAGAAGTCGGTTTCAGCATTTTATCTGGATATTCCACTGTTAAAGGAGATTTTTTTAATGAAAGACGTGCGTGCAGCCGCCGTGACGCTCCGCCACAGGAAAAACACCTCTGTTAGAAGCCTTAAGGACAAGTTGGAACATGTCCTGCTGTTAAACAATTTCTCATATACTCACTCCACTGAAAGCCATCAAAAGCCGCCTGGATTTTACAAATGGTTATCAACACGGAGGTGTTTTTCCTGTGCCGCCGCACCGCGTCGGCTGCGTCCCGACGCGCGGACCCGTCCACACGTCCGACGTTTCGAACCATGTCCACTTCGATGTGTCTCACAGGTTTAGAACAAATTTTGATCAAACAAAGCGCCAGTCTCTCAGCAACTTCTCAGACAAAGGAATTCCGACGAGGGGCTGGACGACTCCTCCCACAAGGAGTGCTCACAGGTGAATGACGTCACCGACAGGCGTGGAAAAACTCACGCATGCGCACGAGGGTTCAAGCATGTTTGACGTAAAAACATATGAATGAAATCCATATAGTTTTTGAAAAAAATAAAAAGGACCTATACTTTATTGACAGACCTCGTATATCACTGACTATACTAAATTTTCAGCTTTTTAGCCTTTACCAAATTTGAATAAGACCCAAAAAGACACCGCAAATGGTGTAAACTGCCCATCCCCCACCCTCAGCTCATGCTGCTCAGTGCCTGTGAGTATGAGAGACAGAGTGGGTGAAAAGGTCCAACCAATCAAGCCCTGTATCTTGGTCAAATATGAACCAATTCACCCCAAAATCACTGTGGTAAAACACGGTACTTAACAACATATTAAAATCTGGGCTCTCAAAACCTTAAGGAAAGTTATTTATTTAAGGTCCTAAAGAGATGGGACCAAAATATAAGTATATATCACATTCATCAATCAATCAATCAATCAATTTTTTTTTATATAGCGCCAAATCACAACAAACAGTTGCCCCAAGGCGCTTTATATTGTAAGGCAAGGCCATACAATAATGATGTAAAACCCCAACGGTCAAAACGACCCCCTGTGAGCAAGCACTTGGCTACAGTGGGAAGGAAAAACTCCCTTTTAACAGGAAGAAACCTCCAGCAGAACCAGGCTCAGGGAGGGGCAGTCTTCTGCTGGGACTGGTTGGGGCTGAGGGAGAGAACCAGGAAAAAGACATGCTGTGGAGGGGAGCAGAGATCGATCACTAATGATTAAATGCAGAGTGGTGCATACAGAGCAAAAAGAGAAAGAAACAGTGCATCATGGGAACCCCCCAGCAGTCTACGTCTATAGCAGCATAACTAAGGGATGGTTCAGGGTCACCTGATCCAGCCCTAACTATAAGCTTTAGCAAAAAGGAAAGTTTTAAGCCTAATCTTAAAAGTAGAGAGGGTGTCTGTCTCCCTGATCTGAATTGGGAGCTGGTTCCACAGGAGAGGAGCCTGAAAGCTGAAGGCTCTGCCTCCCATTCTACTCTTACAAACCCTAGGAACTACAAGTAAGCCTGCAGTCTGAGAGCGAAGCGCTCTATTGGGGTGATATGGTACTATGAGGTCCCTAAGATAAGATGGGACCTGATTATTCAAAACCTTATAAGTAAGAAGAAGAATTTTAAATTCTATTCTAGAATTAACAGGAAGCCAATGAAGAGAGGCCAATATGGGTGAGATATGCTCTCTCCTTCTAGTCCCCGTCAGCACTCTAGCTGCAGCATTTTGAATTAACTGAAGGCTTTTTAGGGAACTTTTAGGACAACCTGATAATAATGAATTACAATAGTCCAGCCTAGAGGAAATAAATGCATGAATTAGTTTTTCAGCATCACTCTGAGACAAGACCTTTCTGATTTTAGAGATATTGCGTAAATGCAAAAAAGCAGTCCTACATATTTGTTTAATATGCGCTTTGAATGACATATCCTGATCAAAAATGACTCCAAGATTTCTCACAGTATTACTAGAGGTCAGGGTAATGCCATCCAGAGTAAGGATCTGGTTAGACACCATGTTTCTAAGATTTGTGGGGCCAAGAACAATAACTTCAGTTTTATCTGAGTTTAAAAGCAGGAAATTAGAGGTCATCCATGTCTTTATGTCTGTAAGACAATCCTGCAGTTTAGCTAATTGGTGTGTGTCCTCTGGCTTCATGGATAGATAAAGCTGGGTATCATCTGCGTAACAATGAAAATTTAAGCAATACCGTCTAATAATACTGCCTAAGGGAAGCATATATAAAGTGAATAAAATTGGTCCTAGCACAGAAACTTGTGGAACTCCATAATTAACTTTAGTCTGTGAAGAAGATTCCCCATTTACATGAACAAATTGTAATCTATTAGACAAATATGATTCAAACCACCGCAGCGCAGTGCCTTTAATACCTATGGCATGCTCTAATCTCTGTAATAAAATTATATGGTCAACAGTATCAAAAGCAGCACTGAGGTCTAACAGAACAAGCACAGAGATGAGTCCACTGTCCGAGGCCATAAGAAGATCATTTGTAACCTTCACTAATGCTGTTTCTGTACTATGATGAATTCTAAAACCTGACTGAAACTCTTCAAATAGACCATTCCTCTGCAGATGATCAGTTAGCTGTTTTACAACTACCCTTTCAAGAATTTTTGAGAGAAAAGGAAGGTTGGAGATTGGCCTATAATTAGCTAAGATAGCTGGGTCAAGTGATGGCTTTTTAAGTAATGGTTTAATTACTGCCACCTTAAAAGCCTGTGGTACATAGCCAACTAACAAAGATAGATTGATCATATTTAAGATCGAAGCATTAAATAATGGTAGGGCTTCCTTGAGCAGCCTGGTAGGAATGGGGTCTAATAAACATGTTGATGGTTTGGATGAAGTAACTAATGAAAATAACTCAGACAGAACAATCGGAGAGAAAGAGTCTAACCAAATACCGGCATCACTGAAAGCAGCCAAAGATAACGATACGTCTTTGGGATGGTTATGAGTAATTTTTTCTCTAATAGTTAAAATTTTGTTAGCAAAGAAAGTCATGAACTCATTACTAGTTAAAGATAATGGAATACTCAGCTCAATAGAGCTCTGACTCTTTGTCAGCCTGGCTACAGTGCTGAAAAGAAACCTGGGGTTGTTCTTATTTTCTTCAATTAGTGATGAGTAGAAAGATGTCCTAGCTTTACGGAGGGCTTTTTTATAGAGCAACAGACTCTTTTTCCAGGCTAAGTGAAGATCTTCTAAATTAGTGAGACGCCATTTCCTCTCCAACTTACGGGTTATCTGCTTTAAGCTACGAGTTTGAGAGTTATACCATGGAGTCAGACACTTCTGATTTAAAGCTCTCTTTTTCAGAGGAGCTACAGCATCCAAAGTTGTCTTCAATGAGGATGTAAAACTATTGACGAGATACTCTATCTCCCTTACAGAGTTTAGGTAGCTACTCTGCACTGTGTTGTTATATGGCATTAGAGAACATAAAGAAGGAATCATATCCTTAAACCTAGTTACAGCGCTTTCTGAAAGACTTCTAGTGTAATGAAACTTATTCCCTACTGCTGGGTAGTCCATCAGAGTAAATGTAAATGTTATTAAAAATGATCAGACAGAAGGGAGTTTTCAGGGAATACTGTTAAGTCTTCAATTTCCATACCATAAGTCAGAACAAGATCTAAGATATGATTAAAGTGGTGGGTGGACTCATTTACTTTTTGAGCAAAGCCAATAGAGTCTAATAATAGATTAAATGCAGTGTTGAGGCTGTCATTCTCAGCATCTGTGTGGATGTTAAAATCGCCCACTATAATTATCTTATCTGAGCTAAGCACTAAGTCAGACAAAAGGTCTGAAAATTCACAGAGAAACTCACAGTAACGACCAGGTGGACGATAGATAATAACAAATAAAACTGGTTTTTGGGACTTCCAATTTGGATGGACAAGACTAAGAGACAAGCTTTCAAATGAATTAAAGCTCTGTCTGGGTTTTTGATTAATTAATAAGCTGGAATGGAAGATTGCTGCTAATCCACCGCCCCGGCCCGTGCTACGAGCATTCTGACAGTTAGTGTGACTCGGGGGTGTTGACTCATTTAAACTAACATATTCATCCTGCTGTAACCAGGTTTCTGTTAGGCAGAATAAATCAATATGTTGATCAATTATTATATCATTTACCAACAGGGACTTAGAAGAGAGAGACCTAATGTTTAATAGACCACATTTAACTGTTTTAGTCTGTGGTGCAGTAGAAGGTGCTATATTATTTTTTCTTTTTGAATTTTTATGCTTAAATAGATTTTTGCTGGTTATTGGTAGTCTGGGAGCAGGCACCGTCTCTACGGGGATGGGGTAATGAGGGGATGGCAGGGGGAGAGAAGCTGCAGAGAGGTGTGTAAGACTACAACTCTGCTTCCTGGTCCCAACCCTGGATAGTCACGGTTTGGAGGATTTAAGAAAATTAGCCAGATTTCTAGAAATGAGAGCTGCTCCATCCAAAGTGGGATGGATGCCGTCTCTCCTAACAAGACCAGGTTTTCCCCAGAAGCTTTGCCAATTATCTATGAAGCCCACCTCATTTTTTGGACACCACTCAGACAGCCAGCAATTCAAGGAGAACATGCGGCTAAACATGTCACTCCCGGTCTGATTGGGGAGGGGCCCAGAGAAAACTACAGAGTCCGACATTGTTTTTGCAAAGTTACACACCGATTTAATGTTAATTTTAGTGACCTCCGATTGGCGTAACCGGGTGTCATTACTGCCGACGTGAATTACAATCTTACCAAATTTACGCTTAGCCTTAACCAGCAGTTTCAAATTTCCTTCAATGTCGCCTGCTCTGGCCCCCGGAAGACAATTGACTATGGTTGCTGGTGTCGCTAACTTCACATTTCTCAAAACAGAGTCGCCAATAACCAGAGTTTGATCCTCGGCGGGTGTGTCGTCGAGTGGGGAAAAACGGTTAGAAATGTGAACGGGTTGGCGGTGTACACGGGGCTTCTGTTTAGGGCTACGCTTCCTCCTCACAGTCACCCAGTCAGCCTGCTTTCCCGGCTGCTCGGGATCTGCCAGGGGGGAACTAACGGCGGCTAAGCTACCTTGGTCCGCACCGACTACAGGGGCCTGGCTAGCTGTAGAATTTTCCACGGTGCGGAGCCGAGTCTCCAATTCGCCCAGCCTGGCCTCCAAAGCTACGAATAAGCTACACTTATTACAAGTACCATTACTGCTAAAGGAGGCCGAGGAATAACTAAACATTTCACACCCAGAGCAGAAAAGTGCGGGAGAGACAGGAGAAGCCGCCATGCTAAATCGGCTAAGAGCTAGTAGCTACGCTAAGCTAGCGGATTCCTAAAAACACGCAAAGTGAATAATGTGTAAATAATTTAGAGGTGATTCAGCAGAATGAGTGCTTTAGTTAAGGCACGTAAAGATTACACTGGGAAACAAATCGTAATCTAGATAACTAGATCAATCTAACTGCGCAGATTAAACAGCTAACAGATACAGAAAAACACCGCTGTGCTCCGGAACAGGAAGTGATACAATACCGCAGTGAGAGCCAACCACCAGTAGAGGCAAGCCATGTCATTCATGGCAATGACATATTCCAAAATCAGCCTAAAATTCAGTTTTTAAGTATTGAAAAGACTGAAAAAGCATTCAAAAGCCTCTTTCCACAAGGGATGTACTTGAAATGTTAAAAACTAGACCAAACTGAAAGAGTAGGCCGCAAAACCCTTTTTCCCCAAATTTGACCCTAAAGATTGGAGTTGATCAAAACCACTTTAGACACTCATTCCACATATATCACTGATGACTATACTAAGTTTTCAGTCTTCTTTAAGTATTGAAAAGACTGAAAAACCATTCAAAAGCCTCTTTCCACAAGGGATGTACTTGCAATGTTAAAAACTAGCACCAACGGAAAGAGAAGGCCGCAAAACCCTTTTTCCCAAAATTTGAGTTGATCAAAACCACTTGAGACACTCATTCCACATATATCACTGATGACTATACTAAATTTACAGCTTTTTACCTCAATACAAATTTGATTTATGAGGAAAAAGACATTACAGCCCCCCCCCCCCAAAAAAAATCACCTTTTTTTGAATTAAAGCCCGACCTTTAACACTAAGGAAAGTTACTTAGTGTTTGAAACATTATAATAATATTTTTAAAATATTTAATATATATTTATTGAAGTCTTTTATTTGAACTTTTTGACACATGGGACACTATTTTCATTTCAGTTATTTCAAGCTATTTTTGTTTTTGTGTCCACCTCAATCTATGTCATCATAAGGTGATGAAACAGAAATTTCATTTGGCCATGGGCTCAAATGATATCAATATAACATTATAATATTTAAAAAATAATATTTAAATATATATATTTATTGAACACGCCTTTGCTGTGATGTCACTGCATGCACAGTGCGCATGGTGAAAAAAACCTCGTGGAATGTTCTGTAGAGAGGAGTTTGATCGGTAAGTCACGCTTTTTCTTGCTCCGTGTCTGAAAATATCCACGGTTGAAATGTGACTTTATAACATGTAAATATATTTGGTTTAAAGCAGTGCATGTGATTTTTGTCAAACGTCAGCTTTTTTATGTGAATTGCGTGTTGCGGGTCTTTAATTGACGGTGTCTATTGGGGCAGTGCACGTGAATGACACACGTTCCCATATCTCACAGTATATTACACATATCCACGGTTGAAATGTGACTTATTTGACATGTACAGTGGTCCCTCACTGTAACGTCCTTCAGCTTTTGTGGCCTTGCAGTTTTTTTATTTATTTTTTTTATTTTTTGCAGCGCATTGTGTTCCTCATCAAGCAGCCGGTCGCGGCACCGTGAAGGGAGAGCACACGCATTGTGTTCTGCATGTGTGTTTATAAGAATCTTCTCGCCCAGAAGAAAAAAGAGCACCAACAACTTCCCATAACTGTGTTTTTCACTCTGAAAAAGACACCTGCAGCGAGGTGTGACTCAGAGGAACTGTGAAATACTGGTCAGTCATTACTAATAATTTCGGTAACACTTTATTTTACAATACCCTTAATACATCAATCAACTTCAATCAACTTTTTTCTTATATAGCGCCAAATCACAACAAACAGTTGTCCCAAGGCGCTACATAGTACCTACCACACATAGTACAATGTATTAGTCTATGTAATAATCTGTAATTACTTGTACTCAGTTGTATATCCACAGTGGAATAATGAGTACTAGTGTTTTGTAGGTACATAATGTAATAAAAGAGTATTGTTACAAATGTGTACTAAGAGATTGTTGGTACATATACTAATAACGCATTCTTGTTACAAATGTGTATTTGCACTTTACAGTTACATGATGTAACAAGATGTTCTAGTTGCATGTACTTATAGGTGTTTATTCAAATCTATTAAAGCTTTTGTTTCCAAGAGGTCGCCTTGCATTGTTTTGTACTACACACTAACTACATTGGGAAGGTCTTGCCCCTATATGTATGTATGTACATTGTATGTACATCACATAACATTGTGTACTTACATTAAAGAACATGCACCTGTTGTGGTCCCACCTCTTGGTAGATGTCCTTAATTTTCAGATTTGGTTGGGTTATCGCATTACCATCACTCAATACATGTACTGCAGTCATTTATTACTTTTATATACAATGGACCTAGTACTGTAAAATAAAGTGTATCCTCCCTGTAATTACATTGTAACAACCACAAATTACAATGATTACAGCTCTTGAGTTGGGCAAATCAAAACTGCTTTATTACCAAGTATAGTACATGTACTAAAGACTGTATTTTGTTATTACCTTTAAATACAATGGGTCAAGTACTGTAAAATAAAGTGTATCTCTTCTGTACTTACATTGTACTACAAACCTCATATTATCATGACCAAGACCGGAAGGGTGTTAACTATACAGCATACTCTATGACCCAGTATACTACATGTACTAGAGACTGTAGTACTTTGTTAACACCTTTAAATGCAATGGATTGAGTACTGTAAAATAAAGTGTATCTCTTCTGTACTTACATTGTAAAATCAAACCACAGATTACATTGACTAAAGGTAACATCAAATCACAGACTACTGTGACAATCTTTAACATGGCAAATCAAAGTACCTTATTATGCAATTTACTACATGTACCACAGACTGCAGTACTTTGTTAATACCTTTAAATACAATGGATTGAGTACTGTAAAATAAAGTGTATCTCTTCTGTACTTACATTGTAACATCAAACCACAGATTACAATGACTAAAGGTAACATCAAACCACAGATTACTGTGACAGTCTTTAACATGGCAAATCAAAGTACCTTATCACGCAATTTACTACATGTACCACAGACTGTAGCACTTTGTTAATACCTTTAAATACAATGGATTGAGTACTGTAAAATAAAGTGTATCTCTTTTGTACTTACATTGTAACATCAAACCACAGATTACTGTGACAGTCTTTAACATGGCAAATCAAAGTACCTTATTATGCAATTTACTACATGTACCACAGACTGTAGTACTTTGGTAATACCTTTAAATACAATGGATTGAGTACTGTAAAATAAAGTGTATCTCTTCTGTGCTTACATTGTAACATCAAACCACAGATTACAATGACTACAGATCTTACATATGGCAAATCAAAAGTACATTTTACTCATTTTAGTACATGTACCACAGACTGTATTACTTTAATAACTTTAAATACAATGGATTGAGTACTGTAAAATAAAGTGTATCTCTTCTGTACTCACATTGTAACATCAAACCACAGTACTACATGTAGTACAGGGGGTTAACTGAATGATGGTAATGCGATAATCCAAACAAATCTGAAAATTATGGACATGTACCAAGAGGTAGGGCCACAACAGGTGCATGTTCTTTAATGTAAGTACACAATGTTATGTGATGTGCATACAATGTGCATACATGTGTAGCACCTTTAGCCCTAACTTTAGGTTAAAGAGACATCACATCACTCTTGGTTCAGGAGCAGTTACACCAGTAATTTGCTCACAAAAAGGAGTGGGTGTTGGCTCAGTCTGAACAGGTGACACTTTAATATTAATAAGAACAAATACAGCAATAACAATATTGACAACTTAACTGTTTCTTCATATAATTCAAATAAAAAATAAAAAGGTGCCACAAAATTAAAGAAACAAAAATGTTAGTTGAGTTGAGCTCTCCAACTCACTGAAATTGTTCTGCAAAGGGATCCAAATCTGTGCTCTGTGTGAATGCACAGATGCTCCTTTCATTCTCAGTCTCCACTTCTGTTACTACTACTACCCGGGTAGGTGAGAAGTATGTGTATCTTATCTGTTCCCAGAATGTGTGATTCGAATCTGGAGTATTCAAGGTAGGTTCTGCGGCTGGCCACACCGCATCTCCAACTCTCTCGCTCTCTCAGAATCGTTGGGGTGGGCTCGCCATCTGGATCATCTCTCTTCTTTCTTCTTCTTGACCGTGGATCAGACTAGTATCATTAAAAAAAAAAAAAACCTACACAAGAAGTGCAAAGTTGTAAGGCTCTTTCTTTAATATTTATTTCATTAATTTAAAAGAAAAAAAAAACAGAAAAGCAGAAATGAATATATTACAAAACACTGAATGAAAAGGAGCAGAGGGAAGTCTTATATTTTCTGCCCCTTTTTTCAATACAATCTTTCAATTTTAAGCATCTGTTATGTGTCGACGTGGGTTGAGGAGCGGACCTGCGTCAGACGGAACCCAGCGCTAAAAATAACCAGAAAGCGGTTCCAATAACAAAAACAATTTATTTATTTCACCCGCTGGTGCACAACAAAGTGTAAAAACCAAAATAGCGTCCTTCTGGTGGAGTGACTGTTGGCACGCTCTCCAGTGCCCAAAAGGATCGAAGCCCGGCGCTCCTGGACCCACTACCACCGCCAAACACCCCCCAGGTGGACATGACAAACCGACTCTCTGCGAAGCATAGAAGAGGTGAGGTAAGTCAGCAGTTACAACTAATATCCTTCAAAAGACACACACTATCAGCAACACATTCAGGTCTGTATTTTAAGCTTTATGCAAATGAGCAGCTTCTCACAACAGGTGGAGGATCACTTGTCCGCACGCCACAGCAGTGAGAAGCAAGCTGCACAATTCTCATGACAATTCAAGTATACTGCGTAACAAAATACCAAGTTACAATCAACAATTAGTCAAACACTTAATCACCTCTGATGTGTGCTGACAGCATGTGTCCCTCACCCTTCCTGCTTCACGGGCTCGATGTGTCAAACCCAGGCGCGGTCCTCAGCGTCTCACAAACGAACATCACAAGGTCGAGTTCCCGGCAGTTCTGCTTGAATCACACATGACTTAAATGCAGAACGCCATCCAATTATCTGCTTCAGCTGAAAGTCTTTAAGGCTGCACGTGAGCACCATTCACAGGTGCTGCACATGATGTTGATGAGGGTGAAGAACTCTTCAGCCAGCACCTTCTCCACAGACAAATCAGCTTTCATGCCACCTGGAGAGCAAAGAAAAGAAAAGAACACCAAAATGTCCAGCCACACCCCCCAACACACAACAGCATCATTATTTAACAGATTACATTTTTTGACTTTGTTACATACCACTGACCTATTTCATAATTTTAGCCATTATTTAAAAGATTACATTTTTTAACAGGTTACATTTTAGACTTAAAACATTTTAGACATTATTAACAGATTACATTTTAGACTTTGTCACAACCCACTGACTTATTTCATAGTTTCATACTTACTTAATACATCTAGTTTAATACATTTTTTTAAATAATTTAAGCGACCTTGATTCTTTGATTTCTTCGTTGAGGTTGTTCCATTAATTTTACACCATTCACTGCACTACTGGTTTCCTTTACTTTGGTTCTGAATCTTGGTTTTTAAAGACTTCTATTCCTTTCAAATTATAACTACTTACTCTTTTTTCAAACATATTTTGAATGTTTATTGGTAAGGTATTTTTATTAGCTTGGTGCATTGTTTGTAATATTTTCAAATCAACTAAATCATGAAATTTAAGTACCCTATACTTAATGAATAATGGATTAGATGGATCTCTAAAACGACTATTGCTAATCATTTTTAAAGCTCTTTTCTGCAGAATAAATAATGGTTGTGTATAAGTTTTACATGTTGATCTGATTCCGTCTAAGTTTCTTATGAGATTCCATTTACTCAGTTCTATGCATGAAATATATCATGCATCAAGGAAATACATATACATAAATAAAATTATCTGTTGTATGGCTGGGGGGCCTGGCTGCCTTTTTGTTTCTGTCTTTTGTTTTTCCTTCCAGGTGGCTTGCATTTGGGACTGAGTGGCTGTGTAGCTGAGTTTATCAGGACCTCACCCTGATCACCTGCGGCTCGTCAGGACTCACAGCTGTGGTGCATCTACATGGATTGGAACATGGTGGCATTTAAGACTGGAGTACACAGTGTGTATTTGCCAGAAACTCGACCTTGTGACCAGACGGGTGAGATCGTCATCTTGGGAGCCATCTCATCATCAGTGGATGCAGAGAACGTCCAGGTTTGATGCATGGTCTGTGAAAGAGGAGGGGGTGAGGTCTCACGCTCGTCAGCACACTTCCTGAGGTACGTTAGATTTTGTGACTAACATTTATACAGTCAGTAAATGTGGTGTCCCTCACACCTTATTATATTGAGCTGTATGTTGGTCGTTTAAATCAGCTTCCGCTGCAGTGAGTTTGTGAACTGGATGTTCTATGCCTGCAGGGTGGGAAGCTGATTAGTAATTAAGCCAGGAAGTGTTTGCTGTTTGTGCACCTTTGAGCGTTCTCTCTGTGTTGAGTGTGGACTCACATAATGATTCCTTCTTTCACAGACTCGGTTTGTCGCGGCCACCTGGGGGGTGTCGGCGGGGTCCTTGGGTCCGAACCAGTTCTGGCTCCGGACCGTTAGCGCTGCTGGGAGCGCACCGCAATCCACCACGCCAGACCGCGCACTTTTATATTTTTCACAGCACTGTTATGTTCATTAAACTCTGTTATCCTTTGTACCGTGCTCTGCTTATTTTATACTGGGTCCTTCAAACGCTGGTCGGTTCTCCGGGCTGCGTCCGACACATAACAGTATCATGAATTAAAACATTTAGTTTTAACCACAAATGTAATCAACTGATAATGAATTACCATATACAGCAATACTATTTCTTATTACAACAGACACATAATTTATGCATCCCGTTTTAATTGATATAACCAACTTTTAGCTATTTTAATCTATTTTTAACATTTAACTTTTTAACATAAAATTAATTACAACTTTTATACACAATAGCACAATTTTGTGATTGAAGAATCAAATTTACCACACCTTAATGGCACTGTTAACCATTACAGTGGCATGTATGTCAACAATGCGGTTGCATTGTTGACATACACGCTGACTGTCCCCCAGAGAACAGGCGCCAAATCAGCGTGGACATTAAATTCATGATAAATGAGCTAAAACATCTAAGCTGGGATCTCAACAAACTCATCCTGGCACACCAGGCCGGTGTCTACCAACGCAAAGTGGACAACCTCGTCTCCAGAGACATGCTGGCCAAGTGTGTCTCCACCGCCAGAGGGAGGATCCCCCAGGTCCTGGGTAAGCAAACAAATCAAATCAATTTTATTTATATAGCGCCAAATCACAACAAACAGTCACCCCAAGGAGCTTTATATTGAAAGGCAAAGCCATACAATAATTACGGAAAAACCCCAACGGTCAAAACGACCCCCTGTGAGCAAGCACTTGGCGACAGTGGGAAGGAAAAACTCCCTTTTAACAGGAAGAAACCTCCAGCAGAACCAGGCTCAGGGAGGGGCAGTCTTCTGCTGGGACTGGTTGGGGCTGAGGGAGAGAACCAGGAAAAAGACATGCTGTGGAGGGGAGCAGAGATCAATCACTAATGATTAAATGCAGAGTGGTGCATACAGAGTAAAAAGAGAAAGAAACACTCAGTGCATCATGGGAATCCCCCAGCAGTCTAAGTCTATAGCAGCATAACTAAGGGATGGTTCAGGGTCACCTGATCCAGCCCTAACTATAAGCTTTAGCAAAAAGGAAAGTTTTAAGCCTATTCTTCAAAGTACAGAGGGTGTCTGTCTCCCTGATCTGAATTGGGAGCTGGTTCCACAGGAGAGGAGCCTGAAAGCTGAAGGCTCTGCCTCCCATTCTACTCTTACAAACCCTAGGAACTACAAGTAAGCCTGCAGTCTGAGAGCGAAGCGCTCTATTGGGGTGATATGGTACAATGAGGTCCCTAAGATAAGATGGGACCTGATTATTCAAAACCTTATAAGTAAGAAGAAGAATTTTAAATTCTATTCTAGAATTAACAGGAAGCCAATGAAGAGAGGCCAATATGGGTGAAATATGCTCTCTCCTTCTAGTCCCCGTCAGTACTGTAGCTGCAGCATTTTGAATTAACTGAAGGCTTTTCAGGGAACTTTTAGGACAACCTGATAATAATGAATTACAATAGTCCAGCCTAGAGGAAATAAATGCATGAATTAGTTTTTCAGCATCACTCTGAGACAAGACCTTTCTAATTTTAGAGATATTGCGCAAATGCAAAAAAGCAGTCCTACATATTTGTTTAATATGCGCATTGAAGGACATATCCTGATCAAAAATGACTCCAAGATTTCTCACAGTATTACTAGAGGTCAGGGTAATGCCATCCAGAGTAAGGATCTGGTTAGACACCATGTTTCTAAGATTTGTGGGGCCAAGTACAATAACTTCAGTTTTATCTGAGTTTAAAAGCAGGAAATTAGAGGTCATCCATGTCTTTATGTCTGTAAAACAATCCTGCAGTTTAGCTAATTGGTGTGTGTCCTCTGGCTTCATGGATAGATAAAGCTGGGTATCATCTGCGTAACAATGAAAATTTAAGCAATGCTGTGTAATAATACTGCCTAAGGGAAGCATGTATAAAGTGAATAAAATTGGTCCTAGCACAGAACCTTGTGGAACTCCATAATTAACCTTAGTCTGTGAAGAAGATTCCCCATTTACATGAACAAATTGTAATCTATTAGATAAATATGATTCAAACCACCACAGCGCAGTGCCTTTAATACCTATGGCATGCTCTAATCTCTGTAATAAAATGTTATGGTCAACAGTATCAAAAGCAGCACTGAGGTCTAACAGAACAAGCACAGAGATGAGTCCACTGTCTGAGGCCATAAGAAGATCATTTGTAACCTTCACTAATGCTGTTTCTGTACTATGATGAATTCTAAACCTTGACTGAAACTCTTCAAATAGATCATTCCTCTGCAGATGATCAGTTAGCTGTTTTACAACTACCCTTTCAAGAATTTTTGAGAGAAAAGGAAGGTTGGAGATTGGCCTATAATTAGCTAAGATAGCTGGGTCAAGTGATGGCTTTTTAAGTAATGGTTTAATTACTGCCACCTTAAAAGCCTGTGGTACATAGCCAACTAATAAAGATAGATTGATCATATTTAAGATCGAAGCATTAATTAATGGTAGGGCTTCCTTGAGAAGCCTGGTAGGAATGGGGTCTAATAGACATGTTGATGGTTTGGATGAAGTAACTAATGAAAATAACTCAGAACAATCGGAGAGAAAGAGTCTAACCAAATACCGGCGTCACTGAAAGCAGCCAAAGAGAACGATATGTCTTTGGGATGGTTATGAGT
Source organism: Thalassophryne amazonica (assembly GCF_902500255.1). NCBI lineage: Eukaryota > Metazoa > Chordata > Actinopteri > Batrachoidiformes > Batrachoididae > Thalassophryne > Thalassophryne amazonica. The sequence continues at coordinate 96,679,177 of NC_047103.1, read as the reverse complement.
AATTTTTTGTCTAATAGTTAAAATGTTATTAGCAAAGAAAGTCATGAAGTCATTACTAGTTAAAGGAATACTCGGCTCAATAGAGCTCTGACTCTTTGTCAGCCTGGCTACAGTGCTGAAAAGAAACCTGGGGGGTTGTTCTTATTTTCTTCAATTAGTGATGAGTAGTAAGATGTCCTAGCTTTACAGAGGGCTTTTTTATAGAGCAACAGACTCTTTTTCCAGGCTAAGTGAAGGTCTTCTAAATTAGTGAGATGCCATTTCCTCTCCAGCTTACGGGTTATCTGCTTTAAGCTGCGAGTTTGTGAGTTATACCACGGAGTCAGGCACTTCTGATTTAAGGCTCTCTTTTTCAGAGGAGCTACAGCATCCAAAGTTGTCCTCAATGAGGATATAAAACTATTGACGAGATAATCTCTCACTCACAGAGTTTAGGTAGCTACTCTGCCCTGTGTTGGTATATGGCATTGGAGAACATAAAGAAGGAATCATATCCTTAAACCTAGTTACAGCGCTTTCTGAAAGACTTCTACTGTAATGAAACTTATTCCCCACTGCTGGGTAGTCCATCAGAGTAAATGTAAATGTTATTAAGAAATTATCAGACAGAAGGGGGTTTTCAGGGAATACTGTTAAGTCTTCAATTTCTATACCATAAGTCAGAACAAGATCTAAGGTATGATTAAAGCGGTGGGTGGACTCATTTACATTTTGAGCAAAGCCAATCGAGTCTAACAATAGATTAAATGCAGTGTTGAGACTGTCATTCTCAGCATCTGTGTGGATGTTAAAATCGCCCACTATAATTATCTTATCTGAGCTAAGCACTAAGTCAGACAAAAGGTCCGAAAATTCAAACATTTTCAAATTAACAAAATTTCTGGCTCCTACAACACCTGTTGATTGGTGTTAACTCTTAAACAACCTGTCTGTCTTTAGACGTACTGGAGAAGAGCCCATTTAACAGCCACCTAAGGTTCCTCTTCTACGGCTATGTGGTGGCGTACTTGTCCTGCATTTATGGACACCGTAGTGGTGTGTTCACAAAAATGCTGGTGTCCGAGTTGAGGCGGCGGCTGGAGACGACCAGCGCGGGTACCTCATCAATGTAAGTATTTACATCACATAATGGAAAGAGAATCTCTGCTACTTACCTGTTTACACACACACCCCTGGATGCATGTTACTTACCTCTGGAGTCAATTTATTTATTTATTCTTTTATTTATTTATTTTTTTTACAGGTGATGGGCCACAAAACTGCGCGGTCCTTCAGCACAACTTTACCTCGAGGCAGAGTAATTCACATGGTTCCAGCAGTGGGTGGCCTTCCTCAAGACCGGCAAACCATAAAACCGCTTCTTTTTCAGCAGCTTAGGGAGGGGCGACATAAAAGACATGAAGGGGTTTTTCTTGAAGGCATGGAGGGCCATGGAACTTCCCGGATGTCCCTCGCTCCTGGATGTCCGCACAGCCGTGGCAACCTACGTAAAGTTTCCTTCATGGAGCCATGGTTTTCCTTTAAAAAGTTTATGATTTGTTGACATTTGTTTCTTATACACTTTTTAGAAGAGGTTCATCCGGCAGATGTTCATGGCTCTCACCTGCCAGACGGAGAAGGAACGGCCTCGCCCCTCCCTAACCTCACCAGTGAGTAAAATATTTATTTTTAATATCACAGTTTATTTGGTCCTATATAGCTGTATATAGGACCAATTATTATTTGCTATAGTTTCACTGATTGCTGTGTTATGCCTGTTCACAGTCCGCTCGCGACCCCCATCTGGAACGACTGGTTTTGGCGATTAAAGAAAAGCTGTCCCAGAGTAAAGCCCCCACCCCCAGAAGGAACCCTGTGAGGGAGAGGCTCCCGCAGCGGAGGCTGGCTGTGGTGGTCAGAAGACTACAACTTTGAAATTTTTTTTTTTTTTTGGAGGACACCAACTCAAGTACATTTTGCTGTTTGTATGATGACGCTAAGAACACATGCCAGACTTTGACATTTTATTTGAACTGTTTGACACATGGGACAGTATTTTAATTTTAGTTCTTAAGAGCTATTTTTGTTTTTGTCCACACATTTTATTTGAACTGTTTGACACATGGGACAGTATTTTCATTTGAGTTCTTTCGAGCTATTTTTGTTTTTGTCCACACATTTTATTTGAACTGTTTGACACAAATGGGACACTATTTTCAGTTCAGTTCTTATATTAAGACATATACATTAAAATGAGTATCTTAAACTGTTCATTTACTGTCATATTCTTATGTTTATGCAAAAAAGGCTAATTAATTTTGATTCATCTTTCAACTTTTTAAGTAATATTCAGACTTTTCAGGCTATGATCAGCTTCTGTCACTTGTTGAGGTGGAGGAGTTGAGAGGAGGTACAAGGAGTGTCTTTAATTGGGGGGAAAAAACGTGCTTTCCGTAAGTGCTAGTTTTCCCCATGTTAAAAACTAGGCTATATGAAAATTTTCCATATGGACTATTTTTTTTTACCATGGGAAAGCTAGCCCTTACTGAAACCGTGTATTTTTGTCATTTTAAAGACACTGGTTTCAGTAAGGGCTAGATTTCCCATGGTAAAAAACTAGCCCGTATGGAAATTTTCCACATAAGCTAGCTTTATACATGGGGAAAACTAGCCCATATGTCTTTAAAATGAAATAAACAAGGGACCACAGTAATACTTTGGGTTTAACAAAATCATATAGATTTTTTTTTTTTTTTAATGAGGGACCACAGTAATACATTGTGTTTAACCATTTGTTAAGTGCCGTGTGACTGGCTCATTAGAGCGGACATTAGCTGGTCCTGATGTTGTGACAGTGCATCCAAACCGGAGCAGAGAGCTTCTAGCTTGTCCTCATGCTGAGCTAATTGCTGCGCCTGAGCACGTAGCGTAGCTGGGCTGGATCTGAACCCACTGTGTCCATAGCTGGTGAGATTGTTCTGTCAGGATTACCGAGATCAATCAATCAATCAATCAATCAATCAATTTTTTTATATAGCGCCAAATCACAACAAACAGTTGCCCCAAGGCGCTTTATATTGTAAGGCAAGGCCATACAATAATTATGTAAAACCCCAACGGTCAAAACGACCCCCTGTGAGCAAGCACTTGGCTACAGTGGGAAGGAAAAACTCCCTTTTAACAGGAAGAAACCTCCAGCAGAACCAGGCTCAGGGAGGGGCAGTCTTCTGCTGGGACTGGTTGGGGCTGAGGGAGAGAACCAGGAAAAAGACATGCTGTGGAGGGGAGCAGAGATCGATCACTAATGATTAAATGCAGAGTGGTGCATACAGAGCAAAAAGAGAAAGAAACAATGCATCATGGGAACCCCCCAGCAGTCTACGTCTATAGCAGCATAACTAAGGGATGGTTCAGGGTCACCTGATCCAGCCCTAACTATAAGCTTTAGCAAAAAGGAAAGTTTTAAGCCTAATCTTAAAAGTAGAGAGGGTGTCTGTCTCCCTGATCTGAATTGGGAGCTGGTTCCACAGGAGAGGAGCCTGAAAGCTGAAGGCTCTGCCTCCCATTCTACTCTTACAAACCCTAGGAACTACAAGTAAGCCTGCAGTCTGAGAGTGAAGCGCTCTATTGGGGTGATATGGTACTACGAGGTCCCTAAGATAAGATGGGACCTGATTATTCAGAACCTTATAAGTAAGAAGAAGAATTTTAAATTCTATTCTAGAACTAACAGGAAGCCAATGAAGAGAGGCCAATATGGGTGAGATATGCTCTCTCCTTCTAGTCCCCGTCAGTACTCTAGCTGCAGCATTTTGAATTAACTGAAGGCTTTTTAGGGAACTTTTAGGACAACCTGATAATAATGAATTACAATAGTCCAGCCTAGAGGAAATAAATGCATGAATTAGTTTTTCAGCATCACTCTGAGACAAGACCTTTCTGATTTTAGAGATATTGCGTAAATGCAAAAAAGCAGTCCTACATATTTGTTTAATATGCGCTTTGAATGACATATCCTGATCAAAAATGACTCCAAGATTTCTCACAGTATTACTAGAGGTCAGGGTAATGCCATCCACAGTAAGGATCTGGTTAGACACCATGTTTCTAAGATTTGTGGGGCCAAGTACAATAACTTCAGTTTTATCTGAGTTTAAAAGCAGGAAATTAGAGGTCATCCATGTCTTTATGTCTGTAAGACAATCCTGCAGTTTAGCTAATTGGTGTGTGTCCTCTGGCTTCATGGATAGACAAAGCTGGGTATCATCTGTGTAACAATGAAAATTTAAGCAATACCGTCTAATAATACTGCCTAAGGGAAGCATGTATAAAGTGAATAAAATGCGGCTAAACATGTCACTCCCGGTCCGATTGGGGAGGGGCCCAGAGAAAACTACAGAGTCCGACATTGTTTTTGCAAAGTTACACACCGATTTAATGTTAATTTTAGTGACCTCCAATTGGCGTAACCGGGTGTCATTACTGCCGACGTGAATTACAATCTTACCAAATTTACGCTTAGCCTTAGCCAGCAGTTTCAAATTTCCTTCAATGTCGCCTGCTCTGGCCCCCGGAAGACAATTGACTATGGTTGCTGGTGTCGCTAACTTCACATTTCTCAAAACAGAGTCGCCAATAACCAGAGTTTGATCCTCGGCAGGTGTGTCGTTGAGTGGGGAAAAATGGTTAGAGATGTGAACGGGTTGGCGGTGTACACAGGGCTTCTGTTTAGGGCTACGCTTCCTCCTCACAGTCACCCAGTCAGCCTGCTTTCCCAGCTGCTCGGGATCTGCCAGAGGGGAACTAACGGCGGCTAAGCTACCTTGGTCCGCACCGACTACAGGGGCCTGGCTAGCTGTAGAATTTTCCACGGTGCGGAGCTGAGTCTCCAATTCGCCCAGCCTGGCCTCCAAAGCTACGAATAAGCTACACTTATTACAAGTACCGTTACTGCTAAAGGAGGCCGAGGAATAACTAAACATTTCACACCCAGAGCAGAAAAGTGCGGGAGAGACAGGAGAAGCCGCCATGCTAAATCGGCTAAGAGCTAGTAGCTACGCTAAGCTAGCGGATTCCTAAAAACACGCAAAGTGAATAATGTGTAAATAATTTAGAGGTGATTCAGCAGAAGGAGTGCTTTAGTTAAGGCACGTAAAGATTACACTGGGAAACAAATCGTAATCTAGATAACTAGATCAATCTAACTGCGCAGATTAAACAGCTAACAGATACAGAAAAACACCGCTGTGCTCCGGAACAGGAAGTGATACAATACCGCAGTGAGAGCCAACCACCAGTAGCGGCAAGCCGTCCCGAGATGGCGTGGCTGGACACAAATGCAGGATTCAGATGTCAGTAAAACAGGGTTTAATGAAAATTCAGGTCGGGTTCAGTACACAGGTAGGCAGACCAAGATAAGCAGCAGGATCCGAAGCATTAGGCAGAGACAACGTCAAAAACAGGTAGGCAGGTCAAAAACACGGGTAGACAAAAACAGGACAGAAATGCTCAGAAGAGTAAGTGCTCAAAAGTGGCTCTAGGCTCAACAATCTCGCAACCAGACAGGGTGACAAGTGTGACTAAAATAGAGGGAGTGATTAGCAGGAAATGTAGAACAGGTGTGTGGAGGGATCTGGAAGGGGTGTGGCAAGCTGGAGAGAGGATCACAGGGAAACGCCCACCACCAAACATGACAGTGACAAAGAATGGTAGCTACAAAATAAAGAAACAAAAAGACACAACATACAAGCCCCAATCATGACACATAGCTGTCTGTCTGCTACAAAACATGTAACAGGCAGGCACTTAAATGAATGATTTCAGGCTTTACAAATGTTTTTAACTGTTAAGCATTGTTCACTATGCCTGCAAAAATATGTTAGCTGTCTAAAAGTTATCGGAACTAAATTTAGCGGAAGTTAATTGGTCCGCTCATGGTTTTCAAAGTTAGCTGAAAAGCTAATCAGCTAACAAAAAAGTTAGCTTCATTAATTAGCAGTTAGCAGAAGTGTGCCCACCACTGCTAACCAGGATGTACCCCGCATCTTGCATGATAGGTTCCACCCCCATTATGAATAATGTTTAATTTTTGCTATAGATGTGTTCTGTTGGTCCAGCAGTGCTGGATCATTCATTGATTAACTGGGTGCAAACTATGCTTGAACTACCAATAAACACTGAAAACTTTATATCATTAACACACCATATTGATTCCTCCACTATGAATTAGATTAGTTACATGATATTTTGGAGTCACTCTGCAAAATGGACTGCTTAGAGGAAAGTCTGGCTTGTGGTCTCAGTACAGCTCTTAATAGGTTATTGGATTCATACGAACTGTTAGTTGTCAAACCACATAAGCCTTAATCATTCATTTATTCATTTCATTAATTGTCTTTAACCAATTATTCAAATCAAGCATCATGGGGAGGCTGGAACCTACACCAGCAGTCACAGGTGAAAGAAGAGGTACACCCTGGACAGCATGCCAGGCAGGGAAGCCTAAATCAGTGGTTCTCAAACCTGCTGTTCAAATGCAGCCTAATCCACACATTTTCCATTGGTCCTTGTCCTGCCACAAGCTGATTTAGTCGTACAAGGTTATGTTAGTACTTGACTGGCTGTGCACGCCTGGCACGCTCCGTCTTGCTCCAAAAAAAAAAAAAAAAAAAACGCTGGCATGCCATGGTGGCTCCTGTGTCACTATCTTACATTACTAAGCCATATATATTGATTTATAACAGAAAACTGGCAAAAAGGGAATAAATATAAGTGTAAAGATGATTGAATACATCAGAGCAAAAAACTGATTAGTCCGTGTGAACGCCGCATTGACTCCCCATGTGTGGTTATTTCCACCAGCTGCAGTTGATCCACGTGAATTCTGCCTTCCAGAACAACTCTTATAGAATCATCTGAATCATCTCCCTGTTGTCACATGTACAGAAGGGCTGGATTGTCATTCCTATTGTTATATTTAATACAAAATAATAAGCGCATGCAGGAGGCGATGGCTGCTGCTGCTGATGCTGCGTTCAAGTACCATTGGAAATTACACAACTTTTTTGTTGTTTCAAATTCAGCAGTTGCTTGTGGCAGAAGCGTGATTTTCATTTTATTTTTGGTAACATAAATCATTGTATCCACACAATAGATTCATTCTGGGATATATCAGGTGCCTCAGCCCAGTGAAGCTGAGCCCCACGTAGATAAAAAAAAAAAAGAAATCCAAGCAAATAGGCTGAGTTTGGCCTGTAGTTTCCGACGCTACATGAACGCAGCAGTAGCACCACTCAGCAACCGGCTTCACAAACAAACTAAATGCTAATGTTACCAAAACTAAGCAAATGTAGCAAATTTTTTGACAGTTTAAAGACCCTGATGAAGCGCCAGCTGTAGGAACGAAGCTGCGCGAAGGTTAAACGATGCCAACGAAAGTCAATGAAAGTCTAGATTTCTTGTTTGGTTTGGGCTTCATTGCCCTTTGTTAAGTGCCGTGTGACCGAGCCTTTAGACAGAGTGGCTGCTTTTGAAACCAGACATGGTCCTTTGAATAACTCCTCTCCCAATATGAATGACAACTGAAAAACTGTCAGAAAATGGAGTGTGGAAATCTACAAAGCACCAAGTGCATCCCCTTCATTTAAAGGAGCTTTTAATTTATTTTAACAATATGGTTACAGATGTGAGGGCTTCTTATTTTTCAGTATTAATCTTTAACAGTAGATGAAATACAAAAATTTTATTTGACACTATCAGAGATGCTTCATCTGCATCTCCTGCTGCAACCATTCAGTCTAATGAAGTGTGAAAACTTCTTGTCCTTTTCCATCAGTATAATCCAAGATATCAGAACAAACATCAGCTCCTTTCCTTCTTCTGTCCCATGCCTCAGCCAGCCAACAGTATTGGACAACAGAGAAGCTGAAAGGATACCTTACATTTCTAAATTTCAATTTTAGAGGTCAATTCTCATTTCATTTTGATAACAAGAACAAGAAATAATACAATAACATGTTAGCTGATGACTTCTATCACTGTTGCCTCACAGATGGTCCTGGAAGTGAACCAAACCTGGTCCTTTCTGTGTGAAGTTTTCATATCTCAATGTGTGTGCATGGGTTCCATCTGGATATTTCAGTTTCCTCCCACTTCCAAAGCCATGCACATTAGGTGAGTTAGAAAGTCAAAGACTGGCAGCCTATCCATGGTGTACCCCACCTCTTGCCCAGTGACTCAATGACAGCTGGACAGGTTCCAGCCCCAGTGTGAGCCTTAATTCAAATAAGCAACTTTAGAAGATGAATGAAGGATGATTTTAATTATCACAAAGGCTTTAATGATCAATTCAGTTGCCTCACTTTCCTTTCATTACTTGGTACACATTTATTTTTAAAACTACTGTGTGTGTTTGAGTTTGCAGATTGTGCTTTCCTGGGCGGTATGTGCCATGCTGGTGTTAGGGTCAGCAGTGGAGCTTAATAAGTTACACAGGCTCTTGCACTTGGTTTGAAAGTCTCATCATGCAGCCTCCAGGGGGAGTAAAACAGACATGAAATTAATTGTACTCTGCTCCTTCCTGTCAGCCGATGAATTAATTTCTCCTTGTTCGCACTAGGTCTCCGCTTCGAAACTTCAGCACCTCATTATGTTGCTGCATGTATCACTCTAGGCACATTTTGCATTCTGTCAAAATGAAAGTATCAAGAGATTAAAGACAGAGACAGATACAGATTAAATACAGAGAGGATTTTGACATCAAATGTTCAGCAAGCAAACATGCTTCTTGTTCATTTTCACAGAAATTTAAAACTTTTAAATTTTTATATTGGCAAATGGAACGCAGCAACATTGCCAGTGTTAAATTAACACTAGAACATGCCCACAGTATGTGTCCACTCTTTTTAGTGTGAAATGAACTTTTCTTCTTTAAACTTTCACGCTGATGTTAACTTTAACACATCAAAAGTGTAGATTTAATATTGGACACATATAGAGACTTTCATTCATTCATTTATCGAACCTGCTTAATCCAATTAAGGGTCACAGGTGGCTGGAGTTTGTCCCAGTAGTCACTGGATGAGAGGTGGGGTAGACTCTGGACAGGCCATCAGTCTCAGGGGTGCTACATATGGTCAGCTAAACACATTTGCTCTCTGACTCAAGCCTGTGGTGAATTTAAAGTTTCCAGTTCACCGACCATGCCTGCATTGGAATTTGGCAGGATGCTGGAGCAGCTAGCGGGAACCCACACAGACACAGGGAGAAAATGCAATCTCCATGAAGAAAACACCAGGTAGTGGGGTGGCATATCAATCAATCAATCAATCAATTTTTTTTATATAGCGCCAAATCACAACAAACAGTTGCCCCAAGGCGCTTTATATTGTAAGGCAAGGCCGTACAATAATTATGTAAAACCCCAACGGTCAAAACGACCCCCTGTGAGCAAGCACTTGGCTACAGTGGGAAGGAAAAACTCCCTTTTAACAGGAAGAAACCTCCAGCAGAACCAGGCTCAGGGAGGGGCAGTCTTCTGCTGGGACTGGTTGGGGCTGAGGGAGAGAACCAGGAAAAAGACATGCTGTGGAGGGGAGCAGAGATCGATCACTAATGATTAAATGCAGAGTGGTGCATACAGAGCAAAAAGAGAAAGAAACAGTGCATCATGGGAACCCCCCAGCAGTCTACGTCTATAGCAGCATAACTAAGGGATGGTTCAGGGTCACCTGATCCAGCCCTAACTATAAGCTTTAGCAAAAAGGAAAGTTTTAAGCCTAATCTTAAAAGTAGAGAGGGTGTCTGTCTCCCTGATCCAAATTGGGAGCTGGTTCCACAGGAGAGGAGCCTGAAAGCTGAAGGCTCTGCCTCCCATTCTACTCTTACAAACCCTAGGAACTACAAGCAAGCCTGCAGTCTGAGAGCGAAGCGCTCTATTGGGGTGATATGGTACTACGAGGTCCCTAAGATAAGATGGGACCTGATTATTCAAAACCTTATAAGTAAGAAGAAGAATTTTAAATGCTATTCTAGAATGAACAGGAAGCCAATGAAGAGAGGCCAATATAGGTGAGATATGCTCTCTCCTTCTAGTCCCCGTCAGTACTCTAGCTGCAGCATTTTGAATTAACTGAAGGCTTTTTAGGGAACTTTTAGGACAACCTGATAATAATGAATTACAATAGTCCAGCCTAGAGGAAATAAATGCATGAATTAGTTTTTCAGCATCACTCTGAGACAAGACCTTTCTGATTTTAGAGATATTGTGTAAATGCAAAAAAGCAGTCCTACATATTTGTTTAATATGCGCTTTGAATGACATATCCTGATCAAAAATGACTCCAAGATTTCTCACAGTATTACTAGAGGTCAGGGTAATGCCATCCAGAGTAAGGATCTGGTTAGACACCATGTTTCTAAGATTTGTGGGGCCAAGTACAATAACTTCAGTTTTATCTGAGTTTAAAAGCAGGAAATTAGAGGTCAGCCATGTCTTTATGTCTGTAAGACAATCCTGCAGTTTAGCTAATTGGTGTGTGTCCTCTGGCTTCATGGATAGATAAAGCTGGGTATCATCTGCGTAACAATGAAAATTTAAGCAATACCGTCTAATAATACTACCTAAGGGAAGCATGTATAAAGTGAATAAAATTGGTCCTAGCACAGAACCTTGTGGAACTCCATAATTAACCTTAGTCTGTGAAGAAGATTCCCCATTTACATGAACAAATTGTAATCTATTAGACAAATATGTTTCAAACCACCGCAGCGCAGTGCCTTCAATACCTATGGCATGCTCTAATCTCTGTAATAAAATTTTATGGTCAACAGTATCAAAAGCAGCACTGAGGTCTAACAGAACAAGCACAGAGATGAGTCCACTGTCCGAGGCCATAAGAAGATCATTTGTAACCTTCACTAATGCTGTTTCTGTACTATGATGAATTCTAAAACCTGACTGAAACTCTTCAAATAGACCATTCCTCTGCAGATGATCAGTTAGCTGTTTTACAACTACCCTTTCAAGAATTTTTGAGAGAAAAGGAAGGTTGGAGATTGGCCTATAATTAGCTAAGATAGCTGGGTCAAGTGATGGCTTTTAATTACTGCCACCTTAAAAGCCTGTGGTACATAGCCAACTAACAAAGATAGATTGATCATATTTAAGATCGAAGCATTAAATAATGGTAGGGCTTCCTTGAGCAGCCTGGTAGGAATGGGGTCTAATAAACATGTTGATGGTTTGGACGAAGTAATTAATGAAAATAACTCAGACAGAACATCGGAGAGAAAGAGTCTAACCAAATACCGGCATCACTGAAAGCAGCCAAAGATAACGATACGTCTTTGGGATGGTTATGAGTAATTTTTTCTCTAATAGTTAAAATTTTGTTAGCAAAGAAAGTCATGAAGTCATTACTAGTTAAAGTTAATGGAATACTCAGCTCAATAGAGCTCTGACTCTTTGTCAGCCTGGCTACAGTGCTGAAAAGAAACCTGGGGTTGTTCTTATTTTCTTCAATTAGTGATGAGTGGAAAGATGTCCTAGCTTTACGGAGGGCTTTTTTATAGAGCAACAGACTCTTTTTCCAGGCTAAGTGAAGATCTTCTAAATTAGTGAGACGCCATTTCCTCTCCAACTTACGGGTTATCTGCTTTAAGCTACGAGTTTGTGAGTTATACCACGGAGTCAGGCACTTCTGATTTAAAGTTCTCTTTTTCAGAGGAGCTACAGCATCCAAAGTTGTCTTCAATGAGGATGTAAAACTATTGACGAGATACTCTATCTCACTTACAGAGTTTAGGTAGCTACTCTGCACTGTGTTGGTATATGGCATTAGAGAACATAAAGAAGGAATCATATCCTTAAACCTAGTTACAGCGCTTTCTGAAAGACTTCTAGTGTAATGAAACTTATTCCCCACTGCTGGGTAGTCCATCAGAGTAAATGTAAATGTTATTAAGAAATGATCAGACAGAAGGGAGTTTTCAGGGAATACTGTTAAGTCTTCTATTTCCATACCATAAGTCAGAACAAGATCTAAGATATGATTAAAGTGGTGGGTGGACTCATTTACTTTTTGAGCAAAGCCAATAGAGTCTAATATAGATTAAATGCAGTGTTGAGGCTGTCATTCTCAGCATCTGTGTGGATGTTAAAATCGCCCACTATAATTATCTTATCTGAGCTAAGCACTAAGTCAGACAAAAGGTCTGAAAATTCACAGAGAAACTCACAGTAACGACCAGGTGGACGATAGATAACAAATAAAACTGGTTTTTGGGACTTCCAATTTGGATGGACAAGACTAAGAGTCAAGCTTACAAATGAATTAAAGCTCTGTCTGGGTTTTTGATTAATTAATAAGCTGGAATGGAAGATTGCTGCTAATCCTCCGCCTCGGCCTGTGCTACGAGCATTCTGACAGTTAGTGTGACTCGGGGGTGTTGACTCATTTAAACTAACATATTCATCCTGCTGTAACCAGGTTTCTGTAAGGCAGAATAAATCAATATGTTGATCAATTATTATATCATTTACCAACAGGGACTTAGAAGAGAGAGACCTAATGTTTAATAGACCACAATTAACTGTTTTAGTCTGTGGTGCAGTTGAAGGTGCTATATTATTTTTTCTTTTTGAATTTTTATGCTTAAATAGATTTTTGCTGGTTATTGGTGGTCTGGGAGCAGGCACCGTCTCTACGGGGATGGGGTAATGAGGGGATGGCAGGGGGAGAGAAGCTGCAGAGAGGTGTGTAAGACTACAACTCTGCTTCCTGGTCCCAACCCTGGATAGTCACGGTTTGGAGGATTTAAGAAAGTTGGCCAGATTTCTAGAAATGAGAGCTGCTCCATCCAAAGTGGGATGGATGCCGTCTCTCCTAACAAGACCAGGTTTTCCCCAGAAGCTTTGCCAATTATCTATGAAGCCCACCTCATTTTTTGGACACCACTCAGACAGCCAGCAATTCAGGGAGAACATGCGGCTAAACATGTCACTCCAGGTCCGATTGGGGAGGGGCCCAGAGAAAACTACAGAGTCCGACATTGTTTTTGCAAAGTTACACACCGATTTAATGTTAATTTTAGTGACCTCCGATTGGCGTAACCGGGTGTCATTACTGCCGACGTGAATTACAATCTTACCAAATTTACGCTTAGCCTTAGCCAGCAGTTTCAAATTTCCTTCAATGTCACCTGCTCTGGCCCCCGGAAGACAATTGACTATGGTTGCTGGTGTCGCTAACTTCACATTTCGCAAAACAGAGTCGCCAATAACCAGAGTTTGATCCTCGGCGGGTGTGTCGTCGAGTGGGGAAAAACGGTTAGAATTGTGAACGGGTTGGCGGTGTACACAGGGCTTCTGTTTAGAACTACGCTTCCTCCTCACAGTCACCCAGTCGGCCTGCTTTCCCGGCTGCTCGGGATCTGCCAGGGGGTAACTAACGGTGGCTAAGCTACCTTGGTCCACACCGACTACAGGGGCCTGGCTAGCTGTAGAATTTTCCACGGTGCGGAGCCGAGTCTCCAATTCGCCCAGCCTGGCCTCCAAAGCTATGAATAAGCTACACTTATTACAAGTACTGTTACTGCTAAAGGAGGCCGAGGAATAACTAAACATTTCACACCCAGAGCAGAAAAGTGCGGGAGAGACAGGAGAAGCCTCCATGCTAAATCGGCTAAGAGCTAGTAGCTACGCTAAGCTAGCGGATTCCTAAAAACACGCAAAGTGAATAATGTGTAAATAATTTAGAGGTGATTCAGCAGGAGTGCTTTAGTTAAGGCACGTAAAGATTACACTGGGAAACAAATCGTAATCTAGATAACTAGATCAATCTAACTGCGCAGATTAAACAGCTAACAGATACAGAAAAACACCGCTGTGCTCCGGAACAGGAAGTGATACAATACCGCAGTGAGAGCCAACCACCAACTCATATCAGAGCAATTGTTCATTTTGTGATACTTGTAAAAGGATTAATAAATGGAATAGTTTTGACTGTGTTAAATCTTTGGTCTCCAAAGTAAAGGTCAAACAAGGTCGATGTCCATTGGATTCTGTGACGTATGACATATTTTACCCCGTAACATGATAACTAAGCATAACAGATGGTGCAAACTATTCCTTTTTAAAATGCTATGAAGACGAGACATTATGGTGAACACATTTTTAGGCTATATTTCATATAATCATTGCCAAATCTGTTTCAAAACTTAAACATAAGGAGGTGCTAAGTCAAGTAATATTCTTACCAAGTTTGCTTAAAATCCATTCAGCCATTTTTTAGTTATTTTGTTCAAACACACAGGAGCAATTCCAATACCCTGCTTGACATGCACGCGGGGTGTTAACTTGAGTTTGTCCCTGCCTGCAGCTTGAGCATTGTGGACAAATAGGAGCTATACCAGGGAGTCTGGACATTAAACACGGTTCGAAATGAAAACCAAACCGTGTAATGGATAAGATATCCCTCACTCCAGCTGTGTGAGAGCGCATGAAAGTGTGCAGGACAGTTAACGACAGACAAATAGCCTTTAAAAAATACTACATGCATGCGTGCACACCCATGCATGGTGGTCAGCGAGCACTCATCAACAACATAGGCTAAAGTCACATAGCTGTTTGTTCCAACTGCAACCCCACGAGTGCTCTCACCCTGCCCATGCACAAGCATTTCCTCTCCACAAAACCTCTACACACCTACCTACGAGTCAGGCTGATACTGCAGCACTCCTGTTCAAAGAGAACGACAGGCGACACTCTGATTTGTCGATGCTTCATTGACAGAATGCTCACAGCAGACCTTTGATTAATGTGGACCATTAATCGAGTCCTTCTCTGCTCAGAAAATGCAGCTTCTGGATGGAAATGTGCTCCAAATGGATTTACATGGTTTGTTTTAGATCAGTGGGCTATTGAACCTCGAGACAGAACTATCAGTTTAGACACCCAGTTGTTGCCTTAGGACACTGCGTAGCATCCGAGTCTCATAACCATGTAGCCAGATGGGAAACACCACGATCCCAAAGACTTGGACCTGGAGTATCCTGCAGAGATATCGGCACCATCAAACACCTTACAACCTCATGACTACATAAGCTCTTTCCAGATGTCTCTCAGAGACACCAGATACATTGTGCAAATACGAATTTAGACTGCATGTGCCGTGCATGAATGGTTGTGGTGATTGCTGTGCAGGGTGTTGGAGTCAGCAACAATTTACACAAATTGCATACAATTCCTGCTTTGCGTGCAATTTGGCCACATTTGTACTATGTGTGAAGGGGCCCTCAACATCACTCTGGACAGGTTTTAAATCATTGTCCAGTGTCACTATTCGACGGCCACCTCACCCTTGAAATTTCATATGAATTCATATAAAATATCAACTTTTGTCATAATATGGTGGTGTTTTTCTAAACTTGAATGCAGTCTGCTTTCATCAGGGGACAGTGATTCAACATAGATGTGGACCAGTACACTTTCACATTTAGGTTCATGCTTCAGAAGAATAAAGTATTCCATTCATGCTTCCAAAGTTTCTGGGTGGAGACTGCACGCGATTCAAATCCATATAGTTTTTTTTTTTTTTATAAAACTGTCGGTTTCTTTTCTAATAGACCTCATATACGAGGTCTATTAGAAAACTAACCGGACTAACCAGACATGGTTGAACCCTCGTGCGCATGCGTGAGTTTTTTCACGCGTGCTGGTGATGTCATCCGCCTGTGGGTAGGCTTTGAGTGAGCACTGGTCCAGCCCTCTCGGCTGAAATCCTTTGTCTGAGACGCTGCTGGAGACGGCGCGCGTTGCTTTATCAAAATTTTTTCAGGACCTGTGAGGGATATCCGAGTGGACACTATTCGAGAAATTCAGCTGGTTTTCGGTGAAAAGTTTAACGGCTAATGAGAGGTTGTGGAGTTTCTTTCACTTTAAGGACAGCTCACAAAGCGGATCGGCGCAGCGCGGTCGGAGGTGGCGTCCGTCTGGCTGTTTCGAGCTGAAAACATCCTAATTTAAGGCTCTGTTCACCCAGGACGTCGTCAGAGAACAGAGAAGTTTCAGAAGAAGTCGGCATGAGGAGTTTATGCAGACATTCCACTGTTAAAGGAGATTTTGTAATGAAAGAACGTGCGGGCAAATTCGCTGAGTCGGTTCCGTGACGATGCCGCAAATCCGTCTGCGCCGTGACAGGAAAAACACCTCCGTGTTGAAAACCATTTGTAAAATTCAGGCGGCTTTTGATGGCTTTCAACAAGTGAGTATCTGAGAAATTGTTTAACAGCTGGGCATGTTCCAACTTGTCCGTTAAGGTTTCCAATGGAGGTGTTTTTCCTGTCGCGACCCCCCCGCGGTCGGGTCTGGCCCGACATGCGAATCTGCCCGCACGTTCTTTCATTACAAAATCTCCTTTAACAGTGGAATGTCCGCATAAACTCCTCATGCCGACCTCTTCCAAAACTTCTCTGTTCTCTGATGATGACCTGGGTCAACAGAGCCTGAAATGTGGAAGTTTTCAGCTTGAAACAGTGAGACAACGCCGCCTCGGAGCGCAGATCACCGTCAGGCGCCGTGGGCCGTCCTTAAAGCGACACTTACAGACCAAAATCTCTCATCAGCCGTTAAAATGTTTACAGAAAACCAGCTGAATTTATCGAATGGTGTCCACTCAGTTGTGCCTTACAGTTTTTGAAAAAATTTTGATCAAACAAAGCAGCAGTCTCTGAGCCATTCCTGAACAATTAAAAAATCGATGAGAGGGTGGGCGACTCCTCACTGAAAGACTGCCCACAGGCGAATGACGTAACCGACAGGCGTGAAAAAACTCTCGCATGCCCACGAGGGTTCAAGCATGTCTGATGTAATCCATATGGTTTTTGAAAAAATAATAAGGTCAGATACTTTTCTAATAGACCTCGTGTATATATATATATATATATATATATATATATATATATATATATATATATATTCAGGAAGTCAGGGTGGGCGGCTCCATTTTGTCAAGCAACATCCGGTTTGCCACTGCATCGATGATTAGCTACGTGGGAACACAATACACTAGAAGTGTCCAGACATGAGCAGCATTAATTTTTCAGTTCGTGGGTGCCATAACAACTGGAAGAAGAGGAAACTATCACTTTCAGAAGGATGTTTTGATCATGGAAAGGAGAGATCTGAGTGCTGTGGACGAGCATTTAACTCCTACATCAAAAGACGAGGATCTCCGGTGCTGGCTAAAGGCTCTGAATTTGCAAAATTTACCCAAATGTCCCTATGTCTGTTCTTTTCATTTTATGGAGAAAAAGCCCACACCACTGGATCGTTACCCAGAGAAATAATTGGACTGTAATGCTCCGTTTACTCATTTTCTGGCGTTTGATACAACCAAGCACTGCATGAAATAACAACATACGTATATGAATGTTACGTAATCTTGGCATTACAGTGGTACTACTTGTCGGGTAGTATTTTAACTGAACTGATGATGTGGAGATGTGGAGTCAGGTGCAGCGGAGCTGTCTTGGAGTGGATTCTGCAGAGGACAAAAGGTATAGGTAAGTACATGTGTGTGTAGGCACGTGGGCTCAGTCTGAATATCAAGTTCAGTTTGTCAGTTATTGACACAGGTGGCGCGTGGCAGTGTGGAATGCAATCAACTGAATGACTAATTGAGAGGTAGACAATGAGAGCAAAAGAGTAGCAAAAAACCAGGCTGGATGTAGAAACTCCAAAAAGTCAACTCAGGATGAGCGTGGTAGGAACGCAAGAGACTCTGTAAGTACAACCCCTGGCAAAAATTATGGAATCACCGGCCTCAGAGGATGTTCATTCAGTTGTTTAATTTTGTAGAAAAAAAGCAGATCACAGACATGACACAAAACTAAAGTCATTTCAAATGGCAACTTTCTGGCTTTAAGAAACACTATAAGAAATCAAGAAAAAAAGATTGTGGCAGTCAGTAACAGTTACTTTTTTAGACCAAGCAGAGGAAAAAAATATGGAATCACTCAATTCTGAGGAAAAAATTATGGAATCACCCTGTAAATTTTCATCCCCCAAATTAACACCTGCATCAAATCAGATCTGCTCATTGACATTGACCCTATGCCATGACATTGACCCTATGTGCCTTTTTGCAAGGAATGTTTTTGCAGTTTTTGCTCTATGGCAAGATGCATTATCATCTTGAAAAATGATTTCATCATCCCAAACATCCTTTCAATTGTCCAAAATATCAACATAAACTTGTGCATTTATTGATGATGTAATGACAGCCATCTCCCCAGTGCCTTTACCTGACATGCAGCCCCATATCATCAATGACTGTGGAAATTTACATGTTCTCTTCAGGCAGTCATCTTTATAAATCTCATTGGAAAGGCACCAAACAAAAGTTCCAGCATCATCACCTTGCCCAATGCAGATTCGAGATTCATATGACTTTCATTCAATCATCCACAGTCCACGATTGCTTTTCCTTAGCCCATTGTAACCTTGTTTTTTTCTGTTTAGGTGTTAATGATGCCTTTCATTTAGCTTTTCTGTATGTAAATCCCATTTCCTTTAGGCGGTTTCTTACAGTTCGGTCACAGACGTTGACTCCAGTTTCCTCCCATTCGTTCCTCATTTGTTTTGTTGTACATTTTTCGATTTTTGAGACATATTGCTTTAGGTTTTCTGTCTTGACGCTTTGATGTCTTCCTTGGTCTACCAGTATGTTTGCCTTTAACAACCTTCCCATGTTGTTTGAATTTGGTCCAGAGTTTAGACACAGCTGACTGTGAACAACCAACATCTTTTGCAACATTGCGTGATGATTTACTCTCTTTTAAGAGTTTGATAATACTCTCCTTTGTTTCAATTGACATCTCTCGTGTTGGAGCCATGATTCATGTCAGTCCACTTGGTGCAACAGCTCTCCAAGGTGTGTTCACTCCTTTTTAGATGCAGACTAACGAGCAGATCTGATATGATGCAGGTGTTAGTTTTGGGGATGAAAATTTACAGGGTGATTCCATAATTTTTTCCTCAGAATTGAGTGATTCCATATTTTTTTCCTCTGCTTGGTCTAAAAAAGTAACCATTACTGACTGCCACAATCTTTTTTTCTTGATTTCTTATAGTGTTTCTTAAAGCCAGAAAGTTGCCATTTGAAATGACTTTAGTTTTGTGTCATGTCTGTGATCTGCTTTTTTTCTACAAAATTAAACAACTGAATGAACATCCTCCGAGGCCGGTGATTCCATAATTTTTGCCAGGGGTTGTAGAAAAACACAGAGGGGCCAGGTTACCAGTTCTTGGTGAAGACTGAAATGTAGGACCAAGGTTTTAAATACTGAGGACTGATGAGGTGCAGATGAGCTACAGGTGTGATGACCTAAGATAGAGACAAAAGACAGAGGAGAGACAGGCAGGAACCAAGGCAACCCACAACAGTACCCCCCCCCCCCCAATCGGTGCTCTCAGGTGACCTACCGCGCTGATCAGGGTGCGCCTGGTAGAAGTCCTGTAATAGGGAAGGGTCAAAAATGAGGCCCCGCTTCACACAGGAGCGCTCATGTCCATACCCCTCCCAGTACGCCAGATATTTATACTCCTGGCCCTGATGGCAGACGTCCAGGATCTTTTTGACGGCCCAAGCAGGATAGCCATCGATGATCCAAGCAGGAAGTGGCGGAGGTGTTGGAGGACACAGAGGGCTGGTGTGGACTGGCTTCAGATGGGAGACCTGGAAGACTGGGTGAATCTGAGAGAGCAAGGCAGTTGCAACCACACAGCTGAGGGATTAACCACCTGGTAGACTACAAACAGTCCAATAAAGCAGGGAGCCAACTTGGTGGACTCTGTCTGCAGAGGTATATCCTTGGAGGACAACCAGACCTCCTGCCCAGTTGGTAGTCGGGGGCCGGGATCCTGTGCTACTACATGGCGCCGGGTCTGGGTCTTGGCACTAAACAGGGTGGAACGGACCATCTTCCACACACGATGATGCCCCCCATAGTAGAAGCTGAACAGAGTGCACAGAGATGTCCCCTTCCTGCACAGGAAACAGAGGTGGATGGTAGCTCTAGCTTTCATATTTGGGCAGTTTGCGTGTTTATGTATTATAATAGCCATATAATAAAGAATGTTAAGACATCAGGATGTTTAAAAAATCCACTCTGAACATAGTAAGATTGATAGATGATGGTGTAATAGAGTAACATTGCTGCAGCTCAATCAAATCTTTGTTAGTTTTTTCAACTAGTAGTAAAATAATAATAATCATCATCAGGTTTCACATGAGTTTTAAAAGTTAAAAGGCTTCACTGTTGGCTAACTCCTTCAGGAATAACGCTGAACCTCAGAATGATGTATTCACTGCCCAGCCAGGATGGGAGGCTGCTCACCCCTGTTTTTCACTCAGCCACTCTGACAACAGATGAAAAAGTAGACTTTATGGAAGAAGGCAAATACTTGTCAGTCTGCTGTCACAGACATGAGGATGATCAAGTTCTCAAGCTGCTTCATGCACTGTTTCTTTCTTGCTCCCCATGGCCATAGCATGACAGACTGCAGTGATTCTTTATGGAGTCTCCTCCCTCCACTTCAGGGTGCTGATAATATCTGTGGGGATTCTGTCATCTGCTCATTTTTCACCTTCCTGGGTGGGATGGAAACTACAGCAGTAATTCATTAAAGCCCCCTGCTCCCTGTATGTCAGCATGTAGTGAGTAAAGAGGGAGATGGTGATGGGAAAACATGTGGGATGATTATTGCCCAGTGTTTGAAATGGGAGATATACACACACTACATTCTCTCCACCTCCATGACAGATGCAGCATCACCATTCTAGTGAGCCTCCAGGCTGGTCCTCATCCTATTCACTGTTTCGTTAATGTTGCGCCGTCTCGTGGTCCATGACTCACATGAGAGGTCATTTTCAGCAGAGTTCCAGTTTAGGGTGCAATGTAAAAACACCTCATGAAGTCTGGACAACAAGACAACATCGGGGCACAGCAGAAGTTCATCACAGGTGCTACACCTCTTCTAGATAACTCTTATCAACTTGAGAGAATGCGTCATCATCATAATTGCTCATGAACTTGCTGAATCTGCGCCATCCACATCCTCGCTAGCCATTGTTTATATGGCTTTGAAACGCCGGAACTCTGCTGGCACCACGGTGCATTCTAGGAAGTGCAGGAGGATTATGGGAGATGTTAAAATACGGAATGGAGCTCTGCAAATAGGTGCCTTCTGCAGCCTCTATCCATCCTCAATATCTGATACACCAATGTTGCTGATATCAGAGATCTGCTGCGAAATTCAGCATCTGAAGCAGCATGGGCTCTCTCAAGGCAGAGTGATGGTGGCATGTCATGACATGACATGACCTGACTGTGACTAGCCACTGCATATCTAAAGCCAAATTCACTAGTGGAGGTAGGATGAGTTTCCCTCAGGGTGCTACTTTGACCTGGGTGTAACTCAGTGGCAGAGTGGATAATTGTCCAAGGCGCTGCTATTCCGCCCCGATCATGTCTCACAGTACATGTTGATGTAGGTCAGTGCTGCTGGGCCATCCTATGGCTGCTGTAGGAACTCTGTGGGATGATGTATATGTAAAAATATGTAATATTTGTGTAAATATGTAGGCAAATATAGAATATGTAAAAATTGCTCACTTTGTCACAGCCTCTTCAACCTTTCGTCCTCTCCTTCAGTGAATTCACTGGAGCCTGTTGCAGCAGTCACTGGATGAGAGGTGAGGTACACCCTTTAAAAGCCGTCAGTCTGTCACAGGGCCGTCATATATAGACAGATAAACACATTCACACTCTCACATACACCCACAGTAAATTAAGAGTAACAAATTCACCTCACCTACATGTCGCTGGAATGGGGAGGAAGGCAGAGCACCCAGAGGGAACCCATGCAATAATATCAAGCTCAGCAACAATTCACTGCAATGAGCAAGCACAGGCATAATGGAGTCAGACAGGCAATGTGTGGGTCCACAACATTTCTCAGTAACTCTGCGAAAATGACACATTCTGCTTTAAAATGCTGGATTCTGATAAATACAAGTAAGTGCCAAATTTGCTACAATATGTTTTTAATTGTATAAACAGAAATATTGGCACAGTGAGGCACAGCTGGGCTGGTTTATGCAGGCACATGTAAAGCAGGCCTTTTTGGTTGTATCTGATTCATGAAGATTTACTGCTGCAGTGCACTTAATATAATATAAGAAGATAATGAGAGAAGAAAATCATTTTTTCTTGACTATTTCACTTATGGTATTTAAGATGTATTGCTAAAAACAAATACTTATATCTTACTGAAGGTCCATTTGTTTATTGATTGTCTTTAAGTACAGTTAGATATTTTGACTAGAAATTAGAAAAGTGGTTAAGATTTAGAGTTTTTGCACTGAAATCTTTGATGTAATTATGAAATGCCAAATTGTTACCACAGTGGTGGTTATCAGCTTCATTTGTTAGCCCTGCTTCAGGCTCTGTGCTCGTTCCTCTGAAAGAGGGGGTGTAATGTATCATTTGGCTCTTCTACAAAACTGCACACATTTCAGTCCGGAAGAACAGGTTATCATTATGGAGAGCTCTGAGAAATATATAAACATCATTATAGCTAAAGTCAACACTTGCTGCAAATAGCGTAAGATAGGAAAGCAAGATTATACTGTACATACAATTCCAATGGGATGTTGTGCAAAATGTAAAAAATGTAAATAAAAACAGAATACAATTATTTGCAAATCCTCTTCAACCTATTTTCAATTGAATACACCACAAAGACAAGATATTTAATGTTCAAACTGATAGATGTTTTTGTCTAAATATTTGCTCATTTTGAAATGGATGTCTGCAACACATTTCAAAAAGTTGAGGCAGGGCAACAAAAGACTGGGAAAGTTGATGAATGCTCAAAGAACACCTAATTAGAAACAGGTGAGTGTCATGGGTATAAAAGGAGCATCCCCAAAAGGCTCAGCCATTCACAAGCAAAGATGGGGTGACGATCACCACTTTGTGAACAACTGCGTGAAAAAATAGTCCAACAATTTAAGAACAATGTTTATCAACATTCAATTGAAAGGAATTTAGGGATTCCAGCATCTACAGTCCATAATATAATCCAGAAGATTCAGAGAATCTGGAGAACTTTCAACACATAAGCGGCAAGACAGAAAACCAACATTGAATGCCCGTGACCTTTGATACCTCAGGCACCACTGCATTAAAAACCGACATCATTGTGTAAAGGATCTTACCACGTGGGCTCAAGAACACTTCAGAAAACCATTGTCAGTTAACACAGTTCGTCGCTACATCAAGTGCAAGTTAAAACTCTACCATGCAAAGCGAAAGCCATACATCAACAACATCCAGAAACACTGCTGTCTTCTCTGAGCCCAAGCTCATTTGAAATGGACAGATGCAAAGTGGAAAAGTGTGCTGTAGTCTGATGAGTCCACATTTCAAATTATTTTTGGAAATCATGGACGCCGTGTCCTCTGGACAAAAGCAGAAAAAGACCATCCAGATTGTTACCAGAGCAACGTTCAAA
This sequence comes from Thalassophryne amazonica, assembly GCF_902500255.1. NCBI lineage: Eukaryota > Metazoa > Chordata > Actinopteri > Batrachoidiformes > Batrachoididae > Thalassophryne > Thalassophryne amazonica. The sequence continues at coordinate 96,655,620 of NC_047103.1, read as the reverse complement.
AGCCAGCATCTGTGATGGTATGGGGTGTGTTACTGCCCATGCCATGGGCAACTTACACATCTGTGATGGCACCATCAGTGCTGAAAGGTTCATCCAAGTTTTGGAGCAACACATGCTGCCATCCAAGCAATGTCTTTTTCAGGGACGTCCCTGCTTATTTATTTCATTACTGGCCTGCCTGCAGTCCAGACCTGTCACCCATTGAAAATGTGTGGCTCATTATGAAGCACAAAATACGACAACGGAGACCTCAGACTGTTGAACAAATGAAGTTGTACATCAGGCAAGAATGGGAAAGAATTCCACCTACAAAGCTTCAACAATTAGTGTCCTTAGTTCCCAAATGCTTATTGAGTGTTGTTAGGACAGGTGATGTAACAGTCAATCAATTCAATCAATTTTTTTTTATATAGCGCCAAATCACAACAAACAGTTGCCCCAAGGCGCTTTATATTGTAAGGCAAGGCCATACAATAATTATGTAAAACCCCAACGGTCAAAACGACCCCCTGTGAGCAAGCACTTGGCTACAGTGGGAAGGAAAAACTCCCTTTTAACAGGAAGAAACCTCCAGCAGAACCAGGCTCAGGGAGGGGCAGTCTTCTGCTGGGACTGGTTGGGGCTGAGGGAGAGAACCAGGAAAAAGACATGCTGTGGAGGGGAGCAGAGATCGATCACTAATGATTAAATGTAGAGTGGTGCATACAGAGCAAAAGAGAAAGAAACAGTGCATCATGGGAACCCCCCAGCAGTCTACGTCTATAGCAGCATAACTAAGGGATGGTTCAGGGTCACCTGATCCAGCCCTAACTATAAGCTTTAGCAAAAAGGAAAGTTTTAAGCCTAATCTTAAAAGTAGAGAGGGTGTCTGTCTCCCTGATCTGAATTGGGAGCTGGTTCCACAGGAGAGGAGCCTGAAAGCTGAAGGCTCTGCCTCCCATTCTACTCTTACAAACCCTAGGAACTACAAGTAAGCCTGCAGTCTGAGAGCGAAGCGCTCTATTGGGGTGATATGGTACTACGAGGTCCCTAAGATAAGATGGGACCTGATTATTCAAAACCTTATAAGTAAGAAGAAGAATTTTAAATGCTATTCTAGAATTAACAGGAAGCCAATGAAGAGAGGCCAATATGGGTGAGATATGCTCTCTCCTTCTAGTCCCCGTCAGTACTCTAGCTGCAGCATTTTGAATTAACTGAAGGCTTTTTAGGGAACTTTTAGGACAACCTGATAATAATGAATTACAATAGTCCAGCCTAGAGGAAATAAATGCATGAATTAGTTTTTCAGCATCACTCTGAGACAAGACCTTTCTAATTTTAGAGATATTGCGTAAATGCAAAAAAGCAGTCCTACATATTTGTTTAATATGCGCTTTGAATGACATATCCTGATCAAGAATGACTCCAAGATTTCTCACAGTATTACTAGAGGTCAGGGTAATGCCATCCAGAGTAAGGATCTGGTTAGACACCATGTTTCTAAGATTTGTGGGGCCAAGTACAATAACTTCAGTTTTATCTGAGTTTAAAAGCAGGAAATTAGAGGTCATCCATGTCTTTATGTCTGTAAGACAATCCTGCAGTTTAGCTAATTGGTGTGTGTCCTCTGGCTTCATGGATAGATAAAGCTGGGTATCATCTGCGTAACAATGAAAATTTATCAATACCGTCTAATAATACTGCCTAAGGGAAGCATGTATAAAGTGAATAAAATTGGTCCTAGCACAGAACCTTGTGGAACTCCATAATTAACTTTAGTCTGTGAAGAAGATTCCCCATTTACATGAACAAATTGTAATCTATTAGACAAATATGATTCAAACCACCGCAGCGCAGTGCCTTTAATACCTATGGCATGCTCTAATCTCTGTAATAAAATTTTATGGTCAACAGTATCAAAAGCAGCACTGAGGTCTAACAGAACAAGCACAGAGATGAGTCCACTGTCCGAGGCCATAAGAAGATCATTTGCAACCTTCACTAATGCTGTTTCTGTATTATGATGAATTCTAAAACCTGACTGAAACTCTTCAAATAGACCATTCCTCTGCAGATGATCAGTTAGCTGTTTTACAACTATCCTTTCAAGAATTTTTGAGAGAAAAGGAAGGTTGGAGATTGGCCTATAATTAGCTAAGATAGCTGGGTCAAGTGATGGCTTGGTGCCATCACTTGACAGTGATGGCACCGTGGTGGGACCATGGTGGTATGTTTACCACTGACAGTGGTAAACATACCACTGTCCCAGCTTTTTTGAAACCTGTTGCAGGCATCAGGGGTGTAGCACCAAATTCTGGGCCCTAGGTACTAGCCATATTGAAGAACCCCCCACTGTTATGTTCTTTTTTATTAACATAAACACCAAATTTCTAATGCATAGTCAAACCAGGTCTAAATCATGTATACCTTAGATCACACCTGGGAGTCAGAACCCTTTTTGTTGGGGGAGCAATATTGAGTTGGGGGGTCTGGGGGACCAAATTGCACCATTTTCTAGAAAAATGGTGAGATTTGGTGCATTCCCATCTGTTAAAATGCACAGGAATGCACCAAATTGCACCATTTTTCTAGAAACAGGTCATATTAACATATTTTATTTCAGCCTAAACACTAGGGCTTGCAACTAACGATTATTTTACTAATCAGTTCATCGGTCGATTATTTTTTCGATTAATTGTTTTGTTTTGTTTTTTACTTACATGTGAGTTTGCCATTATTTCTTTGAGTTATTATTAAAAGGCCTTTATTAAAAGGCCAACGTCAACGTTTGAGCTTGTAACACAAGTTATGATGTTATATTCTTATCAAAAACATACCTGGAGTAGTGTTTTGTTTTATTTTGCACATACATATATCACTGACACACCACAAAGAGATTTCCATCACGTTTCACCTTATTATGAATTTTTAGATGCCTACAGCAACTATCTCAACCACTGACAACATATTACAGTAAGAGTCTACAAAAGTATTTTAAAGGCCTGACTAAAGTGTAATACGGTATATTTAATAAGATATTTTCATGAAAAAAGACACAAATGTGCAGTTTACTGCATTTTATTTTTTCTTGTGTAAAAACACAGCTTAGATGTGGTTTGACCAAAACAAATTGTCATTAAACTTAAATAAAACAGGGATGAAGTGGAGGTTTAAGAGTCACTAGGTGTTCACAGGAAACACTTATTTCTATATTTATTTATTTATTTATGTTCATTGTTAGTTGGTTTAATCTTTTCAGCTTTGTTTTATCAGATTCTTTTTGTCCATTTCTCTAAAACTGTATTGTGGCATTATTAGTTATTATTACTATTATTGTTATTGTTGCTATTATTATTATTTATATATAAATAAAAATAAATGAATAAAATATTACAATTTGTAATACATTTGACTCTTTCATGACAACAAACACTGAGCCATGAATTATTATACAGAAAACAAATGTGCTGACAGTTGCAACAGCTTAATGCTAACTTTAACATTGACAACGCCATAGACATGCTAACGCGTTAGATTCGGTCCCGTTTTTAAGTTATAAAATACATCTATCAACTGTTTCAGAAGACCATAACAGGTCATATTAACATAAAAAGGTAAATATTACTCACAGGCATATGCCCTTTGGGGTTTTAGTGGGGAAAAATTAAGATTAAGCGAAATAAAACACTGAATCAACAAAGCACCAGATCGAAGCACTGCTTCAATCTGTGAATCACTGCTTCGATTGGTTCAAGGTTCAAAGCAATGCCACGCTACAGAAACGGTTGATTTATATGGAAGAAACGAAACATTTGCGGTAAAACAAAGTTATTTAACAACTATCCATCCATCCATCTTCCACCGCTTAATCCAATTAAGGGTCACGGGGGGCTGGAGCCTATCCCAGCAGTCATAGAGCGCGAGGCGGGGTACACCCAGGACAGGACGCTAGTCTGTCGCAGGGCCACAAATAGACAAACAAACACAGACACACCCACACACACACCTACGGACAATTTTAAAGATTCCAATCCACCTAACCCGCATGTCTTTGGATGTGGGAGGAAACCGGAGCACCCGTAGGAAACCCACGCAAACACGGGGAGAACATGCAAACTCCACACAGAAAGGCCACGGGAATTGAACTCACAACCTTCGCGCTGTGAGGCAACAGTGCTAACCACTAAGCCACCATGCTGCCCTATTTAACAACTAATTGATGACTAAATTAGTGACAACTATTTTAATAATCGATTAAATCGATTAGTTGTTTCAGCTCTACTAAACACCTCCTCTTTCTGTGAGATCCTGTTTGGGATGTGTGTGTGTATGTGTATGTGGCAGCGTGCCACCTGTGCGCCTGGACTAAACCAATGTACAACTGTGCAGGGGTGGGAAGGGCCCTCAGAGATCTTTCAGTATTATTGCTAGAGCAGAATTATGTTTTGCAACATTTATACATTCATTCTAATTATATTCTTTTACAACATGAATTGTATATGTATTTAATACGTTTTTTGTGTGCCCCCCCATGCTCTGGGCCCTGAGTACATACCCTTTATACATACCCTTTACCCACTGGTGTAGTCTACATTTCAAATTAAGACTGCCCCTCCCTGAGCCTGGTTCTGCTGGAGGTTTCTTCCTGTTAAAAGGGAGTTTTTCCTTCCCACTGTAGCCAAGTGCTTGCTCACAGGGGGTCGTTTTGACCGTTGGGGTTTTACATAATTATTGTATGGCCTTGCTTTACAATATAAAGCGCCTTGGGGCAACTGTTTGTTGTGATTTGGCGCTATATAAATAAAATTGATTGATTGATTGATTGATTTTTGAAGTGGGTAGACTGTGTTTTTTGCCCGTCATCAACCCTGTGCGTTGTGCCTCTGGTTATTAACATTTTTAACACAATAACAACAAACAGATCTATACTTTCTATCTGATCATTTATATTCTATATTTGCCACTATAAATGTGAGAAATGTGTCAGAATGTAATTAAGTAATTTGCACCAATTGCAAAATACAGTATACAACAGTAAATCTAAAAGAGTGATTCAAAAATACAAAGATCAAATACATTTATTTTTTGGCATCTGAAAACCTAATTTAACAAAGAAATTTAATCAGGTCATAAACCAGGAATAAACAATGTTTAATCCAGCCAAAAGTATCATGTGCCAGCTACTGTGTATTGTTTAACAGTAAATAAGACAACTTTAAGTCACAGTCACTCAAAAAAAAAAAGTGACTGTGACTCCTTGTTATTAAGAAAGAAAAGTTCTCTTAACAATAATAAGGAGCAGATTATTGCCTCCCAACTAAGTATATTGCAAGAGTTCACTTTTCCTCCCTCTATTTATTACCAGATATGAGCCTGTACTGCCAAATTCAGCAGGTGCAAGATTCACCCTTCATATAATCCGCATGGCCCTACATTGTTTGTGTACAGTTTAGATGCATAAACAAAAACAAAACAGAACACACCGGTTTACATGAGCATGCACTGGCTGCAGAGCCTCACGTCTCCTACCACAATGTCTGTTGAAGTTGACAGTCCATCATCAGGTCCAGGTGGGGGAGTGGAACCTGTAGGCTTTGTGGTCCATAAGGAAACCTATCCAATATAAACAAGCTCGTATTAGTATACGTGAAGTTCCATTAAAACAGCAGCTAGACTGAAGGACAGAAGCTAGCTCCCAGAAAATTCACATACAACAATGAAAATATGGTAGATGCTTTACTTTGCAGAAACCTTTTCAACCCATGACAAAAATATTGTAGGCCAAATCAGTGGCACAAAAGTACAATATGAAGACAACCATGCAACTAATACCAGTCTACCAATTCCAGTCATTTTAAAACTACACTATCCAACAGCCAATGGGACTCAAGCTCAAGAGACATCTGTAGATCACTGGCAAAACTCTATTATTTTTTAAAAAGCTGTTTCATTTTATATTTTAACAATAAATGAATGGATCATTGAAAATGTCCATGAATCAAAGTCAAAAGACATTTGCACAAGTAGAAGCTCTCCACTTATTGTGCTCAAATTCATATTTTAGAAATGACTCTGTCCTGATAACATTAAAGGCAATTACATATTTTGATGAAATTACAAGTTGAAATGACCATTAAAAAAAAATTATCAAGAGGTTTATGTCACAGAAATCCTACTTTACAATCACTGCAGTCATTGTTAAATTATTTCCTGTTGCATTTATAATAAACATTTGTATGCATTTACAGTGTCTATTTTTCTGGTTGAAATGAGATATAAATAATCTACCAGACTTTAAAAAATGTACAAATTTCCATGTTATTTTGTCTAAAAATAAATGTCTGAGGTTCCTTATGTTAAACAAGAAATTTTCTAATCTGAAATAACAGGTGGTTTTAATTTACAGATGAAAGGTTTCTAAAGAACCATTTATTGATTTATTTAGCTATTTTAATTACAACTGTTCTAAACTTTTTTTTTAACAGTAATCAGAAATTCTGAGGTAACAAACAACAACAAAAAACATTTCCAAGGATTTTTCTTCAGAAAACTGCTCTATAAATAAGCAGTCCTGTGACACGTTTGTTTTGTATAGATCAGTGGTTTCTGTACCAATCCGTTTTGTACAGATCAGTGGTTTGTTTGTACACTGATCCATTTTGTAGAGATCAGTGGTTTCTGCCACTAGTCTTCCGTGTTTTGGCCCGACGCGTCATTCCTATTGGACAACGCAAAGGTACGTCATGGCTCAGAGCATCGAAAGTTGGATTTGGATTGAACTTTGACGGGTCAGCCTGCTGACAAGTGGCAATGCGCGCTCCCGTCAGAAGCGTCGGTTTACCTCGGCTTTTGACGCGACGCTTCTGACGCATCTCAAAAGCAACATGTCTCATTGAAAATAATGCTTTGTGGACCGTTTTTTGACGCGTCTGATGTATTCAGTGTGAAAGGCCCATTAGCTTAGTGAACAAATAAAAAAACTAGCAGCCGTAGGCTAGCCCACTTACCAGCGCCAGGTTTATCTCCTCCACTCAGGGTGCAAACTTCATCAATCAGCCCTGAAGCAGCAGGTGGACGTTCTCGAAAAAAAAAAACGAGGCCTGTTTTTTTTTCATTTTTTCGCGTAACAATCACCATCAATACTTTGTCCAGCATTCTTCTTGTTCGAGAGGTTTTCTTGTGAGGAAACAGATCTGCCTGCATCAGTCACAGTCAGTCAGAGCTGCGTGTCGTCAGAGCGAGCTGCAAAAAGTTTGTACCTGAGTTTTCAGAGGTGGTGTTTGTGGTTGCCATCTGCCACGCCGGTGTTTGCCAACACGGACAGTGGGAATACCACCTCAACCGGCAACTTAGCCCCGCGACTGGACTGCAACAACGTCCGAGGCCCAACGTGGTGAATTCACTGAGGCCGCGCGCTGCGTCATTAGAGCCGCGCGTCACGAGTGCCGCTTCCCCGAGGCCTCGTGCAGCCACCGCGGATCCATCAGCGCGGAAACACCGAGGCCGCGCGGCACCAGCGCAGTGCAGATCCATCCCGGTGACAAACAACGCAGGCTGTTAACATCGGCGATCGACAAGCTGCTCATAACCCGACCATGGGGCCTAAGAAGGTTCTGACAGCGGAGGAAGGTGACGATATTAAAAAATCTCTGGACTTTCTATCAGAGGAGATTTCTGTTGTGAAGCAGCAACAGAAATCAATCATGGATCTGGTGAGGAGGTGAAGGCATTACGGCTCCAGAATGCCGAGAAAGACCGGCATCTGGTGCAGCTGGAAAATAGAGTGGCTGAATTGGAGCAGTACACCAGAATTAACGACGTCATCATCACAGGTCTTCATATCAAACCACGGTCCTACGCACGGGCGGTAACAGATGAGAGCGGAGGGGAGCCCAGTGAACAGGAGGTCAGCTCTGTGGAAAAACAGGTTGCTGATTTCCTCCTATCTAAAGGTATAGAAATGGATTTAATAACATTGAAGCGTGCCACCCTCTGCCCCGGAGGAATGACGGTGATAAACGAACCGTCATCATGAGATTCATCAACAGAAAACACAAAACAGCACTGTTAAAACAAGGAAGAAACTGAAAGGGACAAACGTATTCATCAATGAACATCTCACCAAACGGAATGCCGACATCGCCAGGAAAGCACGCTTCTTGAAGAAACAGGGAAAAATCCAGCACACATGGACTTCAAACTGTAAAATATTCATCAAACTGAACGGATCACCAGAACAAGCAAAAGTCATGGCAATAAGGAACATCGAGGAGCTGGACAAATATGAACAATAGTGTTTCTTAAAGCGAGGATCTGGACAAATATGACCAATAAGGTATGAGGACACAACACATCACAACACCATGACACAGACCAGAGGAACCTATTCATCTACTACCTATTCATCTACATCTGGAGACAAGAAGGATATAACTCAAAGGATTGCTGATCATGGAAAAGTAGAACTGAGAACATTTAAATACACAGACCACAATGTACTGGACTTGGAGCACGATATAGACCCGGACAATAATTTCTTCTCAAATATCAATGACAGCTGTTGCTATTATACAGATGAACAGTTTAATCGGATCATTAGAACGGATAACAAATTATCAATAATCCATTTCAACAGCAGAAGTCTGTATGCAAACTTTAACAACATTAAAGAATATTTAAGTCAGTTTAAAAAAATATTTAACATAATTGCTATATCAGAAACATGGATCAATGAAGATAAAGGAATGGATTTTGAACTGGATGGATATGAATTTAATTGTGTAAACAGAAAAAATAAGAGTGGAGGAGGAGTGGCTGTGTATGTGGATAAGAACATGGATTATAAAATAGTAGACAATATGACAACTGTGATTGATAACTTATTAGAATGTATAACTATTGAAATATGTGAAGAAAAAAGCAAAAATGTATTAGTCAGCTGTATATATAGAGCACCAGGATCTAGTATTGAAACATTCACTGACTGTATGGGAAAAATGTTCTCAAAAACTAATCAAAAAACTGTGTTCATTTGTGGTGACTTAAATATTGATCTGCTCAATCCAAATAAGCATAAACTAACAGATGAATTTATCAGTATAATGTACAGTATGAGTTTATATCCAAAAATCACCAGGCCAAGCAGAATTACATCCCATAGTGCCACCTTAATTGATAATATATTCAGCAATGATATTGAGAATAACACTCAGTGGATTATTAATCAATGACATTAGGATCATCTACCAGTTTTCATCGTTTATAATAGAAAACCATCGGTGGAATCAGCCAGAGGAGAAAATAAAACTGGGAAAAGGTATACAGTGAAAGTGATGTTGATAGTGCATATGAAACTTTTTTACAAATATTTACATCATTATATGATAAAACTGTCCAATTAAACAAGACTACAGAAAACAAAAATCCAAGCTCGACCATGGATGATGAAAGGGTTACGAAATGCATGTAATAAGAAAAAATACACTGTATAGAGAATTCATAAAACTAAAGACTAAAGAGGCAGGAAAGAAAATAGATATAAGAAATACAAAAATAGATAACTAATATTATTACGGGTATGTAGGAAGGAATATTATAGTAACATATTATATAATAACAAAACAATATTAAAGGAATATGGGATATATTAAATAGCATTATCAAAAATGGTAATAAAAAACAGTATTTCATTGATAATAATGTCAAGAAGGAAAATAAGGATGAGGTAGTCAACGGTTTTAATACTTTTTTTTTGTAAATATTGGACCAAGCTTGGCAGAAAAAAATTCCCCGATTCCCAATCTGAGGATTGGGATAATAATCTTATAGAAAGAAATCTCTGTTCAATGTTCCTCAAGCAGTGGATGGAAATGAAATATAGACATTGTGAATAATTGTAAATATAAACATCTACCGATTTAAATGAAATTGATACTGGTGGTGGTAAAACAGGTCATTGAATGGATTGTAGAACCATTAACATACATCTGTAACTTATCATTCAAACCGGTTAAATTTCCCAATCAAATGAAAATAGCTAAGGTTGTGCCGCTGTATAAGACTGGGGGATAGACACCACTTCACAAATTATAGACCTGTTTCTTTGCTTCCACAATTTTCCAAATTATTAGAAAGTTATTCAATAATAGATTAGACAAATTCATAAATAAACATAAATTACTTACTGATAGTCAATATGGATTCAGAGCACATAGTTCAACATCACTTGCATTAATAGAATCAGTTGAGGAGATTACAAACGCCATAGACCACAAATTACATTCAGTTGGAATATTTATAGACCTTAAAAAGGCTTTTGATACCAATTAATCATGACATATTAATCAATAAACTTGAACAGTATGGGATTAGGGGGTTGGTGTTGCACTGGGTGAGAAGCTACTTAAGTAACAGAAAACAGTTTGTGAAGTTGGGGGAATATACATCATCATGCTTGGACAATGCTTGTGGCGTCCCACAGGGGTCAGTATTGGGTCCAAACTGTTTCTCAATTTATATAAATGATATTGTCAATGTTTCCAAATATTAAATTAGTATTATTTGCAGATGACACAAGCATTTTTTGTTCAGGGGGGGATTTGCAGGAGTTACTGAGGAGGATCAGTATAGAAATGGGAAAATTGAAAATATGGTTTTGACAGAAACAAATTATCATTAAACTTAAGTAAAACAAAATACATGTTATTTGGCTATTGTAATACAGACATACAGGTTCAGTTACAAGTCGAGGGGGGTAGATATTGAAGGGTACATGAAAATAAGTTTCTGGGGTGATAATAGAAACATATAAAACATATACAAAGTAAACTGTCAAGAAGCATTTTCAGTTCTAAACAAAGCGAAAACATATTCTGGACCACAACTCACTCCGCATTCTTTACTGCTCACTGGTTTTACCATATTTACAGTACTGTGCAGAGGTATGGGGTAATACTTATAAAGGTAACAACACAATCCACTATCAGTAATGCAGAAAAGAGCTATAAGAATTATTCATAATACTGGCTATAGAGATCATACAAATCACTATTTTTACAATCCAAATTCTTAAAATTCACAGACTTGGTTCATTTTCAAACAGTACAAATTGTGTATAAAGCAATAAACAATTTACTTCCAGCAAATATTAAAAATATGTTTTTTTAACAGCTCAGGGGATTACAGTCTGAGGGGGAAATTTAATTTAAAGCATCAGTGGGCCACGAACAACATTAAAAGGTTTCTGTATTTCTGTCTGTGGGGTGAGGATGTGGAATAGATGGAGTGGGGCTCAAGCAATGTCCAAGCATGAACCAGTTCAAACAGCGGTACAAAATATGTTTTTTTTTCTGGGTATAGGGAGGAGGAAGGGTACTGAGGGTTAGGGTGTTTTTGTTTTTTGCTTCGGCTTGTAAATATATAGTATTTTGTATGTAAGTAGGTATGTGTAGGTTGTATATTTATGTTGTGTATATATATGTGTATATATGTATATGGTATATATGTTGATGTGTGTATGTAATATATATATGTGTATTGTATATGTCTATATATATATTGATACGTCGTTTAGGTGTGTAGGAATCTATGTGTAATGTGGCAAAGGGTATTACTGGTGTGGGGAAGAAGGGGTAGGGATAAATAAGCTGATGCTTCAACCCTACCCCTTTTCGGTCATGTTGGGTACACAGTAGGAACTTTTTTGTTGTGTCTTTACTGATCTATCTTGTAATTGTTGTTGTATCAAATGTTCGAAATAAACAGTTTTCATTCATTCGTGTGTGGCTTCCGTGCTGATTAGCTGGTAACCCAGCCCCCATCTATCTATGAGCCAATTAAAACTCTTATCTAGCAGGACCGAGCGGGGGGAAGGGGGATGGGACACATTACGGTGCTCTCTGCAGTGATGGACGCTGATGCTGTCTTTTAAAGGGAGAAAATAACATTACAGTCAATAAGCGCTCATTTTACTTTATACCTTCACGTTTCCCCGGGGCAGTTTGAAGTGGGTAGACGGAAATTCCCGGTCTTTTTTAGTGTGAGTAGATGGTGTCTACCTGCGTTCCATGTAGACTACACCACTGCCTTTAACCCCACACACACACACACACACACGCACACTCCGACACCCCTGGCAGGCATCCATTTCAAAATGAGCAAATATTTGCACAAAAACAATAAAGTTTATCAGTTTGAACATTAAATATCTTGTTCTTTGTGGTGTATTGAGTTGAATATTGTTTAAAGAGGATTTGCAAATCATTGTATTCTGTTTTAATTTACATTTTACATAACGGGCAGGCTGTGGCACAGCGGTGTGCCGCGGACACCCACGGCAGTCTGCCACTGCTGTCTCTTGCCCTGCTTTTAATGCAAACACTTTATCTTTGCACACTTAGGGGGTTTGTACACAGCAAGGGAGATTAATTGTAACAACTATGGTGGGTTGGTTAGGTAGGGTGAGTGTGGCAGTGGGGTTGGCCCAGGTGGCTGTGGATGTCTGGGGCTCTGGGGTAGGGGGTCTGCCTCGACGGTTCTGCCGTGGTCCTGTGGCCCTGCTCTGGGCCTGTGGGGCGCTTGGTCCCGTGGCCCGTGTGGGGGTGGGTGGTGGCGTTAGGGTTCAGGCATTGCACTGGGGGGTTGGCGGTTGCTGGAGGGATGGGGGCCGTGGTCTCCGCGGGGTGGACCCTGCTCTCGCTCGGGCGGTCTCCTGGTCATGGGCTTGGTGTTTTGGGGTGGGATCAGGGGTGGTTGGGTTGGGGAGCCTGCTGTCTGCACTGGGGGGGGCCTGGGCTGTCGGGGGGACTTGTGCTCTTCCTGGCCTCGGGGTTGGGCCTCGCCTCTTTTCTAGGGGCTGGCCCCGCACTCGTATGGCTCGGTGGTCCCTACCTTGTGCTTGGATTTGGTTGCGGTGGCTCTTTGCCCCCCCCCCCTCCTTGCCACCGCTCGCTCCGGCCTTCGGGTGGGCCATAGTCCTGGTGGTGTGGTTTGGGGCTCCCCTAATGGTGCGCTTATGCCGGCGCACCTGTGTGTTCCTTGGGTATGGGGCTGCTCCCTGTGCCCTCGTGGGGGAGGGTGGTGTCAGGGGCTGCCTTTCCTGGCCCCTGTGCCTTCCGCTGCTCCTTTTCTCCTGGTTCCACCGATGGCCCTGCATCCTGGAACCCATTTCCGTCGGTGCTCGTGGCAGTGCATGGCTTCAGATGTGCCGGAGTGGTCCATGTCATATGGTAAGGTTCTGTACTCTTGTCTTGACCCAACACACCAGCCAAGTTGTGATCGGATATTTAGCTGTGCTCTGGGTCTCTGTGGTGATGGTTGCGTGTTTGTGTCCGTCACCACAATTCGATTTTTGGGTGCTCTTAAGAGGATTAACACTACGGTGTTCTAGATTAGGGTATGGATTCTCACTAATTAGACAACAGACTGTTGCTGTCACTGTGTGGTTGTTTGTCATGGTATGTTGTATGGTTGGGGCCCCGTCTCCTCTGTGTCTCACGTCACAGTTATTGTCTTCTCCACTTGTGTCTCGTTCTTGTCTGTCTTTGTGCTGTTCTGGTGGTCGGCCCTTCCTGATAGAAGTTGTTGGTTGGCTTTGAGTAGGATGTTGTAGGCTGAACCGGAAGGGTGGATGGGGGTCACACGCACACCACATTCACTCATGCACCACATACCTTCTGTCTTGCAAGAATAAATTGTATGTATGGGTATTATGTTAATAAATGGTTCTGCCAGTGTGCATTAAACCATTACTATATATGCAGGACAGGTGGAAAAAAGAAAAAAGTTTATCAGTTTGAATATTAAATATCTTGTCTTTGTGGTGTATTCAATTGCATATAGGTTGAAAGAGGATTTGCAAATCATTGTATTCTGTTTTTTATTTCCATTTTACACAACACTCTCAGCTTCACTGGAATTGGGGTTGTGTGTGTATATATTATATATATATAATAGTAAACACTGAATGCACTCTCAGTCACCCCCTTACTCAAAGCTCTTTAGCATTAACCTGATGAAGCAAATTTAGAATTCACTGCACAAGAAGCACATTTAGGTTGGACTCTGACCTTTAAAGGATAAGTAAAAATCACTTTTGTTTATTGAAATCAAAGTGAAATTATTTTTTAGATTGAATATTGTCAGTAAAAAATACCAATAGACAAGTTATAAGCTTTTATACATTCCAAAAAAATTACCCATCCCACCAAGTAATCCTAACTTCTTGCCAAGATGATTTTATAATGTGACATTTCAAAACACGATAAGACTGACAAACAGTATTCAATTATATGTGTTCCAAATGGTCGTATGGTGGAATAGTGGTTAGCACTGTTGCCTCACAGCAAGAGGTCATGGGTTGATTCCCATCTGTTTCATTTTCTTGTGGATTTTTGCGTGTTCTCCCCATGTTGTGTAGATTCTCTCCGGTTGCTCTGGCTTCCTCCCCATCCAAAGTCATGCAGGTTAGATAGATTGGATGCTTTAAATTGTCTGTAGGTAGGTGCGTGCGGGTGTGAATTGTGTTTGTTTTTCTGTATGTGGCCCTGCAACAGACTTGCATCTGTGACTGCTGGGATAGGCTCCAGCCCCCTGCGACCCTCAAACTGGACTAAGAAGTTGAAGATGAGTGTGTGTTCCAAATGCTTTTTAAAATTGCTTTAAAACTGAAACTGTAATGGGCAGCATGGTGGCTTAGTGGTTAGCATTGTTGCCTCACAGTGAGAAGGTCATAGGTTCAATTCTCGCCTGTGGCCTTTCTGTGTGGATCTGCATGTTCTCCCCGTGTTTGTGTGGGTTTCCTCCGGTGCTCCAGTTTCCTGCTGCATCCAAAGACATGCGGGTTAGGTGGATTGGAATCTTTAATTGTGTGGTGTGGGTGTGACTGTGTTTGTTTGTGGCCCTGTGACAGACTGGCGTCCTGTCCTGGGTGTGCCCCGTCTCGCGCTATGACTGCTGGGATAGGCTCCATCCCCTCGCGACTGTTGGGAAAGTGTAAGTACACGGACCCACAACAGGGGGCGCAAATGAACGGACAATGGAATAGGTCAAATAACACACTTTACTGTTGTGAATATGCACAACAAGTACAACAGATTACAATAATGGACAAAGTCAAATTCACACAGGTGTCGTGTGGGCAGGCTCGAAGATAGGAGACGCCTCTCCAAAGTAGAACCGGAACCACACGGTTTCCTCCGCCACCAGACCCCGGGAATACTGGAGCCGCCAAGTCCCGAATTCCCAGGTGGCCACTGCCTCCGCGTGTCGGACCTGGTACTGCTGGCGAGGAATAAAGAACAATTAAAGGAGGACGCGTTCGCACCCAGGAATCCGAACGGCAGGTAAGCTACCTCCACCTCTCGTTGGAAAGTTCTCTCAGAGTAATGCACAAAGTCACAAAGATCACTGTCAAACAGTTAGCTGAGTACGTTACCTTCTCGGTAGAAACGATATCTCGGCAAAGAGGTGGAGACCGTCGTCCTGCTGATATACTCTGCCAATCAGATGATTGTACAGCTGTTGCAGGTGATGCGTGAACAGCTGTCACCCATGGCTGGCTCCTGTGAGGCGGACTGCGCCCTCTGGTGCCTGGAGCCCGCACTCAGACAGGGCGCCCTCTGGTGGTGGGCCAGCAGTACCTCCTCTTCTGGCGGCCACACAAACAGGAACCCCCCCCCCTCAACGGGGCCTCCTGGCGCCCGACCAGGTTTGTCCGGGTGGCGGCGGTAGAAATCGGCCAGGAGGGCCGGGTCCAGGGATGAAGCTCCTCTTCACCCAGGAGCGTTCTTCAGGTCCGTACCCCTCCCAGTCACCAAATACTGGAAGCCACGGACATCCAAGAGCCGGCGCACAGTCCAAGCCGGCTCGCCATCGATGATCCGGGCAGGAGGTGGTGCCGGACCGGGAGTACAGAGGGGTGAGGTGTGATGGGGCTTAATCCGGGACACGTGGAAAACGGGATGGCATCCGCAGTGAGGCCGGAAGCTGAAGCCTCACTGCGGCTGGACTGAGTACCTTGATGATCTTGAACGGACCGATGTACCGGTCCTGCAGTTGGGGGAGTCCACTTGAAGGGGTATGTCCTTATAGGACAACCACACTGCCTGCCCTTGCCGGTACGTAGGGGCCGGGGTCCGCCGACGGTCTGCATGGGCCTTCGTCCTCATCCGGGCCTTCAGCAAGGCAGAACGGGCGGCCACGCCACAACCCGACGGCACTTCCGTAGGTGGGCCTGGACCGAGGGCACACCGACCTCTCCCTCAACCACCGGAAACAAAGGAGGTTGGTACCCCAGACACACCTCGAAAGGGGAGAGCCGGGGCTGCCGACACCTGGCTGTTATGGGCGTACTCGATCCAGGCCAGATGGGTACTCCAGGCCGCCGGGTGCGCGGCTGTCACGCAACGCAGGCCTGCTCCACCTCCTGATTGGCCTGTTCTGCTTGCCCGTTGGTCTGGGGATGATACCCGGATGAGAGACTCACAGTGGCCCCCAGTTCCCGGCAGAAGCTCCTCCAGACTTGCGAGGAGAACTGGGGACCATGATCCGAAACGATATCCGATGGTATCCCATGCAGCCGGACGACGTGGTGGACCAGGAGGTCCGCTGTCTCCTGGGCCGTCGGGAGCTTCGGGAGGGCCACGAAGTGGGCCGCCTTGGAAGAATCGGTCCACTATCGTGAGGATGGTGGTGTTGCCCTGGGACGGCGGGAGGCCCCGTGACAAATCCAGGCCGATGTGGGGACCAGGGACGATGGGGCATGGGCAGCGGCTGGAGCAGTCCCGAAGCCCTGCGATGGTCAGCCTTGCCCCTGGTGCATGTGGTGCAGGCCTGGATATAATCCCGGACGTCGGCCTCTAGGGACGCCCACCAGAAGCGCTGCCGGACAACTGCCACGGTTCTTCGCACCCCTGGATGACAGGAGAGCTTAGAGCCGTGACAGAAGTCCAGGACTGCAGCCCTAGCTTCTGGTGGGATGTAGAGTTTGTTCTTCGGCCCAGTCCCGGGGTCCGGGCTTCGTGCCAGGGCCTCCCGGACGGTTCTCTCTACGTCCCAGGTGTGGGTGGCCACGATAGTGGACTCCGGGATGATGGGTTCCGGTGGATCCGACAACTCCGTTTTGACTTCATCTTCATGTACCCGGGACAAGGCATCCGATTTCTGGTTCTTGGTCAACGGGACGGTAGGTGATCCAGAAGTCAAACGGCCAAAGAACAGTGACCAGCGGGCTTGCCTGGGGTTCAGCCGCTTGGCGGTCCTGATATACTCCAGGTTCCGGTGGTCAGTGAAACCGTGAATGGCACGGACGTTCCCTCCACAGATGTCTCCACTCTTCAAGAGCCTCTTTCACCGCAAGGAGTTCTCGATTGCCGACGTCATAGTTCCGTTCGGCCGGGGTCAACCTGCGGGAAAAATAGGCACACGGGTGAAGGACCTTATCGGTCCTCCCGCTCTGGGAAAGCACAGCTCCTATCCCTGAGTCCGAGGCGTCCACTTCAACCACTAACTGGCGACTAGGATTGGGCTGCACCAGAACGGGTGCAGACGAGAAGCGCCGTTTCAACTCCTTGAACGCGGCATCGCAACGATCCGACCAGGTGAAGGGGACTTTTGGTGAGGTCAGGGCTGTCAGAGGGCTAACTACCTGACTGTAGCCCTTAATGAACCTCCTGTAAAAATTTGCAAAGCCGAGGAACTGTTGCAGCTTCCTACGGCTAGTGGGTTGGGGCCAGTCTCTCACCGCCGCAACCTGGCCGGATCAGGAGCGACGGAGTTGGGGGAGATGATGAACCCCAGTAAGGACAAAGAAGTGCAGTGAAACTCGCACTTCTCCGCCCTTCACAAACAGCCGGTTCTCCAACAACCGCTGCGGACCTGACGTACATGCCGGACATGAGTCTCAGGATCCGGAGAAAAGATGAGGATATCGTCTAGATATACGAAGACGAATCGGTTGCAGGAAATCCCGCAAGACATCATTAACCAATGCTTGGAACGTCGCGGGGGCGTTTGTGAGGCCCGAACGGCATGACCAGGTACTCAAAGTGACCTAACGGGGTGTTAAATGCCGTCTTCCATTCGTCTCCCTTCCGGATCCGAACCAGGTGATATGCATTTCTAAGATCCAGCTTAGTAAAGATTTTGGCTCCATGCAGGGGGGTGAACACGGAATCTAATAATGGCAACGGGTATCGGTTGCGAACCGTAATCTCATTCAGCCCCCTGTAATCAATACATGGACGAAGTCCGCCATCTTTCTTGCCCACAAAAAAGAAACCTGCCCCCATCGGGGAGGTGGAGTTCCGGATCAGCCCGGCAGCTAATGAGTCCCGGATGTAGGTCTCCATTGATTCGCGCTCAGGTCATGAGAGGTTGTACAGCCTGCTGGACGGGAACTCAGCGCCTGGAACCAAATCAATGGCACAATCGTACGGACGGTGCGGGGGAAGGGTGAGTGCCAGATCCTTGCTGAAGACGTCAGAAAGATCGTGGTACTCAACCGGCACTGCCGTCAAATTGGGAGGGACTTTGACCTCCTCCTTAGCCTGGGAACTGGGAGGAACCGAGGATCCTAAACACACCCGATGGCAGGTTTCGCTCCACTGAACCACCACCCCAGACGGCCAATCGATCCGGGGATTGTGCTTTAACATCCATGGGATGCCCAAAATCACGCGGGAGGTAGAAGGAGTTACAAAAACTCAATCTCCTCCCGGTGGTTTCCAGACACCACCAGAGCCTGGTTGTCTTGTGTGTGAGTAAAGGGAGGAGGGTGCCATCTAGTGCCCGCACCTACAATGGCGTAGGAAGCGCCACCAGAGGGAGCCCTACCTCCTTTGCCCATCTGCTGTCTAGCAGATTCCCTTCTGACCCCGTGTCCACCAGTGCTCGGGCTTGAAGGGTTAAATCCCCACTCAGGATTGTGACTGGGAGTCGTGTGGCAATTTGTGTGTGTCTCACTTGAATGTCTTGACCCCCCCTTAGCCCAGTCTCTAAGGGCGAGTGTTGACGTTTTTGGCCGTTTGGGGCAGTCTCTCTGTGTGTGCTCTGTTGAGCTGCAGAGAAAACACTCTCCACGGATCAGCCTCCCCATTTTGGCCCTGTGCGTTTCCCTAACAACGTCAACAGGGGGAGCTGTTGCCCCACAAAGTGCTGCAGCTGTGGAGCATGGGGAGGGCGGCCCCTTTTCGAACCCGGAAGGGAGAGGGGCGGCGCGTATCCGGTCACATCCTTCGCCTCGCTCCCGACAGCGTTCCTCTAACCGATTGTCTAATCGTATAACGAGATCAATAAGCCCGTCTAAATCCCGCGGTTCGTCCTTGGCCACCAGGAGCTCCTTCAGGACCAACGACAGTCCGTTTACGAAGGCGGCGCGAGGGCAGTGTTATTCCAGCCGGACCTCGCAGCCCGCGATGCGGAAGTCAACTGCATGAACAGCTGCGCTCCAGCGCCCTGTCTCATTGACAGCAGCACGGCTGAAGCGGTCTCTCCTCTATTTGGGTGATTGAACACTGTTCTGAACTCCCTCACAAACCCATCATATGTCAGAAGGAGCCGTGAATTTTGCTCCCAAAGCGCTGTAGCCCAAGCGCGTGCCTTGCCGCGAAGCAGATTAATTACATAAGCTATCTTACTAGCATCAGTCGCATACATGACGGGATGTTGTGCGAAGACGAGCGAACACTGCATAAGAAAGTCCGCGCATGTCTCCACACAACCCCCGTACGGCTCTGGAGGGCTTATGTATGCTTCAGGGGAAGGTGGGAGGGGTCGTTGAACGACCTGTGGAACGTCACTGTTACGCACAGGGTCGACAGGAGGGAGAGCCGCAGCAGCGCCCTGAGGGCGCGCTTCCACCTGCGCGGCGAGAGCCTCCACCCTGCGGTTAAGGAGGACGTTCTGCTCGGTCATTAAATCCAACCGAGCCGTGAAAGCGGTGAGGATCCGCAGCAACTCACCGATCATTCCTCCTGCGGACGCCAGTGCGCCTGTTCTTCCATTGGCCGTTCAACAGCCGGTTGACGCCCACGGGGTCCATGACGTTGGCTGAGATATCCTGTTGGGAAAGTGTAAGTACACGGACCCACAACAGGGGGTGCAATGAACGGACAATGGAATAGGTCAAATAACACACTTTACTGTGTGAATATGCACAACAAGTACAACAGATTACAATAATGGACAAAGTCAAATTCACACAGGTGTCGTGTGGGCAGGCTCGAAGATAGGAGACGCCTCTCCAAAGTAGAACCGGAACCACACGGTTTCCTCCGCCACCAGACCCCCGGGAATACTGGAGCCGCCAAGTCCCGAATTCCCAGGTGGCCACTGCCTCCGCGTGTCGGACCTGGTACTGCTGGCGAGGAGTAAAGAACAATTAAAGGAGGGAGCGTTCGCACCCAGGAATCCGAACGGCAGGTAAGCTACCGCCACCTCTCGTTGGAAAGTTCTCTCAGAGTAATGCACAAAGTCACAAAGATCACTGTCAAACAGTTAGCTGAGTACGTTACCTTCTCGGTAGAAACGATATCTCGGCAAAGAGGTGGAGACGTCGTCCTGCTGATATACTCCTGCCGATCAGATGATTGGTAACAGCTGTTGCAGGTGATGCGTGACAGTTGTCACCCTGGCTGCTCCTGTGAGGCGGCTGCGCCCTCTGGTGCCTGGAGCCCGCACTCCAGACAGGGCGCCCTCTGGTGGTGGGCCAGCAGTACCTCCTCTTCTGGCGGCCCACACAACAGCGACCCTCACTTGGACTAAGCGGTTGAAGATGTGTGTGTGTGTGTGTGTGTGTGTGTGTGTGTGTGTGTGTGTGTGTGTGTGTGTGTGTGTGTGTGTGTGTGTGTGTGTGTGTGTGTGAAACTGTAAACAAGACCATGGTAAGATTGCAGCATAAGTTACCATGGTGATATTTTACATGTTAAATGAGAGTGACAATCATGTCGTTGAAAACCATGGCTTTAGGCATAACATACCTCGCAAACCCACTAACCTCACATTGTAACATATCCCATTTGGACTTCACAATCCCTCATGTTAACTGTGCAATTGGAAAGTGCATGTTAATGCAGCACCTGGACAACTGGGCCTATAGCTGAACTGATGCATTATGAAGGCAGACCAGTGGAGTGAGATCCTGTTATTCATACTTTGTTACATGAAAAAGACAACCAGAGTAACCATGGAGTTAATTATATTATTGCTGGGATAAATGGTGGCAATACATCTTATGTTGAAGCTTTAACATGTCTGTAAAATAGCATCAGTGGTGATTTAAGGATTTTATGCTCAACCACACCAAGACAGGGAATGCCAGGTTCATCTTCTAACCTTGGGTAAGAGGTACATCTCACTGTAGTTGCATCATGCCAGAGCAACCTATCTGGCAAGAATGCATTGCTGATTTCAAAGAATGTCACAGTAATACTTTATCTGAACAGACAGGGTGGTATGAGGTCCCTCAGCCTTCTCAGCAATGAGGTAAAACACTTGTGGGTAGATGGTGATCTTAATTGCCAGAAAACCAGAACTGTCCTCTAATCTCTGAACACTGCAAGTGAATGTTAAATGGACTGCATTTATATGGCCAGATTTCTCAATAGGGGCCCCAATGGGAAAAATGCATATCTCACTCACTCACACACTCATCTTAAACTACATCAAGGTTATTTGACAGAACCTACTGTACACACAAAACTCGAGATGTTATGACAATTACAGAAACTGGTGTAAAAATAGGTAGACAGGTGTGTAAAGTAATTTTTTTTATACAACATCCAACTTCATTGGAATTGGGGTTGTACCCAAGGCAGCTCATATTTTTTTTTTCCTCCAGTCACTCATACTGTAGTTTCATCCATTACCCCTCAAAGTTTCCATGATTCTTGCACATTTTGAGTCACAGAAACTATATTCAGAGGGCTCCATGATGCTCACATGCCACCCACAGTATGTGAGGCTTCGGGACATTACATCCGACATCATCAAGAGCAGCACAGGGGCACCACAGGGGATGGTCCTGTCTCCCTTCCTGTTCACACTCTACACCTCAGACTTCAGATTCTGGTCACAGTCTTGCCACCTGCAGAAGTTTTCAGATGACTCTGCCATTGTGGACTGCATCGGCAGTGACCAGGAGGCTGAGTACGGGAGTGTGGTGGACAGGTTTGTGGAGTGGCGTGGACTCAACCACCTGCAGCTCAACGGAGCTGGTGGTGTACTTCAGAAGATGGGAGACCTGTGTGAACCCAGTTACCATCAATGGAATTGAGGTGGACACTGTGGACTACTACAAGTACCTAGGTGTCCACATAGACAACAAACTGGACTGTATACACAGATACTGTGTGTAAGAAAGGTCAGAGCCAACTGTACTTCCTCAGGAGACTCAGATCTTACAATGCCTGCAAAAATATGTTGCAGATGTTTTTTAATCACTCAGTGGTCTCCAGCTTCATCTTCTATGCTGTAGTGTGCTGGGGCAGCAGGCTGAAGGCAGCTGACATGAACAGACTCAAGTTCTTCAGGAGAGCTGGCTCTGTCCTGGAGTTAAGCTGGAGTCTGTGGTGGAGGTGTCAAAGGAGGATGTTGAGGAAACTGCTCAGCATCCAGGTCAACACCT
The DNA here is from genome assembly GCF_902500255.1 of Thalassophryne amazonica. Lineage (NCBI taxonomy): Eukaryota > Metazoa > Chordata > Actinopteri > Batrachoidiformes > Batrachoididae > Thalassophryne > Thalassophryne amazonica. The sequence goes on along the minus strand of NC_047103.1, from coordinate 96,633,017 downwards.
GCCACCCCCTGCATCCCACACTGATGTCTTCTCAGATCACATTCAGCCATAAACTGAGACCACCGAAGTGCACCACAGAATGCCTCAGGAGGTTTTTCCTACCTGTGGGAATCAGACTGTGTAATTTGTCCATTTTCTGCAGGATGAATACATTATGAACAGAGTTATTCAGTTATTCAGAATTATGTGCAATATTGGCAAACATCTTGTGCAAATGTCTCCCAGTCATTTCCATAAATTTGTTGTACTAGTTGTTAAAAAAAATCACTGTTTTCGTACTCTGGCAAGAAAATTTCCTTCGTCATAATGAAAGATTTGTTAATCTTTTGTTAATTTGTTAATCTGCGACCAAGCCATTTTAGTGACTTTATACAGGAATATATATATATATATATATATATATATATATATATATATATATATATATATATATATATATACACAAGTCAAGGCTTCCGAATGGTGGAAGAGCTGGGCATGTCCCGTGAGACTTCCAACACGGAGGTGCTTTTTGTTCTGCGCCATTACGTGGCTCCGTCCTGACGCGCGAATTCCGCCGCACGTCTTTCATTACAAAATCTCCTGTAACAGTGTAATGTGCCGAAAAAGCCTCTCTTGCCATTTCTTTGGTAGTCAGACGACATCCCGGATCAACACAGCCTTCACTTTGGAAATGATCTGGTCGTTTCAGCCTGTCGATGGCCGCTCGAAGTGCGGCGTGCCCTCAGCTGCTGTGGGCCGTCTTTAATCCGGTTGTAATGGTCCTTAATTTGTGTGATGCCCATAAGATCTTTACCGAAAGCCATCTGAATTTTCCGAATGGTTTCCACCTGGCTGTGTCTCACAGTTTCTGAAAAGATTTTGATGGAGCAAAGCGGCAGGTCGCTCGGGATCATTTTCCTGACATGAAAATCCGCCGAGGGGGCTGGACCACTCCTCCCACAAAGCGTTCTCACAGGCGAATGACGCAACCGACAGGCGTGAAAAAAACTCACGCATGTGCACGAAGGTTCAAGCTTGGCTGATGCAATCACACGTGATTCAAATCCATATGGTTTTTGCAAAAAAATAAAAAGGTCGGATACTTTTCTAACAGACCTCGTATATATATTTATACCATGTCAATGTGAATTCCATGTCTAACTGGCATGCATTAGTTTTGTGTATACACACACATAGATCGGCGAGTTAAGTCACTTGTTATAAACACTCCGCTCTGGTCGTCACCATAGCAACGCATCGTGGTGTTTTAGACTCCGCGTCGTGCATTCAAACAGTATAATGCACGGCTTCTCGTTGTTTAATCCTTACATATATATGTCAATATAAATGCTGTTTAGGGTCTCCAAATTTAGTACACTCTCTAACATAGTTGTCCATCTAATTTAAAAAGATATAGAATTTGATATTTATTTGCTAGAACAATATAACCGTGTCTGTTACATCACGTAAAATGCACGACCTTTTATTTCTTTGCATTTATTCTTTGTATTTTAGTTATTTGCATCAAAATGAAAACAATACACCATAAAAGTAAAGTTTATTTGAGTACAACATATATTGCAATGTAGTAGGATAGTTATAGCATCAAAATATTCCATAAAGATTCTATATCAGGGTGGTCTGATATCTCAGACATATGATCTTCACCGTCTCATGCTGACTCCATCAATGGAGCCATTTTCAATAAAATAGTCAGATTCTGTGGAGACTTTCAAGTCAAGACTTAAGACGCACTTCTTTTCCCTTTCATATGGCTAGCATACTGATACAGTTTTGTTTTACGCTTTTTACTCTAATTCATTTTATTAGTAATTTGAGCGGGCCGCGGCCTCAACTTTACCTAAATTTTGGGTCTTTTAGTGAAGCTTAGGGCTAGCGGCCGGCGATCACCTTAGTATTTCTTCTGTTTTTCTTGTTGATTAATGCTGGCAAATTATACAGTATTTTTTGTCTTTCTGATGCCTGATTCTATTTTTTCTCTGTTTAAGGTGCAGCTCCATCCAGAGATGGGAGTTGTATTTGTGTTGGTGACCCTCCTGTCCTGTGCATCAACAGCAATTGTTGTATATTCGTCCGTGAATTGTTCTGTGAATTGTTATGTGAATTGTTTCTGTAATTTATGTTTGTAGCATGGCCCAAGCAGAGGGTCACCCCTTTGAGTCTGGTCTGCTTGAGGCTTCTTCCTCAATGGGAGTTTTTCCTTACCACTGTTGCTCTGGGGGTTGGTAAGGTTAGACCTTACCTGTGTGAAGCACCTTGAGGCAGCTCTGTTGTGATTTGGCGCAGTATAAAGGAAAATAAATTGAAATTGAAATTCCACATCACTCTGGCCATTAAGAATCAGTTTCAATGCTTTTCAGCTTTAAAACATGCTATTGTAGGTCTGTTGGCCATGCTTCCTTGCCCCTTCACACATAACACGATTAAGGCCGAATGGTGCACGAAGGAAAAATGCCTCATCCAGCAGTCGCCATATCCATTTGGGCACAGCACATGCACTCTACATTTGCATGTCACGCACACTGGAAACCCATTTGAATGGCGGGCAAGATGAGGTCGGACTGCCATCTCATTGTGCTTGCAAGGTTCACACGGCATGTCGAATGCAAGTCGGACATATCGTGCTGCGGCCGAGGGGCTGCACGAAATCATCGGCCGTGTCGAACCCTGGCCAAATGGCGCAACCTTCACACCAGTGGCCAAATGATGGCAAATGGCATCAGAGTGCCAATTTGACCCACTCTCGGCCGGAGTCCGGCTGCCACCCACGAACATCCAGCACAACTACTGGGGCACTTAGAAAAGGTGGGGCCGGAGTGTGATAGATGTCCAGAGCAGCATGCACTTCTGGACCACTGTCATGCCCATGCTGGAACAGCTGAAACACTGTGTCCTCGCAACTCACAGCTGGAGAAGACATAATACAAGAAATAAATATATATTTACATTAAATACATAAGTAAAAAATATAATGCAATGCTAAAATACCCCCGGGTGTATGAGCCTTGTGTTCTTTATAATTTGCAGTTGTTTAATTATTAAGATCCTGTTGTCTTACATGTAATTTGTTCATGTTCAATGAAGCCCCTCTATTAATCAGTCAAACAAAAACAATATTTACATTTTAACAGCAACTGCAAGAGGCTTTGTGCATGTGTATGTGTGTACATGAGCTTTTGACAAAAGTGGAAGTTGTGCAAATCAAGGAATATTTGTTGCTGGTATTAATGAGACAAATTAACCTTCATTGGAAGTTAGCAGAAGTTAGCGAGTATACTAATGCCACAAAATGTGTTATCAGGTTTGTTATTACCGGGCCTAGGGGTGAACCAAGGCATAACATAAAAATGACTCCCCCACTCCCAAGGATGACCAAACTTCCTGGACTGCAATCCAAAATACAACAAATTTTGTTATTGTTAAATAAAACTTCAGGGTGGGAAAAGACCAAAATAAACAAAACAAATTACCAAAGAACCTGTTCTTACCTAGTGCACAAATAAAAACAACCAAACAACAGTGGTCTTACCTAAGCAAAAACAGGAGAAAACTATCAAAATAATGTGGCTTCTCACCCCTACTAATAAGAAATATAACAAGAACTATGATAATATAATATCATAGCTCCTGATCAACACTTGACAAAACACCAGAATTCGAATAAATTTAACATATAAAATACAGACGGAGTGCAATGAAAGGCAAGAGATGACCAAGAAGACAAAGAAACATCAAAAAATTTGTCAAACAAGCCAAGCTGATTTAAACCGAAGACCCAGATATGTCAGAGAGGGAGGGCAGCGGATAGGGTGAATCCCTGGAAGGAGAAGCAGCAGGTTCCATACACTCAGCCCTCCGTGACATAATGAAGGAAATCCAGTCACTTAGGATGGAATTTAAAGCTGATATTGCTGCATTTAATGAAGACATTAAGAGAGAATTAAAAGAACTCGAAAAAATCCAAAAGAGACATTAATGTAAAACTTGCTGAAACAACGAATGAGGTAGCAAAACATATAAAGAGACTCGAGGAGGCCGAACAGAGAATTGTGGAAATGGAGAGCTGGAACACGGATGCGAAAGATGCATTAATACAGTCACTGCAACAGCAGCAGATCCTACAAGGAAAACTGACAACTTAGAGGGAAGTCGTCAGAATAATATTCGTATTTTTGGTCTAAAAGAGGGAAACTCTGTACTTCAGTTTATCGAGGATCTGCTGAAGAGAGAGCTCTCGCCCCCGTCGGACATGGCTCTGAATATTCAGCGAGCACACAGAGCACTCCTGCCCAGGCCTGCAGCTGACAAACCCCCGCGATTACTGGTGGTCAACTTCCTCCAATACATGACCAAAGAGAAGGTATTGAAGGCAGCATGGGAGAAAAAAAGTCCTATATCAGGGTAAACAGCTGTTCTTCAACCATGATTACGCGACAGAGGTGCTTAAGAGGCGGAAGGAATACATCAGCGTGAAAAAGGCTTTGAAACAGAGAGGGATTTGTTTCCAGACTCCCCTGACCAAAATCAGAATTCACTGGGACAGTAGTGTCAGGACGTACGAGAGTGTACAGCCGGCGGCAGAGGAGTTGAAGAGAAGGGGGATAGCAGTGGACATGCGGGAGAGGAGCGGAGACCCGGCAGAGCTGGAGGAGAGGCTGCGGGCAGCATCAGCATGACAGAGTACATAACACTGACAGCGGTACAGAGTGAGTCAAACTTAATTACACTGGATACAAGAGATGAAAGGATGAGGAGAAAACACAGTTTCAATGTCAGGTTTGATTGGTGGGCATGGTTGTGTTGCTCAGTGAGTGGGCTGTTAAAAGTCAAACTGGACCTCACAGGGGCCCCTGGTTCGAAAGGGACGTACCCCCAACCCACAAGGATGCTGTGGGAGTTAAGTACTTAACTTTTGATAGTATGTTTCTATGTAATTATAGTTATATGTTCCCAGAGTTTATTTTGGTTGCGAGATGTCAAACTAAGTGCAAAATCTTGATGAATAATATAACCTTGGTCTCAATGAATGTCAACGGGATGAATAATCTGATTAAGAGAGGCAAAGTCATACTAAAGATGAGGAAACTGAATGCCAGTATCATATCTGCAGGAAACACATCTATCTCAGGAGGAACATGAAAAATTGAAGAAACTGGGCTTTAGAAACACATATTATAGTACATGCAAAAAAAGCCGAAAAAGAGGCGTGGCTATACTTATAAATAATTCTGTCAACTTTGAATGCTCAGGACAAATTAAAGACAGTGAGGGGCGTTACATTATTATAAAAGGGAAATTACAGGGAGAGAATCTCACACTGATTAATCTTTATGTTCCACCTAAGATTGATAAACAAAATCTTAAGACCTTACTCGCAACCATTGTGTCTGAATCTGAACATATGGTTGTGTCTGCAACCATATGTTCAGGCGATTTCAACATTGTTCTTGACCATAGAATTGACACAACAAGCACAATGAGATGTAAAACCAATTTGACCAGAATAATTAATACATTTATGAGGGATCAAGGAATGGTGGATGTGTGGAGGGAACTAAACTCTCTGGATAAAGAATACACACAATGACACATAACACACATTCAAGAATTGACTATGTGTTAATGAATAAGACTAACCCAGTGTAAAGTTGGGGTTGCATACGTTTCAGATCATTGTGCCATTAATTTGAATTTAAACCTAAATAATAGATGGAAAAACACTACCTGGAGATTAAATATGGGTATTTTGAATAAAAAAGAAATAAAAGAGCAAATTAAAAAAAGAAATAAAGCAATATGTAGAGGAAAATGACACAGAAGATGTTAACCCAGTCATTTTCTGGGATGCTCTCAAAGCTATACTTAGAGGTAAATTGATAGCTATAACTTCAAAACAAAATCAAATGAGATAGGGCTCTTATTTAAATCTGGTAGAAAAATAAAAAAAAATGTAGAAATAAGATATCAAACTACCCATACTCAATTTTTTGAAGAAATAAAGTGCATAAAAGAGGAAAGGAGAGGTTTTGAATGGAGAGGTGGAGAAAAAAATTCAGGTTCTTGAAGCAGAACTATTACGAACATGGCCCAAAGGCAACTAGATTACTAGCAAGGCAGCTCAGAAAACAACAAACTGCAAATACAATACATAAGATTAGGAATCATTCTATACAAATGACGTACAATACAGCCATGATGCAATAGAGGAAACGTTTAGGCAATACTACGAATAACTGTATAGTCAACCATTTTTTTTTCAAGATGGCGATGAGCATCGACGCAATGGCTTCTCTAGCTCCCCTTAGTAAAAATAGTAGTTTTAGCGGTGTTAGCAGCTCTAGTGTTCTGAGTAACACAATGAGTATAAGATACAGCTCCAAAGATTTGCTTGAGCTAAACAACTGCTGTCATGTCCGAATCCACCCAGAGCTAAAGGCAACGCTCGGTAGATTGACGATCCTGAGAGTGAGTCACAGCTGGAGCCGGCTCAGACCCAAGCAGAAGCACTGCGCACGTGGGCGAAAACGGGGAAAAGCGGCGGAAGACCGGCTATCCCATCACTATTTCTATCCAACGTCCGTGTGCTGGATAACAAAATGGACTTGCTACGACTGAGATTACATCAGTGGGACGTGCGGAGCTGCAGTGTTTATGTCCTGATGGAGACGTGGGTCAACAACAACATGCCGGACTCTGTCTTCGAGCTACACGAGCGGATACTCTTCCGTGCGGACAGAGACCAGCAGCACCAGAGGAGGAGGGCTGTGCATCTACATTAACAAAGGTCTGTGCACAAACTGTTCTGAGGTGGAAAGACACTATTCTGAAGCTGTAGAATATCTTACAGTAAAATGCTGCCCTCACTATTTGCTGGGGGAATTTACATCAGTGTTAATTGTGGCCATCTACGTCCCCCTACGAGCTAATGCTAATGACGCTCTGAAGCAGCTACATAACTCCATCAGCTTGCATCAAAATAAACATGCATATGCACTGTATGTAGTAACAGGGCACTTTTACTACGTAAACCTGCAAGATATTCTCCCCAAATTCCACCAGCATGTAAACATCGCCACACGAGGGGAAAACATGCTGGACAAAGTGTATACAAATATACGTAGAGTTTACAGAGCAGCCCCCGCCCCCATCTCAGCACCTCAGACCACATCTCACTCCTCATGCTTCCTGCTTACAGTCCAGTGTCGAAAAGCAGGGACATCATCACAAAGACCATCTCTGTGTGGCCAGCTGGTGCTGTGTCCATGCTTCAAGACTGCTTTGAGACCACTGACTGGCAAATGTTCAGAGCGGCTGCAACAACAGGGAGCAATGTGGACCTGGAGGAATACTCATCGACTGTGCACTGCTACATCCGGAGCTGCATAGACAATGTGACCACCTCCAAGACCATCACCATCAGACCAAACCAGAAACCCTGGATGACCAGAAAGGTGCACTCCCTGCTGAAAATTTGTGATGCTGCATTCAAAGACAGCGATGCAACAGCACTCCGAGCAGCCAGAAGGAACCTGTTAGCAGAAATAAAAAGAGCTAAGTCCACATATGCCCTCAAGGTTCAAGGCCACCTCCAGTCCAACGACCCACGGAGCATTTGGAGGGGCATCAAATGTATCACGGACTACAAAAACAATGTAGCACACTGCTCTGCAGACCCAGTGCTCCCGGACACTCTGAATGCTTTTATGTGCGTTTTGAGGCGTCCAACACCACCACCCCCTCCTGAGTCCCTCCCTCCCTCCCCCAAAGACCCCCCAGTCAGCAACATCACTACACCTGAGGTGAGGAACGTGCTGCAGAGGATCAACCCCCGAAAGGCCCCAGGCCCTGACGGAATACCAGGGAGGTCCTTAAAGACTGTGCACACCAGCTGTCTGAGGTTTGGGTGGATATACGAGGTCTGTCCGTAAAGTATAGGTCCTTTTTATTTTTTTCAAAAACTATATGGATTTCATTCATATGTTTTTACATCAGACATGCTTGAACCCTCGTGCGCATGCGTGAGTTTTTCCACGCCTGTCGGTGACGTCATTCGCCTGTGAGCACTCCTTGTGGGAGGAGTCGTCCAGCCCCTCGTCGGAATTCCTTTGTCTGAGAAGTTGCTGAGAGACTGGCGCTTTGTTTGATCAAAATTTTTTCTAAACCTGTGAGACACATCGAAGTGGACATGGTTCGAAAAATTAAGCTGGTCTTCAGTGAAAATTTTAACAGCTGATGAGAGATTTTGAGGTGATTCTGTCGCTTTAAGGACTTTTCACGGTGCGAGACGTCGCGCAGCGCTCTCAGGCAGCGTCATCAGCCTGTTTCAAGCTTAAAACCTCCACATTTCAGGCTCTGTTGATCCAGGACGTCGTGAGAGAACAGAGAAGTTTCAGAAGAAGTCGGTTTCAGCATTTTATCCGGATATTCCACTGTTAAAGGAGATTTTTTGAATGAAAGACGTGCGGGCGGATTGCAGCGTCGGCTCGCAGCCACCGCGACGCTCTGCCACAGGAAAAACACCTCTGTTGGAAGCCTTGAGGACAAGTTGGAACATCTCCAGCTGATAAACCATTTCTCATATACTCACTCCACTGAAAGCCATCAAAAGCCAACTGTATTTTAACAAATGGTTATCAACACGGAGGTGTTTTTCCTGTGCCGCCGCGCCGCGTTGGCTGCTTCCCGACGCGCAGACCCGTCCGCACGTCTTTCATTAAAAAAATCTCCTTTAACAGTGGAATATCCGGATAAAATGCTGAAACCGACTTCTTCTGAAACGTCTCTGTTCTCTCACGACGTCCTGGATCAATAGAGCCTGAAATGTGGAGGTTTTAAGCTTGAAACAGGCTGATGACGCTGCCTGAGAGCGCTGAGCGACGTCTCGCACCGTGAAAAGTCCTTAAAGCGACAGAATCACCTCAAAATCTCTCATCAGCTGTTAAAATTTTCACTGAAAACCAGCTTAATTTTTCGAACCATGTCCACTTCGATGTGTCTCACAGGTTTAGAAAAAATTTTGATCAAACAAAGCGCCAGTCTCTCAGCAACTTCTCAGACAAAGGAATTCCGACGAGGGGCTGGACGACTCCTCCCACAAGGAGTGCTCACAGGCGAATGACGTCACCGACAGGCATGGAAAAACTCACGCATGCGCACGAGGGTTCAAGCATGTCTGACGTAAAAACATATGAATGAAATCCATATAGTTTTTGAAAAAAATAAAAAGGACCTATACTTTACGGACAGCCCTCGTATTCAACACCTCTCTGTCCCAAGCCAGAGTTCCGTCATGCCTCAAGACATCAAGGATAATCCCTGTGCCAAAGATCTCTGCACCATCCTGCCTCAATGACTACAGGCCAGTTGCACTCACCCCCATCACCACAAAGTGCTTTGAGAGGCTGGTGATGAGGCGCCTGAAGCAGACCATCGATGTGACTGTAGATGAGTACCAGTACGCGTACAGGTAAAACAGGTCCACAGCTGATGTCATCCACCGTGGTGCATCAGGCCCTCTCCCACACAGAGAACAAAGACTCCTATGCAAGGCTGCTGTTCCTGGATGTCACTTCTGCGTTCAACACCATCATCCCGCAGAAACTGGTTTCCAAGCTTGCTGAACTAGGAGTCCCATCAGCACTGTGCAACTGGATCCTGGACTTCCTGACTGGGAGGCCACAGAGTGTCAGGATCAACACCAAATCATGCTCCACCATCATCCTGAACACTGGCTCACCCCAGGGTTGTGTGCTTAGTCCACTGCTGTACACAGTGATGACTGCACTGCCCAGCACAAGAATAATTTTGTTAAGTTTGCAGACAATACGGCAGTGATCAGGCTCATTAGCCAAGGGGATGAGACAGCGTACAGGCGAGAAGTGGAGAACCTGACACGGTGGTGCGGAGACAACAACCTCATCCTCAACACCCAGAAGACCAAGGAGATAGTTGTTGACTTCCGCAGGTCAGCCCCCACCACCCCCTCCCCCCTCTACATCAACGGAGCAGCGGTGGAGATCATCTCCTCCATCAGGTATCTTGGAGTCCATCTCTCCAACACTCTCACCTGGCACACCAACACCACGGCTGTCATCAAGAAAGCCCACCAACGTCTCTATTCTTTGAAGAAATTGGGAAGGGCCAGACTGAACACTGAGGTCCTCAGGGCCTTGTACAGCTGTGCAGTGGAGAGTGTCCTGTCCTGCTGCCTCCATGTGTGCTATGGTGGCTGCACTGTGGCGGAGAAGAAAGCGCTGCAGCGGGTGGTGAAGTCTGCACAGAGGACCATCAGATACATCTTACCACCCATTGGGGACATCTACATCACCAGATGTAGAGACAAAGCCACCTGCATCCTCCGAAACTCTAACCACCCTGCGCACAGTCTGTTCTCACCCCTTCCCTCTGGAAGGAGGCTGTGCAGCATCCGGGCAAAAACGTCCAGACTGAAAAACAGCTTCTACCCGAATGCTGTCAGAATGTTGAACAGATCAACATCCACCACCAAACAGTGAACATTGCACTACATGCACATTGTCACCTTCTTAATACTCTAATGCTGCTGCTGCTGCCAACCCTGTGCCTTGTATATATATTCTATGGACACAGGGGTGCGCATATTGTACATTGCAAAAGTTATATTGCAAAAGTTTATACAATAGGTTAGGTTAAAAAAAAAAAACTGTCCCAGTTAACTACACCAAGACCTGGAGAAACGGCATTCGTTCTGCCTGTAAGGGTTGAGTGACAATAAAAGTGAGTCTGAGTCTGATCTTCCTCTAGCAAAGCTAAAAAAAACATCATTTCTTAACTCTTTAAATCTACCGACAATTGGAGCCGAACAAAATTGTGACCTTATACAACCCCTGGCAAAAATTATGGAATCACCGGCCTTGGAGGATGTTCATTCAGTTGTTTAATTTTGTAGAAAAAAAGCAGATCACAGACATGACACAACACTAAAGTCATTTCAAATGGCAACTTTCTGGCTTTAAGAAACACTATAAGAAATCAGGAAAAAAAAAAAATTGTGGCAGTCAGTAACGGTTACTTTTTTAGACCAAGCAGAGGGAAAAAAATATGGAATCACTCAATTCTGAGGAAAAAATTCTGGAATCATGAAAAACAAGAGAACGCTCCAACACATCACTAGTATTTTGTTGCACCACCTCTGGCTTTTATAACAGCTTGCAGTCTCTGAGGCATGGACTTAATGAGTGACAAACAGTACTCTTCATCAATCTGGCTCCATCTTTCTCTGATTGCTGTTGCCAGATCAGCTTTGCAGGTTGGAGCCTTGTCATGGACCATTTTCTTCAACTTCCACCAAAGATTTTCAATTGGATTAAGATCCGGACTATTTGCAGGCCATGACATTAACGCTTTCACAGGTTTTGCTCTATTGCAAGATGCATTATCATCTTGAAAAATGATTTCATCATCCCCAAACATCCTTTCAATTGATGGGATAAGAAAAGTGTCCAAAATATCAACGTAAACTTGTGCATTTATTGATGATGTAATGACAGCCATCTCCCCAGTACCTTTACCTGACATGCAGCCCCATATCATCAATGACTGTGGAAATTTACATGTTCTCTTCAGGCAGTCATCTTTATAAATCTCATTGGAATGGCACCAAACAAAGGTTCCAGCATCATCACCTTGCCCAATGCAGATTCGAGATTAATCACTGAATATGACTTTCATCCAGTCATCCACAGTCCATGATTGCTTTTCCTTAGCCCATTGTAACCTTGTTTTTTTTCTGTTTAGGTGTTAATGATGGCTTTCGTTTAGCTTTTCTGTATGTAAATCCCATTTCCTTTAGGCGGTTTCTTACAGTTCGGTCACAGACGTTGACTCCAGTTTCCTCCCATTCATTCCTCATTTGTTTTGTTGTGCATTTTCGATTTTTGAGACATATTAAGTTTTCTTTAAGTTTTCTGTCTTGAGGCTTTGATGTCTTCCTTGGTCTACCAGTATGTTTGCCTTTAACAACCTTCCCATGTTGTTTGTATTTGGTCCAGAGTTTAGACACAGCTGACTGTGAACAACCAACATCTTTTGCAACACTGTGTGATATTTACCCTCTTTTAAGAGTTTGATAATCCTCTCCTTTGTTTCAATTGACATCTCTCGTGTTGGAGCCATGATTCATGTCAGTCCACTTGGTGCAACAGCTCTCCAAGGTGTGATCACTCCTTTTTAGATGCAGACTAACGAGCAGATCTGATTTGATGCAGGTGTTAGTTTTGGGGATGAAAATTTACAGGGTGATTCCATCATTTATTCCTCAGAATTGAGTGAGTCCATATTTTTTTCCCTCTGCTTGGTCTAAAAAAGTAACCATTACTGACTGCCACAATTATTTTTCCTGATTTCTTATAGTGTTTCTTAAAGCCAGAAAGTTGCCATTTGAAATGACTTTAGTTTTGTGTCATGTCTGTGATCTGCTTTTTTTCTACAAAATTAAACAACTGAATGAACATCTTCCGAGGCCGGTGATTCCATAATTTTTGCCAGGGGTTGCACCTATAACCCCAGAAGAGATATCAAAAGCTATATCAAGATTCACAACTAACAAGTGTCCTGGGGGCAATGGTTTTCCATCAGAGTGGTACAAGTGCTTTAAGGAGGAGTTGGTCCCCATACTTGAGTCCTCATTCAATTTTACTCTTAAGGAGGGTCACATTCCAATTTCATGGAACGAGGCAATCATTTCTATGATCTCAAAGGAGGAGAAAGACCTAGAATATTGTAGTAATTATAGACCAATATCTGTGCTTAATGCCGACTATAAAATCTATACATCTATATTGGCTAAACGATATAAAACATAATGGCACATTTGATTGATGAGTATCAAACTTGCTTCATCTCAGGGCGCAAAACTCAAGACAGTATCAGAAGAACCTTACACATAATCCATTCTATATGTAACAATAAGAAATGTGCAGTCCTAGTAAGTTTGAATGCCGAAAAGGCGTTCGATAGTGTAAATTGGAGTTTTTTATATGCAGTACTTGAAAGATTTGGTCTTAATGAAGAAGCAGTTAAATGTATTAAGTCTATCAAAACCCCACAGCTCGGATAAAAATTAACGGTAGCCTATCAAAACAAAACACTTAAGAGGGGCACACGCCAAGGCTGCTGCCTCTCACCTCTCCTCTTTGCTCTCTATATTGACCCTTTGGCCCAGGCTGTATGATAGGATGAGGAAGTGAGAGGAATACAAGTAAAAGGAGGACAACATATAAGATTATTTGCAGATGACGTAATACTATACCTAGAGAACCCAAACCAAACCCTCATCCCTCTGATTAATTTAATTAATACTTTTTCTGAACATTCAGGGTATAAAATTAATGTGACTAAAACCCAGATACTACCATTTAACTATACTCCATCTGAGGAAATTAAGACTATGTTTAAATTGAAATGGGATTTAAAATATATAAAATACCTTGGTATAATTCTAACTAAAAACCTTAACGACTTATATAAAATTAATTATGATAAAATCAATCTTCATATTAGGCAGGACTTAAATAGATGGTCAACTCTTACCTTAGACCTCAATTCAAGAATTTCAATGATAAAAATGAACATTCTTCCCCGAATACTATACCTTTTCCAGTCGTTACCAGTTAAAATTCCACCAGAGCGGTTCAAATACTGGGATAAGATCATCTCTAGATTTATCTGGAATGGTAAAAAACCAAGAACCAAATACTCAACATTACAGCTGTCTAAGGAACAGGGTGGAATGGCACTCCCTAATTTGAGGGACTACTACTATGTAGGTCAGCTCAGAACAGTAATTAAGTGGTGTGATAAAAACTATTCTGCTAAATGGAAAGATATTGAGGCAAAAGTGGAAGATCTCCCAGTTCAGGCACTTCTGGGAAATAATAAAGTTAGAAAAACATTACAGCACTCACTTGATCCTATAGTGTCCCATACTTTGGAGATTTGGTCTGAGAAAATTAAACAGGACAAACTGGAAAAGGAAGTAAAGTTGTTGAATTGGTTTGCATATGACTGGATTTACACCGGGTACACATGATTAAGGATTTAAAAATTGGGAAAAAAGGGGAATAACGGTAATATGTACTATAATAAAGGATGGCAATCTGATCAGTTTTCAGGAATTGAAAGACCATTACCAACTGGGAAAAAATGATTTCTTCCAATACCTACAATTTAGAGATTATTTTTAGAAGGAAATACAAAGTCCCCGGAAATTGTATGGCTTATACTGGATGATTAAAACATACAAAGGGATACAATTCAAGAAAATCTCAGCACTGTATAAAACCTTAAGGGAAAACACGTCAACATCAACCATCTATATCAAATCTAAATGGGAGAAGGAGATAAAAACTGAAATAACATTGGACAAATGGAGGGATATATGTGAAACAGTGTACAACAACAAATTCTAGACTATGGAGGGAGTTTGGGTGGAAAAATGACTAGATTTTTTTATCACCCCAAAAATTAAAAGTAAACAATCTCAGGTCCATCTTCCGTGTTGGAGAATGTGTGGGAATGGAGATCCACATCATACCCATGTGTTCTGGGAATGTCCAAAAATTGAACGTTTTTGGAATAATGTGAATTCTGTTATGGGGAAAATACTGGGTTATAAAATACCAAGGGATTTTAAAACCATGTACTGGGGATACTTGATGGAGTCTGTCTATAATAATGATATTGCTGATTGCCTGTAAAAAGCTATAACAAGGAAGTGGTGCCAGTTGGATCCCCCTATGCTACAACAGTGGCTGACCATCACTGGGGAAATATACGAGGTCTGTTAGAAAAGTATCCGACCTTTTTATTTTTTTCAAAAACTATATGGATTTGAATCATGTGCGCTTGCATCAGACAAGCTTGAACCTTCATGCGCATGCGTGAGTTTTTTCACGCCTGTCGGTTGCATCATTTGCCTGTGGGCAGGCTTTGAGTGAGCACTGGTCCACCCCCCTCGTCGGATTTTTATTGTTTAGGAATGGCAGAGCGACTGCCGCTTTGTTCCATGAAAATTTTTTCAGAAACTCTGCCAGACAGCCAGATGGAAACCATCTGGAAGATTCAGATGGCTTTCGGTGAAGATTCTATCGGTATCACACGGATTAAGGACCATTAAAACTGGATTAAAAACGACCCACGGCGGCGGAAGGTGCACCATGCCCCGAGCGGCCATCGACAGGCTGGAATGAGCAGATCACTTCCAAATTTAAGGCTCTGTTAATGCAGGACGTCGTGTGACTAGCAGAGAAGTTTCAGAAGAGGTCGGGATCAGCACTTTATCGGCACATTCCACTGTTAAAGGAGATTTTGTAATGAAAGACGTGCGGACGCATTAGCGTGTCGCGATGCAGCCACTCATGGCGCGGGACAAACAACACCTCCATGTTGGAAGTCTCACAGGACAAGTTGGAACATGCCCAGCTGTTAAACAATTTCTCGGATATTCACTCGACTGAAAAGCCACTGAAAGCTGTCTGAATCTTACGAATAGTTTCCAACAGGTCTTCGCAATACCCGATGGCCATATGTTGGACCTTGGGTAACAAAACAATAATTAAATGCCACAAACATGAATAATATAAGGGAATGAAATGAATAAATAGGCAACAATAAAATAAAGTAAAATAAATAATCAGAAAAAGTGACAGAGGGTGAGACTTTTTTTTTCAGAATCCTCCATACCCCACGAGGGAGACCTTGTATGGAGCCCCAGACAAAGGTAGACTGACAGTCACCGTGTGTTTCTTCCATTTTCTATTAATTGCACCAACAGTTGCTGCTTTGTCACCAAGCTGCTTGCCTGTTGTCCTGTACTGAATCCCAGCCTTGTGCAGGGCTACAGATTTGTCCCTGGTATCCTTAGACAGCTCTTTGGTGTTGGCTATGGTGGACAGGTTGGAGTGTGATTGATTGAGTGTGTGGACAGGTGTCTTTTATACAGGTAACGAGTTCAAACAGGTGCAATTAATACAGGTAAAGAGTGCAGAATAGGAGGGCTTCTTAAAGAAAAACTAACAGGTCTGTGAGAGCCAGAATTCTTGCTGTTTCAGAGGTGACTGTTGGATTGGACCTTTTTACCACAGTATCACACAACTATGAACCCAAAACATCAACATGTAAACATCAAACAATTTACCTCAGTCGCCCCTGCATGTTTGTTTTATGAGAAGAGAAGACAAAGACCATTGCTCAGCTTGACCACGTCACAGTTTTAATAACAGACTGAGTCAAATAACTGTAACAACAGATGTTCTGGTGGGTTCAATACAGGCCTGACAGAGTAAATCTATAGCCCAGTAAAGAACCTCACTTATCGCTTCTACCTTTCTTTTGTACAATTCTTGATCCCTCCCTGAACTGACATTGCCTGACTATCTTCGGCGTTGTCCTGTCGTCTGATTGGTCTTCTGGGCAGTCTTCTTGACAAGCGCCATTTTCCCACGTTTCTCTGGCATTACCGAAGAAAAGAGTTATGTGTGCACTCAACAGATATTCACATGACTCGCGGTTTTATCTGACCTTGCTAACTGAAACCAACAATTCTCTAATCTACTCTCCAGCGCCTCAGTTTCACATTCCTATATCACAAACATATTTTGCAAAATGAACTGTTCTCTCAACATATCTGCTTAGGAACAGCATAGCAACAGGAATAAAAGTCACATCAGGTCACAGCACTTCAACAATGGTTACATAGAAAATGAGAAAACATAACAAAAGTAGTTCAAACAGCATATCATGAAAATAAACCTCTAGCCTTTGCACAAGCAAGTATAATCATAACCATAATATATCTTCATGACCAAATACTTATTTCATGCAATAAAATGCAAATTAATTATTTAACAATCATACAATGTGATTTTCTGATTTTTTTTTTAATTCTTTTTTTTTTTTTTTTTTTTTACTGTAGATTCGGTCTCACAGTTGAAATGTACCCACAATAAAAATTACAGACCTCTCTATTCTTTATAGGTCGGACACCTTATTGGCCTCACTGTATGTATTGAACATCATTTACATTATTCATTCATTCAGTCATTTTCTATACCTGCATACTCCAATTAAGGGTCAAGGACAGTAGTTGGAGCCTATCCCAGCAGTCATAAGGTGCTTTTCTACTACACAAAAGTAACAATACTCGGTTCGACTCTACTCGTTTTTTTTTTTTTTTGCTTTTCCATTAGGGTTAGTACCTGGTACCTGGTGCTTTTTTTGGTACCTGCTCAGGAGCGGTTCCAAGCGAGCCGAGCCAATACTAAAATGTGAAGTCAACAGGCTGCTGGCCACTGATTGGTCAGAGAATGTCATCAATGGATGAGTCATGAGCTCACCCTCCAAGATGAGAATCAAACCCGCCATTTTTAAATAGTCACAGCGCCGTTACAGCGACTGTCCTTTTCTTTCGTTTCATAGCGAGTTTTTTTACTCGCACAAAACCACACCGTGGTCCGTGGATGAGTTGCGGATGTTTCTGTGTTTGGTGGCGGAGGAGAGAATACAGAGACGTGGATGAAGCGATCCGAAATGAGAAAATCTCCCAGTCTTTGGACGCGCCCGGACATTACAGCAACGCAGAGAACAGCTGAAAAAGCTTAAAAGTGATTACAGGACCACAACGACCAGAGTAGGTCGGACTGTAAGGGCTGGAAACCGTTCAACCGCAGGAACGCTGTTTACGGACACCGACCGGCGAGCAACAGGAGGCAGGATGACCGCGACTCCGCCACGGCTTTGTTGGAAGCGACGGATGGTAAGTGTTTTTGTGACTGTCTGTAGTCTGCTTGAAAGCACCGTTTAATGTTACTTATCCCATTGGTGGGAAGTACACTTTAACAAACAAAGATTGTGAGTCTAAACTTGTGTTAAGTAACATCATCGTCTCATGTATGTGGACACAGTGAGCTAGCTGATTGCTAACTAGCGAGCTAACTAACTCCGTGGTCCACTTTAAAGTATTAACGTCTGACAGAAAAACACCTCAAGTCAGCAAGACAACAAACGTGTACATTTGACTCATTTAGTGCCATTACTGATTTTTTTTTTTTTTGACATGTCGCCATTTTGTGTTTTTGTTGAAGAATCCAGTTCCATAAGCGAGGAGTTTTCGACCACCAGCTTCAACATCTGTATCAACGTCCAGCACCACAGCAACATGTCATCACTGGTAAGAATAACGTGTCTCACATCACGTAACTTTCCCAATTATGATATATACACAGGGTGACCCCCCCCTTCACCAAAAAATCCCCAGAACCCATAAATATTGTAATAAATCCCACAAAGGTCCAACAAATTTTGCTGGACCTTCCCAAAAGTTTCAGTTATCTTGGTCGCTTTGCATAAAAGTCATGTTCTTTCAAAACTATGCTCCAAATGGTCTGATTTGTTGGAGGATAATTTTGAAAGACACATAATTTTTATGCAAAGTGACCAAGATAACTGGAACTCTGGGCAATGATCATATAAGACTGAAGGGTTTTTTTTGTAGGATTTTATTACAATTCTTGTGTTTTTTTTGGGGGGGGGGGGCACTCTGTATGTGTGTATATATATATATATATATATATATATATATATATATATATATATATATATATATATATATATATATATATATATATATATATATATATATATATGTCTCTCTCTGTGTGTGTGTGTGTGTGTGTGTGTGTGTGTGTGTATTTTTTTAAAACTTGCTTTTGTTAATCACTTCCCATTTCTACCTTCATTATTGTCCAGGCAAGAGAAAAAGGAGCCTGTTCCAGCTGGAAAATCTGTCCATCTTGAGCAGGGGTGGGCAATCATGTGCCTTAAAGGGCCAAGACACTGCAGGTTTTCCGTGCAACCAATCGCCTCAGCAGGTGATTTCATTAATGATCAGGTGTCTCAGCAGGTGATTTCATTGACAACCAGGTGTTTATGTTCAGAGCAGAAGCTCATCAGCAACCCACCTGCTGAGGTGATTGGTTACATGGAAAACCTGCAGTGTCTCGGCCCTCGATGCCCACCCCTGATCTTGAGTGATGTTGAGGCTGAAGCTGAACTGGGCCCAGTGTGATCGACACAGCCGACTGACCCTTGAGGAAGCAACGGTGGTGGAAGCTGCATTTAATCAGGCATATCTTTGCGTGCTGGGTGACCTTGTGCATGCGATGCGTGACCAGGGCGTGTGACTTGGGCCCCCACCCCAGACTACAGACACATGGAACTTTTGTATAGTTTGTGTTGCATTTTTTTTTTTTTTTTGGTATTTGCTCTTTTTTGTTGCAGTAAACAATTTGACTTATGCTATTGTATCAGAATCTGTCATTTCAGGCTGAGTCAACAGTAAAAAACATTTATTATTGATGTTTTGGTGCAATGATGGTTCATTTCTAAGAATTTTAATTTGAGTTTTTGCCACTCCAGAAGACACCTGCACACTACACCTGGCTGAATTTTTACAAAGATGCTGGAATAACCATGTCTAAACTGAGATTTTACCAAATGGTATTTAACATAAACAAAAAGGTTTAGTCACTTCAGTGAAGGCACCATTACATCAAGGAATTTTGAACAACCCATTTTACTGTCTATTTACATTTATGACCCCATTAAATGTAAAACTTATTTTACTACTGGATTATGCTTAAACAGCTTTTCAAACTGTTAGCCTTTAAATCAGTAAACCTTGGTAACTTTTACAAATCAAATTGATGTTACACAAAAGTCGAGACATTTTAGCAAAAAGTACAAAAATGTATTCAAAATTCACAGTGAAACATAACCGGTGTATGATGATGATGACGACAAAGGTGTCCCATTCCATGACATGAACCTTTGCAGCGGTGTCTCTCAGAAAACCATCTGAAATACACACACAGCATACATATTTTAATTAGTGCTGTCAGGTTATTAAAAAAAATAATGTAATTGATTACAGGGTTTGTGATTAGTTAATCTAAATGAATCATTCAATTGCAGGTATATATATAAAAAAAAAAATCAGATCTGTGTGTGCTTGGGGCATTTAATAATCAGGTAAAACTGTAACCCTCAACTGTAATTTGGATGGGTTAAATGCAGACAAATTTCATTGTATGTATAATGTGTACAATGACAATAAAAGGCTATATTATAAAAAAAAAACCAACAGAAAATTTTTGGAGGGAGCTCTGTGTTTCTCAGTGACAGCCCAGTAACCTGGCTGATCTAGAGAAGATCTGTGTGGAGGAATGGGCTAAAATCCCTGCTGCAGTGTGTGCAAGCCTGGTGAAAAACTACAGGAAACGTTTGACCTCTGTAATTGCAAACAAAGGCTACTGTACCAAATATTAACACTGATTTTCACAGGTGTTGAAATACTTATTTGCAGCAGTAACATACAAATAAATTATTAAAAAATCATACATTGTGATTTCCAGATTGTTTTTTTTTTTTTAGATTATGTCTCTCACAGTGGACATGCACCTAAGATGAAAATTTCAGACCCCTCCATGATTTCTAAGTGGGAGAACGTGCAAAATCGCAGGGTGTTCAAATACTTATTTTCCTCACTGTACACATGACTGTAGGCAGCAGTCAAAGGTTTGGGATGTGGTTTGAGGTTAATATGGTATGCCTTAGCAGGCCTGTGCACTCTACTGAGAGGCCATAGCATTCACATTGGGTGCTCTCTCACTCTGTAACCAATAATCACATTGTTTTATTCTTTCAAGGATGAGCTGGTGATGGCACTTTAACAGGTGACAACTTGACCAAAAGAGGCCCTGATTTCCTCAGCGCTGGGTGCTTTACTGTAAAGTGTCTCTGTGTCTTTGCTCCTCACTGCTCTTCTGCAAAGCCCACAGCTAACACTTATCGAAATGAGCACCAGAATATCTATCAGTATTCTGAAACCAACTCCATGATCAAAGGATTGGGGATTATCAAGGGCTTGCAATTTAGAGTTAAAAAGAGGCAGTTGATAGTTTGAACTGCTAAAACCGTTTCGGCTGACAAAGTAGATAAGGCTCAAGAAGAGTGCTGAGAAAAATACATAATACTGCTTCCATAGTGTTAGTGTGAGTGTGCGTTTGAATGCCTGGAGACATTTTTGTAATAAGAGACAGTTTTCCCATTTAACACACCAGTGTCTTCCAGCAATCAGACAAAATGAGTAATTTCCATGATATACTCCATCTGTAATTGGTAAGAAATCTTATTAAGATCAAAATGATGCTTCTTTCTTTTGGTTATTGCCCAAACACAAGTTTCTGCAGTGCTTATAAATATCCTCCCAGATCAAAGAAAGTGGAACAAAAGCTCAAACAGATGTACAGGGGGCATGTTCTTTTTTTATATTTATTTTTGCACATTACAGTGTAGTAAGAGAGATGATCCTGGCACCTGACACCATTAGGTATGGAAGCATTTAATTTCTCTTCTTTACTAAATGTTCAAAAGAAGTGAAAACCGTTGAATGTAAGGTCAGCATTAACCTGACAGTAAATGGGGTATTGGGGAAATATATACATTCACTCACTTACTCATCTTCAACCACTTACTCCAATTAAGGGTCACAGGAATTTGGAGCCTATCCCAGCAGTCAGAGGGTGTGAGGTGGGGTACACCCTGGACAAGACACCAGTCTGTTGCAGGGCCACATTTAGACAAACAAACACATTCCCACAAGCACACACACCTACAGACAATTTAAAGATTTGAATCCACCTAACCTGCATGTCTTTGGATGTGGGAGGAAGCTGGAGCACTCAGAGAGAACCCACGCAAATGCAGGGTGTTAATCCCCAAAACACGAATCAGCTGCAAATTGTGAATTATCTGCATCTGAATTGCAAATGTGAATACTGAAAAAAATATCTCCCAAACTGTGAACACAGGTCTCACCAAACGTAAGTCACAAAACATGAATATCATTGATGTTATATATATTGTTTTCAGTTTAAGTAGTTTACAGATTTCAGTTTACAGATCAATTACCTCAGGAAACCTTGATCAAACACCCTATCTCCTCAAAAAATGTTTGAGGTTTTTTTTTGGGGGGGGGGTCACTACAGCCGGTGAGGCGGGTAGGTGAGTCCCTAGCAGGCTCTTGCTTCTGGTGTCAAGCGCCTGGCCCCACTGGGTGTGACCTGCTCTGGGGACAGTGGCAGTTGGGGAGTTTGACTGGGGCGGTCCACCTGTCAAACAGTAGCATAGGTGTCAAACTCAGGGAGGACAAAAACCTCCCCTGGAGACTTTGGTAAACTTAGAAAGATATTCACAGTTTCAAAGTTCACAGCTAAATAACCTCAGGAAGGCAGACAATGAGCTACATCAGGGCCCGATTAACCATAGGGGCATGGTGGACAGTTGCCCACGGGCCTCCACAAATAGGGGGCCTCCACAAAAAAATTATTACTATGACAAACCGTCGAATCGGTGTTGTCGACTGTGTCGATGACATTACCAATACGCAATATTACATCTTACAAGTTACACCAAATGTAACAGTTTCACCGTAATAGCTTCAAAACAGTAATAGCTTCTGGTCTTATTCATCAAGTATAATCTCAAGTAATAATCTCAAGTCGGTATTCCCCAATGTTCTATTACTACGCCAACTGGTAAACAATTTTGTCCAAATGTAATTTTGTCCAAAAATCAATAATTCCCATTTCCTTTTTTCAGCATGCGTGGAAGCCAGCAGCAAGACAGACACAAGAGTGTCAGGACGTATACAGTCTATATAATAAAATGTTTTTAAGCAAAATTTCATATTCGAGTTCTGTTACTAATGTGTTATGTTAGGTCGCGTGTAATGTAGGGGCCTCCACACCTCACTTTGCCCCTGGGCCTCCACAACTGTAAATTGGGCACTGAGCTACATCCATATGAACCCTCCTCTGAGCTGGAAAATTAACACTGATCTGAACAAGCAGGTGGCTGAGAAACGGAAGTGTAGGGACCATCTACAAAAATGACAAGAGACATCAGAAAAATATTCAATAAATTCATTGGTATAAGATGTGGTGTCACCAAATTCACTGAACATATCAATGGTCTTGCGATGGTTATGCTACAGCACTCAGTTTGGAAAAATGCCTTTTTGAAAAATTTAAGGGAATTTTTCATTGTTTAAATTTTCAGTAGTGTCATTGTTATAAAGTGTAGTGACACAAAATCCACAGTACACATCAGTGGTCTCTTCCATGGTGAATTCAGTTTTGATACATCTGAAGGTTGGCGTGGAGATGGACGTATGCCACGTTTTTGTGCGCATGCACACTTTGGAAGCCATGCAAACACGAGGACAACATGCAAACTCCACACAGAAAGGCCCAAGTAGGAAGTGATTTCACAGACTTCTTGCTGCCAAAATACACATCTGCCACATATTACATTACATTACATTCATATACAGTAGCTGATGCTGTTACCCAAAGCAACTTACAAGTGAGGAATCCTGATGAAGCTATCATTAGAAGGGAGGCTTTACAATTCACCATTATGATGTTTATCATTATTAGATACACATAAACAAACAAACAAGTGATGACCAGAAACTAAAATGTAACAAGGCAACAAAGGTAGCAAAAAAAAAAAAAAAATGAAGTGCATGATAAGTGCATACCATTCATGTTAAGGTTATCATGTTAGGAGAGGAAGTAATCTTAGAAGACTTGGGGTCCATATGGCTTCTTGAAAGTAGAGGGACACCACTGCTCTGATCACATTTAGTAGCTCTTTTCATCATCAGGGAAGCACGCACAAGAATAGTCTGGTTTGCTTTGCATGCTGGGACACCACTCCTTAGAGGAGTGAAGGACAACCATAAGCCTTTATAACAGCTTTAAGTGGATGGGTGTAGACCCTGTAGTTACTTTATGGGCAAGCATTAGTGACTTGAATTTGATGGGGACAGCAATGGGTGGCCAGTGTAGTTCAATAAGGCAGGGCATAATGTGTGCATCTGGGTTGATTGAAAACCACATATGCCACCACATTTTGTATCTTCAGTAAGGGTTTGTGAGAAAGCTGTTACTGCAGTCTAGATTAAAGAGAACCATGGCCTGTGCCAGGAGTTGGGTGATATATTGAGTTACGTAGGTACAGCCTGATTTTTCTTGTGCTGAATGGTGCTAAGTGGCACAGCTAGGAGACACAAACTACAGGGTCTGTCATTGTCATTATTCATAGTAGTGAGATTTCTTGCTGCTCTGGCTGGAGTGAGGGATAGAGAGGTAATTGTTATTATGTCCACCAAGGATGTAACAAGAACTACTTTCTTCAGGCTTCATAATATAGTGAGGATTCATCCCATGAATTCATGACTTTCTTTGCTAATAAAATTTTAACTATTAGAGAAAAAATTACTCATAACCATCCCAAAGACGTATCGTTATCTTTGGCTGCTTTCAGTGATGCCAGTATTTGGTTAGACTCTTTCTCTCTGATTGTTCTGTCTGAGTTATTTTCATTAGTTACTTCATCCAAACCACCAACATGTCTATTAGACCCCATTCCTACCAGGCTGCTCAAGGAAGCCCTACCATTATTTAATGCTTCGAGCTTAAATATGATCAATCTATCTTTATTAGTTGGCTATGTACCACAGGCTTTTAAGGTGGCAGTAATTAAACCATTACTTAAAAAGCCATCACTTGACCCAGCTATCTTAGCTAATTATAGGCCAATCTCCAACCTTCCTTTTCTCTCAAAAATTCTTGAAAGGGTAGTTGTAAAACAGCTAACTGATCATCTGCAGAGGAATGGTCTATTTGAAGAGTTTCAGTCAGGTTTTAGAATTCATCATAGTACAGAAATAGCATTAGTGAAGGTTACAAATGATCTTCTTATGGCCTCAGACAGTGGACTCATCTCTGTGCTTGTTCTGTTAGACCTCAGTGCTGCTTTTGATACTGTTGACCATAAAATTTTATTACAGAGATTAAAGCATGCCATAGGTATTAAAGGCACTGCGCTGCGGTGGTTTGAATCATATTTATCTAATAGATTACAATTTGTTCATGTACATGGGGAATCTTCTTCACAGACTAAAGTTAATTATGGAGTTCCACAAGGTTCTGTGCTAGGACCAATTTTATTCACTTTATACATGCTTCCCTTAGGCAGTATTATTAGACGGTATTGCTTAAATTTTCATTGCTACGCAGATGATACCCAGCTTTATCTATCCATGAAGCCAGAGGACACACACCAATTAGCTAAACTGCAGGATTGTCTTACAGACATAAAGACATGGATGACCTCTAATTTCCTGCTTTTAAACTCAGATAAAACTGAAGTTATTGTACTTGGCCCCACAAATCTTAGAAACATGGTGTCTAACCAGATCCTTACTCTGGATGGCATTACCCTGACCTCTAGTAATACTGTGAGAAATCTTGGAGTCATTTTTGATCAGGATATGTCTTTCAGTGTGCATATTAATCAAATATGTAGGACTGCTTTTTTGCATTTACGCAATATCTCTCAAATTAGAAAGGTCTTGTCTCAGAGTGATGCTGAAAAAGTAATTCATGCATATATTTCCTCTAGGCTGGACTACTGTAATTCATTATTATCAGGTTGTCCTAAAAGTGCCATGAAAAGCCTTCAGTTAATTCAAAATGCTGCAGCTAGAGTACTAACGGGGACTAGAAGGAGAGAGCATATCTCACCCATATTGGCCTCTCTTCATTGGCTTCCTGTTAATTCTAGAATAGAATTTAAAATTCTTCTTCTTACTTATAAGGTTTTGAATAATCAGGTCCCATCTTATCTTATGGACCTCATAGTACCATATCACCCCAATAGAGCGCTTCGCTCTCAGACTGCAGGCTTACTTGTAGTTCCTAGGGTTTGTAAGAGTAGAATGGGAGGCAGAGCCTTCAGCTTTCAGGCTCCTCTCCTGTGGAACCAGCTCCCAATTCAGATCAGGGAGACAGACACCCTCTCTACTTTTAAGATTAGGCTTAAAACTTTCCTTTTTGCTAAAGCTTATAGTTAGAGCTGGATCAGGTGACCCTGAACCATCCCTTAGTTATGCTGCTATAGACTTAGACTGCTGGGGGGTTCCCATGATGCACTGAGTGTTTCTTTCTCTTTTTGCTCTGTATACACCACTCTGCATTTAATCATTAGTGATTGATCTCTGCTCCCCTCCACAGCATGTCTTTTTCCTGGTTCTCTCCCTCAGCCCCAACCAGTCCTAGCAGAAGACTGCCCCTCCCTGAGCCTGGTTCTGCTGGAGGTTTGTTCCTGTTAAAAGGGAGTTTTTCCTTCCCACTGTCGCCAAGTGCTTGCTCACAGGTTGTCGTTTTGACCATTAGGGTTTTTACATAATTATTGTATGGCCTTGCCTTACAATATAAAGTGCCTTGGGGCAACTGTTTGTTGTGATTTGGCGCTATATAAATAAAATTGATTGATTGATTGATCCCATCCTCTCTATGGCTGAGGGAGAAACTCGGATCCATGCCTTTATCTTTCCTAGATAGGATCATTGCAATGTCCTTGCAGTCCAGCATGAGAGGTCTCCAAATGAATCAAAATGCTGCTCCAAGATCCTTGACTAGCAGTACACACACTACCAGTTTTCCCAGTTTTCACACTTCTACAACCACTGTTAATAATAATAATAATAATAATAAGCTTTATTTAACCAGATAAAATTCCATTGAGATTGAGACCTCTTTTTCAAGGGTGACCTGGCCAAGAAAGGCAGGAGCACATCTCATAATAGACAGGTTAACATCATCAAGAGAACATTAATAACAAATAAAATACAATCATCTTGGTCATTGCGAGTTGAAATGATGTGTGTGTGTGTGTGTGTGTGTGTGTGTGTGTGTGTGTGTGTGTGTGTGTGTGTGTGTGTGTGTGTGTGTGTGTGTGTGTGTGTGTGTGTGTGTGTGGGTGGGTGGGGGGGGAGCAGATTAGTATTTTTAGACACAGGCATTGTGCAAAAGAATTCCATTTGTGGTCTCTTAAAACAGAGCAGAAGGCATTCAGAGAAGTTAACTGAGACAATTTCAGCTCAGACTGGATGACATTCCAATCAGAGAGAGCAGAAAAGCTGAAAGCTTTCTTTCAGGTTTGTTGGCGGACATGAAGTAAGCGGAAACATAATATGCCGTTTGAGCGCAGAGTGTAAAGGCTTTCCGATCTGTCAAGTAAAGTGGATAAATAAGTTGGAACCACTCCACAAAAAGTCTTTTAAACCAGCATCATCCAATGTGTATAGCACCTTACAGTAAAAGAGGGCATGCCAGCTTTGGCATACAACTCACAGTGGCGTGGGAGGCGGCGACAGCCAGTGATGAATCTTTAGGCACTGTGATACAGTGCGGTCAGGGACTGTAAACAACTGGTTAAAGCACACCTGTATACAACATCGCCGTAGTCCAGTCAGGGCTGGAAGATAGCAGTTATTTGGAGCTTCCAGGCAGGTAAGATAAGATTTTGAGGGGGAAATTAGAGAATTCTTTTTGTATGCACCTCCCAGGCAGTCTGCAGAAGTTTAGTTGCCACAGCTTTGAAAAACAGATTATTCTTTATGTTCACATGGTCAGGAGGACTCAAAGCCTGTTGTCTCTCCCAAAAGCATGGCCCGGCTGTATTTGTGGTTTGTGATGCTATCGTGCCATGCTAAGCTATGCTATGCGGGGAGCCGATAAATCTGGTGGAGGAAGCCTCTTTTTGTTTCTAAATGTGACTACAGGAGAGTGGGCCAGAAAGTAACAACAGGTTTCATTGGTGACAGTAGCTGGACCTTATTAACAGGAGAGCTGTGACATGGACCGGCTCCCAGCTGTTTGTTTTATCAGTGTATGTGTTTACCAACCAGGGAGCGTTTGCTATGGACGGACATGAACAGCGCGAGCCAGCTGAACAATAATTTTACATGGCTCTGTGTGAGCAACCTTGTCTCACAGCAAGTCGTGATTCAGCAGCACAAAATATACATTAATCTATTGGTTCGTGATATTGTGACGAAAACCGCCTCATTTTCGTCACAGCAGCACAAATTCATTCTAATTCATTCCGTGATGGCTGCACAAATGGCTGATGACCCGCCCACCCCCGCGGGGGGTCGAGGGTGGTTATGGTTAGGGTAGAGGGAAAGAGTAAAATTAGGTTATGGTAAGGTTAGGGTTGGGGGGTAAGAGTAGGGCTAGTGATAGTGAGTTAAAAAAAACCCTGTCACGAAAATTTGACTCATTTCGTGACAGGAGCATGAAAAAAAAAACGTGAGACTGGGCTGGTGTGAGAACACAGGAGGAATAAAATCAGTGAGCTTCCATTCATGGTATTTATGTATTTATTACTGCATTAGGATTACACAATCTTATTGAAATGTGTGTATGTGTGCATGTGTGTGCGCTGTTGTTGTTTTTTTTTTTTATGAATACACCACTGGTAAGAAAGAGGCGGAGATGGACATAAGCTGATCAATAAAATATAAGAATTTGACTTGAAATCCCAATTAAAGCCGTATTACATTTGTAGACAAAAAAAAAAACAGTCTGGATTTACTGTATGTACTGGTATAAGTCATGAACTAAACATGACGTGGACTGTAACTGACCAACGGCCAGACTTTCATGTAGCTAAGTTTGTCCAAATGTTATGTAATGATTATGGATAAAAATGACTCTGAATCTGTTGTGCATTTTTCAGATGCATTCTGGCTTTTTACTTTTATCAGCTATATCATGGCCCACACAAGTTAAAAACTTGGAAGAAATTATTCATAATCAGGTATAGAATATTTTTTAAGATAGTGTTGACTGGAGTGACAGATGCCCTTTAACAATGGAACACGTCTTGGGTTTATTATATCTAAATTTTGGGCCTGTGCATCGAAGCATAGGGGTAGCTGCCGGCGACCACATTAGTACCCTCTCTGCTTCTCTGTTGATTTATTGCTAGCAAAACTAATGCCTTAGGTGCTGTTAGTTCTGCCTGATTTATGTTACTCTTATTCTCTCTGCCTGAGGTATTGCTTGAGACTGGGAGTTTGAAGGTCACATGTGGATCAAATGGATGTGGTGTGACCTGCACCAAGCAAATTACAACTAACCGGATCAACACATAATCATGACGTTTAAAAGTGCCACTGCCAGTGGCAGGGTTACAAGACCGGCAAGGCTGATGATACATACTGGAAACCTGGTCAAGAATAGCCTATTACCCTGCTGATGACTTCTGAAACATCGCATCCAAATCAAAGTCTTAAGCCCCTTTTGCACTGGGCCCACTTCAAGTTGCATTGTCCGGTGTCATGACGACGCCACGTGGAAGCAACCCAGTGCTGAGACGATATAGCTCAATGCCACAACAGCGCGAGGCACGCAAAGGATGAAGCAAGTCAGACACCAAAAATTTAACATGTTTAATTTTTTCTGCATCCTGTGCTCAACGCAGAAATTAAGTGGTTTCAGCGCAGGTCACAGTAATGCAACAGTACTCAACGTGACTGGAAGCCACACCCTCACAATACAACGTTACCCGATGCCAATTTATGATTCCTGCTGTGTTCCACTGTTCCTGAAGTATAAATCAGGCAGGACTGTTTTTATACCGTGTACACAATGCACTAAAACTACACACTCAAAAAGAGCACAGAAAAAAAATGCTGCTGATTGCAGCCGCTGATTGCAGCTCCTTGCTCTTCTCTCACAAATGTGTTTAAATAAAGTCCATAAAAGTCCTGCTGACAGACTGATTGCCAGAGACAGGACATGTCCACATCAAGTAAAAAGTCCAGGCATCTCCAGTCCACTCACGGACGATTTGTTCGCACATGCACATGTGAACAATTAAAAGAAAAATAAAATAAACTGTCTGGCTGCTGCAGCTCCTCACTCTCCCCTTAAGCTCGCTCATCATTGTGTTAAATAAAGGACAAAAAAGGACATAAGTCCTGCTCACAGACTGATTGCCAGAGACAGGACATGTCCACATTAAGTATAACTCCAGACATCTCTACATTTACTCATGGATGGTTCGCTCATGTGCATGTGCACGTGCATCTCGCGCACACATCTCGCGGTCAAAGGAGGAAAGATAAACTATAACAGAACTCAGAACACAGACCTTGCAGTCCTGCACAAGAACACATATAAAGTAGAAGTGAAATCAAAGTCCACAGTCTGGCTGCAGCCAAACTGTGCACTCTGATTTCTCTGTGCAGAGAACCTGCAGGCTGCGTTCTCACCTCCTCTCTGCCCCTTGCTGTGCACACCTGATGCAGACATTCTTGTGTCGTCATGACGCAACAGAAAGCAACTCGAAGCTCCCCGGTGTGAAAGGGGCTTTAAACTCAGTGGGCTTGGCCTTGAGATGGACTTTGCACCATTAGGTACTTTATTTTTAACTGTTTGCAACTCTGTAATCTGATAGAATAGCTTTAGCAGTTGGTTTGTCCTTTGAATCTGGTCTGCTTGAGGTTTCTTCATCAAAAACGCCAGGGGGAGTTTGTCCTTACCACTGTCACCCATGTGCTTACTCGGGGGGGCTGGGGGGTTGGTAAGGTTAGACCTTACCCATGTGAAGGATGTTGAGGCAGCTTTGTTGTAATTTGGCACTATACGAGGTCTGTCAATAAAGTATAGGTCCTTTTTATTTTTTTCAAAAACTATATGGATTTCATTCATATGTTTTTACGTCAGACATGCTTGAACCCTCGTGCGCATGCGTGAGTTTTTCCACGCCTGTCGGTGACGTCATTCGCCTGTGAGCACTCCTTGTGGGAGGAGTCGTCCAGCCCCTCGTCAGAATTCCTTTGTCTGAGAAGTTGCTGAGAGACTGGCGCTTTGTTTGATCAAAATTTTTTCTAAACCTGTGAGGCACATCGAAGTGGACACGGTTCGAAAAATTAAGATGGTTTTCGGTGAAAATTTTAACGGCTGATGAGAGATTTTGAGGTGATACTGTCGCTTTAAGGACTTCCCACGGAGCGGGACGTCGCGCAGCACTCCCAGGCGCCGTCATCAGCCTGTTTCAAGATGAAAACCTCCACATTTCAGGCTCTATTGATCCAGGATGTCATGAGAGAACAGAGAAGTTTCAGAAGAAGTCGGTTTCAGCATTTTATCCGGATATTCCACTGTTAAAGGAGATTTTTTTTAATGAAAGACGTGCGGACGGATTGCAGCATCGGCTCGCAGCCGCCGTGACGCTCCGCCACAGGAAAAACACCTGGAAGCCTTAAGGACAAGTTGGAACATGCCCAGCTGTTAAACAATTTCTCAGATACTCACTCCACTGAAAGCCATCAAAAGCCGCCTGGATTTTATAAATGTTGTCAACACAGAGGTGTTTTTCCTGTGCCACCGCACCGCGCCGGCTGCGTTCCGACGCGTGGACCCGTCTGCACGTCTTTCATTAAAAAAAAATCTCCTTTAACAGTGGAATATCCAGATAAAATGCTGAAACCGACTTCTTCTGAAACTTCTCTGTTCTCTCACGACGTCCTGGATCAATAGAGCCTGAAATGTAGAGGTTTTCAGCTTGAAACAGGCTGACAACGGCGCCTGAGAGCGCTGCGCGACGTCCCGCTCTGTGGGAAGTCCTTAAAGCGACAGTATCACCTCAAAATCTCTCATCAGCCGTTAAAATGTTCACCGAAAACCAGCTTAATTTTTCAAACCATGTCCACTTCGATGTGTCTCACAGGTTTAGAAAAAATTTTGATCAAACAAAGCGCCAGTCTCTCAACAACTTCTCAGACAAAGGAATTCCGATGAGGCGCTGGATGACTCCTCCCACAAGGAGTGCTCACAGGCGAATGACATCACCGACAGGCGTGGAAAAACTCACGCATGCGCACGAGGGTTCAAGCATGTCTGACGTAAAAACATATGAATGAAATCCATATAGTTTTTGAAAAAAATAAAAAGGACCTATACTTTATTGACAGCCCTCGTATCCACCTTATTCCTGAGGCTGCTGCTGTAGAAGCAATTATGGGTGCGACTTCCTATTAGACACCATAAGTAGCAGTGAGCCATTGTTTTCTAGCGATTTTCATTTCTGGACCGGTTTACTTGAGGGTTTATTGCTTTCTTTTCTAAATGACGATCAGCTCCCGTAGCATTTAAAACATGTTCTTGCGCAACTCCAGAACATGTTGCGCTGTTCGCGGTTGTACTAACAACCAGGCGAGGTTAAATATGCGGCTACAACAGTGATGTTTTTAATGTGCAGCCAGACTGAGAGAGTTAACGCCGTCCACCAAGGGATGATGAGCCCAGAAGGATGTGGCTGAAAAAAAAAAACCCTCAGCTTGAAAAGACAACCTACAACGTTATATGTGTGCTCTTTTCACTGTGTTGACAAAAAGGCCACAGAGGAACGTCTTAGTTTGTGGTTGGGATGTGGCACACCACCAGAGAAGCTAACAAGGACTGTCAGCAGTGTCACCAGAATAACAGGTATGATTTCATGTTTGTGGAGGACAAATAACTGTAATACGAGGTCTGTGATGAAAAAGCGGTCCTTTTTATTTTTTTCAAAAAATAAATGGATTTGATTCATATGTTTTTACGTCAGACATGCTTGAACCCTCGTGCGCATGCGTGAGTTTTTTCACGCGTGTCGGTGACGTCATTCGCCTGTGGGCAGGCCTTGAGTGAGGAGTGCTCCACCCCGCCCGTCGGAATCTCTTTGTCTGAATAGCCGCTGCGGACGGCGCGCGTTGCTTTATCAACATTTTTTCTGGACCTGTGAGGAATATCCGAGTGGACACTATTCGAGAAATTAAGCTGGTTTTCGGTGAAAAGTTTAACGGCTGATGAGAGATTATGGGGTGTTTCTGTCGGTGTAAGGTCTTCCCACAGAGCAGGACGTCGTGCAGCGCTTCCAGGCGTCGTCGTCGGCCTGTTTCAACCTGAAAACATCCTAATTTAAGGCTTAATTCACCCAGGACGTCGTGAGAGAACAGAGAAGATTCAGAAGAGGCCGGCATGAGGACTTTATGCAGACATTCCACTGTTTAAGGACATTTTTTAATGAAAGACGTGTGCGCAAATTCGCAGAGTCGTTTCCGTGACGACTCAGCGAATCTGTGTGCGCCGCGACAGGAAAAACACCTCCGTGTTGAAAACCATTTGTAAAATTCAGGCGGCTTTTGATGGCTTTCAACAAGTGAGTAATTGAGAAATTGTTTATCAGCTTGGGCATGTTCCAACTTGCCCGTTAAGGTTTCCAACGGAGGTGTTTTTCCTGTCGCGACCCCCCGCGGTCGGGTCCGGCCCGACATGCGACTCTGCCCGCACGTTCTTTCATTACAAAATGTCCGTTAACAATGGAATGTCCGAAGAAACTCCTCATGCCGACTTCTTCTGAAAGTTCTCTGTTCTCTGACGACTTACTGGGTCAACAGAGCCTGAAATGTGGAAGTTTTCAACTTGAAACGGCGAGACGCTGCCGCTTCGAAGCGCCGTGGGCCGTCCTTACGGCGACACTACCAGACCAAAATCTGTCATCAGCCGTTAAAATTTTTACCGAAAACCAGCTGAATGTATCGAATGGTGTCCACTCAGTTGTGCCTTACAGTTTTTGAAAAGATTTTTATCAAACAAAGCAGCAGTCTCTGAGCCATTCCTAAACAATGAAAAAATCGACGAGAGGGTGGGCGACTCCTCACTCAAAGACTGCCCACAGGCGAATGACGTAACCGACAGCCGTGAAAAAACTCTCGCATGCCCACGAGGGTTCAAGCATGTCTGATGTAATCACACGTGATTCAAATCCATATGGTTTTTGAAAAAAATAATAAGGTCCATTACTTTTATCACAGACCTCGTATTAATCATTAGCAACAACATGTATTATCCTTTTCTGAAGAGTTAAAATTTAAAATGTGTTTGGCTTGCTGGTCAGTATGAACCTAAAAATGACAGAATTTCAGTACAGACATAAAATGTTCAACAATGCAGTATTTTAATCTTAATCTGGATTATAATATTGTAGCTGTTATTATGTACCAGGTTTTCCCTTGGTTTCTGGAGCACAGAGGTGATACTGTTACCAGTAGGAAGTCATGGGGTTGATGGAAAGTTAATGGTGTAAAAAAAAAGTGTTGTCATGAAAACCCTAATGCAACCGGACGCGTGGGACAAGGTAACGGGGTGAGGCGAGGTCACCTAAATCCCCTAAATCCCAACAATTGGTGACCCTGACATGAATCAATCAATCAATTAAT
Organism: Thalassophryne amazonica; assembly: GCF_902500255.1. Lineage (NCBI taxonomy): Eukaryota > Metazoa > Chordata > Actinopteri > Batrachoidiformes > Batrachoididae > Thalassophryne > Thalassophryne amazonica. Next base: position 96,598,795 of record NC_047103.1, on the reverse strand, counting down.
TTTATTTATATAGTGCCAAATCACAACAAACGGTTGCCCCAAGGTGCTTTATATTGTAAGGCAAGGCCATACAATAATTACGTAAAAACCCCAACGGTCAAAACGACCCCCTGTGAGCAAGCACTTGGCGACAGTGGGAAGGAAGATAATAAGATAAAGATAATAAATTTAACTAATTTGAAACATTATTTAATGAAATTTTGTCTTTTTCCCGGTTCCTGAGGCGACATCTGACTGATCAACATGGAAGAACTGCGGCTGCACTTGAGCCGTGGAAAAGACATTGAATCCTTCCAGACATCAAAAGGGCCCTATCTGTAAAAGTTAAGCACAGCCTTTTTAACAGGATTGTGCACATTGGATACTTCAAAACTGTTGTCTGTGAAAGAGGCAAATGTCTCGTCATAAATAGAATGAGCTGGATGACAAATTAAAGATAATTTAATGGTAACAGAGAAAGGTAAAAATAGGAGTAGTGAGTTCTGTTTAGATGTTCCACAGTGGCCCGGGACCACACTGCAAAATATTCCTAAAATAGGAATAGTGAGTTTTGTTTAGACATTCCACAGCAGTCTGGAACCGTAAGGTTTAAAAGTAAATCTTATATTCCTATTTAACGGTGACAAGTAAAAGGACAAGAAGAAGTAGTGAATTCTGTTTCGAAGTTCCACAGTGACCCAGGACCACTCCGCAAAGTCGGAATACTCCTAAAATAGGAATAGTGTTGGGCAAAGTGTAATGCACGGACTGATTGCTGACAGCTGTCAGTCCTGGCTCCTGGATGGTAACTGCGCCCTCTGGTGCCTGAAACCCGACAACAGGCAGGGCGCCCTCTGGCATTGGCCAGCAGTACCTCCTCTTCGGGTGGCCCACACAACAAATAGTGAGTTCTGTCTAGAAGTTCCACAGTGGTCTGGGGCCGCAAGGTTTAAAAGTAAATCTTATATTCCTATTTAATGGAAAGCAAAGAGAAATAAAAAAATACATACAATAAGGAATAGTAAGGGTATTTTGGAAAAAAATATCACACATCGGGCCGGGGCCATGAAGCCGGGGACTTTAATTCCTTGAGGTTAGATCCTCCTAAATTGGAGAAGATTGAGAATCTGCTCTGCTAGGTTGTAAATATATGGTACATAAATACGTGTTAAGTAAAACTTCTGCAACTCCAATCCGAATAAGTAGACAGACAACAAAACCATATTGTTGTGTGGGCCGCCAGAAGAGGAGGTACTGCTGGCCCACCACCAGAGGGCGCCCTGTCTGAAGTGCGGGCTTCAGGCACTGGAGGGCGCTGCCACCTTCCAAGAGCGGCCGGGTTGACAGCTGTCACTCATCGGCTATGACAGCTGTCACCAATCATCTGCGCCTCACCCCGCATAAAAGCAGGACGACACCTCCACCACGTCGCCGAGATATCGTTCTTCCAAGGAGGTAACTCCCTCAGCCTGAGAATTCCTAAACGTTGTTTGTTGATACATTATTTGCAGCTGTCTTCCTGAAGGACCGGCATATGCTGCGACTGCTTCGCTCTGCATTCCGCCAGATAAGTAATTAGACAGGAGCTGCACGAGCGTGTGATTAGAGGTGGAGGTGGAATAACCACCATCCTTGTTACGGGGTGCACACACACCCACACCTGACTGTTTTTGCTCTTCGCCAGCAGTACGAGATCCGACACGTGGAGATGATGGCCACCTGGGGAACTCGGGACCTGGCGGCTCCAGTATCCTCCTGGTTCGGTGGCGGAGGAAATCGTGTGGTTCCGGTTCTTCTCCAGACGGACGTCTCCTATCGTCGAGCCTGCCCACACGACACCTTTATTAATTGACCTTGTATTCATTCTATAATCTGCTGTGTGTAGTTGTGGCATTCACAACAGTAAAGTGTTCAATTTTAACTTCTCCTATTGTCCGTTCATTTGCGCCCCCTGTTGTGGGTCCGTGTCACTACACTTTCACAACACATATAATCTCCCAAAAATATTATTAATTATATTATTGTGTGGTTTGCATTGTTTTCTTTATATTTGCATGTGAAGGGTGGTTCTGCGGTATGGTGGCTTAGTGGTTAGCACTGTTGCCTCACAGCGAGAAGGTCGTGGGTTCAATTCCCGGGGCCTTTCTGTGTGGAGTTTGCATGTTCTCCCCGTGTTTGCGTGGGTTTCCTCCGGGTGCTCCGGTTTCCTCCCACATCCAAAGATATCCAAAGACATGCGGGTTAGGTGGATTGGAATCTTTAAACATTGTCCTTAGGTCTGCGTGCAGGTGTGGGAATGCCAAAAATAGATGATCATTTTCATCTATTTAATGCCGCATTCACACCGGGCACGATCAGACGCTACAAATTTGCAGGGGTCGCGTGGCGACGGACGCGCCTCCTTCACCCGGTGTGTCGCTCTGCTTTTGCTGTGAAAATTCACCCTGGTGCGTCATCAAATAGGAGGAGCTTCCATTCTGCTCACCGGCTCCGGTTTTCAGTCAAGTTAACATGACGGACCTTGATCACACGGAGCGAGTTGTTGTGGAAAGCTCCCAGTACAGAGAGTATCATTATTTGCCGCAGGAGCTGAGTCTGGATGACGGCCGCTTTCAGTGGTCCTTCCACCTCTGCAGGACCCAGTTTGAGGACCAACTGTCCCGTTCACGCGCGCACATGTAAACAATTAAAAAAAAAAAGAAACTCCGCTGCTTGCTGCAGCTCGCTGTTCCACCAAAAAACTCTGTCATAATTGTGTTTAGAAATGAGTCACCATTTGTTTTATTATACATCTGTGTAGTTAATAAGTAAAATAATCTCCATGAACGATTCGCTTGCGCGCACATGTAACATAAAAAGAAAAATCCGTTCCTGCTGCTGCTCGCTCCAAAAACGCTGTCATAATTGTGAAATAAAGGACAAAAGAGACATAGTAAGTCCTGCTCACAGGCTGCTACCAGATACAGGACATGTTTACATCTTCAGTCAAACTCCAGACTTCTCCACGTCACTACATATTCAGTCCCTGATTGATCATCACGGCGCGAGACATACGGGGATGGGAGTGGGACTGATTTTGAGTGGGAGCGGGGTGGGATTGGGAGTCATCTTTACAGGAGTTTGACGGGATGGGATTTTTTTTTTACTCCAGTCCAGGATTGGGACAGGATGGGATTTTTTTTGTGGGAGCGGGATGGGATGGGAGTGAAAATCCCTTCCTGTGTCATGCTCTAGTCTGCATGCGCGACATACCATTTGTGACCGTGATGTGGCCATGCTGGGCACGCGTCATATCTGTTTTGCATGCTGTCCCGGTCCGCCGCCAAGCCGTGCCAACCCGTCGGTTGCGGATATCAACGGATGACAGGGGATATGCGGCGCGTTGGTTGTGTATGTCCTGCGTATGTCTTCAGTATATGTTCAGGCAGTGATGTGGCTCTCATCCGCATTTTTGAGCCGCTCAAAAATCCTGGCTGCGGACATGCGTGCCTCTGCGGATGATCACAGACATGTTCAGATGGCGGCCGACTCATACAGCAATGTTACATGGTTATTGCGGTTGTTTGGCGGATGTGGGCCACTTTTGTGCACATTCCATCCGCAAATCCTCCTAAACGCCAGTGGGACAGGGCCCTTAGCTGTTGGGGGTCGCAAATATAATTTGTTTGAACATGTGACTCTCCACTCTGCCCACAATGCTACATACTGCCAAGGTCAGAAGAAGAAAAAATCATCCGTATTACTTTGTGACTGTATATAGGCCCCCTGGCCCATACTCTGAATTCTTAGATGAATTTGGTGAGCTCATCTCTATGTTGTCAACTAGTGCAGATAAGATTCTGATTATTGGTGACTTCATCATTCATATAAATAAGCCTTCTGATCCCCTCTGCAAATCATTTATGGAAATTATGAATGTATTACAATTCCAACAATGCATTCAAGATTCAACACACGAGTCAAGCAATACCTCTTGCATCCGTGGTCTCTGATCACTCACTTATTAAGTTCACAGTTTTGCTGCCATGTTTAGTGGAACAACAACCTTATTTATCATTGCGATGACACATCAACTCTTCAACTATAACTGAACTCAATGCTAGACTACCTGATATCTTAGTGTCATGTTTGGAAAATGCCCAATTAGTAGACAGTCTTGTGGATAGTTTAAACTCAGTGCTCAAAACTACACTCGACATGACTGCGCCAACTATATTAAAACCACGCCCCCCCAAAACACAGTCACCTTGGGTTAAATGATTACTTGCGTGACCTCAAGCATAAGGCTAGAGGTCTAGAACGGAAATGGCGTAGTTCAAAATTAGAAGTATTCCACCTCACATGGTGTGATGCTATCTTAGACTATAAGCATGCACTACTGGCTACAAAGCAGGCGTATTACACTGATTTGATCAACAAAAAGAAGCATAACTCAGTTCTTGTTCAACACGGTGGCAACACTTATAGATGGACAACCACCTGTAAGTGGCTCTCCTTTTACAGCACAAGATTTCTTGATTTACTTTGAAAAGAAAATAGAGAACATTAGGTTAAACATATCCCAGCATGCCTTAACCCAGACCCTACACCCTGCTATTGAGGTGGGTGCCATCACTGAGGTATTGCCTAGATTTACAGAATTTGAGCACAACCTGCTTATTTGATCCTAACAACACCAGAACCTGGTTCTGGTGCTGTTAGATCTTAGTGCTGTGTTTGATACCTTCAAATTTGGTCTGCTTGAGGTTTCTTCCTCAAATCATCAGAGGGTGTTTTTCCTTACCGCTGTCGCCTGTGTTCTTGCTCTAGGGGTTGGTAAGACTCAACCTTACTTCTGTGAAGCGCCTTGAGTCAGCTTTGTTGTGATTTGGCACTATATAAATGAAATAAATAAAAATACCTACTATCACTCATCAGATGTTTCCAATCACAGTAATTGTGTCTGGGAACCACTGTGAACCATCCTCACAATCATAAACCATTTTTCCAAGGCAGCACATTTTGTGGCCCTACCCAAGCTCCCCTTGGCTCAGGAGACAGATGCCCTCTTCTATCACCAGGTCTTCCAACTGCATGGCATTTCTCTGGGCATCGTGTCGGACCAGGGTCTTCAATTCACTTCACAAGTGTGGAAGAACATTTGCCTAGTGCTGGGGGTCTTGATCAGTCTCTCGTCTGGGTTACATCCTCAATCCAACAGCCAGGTGGAGCAGGCAAATCAAGGATGTAAGGCCACCTTCTGATGTTTTGCATCCTCCCACCTGTCCCCCTGGAGTTCCCACCTGGCCTGAATCAAATATGCACACAACTCTCAGGTGAGCTGTGCTATTGGTCTGTCTCCATTTGAATGCTCTCTGGGCTATGAACCACCATTGTTCCCTGACCAAGACAGTGTTCTAGCTGTTCCCTCTGCGCAAGCTCACCTGCATAGGTGCCCAAGGGTGTGGAAGACTGCCCATTCTGCTCTGTTCTGAGCGAGAGACAGGACTGTATGCCAGGCAAACCAACATGAAAGCCTGGGCTCACAGTATTGCCGGGGCCAGGAGATGGGGCTCTCGGCCAAGTATGTACCCCTCAAGATTGAGGTTAAGGAGCTGGCACTGAGATATGTGGGTCCATTTGTTGTTGACAGGGTCATCAATCTGTCCGCAGTCAGGCTCTGTCTTACTCAGGTCCTCAGGATCCATCTGGTGTTCCACGTGTCTTAGCTGAAACCTGTCCATTCCAGCAGCCTGTGTCCTCTGGCCAATCCCCCTCATCCCACCAGATTCTGTTTGTGTGGTGTTGGGGGTTCCAGTATTTGGTGAACTGGGAGGGTTATGAACTGGAGGAGCACTCCTGGGTTTCACAGAGCCTCATTTTGGATCCCCCTCTCATCCGGGATTTCCATCAGGCTCATCTGGGCCAGTTGGTTAGGTCACCTGGAGGTTCCCGTTGGGGGAGGAGTACTATTGTGCTGCCTTGGTCTGCTCTGCTCCCCCTCCCTTCCTGCTCCTCCAAATTGCCACGTCACAGAGCTGATTCAGCACACCTGTCATCATCTCCTGCAACTGTATTTAAACCCTGGTGCTTCCTTTTGACTGATTCTGGGAACTCAGCTTACCTGTGGAGTACTTGGCCTTAACTTGTTGGGTTTTGAAGTACTTTTTGATCCCTTGACCTCTGTAGTCTAATTCTGTTTCCTCTGTGTTCTCAGCATTCCTGCCCAGCTGTCAGCTCCATTAAGCTGGAGACAACACCTGGTGTTGTCTCCAGTTCTGGAATTACCATCCACCTCCATCTGGTTTGGGAACTACTTCAGCCACCTTCAACCTGGTCTAACGTCCCCCTCCTACAGTGTCTGCTACCTTGGCTTGCATATTGTATCATTCAGTTGCACCATACTAAGTTGTTACTCTTTTTTCATTCTGGTTTTGGTTACTGCAATGTGGGTCCTAATTTGGCTTTGTTGGTTTCTTGCCATAACAACTTTCATATAGCATCTAGATTTTTTCAGTTACATCCAGTGGACAATTTCAAGGTCAAACTTTGCTTTTACAAAATCTCTGTCCTCTTTAAATAAACATTGATCAATCACAGACAAATGTTTGAATAACTTTAATCATAATTAATCATAATTTAGTTCAGTTCAGTGATGGGGCTGAAACACTTGAAGTTGGGGCTAATGTATTGGGAGCTCAACCACATGGAGCTAAACCACTGGATACTGATTTGTCTTATGATTGTTATTAGGGCTACATGATCTGATGAAAAACACATATTGCAATTATTATTTGAAAACCGTGGTTCACAATTGCAGTATGATACATGCGAGGCATTGTAATTCTATTTCACTGGTCATCAAAACGTACCAAGCAAAAGCATTCTAAAGTGTATATTAGCATTTATTTTGCAAGACAGATGGACCCAGCGCCACGAGAGGCATTTGGGGGCGACACCCCCTCACATCATCCACCCTGCCCCAGGGGTGGTCCTGGAGGCGGGCCGACCGGGCAGCCGCCCGGGGCGGCATCGCGGGGGGGCACAACCGTGTGGGGGAAAAAAAAAAACGGTCAAAAAAAAAAAATGGGGTGAGGGGGTTGTCCTGATGGGGGGGTTCGTGGTTACAACGCACTCAACTTTTGTTCAGAATCAGCTTCTTATCACTGGTAATGACTCAGCTTTCCCCTCACTCATTCCCGCAGCTTCACAGTGCTTTAAACTGTGTGGACGCTGAGCGTCCACAGAGTTCAATAGCAACACAAAGCACGGAAACGAGACGAGTCATTGGATAAATGCTGGGCTTTGTCCCACCCATCAGACGCTCAGCATGTCTGGGGGTCTATGGGGCAGTGGGCTGGCCTTGGCTGGCCCGGACGCTCAGCTTCTGCATGATGATTGGATGATCTGTCTGAGGCTGAATCCCTTTTTGATTGACAGCGAAATGAGCGAATCAGCGATCTTTTGGTGTAAACATCCGTGGGAGCGTTTTCATTCTGTTCTGAGTTGAACTGGAGACTTTCCTAATCTTCTTAGTGGCATTTTCTTTGTTAAAAACGACAAATCGAGCTTCTATTTCTGGTGGGTTTTTTTTGTTTTTTTTTTTGTAGCTGCTTGTGTTTGGAGACTGACTTCTATCACTCTTTCTGACTTCTATCTCAGTTTCTGTCCCGACCGAACAGCGGGTGCTGCTGAGCCCCTCCACGGTCACAAATCGCTCACAGGCGGACAAACTTCACACTTGCCTCGCGCCAGTCCCAGCTAGCGAGCTAGCTAGGTAGCAAGCTGCACATAATGGCAGACAATTTGAATGTTGTGGACCGGATTTTGGTGAAGCCATTTGATAGTCTTCCTTACGAAGAAGCCATGGCTGCTGTCATGGCTTCAGCTCTCAATGGTTTGCAGGCCAAAGTTAAAGCAATAGCCCCCAGTGTAATGTTTGTGCATTGCTATGCACACAGACTGAATCTGGTTCTGTCTCAGGGGGCTAAATGCTTATCTGAGTGCAGAATATGTTTTGCATCACTCTCTGGGTTTGCCACATTTTTCTCAAAATCCACAGAGGATGTCTTTTCTTGAGTCTGCAGGCTGCTCAAGGTTGCCCAGAAATGCTCCTACTCGATGGAATTTCACATCACGGATAGTGACCACTGTGGCAAACAATTATGATGCCCTCCTGCAAACGTTTGAGATGATCATTGCAGATAAGTCCATGGATGATGACACATTAGACTGTGCCAATTTCTTTGTGTTTGTTATTGCAGTAGTCATTAAAACCAGAATTTTGTTCTTGAAAATAGCTGTTGTTGTTGTATGGCTGGGGGGCCTGGCTGCCTTTTTGTTTCTGTCTTTTGTTTTTCCTTCCAGGTGGCTTGCATTTGGGACTGAGTGGCTGTGTTGCTGAGGAAATAGCTGCCAGGAGCTCTTGCTTGCCTCTACTGGTGGTTGGCTCTCACTGCGGTATTGTATCACTTCCTGTTCCGGAGCACAGCGGTGTTTTTCTGTATCTGTTAGCTGTTTAATCTGCGCAGTTAGATTGATCTAGTTATCTAGATTACGATTTGTTTCCCATTGTAATCTTTACGTGCCTTAACTAAAGCACTCATTCTGCTGAATCACCTCTAAATTATTTACACATTATTCACTTTGCGTGTTTTTAGGAATCCGCTAGCTTAGCGTAGCTACTAGCTCTTAGCCGATTTAGCATGGCGGCTTCTCCTGTCTCTCCCGCACTTTTCTGCTCTGGGTGTGAAATGTTTAGTTATTCCTCGGCCTCCTTTAGCAGTAATGGTACTTGTAATAAGTGTAGCTTATTCGTAGCTTTGGAGGCCAGGCTGGGCGAATTGGAGACTCGGCTCCGCACCGTGGAAAATTCTACAGCTAGCCAGGCCCCTGTAGTCGGTGCGGACCAAGGTAGCTTAGCCGCCGTTAGTTCCCCTCTGGCAGATCCCGAGCAGCCGGGAAAGCAGGCTGACTGGGTGACTGTGAGGAGGAAGCGTAGCCCTAAACAGAAGCCCCGTGTACACCGCCAACCCGTTCACATTTCTAACCGTTTTTCCCCACTCGACGACACACCCGCCGAGGATCAAACTCTGGTTATTGGCGACTCTGTTTTGAGAAATGTGAAGTTAGCGACACCAGCAACCATAGTCAATTGTCTTCCGGGGGCCAGAGCAGGCGACATTGAAGGAAATTTGAAACTGCTGGTTAAGGCTAAGCGTAAATTTGGTAAGATTGTAATTCACGTCGGCAGTAATGACACCCGGTTACGCCAATCGGAGGTCACTAAAATTAACATTAAATCGGTGTGTAACTTTGCAAAAACAATGTCGGACTCTGTAGTTTTCTCTGGGCCCCTCCCCAATCAGACCGGGAGTGACATGTTTAGCCGCATGTTCTCCTTGAATTGCTGGCTGTCTGAGTGGTGTCCAAAAAATGAGGTGGGCTTCATAGATAATTGGCAAAGCTTCTGGGGAAAACCTGGTCTTGTTAGGAGAGACGGCATCCATCCCACTTTGGATGGAGCAGCTCTCATTTCTAGAAATCTGGCTAATTTTCTTAAATCCTCCAAACCGTGACTATCCAGGGTTGGGACCAGGAAGCAGAGTTGTAGTCTTACACACCTCTCTGCAGCTTCTCTCCCCCTGCCATCCCCTCATTACCCCATCCCCGTAGAGACGGTGCCTGCTCCCAGACTACCAATAACCAGCAAAAATCTATTTAAGCATAAAAATTCAAAAAGAAAAAATAATATAGCACCTTCTACTGCACCACAGACTAAAACAGTTAAATGTGGTTTATTAAACATTAGGTCTCTCTCTTCTAAGTCCCTGTTGGTAAATGATATAATAATTGATCAACATATTGATTTATTCTGCCTAACAGAAACCTGGTTACAGCAGGATGAATATGTTAGTTTAAATGAGTCAACACCCCCGAGTCACACTAACTGTCAGAATGCTCGTAGCACGGGCCGGGGCGGTGGATTAGCAGCAATCTTCCATTCCAGCTTATTAATTAATCAAAAACCCAGACAGAGCTTTAATTCATTTGAAAGCTTGTCTCTTAGTCTTGTCCATCCAAATTGGAAGTCCCAAAAACCAGTTTTATTTGTTATTATCTATCGTCCACCTGGTCGTTACTGTGAGTTTCTCTGTGAATTTTCAGACCTTTTGTCTGACTTAGTGCTTAGCTCAGATAAGATAATTATAGTGGGCGATTTTAACATCCACACAGATGCTGAGAATGACAGCCTCAACACTGCATTTAATCTATTATTAGACTCTATTGGCTTTGCTCAAAAAGTAAATGAGTCCACCCACCACTTTAATCATATCTTAGATCTTGTTCTGACTTATGGTATGGAAATAGAAGACTTAACAGTATTCCCTGAAAACTCCCTTCTGTCTGATCATTTTTTAATAACATTTACATTTACTCTGATGGACTACCCAGCAGTAGGGAATAAGTTTCATTACACTAGAAGTCTTTCAGAAAGCGCTGTAACTAGGTTTAAGGATATGATTCCTTCTTTATGTTCTCTAATGCCATATAACAACACAGTGCAGAGTAGCTACCTAAACTCTGTAAGGGAGATAGAGTATCTCGTCAATAGTTTTACATCCTCATTGAAGACAACTTTGGATGCTGTAGCTCCTCTGAAAAAGAGAGCTTTAAATCAGAAGTGTCTGACTCCATGGTATAACTCTCAAACTCGTAGCTTAAAGCAGATAACCCGTAAGTTGGAGAGGAAATGGCGTCTCACTAATTTAGAAGATCTTCACTTAGCCTGGAAAAAGAGTCTGTTGCTCTATAAAAAAGCCCTCCGTAAAGCTAGGACATCTTTCTACTCATCACTAATTGAAGAAAATAAGAACAACCCCAGGTTTCTTTTCAGCACTGTAGCCAGGCTGACAAAGAGTCAGAGCTCTATTGAGCTGAGTATTCCATTATCTTTAACTAGTAATGAGTTCATGACTTTCTTTGCTAACAAAATTTTAACTATTAGAGAAAAAATTACTCATAACCATCCCAAAGACGTATCGTTATCTTTGGCTGCTTTCAGTGATGCCGGTATTTGGTTAGACTCTTTCTCTCCGATTGTTCTGTCTGAGTTATTTTCATTAGTTACTTCATCCAAACCATCAACATGTTTATTAGACCCCATTCCTACCAGGCTGCTCAAGGAAGCCCTACCATTATTTAATGCTTCGATCTTAAATATGATCAATCTATCTTTGTTAGTTGGCTATGTACCACAGGCTTTTAAGGTGGCAGTAATTAAACCATTACTTAAAAAGCCATCACTTGACCCAGCTATCTTAGCTAATTATAGGCCAATCTCCAACCTTCCTTTTCTCTCAAAAATTCTTGAAAGGGTAGTTGTAAAACAGCTAACTGATCATCTGCAGAGGAATGGTCTATTTGAAGAGTTTCAGTCAGGTTTTAGAATTCATCATAGTACAGAAACAGCATTAGTGAAGGTTACAAATGATCTTCTTATGGCCTCGGACAGTGGACTCATCTCTGTGCTTGTTCTGTTAGACCTCAGTGCTGCTTTTGATACTGTTGACCATAAAATTTTATTACAGAGATTAGAGCATGCCATAGGTATTAAAGGCACTGCGCTGCGGTGGTTTGAATCATATTTGTCTAATAGATTACAATTTGTTCATGTAAATGGGGAATCTTCTTCACAGACTAAAGTTAATTATGGAGTTCCACAAGGTTCTGTGCTAGGACCAATTTTATTCACTTTATATATGCTTCCCTTAGGCAGTATTATTAGACGGTATTGCTTAAATTTTCATTGTTACGCAGATGATACCCAGCTTTATCTATCCATGAAGCCAGAGGACACACACCAATTAGCTAAACTGCAGGATTGTCTTACAGACATAAAGACATGGATGACCTCTAATTTCCTGCTTTTAAACTCAGATAAAACTGAAGTTATTGTTCTTGGCCCCACAAATCTTAGAAACATGGTGTCTAACCAGATCCTTACTCTGGATGGCATTACCCTGACCTCTAGTAATACTGTGAGAAATCTTGGAGTCATTTTTGATCAGGATATGTCATTCAAAGCGCATATTAAACAAATATGTAGGACTGCTTTTTTGCATTTACGCAATATCTCTAAAATCAGAAAGGTCTTGTCTCAGAGTGATGCTGAAAAACTAATTCATGCATTTATTTCCTCTAGGCTGGACTATTGTAATTCATTATTATCAGGTTGTCCTAAAAGTTCCCTAAAAAGCCTTCAGTTAATTCAAAATGCTGCAGCTAGAGTGCTGACGGGGACTAGAAGGAGAGAGCATATCTCACCCATATTGGCCTCTCTTCATTGGCTTCCTGTTAATTCTAGAATAGAATTTAAAATTCTTCTTCTTACTTATAAGGTTTTGAATAATCAGGTCCCATCTTATCTTAGGGACCTCATAGTACCATATCACCCCAATAGAGCGCTTCGCTCTCAGACTGCAGGCTTACTTGTAGTTCCTAGGGTTTGTAAGAGTAGAATGGGAGGCAGAGCCTTCAGCTTTCAGGCTCCTCTCCTGTGGAACCAGCTCCCAATTCAGATCAGGGAGACAGACACCCTCTCTACTTTTAAGATTAGGCTTAAAACTTTCCTTTTTGCTAAAGCTTATAGTTAGGGCTGGATCAGGTGACCCTGAACCATCCCTTAGTTATGCTGCTATAGACGTAGACTGCTGGGGGGTTCCCATGATGCACTGTTTCTTTCTCTTTTTGCTCTGTATGCACCACTCTGCATTTAATCATTAGTGATCGATCTCTGCTCCCCTCCACAGCATGTCTTTTTCCTGGTTCTCTCCCTCAGCCCCAACCAGTCCCAGCAGAAGACTGCCCCTCCCTGAGCCTGGTTCTGCTGGAGGTTTCTTCCTGTTAAAAGGGAGTTTTTCCTTCCCACTGTAGCCAAGTGCTTGCTCACAGGGGGTCGTTTTGACCGTTGGGGTTTTACATCATTATTGTATGGCCTTGCCTTACAATATAAAGCGCCTTGGGGCAACTGTTTGTTGTGATTTGGCGCTATATAAAAAAAAATTGATTGAATTGATTGATTGATTGATCAGGACCTCACCCTGATCACCTGCGGCTCGTCAGGACTCACAGCTGTGGTGCATCTATATGGATTGGAACATGGTGGCATTTAAGACTGGAGTGTACAGTGTGTATTTGCCAGAGACTCGACCTTGTGACCAGACGGGTGAGATCGTCGTCTCGGGAGCCATCTCATCATCAGTGGATGCAGAGAACGTCCAGGGTTTGATGCACGGTCTGTGAAAGAGGAGGGGGTGAGGTCTCACGCTCGTCAGCACACTTCCTGAGGTACGTTAGATTTTGTGACTAACGTTTATACAGTCAGTAAATGTGGTGTCCCTCACACCTTATTATATTGAGCTGTACGTTAGTCATGTATCGGCTTCCACTGCAGTGGAGTTTTGTGAACTGGATGTTCCATGCCTGCAGGTTGGGAAGCTGATTAGTAATTAAGCCAGGAAGTGTTTGCTGTTTATGTACACCTTTGAGTGGTCTCTCTGTGTGTAGAGTGTGGACTCACATAATGGTTCCTTCTTTCACAGACTCGGTTTGTTGCGGCCACCTGGGGGGTGTCGGCGGGGTCCTTGGGTCCGAACGGCTTCTGGCTCCGGACCGTTAGCGCTGCTGGGAGCGCACCGTATCACCACCACGCCAGACCGCACACTCTTTTGTTGTTTTGTATCACATCACTGTTATGTATTAAATTCAGTTAGCCTTTGTACCGTGCTCTGCTTATTTCATACTGGGTCCTTCAAACGCTGGTCGGTTCTCCGAGCTGCGTCCGACACATAACAGTTGTGAGTTAATTTGTGGGATTGTGGGTGTTGTGGATGAAGTTAGTGTTTTCATGGGTGGTGGGGCGGAGGTGGTGGCCATGTTAGTGTGCGCGGGGGGGGCACGCAGGGGGTATCGCCCGGGGAGTAAATCACTCTAGGACCGCCACTGCCCTGCCCCCTCGGATGTGAGTTATCAAAATAAATAAATAAATAAAAAAGAAAGAAAAAGAAATGCTGGAAAATACAGCAAAATATTAGTTATTCAATAATATCATGTATTTAACAAATAAACCAAATTAATTAACTAAAGTAATTAATTTTAAAACAAACAGATATGGCGTGTGTCTGTGTTCAAGCGATTTGATAGGTTGAAGGGCCTTTCACACTGAATACTTTAGGCCAATCATTCAACGTGTCCCAATCCGAAACGACGCATCTGACGCATGACGTCAGATGCGTCGTTTCGGAAGCGGCAAGGGGGCGGAGATTGCCACATCACACTCTGGCCGTTTCCACAACCTGAAAAAAGTTCAGCGATTGCCGTCTTGAATTTGGGTCGCCTGAACCACAAAAAGCTTTAAAAAACAGCAGAACGATTCTCCCATCACCCTGCTGGGAGAAGCTTTTTTTCAGCTACTTTTCGGAGTGATGCCGACCGAGGGAGGACTGACGACTTGGTGGGATATCGATCGAACTGCGACAGCGGGCTGACCTGCACAGAGAAGCCGGCCTTCAGGCATCATCACTGTGCAGAGCGAGGCAGGCAGCCGGGGTGATGGAGCAAACCCACTCAGTCCGATATCTCCCACTTTTTGGATATGCGAAGTCCCAGTTTGCCCAACAGAGTTTAGTTCTGCAGCTTTATTGAGGTGAGAATAATGTAAAACTAAAACGTGACGTTTACTGAACTGCTGTGAAGGATTAATGATCGGCTAACGTTAGCTTAGCCTTTTAGCACAGTTGATCTGAGTGAACACTTTAATTTGTAGATAGTTCTGTCTTTTTTATTTTTCCAAATAAAGCTACAGCTTTTTTCAGACACCACAAAAGCTCAACTTTTAATAACTTATTTTTTGGGGCATTTTTTTTTTCCATCATTTTTTCCCCGTTTTGTTTTTTTTCCTTTTTTATATATAAACTGTTTCTTTATATTTAAATAAATATTTTTATTTGTCCCAATCAGGAACATTTGGTGTGCAGACAACCAAACTTCCATTGATGAGCTGAACACCACGAAGTCCAGCCGAAAGAAAACATCTCTGCTCTTCAAAATAGGACAAAAGTGTATTCAGCAACACCACCAGAGTTCAAAGCTGCAGAAGAGACCTTCATCTGGTCCCGAGAATCCAGCAGAACATCACCTGCTTCTAAATAAAAGGCTCTTTCAACAGCAACTATTTTATTATTTTTTAAAAAGCTGTTTCATTTTATATTTTAACAATAAATGAACGGATCATTAAAAATGTCCACGAAATCAAAGTCAAAAGACATTTGCACAAGTAGAAGCTCTCCACTTATTGTGCTCAAATTCATATTTTTGAAATGACTCTGTCCTGATAATATTAAAGGCAATTACATATTTTGATGAAATTACAAGTTGAAATGACTATTAAAAAAAAAATCATCATGAGGTTTATGTCACAGAAATCCTACTTTATAATCACACTGCAGTCATTGTTAAATTATTTCCTCTTGCATTTATAATAAACAATTGTATTTATTTACAGTGTCTTTCTGGTTGAAATGAGACATAAATAATCTACCAGACTTTAAAAAAATGTACAAATTTCCATGTTATTTTGTCTAAAAATAAATGTCCGTATGTTAAACAAGAAATGATCTAATCTGAAATAACAGGTGGTTTTAATTTACAGATGAAAGGTTTCTAAAGAACCATTTATTGATTTATTTAGCTATTTTAATTACAAGTGTTCTAAACTTTTTTTAACAGTAATGAGAAATTGTGAGGTAACAACAACAAAAAACATTTCGAAGGATTTTTCTTCAGAAAACTGCTCCATAAATGAGCAGTCCTGTGACACGTATGTTTTGTACAGATCAGTGGTTTCTGCCACTCGTCTTCCGTGTTTTGGCCCGACGCGTCGTTCCTATTGGACAACGCAAAGGTACGTCACAGCTCAGAGCATCGAAAGTTGGATTGGATTGAACTTTGACTACGTCAGTCTGCCGACAAGCGGCAATGCGCGCTCCCGTCAGAAGCATCGGTTTAGTTCGGCTTTTGACGCGATGCATCTAAAAAGCAATGCGTCTCATTGAAAATAATGCTTTTTAGACCGATTTTTGACACGTCTGACGTATTCAGTGTGAAAGGCCCTTGAGGGTTGCACTTGTCAGTGCAGCAGAGGGCAAGGATCCTGAGTCCACTGAGGTAGGCTAGCATCCAGTTTCCACACAGAATTTTATGTTAAGATATGGACTTTTATGGTAAGATAAAAGTTATGTATTGTTGTAAATATAGCTACATAAAAGGTTTATCTTTGACCCGTTGTGTGACTGTCATGCCCAATTGCGCTGTGTTTGCGCTTGTGATGAAGGGTTGTATGTTGGGTTAATCTACTGTCTCGTGTTATTTCTCAGATCAGTTTTTGGTTTGGTTTTGTGGTATGCAGGAGATCACTTGACCGAGGGTCTATACGTTCAAATAATAATTAAAAAAATACTGTCATCACTCTTTACTCTTACTCAGTCAGTCTCTTACAATGGTGTAGCCTAAATACACGAGCGTTCCAGGAGTGCACCCAATTCATTATGCACGCTCAGAGGCACGTCCCCTCCGGTGTGCACTTTTTTTGGGGGGGGGACCCCGCCCCCTGTGATAAACTCATCGCCCCCTTAATATTTTTTTTCTGGCGCCGGGCCTGAAGACAGATTCAGGATCTTGCTAAATGAGACAGTCAAGAGAAGCCAGGGATTAA
Organism: Thalassophryne amazonica; assembly: GCF_902500255.1. NCBI lineage: Eukaryota > Metazoa > Chordata > Actinopteri > Batrachoidiformes > Batrachoididae > Thalassophryne > Thalassophryne amazonica. The sequence continues at coordinate 96,582,063 of NC_047103.1, read as the reverse complement.
ACCACCACAGTTTGTCATGATTAAGTTTTTTTTTTTTTTTTAATCATTATCAGTGTTAAGGGTGAGACTCAGGGTGCACTCAAATGCAAGAGCAGATCAGGCTGAGATCAGGTTCTACTAAATTGTATAGGTTGTGAAATCAAAGCTGAGAATGCTATTTCCTTCCATATAGCAAACGTGTACAGGATAGTTGAGAATCCTGGTCCAGTTTTGGTCAATCAAATGCATTCCTTCCAAAATGAAAAAATAGTGAATGCGATAAGTGAAGGCAGTGAGTTAAACTGATAGTGAATGCGATATTTGGGTTCCATACCTGTGACAAGGACAGCCAAATGGGGGTTCACTTAAATTACACAAACAGATTAGTTGGGGAAAAACAGAGGTAGTAGAAATGAGGATAAAGGATGTGGAGTGCCTCTCCACTTTAGCAAGTGGTGGACAGCAACAGAATCAGGAAGTATAATCAAGATTTCCTCTTCAGAATAATTACTGCAATTGCATAGACAGGCAGAGAGTAGGCCAGAGTCAGAGTATTTTTTCCTTTTCAGAGCAATTACATCAGATGAACAAGCGGAAAGACAGAGGGAGTGTATCTGTAAACAAGCCTGAGTGTGAAACAGTATTTCCACTTCACAGATGTCAACCAGGAGCAGATTGAAGGTAAGGTTAAGCTGGGCTTACACTGTGTGAGTTTTGGCCCTTTTTCAGCCGATTTTTCACTCGTGTGAGAATTTTTTGGCCGTCCTGCATTGTGTGGTATATATGGAGTAACGAGCTGCGTTTAACCTCTCATGACCACCTCCCGATCGGGAATCGTATGGTCAGATGAAAATGAAACCTGTTTGATATTCTGGTTGGCCGTCGTGAGGGTATCCCGCTGCTGAAGCACTGCAAGCGTCCAACCTCTCACACTGTGCATGTGCAAACACCGATGCAGAATTGGAGAGAGTATAAACAGTGATCATCTCCTTGAGAGAGCAGCTTCTGTTTCTTTTCCCCCCCTTTCTTCAACTCATGTAAAGTCTTGTATTTTTTTTTAACTTTGATGTCTCCCATCGAGAGTTTTTGTAAAAATAAGAAATGTAAATAAAGTGTGAAAAAAAAGCTTCTGGAAACACAAGTCCAATGTGTGGTTTTTGAACATACAATGTGAGCAGTCAGATCGCATCAGAGCATCGGGCCGTATAGTGTGAGAACATAAACCGTGCGCTCTGAACTTTTACACCATGCAGTTTTGTCGTACAGTTTGAGCTGGAGCTGAGTACAGTGATTGAAAATATCGTACAGTGTCTGCCCAGCTTTAGACAAGTGGAGAAGAGGGTCAAAAGGCAAATGGCAGACACAGCAGGAGTGTTGAGACTGATTGAGAAATTTGGATTTTTTTGTACTTAAATATATAGTAACTTTTGTTCATGTAACAGCATTTAAAACCTTTTAAGCACAGTTTGATGAATGAAGAATCGGTCCTTTCCCTCAGTGTAGTCTTTGCTACTTCTCAAACTAGGGGTGTCAATCTTTTTTTATTGTAATTAATCACATCAGCGTCCATAGTTAGACCATGATTAGTTGAAAATTAATTGCATATTTTGTTTATCTTCAATCCAAGCTGCTTCTTAATGTTTGCAATAATTCATTCATTTTGCTGCTGCTTTTCCAGGTCTGAGTCATGGTTGTTTTTAATCACTGTAATTTTTAAAATTAAAGTTTTGTTTTCTTTTCTTTATGGCTCATCAGTTCTTCAGAATTGGACAAGTAAAGCCAGGACATTCAGAGTAACTGTGACTGATAATGTTTTAGTCATCCAAATATAGTCATTATTATTATTATTATTATTATTATTATTATGATAACAAGGTGTGTGTGGGGGGGGGGCTTTCACCTCTCCGTGGCTAAACACCCATGTGTGTCTATGCAAACAGGAGGTAAACAGATGATCATGTTGAAAAACCCATATAGTTTTTGTTGTCAAGCTGCTGCTGTCAAAGTTCAACCCAATCCAACTTTTGCAACTGTGCGCTGTGATGAAGCTCCGCGCTGTCCAATAGAAATGAGGCATCAGGCCAAAAGACGGAAGACTACAGTGCAGAAATGTGTCACAGAACTGCTCATACACAGCAGTTTTCTGAAGAAAATCCTTCCAATTTTTTTAACCTCAACATTCTGCATTCTGAGAGCATTTTGGTGGTCGTACTGTGTTCCACCTACATTCAAACTGTGTTCGGGCACTTATGCACACAGCATGTGCAGAGATCATTCAATGTGGGTTGGAACACAATCTGAGTATTCAGATGGCATTCCTACGCATTTCTTATTACCTCCCACGTGTCACAAATTGTGTTTATTATTTTCCCTTTTTTTTTTCTTCTTTAATATTTATTTCATTCATTTAAAAGAAAAACAGAAAAGCAAAAAACAAAAGCACCACAATACCAGAATGAAAAGGAGCCGAAAGAAGAACAAGTCTTATGATTTCTGCCCCTTTTAACAATACAATCTTTCAATATACAGCATCATAGTCAACATTATTTAACAGATTGCATTTCTTTAACTTGTCACATACCACTGACCCATTTCATAATTATGACCATTAATTAATAGATTACATCACTGACAGGTTACATTTAAACTTAGACACTCCAAACATTATTAACAGGTTTACTTTTTTTTTTTTTTGACTTTCTTGCAGCCCACTGACTTACTTCATAGTTTCATACTTACTTAATACATCTAATTTAATATGTTTTTTAAATAATTTAAGCGACCTTAATTCTTTAATTTCTTTATTAAGATTGTTCCATAATTTGACACCATTTACTGCAATACTCCTTTCCTTTACTTTGGTTCTAAATCTTGGTTTTTTAAAGACTTCTATTCCTTTCAATTTATAACTACTTACTCTTTTTTCAAACATATTTTGAATGTTTGTTGGTAAAGTATTTTTATTAACTTGGTACATCGTTTGTAATATTTTCAAATCAACTAAATCATGAAATTTAAGTACCCTATACTTAATAAACAATGGATTAGATGAATCTCTTGTTGGGAAAGTGTCAGTACACGGACCCACAACAGGGGGCGCAAATGAACGGACAATGGAGAAAGTCAAATAACAAGGCTTTACTGTTGTGAACGTGCACACGAATACACCAATCACGAAATGGACAACAGTCAATTCACAAAAGTGTCGTGTGGGCAGGCTCGAAGATAGGAGACGCCTCTCCAAGGTAAGACCCGAACCACACGGCTTCCTCCGCCACAGGACCCCGGAAATACTGGAGCCGCCAAGTCCCGAACTCCCAGGTGGCCACTGCCTCCGCGTGTCGGACCTGGTACTGCTGGCGAGGAACAAAGAACAGTTAGATGGGGGCGCGTTTGCACCCAAGACTCCGAACAGCAGGGAAGTTACCTCCACCTCTCGTTAGAACAGTAATCCACAAGCTATACACTAATCCAAAAGGATACACTCCGTCAGCTTTGATACGTTACCTCGTAGGTAGAAACGATATCTCGGCGATGAGGTGGAGATGCCGTCCTGCTGATATACCCCAGTGATAATTGCCGTCAGCTGTCTCAGGTGATGGGTGACAGCTGTTACCGAGGCTGCTCCTGTGGGGCGGCGGCGCCCTCTGGTGCCTGGAGCCCGCACTCCAGGCAGGGCGCCCTCTGGTGGTGGTGGGCCAGCAGTACCTCCTCTTCAGCGGCCCACACAACATCTCTAAAACCACTGTTACTAATCACTTTTAAAGCTATTTTCTGCAAAATAAATAAAGGTTGTATATAGGTTGTATATGTTGATCCCCAGATTTCTACACAGTAAGTTAAATATGGGACAATCAATGAATTGTACAATGTTAATAAACCATAACTATTTAATGAATATTTTACTTTATGCAAAACAGCAATGGCTTTCGCTATTTTTCCTTTTATGTAATTTATGTGTGACTTCCATGTAAGATCTTCATCAATCATGACTCCTAAAAATTTCATTTCTTTTACCCTTTGTATATCCATTCCATGTATTTGTAATGACACATTATTTTCTTTCACTCTATCATTAAACAATATGAAATTTGTCTTATTAATATTTAGTGACAATCTGTTTATATCAAACCAATGTTTAACTTTTTCCAACTCTGTATTTATCACTTGTGCTACTTCCTGTATATCTGATCCAGAGTAAAACAGCGTTGTATCATCAGCAAATAAAATGCTGCCAAGCACATTGGATACATTCACAAAATCATTGATATACAAAATAAACAGTTTGGGTCCAAGTACCGATCCTTGTGGTATTTGGCCAGATCCAGCTTCATTTGTGCTCATTCTTGCTAGATGTGATGGGGCTCTGAACCCTTATAAGGTCTGTGGGTCTGTGGGACCCATTTTCAGTTTTTAGCTGAAGAAAAATTATACAAATAATTATTTTTTTAAACTAAGATTCATTGGCCTTGGCTCATTTTCTGTGAAATAAATCAGAAAACATTTTCAATGATGTCCCCATCTATGACCCCCCCTCTTTCACATTTATAGTCCATACAGGGTCTTTGAGTCCACTGGACCCGGGGATATTGAAAGTGTGGAAATCACAAGTCCTGTGCACCCTCATTTTCCGTTTCTGCTCTCTGGGCCTGTGAGTGAGTGAGTACGTGAGTGAGCGAGTGAGTGAGTGAGTGGAGTGGAGCAGAGCACAGTGAAACGAAGCAAAGCAGGTGAATGGGTCCTTGGTGTGAGCACCCACTGTTCCCGCACGAGGATGCAACATTGTGCGGGGGACTGCACCCACATTCTCACACATTTCACCCTCTGTCCCCAATCTTGGGGACCTGACACTATAAATAGCTGTCAGCATGGTTCCATACCAAAAATGATCAAGATGGCAAAGTGATTCTCTGTTTAGGCTGCCTTACAGTTGATATTGGAAGAGACAGGGGGTTTTGATGGTGATGCAGAGGAAGAAGTTTCAGAATGTGAGGATCACATTTCTAAACATTTAGAGTCTGACAATGAGTTTGTAGAGGAGGATGGGCATCAGCCAACTCTGAAGCGTGAGAGAGCCTCAGGACCAGCCCTTCAGCAGCCAGGACTAGTCTGTGATCTGTGTGACCCCAAGATGAACAGACAGACCCAGCATCATGAGGGGGCATTTGGGGGCGACGCTCCCTCACGTCATCAACCCCGCCCCCTCAGATGTGAGAGTTATCAAAAAATAAAAATAAAAAAGAAAGAAAAACAAATACTGGAAAATATAGCAAAATATTAGTTATTCAATAATATCACGAATCAAATTAATTAGCTAAAGTAATTAATTTTAAAACAAACGGATATGGCGTGTGTCTGTGTTCAAGCGATTTGATAGGTTGAGGGTTGCGCTTGTCAGTGCGGAAGGGCAAGGATCCTGAGTCCCGCGATTATGGCAAGGTGGACAAACTAAAGCATGCTCGATTTATTCAAGCAGTGTCAGAGCTGGAGTTCCTGGGATTCGTCAAGTCCACCAAGCAAAAGGCAGATCATGCAGCACAACTCACTTGGGGAGGGTGCTAATGTTTACACATAACGACAACAAGTCACAAATGCCACAAAGTACACATTCTTGGCTGCTGATCATGAATGTGATGATTTGGAACCATTACGCACGGTCAAGAATAGTGTTCCGTGTTGTTGCGCGCTATTGCGCGTAATTGTTAAGTTCTGTCACGTTGTGAACGAGGTGAATTGTCTCCACACACACACACACCCATATTCATCCAACCGAATTCAGATCGCTCCAGTTTTTCAGAACTTTGTGACTGCATGCGTAGTTGGGCTCTGTGCCATGGAGTGGCGCACATGCCCAATTGCGCTGTGTTTGCGCTTGTGATGGAGGGCTGTATGTGGGGTTAATCTACTGTCTCGTGTTCTCAGATCAGTTGTTGGTTTGGTTTTGTGGTATGCAGGAGATCACTTGACCGAGGGTCTATACGTTCAAATAATAATTAAAAAAATACTGTCATCACTTTTTACTCTTAGTCAGTCTCTTACAACGGTGTAGCCTAAATACATGAGCGCACCCAATTCATTACGCACGCTCAGAGGCAAGTCCCCTCAGGTGTGCACTTTTTTGGGGGGAGAGGGGTGTGACCCCGCCCCTTGTGCTAAACTCATCGCCCCCCTTTTTTTTTTTTCTGGCACCGGGCTTGTGGACAGAAAAACACAATATACATGCATCCAGTGCAAGAAGTACATATGCAATACACACATAGCTAATGTGTTGTTCAGACAGGTGTTATGTGTAAACTGCCCTGATAAGGTTAAATTTCTAATGGAATTCAAATAAATAATACACTGTAGTTTTGGAAAAACTTTCTTCATTTATACATTTGTTAATTATTTTCCAGTAACAAATTTAACATATGTGTTGTTTATATTACTTGCAACTGGGATGATGTAAACATCTTATGAGTATTTTAACAAAAAATGTGTGATTATGTTAAATTAAAAGCCCCAAAATGCAATGGGTCCACCAGACCCAGCAGGACTCCCTGTGTAACAAAAAAAACAAAAAAGACCCGAGAGCTAATACAGGGCTTAGTGAAGCAGACAATGTGTGCCCACCTATTTGGTTTTAATTGATCCAATACTGATCAATCAAAAAAAAGAAAAACTTGTTTGAGAAATAAGCTCTAATGCTCTAAGTAGTATATAAGACTATAACTAGTTTATCTGTGAACACTTATCTTCGACTTGTACTGCAACAATACCCATGGCCACACTTGTTACGAGTAGGTAAAACACCAAACTGCTAGTTGTTTAAAAATATGTAATTAGAATAGCTCAACTAACAAATGGTTCATAGTTTTTATGTTGAATCTTAAGCTAATACTAATACAATAACATGCTTTTGGAGGGCACTATGTATTTTTAGAGGCCCGACGTCCATGCCCAGTCGCCCAAAATGGCCGATATTATATTGGTCATTGTGGCAACTGGCCATGGACAGAGGGACTCTGAAAATGCATACCGCATGACAACTGCATGTTATTTGCATTATTATCACCTATTGAGATACACAATATGTGGAATCGCATTAACGATATTTAATGTCATTTCAAAACACACGACACCCAGCAAACGCATACATAAAAAGTTGGCTCACTTTAACAATATTTAAAATTGTGAAGAATGTCAAATTAATGTCCGGGATTGATGTTGATGGTGCAGTTGTTGAATATCGGGTTATAAAACAGTGACTTCATTTGATTTTGCACATTGTTTTGGGAGTTTGGAATTGTCACATTGCCTTCTGGAGGGGCTTGGCCGATGTCGAATATGTTTGTCGCAACTGTGGACACATCTCCCTTGGCAACCACGTTTGCTGCTGGCAAGCTAGATGGACCAGCCACCTGTAAGCAAAATGCAGATATTGTAACGACTGATTTATGAAGACAATATGGACTTTATTTGCAATTTTTTATGTAAACAAAAATTTTGATGACAGAATTTGCATTTTTTTATATAAAATACACCAAGTTCTTAATATCAAAAAGTCCATTTCTTGATATAAAAAATGGCAATTTCTTAATATCAAAAATGTTTTTGATATAAAAGTTATTTTGATATAAAAATGCACTGATTTCTTGATGTAAAAAAACTTTTTGATATAAAAATTGGCCCGGATTATTAATATAAGAAATAATTTTTTGATATCAAACAGTCTTTTGTTAATATCAATAATTCCCTTGGTTATATTTATATCAAAGAGATTGTTGTGTGGGCCGCCAGAAGAGGAGGTACTGCTGGCCCACCACCAGAGGGCGCCCTGCCTGAAGTGCGGGCTTCAGGCAGGGCGCTGCCGCCTTACAGGAACAGCCGAGGTGACAGCTGTCACTCATCAACTACGACAGCTGTCACCGATCATCTGCACTTCTCCCCGGATAAAAGCAGGATGACACCTCCACCACGTCGCCGAGATATCGTACTTCTTTGAGAGGTAACTTTCTCTGCCTGCGTACTATATTGATTGATTCCAAGAGCTACTGTGTTGCAGCTGTCTACCCAGAGGACCGGCGTGGGTCGCGACTGTTTCGTCCTACTTCCCACCAGATAAGTGGTACTCAGACGCTGCACGAGTGTGTGTTAGAGGTGGAGGTGGAATTCCCACCGTTATTGTTACGGGGTGTACACACACCCACACTTGACTGTCTTTGTTCTCCGCCAGCAGTACCAGATCCGACACGCTGAGACGGTGGCCACCTGGGGACTTCGGGACCTGGCGGCTCCAGTATCCTTCGGGTTCGGTGGCAGTGGAAATCGTGTGGTTCTGGTTCATCTCCAGACGGACGTCTCCTATCGTCGAGCCTGCCCACACGACACCTTTATTCATTGACTTGTATTTATTCTATAATCTGCTGTGTGTGGTTGTGACATTCACAACAGTAAAGTGTTCACATTTAACTTCCTCTATTGTCCGTTCATTTACGCCCCCTGTTGTGGGTCCGTGTCACTACACTTTCCCAACAGGATATCTCGGCCAGCTTCATGGACTCCGAGGGGCGTCACCCGGCAGTTGAACGACCAATGGGAGAGCAGGGAGCGCAGGCGTCTGCAGGAGGCGTGATTGGTGAGCTGCAGCACATCCTCACCGCCTTTACGGCTCGGTTGGATCAGATGACCGAGCAAAACATCCTCCTGAACCGCAGGGTGGAGGCTCTCTCCGCACAGGTGGCAGCGAGCGCTCAGGGCGCTGCGGCAGCTCCTCCTCCTGCCGACCCTGTGCAGGATATGAATGTTCCAGTGGTTGTTCAACAACCCCTCCCACCATCCCCTGAAGCATACATAAGCCCCCCAGAGCCGTACGGAGGTTGTGTGGAGACGTGCGCGGACTTTCTCATGCAGTGTTCGCTCGTCTTTGCACGACGTCCCGTCATGTACACGTCTGATGCTAGTAAAGTAGCTTATGTAATTAATCTGCTTCGAGGAGAGGCACGCGCTTGGGCTACGGCGCTTTGGGAGCAAAATTCACGGCTCCTTCATACGTACACTGGGTTTGTGAGGGAGTTCAAAACCGTGTTTGATCACCCTAACAGGGGAGAGACCGCTTCAGCTGTGCTGCTGTCAATGAGACAGGGACGCCGCAGCCGCTTATGCAGTCGACTTCCGCATCGCGGCTGCGAGGTCCGGCTGGAATAACGCTGCGCTCCGCGCCGCCTTCGTAAACGGACTGTCGTCGGTCCTGAAGGAGCACCTGGTGGCCAAGGACGAACCGTGGAAATTAGATGGGCTTATCGATCTTGTTATACGGTTAGACAATCGGTTGGAAGAACGCCGTCGGGAACGAGACGAGGGGCGTGGCCGGGCACGCGCCGGCCCTCTTCCTTCCAGGTCCGAAAGGAACACAACAGTAAAGTGTTCACATTTAACTTCCTCTATTGTCCGTTCATTTACGCCCCCTGTTGTGGTTCCGTGTCACTACACTTTCCCAACAGAGATTTTTTATATCTAGAATTATATTTTTATACATCAATAATTATTTTTGTATGTCATGAATTCTATTTTATGATATAAAAAAATGGCAATATAGTCCCTGTTGGTGTTTCATACTGATTAGCTGAATGATTTGTTGATTGATTTAAAACTGTTATTACCTGTTCATCACTGCAAGATTCCAGGATTTCATCATCATTAGCCCATTCATACTCCATATGAAAGGTGGCTTGATGTGATATTCCTTGGCCCACGCTTCCTAATGCAGAGGTGTTTTTGGTGTTCAACATGTCAGCGAGGATTGCATTACGTTTTCTTCTGGTTTTCAGAGATGTCTTCTATATAATGGCTTAGGCTACTGGTCCAGTGTTTTGTAATTGCAATGATACTGTGATGATCCACCCCAGCTCTGTAGAGTGTGGTTACTGTCGAAGCTCTCATGGAGTGGGAGCTTCGACAGTAACCACATTCACACACACAGTAACCACACACTATAGATCTGCGACAGGCCTGCTTTTTTTGAGATTGATTGCATCATTCGTGAAGGTGGTGTCTTTTCCATTGGTGCATTTTTGTACCAGTGTCCGTTGCTATCATACACCTTTAGAGGGTATTGAAAACATCTGTTGTTGCCTGGGTGCAGATTCTCAAGCGGAAATTTAAACATAGTCACATCAGGGCCATACATATGTTGCCTCACATAGTCTTGTTCTGCTTGCTTGTTACCACCCTGGTGGTTCTTGGTGACTTCTGTTGCTGCATTTATACATACTCCTGACCACTATCGTCCCTTGCGGTAGTAAATGTGTCCTTAGTCATGGTGGCCCACCCCTTGTGGCCACGTCGGCCAAAAAAATAACAGAGATTGAACCAGTTGTACTCAAGTAGTTCAATGGGATCACAATGCCATGAATGAAAATATTTTCAGATTTCACCATGTCCAACTCACCAATAGAAGGTTTGTGCATTGGCTTCTTGTTTCCCTGTGCGAAATATAACTTGCATCGAGTAACGAACACCTTGTTAGCTGTGGTGAAGGCGCCGTCCTTGATTACATTAAAATCCCTGCTTTAAGGTGCGGTGGTCACTGTCCGTTGAATGGCTGCCCTTAGCTGAGTCAGTGTAGATGGGGTGAGCGATTTACCCGGCTTTGTACTCTTCACCTTGGCATAGTAGCTTCACAGCGTGTCATTTACTTCTGGTGGCGTAACAGTATGCAGGTCGCATTCAATGTTGTGCTGCGCCAGCCAGTCACAGAACTTGCGCATTCCAAACTCGGTGGATTTTGTTGTGTTGGCTGGTACAGTGCTGCTCTCCAAATTCGCCAGGGCGTCCTCATCAAGCTGGCTGCTTTGGCTGCTGTTCATTGTCGGACTATCCATGACAAAATCATCTGGAATATCCATATTGGGACCACCACTCATTTCTCGCCTTTTCATGTTATCGTTCTTGAGTTGCACATGCTCTGACGTCATCACTTTATGCGGGCAGGTATAGACAGGTAGCGTAAATGTAAATCTATGCTACCGGCCCAGCAATGCCTCAGTAAGTGATAATATTGTGTAATACCATATACAGTTGAGCTCCAAAGTTTACATACCCTGGCAAAATTTTTGTGTTTTTTTTTTGGCCATTTTTCAGAGAATATGAATGATAAGACAAAAACTTTTTTTCACTCACAGTTAGTGGTTGGGTGAAGCCATTTATTGTCAAACAACCAGGTTTACTCTTTTTAATCATAATGACAACACAAACTACCTATTGGGAAAGTGAATGCACGGACCCACGCCAGGGGGCGTAAATGAACGGTCAATAGAGATTCCAAATAAATACAATTTATTTTGCAAATGTGCACAAAACTCAAATATGCTTTTTAGTCTGTCAATCCAAAAACGGTGACGCGTGGGCAGGCCCGAGGGTAGGAGACGCCTATCCAGAGAAGAGCCGGGACCCACGAAGTTCCACCGCCAACAGAGACCTGCAATACACCAGAGCCGCCAAGTCCCGAATCCGCAGGTGGCCACCGCTCTAGCTGTCAGACCCGCTACTGCTGGCAGGAACAAACACAGGTTAAGGTGGGTGTGTGTACACCCAGCAAACAGTCAGTAACTCACAGAAATCCTCCTGGAGGAAATAATCCAGATACTCCCAGAGTGCAGAGGAAAATTGGAGAATGTGCAGTGTCAATGGTTATACTCAGTAAGTCAGAAGTTGGAGACGCCAACTCCTCCAACTTCCACAAACTCGGCTACAAGCTACAAGTGTAAGTCACAACTGCAAAGACTTCAGTTACAATGAATGTGCGTACGGCACAAAACGGCTGAGTAGTTTTACCTGAAAGGTAAGCAGATAACTTGGCAGAGTTATGGTGTCTCTCCCAGGCTTTTATGGGTGGTGTGATGATGATGAATGACAGCTGACAGTTCCGGTGCACCTGGTGATCCCACCCGGCCACTGCGCCCTCTAGTGCCTGAAACCCGCCAACAGGCAGGGCGCCCTCTGGTGGTGAGCCAGCCGTACCTCCTCTTCGGCGGCCCACACAACAGGATCCCCCCCCTCAATGGGCACCTCCTGGCACCCGACCCGGCTTGTCGGGGTGTCGCTGGTAGAAGTCCGCCAGGAGGGCGGGATCCAAGATGAAGCTCCTCTTCACCCAGGAGCATTCTTCGGGTCGTAACCCTCCCAGTCCACCAGATATTGGTACCCCCAACACCTCCGACGAACATCGAGGAGCTTATGGACTGTCCAAGCTGGCTCGCCGTCAATGATTCGGGCAGGAGGCGGCGCCGGTCTGGGGGTGCAGAGGTCTGAGGTGTGGTATGGTTTTACTTTCGACACATGAAACACCGGATGGATCCGCAGTGAAGCAGGGAGTTTGAGCCTCACTGCGGCAGGGCTGATGACCTTCAGGATGGGAAACAGTCCGATGTAACGGTTGGTGAGTTTGGGTGAGTCCGTGTGCAGAGGAATGTTCTTTGTTGAAAGCCAAACCTCCTGCCCAGGCTGGTAAGCTGGGGCCGGGGCTCGTCGGCGATCTGCATAGTCCTTCACCCGCGTCCGGGCTCTCAAGAGAGCAGAGCGGGCGGTCTTCCACACCCGACGGCATCTCCTGAGGTGAGCCTGGACTGAGGGGACCTTGACCTCTCCCTCCACGGCCGGAAACAATGGGGGCTGGTACCCCAAACATACTTCAAAAGGGGAGAGGCTTGTCGCAGACGAGATTTGGCTGTTGTGGGCATACTCAATCCAGGCCGGATGTTGACTGCCGGCCGTCGGGTGCGCGGAGGTAACACACCTCAAGGCCTGTTCCAGATCTTGATTAGCCCGCTCTGCTTGGCCGTTGGTCTGGGGGTGGTACCCGAACGACAGGCTCGCTGTGGCCCCCAGTTCCCTACAGAAACTCCTCCAGACTTACGAGGAGAACTGAGGACCACGATCCGAGACGATATCCATTGGCATACCATGCAGACGCACAACGTGGTGGACCAGGAGGTCTGCAGTCTCCTGGGCCGTCGGGAGCTTCAGGAGGGCCACAAAGTGGGCCGCCTTGGAAAACCGGTCCACTGTCGTCAGGATGGTGGTCATTCCCTGGGACGCAGGGAGGCCCATGAGTCCAGGCCGATGTGGGACCAGGGGCGACGAGGCACTGGTAGCGGCTGGAGGAGTCCTCTTTCAGGTTGGTGGACGGCCTTGCCCCTGGCACAGGTGGTACAGGCCCAGACGTAATCCCGGGTGTCGGCTTCGACTGACGCCCACCAGAACCGATGCCGGACCACTGCCACGGTTCTTTGCACCCCAGGATGGCAGGAGAGCTTGGGACCGTGACAGAAGTCCAGTACTGCAGTCCGTGTGTCTGGTGGGATGTACAGCCTGTTAGGTGGTCCACCTCCGGGATCTGGATGTTGCGTCAAGGCCTCCCTGACTACTTCCCCCACCTCCCACGTGAGGGTGGCGATGATAGTGGACTCCGGCAGGATGGTATCAGGTGGATCCAACAGCTTTGTTTTAACTTCCTCTTCGTGCACCGGGGACAGAGCGTCAGACCTCTGGTTTTTGGTCCCGGGATGGTAGGTGATCCTGAAGTTAAAACATCCGAAAAACAATGACCAAGGGGCTTGCCTGGGGTTCAGACGCTTAGCGGTCTGGATGTACTCCATGTTCCGATGGTCAGTGAGAACCACAAATGGGACCACAGCTCCCTCCAACAGATGTCTCCACTCCTCGAGGGCCTCTTTCACCACCAGGAGTTCCCGATTGCCAATGGCATAGTTCCGCTCAGCGGGGGTTAACCTGCAGGAGAAGTAGGCACAAGGGTGGAGAACATTATCGGACTCCCTGCTCTGGGACAGCACGGCTCCTATCCCTGAGTCAGAGGCATCCACTTCAACAATAAACTGGCGGTTTGGATTGGGCTGCACCAGAACTGGTGCAGTCGAAAACTGGTGTTTCAACTCTCTAAATGCGGCTTCACACCGATCCGACCAGGTGAAGGGGACTTTTGTGGAGGTCAGGGCTGTAAGGGGACCAACAACCTGACTATAGCCCTTAATGAACCTCCTGTAGAAATTGGCGAACCCTAGGAACTGTTGCAGCTTCCTACGATTTACCGGTTGGGGCCAGTCTCTCACCACCTTGGCCGGATCGGGAGCGATGGTGTTGGAGGAGATAATGAACCCCAGGAAGGACAAAGAAGTGCGGTGGAACTCGCACTTCTCGCCCTTCACAAACAGCCGGTTCTCCAACAACCGCTGCAGGACCTGACGGACATGCTCAACATGGGTCTCAGAGTCCGGGGAGAAGATGAGGATATCGTCTAGATATACGAAGACGAATCGGTGCAGGAAATCCCGCAGGACGTCATTAACCAAAGCTTGGAACGTCGCGGGGGCATTGGTGAGGCCGAACGGCATGACCAGGTACTCAAAGTGACCTAAGGGGGTGTTAAATGCCGTCTTCCATTCGTCTCCCTTCCGGATCCGAACCAGGTGATAAGTATTTCTGACATCCAGTTTTGTGAATATTTTGGCTCCATGCAGGGGCGTGAACACTGAATCCAATAGAGGTAACGGGTATCGGTTGCAAACCGTAATCTCATTCAGCCCTCTATAATCAATGCATGGACGGAGTCCACCGTCCTTGCCCACAAAAAAGAAACCTGCACCTAATGGGGATGAAGAATTTTGGATTAGCCCGGCTGCTAAAAAGTCCCGGATGTAGGTCTCCATTGATTCGCGCTGAGGACGTGAGAGATTGTACAGCCTGCTGGACGGGTACTCAGCGCCTGGAACCAAATCAATGGCACAATCATACGGTCGTTGCGGGGGCATCATGAGTGCCAGATCTTTGCTGAAAACGTCAGCAAGCTCATGATACTCAGCCGGCACCATCGTGAGATTGGGGGGGGGGTCGGACCTCCTCTTTAACAGCTTCACCGGGTGGCACAGAGGATCTTAAACACTCCCGGTGGCAGGTTTCGCTCCACTGAGCCACAACCCCAGACGGCCAATCGATCTGGGCATTGTGCTTCACCATCCATGGAAAACCCAAAATAATTCTGGAGGTAGAAGGTGTTACATTAAACACAATCTCCTCCCTGTGATTGCCAGAGACAACCAAGGTTAAAGGCTGTGTCTGGTGTGTGATTTCTGGAAGAAGAGTGCCATCTAGTGCTCGCACCTTCAATGGTGAAGGAACGGCCACCAGAGGGAGCCCTACTTCCTATTGGGAAAGTGAATGCATGGACCCACGCCAGGGGGAGTAAATGAACGGTCAATAGAGATTCCAAATAAATATCCCCAGGTGGCCACCGGTACTGCTGGCAGGAACAAACACAGGTTAAGGTGGGTGTGTGTACACCCAGCAAACAGTCAGTAAATCACAGAAATCCTCCTGGAGGAAATAATCCAGATACTCCCAGAGTGCAGAGGAAAACTGGAGAACGTGCAGTGTTGATGGTTATACTCAATAAGTCAGAAGTGAGGAGTGGAGATGCCAACTCCTCCAACTTCCACAAACTCGGCTACAAGCTGCAAGTATAAGTCACAACTGCAAAGACTTCAGTTACAATGAATGTGCGTACGGCACAAAACGGCTGAGTAGTTTTACCTGAAAGGTAAGCAGATAACTCGGCAGAGTTATGGTGTCTCTCCCAGGCTTTTATTGGTGGTGTGATGATGATGAATGACAGCTGACAGTTCCGGTGCAACTGGTGATCCCACCCAGCCACTGCGCCCTGTAGTGCCTGAAACCCACCAACAGGCAGGGCGCCCTCTGGTGGTGAGCCAGCTGTACCTCCTCTTCGGCGGCCCACACAACACTACCCAAATGACCCTGATCAAAAGTTTACATACCTCTGTTCTTAATGACATGTATTGCCCCTTTTAACATCAATGACAGCTTGCAGTCTTTTGTGGTAGTTGTGGACGAGGCTCTCTGATGGTAAAGCTGCCACTGAATATGTGTCAGACTTTATTTACATCAACTACAAAGAAATACAAACAATATGGCACTCTATGGTAAATCTGCATGGAGTAGACAGTTCTCAAAAACTGAGTGACTGTGCAAGAAGTTGAGGAGTGAGGAAAGCCACTAAGACACCCAGACAACCCAGAAGACGTTATAGGCTTATGTGGCTGTGATTGGGGAAATTATGCACAGTGCAAGCTTTGCATTTTGTATCACCAGATATCCATATTCATGATGAAGTGGTATAGAGGAGGATTTTGTTAAAAAGAAGACCTGAAAGTTTAGCTACAAATTGCCACAAGGTACATCTGAGATGCATGCTCAGATTTGATCTGTTTTGATCTGTTTTGGTGAAAGAAAATCCTTCTCTGCTCTACTCCACTATGAAGCTAAGAGCAGTGATGCAAAATGCAAAGCTTGGGGGGGACTTCTGGTGATGCGGACCGAGTAGCAGCGTTCGGTGTGAGCTCCCGCATTTTCACTGCAAAATATCCTGATGAATATAACTGATACAGCCCATACTGGCTACAAAAACAGTTGGACTTTTATGTAATGTCCTTGGAGCATTTTCTGGGGTACAACATTGGATAGAATGGCTTCTAAATCTTCTAGAAAGCTCCAAGACAAGAAGAACACGCTGGCTAGCACTGCTAGCAGAACACAAGATGACGACACCGAAATTATGGAGACTGATCAGTTAGACCCAGCGATGTCCAAGGCCATGGCTGCAATATCACTAAATATTTCTGAGATGATGGAAGCCAAGTTTGACTCCTTTCTACATAAAATTGGAAATATTGCTAAGGAACTGCAAGACACAACCAAGCGTGTGGAGGAAGCTGAACAATGTATCTCAGTGGTGGAGGACACCAATGTTGAGACGGAGCAGCGCGTCTCATTTATGGAAAAAGCTGTGGCCTCGCTGCAGGAGCGTCTCGATGACCAGGAAGACCGAGGTAGGCGCAAAAATATCAGGATTATTGGCTTGCCAGAATCTTCATAGGGCACGTCGGCCGTACAGTACATGGAGTCATGGATCCCCCAGGTTCTTGGACTGACTACTAAAGTGGGGAAAATTAAACTGGATAGAGCGAACCGGGTGTCGGGGTTTTCGAGGAGCGGAGCTTCGCCTCGCAAGCCTTATCCCCGTGTCATGATTGTGAGATTCCACCACTGCAGCGATCGGGTTCGCGTGCTGGAGGCAGCCAGATGGGCGAAGAAGGTTCATCATGAGGGCAACAGGATTTTTTTCTTCCAGGACTTCTCCAGCGGCACTCAGAGAAAACGGCGGGCTTTTGATGAGGCCAGAAAAAAGCTCCAGTCGCTCGGGATAGGTACTTATGGCTTGAACTATCCTGCAACTCTGAGAATCACCGTAAATAACACCACTAAATCTTTTGATAAGCCTGAAGAGGCGATGGTATTCATAAACACGAGGAGAGAAGACATGACACCTGACGGCACAGCGTAAGTGGTCGCACGAGCTCATTATGCCACCACTACTTATAATTACAGGATTTGTGTATAAAGACACTAACTGCTTGAAGTGCCGGTTGAACTATATTGATTCATCATAATGATGGATGTCCTTTTACAATTATCATTATATATATATATATATATATATATATTGATTTGATTGGTGCTTTGTATGTCACATGACATGGATTAATTCATCCCATTTGTGTTGCATTGCATTCAGAGTGCGGCTTGGTTCCATTTAGAGTGCAAATTTGGTTCCTTACGTTTGGTACCATTGCACTCTCACGTGCACGCGCACATGCACGGCCCCATGCACACGCACACATGTGATCACACATACACAAGTGCGCACAAGTATGCATGCACGCGCACGTGCGAGCATGCTCGTGCACACGCACACATGCTTGTGCACACATACTCGTGCGCGCACGTCACAAAACACACGTGAAAGCCTCGTTGAATGGTATGTTTCACCTCATGAAATATTCATACCATTGAACTCATAAACATTCATTATTTGTATAATATATATGTGTGTGTATGTATGTGTATGTACATATATATTTTTTTATCCGTTTAATTTATCCCCCCTTCTCATTGTACCCTCCTATGCTGCTATACACAGTTCTTTATGAATGTATTACCTTTTTTTTTTTCCTTTTTTGGGGGGGGATTCACTTTATTTACTTTTCAACAGTGAAATAATTTATATCAAGTTATTTTGTTTTTGACATTTGGGCACTCCCAAGTAGCAAGGATGGGGTGTACAGCAATTGACTATAGGACACTGGGGTAGGGCTGACTAAATACTGATTGCATCTGATTATGCGGGCTCAGAACATCATAGCCGCATCCAGAGTAATGCTGCCTTTACACATAACGACGACAAGTCACGAATGCCACGCAGTACACATTCTTGGCCGCTGATCACGAATGTGATGATTCAGGGCAGAGGCGTGTCCTCAGGAACTGTTGCAAACTGTTACCACATGTTACGATTAATGGCACGTGTTGCTGGAGAATTATCAGGAACCATTACACACGGGCAAGAATAGTGTTCCGCGTTGTTGCACGCTATTGCGCGTAACCACATCATTAAGTTCTGTCACGTTGTGAACGAGGTGAATTGTCTCCACACACACACCCATATTCATCCAACCGAATTCAGATCGCTCCAGTTTTTCAGAAGAACTTTGTGACTGCATGCGTAGTTGGGCTCTGTGCCCTGGAGTGGCGCAGAGAGGAGGAGGAGGAGGACGGAGCCAGATGTGTGGCTTCATGCGGCTCTCGTCTCACGCATTTTCCCAAACATCAGGCGCATGCAGCAGGTGGAACACCTGCAGGAGCGCGCTGAAGAGCACTGAAATTAGACTTTTAGCTGACTTGGTGTCAGCAATCAAACTGAATGCGGTGCAGCAGGGTTTAATTATGCGCATGCTTCTTCCTCCGCCGGAATGGAGGAGGTGCAGAGATGTCTGGCTGCACGTGAGTCTCCTCTCGAGTCTCCACCTCTGGTTCCTCTGGCTCAGACTCGTTCTCCCGCTCATCGGTTACAACAGCAGGTGGAACACCTGCAGGAGCATCCTGAGGAGCTTCAGCAGGAACTGTGGAACGACATTTGGAGCCAAGTTTAATTGTGCGCACGTGACAGAAAACTGATTCATCGTGGCGCGCAGTGAAATGTGACTCCACGTTATAAGTCGTGTCAAACCTTGACAGTTTCCGTGTCACTTCGTAATAACGCGTGACAGTTTGGGCTCCAAGAACCATCATAGGAACCACTACGAACGTTGTCACGTTCTATTAAGGATCACTACTCATCAAGATGGATCAATACGCTCAGTTGCGACCTCCACGACGTGAGATGAAATGAGGGTGGTGTGTGACATTCATTGAAGATTTTTTGACAGGCAAAAACATGCTCCACTAATATCAAGAATGTCACCCACAAACATGCACTATTAAGAAACCTATTCAGATGCGTTAAGTCACATTAAGAATGTCAGGAATGTGTCAAGAATGACAGAAAAATGACATTCGTAACGCGTCTTGGTTATGTGTAAATGCGCCTTAAAGTTAAGAGGCCCTAGTGGAAAGGGCTCTTGTGAAGTTGGGGTTGACCCCCCTTTTGTTATTTGGAATTACCTATGTTTGTCTGTTCATGGGGGAATAACACTTGTACATAGTTATTGCATTAAAGAGGAAGCAGCACAGCATTTTTATTTTCTAATTAGAAGGTTTGTTATATGGAGAGAATCAAATTATGGATAGCAAAATGGATACATGCAGTCAACAACTGCTCCTAGCTAGATTCAATATTTCATTGTCACCATGAATAACTCTTCACTTAAACTATGTACATGGAATATTAGGGGCATATATCATCCAGCGAAAAGGAAAAAAAATACTGACATATCTTAAAAAAGAAGAGGCTAATATAGCACTACTTCAAGAAACGCACCTGAGGGACACAGAACATCAAAAGCTCAAACGTGATTGGGTAGGACAAGCATTTTTTTCTACTTTTACATCCAGTAGCAGAGGAGTTTGTATTCTTATCAACAAACGGCTTCCATTTACGTTAGAGTCTTGTAGCAAAGATAAAGCAGGAAGGTATGTTATAATAAAAGGCTGTCTCTTTGGTGAAAATATATCAATCTTAAATGTTTATGCCACACCAGGTCACCCTCCTGATGTTATAACAAAGGCTTTTTCAGAGTTGTCAGAGATGGACTGTGCCCAGTCAATTGCTGGGGGGGACCTCAACTGTATACTTGACCATCGCATTGATAGATTACCCGGTGAAAATATGAATCCTTCTAAACGAGCACAGACAACAGTTAATACATGTGAGGATTTGGGTTACTTGGACCTGTGGCGAACACTGAATCCTAATGATAGAGAATTCACATTCTTTTCAACAGTGCTTAAAACCAGTTCCAGAATAGATTCTCTGTTTGCCCCAAAGGCAATGTTGTACTCTGTTCTGGCCTGTGATATTGGGAGTATTACAATATCGGACCATGCTCCAGTTTATTTAAAATGTACACATGGTGAGGCTCAACACCGTTCAAAAAATGGCGATTTAATATGCAACTGTTAAATGAACCACATTTCATTTCTTATTTCCAAATGGCATTTCAGATATTTTATACTATTAATAATACACCAGAAATATCCCCGTCCATTTTATGGGAGACATGTAAAGCATACTCACATGGTTTAATTATCTCTTATGAAAAAAGCAAAAAAAAACTGAAGTGTCTAGAGGAACAGTGGAAGCTAGAATTACAACTATCTGAATGTGAACGTGCATATAACCAAAACCCAACTGAGGCTAACTTAAAAATCACTCTGACCACAAGGGCGACACTTAATTCATTGCTTACTCAAAGGGCAGAACAAAGTATGAGATTTGCAAAACAAAATTATACGAGTTTGGCAATAAGCCCAGCAAGTATTTGGTGCATTTAGTAAAAAAAAAGAGCCGATTCTCAATACATCCCCTATGTTAAGGACTGCTCGGCTCACATGCAGAAGGATAGCAATGGTATAAATAAAGTTTTTACTGAATTTTATCAAAAACTGTATACAAGTGAACAGCTAGGCGAGGCCCCAAGATTGATGGAGAACGTTTTTCCAAACTAATCCTTCTTAAGCCTAGTGTCAAACAAAAATCAGACCTGAATAAACTTATAACATTAGAAGTAAATGAAGCTGTTCGTACTTTACAGTCAGGTAAAGCCCCGGGTCCCGATGGCTTTACTTCTGAATTTTTCAAGCAGTTTAGGTCACTAATGGTGAAGCCTTTATTAAATATGTTTAATCATTCTCTTGAAACAGGAACTCTCCCAAAAACACTTACAGAAGCAAACTGTAACCCAGTGTTAAAAATGAGATAAATAAAAAAAAAAAAAAAAAAAAAATTTTACCGGAGCATAAATAGTGATAAAATAACAGAGAAATATAAGTTCATAAGTATGTTGACATAAACATGGTAAAGAAAAAAAAGAAGAGTTAAGAAGTTGTAAGCTTAAGTTAAAATGTTGTTTTGATTGACACACTGAGCAACCAATAGCAGTTAAGCCTGGTGTGATATTAACCAATAAGGTCAACGGTTGAACCGCGGGGCATTGCACAACGCTGCACCTTGCTCAGTCTTTCATCAGACGCTGACCAGAGAACTCCCTGCTCATGTGTTATAAGAGCTAATGCGTGGAAATTGGTTTTCTTCTATGGATACAATTGTTGCTGCTATAACTGCCTGAAGTATCATACGTTGCATATTTGTGACAAAGCCTTTGTTAAATCTTAAGATACTGAAGTGCCGAGTGCCCGCGGAAGCCTCAGGAAACCCCGTAGCCTTGTTAGCACATTGTGCCCTGTATCGGTGAGTCCCATACACAATGAATTGTGCTAACGTAGCATGCTAATTTCCGCTAGCTTTTTCCATTTTATTAGGCCAAAATGATTAGCTGTGTGTTGATTAATTAAATCAGCACTGCAACTAAAAGGTACAATGTAAAGTCTTGTGTTTTGTTGTGAACGGTTGTATATGTCTGTAATTTTGAAGCGACAGTCTATCAGCTAAGCTAAGCTGTTAACGTAGTTCTTAAGCACTGGGAACAGTAATTGGAAAACTACAATTGCAATTCACTGCCTCTTTTCTAATCTTTTGGTACAAATGATTAGATCAAGATGCCAACAAGTATTCCAAATGTACTTTAAAGGTGTGTTATTTTTTTTTCTGATGTGTACTGACTATGCACTCCAAACAATGGAATTAGTACAATTACTGTATTATCACATTCCAACTATTTTATTTGGTATATTGATGTGGTAATGATGTAATCGTAAACCTTAGGAATTCATAATGTTGTACAACATATTTTATTTTGAAAAATGAATGTGTACAGTAGTTTATGGGTATTATAGTTCTATAGTACATATTTTAAGCTACTTTATTCTGACCTTATCCATAGGTCAGGTTTTATGTTTGGGATCAAAGTTCGAATCGCAGACGTGCAGAGGACGAACAGATCAAGATTTCCAGTACTGGATGGCGAGCCCCAGCCCAAGAGTCAAATGAACTGGTAGATTGTAGCCCGACTGGTTATAAACACACTGAACACTGAGCGAACCTAAAGAAGAAAGAAAAGACTAAAGGACTATACTGGAGTATATTTTATTTTATTTGGATATATATATATTTTTTTTTTTTTGGCAAAGAGCGCTCTCATTTAATTTTGTACTGCCATTGTTAGTTCAATTGAGTTCATTGACATTAAATTTTGTATACATAGTTTTCCAGTTAAAACAAAGTGTTGTTATGTCTTATGTTGATACACCCCTAGGCTCTTTCGAATCTATAATCTTCTGATCAGGCCATTTCCCATTTTCTCTGCTGATACATACAGTGGAGGTAAGTATACTTCCATTTCCAAATACTAACACAAAGGTCAAGAAATACTATAAGTGTCACATAAAGTGTTACATAAAGTGGCGAGCCCAGCCAGGAGCCTAGAGAGTTGTGTAACAACATAAGAATAACCCCCAGGAATCAAAATAAACGGTTTAAACACTGTTAGAATGGAGTTTGTCGAAAAACTTGGTGTCAAAGTTCCGAATGCACTTATTGTTAGTGGTTTTATCGGATCAGAAAAAGGTGAAGAGCTTTTGGAGTACCTAGAGCAGCATGGTGCAGTTACTAGGGTGTTAACTGTTCCTGAGGCATCCGTATTTAAAGGCAGCAGGATTATTGAGTTTGAATCTGGTAGAGCTCTACAAACTTTAGCTCCATCTTTGCCTTATACATTTGTACCCACCGACAATCCTGATATTAAATACTGCATTCAGGTTTTGAAAGATGTGTACACCAAGACAGTAGGGAGTCGTGCTACTGACACGTACCTTAGTGAACTAAAGGATTTAGCCAAGTTAAGTGGGAAAGACTAC
The DNA here is from genome assembly GCF_902500255.1 of Thalassophryne amazonica. NCBI lineage: Eukaryota > Metazoa > Chordata > Actinopteri > Batrachoidiformes > Batrachoididae > Thalassophryne > Thalassophryne amazonica. The sequence goes on along the minus strand of NC_047103.1, from coordinate 96,558,702 downwards.
GAAGATGTGTTGCGGGAGGTTATGTCTACCATTGAAAAGTCCATTGGTACTGCAGATGCTGAGCCAAACACTCCCATTGAGCCCGCACAAAGTTCAGTTTCACCTCCACATCAAGTTGAAGCCCCACACACTCCAAAACCCTTCCAATACCCATGTCAAAGCCCCTTCAGACAAAATGTGACATCTCAAATGTTGAGTCCAGACGTTCTTAGCCCACCTGAAATTCAGAAAATCGTAGTTGAGCATATTGTTAAAAATGCGGAAAAGACGCCAAGTTCTCACCCCTCATTAAGACTGCGTGCTTTTTCTGGTAAAGTACCCAGACCTTACAGTGAAGCTGACTACGAAATGTGGCGTTTTCATGTTGACCACCTGATTGAAGATTCTTCTCTTTCTGACTTGGAAAAAACTCGGAGAATTCTGGAAAGTTTGCTTGCTCCTGCTTCTGATGTTATCCGTCCCCTTGGGCCTGAAGCGACCCCTAAAGACTACCTTAAGCTTTTGGACTCAGCCTTTGGTACAGTTGAAGATGGTGAAGAACTGCTTGTGCGATTCATGAACACTCTCCAAGATCCGGGTGAGAGACCTTCGGCTTACTTGCATCGCCTGCAGGTGGCACTAAATCTTGTAATGCGTAGAGGAGGTATTGAGCAAAATGACATGAGCAGACAACTTGTGAAACAGTTCAATAGAGGCTGTTGGGACAATGGCCTGTTGACAGAACTGCAGTCAGAGCTAAAACAAAGAGATCCACCTTCTTTTGCCGAGTTATTAGTCTTCCTTCACACTGCCAAAAACAGACAAGAAGTCAAAAACACACGAATGAAAAAACATTTTAGCACCACCAAACAAAAAGCAGTCTCTCACGAACAAACTGTCACAGAAACGAACAAAAACCCAACCGAAACAGAGTCAAGCAGTATAAAAGAGTTGAAAAAACAAGTCGCTGATCTGAAAAGCCAATTAGCTGCCGTCATGAAACAAAAGACACGTCACGCTCTAAAGAAAGACAACACAGCGATACCTGAAAATAAAAAACCTGACCATACCACTCCTGAACCACCAAACAGCCACCCCAGTACACGGCCCAAACCCTGGTATTGTTTCCGCTGTGGGGAGGATGGACACATAGTTGCTAACTGTGGGTCCGAACCAAACCCAGCCCTCGTGGCTGCAAAACGAAAAGAACTAAGAGTGAAAAGACAAATCTGGGACAGCCAAAATAGCCTTGCCCCTTTAAACTAAAGGCTGCCTCTGTTGAGGGACAAACAGAGGCTGCTCAAGATTGTATCCGTCCCCCTCAGACCAGCCGAAAAGTGTTTTTCAAAACACGTGCTAACCTAAAGTCACTCACCAAAACATACACCTTCAAGCTCCCATCTGGTTTAATTGGTACAAAAAGTACTGCAGAAGTGAAAGTGAATGGCCGCTCAGGGAACTGTTTGTTAGGCACTGGCTCCCAAGTCACCACTGTTCCTGAGTCATACTACAAGCAACATTTGTCGACTTATGAGATAAAGCCACTCTTTGAACTGTTGGAAGTTGAGGGAGCAAATGGCCAATCTGTACCGTATTTAGGCTACGTTGAGATGCAGGTTACCTTTCCCAAAGATTTTCTGGGTGTCGAAGCTGAAGTGCCTACACTTGCCTTAGTTGTCCCTGATGTGCGTGCCGCTTCACAGTCCCTGGTGTTAATTGGGACGAACACATTGGATGTACTGTATGAGATGTACTATAATGCTTGTTCTGAACTGCAGCCTACAATGTCTCATGGCTATAAGGCAGTGTTAAAAGTACTTGAAGTACGGCACAATCAGTCCAAAGATGGTAATCTCAGCTTAGTGACCATGAACAACAAGGAGCCCCAGTTAGTCCAAGCTGGTCAAACTGTAGTCCTGGAAGGCTGTGTTGTTGCATCAGCCTGCAACAATGAGAAGTCAGTCCTGTTAGAGCACCCGAAATTGTCTGCTTTACCTGGTGGCGTCCTGGTAAAGTCTTGCCTCCTCAACCTGCCTGAACGAGCACCTTACCTTGTCCCGGTTATACTTACCAACGAATCCCAACATGATGTGACAATCCCGCAAAAATGTGTAATCGGTGAAATCAGTGCATACCAAAGAGTCCTGTCAAAAGAACACACAGTGAAATCTCCAAAAGGCCAAACCGAACAGGAAACAAACATCACCTTCAATTTTGAGTCTTCACCTATCAGCGCTGAATGGAAAGAACGCATAACCCAGAAACTAAGTCAAATGCCCGAGGTTTTTGCACAAAATAACCTTGACTTCGGTAAAATGGATCAAGTGAAACACACAAATAAACTGTCAGACGAAACACCATTCAAACACAGAGCGCGCCCCATACATCCCAGCGACCTGGAAGCGGTTCGTAAGCATTTGCAAGACCTCCAACAAGCTGGCGTAATCAGGGAGTCCACCTCTCCTTTTTCTTCGCCCATTGTAGTAGTGCGCAAGAAAAATGGCGAAGTCCGTCTCTGTATAGATTTCCGAAAGCTTAATATGCAAACTGTGAAGGATGCTTACACCCTTCCGAACTTAGAGGAGACGTTCTCCACCCTGACAGGTTCGCAATGGTTCTCCGTCCTTGACTTAAAGTCAGGGTACTACCAAATTGAGGTAGAGGAGTTGGACAAACCAAAAACGGAATTTGTGTGTCCCATTGGTTTCTGGGAATTCAATAGAATGCCCCAAGGCATCACAAACGCACCCAGCACTTTCCAGCGCCTGATGGAAAGATGTATGGGTGACATGAACCTAAAGGAGGTGATTGTGTTTCTCGATGACATCATAGTTTTCTCAAAGACACCTGAAGAACATGAGGTCCGTTTGATGAAAGTTCTTAATCGGCTCAAAGAGTACGGCCTCAAACTCTCACCTGAGAAGTGTAGGTTTTTTCAAAGATCTGTCAAATATCTTGGCCACATTGTGTCCCACCAAGGGGTAGAAACAGACCCTGAGAAGGTTAAAGCCCTGAGTACCTGGCCTGCCCCTCGTGATCTCAAGCAGCTCCGCTCCTTCCTAGGCTTTTCAGGGTACTATAGGCGATTTATCCAGGGCTACTCTAGCATTGTAAAGCCGCTCACTGACCTCACTGCCGGCTACCCACCGCTACGCAAAAGTTCAAAGCCCAAAGCAAAATCTGTGCAGTATCATGATCCCAAATTGGCATTCGGTGACAGGTGGACTCCTGCATGTGAACTTGCTTTCCGCACAATCATTGAGAAGCTCACTAGTGCGCCTGTCCTAGGTTTTGCTGATCCTGAGGTGCCATACACGCTCCACACAGATGCTAGCACTACAGGGCTTGGCGCCGCCCTCTATCAGCAGCAAACTGGTCAGACTAGGGTTATAGCCTATGCAAGCCGGGGGCTATCAAAGAGCGAGTCCCGTTACCCCGCTCATAAGCTAGAATTTCTAGCCCTCAAGTGGGCAGTCACTGAAAAGTTTGCTGACTACTTGTATGGAAACCAGTTCACTGTCATGACTGACAGCAACCCCTTGACGTACGTGTTGACTACGGCTAAGATGGATGCAATGAGCTATCGGTGGCTAGCTGCTCTGTCCATGTTTAACTTTAAGCTCCAGTACAGAGCAGGAAAGCTTAATTCCGACGCAGATGGTCTCTCCAGGCGACCACATGGTGAGCTGGTAAATGATGCAGTGTCCCAAAAAGAGCTTGACCGCATACAGCAGTTCACACAGACTCACCTGTCCCAAACAGAGAACAGTTTAAGTCCAGAAGTAGTTTCTGCAGTTTGCGAGAAACACCTAGTCAGTTCTCCTAGCGACACCAGCCCACCTGTACACTTGCTAGCCGCTAATGTAGCTGCCATCCCAGATGATTTTATCAATGAGACAGCTTGTGGTGGTCTTCCAATTGTGCCCCACCTGTCCCTTGAACAAATCCGAAATGAGCAAAGAACCGACCCTTGCTTGTGAGAAGTCATAACACAAATTGAAACAGGTGAAAAAGTACCTCCGACAGTACGAACCGAACTCCCTGACATCAATCTGTTACTGAGGGAGTTGAACAGACTTGAAATTCAAAATGATATCTTGTATCGAACACGTCAAGATGGAGGAAATGTTACTCACCAACTTGTCTTACCTGAACAGCTCCGTTACACAGTCTTCAAAAGCCTTCATTGTGATATGGGCCACCTAGGCACTGAACGCACCCTAGATCTTGCGAGAACCCGATTTTATTGGCCCCACATGGCATCAGACATTGAAAACAGGATAAAAATGTGCAATTGCTGTGTAAGACGTAAAACTCCTCCCGAAAAAGCTGCCCCCCTCGTGAATATAAAGTCCACCAGGCCTCTCCAGCTAGTGTGCATGGACTTTCTGTCTATTGAACCCGATCGCAGCAACACGAAAGATGTGCTCGTACTGACTGATCACTTCACAAAATACTCACTTGCTATTCCTACTGCAAATCAAAGAGCGCAAACTGTAGCAAAAGCCCTCTGGGACCACTTCCTTGTCCATTATGGGATTCCTGAGCAGTTGCTAAGCGATCAAGGGCCGGATTTTGAATCCCACCTGATACAGGAGCTCTGTAAAATCATGGGCATTCGCAAAATCCGAACAACGCCGTATCACCCCAGAGGTAACCCGGTAGAACGCTTTAACCGAACTCTCTTAAGCATGCTTGGTACCTTGGAAGAAAAAGATAAGTCGCAGTGGCACAGCTTTGTCAAACCACTTGTACATGCGTACAATTGTACGAAAAATGACACAACCGGTTTTACCCCGTATGAGTTAATGTTTGGACGTCAGCCAAGATTGCCAGTCGATTTAGCATTCGGATTGCCCTATAACATCAAAAGTTTCAAGTCACACTCTCAGTACATAGAAAATCTTAAGACAACTCTCCAAGAGAGCTACAAACTAGCAGCTGAAAATGCACACAAAATGGCTGAAAGAAATACGACAAGATTTGACTTGCGTGTCAAACCCTCCAAGTTGGAACCTGGTGACCGAGTTTTGGTCCGTGCAGTTCGACTCAGGGGTAAACACAAACTAGCTGACAAGTGGGAAGCCGACATTCACACTGTGGTGGATCAAGCAGGCGACTTACCAGTCTATACTATCAAGCCTGAAACAAACCAAGGCCCAGTCCGCACAGTCCACCGCGATCTCTTGCTTCCCTGCAGTTTTCTGGCACCTGTCAAGGAGACCCCTGCCAAGCCAAACCGTGCCCTCAGGCTAAAAACCCGACAAAGACCTGAACAAAATGAGGAACATGACCTTTCAGAGCCAGAACCTGCGGATGTCTATTGGTACAAAGAGCAACCAGTGCAAACTCCCCTGACATTCACTCGAGTCTATGAAATTCCAAAACCAATGGCATGCCTAAAAGGTTCTAAATCCCCTGATTGTGACAACTTACTTGATAGTGACAACTTACCTGATAGTGACAACTTACCTGATGGTGACAACTTACTTGATTGTGGAATCCCGGAGGAAAATGCAACACATGGAGAACAATCAAGCAATGACCAAGAAACTGAAAGCGGAACCAACTTACCTGACATACCAACCTGTGAAGAGGAAAGGAATGTGGAAGGAAGTGGGATAGAGGAAGACAAAACTCACTCAACTGACAGAGGAAGTGACACAAGCACTGGAACTGAACCCGAAACTGGAACATCGACCATATTGAGACGTTCAGAGAGAACTTCAACTCAACCAGAGAGATTTCAGTACAGTCAATTGGGTCATCCTCTGATAACCATTGCCCAGTCCATGTTCCATGGACTAAGCCTAGCTTTTACCAGTGCCCTGTCAGAGACTGAAGAAATGATCCTCAAGACTCCCATCCCACCTGTTATTTCTATGCAACCAATCCCATGCAAAGGGACTTGCATGAATTTAAGGGGGGAAGGTGTAACCCAGTGTTAAAAATGAGATAAAAAAAAAAAAAAATTTTACCGGAGCATAAATAGTGATAAAATAACAGAGAAATATAAGTTCATAAGTATGTTGACATAAACATGCTAAAGAAAAAAAAAGAAGAGTTAAGAAGTTGTAAGCTTAAGTTAAAATGTTGTTTTGATTGACACACTGAGCAACCAATAGCAGTTAAGCCTGGTGTGATATTAACCAATAAGGTAAACGGTTGAACCGCGGGGCATTGCACAACGCTGTGCCTTGCTCAGTCTTTCATCAGACGTTGACCAGAGACCATATTTTATTTTATTTGGATATATTTTTTTTAATTTATTTATTTATTTATTTATTTGGCAAAGAGCGCTCTCATTTAATTTTGTACTGCCATTGTTAGTTCAATTGAGTTCATTGACATTAAATTTTGTATACATAGTTTTCCAGTTAAAACAAAGTGTTGTTATGTCTTATGTTGATACACCCCTAGGCTCTTTCGAATCTATAATCTTCTGATCAGGCCATTTCCCCTTTTCTCTGCTGATACATACAGTGGAGGTAAATATACTTCCATTTCCAAATACTAACACAAAGGTCAAGAAATACTATAAGTGTCACATAAAGTGTTACAAAACATTAGCTTGATTCTCAAGAACATGGACTTTAAGCTCCTATCTAAATCTTTGGCTTTAAGGCTGGAAACAACTCTTCCTCATATTATTAGTAACAATCAAACAGGGTTTATTACTGGAAGGAACTCCTGCAATAATGTTAGAAGATTACTTAATATCATTCAACTTACCTTACCTTACCCTTACCTGTGTGAAGCAACTTGAGGCAACTCTGTTGTGATTTGGCGCTATATAAAGGAAAATAAATTGAAATTAGCTAATTATAGGCCAATCTCCAACCTTCCTTTTCTCTCAAAAATTCTTGAAAGGGTAGTTGTAAAACAGCTAACTGATCATCTGCAGAAGAATGGTCTATTTGAAGAGTTTCAGTCAGGTTTTAGAATTCATCATAGTACAGAAACAGCATTAGTGAAGGTTACAAATGATCTTCTTATGGCCTCAGACAGTGGACTCATCTCTGTGCTTGTTCTGTTAGACCTCAGTGCTGCTTTTGATACTGTTGACCATAAAATTTTATTACAGAGATTAAAGCATGCCATAGGTATTAAAGGCACTGCGCTGCGGTGGTTTGAATCATATTTATCTAATAGATTACAATTTGTTCATGTAAATGGGGAATCTTCTTCACAGACTAAGGTTAATTATGGAGTTCCACAAGGTTCTGTGCTAGGATCAATTTTATTCACTTTATACATGCTTCCTTAGGCAGTATTATTAGACGGCATTGCTTAAATTTTCAATGTTACGCAGATGATACCCAGCTTTATCTATCCATGAAGCCAGAGGACACACACCAATTAGCTAAACTGCAGGATTGTCTTACAGACATAAAGACATGGATGACCTCTAATTTCCTGCTTTTAAACTCAGATAAAACTGAAGTTATTGTACTTGGCCCCACAAATCTTAGAAACATGGCGTCTAACCAGATCCTTACTCTGGATGGCATTACCCTGACCTCTAGTAATACTGTCAGAAATCTTGGAGTCATTTTTGCTCAGGATATGTCATTCAAAGCGCATATTAAACAAATATGTAGGACTGCTTTTTTGCATTTACGCAATATCTCTAAAATTAGAAAGGTCTTGTCTCAGAGTGATTGTTGTATGGCTGGGGGGCCTGGCTGCCTTTTTGTTTCTGTCTTTTGTTTTTCCTTCCAGGTGGCTTGCATTTGGGACTGAGTGGCTGTGTTGCTGAGGTTATCAGGACCTCACCCTGATCACCTGCGGCTCGTCAGGACTCACAGCTGAGGTGCATCTATATGGATTGGAACATGGTGGCATTTAAGACTGGAGTATACAGTGTGTATTTGCCAGAGACTCGACCTTGTGACCAGACAGGTGAGATCGTCGTCTCGGGAGCCATCTCATCATCAGTGGATGCAGAGAACGTCCAGGGTTTGATGCACGGTCTGTGAAAGAGGAGGGGGTGAGGTCTCACGCTCGTCAGCACAGTTCCTGAGGTACGTTAGATTTTGTGACTAACATTTATACAGTCAGTAAATGTGGTGTCCCTCACACCTTTATTATATTGAGCTGTATGTTAGTCATGTATCGGCTTCCACTGCAGTGGAGTTTTGTGAACTGGATGTTCCATGCCTGCAGGTTGGGAAGCTGATTAGTAATCAAGCCAGGAAGTGTTTGCTGTTTGTACACCTTTAAGTGTTCTCTCTGTGTGTAGAGTGTGGACTCACATAATGGTTCCTTCTTTCACAGACTCGGTTTGTTGCGGCCACCTGGGGGGTGTCGGTGGGGTCCTTGGGTCCGAACAGCTTCTGGCTCCGGACCGTTAGCGCTGCTGGGAGCGCACCACGCCAGACCGCACTTTCTGTTATTTTTGTATCACTGTTATGTATTAAATTCAGTTAGCCTTTGTACCGTGCTCTGCTTATTTCATACTGGGTCCTTCAAACGCTGGTCGGTTCTCCGAGCTGCGTCCGACACATAACAGTGATGCTGAAAAACTAATTCATGCATTTATTTCCTCTAGGCTGGACTATTGTAATTCATTGTTATCAGGTTGTCCTAAAAGTTCCCTGAAAAGCCTTCAGTTAATTCAAAATGCTGCAGCTAGAGTACTAACGGGGACTAGAAGGAGAGAGCATATCTCACCCATATTGGCCTCTCTTCATTGGCTTCCTGTTAATTCTAGAATAGAATTTAAAATTCTTCTTCTTACTTATAAGGTTTTGAATAATCAGGTCCCTGTTGTGAAAGTGTCGTGACACGGACCCACAACAGGGGGCGTTAATGAACGGACAATGGATAAGCCAAAAAAGTAACAATTTAATGTTGTGAATCGCACAACAACGTACAGACAATAACAATATGGTGGACTGTCAATCATACACCAGGTGACGTGTGGGCAGGCTCGACAATAGAAGACGCCTGGAGAGAGAAGAGCTGGATCCCCACACAGCTTCCAACACCAACGGAGCTGAAGAACACCGGAGCCGCCAAGCCCTGCGCCCCAGGTGGCCGCTGTCTTCAGCAGTCAGACCCGGTACTGCTGGCAGAGAACAGAGACAGTCCAGATGAGTGTGAGTTTGCACACTCAGTAATCCCACAGTCTGTATTAAGTAAAGGAGGGAAAACCTCCACCTCCAATCACACACACTCGTGCAGCTCCTGGTCAACCACTTATCTGGGTTGGGGTGTGAGGCGACGCCGTCGCTGTCACACCAAACGCCAATCTCTCAGATAAGGACACACTCCAGGAAAACGGCTGCAACAGAAGTTCAGGTTATTACACACAAAGTGTCAGTCAGCAGAGAAATTACCTGAATGGTAGTTGATTTCTCGGCGAGGAGGTGGAGTTGCAGTCCGGTCTTTGTAGTGGTGGTGATGGGTGACAGCTTGTGTTGATTAATGACAGCTGTCACCTCCAGCAAAGCCGACGCCCTCTCGTGCTTGAAGCCCGCACTTCAAGCAGGGCGCCATCTTGTGGTGGTGGGCCAGCAGTACCTCCTCTTCAGCGGCCCACACAACAGTCCCATCTTATCTTAGGGACCTCATAGTACCATATCACCCCAATAGAGCGCTTCGCTCTCAGACTGCAGGCTTGCTTGTAGTTCCTAGGGTTTGTAAGAGTAGAATGGGAGGCAGAGCCTTCAGCTTTCAGGCTCCTCTCCTGTGGAACCAGCTCCCATTTCAGATCAGGGAGACAGACACCCTCTCTACTTTTAAGATTAGGCTTAAAACTTTCCTTTTTGCTAAAGCTTATAGTTAGGGCTGGATCAGGTGACCCTGAACCATCCCTTAGTTATGCTGCTATAGACTTAGACTGCTGGGGGGTTCCCATGATGCACTGAGTGTTTCTCTTTTTGCTCTGTATGCACCACTCTGCATTTAATCATTAGTGATTGATCTCTGCTCCCCTCCACAGCATGTCTTTTTCCTGGTTCTCTCCCTCAGCCCCAACCAGTCCCAGCAGAAGACTGCCCCTCCCTGAGCCTGGTTCTGCTGGAGGTTTCTTCCTGTTAAAAGGGAGTTTTTCCTTCCCACTGTCGCCAAGTGCTTGCTCACAGGGGTCGTTTTGACCGTTGGGGTTTTTACGTAATTATTGTATGGCCTTGCCTTACAATATAAAGCGCCTTGGGGCAACTGTTTGTTGTGATTTGGCGCTATATAAATAAAATTGATTGACTGATTGAATTGAAAAATTCAACTGTGTCAACAAAAGCATATTAAGGGCTTGATTGTGTCGCTGGATGCAGAAAAGGCATTCCAACGCACACAGTGGGATTTTCTGTTCTTCACATTTAAACAATTTGATTTAGGTGATAATTTTATTGAATGGGTCAGACTGCTATACCATAATCTGATGGCGGTCAATGTTACAAATGGCAAATGTTCCCCATATTTTGCACTGGGAAGAGGGACCCGGCAAGGATGTCCTCTGTCACCACTGTTATTTGCGATTGCAATTGAGCTGCTAGCAGAAGCCATTAGTATTCATTCTAATATATATGGAATATCAATTAATCAAAACCAGCACAGAATTTCCCTGTATGCGGATGATGTTTTACTGTTTATTACAAAACCAGAAATATCTATCGTCTCAGTCCTTAATGTTATTAATCAATTTAGTGAATTCTCCGGATATAAAATAAATTTTAATAAATCAGAGGCGATGCCATTGAGCTAAGTACATCATACTTTACCCTCCTGGGCTGTCACCATTCAGATGGGCTACACAAGGTTTTGTCTATTTGGGTATTTATATTACACCTGTGCTTCAAAACATGTATAAAACCAATTTCATACCGTTACTTAAACGCATTCATGATGACTTAGATAGATGGACCTCTCTCAATGCTGGGGAGAGTCTCTCTGATTAAAGTGAATATTTTTGCACAGATTACTTTGCAAGTTTCAAATGATTCCAGTCCTATTAAATAATAACACAATTAAAACAGTAAACAGTTGGCTATGAACATTTATTTGGAACCATAAGAGACAACGACTTAAATTTGTAAAATTGCAATTACCATTACATCAGGGAGGAATGGCAGTCCCTAATACAGTGGTCCCTCGCTATATCGCGGTTCACCTTTCACGGCCTCGCAGTTTCACAGATTTTTTTAGTGCAATTTTTCATGCTTCTTCGACTTTTTTTTATCACCGCATCACCACTATTGCTCTCACTACCTCCGATGCGCGCAGACTCGGTAAGCGCTGCAGCGGGCCACTCACACCACCCCACTGTCTGCTGTGCGGAGTTACGGCCAAAATCTGGCAACAGGTCCAGAGACTACACTCGCTGTTTTGATGCAGAGCGCTCCAGCAGCCCGCAAGGATAGAATTCTTGCGGAAAAAGCCGCAGTGCTGCATGGTCTCGGTAACCACAGCCGCAGAGCTCCGTGGCCACTGAGAGGTTTGTATCTTTTTAATGACTTGGACTTTTTGCGGGTCCCGCATCCATCCCGCAATGGTAACACCGGAGGCAGTGAGCGAAGGAAGCGCACGCGCATTGTGTTCTGCGTGTGTCTGTTTATAAGAATCTTCTCGCCCAGAAGAAAAAAGAGTGCCAACAACTACCCATAACTGTGTTTTTCACTTGGAAAAAGACACCTGCACCGAGGTGACATTCAGTGGAAAAACACACACAACGAAGAGGCGCGGTCAGAAGAACTGTAAAATACTGGTGAGTCAATATTAATAATTTCTTATGTGTCCAACCTCGTAGGTTGATCATTAAAATTGAATTTGTTAGTTCTAAAAGCCATCATAATTATTTATAGGAAAATATTCTATTTTTATTTCTCAAACAAATATTTGGGCCTGAAAACAGGTTTTGATCTTTGGTTTCATTCTATATAATACTGGACTTATTTTTGTACTAAGGTTTGAACTTTGAGAGTGTTTACACAGGAGAGAAAAGAGAGAAAATGTTAATGCCTGTTTGAGAAAAGTGTATAAAGTGTGTAGTGAGGGGATTTACAGCCTTAAAACATCTATAATAATTGTAAAAAAATAACGTTTACTACTTCGCAGATTTCGCCTATTGCGGGCTATTTTTAGAACGTAACTCCCGCGATAAACGAGGGACCACTGTATTAAATTTTATCAGTCTACCAGATACCCTACTGATGATGTGTTGTTTCAATAGTAATCCTGCTCAGTACGAGAGGAACCGCAGATTCAGACATTTGGTGTATGTGCTTGGCTGAGGAGCCAATGGTGCGAAGCTACCATCTGTGGGATTATGACTGAACGCCTCTAAGTCAGAATCCTGCCTAGACGAAGCGATACCAAAGCGCCGTGGATTTTCGGTTGGCCCCTGATAGCTGGGCCTCCCCCCCCCAGAGCCGCTCGTGACTGGACTGGGGCGCGGTCGGATATGCGGCCGCCCCTCTCCTCCCACGCAACTCATGTTTGTGAAGAACCTGGTGCTAAATCACTTGCAGACTACCTGCAAGTGATAGATCACATAGATAGATAGATAGATCAGCTGGAAGACATGCAGTATCTGGTAGACTGGATACGGAATGACCCAGACTCTCTCTGGCTAGATATCAAATCATATAATATGGGCAAGCCTTTAGCATTGGCTAGTCTTCCTTTCATTCTGAACCGGAAGGATTCAGGGGTTTCAGATGATAGGTATCAAAACTTTGAAAGATCTATTTGAAGGTGATAAAATGATGTTGTTTGATCAGTTAAGATTAAAATATAATCTACCTCAAACACATTTTTTTAGGTTTCTGCAAGTCAGAAGTTTCATTCAGAATCACACTGGGCATACATTTACTTTGGAAATGTCACCAACTGAACAGCTACTTAAAAAAAACATGTAGCAACAGGTTTTTAGTAAGACGCTGCTATGAGGCCCTTTATAAGTCCTTTAAAGTAAAGGACACAATCCTGCAAATGTGGGCTCAAGATCTTGAAGTAGAGATAGATGAAGCTACAGAGACTGGTATCTGGGAACATGCCTGTAATATATCTATATGTAACCAAGCAAAGGAACTGCAATTCAGGATATTACACCGTCTTCAGATTTCACCTCAAATTTTACATAAAATGGACCCTAAAAGGTCAGAAATGTGTGTTAAGTGTACTAAGGAGGTTGGCAGTTACATACACACTATATGGACCTGTGGCCACATTCAAGATTTCTGGGTAAACGTAGTCTCAAAGTTAAATGTCATTTTTAATGAAGACATGGGCCTGGACCCAGTATGTCTTATTCTGGGAATCAAAAGGACTCACAGAATAAAATTGCTGTACATGTTAACATATGCTACACGCAAGAGCATACTGTTAAAATGGATCTCAAATAAACCACCAACACTTTTGGATTGGCATAAGAATATATATTCAATATGCTGCCCATGAAATACTTGACATACTGGGTTAAAGGTAAAATTGGAATATTTTATGACATGTGGACTCCATTCTTTGATTATGTTGGACCTAGGATACTGAACATATTTTGGGGGACACTTCCCAAGCCACGGAATGATGAATGAATTTGTACGGAAGCTTTGGTTGTCTGTAATTTTTCACTTTTTCTGCTTCTCTTGGTTTTTTTTTGTTTTGTTTTGTTTTTTGTATTTGTCCTTTGGGGATATTATATGTACTGAAGACTGTGCTGCGGGGTATGTTTTGGAGTTGTTGGAGGGAGAGTTGGTATGTAAATGGAAATGGGGAAAAAAAACCAACTGTAATTTGTGACATGATGTTGGTTTGAATAATAATAAAGATATGTTAAAAAAATGCAAAGCTTGCACTGTGCACAATTTCTCCAATCACAGCCACATAAACCTCTCATACAATCTCACATGCTCAAACAAAGAGTGTGTGAGTATCAGGATTGTTCCACTAGTTTTCCTGTGAATGTTATTGGATAAGCCTGTGGCAAGCTCTCTCACTCCAGTATAAAGCACTGTTTACCATATCAATGGAGTGAGGGGGAGGGGCCGCTCCTCAGAGTGTAAATGGGCCTCAAAGTGTGAAAGCTGCTTTCAGAAAAGGAGAGAACAAACACACAGTCAACTTCATAGAAGTAGAAGTTTGTGATGTGACCTTTGTGTAATAGCAGACAGAAATTGCTTTGAGATGAAGACAACAAAATGCATCAACCATTTTGTATATATTGTTCAAAATATGCATTTGTGTTTATTGTTTGAACATTTTTGTTGTACAGTCTTTCACACAAGGCCTCAAATTACCTTTATAAAGTGTCAAAACAGTTGTTTATTATAGTTTACTGTGTGTTTTGAATAAATGTGTGTGAAAATTATTTTCCACTTTATTTTTTTCCTTTGTTATTTCTGATTGTAAACCTTTATTACACTTATAAAACATCACTATAGCATATATATTCTGAAAGTACAGGTTGTCCTGAAAAAGAGACATAAAACCTGATTGTGGGATGCAGGGAGAGCTGTTAATAGCAATAATAAAACATTTATGCTAGGCGGGTGAACAGTCCAAAAAATGCCCTCTGACCCCAGAGGGTTAAAATTATGTCTATAATGTACAGATATAATTCTGGTATAAGGTGTGCATGAACATGTGACTGGGACTTCATAATTTGTTGTGCAGGAAAGATAAGGTGTGTTTACACATAATCAAGACACGTTACAAATGTCATTTTTCTGTCATTCGTGACACATTCCTGACATTCTTAATGTGACTTAACACATCTGAATAGGTTTCTTAATAGTGCGTGTTGGTGCGTGATATTCTTGATATTCGTGGAGCATGTTTTTGCCTGTCAAAAAATCTTCAATGAATGTCACACACCACCCTCATTTCATCTCACGTCGTGGATGTCGCAACTGAGCGTATTGATCCATCTTGATGAGTAGTGATCTTTAATAGAACGTGACAACATTCGTAGTGGTTCCTGTGATGGTTCTTGGAGCCCAAACTGTCACGCATTATTACGAAGTGACACGGAAACTGTCAAGGTTTGACATGACTTGTAAAATGGCTTCACGTTTCACTGCGCGCCACGATAAATAAGTTTTCTGTCACATGCGCACAATTAAACTCGGCTCCAAATGTCGTTCCACAGTTCCTGCTGAAGCTCCTCAGGATGCTCCTGCAGGTGTTCCACCTGCTGTTGTAACCGATGAGTGGGAGAACGAGTCTGAGCAACCAGAAGAGCGATAGGAGCCTCACGTGCAGCCAGACATCTCTGCACCTCCTCCAGTCCGGCGGAGGAAGAAGTGTGTGCACAATTAAACCCTGCTGCACCGCATTCAGTTTGATTGCTGACACCAAGTCGTCTAAAAGTCTAATTTCAGTGCTCTTCAGCACGCTCCTGCAGGTGTGCCATCTGCTGCATGTGCCTGATGTTTGGGAAAATGCACGAGATGACAGCCGCATGAAGCCACACATCTACGCATGCAGTCACAAAGTTCTTCTGAAAAACTGGAGCGATCTGAATTCAGTTGGATGAATATGGGTGTGTGTGTGGAGACAATTCACCTCATTCACAACGTGACAGAACTTAACGATGCACTGTTACGCGCAATAGCGCGCAACAACACGGAACACTATTCTTGACCGTGCGCAATGGTTCCTGATAATTCTCCAGCAACACAGGCCATTAATCATAACGCATGGTAACAGGTTGCAGCAGTTCCTGAGAACACCTGACGCCTCTGCCCCAAATCATCACATTCGTGATCAGCGGCCAAGAATGTGTACTTCGTGGCATTCGTGACTTGTCGTCGTTATGTGTAAATGCATTAAACCCATTTATTGCTTCCGATATACATTTTTTCTGAAATCCGCACATGTACAAAACCCTAATAGAATCCAGGCTATTTAACGCAATGCCAAGAGCAATAATACACCCATATTTCATATAAATGGAAGTGTTATGTGTCGGACGCGGTCGGACCACCGACCCAGCGTTTGACAGGACCCAGCATAAAATAAGCAGAGCACGGTTCAAAAGATAACACATTTTAATGTAAGTGAGTGAAGTGATAAACAACTAAAGTCTGCGGTCTGGTAAGGTGAAAACACGGCGCGCTCTCAACAGCGCAAACGGTCCGGAGCCACAGCAGTTCGGACCCAGGGACCCCGCCGACACCCCCCAGGTGGCCGCGACAAACCAAGTCTGTGGAGAAAGAAAACATGAGGTGAGTCCAACACTCCTTCACCCAGAGAGACACAGCTCAAAAGGTGCACACAATCAGCAAACACTTCCTGGCTTAAATATATCTCAGCTTCTCACCCTGCAGGCACGGAACAACTCAGTTCAAATCTCCACTGCAGCAGAAGCTGATTAGACAATTAGCATAACGTGACAGCTCAATAACACAAGGTGTGAGGGACACCAAATCCACTGTCATTACTTCATAAAAGTCACCAAAACCAAATTACCTCAGGAAGTGTGCTGAAGAGCGTGAGACCTCACCCAATCCTCCTTCACAGACTGTGGCGTCAAACCTGGAGCGGTCTCTGCGTCCGTAATGGTGAGATTGTTCTCCTGACGTCGATCTCACACGTCTGCTCACAAGGTCGAGTCTCTGGCAATCACACACTGTGCATTCAAGGTTTAAATGCAGCAATCTCTGATCAAGACAGAATACACCACAGCTGTGAGTCCTGATGACCTGCACGTGAAAACAAGCCTCAGGTGTTCAGGGTGAGGTCCTAATGCTCAGCCACTCAGTCCTGAATGCATACCACCTGGTGGGAGAAACAGAAAAACAAAAACAAAGCCAGCCAAACACCCCAGCCCACAACAGGAAGGCTGAGACTCTAAGAAAGACTTTGCAGTTTAAATTGTGTTTCTATCTATAACAGAAAAAAAAATGTACGGTAACACTTTACTTGAAGGTATCGTCATAATAGAGACATGGCACTGTCATAACTGTTACATGACAGTCATGAATATGTCATAAACATTATGTCAATGTCATAAACATTTATGACTGCTGTCATTAAGTGTCATTCGGTTTTTATGACAAGTTGACATTTTTTGACATATTTATCATTCTGTAGCTGCTATTGTTGTTGTGTGTTGGGGGGTTTCGCTGGACATTTTGGTGTTGTTTTCTTTTCTTTGCTCTCCAGGTGGTATGCAAACTGGTTTTTTTGTCTGTGGAGAAGGTGCTGGCAGAAGAGTCCTTCACCCTCATCAGCATTATTGGCTGCACTTGTGGAGGATGTTCATGTGCAGGCCTAATGACTTGCAGCACCTATGGATGATGCTCACGTGTAAACTTAAAGACTTTCAGCTGAAGCAGATAATGAGATGGCGTTCTGCATTTAAGCCATGAGTGATTCGAGCAGAATTGCCGGGAATTCGACCTTGTGACGTTCGTTTGTGAGACGCTGAGGACCGCGCCTGGGTTTGACACATCGTGCCTGTGAAGGAGGACGGGTGAGGGACACATGCTGTCAGCACACATCAGAGGTGATGATTGTCTGAATAAGTGTTAACAGTAATTTGGTATTTTGTTACGCAGTATATTTGAACATTGATGAGAATTGTGCAGCTCGCTTCTCACTGCCGTGGCGTATGGACTGATGATCCTCCACCTGTTGTGAGAAGCTGCTCATTTACATAAAGCTTAAATTCAGACCTGAATGTGTTGCTGATAGTGTGTGCCTTTGAAGGATATTTGTTATAGCTGTTGACTTACCTCACCTTTTCCATCCTTCACAGAGTCAGTTTGTCGTATCCACCTGGGGGGTGTTCGGCGGTGAGTCTGGGTCCAGAAGCGTCAGGCTTTGATCCATTTGGGCGCTGGAGAGCGCGCCGTCCTTCACCTCGCCAGACAAACCGCACATTTATGTTGTACACAATTATTGCACAGACATGAAATAAACTTGTTTTGTTTTTGGAACCGCTTTCTGGTTATTTTAGCGCTGGGTTCAGTCAGACGCTGGTCGCGCTCCTCAACTCACGTCTGCACATAACAATTGTGTTTCACTGAAATTTTGCTGACACTGGCACAAATTACCCCATTGTGGGGTTATGCACCTGCGTAGACAAGTAAACCCACCCTTTCCAGGCACAGGCTTGGGTACCCTATCACCCCAAACAAATGAAAACCATCTGGTACACTGGTATCTTGCTAAAAGGTGAACAAAAGAGACGGCCAAGAGGAACAACCACCATGAAGAGGGACTGACAGTCAAGGAAATAGACTATAGTCATGCCAAATTTGGAGGCAAAAAAGCACAAATGGCAACCAGCAAAGTTTTTTTTTGGTGATTTTAGTGTCTGACCTTCCTGTGACTTTGACCACTGACCTTGACCCTTTTGTGTGCTGAAAGCTATCTCAGTAGGACTGCTACATCTGATTTTATAAGTCTGCAGTGATGTTTTACACACTTTGTCACACTCTCAAAACATCTAACATATGCAAATGTTTTGTGATGATATCCTCTAATGACATCATAACTTAAAACCTTTTATATTCTGCATACTCTCATCAAGCACTTTAACTGAGTGCTTGATGAGTCTGCAGTGATGATTTACATGCTTTCTCACAATCTTAATTTAAATCTAAATTTTGCAGGTTATACTGTGATGACATCATCAAATGACATCATAACCTAAAACTTTTGATATATTCTGGATCCTCTGAGCACACCCTTTAATTTGGTGTATTACAGCACGTTTTACTGTAATGTGAAATTTGACCTAATTGTAGGTCACCTTTAACGTCAAGGTAAACCCTGAAGGTCAAGGTTGATCACATATCCCAGGTAATGGCTTATGGGGAAGGCCAATCACTATATCCATGTCAAATTTGGATGCAAAATTGTAGGGCTGAAACGATTAGTTGAGTAACTCGAATAATTCGATTACAAAAAATGACTGAGGCAAATTCTGTGCCTCGAAGCTTCTTTTAATGTTGTAGTACATATGCCAGGCCTGTGTGTGGCGCTGTAATGTCCCCAGAAAAAATAAAAACAGAACACTAGAGCGTGACAGACAGAGTAAGATAAAGCCTTTTAAAAGAAAGAGGGTCCACGGTGATCATCTGAAATAGATTTACTGTGCATTTAAAGCGAAGCGAAAGACACGGTCCGCTCAACGTGGGGAGTGACTATTGATCCGGCGGCTGGCTGCTGTCTCTCTCTGCTCAGTGCAAGTCACAACACCGTCCCCAGCTACAATGACAAACAGCATACGTCCAGTGTTTCTTCTGTGTTTTGCTTTTTAATGTTCGCTTTTTTAGGCAACACACTTCACAAACACGGTAACTTAAATAAAATAATTTTAAAAACTGACTGCGAGGCTTGCATGTTCAATCTCCAGCTGAAATGGATCTGCTGAATCTCAGAGAAAGAGGGATTAAAAAAACGCAGGGACCCAGTCCACCAACCTTTCTATCTATCTATCTATCTATCTATCTATCTATCTATCTATCTATCTATCTATCTATCTATCTATCTATCTATCTATCTATCTATCTATCTATCTATCTATCTATCTATCTATCTATCTATCTATCTATCTATCTATCTATCTATCTATCTATCTATCTATAAACTTAAAAACGGTTAAATTTTACAAGTTGGAGAAAACAAAACAAAGCCACATCCCATCACCATTTCAGCAAAATGTCAACACATAGGCGCAACAATATTGTGCCATTGCTTAGTAGACTATTGATGATGTTTAAAAACGCAAAATTACTTATCTGATTACTCGATTAATCGCCATAATAATCGATAGAATACTCGATTACTAAAATAATCGATAGCTGCAGCGCTACAAACTTGCATAAATGGTGACCAGAAAAGGTGTTTTGCTGAATTTAGTGTTTAACCTTCCTGTGACCTTGACCTTTGACCTTGGTCCTTTTGTGTGCTGAAAAGTATCTCCATAAGACTGCTATATGTGAATGTATAAGTATCTGTAATGATGATTTACATACTTTGTCACACCCTCAAAACATCTAAAATATGCAAATGTTTTGTGATGACATCATCAAATGACATCATAACTTAAAATGTTTGATATATTCTGGATTCTCTCAACAAGCACTTTAATTTGGTGTATTACATGACATGTTTTACTCAATCTGAAATTTAACCAACTTTAAGATCATGTTTGCCCTCATGGTAAACCCTTTAGGTCAAGGTCGATCCCTTATCCCTGGTAATGGCTTATGGGCAAGGCCATTCACTTTTGTCATGCCAAATTTGGTGGCAAACTTTCAAAATTGCGACCAGGAAAGTTGTTTTGTTGAATTTAATTTTTGACTTTTCTGTGACCTTGACGTTTAACCTTGAGCTTGATCCTTTTGTATGCTGAAATGTATGTAGATAGGACCGCTATATGTGAACTTATATGAGTCTGCAATGATGATTTACATTATTTTTTTCACAATCTTAATAAATCTAAATTTTGCAGGTTATATTGTGATGATGTCATCAAATGACATCATAACCTAAAACTTTTGATATTTTCTGGATCCTCTGATCACACCCTATAATTTGGTGTATTAGACCACATGTTTTACTGTAATGTGAAATTTGAGCTAATTGTAGGTCACATCAAGGTCAACCCTGAAGGTCAAGGTTGATCGCTTATCCCAGGTAACTGCTTATGCGGAAGGCCAATCACTATATCCATGCCAAATTTGGATGCAAAATTGCATAAATAGTGACCAGAAAAGGTGTATTGTTGAATTTAGTGTTTGACCTTCCTGTGACCTTGACCTTTGACCTTGGTCCTTTTGTGTGCTGAAAAGTATCTCCATAAGACTGCTATATGTGAATGTATAAATATCTGTAATGATGATTTACATGCTTTGTCAAACCCCTAAAAAAATCTACATTTTGCAAGTTTTTTGTGATGACATCATCAAATGACCTCATCTTCACATCAAATGAATATGTGTGTGTATTAAATCAAATCAAATCAATTTTATTTATATAGCATCAAATCACAACAAACAATTGCCCCAAGGCACTTTATATTGTAAGGCAAAAGCCATACAATAATTACAGAAAAACCCCAACGGTCAAAACGACCCCCTATGAGCAAGCACTTGGCGACAGTGAGAAGGAAAAACTCCCTTTTAACAGGAAGAAACCTCCAGCAGAACCAGGCTCAGGGAGGGGCAGTCTTCTGCTGGGACTGGTTGGGGCTGAGGGGAGAGAATCAGGAAAAAGACATGCTGTGGAAGACAGCAGAGATCAATCACTAACAGTGTTTCCAAAGTAACTTTGAAAAGTTACTTCATTAGTTACTTTATACAGTTATATTTTACAGTTACTTTATATAGTTACTTCATTAGCAGCTGTGGACAAATTGTCGGCAGCTGCTGAATGTAATTAATAAAGTAACTCATAATCTAACTTGGTTATTTTTAAGATTTAGTTCTCAGAAAAGTAACTATTAGTTACTTTGCTAATTAGTTACTTTGCTGACTGCTTAATCTTAAGAATAACCAAGTTAGATTACTAGTTACATTATTTATTAGTTGCAAGTTTTCAGCAGCTGCCAATGAAGTAACCGCATAAAATAACTGTATAAAGCAACTAGAAAAGTAACTTTTCAAAGTTATTTTGACAACACTGATCACTAATGATTAAATGCAGAGTGGTGCATACAGAGCAAAAAAGGTGAATAAAAAGAAACACTCAGTGCATCATGGGAACCCCCCAGCAGTCTAAGTCTATAGCAGCATAACTAAGGGATGGTTCAGGGTCACCTGATCCAGCCCTAACTATAAGCTTTTTCAAAAAGAAAGCTTAATCTTAAAAGTAGAGAGGGTGTCTGTCTCCCTAATCCGAATTGGGAGCTGGTTCCACAGGAGAGGAGCCTGAAAGCTGAAGGCTCTGAATGTATGTGTGAGAGAGAGAGATGCTTATCAAAGCATTTCATTCATTAGCTGTGTATGGAGTCTGGTGAGTTAAGCCTCGGTCCCACCGAATAATGAAGGCTGAAGAAGGAGCCACGCATGGGTGTGGGGTGATTATTTGAAGAATGACCCACGTTTTCATCTATCACGTATCCACTATGAAGGTGCCACTATGTGCCTCTCTGTACCCCGCAGGTGCCACGTAGCAGCCTCTAGTGAGCCACGACCACCTGTCATTACAGCCTCGAATGGCTCGCATCAGCCACACTAAGCCACGTAGTGTCATGATAGCGCCATGATAACGCACACATTTAGGCATGAGTTTGGTCCAAACCTCCACCCCTTCCACACTTGGCCCCTTTAAAGTGTGGGTTTTCAATTCACAGATTCACAGCAGCATTTAAAGATGTCCCTTCTTTTTTTTTTAAACGCAGTCCAAAAATAGACACTCTATCACAGTTCCACAGTTGTGCGCTGTGCGCCAGGCTGCTGTCCACCTGTAATGCACCAGACCAGCTAGACCCGAACCACAGGTTCCTAAAGAGCCGCCTCTGTGCTCCTCGCTGGCTCCGCGGCTCTGTGGCTTTTTTTTTTTTTTTTTTTTTTTTTGCGGCTTTAAACACACAAAACTTTATGTTTGTCCGTTTATTTCTGCAAAATCGCTCTTTTGCACTGTTGTCGTTTCATGGACAGCCACCTCTCTCCTCTTTCTGGCTTCCTTTCCATCTGTGGCTTGCTGGCTTATTTTTTCCCTGGCTTTAAGCACAATCATTTTTACAACGTGAATCCACTTTTGACTTTGTGTTTGTCCGTTTATTTCTGCAAAAGCACTCTTTTGTGCGCGGTGCCGTTCTGCATACAGAATGAGGTGGCTGTTTTATTATATACACCTGTGGATCATTTTCAATATATATATATATATATATATATATATATATATATATATATATATATTTCTTTATTTCTTCCGCAGCTTACAAGTCACCATGATACAACTTTTAACTTTGTGTTATGTCTTCAAAATCGGTCTTTTGCGCGCTCTCCACCTGTGCTGCTCCACTGGAGTTATTATCTTCCATGGCTTTAAACACACATCCACTTTCACGCAGTCACCCAAATTTTAACTTTGTGTTCATCCAATATTGACTGAAATATCACTCTTTTGTGAGCTGGCGTTCTGCCTAAATGCTCGTTTGAAGCGTGATGATGAGTCACTGCGTCAGTGCGCACACACAGCGGAGCTCATGTGATCCATTAATTCCAGAAGTGATTAGAGGTATTTTCGACATCCAAGGTTTGGCAGAAAATGATTAATCCACTACAAAATATATAGAGTCCAGCGCACAGAGCAGGTGCAATTGTGTGCGCAAGAGGAGAGCCACTCCAAAAATAGCCTCTCAGGTCCTGCGAAGATGCCAGGCGCATGGATAATGGACTTTTTGCACACTCATAAGCACCACACAAATGCCTCTAAGCTGTCGCAGTAACTCAAACACAAACTGCGCCACGCTGTTGTTGCTAAATTTTGAACATCTTGAAATTAGCACCACGCTCAGAGAGGAGCCTCGTTAACTGAAGATAATGCCTCTAAGAGCCACTCTGAGCCACTATACTGCCACTATAGCTCACGAAACCAAAAAAAACAGGGTGCGTGGCTCCTTCTTCACTGCTTCTTCACTCGGTGGGACAGAGGCACAATACAAATAATGAAAAGTCAGAAAGATTGCTCAAATTTTCCTGCAAGTTACAAAACTGGCAGATATATACTGTATATATCAACATGAGGAATTTTAACTTAGAATTTTAACTTAGCAAAGATCCAAAATGGCAGCCACTCTCCAAGATGGCTGCCATTTCTGTCACTCTGCTTTACCATCAGTGACTGAATATTGGCTTTATCAAATCAAATCAAATCAGTTTTATTTATATAGCGCCAAATCACAACAAACAGTTGCCCCAAGGCGCTTTATGACACGCGAGCCTTTGTGATGAGCATTCACAAAGCATTCAGCAGAAACATTTTCAGAAATATCCTTCAGTGGTGATCCGTTTGCAGAAGGAGCAGGTCAATAGTTGAAACAGAGCAACAGAATGTCTTCTATCTCCAAATATAAAGCGTTGGCTACAGTTGGTTCTGGCGCCTTTGGAAAATGGCTGAGAGTCAGAAGAATATCTGATGGAAAAGTAAGTAACACTGAAAGTTTTTTTTCTGTAGCACAAAGTGTAACAGTCAAAATGTGTTTAAACTTTAATCATCCGGTCTTGTATGTTTTTCTGCATGTGGTAAATTCTGGCTGTTCCTTGTTGTTGACCAGTGATCTTGCATTCATGATCTTGCTTGCCTCTACTGGTGGTTGGCTCTCACTGCGGTATTGTATCACTTCCTGTTCCGGAGCACAGCGGTGTTTTGCTGTATCTGTTAGCTGTTTAATCTGTGCAGTTAGATTGATCTAGTTACCTAGATAATGATTTGTTTCACAGTGTAATCTTCACATGCCTTAACTAAAGCACTCCCTCTGCTGAATCACCTCTAAATTATTTACACATTATTCACTTTGTGTGTCTTTAGGAATCCGCTAGCTTAGCGCAGCTACTAGCTCTTAGCCGATTTAGCATGGCGGCTTCTCCTGTCTCTCCTGCACTTTTGTGCTCTGGGTGTGAAATGTTTAGTTATTCCTCAGCCTCCTTTAGCAGTAATGATACTTGTAATAAGTGTAGCTTATTCGTAGCTTTGGAGGCCAGGCTGGGCGAATTGGAGACTCGGCTCCGCACCGTGGAAAATTCTACAGCTAGCCAGGCCCCTGTAGTCGGTGCGGACCAAGGTAGCTTAGCCGCCGTTAGTTTCCCTCTGGCAGATCCCGAGCAGCCGGGAAAGCAGGCCGACTGGGTGACTGTGTACACTGCCAACCCGTTCACATTTCTAACCATTTTTCCCCACTCGACGACACACCCGCCGAGGATCAAACTCTGGTTATTGGCGACTCTGTTTTGCGAAATGTGAAGTTAGCGACACCAGCAACCATAGTCAATTGTCTTCCGGGGGCCAGAGCAGGTGACATTGAAGGAAATTTGAAACTGCTGGCTAAGGCTAAGCGTAAAGTTGGTAAGATTGTAATTCACGTCAGCAGTAATGACACCCGGTTACGCCAATCGGAGGTCACTAAAATTAAGATTGAATTGGTGTGTAACTTTGCAAAAACAATGTCGGACTCTGTAGTTTTCTCTGGGCCCCTCCCCAATCGGACCAGGAGTGACATGGTTAGCCGCATGTTCTCCTTGAATTGCTGGCTGTCTGAGTGGTGTCCAAAAAATGAGGTGGGCTTCATAGATAATTGGCAAAGCTTCTGGGGAAAACCTGGTCTTGTTAGGAGAGACGGCATCCATCCCACTTTGGATGGAGCAGCTCTCATTTCTAGAAATCTGGCCAATTTTCTTAAATCCTCCAAACCATGACTATCCAGGGTTGGGACCAGGAAGCAGAGTTGTAGTCTTACACACCTCTCTGCAGCTTCTCTCCCCCTGCCATCCCCTCATTACCCCATCCCCGTAGAGATGGTGCCTGCTCCCAGACCACCAATAACCAGCAAAAATCTATTTAAGCATAAAAATTCAAAAAGAAAAAATAATATAGCACCTTCAACTGCACCACAGACTAAAACAGTTAAATGTGGTCTATTAAACATTAGGTCTCTCTCTTCTAAGTCCGTTAGTAAATTATATAATAATTGATCAACATATTGATTTATTCTGCCTTACAGAAACCTGGTTACAGCAGGATGAATATGTTAGTTTAAATGAGTCAACACCCCCGAGTCACACTAACTGCCAGAATGCTCGTAGCACGGGCCGGGGCGGAGGATTAGCAGCAATCTTCCATTCCAGCTTATTAATTAATCAAAAACCCAGACAGAGCTTTAATTCATTTGAAAGTTTGACTCTTAGTCTTGTCCA
Organism: Thalassophryne amazonica; assembly: GCF_902500255.1. Lineage (NCBI taxonomy): Eukaryota > Metazoa > Chordata > Actinopteri > Batrachoidiformes > Batrachoididae > Thalassophryne > Thalassophryne amazonica. Next base: position 96,532,909 of record NC_047103.1, on the reverse strand, counting down.
TCCAAATTGGAAGTCCCAAAAACCAGTTTTATTTGTTATTATCTATCATCCACCTGGTCGTTACTGTGAGTTTCTCTGTGAATTTTCAGACCTTTTGTCTGACTTAGTGCTTAGCTCAGATAAGATAATTATAGTGGGCAATTTTAACATCCACACAGATGCTGAGAATGACAGCCTCAACACTGCATTTAATCTATTATTAGACTCAATTGGCTTTGCTCAAAATGTAAATGAGTCCACCCACCACTTTAATCATAACTTAGATCTTGTTCTGACTTATGGTATGGAAATTGAAGACTTAACAGTATTCCCTGAAAACTCCCTTCTGTCTGATCATTTCTTAATAACATTTACATTTACTCTGATGGACTACCCAGCAGTGGGGAATAAGTTTCTTTACACTAGAAGTGTTTCAGGTTTAAGCTGTAACTAGGTCCTTCTTTTATGTTCTCTAATGCCATATACCAACACAGTGCAGAGTAGCTACCTAAACTCTGTAAGTGAGATAGAGTATCTCGTCAATAGTTTCACATCCTCATTGAAGACAACTTTGGATGCTGTAGCTCCTCTGAAAAAGAGAGCTTTAAATCAGAAGTGCCTGACTCCGTGGTATAACTCACAAACTCGCAGCTTAAAGCAGATAACCCGTAAGTTGGAGAGGAAATGGCGTCTCACTAATTTAGAAGATCTTCACTTAGCCTGGAAAAAGAGTCTGTTGCTCTATAAAAAAGCCCTCCGTAAAGCTAGGACATCTTACTACTCATCACTAATTGAAGAAAATAAGAACAACCCCAGGTTTCTTTTAAGCACTGTAGCCAGGCTGACAAAGAGTCAGAGCTGTATTGAGCCAAGTATTCCTTTAACTTTAACTAGTAATGACTTCACGACTTTCTTTGCTAATAAAATTTTAACTATTAGAGAAAAAATTACTCATAACCTTCCCAAAGACGTATCGTTATCTTTGGCTGCTTTCAGTGATGCCGGTATTTGGTTAGACTCTTTCTCTCCGATTGTTCTGCCTGAGTTATTTTCATTAGTTACTTCATCCAAACCATCAACATGTCTATTAGACCCCATTCCTACCAGGCTGCTCAAGGAAGCCCTACCATTATTTAATGCTTCGATCTTAAATATGATCAATCTATCTTTATTAGTTGGCTATGTACCACAGGCTTTTAAGGTGGCAGTAATTAAACCATTACTTAAAAAGCCATCACTTGACCCAGCTATCTTAGCTAATTATAGGCCAATCTCCAACCTTCCTTTTCTCTCAAACATTCTTGAAAGGGTAGTTCTAAAACAGCTAACTGATCATCTGCAGAGGAATGGTCTATTTGAAGAGTTTCAGTCAGGTTTTAGAATTCATCATAGTACAGAAACAGCATTAGTGAAGGTTACAAATGATCTTCTTATGGCCTCAGACAGTGGACTCATCTCTGTGCTTGTTCTTGTTAAGGATTTTATATATATATATATATGTTATCACTGCTAAACATTTGTACCTTCGTCTTCTTTCTTATGAAAACGGTGTTGTGCTGTTTGCACCTAACCCCGAGAATGTATGTGTTATTCAACCTTGTTTTAGCACTCTGGGGTCAATCTGAGCTGGGAATGAAGGGCTGGATGTACTTATTATTATAATATAACTTTGTTTTCGCAGCCTCTAACGACTGGGAGTAAGAGAACGTTTTGACTGTTGTGATGTGGTGCTTAGTGTGAAGGAGTGTGAAGGACAGGACACTTCAGGCAGATGCAGAACAGCTGATAACTGCAACAGACGAACGAGATGTGCTGACCTGTGTAAAAGAAAGTGTTCTTCCTTACAGCTGCACTTATTGACGTATGCGTTTATGTTATGGGAAGAAACTTGTCTTGCGTCATCACCCCCACCCTTAGGACAAGTTTTTGTTTATGTGATGAGGGCGTCTCTTAATAAAAAGAGCGGAAAAGCAGGCCAGACTTTAGTGTAGCCTTGGTGTACAGCCTGGCCGCACTCCGCGCGTGATTAATTTGACTTTCTGTCTCACTGGTGTTTCTTGACTCTGTTTGTCTTATCAAAGGTTTTAAGAATGTTTGGAGGAGAAAATACCCAACATTGACTGGGGGCTCGTCCGGGATCTCAACAATACCGGAGGTGTCCAGTGGAGGTCGCCAAGTCCAGACGTAAATCCTTGGCCAAGGTCCGATCGATTGATCGTGTCTGCAATTGTCGACCACCGTTGGCATCGTCTGGTTGACGAGATTTTCCCGAAGAAGACAGACAGGAAGTCGAGTCAGTGAGTAAAATTTCTTTGTAAACAGTACTGAGTGAGTGGTGATCAGATCACATAAACAGTTAAATTCCGCAAGCGATGATACAGAATCGTCTGTTAATGCAAAGCAGTTAAACTCTGTAAGGAGGGTGCGGACTCCTCTGTTTATATACGCGTACCGGTAGGGGATAAAAGTGATCACATAAAACAGTTAAACTCCGTAAACGATGATACAGAATCGTCTGTTAATGAAACACAGTTAAACTCTGTAAGGAGGGCGGACTCCTCTACGGTTGCGAGGGACGCACGTAGTTAAATTCCGGAAGGAGGATACGGACTCCTCTGTTTTAATACGTAAAGGAAATCCCGGGTAGAAATACGTGCACTGTAAAAAAGCAGTTAAATCTGGCAGGGACGGCGGAGTCCCCTAATGGCCCCTAATGGCCACAAAGTGAGTAAGAACAAAGTTCAGTTGTGTAGGGATAAAGTAAAATATTTAGGACATGAATTATCAGCCACAGGGCGCACGATCCTGTCTGACAGGAAGGAGGCAATTTTACACGCTCCAAAACCACAAACCAAAAAGCAGATGATGTCATTTCTTGGACTGACTAATTACTGCAGGGCATGGATTCCCTGTTATGCAGAATTGACTAGTCCACTTTCTGATTTGATGTACAAGGATGATATTTCAATGTCAACCGTGTTGGAATGGAACAAAGATGCTGAGGAAGCTTTTGTAAAAGTAAAACAAACATTAGTGTCATCCACAGTTTTGGCACTACCAGATTATAGTAAACCATTCATTCAAACAGCTGATTGTAAGAATGAGTTCATGACTAGTGTTTTGGTTCAAGTGTATGGCTCAAAATTGAGGCCAGTTGCCTACTACTCATCTAAATTGGATGCAGTGGCAAGTGCTCTACCACCATGTGTACAGGCTGTTGTTGCAGCCTCTATGGCTGTTCAAAGTAGCAGTAATGTTGTTCTATTCCATCAGTTGACACTGAAAGTTCCACATGCAGTTTCTGCACTTCTGTTGCAGACAAAAATGAGCCTTTTGTCCCCAGCAAGACATCTTTCGTGCATGTCCTTGCTATTATCACAACCACACCTTACGGTAGAGCGCTGTACAACATTGAATCCATCCACATTGATACCTTTACCTGAGGATGGTGAGCCGCACAATTGTCTTGATGTAGCTACGGTCTGTACGAAAGCACGCCCAGACCTCCAGGACACACCCATCCCAAACAGTACAATTGTGTATGTGGATGGTTCTTCCACTAAAAACGCTTATGGACAAACACAATCTGGATATGCTGTTGTCACAAATTCAGAAGTATTGGATTCTGCTTCATTGCCATCCTCATTTTCAGCACAAGCAGCTGAATTAGTTGCTTTAACTGCAGCTTGCTATCTGTTTAAAGGTACGGCTGTAACAATTTATACAGACAGCCAGTACGCTTTTAGCACAGTGCATGTGTTTGCAAAACTGTGGGAAGAGCGTGGAATGGTGACATCATCTGGAAAGCCAGTGACTCATGCCACACTCCTAACTGCACTACTGAAGGCTGTGAAATTGCCTAAACAAATTGCTATATGCAAATGTGCGGCTCACACCGAGGGCTCTGACAGTATTTCAAAAGGAAATGATTTTGCTGACAGAGCAGCAAAAGAGGCAGCAGCAGCTTCTTCTATTTTTGTTGTACAGGAAACCACTCCAGATTTGCATTTAGGTCATACACTGCTTGCTGACATGCAACAGCAGGCAACTGAAAGAAAAACAGATGTGGATAAATAAAGGAGCTACGTATGTAAATGATTTGTACGTATGCCCACAACAGAAACCCATATTGCCAAAAAATATGTTTAAATGGGCAGCTATTATGAGCCATGGCGTGACGCATGTCTCATCAGGGGGTATGATATCGCAATTGCAATCTATTTTTTGTCTTTATGGGTTCGATGCATATGCAAAACAGCATTGTAGAGCATGCATGACATGTGCAAAACACAATTCACAAGGCAATTTGAGACCCCAAAGAGGCAAATTTCCAACACCACAATATCCCTTTCAAGTGATTCACATGGATTATATACAGCTGAGTAAACATGAAGGGAAGGAATTTTGTTTAGTCGTAATTGATGCCTTCTCAAAATGGGTAGAATTGTTCCCTACAAAACATGCAGATGCACTTACAGTGGCTAAGGCATTGTGCAAAGACATCATTCCACGATTTGGAATACCAGAAACAGTTTATTCAGATAATGGAGCGCATTTTGTTAATACAATAGTGCAATACGTAGGAGAAGCGCTACAGGTTAATCTCAAAAATCATTGTGTTTATCATCCACAAAGTGCCGGATTAGTGGAAAGGACAAAGGGCACAATAAAAATAAGATTAAGGAAATGTATAGAAGAGACAAAACGAACCTGGATTGAATGTTTGGACCTAGTAAAATTGTATATGAGAATAACACCAACACCATCAGGGTTAACACCATTTGAGATACTTTATGGACGACCATATCGTCTACCAATTTTGACATGGATACTAAAACAGCAGATGAGGAACAAACATTAGCAAATTTTATGAAAAAGACATTAACACAGAAAGAGATAACTTAAACACATTTACTGCCGAATAATTTTGATCTTCCACAGGACGGCCTTCCAGTAGTCTAGCCAGGAGACTGGGTGTTCATCAGAGTCCAGTCCTCGTTGGGAAGGTCTATACCAAGTGCTGTTAACAACACCGACTGCAGTAAAGATAGCGGAGAGATCAACGTGGATACATCACTGTAAGATACAGCGTGTGTTGGCGGCCTCCACAGTGTAAGGGGAAGTCTGGCTACAAAGGGAGTCTATTTAATTAGCAATAGATTGTCTCAATGCCAGTGAAGCAGGGAGATCCTTGCACTATTAGGTGAGGTGGCTAACAACACTGTATCCTAGCAATCATGACTGAGCTACAGCAGACCCCGGAGCGGCGTGCTCAGCGCCGCCGCTGCCGGACTGTTGGTAGGGCAGCCGGTTGCATTGTGATCTTAGTGTGTTTCGTGCTCCTCGGATTCCTGGCCTGGTGGTTGACCCAAGAATTGCAGCTCACTGTGGACCGAGCCAGAGAACAACGCAAGCAATGTCAGAAGAGGTTTATTCATAATGTGAACGAGACAGATGGACACCCTCATATATACCATACTAATATGTGGTACAGATATGTTCATTTATTGGCTATGGAATTACGTTACTAATTGTTATGTTTGTTCGCAAATACCTATATCCTCAATACACCCAGCTCTGATGGCTAAACCGTACCCTGCTAGGGTGACAGAATGTCTTATCATACGGATGCATAATCAAACTGTATTTCGGGGGCAGTTCTAACACCACTTGCCTCAGTGCAACCACTTATATGATAGGGATTTCAACAGAGGACGTACAAGCGTGCCCAAGTGCTGCTCCATTGACTAGACTGAAGGGAAACGCAAAAATATCATCACGTTAAATTGTCATCACAACGGCCATTCCCAAATTGCTTTTACGGGACAGGGAATAAAACTGTAGGTAAAATTAAGAAACGTCTGTGTACCCAAACGTATGTTTTATCAAATAATTTAAGCCTAGCCAAAACATAATATGTGGATGGTACTTATCTTCATCACATTGGACGGGGATGTAATTATACAGGCTCCTGTCCATGGGGAACAGATGAATCATGTGCTTATGTTAGTAAGTTTTTGCTACCACCTGTAAATGGTACTCCGGTGTATGATGACATCTATTGGCTTTGTGGTTCCAGACTGTACATGAGTCTCCCACCAAATTGGGGTGGTGTGTGTGCACCTACCCAGGTGACTGACCATACATATGTGGTAGGACCTCCACAGAGAAGAATGGCAGCACCAGACGGAGGAGATTGATATACCCAGATGTGTTACCACATGATCACATGTGGGGCTCGGATGTACTAAAGGACCAAAAAATTGTGGTCTGTAGGAGATAAAATAGCACATTCATTGTTCCCCTGGATAGGAGTGGGAAAAAATTCATTAATGATTGAAACTCTGAATTATCGATTGGGTCTGTTCACGAATGTAACTAAAAAAATAGTAGCAGCTCAAAACACTGAAATAGATGCTTTACGTACCATGGTGATGCAAAATCGCATGGTTTTAGACTTGCTTACTGGTTCACAGGGAGGAGTTTGTGTTCTGCTGAACACAACATGCTGTACTTTCATCCCAGACTCCATTCATTCAGTGGATATGCAGGACGCATTGGAAGAGCTGAATAAACTTCGTGATGCAATGCATAAAGACACCCTAGCCGTGAACCGGTGGAATCCCTGGTCCTGGTTGACTTCAGGACCATGTTGGCAGTTACTATTGAAAATGGTGACACCAGTTATTATAGTCCTAATTCTGATTGGACTTTGCATGTGTTGTGTGATCCCTTATATCAAAACAATGGTTGGCAAAATGGTGTCAAATACATTTGTACAGTGTAATCTGGCCTTCCAACAAACTATGCCAAAATATCAAGCATTGAAACAGTCAGACCTTAGTGGAGAAAACTATAATGACTGTACTGAGAATTATGATGATATTGAAAAAGCTCACAACTCCAGTTCAAGCTTGAACTGTTGACGTGATGAGTTAACACACTCTTAGCCTATGAAGCTTTAGCTGAAAAAGTAATAAGACAAGTGGTGTAGTCGAATAATACAGAAAAACGGTTCATTTATACCAGTCAGCCGAAGTGATGTATGGTGGTGGTGTGGTGATAACAGAATCTTTGACAGACTGCCACGAAATGTGTCAGGTTATTGTGCATTAATATCATTATTGTTACCCATGACCCCTGAAGACGTTACGAAAATGAAAATGAAAACACTTATTTCCATTGTGGTCCATTTAAAAATCAAATGAATAAATATAAGTAGAACTAAAACAATAATAAAAATAACATTAATGTATAATTATAATAATATAATAATTTATTAATTATAATAATCAGGGGTGCACATAACTGGTACTCATCATGCTCATGTGTACTAAAACTCATTGATGCACAGCAGACACTACACAGAGGTAAACACTTTTCCAACAATCTGTCATTGCTTTCCTCCTATGAAGTGCTTCCCTTGTGTTTTCTGCTTTGCAAATCCTCTACATCCTATATTCAATTGAATACACCAGAAAGACAAGATATTTAATGTTCAAACTGATAAACTTTATTGTTTTGTGCAAAATGTGCTCATTTTGAAATTGATGCATGCCTACAACACATTTCAAAAAAGTTTGGATGGTGCAACAAAAGGCTGGAACAGTTAATGAATGGTCAAAGAACACCTAATTGGAAACAGGTGAGTGCAATGATTGGGTATAAAAGGAGCATCCCCAAAAGGCTCAGCCATTCACAAGCAAAGATGCTCAGTACGTTCACGACAGGATAAATGCATTTCAGACACTCTGTCCAGGCTCCACGGACAACAGCATTAAACTCTAGTGCCTAAAACTCTCGTGAATATATTCTCTGGGTTTCTCGACGTTGTTATTGTATTTGCGTTTGTTAAATTCCATGCATCTTAAATGTAGCAGAGTAGCAGCAGACACAGATTATCTGGAATTTTGTTTTGGCAAGTCTTTACTGCCATCTACTGGCCAGGAGTGTTCTCACACACATTGTATGTTCAAAAACCACACGTCGGACTCGTGTTTCCAGAAGCAAAACGTAAACAGAGGCTTTTTTTTTCAAACTTAATTTACAAAAACTCTCGATGGGAGACATCAAAATTTAAACCAAAACAAAACAAAAAAACAATTACAAGACAGATCTGCGGTGTTTGCACAGGCACAGTGCGAGAGGTGGTCGTGAAACTCATGGGATCCAAAAAATTCTTGCACCAATGAAAAATCAACTGAAAAAGGGCAAAACTCACACTGGCACCAGTATATCATGGCAGTGTTCTATTCCACCCTAACGATGGACCTGTAAAGAAGCAACTAGGGCCTAAGACTGTCCTCACAGAGGAACAAGAATCTCAACTCTGTAATACCATTCTTGACTTTGAGAACATGCTCTATGGCCTTACAAGGAAGGGTGTGCCGGACTCGGTGTTCCAGTTCTGTTCTACCAAAAACATTCCAAATCCATTCGGAAACAAGGAAAGAGCCGGTCGTGACTGGCTGAATGGGTTTCTAAAAAGACATCCCCAACTCAGCATCCGAACAGCAGAAAACGTGTCGATTGGCAGAGCCTACGGGTTCTCTCGACTCAAGCTCAATGACTTTTTAGGAAGTACCTGAGTCTTGTGTATGACACAAATGGCAACCGCATCATTCCAAACCAAAACATATACAATGTTGACGAAACGGGTTTCAGTATCATCCACAGACCAGAAAAAAATTCTAGCCAGAAAAGGAAAGCGTGCTATTGGCATGCTGACCAGTGTGGAGAAAGGAAAAACTATCACATTTCTTCCTGCAGTGAGTGCCACTGGACAGCATGTACCACCTCTGTTTGTTTTCCCCCAGGAAACGAATGAAAGCTGAACTTCTCGAAAATGCCCCTGAAGGATCAATTGGGCATGCCAATCTTTCAGGATGGATAACAACTAAGATTTTCGAGGATTGGTTTGATCACTTCATTGAAACAGTAAAGCCAAAGAATAAACCACAGCCGACTTTACTGCTTTTTAATGGACACAAGTCACACACAACAAATATCAGTCTAATCGAAAAAGCCAAAAAAAGTAACGTCAAGATGCTGTCCTTCCCTCCCCATTGCTCCCATAAACTCCAGTCTTTAGACCGTTCGTTTTTCCAAAGTCTCAAATACAACTACCATGTGGAAGTTCATCGCTATTTGAGAGAACATCGAGGGATAGGTCTAAACCAAAGAAAAATTCCAGAGCTCGTCAATGCAGCTTACAAGAAAACAGCGAGCATTGCAAACGCCGTCAATGGATTCCATGTTGCAGGCTTGGTGCCACCTAATCAATCAATCAATTCAATCAATTTTATTTATATAGCGCCAAATCACAACAAACAGTTGCCCCAAGGCGCTTTATATTGTAAGGCAAGGCCATACAATAATTACATAAAAACCCCAAAGGTCAAAACGACCCCCTGTGAGCAAGCACTTGGTGACAGTGGGAAGGAAAAACTCCCTTTTAACAGGACGAAACCTCCAGCAGAACCAGGCTCAGGGAGGGGCAGTCTTCTGCTGGGACTGGTTGGGGCTGAGGGAGAGAACCAGGAAAAAGACATGCTGTGGAGGGGAGCAGAGATCAATCACTAATGATTAAATGCAGAGTGGTGCATACAGAGCAAAAAGAGAAAGAAACACTCAGTGCATCATGGGAACCCCCCAGCAGTCTAAGTCTATAGCAGCATAACTAAGGGATGGTTCAGGGTCACCTGATCCAGCCCTAACTATAAGCTTTAGCAAAAAGGAAAGTTTTAAGCCTAATCTTAAAAGTAGAGAGGGTGTCTGTCTCCCTGATCTGAATTGGGAGCTGGTTCCAGAGGAGAGGAGCCTGAAAGCTGAAGGCTCTGCCTCCCATTCTACTCTTACAAACCCTAGGAACTACAAGTAAGCCTGCAGTCTGAGAGCGAAGCGCTCTATTGGGTGATATGGTACTATGAGGTCCCTAAGATAAGATGGGACCTGATTATTCAAAACCTTATAAGTAAGAAGAAGAATTTTAAATTCTATTCTAGAATTAACAGGAAGCCAAGGAAGAGAGGCTAATATGGGTGAGATATGCTCTCTCCTTCTAGTCCCCGTTAGTACTCTAGCTGCAGCATTTTGAATTAACTGAAGGCTTTTCAGGGAACTTTTAGGACAACCTGATAATAATGAATTACAATAGTCCAGCCTAGAGGAAATAAATGCATGAATTAGTTTTTCAGCATCACTCTGAGACAAGACCTTTCTAATTTTAGAGATATTGCGTAAATGCAAAAAAGCAGTCCTACATATTTGTTCATATATCTTCACTGATGAAGATTTCTATGCTAGCGACCAATTAATTCAGCAACGAGAAAACGAAGTAGGTAATGAGGTAACCGACCAGCCACTGCAAGCAGCAACTGCACCACCAGTCCAGCCACCACTAGCAGTAACTGAACCACCAGCCCAGCCACCGCCAGCAGCAACTGCACCACCAGTCCAGCCACCGCCAGCAGCAACTGCACCACCAGTCCAGCCACCGCAAGCAGCAACTGCACTACCAGTCCAGCCACCGCAAGCAGCAACTGCACCACCAGTCCAGCCACCGCAAGCAGCAACTGCACTACCAGTCCAGCCACCGCAAGCAGCAACTGAACCACCCGTACAGCCACCACCAGCAGCAACTGAACCACCAGTACAGCCAACGCAAGCAGCAACTGAACCACCAGTACAGCCACCACCAGCAGCAACTGAACCACCAGTCCAGCCACCGCAAGCAGCAACTGAACCACCAGTACAGCCACCACCAGCAGCAACTGAACCACCAGTACAGCCACCGCAAGCAGCAACTGAACCACCAGTACAGCCACCACCAGCAGCAACTGAACCACCAGTCCAGCCACTGCAAGCAGCAACTGAACCACCAGTACAGCCACCACCAGCAGCAACTGAACCACCAGTTCAGCCAACGCAAGCAGCAACTCTGGTATGTAATCAGGAAATCAGCCATCTAAGGGAGGTTCTGATTGTTACATATTCTTCACCTGATTGAATTACTGAGGTGCATTGATATTCAAACGTTAATCAACATCTACAAGGACACAACCAAAGTGAAACAAAAATCTTCATTGATGCAGATCATCATTCTAACTATATTGTACTTTCTATGATACCAGTATTTTATTCCGTTGAATTGTTTCTATCTGTATTTTTTGTAACACTGCCTACATCTATATTTCAGGATAACATAGCTGAGAACGCCCCAGTACCTGCCAGCGGCACTAATTCGAATTCGCCTGCAGTCCCTGTAAGTGCTTCAGAAGAGGTGTCTTTTGAAACCCTACTACGCATGCTGTCTCCGGAACGTACACTTACTACAAACTGTAAACGTAAAACACAATGTGCAGAAATAATCACCTCTTCTCCTTACAAGAAACCACTAATCAAAACATTAGAAAAGCAACAAAAATCAAAGCGCATAAGTAAAACTAAGCAGAAAATGCCAAATAAGCAGTGCAAGACAAATGCTAGTGTGTGCTAGACAAATGCTAATGTGTCTTTTCAATTTAAAAATGTAATGGTTTGCATGCACACACTGCCTTTAAAGCGGAATTTTGCCGTTAGATGACTTTAGCAACGTGAAGATGTTGAAATTTGTTTGGATGAAAACTACGTACTGGCATCGTGGTTCAAACTCATGTAGGCACATAAAACGATTATACAAGTTTATAACAGGTTTTACACGCTGCTAAAAATTTGAATAATATTATATCGATATTATCAACAAAAATTGTGAAACGCAAAATGCGAATCTTTACAACAGTCTGTGTGTCTTTTTCCAGTTGCCAATAACGGTTAACACAATTTTTGCGCCAATAAAAATTTAGGCACACAAACCCTATTAATGGTTAAACAACTTATTTGCCACTTGAGCAGATGTATCTGTTCTGTTTTTCAACTCAGTACAATGTTTTCCCTCATTTCCAAAGAGCATAAGTAGGTATAATTAATTAATAATTAGGTATAATTATATTAATTAATAATTAGTAGTATCACAATTAAGTCTATTTTTTATTAAACATATATTTCACTAGGCAAAACATTAAGAACAGTTTATTTACAATGTCGGCCTGAAATGTTGTCCAGTTGTGTTAAAGTAAATATAATTTTAGCCTATTTTACAATTATGACAGTGGGTGCTCATTGAAGTCATCAGAAGGTCATTACACATAATTTCTGCCCATGTGTTTAGATTTTGTATTTAACACTACAGTATATAGTGTACAGTAAACTCTGTCTCCTCTCTTTTTCCACCCCAATGCTAGATTGTCTTGTGCTCTTGCGAAACTCTCCAGCCATCATTCTCTTTTGGACCTCAGCTTTGTGTGTGACCTCTGCCTGCTCACCCGACCAACATCTTTGCCCAGTCTTTAGTGGTTTGTCTTCCCTGCTGACTGCTGTCCAGGTATCCAAACTCTGCCCGCCCACCCGACTGATGCCTTTTGCCCAGTCCTTATTGTCTGTTTGTCTGGTTAGTCACTTTAATGCACACATCTTTTACAGTTACAGTTATTATGGAGGGTAAATATGAGGAAATTTTGAACTACATCTCCTTGGAAAAATACCCAGAAGGGTATTCCAGGGGTCAAAAAGGAGCTCTAAAAAGATATGCTGAAAAATTTACTTTAACAGGTATGTATCCTTCCACTGTGCCATTCATACATATGTGCGTTTTACAGTGTCTCTTTTAAACCTTTATATGGATGCTTGCAGCAGAAGGACAGCTGTTTTTCAGAAACAGAAAAGTAATCCAATTCAAACAAGATGCAAGAAAACTATCTGACGAGTTCCTCTCTTCTCCCATTGGCGGCCACACAGGGACGGTAAAAACACGCTCTGCCATGTGCTCCAGGTTCTGGAGCACATGGCAGGTATCAACACTCAGCATGAGTGTTGATATTGACACATGGGTATGTATCTTGAGGTTATGTGTTTTGCACAAAAATCACCTGGCCATGACAATAATAGTTTTTTCTTCAAGGTCTCAGAATGTGACAGTTGCCAGCGATCAGGAAAGGCTTTGGCAGCTGCACAACCCTTACACTTTTTTTTTTTTCCAACTAATAATTAATAAATTTTAGTTTTTTGTAGGTGTCGGCTGTCTGGGAATTGCTGGGAATTGATCTCACTGGACCTCTCCCGAAAACTGCAGATGGCTATCAATACATTTTTACAGCCACAGATTATTTTTCCAAATGGGTTGAAGCCTTCCCTTTAAAAACAAAATCAGCATTGGAAGTAGCTCAGAAGATCTGCCAAATGATTTATCGACATGGTTGCCCAAAGCGGATTTTGTCTGATCAGGGGCGAGAATTTGTGAATGAGGTATGTGCATTTTTAAAGTACTTTGGTGTTTACTAGATTTAAGGAAGTATACATTGTGTGTGTGTGTTCTTTTTCTTCAGCTCAACCGTAACCTCTGTGGCCTTCTGGGTATAGAGAGGAGTGTAACAGCTGCTTACCATCCTCAGACAAATGGCCTAGATGAAAAGACAAATGACAACATAAAACGGCAAGTTGTTTCTCTATCACCTATCAATATTCCAGTCTTTGCCAGATCATTTGTTTACACTGACAGCTTCAAGTCTCCACACGCCTGCTACACTCCTGGGGACACACCTGCTTGTTCCTTACCCCTACCGTAAAATGACTCCTTTATTTATGTCTCTTTCTGTCTTTTAGAGCACTGACAAAATTGGTCAATGAGCGACAAAACAATTGGGATGTGTATTTGGACGCAGTACTGTTCTCACTCAGATCGAAAGCCCACACCTCCACCAAACACACACCTTTCATATTGATGTATGGAAAGGAGGCAGTATTCCCCTCAGAGGTTCCTGTGGATGTGCCGGTAAGTTTGAGATGATGGCTTGTGGGTCTGTATCTAAAGGATACCCTGCACAAAAAAAAATAAAGGGGACATCACATTTAAATGAAAAGAAACTCTAATCTACAGTACATTTCATTCTACATTTCTAATCTACATTTCATTTCAGCTTTCATTAAGTCTTCCTGAGGAGAACACATACAAAATATTTTGGAGTGAAAAAAGACAAGCAATGGAGCTGGCAAACAAAAGTGCTCATGAGAACATCTCCAAGGCCCAATTAAAACAGAGACTTGCTTATGAGAAAAGAGTTCTAAAGAAGCACAAGAATGTGGTGTACACTGTTGGACAAGAGGTTCTTCTTTTCAACATGAGAATGCGAGGAAGGAAAGGGGGTAAGCTGCTATTACTTTTTAAATAATTTGCGTTTGATCTTCCGTTCACTTTTAAACTTGCTTCAAGTAAAATATATCTTATTATTATAGGACGAATTGAGCCCGATTTCAACGGCCCATACACGATCCAGGAAATTCAAGGAAAGCTAGTGACTTTGTCAAGTGCAGAGGGTCTAACACTAAAAACAAAATACAGTATGGATCACATAAACCTTATAAAAGGAGTTTGGAACAGGAAGACAGCCCAATTCCCACAAAACGGTATGTCAGTGTGATTTTTATCCAAATCAAACCTGAGTAAAACCTAAACCATGTTTAAGATACGCATATACAAATTTGAACTGCCATTAGTGCAGGACCCCCCCCCCCCAAAAAAAGAAATGAGAAACAACTATCTGTTTCATGGTTAATTAATCTTTATGTGTTACAGCCATTGGTACCGGACTTTTTGAACCACTCTTGTCTGCATTTCAATCAGTCAACTTAATCCGTCTTTCCTATTTTTCCCTTTAGCCCACACTTGCAAACCCCAATTGAAGAACCACAAAAAAGGCCTATAGTTATTGCCTATGCCCTTCCTGAAGAAGAAATGGTAAAATTGCATTTACTACAGGAACCGTTTCTGCCTATGATGTTGTGTTATGTAGATTAAATTGCATATGTTGTAATTAAAATGTCTTTAATGTTCTATATCCCCTAATTTATCATTATTCATACATTTTTCTAATTTTAGCCTTTATTCGGATGCAATACACACAGTATTCAAGTTGTAAGTCAGTTTACGTTTTACACAAACATGGTATAATTGTTTCTGTAATAATGAATCTCCAGCACTCACAAGATACAAGCCAGAAAGAGGACAGCATAGAAGATCGAGGTTGTACTATAGTAATAAGGTTCCGGCCGGTTGGTCATTTGTTCGCCTACCCGAGTTCATGTTGAGGGTTTGGCCTGTTCAGACTGTTTGCTAGCTTATTCTTTTGTTCCTTATTATACTTTTCCTGTACAAGTTCAGTACAATGACCCAATTTTCTTCTGTCATCTTGGTATTTGATTTTACTGCTGGCCCAATTCAAGAAGCAGGTTTGCTCTATGTGTGTTTGTGTCACCCAAAATGAGTAAAACTAGTTTTATTTTACAATGAGATAAAAATCAGATCCACATAATGGATTACACACTTACTGGATGAAAATCTCATTTAGCATTTTTGCTTCATAATACCAGGGCCCCACTGAGTACTTCTTTCAGTCACAGTGCACACACGCTGTCTAAACTCAGAGATGTCCTTGAAGAAAACTTGGTTATAGTTGTGTGAACCTCCTTTCTGAAACAGGCTCCTGTTTAATGCACATTACATTCTGGTGTCCATGTACTGTACGTGTTTATCAACAGTAATGGCACATAATGGTATATCACCCAAATCTGTTGTTGATTGATTTATTTTTTTACTGCAGTCAAAAAGATTTTGGCTTCAGATGACAAGGGAAATGTCGACGCAGTTGTTGGCCCTTACCGCTTTTATGACACATCCTTTCGGACATTGCAGGGGTCACAGTGGCTGGCTGATGATGTAAGACGCTGTTCATTCAGTTCTGAAAACACTAACATTATTCTGTCATCGCTATGCTAAATCTTTGTGTGTGTGTGTTACAGGTTATAGATGCCTATATGCATATTCTTGCTAAGAAACAGCAGGCAAGTCGATGTTTCTAGCTGTTGCCACATTGCTTTTTGTTTTCTTCCTCTGTGTTACTTTATACTCCTTTAGGTCTAACATTTTTGTAATATAATCTTATTTTAACAGAACCCTCTTCATCATCTAAATGCTGTGGTAGGATCCACTCTGCTTGTAAATGGCAGATTTGAGGCACTCGGAAAGGTCATTTTGATACTTTTTGATCCAGTAATACTCTGGATAACATTGGATAACTATGCACATCATTAATAAAGTAGATAATTAATTATCAAATATATACCTCAGATGAATTTGCCACAAGAGGAAATGTGGATCTGCCCTCTGAATGCCGGCGCCCACTGGATTTTATTGGTATGTAGCCTCACATCACAGAGCTTCATACATAAACATTTCAGTTGACTGCTGATACATCAGACCTTGTTCTTTGTTGTATTAATATAAATACATTTTAGATTGTCAACCGTTCAGAGAAGCAGCTGGTGCTTGTTGATCCCCTCTCAAATGAGGACATTTATGAGTCCAAGATTCTGCAGAATTGAAGGTAATTTTTTTAATAATCTCAGTTTCTTTGGTTGACCTTCAGCTGCCTGGTTTTTAAATCAAAAGAATTTACCTCATCCTTTTGTTGCTGTTTTAACAACCATTAGGAATTTTTTGAGAAGGACTGGCAGTGGCGATACAGAGATGTGGGCTGCCACAACACTGAGGCACAGGAAGCAGGAAGATGGACACAGCTGTGGAATTTTAGTGTTAATGGTAAACATCTTCAGTAGGTTTCTTTTGACCATTTTTGTACTAAGCTGTACTATTATCTAAATATGCGGAATGCCTTTTGTTTTTGCAGTTTGCCGAAGCCTACCTCAGCAAAATAGATTTGGTGAATATTCAAACCCACCAGCAAGCCATAGCGGAGGCATGTTTAAAAGTGGCTTGTCCTCTGCTGGAGAGAGGAGGTGTACCAGAACAAAATTAAAACTAAACCAGGTCCACATTCCATCAAAGACCCCCAGCTCTGCGCTTGCCTCCAGTGTCACGCCATCTTAGGCCCCCAGCTTTGTTATTGCGGGATGGAGTCTGCTGTAGGAACAGATTCAACGAGTTGCTCAATGACCCTACCCCTGACGGTGTACTGGACACCTGCATGGACTCTTGTTGATTCTGTTCTGTTCTGTATTGTAAATCTTTTTGTTAGAATGGCCGAAGCAGTGGGTCATCCCTTTGAGTCTGGTCTGCTTGAGGTTTCTTCCTCAATATCATCAGAGGGAGTTCTTCCTTACCACTGTCGCCTGTGTTCTTGCTCTAGGGGTTGGTAAGCTTAGACCTTACTTGTGTGAAGCGCTTTGAGGCAGCTTTGTTGTGATTTAGCGCTATATAAATTAAATAAATTGAATAGTTTTAGTTTGTTTTTGATTTGTTTCCGTTGAATTTATTGTTATTTTTGGAGCTTATTAGTATATTCTGTTCTGTGTTATTCATTGTTTATTTTCTGTAAAGCACTATCTTGAGTTGTTGTAAATGTGCTGTATAAATAAATTTGACCTTGTACAAAATGTCTTAATTGTTTTAACAAGATACAGTTTTGAAAAGTGTACACTGTAATTTATCTATCTCTATACTAGACGTGGAATGGATTTTTTTCAGTCACAATTGTCTTGGCCATAGCAATTGTGATTAATGATAATTAGGGCTGCAGCTATCGAATATTTTTGGACTTGAGTATTCTATCGATTATCGAGTAATCGAATAAAAAGTACTTTTGTATTTTTAAACAATATCAGTAGTGGCAGGGCTCTCCCTAAGCAATGGCACAATGTTGCTGTGCCATCATGCAGATTTTTAAGTTCAGGATGTTCCCTCTCTGTTTTCCCAGGTAATTACTTATTTTTTTCACATTATTAAGTTATGGAGCTTTGCCAAACCATAAGCCCAGTCACTGTGAAATCTTAAGTATGCGGACAGGACATTCTTTTTCCTTCTTATTGCACATTTCATTTGCACTTTTTATTGCTGTGATTTATTAAGTGTTTAGTGTATATTTGTACATGCCGTACAGAGCAGCTCAAACCGAAGTCAAATTCCTTGTTTTCTGTGGATACTTGGCGAATAACAAAGCCTTTGAAATAACGGCTGTGGAGTGCAACATTTCCACAACAGCTGCACTGATAAATTAACTCTACAGCCTGTTGATAAAACTCTTATCAATCTGAAAAAAGCATTGTTTTTTTTTGAGTAGTTAATCGTGATTCATTTTAGTGCGCTTCATCTGCGGAGGTGGAGAACAGCCAGTGGAGCAAACCACATTTTTAAAAAATATATTTAGAAACACACTGCTCACTTTAAATGCACAAATCCGTTTCAGATGATCAGCACAGACCCTTTCTCTTAAAAGGCTTTATTTTACTCAGCATATGGCTTTGTAAACTTGTAGCATCGCCTGCTACATTGATTAGAGGCTTACATTAGTTAGGACATGCTCTACGGTCTTCTCTGGATTTTTGTGGGAGCGTTACATTGCCACCTACAGGCCTGGCATATGTACTACAGCTTTAAATGACGCTTCGAGGCAAAGAATTTGCCTTTCTGTTGCAATTATCACAATAATAAAAAATAGCCACGATTTTTATTGTGATAAACAATATTGTATATTGTCCCATTCCTAGTATATACCAAGTTCAATATAGAATATAAACTCCTATCTAGTACTTTAAATGAAGAGACACAAATCAATTCTGTATTTATGTGTACGTGGTCTATTAGAAAAGAAACCGACCTTTTTATTTTTTTCAAAAACTATATGATTTGAATCACGTGCGATTACATCAGACAGCTTGAACCCTCGTGCGCATGCGTGAGTTTTTTCACGCCTGTCTGGTTGCGTCATTTCGCCTATGGGCCAGACTTTGAGTGAGGAGTGGTTCCACCCCTCCCATCTATTTTTCAGTGTTTAGGAATGGCTCAGAGACTGCCGCTTTGCTTGATCAAACTTCTCTGTTCTCTCACGACGTCCTGGGTCAACAGAGGCTTAAATTTGGAAGTTTTCAGCTCGAAACAGGCTGACGACGGCGGCTCGGAGCGCAGCGCGCCCTCCGGCTCTGTGGGTTGTCCTTAAAGTGACAGTAATCACTCCATAATCTCTCATCAGCCCCTTAAAATTTTCCACCAAAACCGCTGAATTTCTCGAATGGTGTCCACTCGGATGTGCCTTACAGTTTCTGAAAAAAATTTTGATCAAACAAGAGGCAGTCCCTCTGAGCCATTCCTAACAATGAAAAAATAGAGGGGAGGGGTGGACCACCTCCTCACTCAAAGCCTGCCCACAGGCGAATGATGCAACCGACAGGCGTGAAAAAACTCTCGCATGCCCACGAGGGTTCAAGCTTGTCTGATGTAAATCGCCACGTGATTCAAATCCATATAGTTTTGAAAAAATAATAAGGTCGGATACTTTTTCTAATAGACCTCGTATGTGACAATACACCATACTCAGTAAATACATAGCACAGCCTACATTAACTATATCAGTGATCAATCATTGATAAATGTAGCCTTTTTATTCTGGACACTTTACCTATAATATATAGACCTACTACGTCAGGAGTTCTTACATTTGTAAAGTAATTTGCCTGTAAAAATAAACTACCTGGAGTTAAGAGGAGTCAACTTTTTTTTTTTTATTAATTGTATTCAGTGTATTAATAGCCTAGCAAGTAAAACATTTTCTGTTTTACGTTAGGGGCATAAATGTATGTATATGTATATTTTGCCTGTCGAAATAAGCTAACACCATGTTAAAAATATCATTTTATAGTGAATAGATTTTATACTTTACTACGTTCGGATGAACAATTTATACATTTACTTGCCCATCAAAATAAGCGAACTTCGTCAAGTAATTTTTTTCAGTGCACGCATGTGCAGTTACGCGAGGCACCTCATCTCGACGGCGCACCTCATCTTGATCTGCGCACCTCATCTCGACAGAACACCGGGACTTTTCTTTAGCCATGACAAGGAATGAAAGTATTTTCAGACATTGTTTTCTTCAGGACATGTTGATGAATACACTGCAATAAAGAGGTAAGACTATATTTATTGTGTGTGAATTTACACCGCATGAGGACCGCAGCTTTCAGCCAATTAATGGACAGCATCAATTGAGGCATTTCCACTTATGAGGAAAGCCTGTAAAATCCATAATTAGCCGCATCATTGTTTTAAGCCGCAGTGTTCAAAGTGTGTGAAAAAAGTAATGACTTATAGTCAGGAAATTACGGTACAAGAAAACACTTTGTGTTGTAAATATCACTGTTTGAATTTTGTCTTTTCTGACAGAAATTCCACACTTTAGGAGCAGTCAGCCTGACTTCTTGACCTGGACACAGAACACAAATGGACCTTCCTCAGCACGAGTGTTAACCTGAATATGAAAGAACCTCAAATGTCTCCACCCACAGTCATGTTTAAAGGTATAGATCAGGGGTCACCAACACTACAGCTGGAGATCACCTGACCTGCATGTTTTCAATGTATACCTGCTGCAACCAGCTGCTTCATCATGTCTGATGTTTCCAAGCTCCTGTTTGTCCGAGCAAACCTGACTTAGTTCATCAGCAGTGGCTGGAGCAGGAAGAGTTGGAAAACAAGGCAGGGCAGGTCATCTCCAGGAACAGGGTTGGTGATTCCTGGTGTAGAAATGACCACTGTGACTGAGAGAGATCCCTTTGTGCTCTGCATTGACTCACACTTGTAAACCTCTGATATTTACCCTCATAAGAAGGTAGTTCAAAAAGAAAAGAAAAGAAAAATTACTTACTGGAGACATGTACAGGGGAGTCCCAGCTTTTGACTGTGCACAATCGTTCTTCATGGGAAGGATCTCCGCCAGCCCAAAATCACTGAGCTTGATGGTGCGGTTCTTGTGGAGGAAAACATTTGCTGGCTTCAGGTCCTGGTGCAGCACAACACTCCCATCAGGGCATCTGTGGCAGTGCTTCAGCGCCAAAGCAAGTTTCACCAAAACCTGAAGAATGAATTCTTCTGTTATTGTCTTCCTGTTAGGACAAAGAGACAGTTAATACTGCAGACATGACAAAATGGCATATCCTGAAATGATGGTACGTGTGATGAAAGATCCCAAGACAAATCAAGGATGACATATTTACCCTTTCTTAATGGAATATTTGATGAGGCGAGACAGATCCCCACCCTCCAGGGCTGTGAAAAAACTGCGGATCCACGGGATTCCGCGGATTTCATCATGGGCGGGGTGGGGGTGGGGGGGTTTAGTGTTGTACTCTTTAATCGTGATCGTTACTGAGTTTTTAAAATGCTTATCACAAAGCGGTCTTTTTTTACGACATCATGCAAGTTTTATAAGTCCGCGGACACTGATCTGTGTGTTACAGATACAAATCAGTTTCCACGGATCCGCGGAGATTCGCGGAGGAAAATGCCACTCAAAGCCTGGCTGTTACGACATTGTCGTAAGCCGGACTGGTTGGTTGCTGCGGTGACCGCTGTGTGGCTCCTGTGCGAAGCTTAGCTAAAAGTAGCATGTGGTACATCGCACACTTAGAACTTTCAAGTTTTTAAGAATTTTGCAGCATGTCTGTATCACGGAGCGACATCAGACAGAGCGAAGATGGTGAGGAAAGACAGTTTGAAAAAAGTGTGATAAGGACAAGATCCGTGTAATTGTTGCTGGACTTCATGAACACACCTGAAAGATGAACGGGGAAAGCGAACTGGTAAGAATTTTTTTCTCTCTCTGGAAAATAAACATTGTGCTGTTCAAACAGAATTTCAGAAAAGATTATGTGCCTTTTTTTCTTTCATTAATCTAGACTTTCTTTCATTGAAAAAGACATTGTGGCTTTGAATGAATTTAGGTTACATGAATTTACACATCAATGTAATGAGTTTTATTAATATAGGCTTTTTTTTCATGGGAAAAAAAGACACTGTGGCTTTGAGTGGATTTACAGGAATTTACACAAGAATGTGTGGCTTTTTACAATAAGGTATGTTATTGATATTTTACCCTGATTTTTAAAATATTCTACAATCTTTAGCTGTGGTTTTTGACATGGTTTAACAGTCTTTTCAGTCTTCATGAATTTCATGTAGTTGAATTGTTCTGAGTTAATGCATAATTTGGTTTACACTTTAAAGGAAAATCATTCCAGGTCCTACTTCCATGTTGTATTCTGTTATTTCAACATGATCATTGATGGTTCAAATGAAAGGATGAATCTAGGATCATTTAAATATGCACTAATTTTGAGATATGTTCTTCCAGGAGATGTTGAAATGTATCAGTAGATGAAAATTTAATTTGGTTTCTGGGGCCCCACAAGGGCCTAGACCCCAGCTCCATGGGGAGCTGTGCTCCCCAGACCCCCTGCGAATTTTCCTCTGATTTTACAATTTTCATTTTCACAGCCCTGCACCCTCGCAGTACTCCCATCACAATGTAGACCTCTTTCTTATTCTTGTCTAAGAACTGTTCATAACATTGTAAATGTTGGTGGTTGAACATCTTCAGGAGCGCCACCTCTTGGAGGAGCCTGTCCTGTTGACGTGTGGACGTGTCCCTGAAGCTCACCACCTTGCAAGCCAGGATCTATGGATACCAATAGGTTTATTAAAGACAGAAAAAGTCAAATCATTTCCAAAATAAATACACATATTTCAGCATTCATTAAGCTTATTACCTATTTTGTTAATAAGTGCCAAAAAATGGCCACACTAAAGTAAACAACACAAAAATGACAGTTTTCAGACACAAAATTGGAATCGAAAATATGGCATGAGCTTCCTGTCACAGTGTATATTGTACACAGAACAAGTTCGTTTGAACACACTTTCCCATTCAGTTGAATGGGAAAGTGGGTTTAGACGCAATAGCCAGGTGGCGTGTGTGTGTGTGTGTGTGCCTGCCACTTTGATCACACACAAACCAGGGAGAACTGACATTTGCCATTTGGTATGGTTAAGGATGAACCCTGCAAAAACAAAAAGTTGACAGGACTAATATTTGTGGAGAAATTAGCAATCTTGGCTAGCTAATAAACATGCACATTGTGCTGCAATGCACCATGGGAGTTCAGGGTTTTGAGGTTTTAAATGTTATTGTGATTTGTGTTAGTTTAAGTGTTGTTAGCGTTATTGATTGTGTTTTGTAGCACAATTTGTTTAGCCATTTTAGTTAAATCTTATGTTGCTCTTACCATGAGTGACTTCAGTTTCATGTTGGTACCATGACTGAAATATGTAGTGTTTTTAATGTCTTCTGCCACTATCTTTGTTTGTCAAATGAAAAGCACCTGCTTACAGCAACTGTGTGAGGAATGTCAATCACAGAGAAACTGTGGACAGCTGACATTTGCCGTATGGTATGTTTATGTATTTTGGTTCAAGTTGAACACTGCACAAACAGAAGAATGGATATTGCTGGCTATGTTCTGGACACACACGGCATTCTCGCCGGGGGCAGTAAGTCATCTTTATATTAAAGGTGTGAGTGTAGTGAGTGATTTTAAGTTCAATGTAAGTATGTAATATAATTGTAAATATGTTAAAAATACATGGATAACACAAGAAAATGAAAACACTTATTTCCATTGTGGTCCATTTAAAAATCAAACGAATAAATAGAAGTAGAACTAAAACAAAAATAATAATAAAAATAGTATTATAAATAATAATAATCAGGGGTGCGCATAACTGGTACTCATCATGCTCGTGTGTGCTAAAACTCACTGATGCACAGCAGACACCACACAGAGGTAAACACATTTGCTACAATCTGTCATTGCTTTCCTCCTATGAAGTGCTTCCCTTGTGTTTTCTGCTTTGCAAATCCTCTACAACCTATATTCAATTGAATACACCACAAAGATAAGATATTTAATGTTCAAACTGATAAACTTTATTGTTTTTGTGCAAATATTTGCTCATTTTGAAATGTATGCATGCCTGCAAAACAATTCAAAAAAGTTGGGACTGCGCAACAGAAGTTGATGAATGCTCAAAGCACACCTAATTGGAAACAGGTGAGTGTCATGATTGGAATAAAAGGAGCATCCCCACAAGGCTCAGCCATTCACAAGCAAAGATGGGGCAAGGATCACCACTTTGTGAACAACTGTGTGAAAAAATGGTCCAACAGATTAAGAACAATGTTTCTCTGTAGTTCAGTTGCAAAGAATTAAGGGATTCCATCATCTACAGTCCATAATATAATCAGAAGATTCAGAGAATCTGGAGAACTTTCTACACGTAAGCAGCAAGGCAGAAAAGCAACAATGAATGCCCGTGACCTTCGATCCCTCAGACAGCACTGCATTAAAATCCAAAATCATTGTGGAAAGGATCTTACTACGTGGGCTCAGGAACACTTTAGAAAGCCATTGTCAGTTAACACAGTTCGTCGCTACATCTACAAGTTAAAACTCTGCCAGGCAAAGTGAAACACCATACATCAACAACATCCAGAAACGCTACCGACTTCTCTGGGCCTGAGCTCATTTGAAATGGACAGACGCAAAGTGGAAAAGTGTGCTGAGTCCACGTTTCAAATTGTTTTTGGAAATCATGGACGTCGTGTCCTCCGGACAAAAGAGGAAATAGACCATCCAGATTGTTACCTGTGCAAAGTTCAAAAGCCAACATCTGTGATGGTATGGGGGTGTGTTAGTGCCCATGGCATGGGCAACTTACACATCTGTGATGGCACCATCAATGGTGAAAGGTACATCCAGGTTTTGGAGCAAGACATGCTGCCATCCAAGCAACGTATTTTCAGGGATGTCCCTGCTTATTTCAGCAAGACAATGCCAAGCCACATTCTGCACATGTTACAACAGCGTGGCTTCGTAGTAAAAGAGTGCAGGTACGAGACTGGCCTGCCTGCAGTCCAGACCTGTCGCCCATTGAAAATGTGTGGCGCATTATGAAGTGCAAAATACATCAACTGAGACTCCAGACTGTTGAACAACTGAAGTCGTACATCAAGCCAGAATGGGAAAGAATTCCACCTATAAAGCTTCAACACTTAGTGTCCTCAGTTCCCAAACAGTTATTGAGTGTTGTTAGAAGGAAAGGTGAAGTAACACAGTGGTAAACATACCACTGTCCCAGCTTTTTTGAAAATATTTCAAAATAAGCAAATATTTGTACAAAAGCAATAAACTTTATCAGTTTGAACATTAAATATCTTGTCTTTGTGGTGTATTCAGTTGAATATAGGTTGAAGAGGATTTGCAAATCATTGTATTCTGTTTTTATTTACATTTTGCACAATGTCCCAACTTCATTGGAATTGGGGTTGTATTTTTAGCACGTACAAGCACCATGAGTACCAGTTATGTGCATGCCTGATAATAATAATCGTGTGTATGTGACAGCAAGAACCAAAACAATTTATAAATACATTAAGAAAGTAAATTATCATTAAAAAAATTATGTAATTAACAGCAGATAAAATGGTTGAGTTCTACTTCCAAAAATTGTTGAGGTCTAAGGTTCTAAAAACATTCTGGAAACACACGTCATTCCAACTCATTATACAAGCTTTGATTAATTTATTGCCACTCTTACCACAAAAATGTCAGCAACCTATTTTATAAACACTACCCAATCTCCAGTCTGTTGATCCCCGCGGCCATCACACTAGTATTGATTTAATAGAGAGCAGCAAGCAAACTTTATGAAGGAGTTACATATTTAGGACTATTATGACATTAGAGATAGGATCATTTTGTACTTTTTCTGGAGGACACATCAAGTCTCTTCTTGGCCTCAAAAACTGACTGTGATTACACTAAATGATAAACTTGTAAGAAATTTATTTGAAACTACCACCATCTTTATAATTTAAAGGTAATTATGTGCAGGAGTAGATCCAAAATCAAACACATTCAGACATGAAGACGAGGTGAGCAAGTGCTAACTGTTAGCTTATCACACACCCAACATTCACCATTAAACATGAGTTTAATCATTTGTGTCTAACAACAAGAAACCTGGCTACATTATTCTATCAAATCCAGTCAGACCATCAGGATCCTCATGGGATTACTTTTTGTCCAGAAAGTGATTTAGGAGGTTGCTAATGCTAATGCAAGCTAATGTAACAGAAACATCCCCCACAAAACGTCACAGAAACTCTCTTCATCATCAATCAATCAATCAATTCAATCAATTTTATTTATATAGCGCCAAATCACAACAAACAGTTGCCCCAAGGCGCTTTATATTGTAAGGCAAGGCCATACAATAATTACGTAAAAACCCCAACGGTCAAAACGACCCCCTGTGAGCAAGCACTTGGCGACAGTGGGAAGGAAAAACTCCCTTTTAACAGGACGAAACCTCCAGCAGAACCAGGCTCAGGGAGGGGCAGTCTTCTGCTGGGACTGGTTGGGGCTGAGGGAGAGAACCAGGAAAAGACATGCTGTGGAGGGGAGCAGAGATCAATCACTAATGATTAAATGCAGAGTGGTGCAGACAGAGCAAAAAGAGAAAGAAACACTCAGTGCATCATGGGAACCCCCCAGCAGTCTAAGTCTATAGCAGCATAACTAAGGGATGGTTCAGGGTCACCTGATCCAGCCCTAACTATAAGCTTTAGCAAAAAGGAAAGTTTTAAGCCTAATCTTAAAAGTAGAGAGGGTGTCTGTCTCCCTAGTCTGAATTGGGAGCTGGTTCCACAGGAGAGGAGCCTGAAAGCTGAAGGTTCTGCCTCCCATTCTACTCTTACAAACCCTAGGAACTACAACTAAGCCTGCAGTCTGAGAGCGAAGCGCTCTATTGGGGTGATATGGTACTATGAGGTCCCTAAGATAAGATGGGACTTGATTATTCAAAACCTTATAAGTAAGAAGAAGAATTTTAAATTCTATTCTAGAATTAACAGGAAGCCAATGAAGAGAGGCCAATATGGGTGAGATATGCTCTCTCCTTCTAGTCCCCGTTAGTACTCTAGCTGCAGCATTTTGAATTAACTGAAGGCTTTTCAGGGAACTTTTAGGACAACCTGATAATAATGAATTACAATAGTCCAGCCTAGAGGAAATAAATGCATGAATTAGTTTTTCAGCATCACTCTGAGACAAGACCTTTCTAATTTTAGAGATATTGCGTAAATGCAAAAAAGCAGTCCTACATATTTGTTTAATATGCGCTTTGAATGACATATCCTGATCAAAAATGACTCCAAGATTTCTCACAGTATTACTAGAGGTCAGGGTAATGCTATCCAGAGTAAGGATCTGGTTAGACACCATGTTTCTAAAATTTGTGGGGCCAAGTACAATAACTTCAGTTTTATCTGAGTTTAAAAGCAGGAAATTAGAGGTCATCCATGTCTTTATGTCTAGTGCCTTTAATACCTATGGCATGCTCTAATCTCTGTAATAAAATTTTATGGTCAACAGTATCAAAAGCAGCACTGAGGTCTAACAGAACTGTTGGGTATTTTCTCCTCCAAACATTCTTAAAACCTTTGATAAGACAAACAGAGTCAAGAAACACCAGTGAGACAGAAAGTCAAATTAATCACGCGCGGAGTGCGGCCAGGCTGTACACCAAGGCTACACTAAAGTCTGGCCTGCTTTTCCGCTCTTTTATTAAGAGACGCCCTCATCACATAAACAAAATCTTGTCCTAAGGGTGGGGGTGATGACGCAAGACAAGTTTCTTCCCGTAACATAAACGCATACGTCAATAAGTGCAGCTGTAAGGAAGAACACTTTCTTTTACACAGGTCAGCACATCTCGTTCGTCTGTTGCAGTTATCAGCTGTTCTGCATCTGCCTGAAGTGTCCTGTCCTTCACACTCCTTCACACTAAGCACCACATCACAACAGTCAAAACGTTCTCTTACTCCCAGTCGTTAGAGGCTGCGAAAACAAAGTTATATTATAATAATAAGTACATCCAGCCCTTCATTCCCAGCTCAGATTGACCCCAGAGTGCTAAAACAAGGTTGAATAACACATACATTCTCGGGGTTAGGTGCAAACAGCACAACACCGTTTTCATAAGAAAGAAGACGAAGGTACAAATGTTTAACAGTGATAACATATATATATATATATAAAATCCTTAACATTTCCCACCTGTTTATCACCTGTTAAACATACAGTAGGCATCACCCAGCTTAGTTAGTTAGTTTATTAACTTAATCTATTCTGTCCACGTTTTTATTAATTGAACACCACCAACAGATGGAAGATTCGAATCCAGCTGCTATTTGATCAACCAGTTTATACTCGTCAGGCACTCCTCTGGGGACTCCTATTGCGTCAATATATGTTGGATTTCCTACTCCTTTCCAATCTCTTTTTACTCTATGTCTGGCTATGCCTTTCTGCCAATCCTCAGGAATAAGAGAGGCTGCATATGTCGTAACGTCTTCAGGGGTCATGGGTAACAATAATGATATTAATGCACAATAACCTGACACATTTCGTGGCAGTCTGTCAAAGATTCTGTTATCACCACACCACCACCATACATCACTTCGGCTGACTGGTATAAATGAACCGTTTTTCTGTATTATTCGACTACACCACTTGTCTTATTACTTTTTCAGCTAAAGCTTCATAGGCTAAGAGTGTGTTAACTCATCACGTCAACAGTTCAAGCTTGAACTGGAGTTGTGAGCTTTTCAATATCATCATAATTCTCAGTACAGTCATTATAGTTTTCTCCACTAAGGTCTGACTGTTTCAATGCTTGATATTTTGGCATAGTTTGTTGGAAGGCCAGATTACACTGTACAAATGTATTTGACACCATTTTGCCAACCATTGTTTTGATATAAGGGATCACACAACACATGCAAAGTCCAATCAGAATTAGGGACTATAATAACTGGTGTCACCATTTTCAATAGTAACTGCCAACATGGTCCTGAAGTCAACCAGGACCAGGGATTCCACCGGTTCACGGCTAGGGTGTCTTTATGCATTGCATCACGAAATTTATTCAGCTCTTCCAATGCGTCCTGCATATCCACTGAATGAATGGAGTCTGGGATGAAAGTACAGCATGTTGTGTTCAGCAGAACACAAACTCCTCCCTGTGAACCAGTAAGCAAGTCTAAAACCATGCGATTTTGCATCACCATGGTACGTAAAGCATCTATTTCAGTGTTTTGAGCTGCTACTATTTTTTTAGTTACATTCGTGAACAGACCCAATCGATAATTCAGAGTTTCAATCATTAATGAATTTTTTCCCACTCCTATCCAGGGGAACAATGAATGTGCTATTTTATCTCCTACAGGACCACAATTTTTGGTCCTTTAGTACATCCGGAGCCCCACATGTGATCATGTGGGTAACACATCTGGGTATATCAATCTCCTCCGTCTGGTGCTGCCATTCTTCTCTGTGGAGGTCCTACCACATATGTATGGTCAGTCACTGGGTAGGTGCACACACACCACCCCAATTTGGTGGGAGACTCATGTACAGTCTGGAACCACAAAGCCAATAGATGTCATCATACACGGAGTACCATTTACAGGTGGTAGCAAAAACTTACAACATAAGCACATGATTCATCGTTCCCATGGACAGGAGCCTGTATAATTAAATCCCCGTCCAATTGTGATGAAGTATAAGTACCATCCACATATTATGTTTTGGCTAGGCTTAATTATTGATAAACATACGTTTGGGTACACAGACGTTTCTTAATTTTACCTACAGTTTTATCCCTGTCCCGTAAAAGCAATTGGGAATGGCCGTTGTGATGACAATTTAACGTGAGATATTTTTGGCGTTTCCCTTCAGTCTAGTCAATGGAGCAGCACTTGGGCCCGCTTGTCGTCCTCTGTTGAAATCCCTATCATATAGTGGTTGCACGAGGCAAGTGGTGTTAAGAACTGCCCCGAAATACAGTTTGATTATGCCATCCGTATGATAAGACATTCTGTCACCTAGCAGGGTACGGTTTAGCCGTCAGAGCTGGGTGTGTGAGGATATAGGTATTTGCGAACAAACATAACAATTAGAACGTAATTCCATAGCCAATAAATGAAACATAGCTGTACCACCATATTAGTATGGTATATATGAGGGTGTCATCTGGTCTCGTTCACATTATGAATAAAACCTCTTCTGACGTTGCTTGCGTTGTTCTATGGCTCGGTCCACAGTGAGCTGCAATTCTTGGGTCAACCACCAGGCAGGAATCCGGGAGCACGAAACACACTAAGATCACAACGCAACCGGCTGCCCTACCACAGTCCGGCAGCGGCGGCGCTGAGCACGCCGCCTCCCGGGTCTGCTGTAGTTCAGTCATGATTGCTAGGATACAGTGTTGTTAGCCACCTCACCTAATAGTGCAAGGATCTCCCTGCTTCACTGGCATTGAGACAATCTATTGCTAATTAATAGACTCCCTTTGTAGCCAGACTTCCCCTTACACTGTGGAGGCCGCCAACACACGCTATATCTTACAGTGATGTATCCACGTTGATCTCTCCGCTATCTTTACTGCAGTTGGTGTTGTTAACAGCACTTGGTATAGACCTTCCCAACGAGGACTGGACTCTGATGAACACCCAGTCTCCTGGCTAGACTACTGGAAGGCCGTCCTGTGGAAGATCAAAATTATTCGGCAGTAAATGTGTTTAAGTTATCTCTTTCTGTGTTAATGTCTTTTTCATAAAATTTGCTAATGTTTGTTCCTCATCTGCTGTTTTAGTATCCATGTCAAAATTGGTAGACGATATGGTCGTCCATAAAGTATCTCAAATGGTGTTAACCCTGATGGTGTTGGTGTTATTCTCATATACAATTTTACTAGGTCCAAACATTCAATCCAGGTTCGTTTTGTCTCTTCTATACATTTCCTTAATCTTATTTTTATTGTGCCCTTTGTCCTTTCCACTAATCCGGCACTTTGTGGATGATAAGCACAATGATTTTTGAGATTAACCTGTAGCGCTTCTCCTATGTATTGCACTATTGTATTAACAAAATGCGCTCCATTATCTGAATAGACTGTTTCTGGTATTCCAAATCGTGGGATGATGTCTTTGCATAATGCTTTAGCCACTGTAAGTGAATCTGCATGTTTTGTAGGGAACAATTCTACCCATTTTGAGAAGGCATCAATTATGACTAAACAAAATTCCTTCCCTTCATGTTTACTCAGCTGTATATAATCCATATGAATCACTTGAAAGGGATATTGTGGTGTTGGAAATTTACCTCTTTGGGGTCTCAAATTGCCTTGTGAGTTGTGTTTTGCACATATCATGCATGCTCTACAATGCTGTTTTGCATATGCATCGAACCCATAAAGACAAAAAATAGATTGCAATTGCGATATCATACCCCCTGATGAGACATGCGTCACGCCATGGCTCATAATAGCCGCCCATTTACACATATTTTTTGGCAATATGGGTTTCTTTTGTGGTCATACGTACAAATCATTTGCATACGTAGCCCCTTTAGCTATCCACATTTGTTTTTCTCTGTCAGTTGCCTGCTGTTGCATGTCAGCAAGCAGTGTATGACCTAAATGCAAATCCGGAGTAGTTTCCTGTACAACAAAAATAGAAGAAGCTGCTGCTGCCTCTTTTGCTGCTCTGTCAGCAAAATCATTTCCTTTTGAAATACTGTCAGAGCCTTTGGTGTGAGCCGCACATTTGCATATAGCAATTTGTTGAGGCAACTTCACAGCTTTCAGTAGTGCAGTTAGGAGAGTGGCATGAGTCACTGGCTCTCCAGATGATGTCACCATTCCACGCTCTTCCCACAGTTTTGCAAACACATGCACTGTGCTGAAAGCGTACTGGCTGTCTGTATAAATTGATACAGCCGTACCTTTAAACAGATAGCAAGCCGCAGTTAAAGCAACTAATTCAGCTGCTTGTGCTGAAAATGACGATGGCAATGAAGCAGAATCCAATACTTCTGAATTTGTGACAACAGCATATCCAGATTGTGTTTGTCCATAAGCGTTTTTAGTGGAAGAACCATCCACATACACAATTGTACTGTTTGGGATGGGTGTGTCCCGGAGGTCTGGGCGTGCTTTCGTACAGACCGTAGCTACATCAAGACAATTGTGCGGCTCACCATCCTCAGGTAAAGGTATCAATGTGGAGGGATTCAATGTTGTACAGCGCTCTACCGTAAGGTGTGGTTGTGATAATAGCAAGGACATACACGAAAGATGTCTTGCTGGGGACAAAAGGCTCATGTTTGTCTGCAACAGAAGTGCAGAAACTGCATGTGGAACTTTCAGTGTCAACTGAACAGCCATAGAGGCTGCAACAACAGCCTGTACACATGGTGGTAGAGCACTTGCCACTGCATCCAATTTAGATGAGTAGTGGGCAACTGGCCTTAATTTTGAGCCATACACTTGAACCAAAACACTAGTCATGAACTTATTCTTACAATCAGCTGTTTGAATGAATGGTTTACTATAATCTGGTAGTGCCAAAACTGTGGATGACACTGTTTGTTTTACTTTTACAAAAGCTTCCTCAGCATCTTTGTTCCATTCCAACACGGTTGACATTGAAATATCATCCTTGTACATCAAATCAGAAAGTGGACTAGTCAATTCTGCATAACAGGGAATCCATGCCCTGCAGTAATTAGTCAGTCCAAGAAATGACATCATCTGCTTTTTGGTTTGTGGTTTTGGAGCGTGTAAAATTGCTTCCTTTCTGTCAGACAGGATCGTGCGCCCTGTGGCTGATAATTCATGTCCTAAATATTTTACTTTATCCCTACACAACTGAACTTTGTTTTTACTCACTTTGTGGCCATTGTCAAAAAATAAGAAACATAATAATGCTACTGTGTCAATTATGCAGTTTTCTCGTGTGTCAGAGGCAATCAAAATGTCATCGACATACACTAATAGTTGGCTATCTGCCGGTGGAACGAAATTAGCTAAACATGCTGACATGACTTGAGAATAAATAGTTGGACTCTGCGTAACCCTGCGGTAATCTGGTGAATGTATATCGTTGTCCTTTAAAGGTAAAAGCAAACCAGAATTGACTATCTGGGTGGACTGGCACAGAGAAAAATGCATTACTCATGTCAATTACTGAGAAACTATTAGAATTTTGTCTCAGCGAATTTAACGAGGTGTGTGGATCTGGAACACATGGTGCTCTTTTAATCACAGCAGCATTTACTGCCTGCAGATCTTGAATCATTCTCCACCCCACTGAGGGCGGAGCCTTTTTTACAGGAATATTGGGTGTGTTACATGGTGAATCTGGACATGGCACTATTACTCCTGCTGTTAATAAATTCTCTATTACTGGCCTGATTCCTTCAATTGCATCAGGTTTCAATGGATACTGTCTTACACATGGTCTGTATTCTGTTTTTGGTCTTATAACTACAGGTTGTGCATTTTTTATCAGTCCTACGTCTGAAGGACCTGTTGTCCACAATCCTGATGGTACCGAAGAGAGAAGATCATCTTCTTCAGGACTCAACTGAAACACTCAGGATTGTGAAGTGGACACATCAATGTGTGTTCCAGCTGTCAGCACCAATGAGACATCAACTGGCACTTTATACAATTTAGTTGATGGACTGAACTCCGTTCGTGGTCCAACTCTGCTCCAATCAGTGGCTGACAAAGCTGTTATGACTGTCAGTCCCAATTCTTGCCATTCTGTCAAATATGGTTTACAAAGTGACACATGTAATGGCATACCTGTGAATCTCAATTTTAAAACATCTTCAGTGGCACCTGTTACTGTTATGACAGCTGTTGAGTTGCCATCATGAATCAAATCGGTCATTGTCAGCTTCACAGGTGAAATATTTTTCAATTTGTTTTCATACACTGGTGTTCCTGGCAATATGCCACTATGGACCCTAAATACACTCTCAAATCTGCATCTAAACTCTGTCCATGGTTCTCCTTCTTTCTGTGTTGTCCTGGTAATTTCAGTATAATTTATCTTTGGTCCTAACACACCTTTTGCACGTGTAATCATAGCTTCCACTCTTGTTTTCAAGACTAGATCATCATGTGTCAGTGGTACGCCTTGTTGGTCTGCAGGATTCCAGTCCCCGCGTATCTGACTCCATTTAGGGCCACATGCTTTCATCCACACCTGTTGGACTTCAGGTCCATTAAGGTGGTAAGAATTTCTAATGTTTTCTATATCCTGCATAATCCCTCAATATCGACATGTGGCGATGGTATCATGTCGACTGCTGCTTTGATATCATCAGCATTCCATGTTCGATATACGAGCATGGTTGTTCGATGTCCTGCTGTTCCTGCACGAGGATTTGGTACTTCTACCATAGGATAGGCACCTCCCTGGTCACTGTGTTCCACCATGGGAGGGGCTGTAGGCACTTTCGCTTGACTGCGTGTTTGTGGTTTTTCTGGTTTTTCTGGTTTTTCACTTTTTACCTTAGGTTTTACTGCTAAATCATACTGTGGTGGCGGTACATCGTCATCCTCTGGTAGAGGAGATAAGGGTGTTGTTGTCACCGACGATCCAGCCGGCGGTGGTTGCTGAGGCTGTTCTGGTTCTCTGTGCTGAATTATCACATCTCCTTCTGCCTTACCTACAGCTTTCTTTTTCCTTGCTTCCTCTAATCGTCGCTTCTCTGCTCCCTTCTGTCTGTTCTCTGCTTCCTCCTCCCAAAATGCCACTAAATCTGCCCCTACTTTCTGCATCTTTTTCTCATCACCTTTATGTTGCTGTTCTAACTCCTTCTTTAGCTTCTGTATACTGATCAGGTTCAGTCGTCCGTCAAAGTCATGTTTATTTATCCAGGTCTCCAATTTCTTTGTTGCTTTTGGATTTTTTTTGCTTCCATAAATTTCCAGTCGTCAGTTGATAAATTTTCCTTATTTTTAGACGTCTTACCCCCCATTTTTATTATCCCTTGTTATAATTTGGACTTCAGACGGGGGCACACCTAGGGTGTTCTAAATCTGAAGTTTTCACACTTTCTTTGGATGTGACAATTAATTTGCCGTTGTGTGGTTGATTCCTTTCACCTCCCCGTAGGAAGCGGAATCACTTGCCTCTGCTTCCACACGCACGGTTGTCACTAACGTTGTCCAAAGTATTACACTTTCACACAGTTATTTACACTTACACAAAACACTATTTACACATAGAAACACTTTTAATAATCGTACGCGTATTCTTATGCCAGGGGAGCTCGCCCTCCCGTGAAATTTAACTAATGTCCTGCATTAGGGGACTCCGCCGTCCCTGCCAGATTCAACTGCTTTTTTACAGTGCACGTATTTCTACCCGGGATTTCCTTTACGTATTAAAACAGAGGAGTCCGTATCCTCCTTCCGGAATTTAACTACGTGCGTCCCTCGCAACCGTAGAGGAGTCCGCCCTCCTTACAGAGTTTAACTGTGTTTCATTAACAGACGATTCTGTATCATCGTTTACGGAGTTTAACTGTTTTATGTGATCACTTTTATCCCCTACCGGTACGCGTATAGAAACAGAGGAGTCCGCACCCTCCTTACAGAGTTTAACTGCTTTGCATTAACAGACGATTCTGTATCATCGCTTGCGGAATTTAACTGTTTTATGCGATCTGATCACCACTCACTCAGTACTGTTTACAAAGAAATTTTACTCACTGACTCGACTTCCTGTCTGTCTTCTTCGGGAAAATCTCGTCAACCAGACGATGCCAACGGTGGTCGACAATTGCAGACACGATCAATCGATCGGACCTTGGCCAAGGATTTACGTCTGGACTTGACGACCTCCGCTGGACACCTCCGGTATTGTTGAGATCCCGGACGAGCCCCCAGTCAATGTTGGGTATTTTCTCCTCCAAACATTTTTAAAACCTTTAACAAGACAAACAGAGTCAAGAAACACCAGTGAGACAGAAAGTCAAATTTTACGCGCGGAGTGCAGTCAGGCTGTACACCAAGGCTACACTAAAGTCTGGCCTGCTTTTCCGCTCTTTTTATTAAGAGACGCCCTCATCACATAAACAAAAACTTGTCCTAAGGGTGGGGGTGATGACGCAAGACAAGTTTCTTCCCGTAACATAAACGCATACGTCAATAAGTGCAGCTGTAAGGAAGAACACTTTCTTTTACAGAGGTCAGCACATCTCATTCGTCTGTTGCAGTTATCAGCTGTTCTGCATCTGCCTGAAGTGTCCTGTCCTTCACACTCCTTCACACTAAGCACCACATCACAACAGTCAAAATGTTCTCTTACTCCCAGTCGTTAGAGGCTGCGAAAACAAAGTTATATTATAATAATAAGTACATCCAGCCCTTCATTCCCAGCTCAGATTGACCCCAGAGTGCTAAAACAAGGTTGAATAACACATACATTCTTGGGGTTAGGTGCAAACAGCACAACACCGTTTTCATAAGAAAGAAGACGAAGGTACAAATGTTTAACAGTGATAACATATATATATATATATATAAATCCTTAACACCAGGCTTGTCCGGGTGTCACCGGTAGAAATCGGCCAGGAGGGCCGAATCCAGGATGAAGCTCCTCTTCACCCAGGAGCATTCTTCGGGTCCATAACCCTCCCAGTCCACCAAGTACTGGAAGCCCCGGCCCTTCCGGCGGACGTCCAGGAGCCGACGCACAGTCCAAGCCAGCTCCCCGTCGATGATCCGGGCAGGAGGCGGCGCAGGTCCGTGGGCACGGAGGGGTGAGGTGTGGTGTGGCTTGATCCGGGAAACATGAAAAACCGGGTGGACCCGCAGTGAATCTGGGAGCTGGAGCTTCACTGTGGCCGGACTGAGGACTTTGAGGATCTTGAATGGACCGATATACCTGTCCTTGAGTTTGGGTGAGTCCACTTGGAGGGGAATGTCCTTCGTAGAAAGCCACACCTCCTGCCCAGGCTGGTATGCAGGGGCTGGGGAACGCCGGCGGTCTGCATGGGCCTTAGCCCTCGTCCGGGCCTTCAACAAGGTGGAACGGGCGGTGCGCCACACCCGACGGCACCTCCGCAGGTGGGCCTGGACCGAGGGCACACCAACCTCTCCCTCCACCACAGGAAACAATGGGGGCTGGTACCCCAGACATACCTCAAACGGGGAGAGGCCGGTGGCAGAGGACACCTGGCTGTTATGCGCGTACTCGATCCAGGCCAGTTGTTCACACCAGGCCGTTGGGTGCGCGGATGTCACACAGCGCAGGGCTTGCTCCAATTCCTGGTTGGCCCGTTCTGCTTGTCCGTTGGTCTGCGGGTGATACCCAGACGAGAGGCTCACAGTGGCCCCAGTTCCCTGCAGAAACTCCTCCAGACTTGAGAGGAGAACTGGGGACCACGATCCGAGACAATGTCCACGGGTATCCCATGCAGACGCACGACGTGGTGGACCAGGAGGTCTGCTGTCTCCTGGGCCGTAGGGAGCTTCAGGAGGGCCACAAAGTGGGCTGCCTTGGAGAATCGGTCCACTATTGTGAGGATGGTAGTCATGTCCCGGGACGGCGGGAGGCCCGTGACGAAGTCCAGGCCGATGTGGGACCAGGGGAGATGGGGCACAGGTAATGGTTGGAGGAGTCCCTGTGCCCGTTGGTGATCGGCTTTTCCCCTGGCACAGGTGGTGCAGGCCTGGACATAGTCCCGGACGTCGGCTTCCATGGACACCCACCAGAAGCGCTGCCAGACCACTGCCACAGTCCTTCGCACCCCCGGATGGCAGGAGAGTTTGGAACCGTGAAGTCCAGGATGGCAGCTCTGGCTTCTGGTGGGATGTAGAGGCGGTTCTTCGGTCCTTTACCCGGGTCCGGGTTCCATGCCAGGGCCTCCCGGACGGTCTTCTCCACGTCCCAGGTGAGGGTGGCCACGATAGTGGACTCAGGTAGTATGGATTCCGGCAGATCTGACAGCTCGGTTTTGACTTCGACTTCGTGAACCTGGGACAGAGCCTCCGATCTTTGGTTCTTGGTCCCGGGGCGGTAGGTGATCCGGAAGTCAAAACGCCGGAGAACAATGACCAGCGGGCTTGCCTGGGGTTCAGCCGCTTGGCGGTCCTAATATACTCCAGGTTCCGGTGGTCCGTGAAAACCGTAAATGGTACCGTGGCTCCCTCCAACAGATGTCTCCACTCCTCAAGAGCCTCCTTCACCGTGAGGAGTTCCCGATTGCCCACGTCATAGTTCCGTTCAGCTGGGGTCAATCTGCATAAGAAATAGGCACAAGGATGGAGAATCTGATTGGACTCCCCGCTCTGGGACAGCATGGCTCCTATCCCTGAGTCTGAGGCATCCACTTCTACCACAAACTGGCGGCTAGGATCGGGCTGCACCAGAACTGGTGCAGTCGAAAACCGGCGTTTCAACTCCCTAAACGCGGCTTCGCACCGATCCGACCAGGTGAAGGGGACTTTTGGGGAGGTCAGGGCTGTCAGGGGGCTAACTACCTGACTGTAGCCCTTAATGAACCTCCTGTAGAAATTCGCAAAGCCGAGGAACATGGGTTGGGGCCAATCTCTCACCGCCGCAACCTTGGCCGGATCAGAGGCGATGGAGTTGGAGGAGATGATGAACCCCAGGAAGGACAAAGAAGTGCGGTGGAACTCGCACTTCTCGCCCTCACAAACAGCCGGTTCTCCAACAACCACTGCAGGACCGACGTACATGCTTGACATGGGTCTCAGGATCCGGAGAAAAGATGAGTATATCGTCCAGATATACGAAGACAAACTGATGCAGGAAGTCCCGCAAGACGTCATTAACCAACGCTTGGAACGTTGCGGGCGCATTGGTGAGGCCAAACGGCATGACCAGGTACTCAAAGTGACCTAACGGGATGTTAAATGCCATCTTCCACTCGTCTCCCTCCCGGATCCGAACCAGGTGATAAGCATTCCTAAGATCCAATTTTGTGAAAATTTGGGCTCCATGCAAGGGCGTGAACACTGAATCCAACAGAGGTAACGGGTATCGGTTGCGAACCGTGATCTCGTTCAGCCCTCTGTAATCAATGCATGGACGGAGTCCGCCGTCCTTCTTGCCCACAAAAAAGAAACCAGCACCCATCGGGGAGGTGGAGGTCCGGATCAACCCGGCAGCTAACGCGTCCTGGATGTATGTCTCCATTGATTCGCGTACCGGACGTGAGAGGTTGTACAGCCTGCTGGACGGGTACTCAGCGCCTGGTATCAAATCAATGGTACAATCGTATGGACGGTGCGGGGGCAGTGTGAGTGCCAGATCCTTGCTGAAGACGTCAGCAAGGTCATGGTACTCGGCTGGCACCGCCGCCAGATTGGGGGGGACTAAAACCTCCTCCTTAGCCGTCACACCGGGTGGAACCGAGGATCCTAAACACTCCCGGTGGCAGGTTTCGAACCACAGCGTCACAACCCCAGACGGCCAATCAATCCGGGGATTGTGCTGTAACCCCCATGGAAAACCCAAAATCACTCGGGAGGTAGAAGGTGTTACATAAAACACAATCTCCTCCCTGTGATTTCCAGACACAACCATTGTCACTGGCTGTGTCTGATGTGTGATTAGTGGAAGAAGGGTGCCATCTAGTGCCCGTACCGACAGTGGTGACGGTAAGGCCACTAGAGGGAGCCCAACCTCCTTTGCCCATCTGCTATCCAGCAGATTCCCCTCTGACCCCGTGTCCACCAGTGCTGGGGCGTGAAGGGTTAGATCCCCACTCAGGATCGTAACTGGGATGCGTGCAGATCGTCGGGGTTTCCCCGCATGAGTATTATGACCCACCCTTAGCCCAGTTTCTAAGGACGAGTACTGCTGTTTTGACCGTTTGGGGCAGTTTGTCTGCGTGTGCTCGGTTGAGCTGCAGAGAAAACACTCCCCACGGACCAGCCTCCTTTTTCTCTGATCTGATCTTATTTTGGTCCTGCTCGTTTCCCTAACAACGGCAGCAGGGGGAGCTGTCGTCACATGGAGTACCCTGGCTGTGGAGCGTGGGGAAGACGGCTCCCTTTCGGACCCGGGAGGAAGAGGGACGGCTTGTGCCTGACCACGCCCTTCGTCTCGCTCCCGTCGGTGTTCTATTAATCGGTTATCTAACCATATAACCAGGTTGATAAGCCCGTCTAAATCCCGCGGCTCGTCCTTCACCACCAGGTGCTCCTTAAGGACCAGAGACAGTCCGTTTACAAAGGCGGCGCGGAGCGCAACAGCATTCCAGCCTGCTCGCGCTGCCGCGATGCGGAAGTCGACTGCATACTTAGCTGCGCTCCGCCACCCCTGTCTTATCGACAGCAGCACGCTTGAAGCGGTCTCGCCTCTATGAGTGTGGACGAACACCTGTCTGAACTCCCTCACAAACCCAGTATATGTCGTTAGGAGCCGTGAATTCTGCTCCCAGAGCGCCGTAGCCCAGGCGCGTGCCTCTCCTCGAAGCAAAGTTATTACGTAAGCCACCGGGCTGGCGTCTGACTCGTACATGACGGGACGCTGTGAAAAGACGAGCGAGCACTGCATTAAGAAGTCCGTGCACATCTCGACACAGCCTCCGTACGGCTCCGGAGGGCTTATGTAAGCTTCAGGGGATGGTGGGGGGGGTCGTTGAATGACCAAGCGAATGAATGTCTGTTTCAGGCCTCCGGTCAGCAGGAGGAGGTGCTGCGCAGCGCCCTGATCATACGCTTTCAGCTGCGCGGTGAAAGCCTCCATCCCTACGGTTGAGGATGAATTTTGCTCGGTCATTAAATCCAACCTAGCAGTAAAGGCGGAGAGGATTTGCTGCAACTCCCCGATCACGCCCCCTCAGACCCCTGTGCTCCTGCTCTTCCATTGGACCGTTCCAGATGGTTGACGCCCCTCGGGATCCATGACGTTGGTCGAGATATCCTGTTGTGAAAGTGTCGTGACACGGACCCACAACAGGGGGCGCAAATGAACGGACAATAGATGAGCCAAAAATACACTTTACTGTTGTGAAGCGTGCACAACGAAATACAGACAAATACAGAATTTGGACAGAGTCAAATGTACTAAGGTGACGTGTGGGCAGGCTCGAGGATAGAAGACGTCCCGTCCAGAGAAGAGCCGGATCCCACACGATTTCCACTGCCACCGAACCCGGAGAATACTGGAGCCGCCAAGTTCCGAGTCCCCAGGTGGCCACCGTCTCCAGTTGTCGGATCTGGTACTGCTGGCAGGAAGCAGAAACAGTTATGTGTGGGTGTGTGTACACCCAGTAAATATAAGTAGCGACAGTTCCTTAATGGTGGGTAAGACACCTCCACCTCCAAAACGGGAACACAATAAACCAGTAACAGTAGCACCTACTGAATACGGCTGAGAATATACCTCCAAAGGCAAACGATATCTCGGCAGCGGGGTGGAGATGTCTTCCAGCTTATATGGAGTGGTTGATGAGTTGATGATTGGTGACAGCTGTCATAGTTGATGAGTGACAGCTGTCACCCCGGCTGTTCCTGAGAGGCGGCAGCGCCCTCTCGTGCCTGAAGCCCGCACTTCAGGCAGGGCGCCCTCTGGTGTTGGGATGGGCCAGCATTACCTCCTCTTCAGCGGCCCACACAACATGATCAAAGCTACACACACACACACACCACACACACACACACACACACACACACACCACACACACACACACACACACACACACACACACACACACCACCCTTTCTGCTATACTTAGAAATAAACTGATACTGTATTTAAAACTCTAGCTGTCTCACTAAGTCAAGTTGTCACCACAGATTTGAAGAATCACTTTGAGGGACATTTTTACTGCCTCTGGGTCTTTTCAAAAACCTTGCGAGGACCAGCCTAAATGTCCTCACTTTCCAAAATGGTCCTCACTAAACAGGTCCTCTACCTGCGATGATCCACACAATGATAGCAGTACAAACACACACACTTGATATTTTCATCAAAATCAAGAACAACATGTAATGCATTCTTCCCCTTAATTCTGCCACAATCCAATGAGCTTGGCGGAATTTTCTTCAAATATCCATTTGAATAGACACACAAACAGACAACTGCCACTGCAAACAAGCCATTACTGAAAAAAGTAATTAGAACTGTAAAGAGTTTGCTTGGGGGCAGGCAGCTTTTCCATCACATAAAACTAAGTGGAGGATTTATATTGAGAGAGATCAT
This sequence comes from Thalassophryne amazonica, assembly GCF_902500255.1. Taxonomy (NCBI): domain Eukaryota; kingdom Metazoa; phylum Chordata; class Actinopteri; order Batrachoidiformes; family Batrachoididae; genus Thalassophryne; species Thalassophryne amazonica. Next base: position 96,490,889 of record NC_047103.1, on the reverse strand, counting down.
TTCAGAGGGGGCCAGAAACACATGGAGATCAGAAAGAATTGCCTTGGAAGTGAGGCAATTACTATTTCCTTGGTTTGTGTTATCATTTAGTGCAGATGTGATTGTCTTGTCCAGAATCATGTTCAGACTGCTGGGGGTCCTGGCCTTCAAAGTAAACCAAGAGCCACTAAAAACCCCCACACATCATTATTTTGCCAATACAGCATGCTCTATTTCTATACTCATGCCAGAAATTGGAAAATTGTATAACACTATCATCACACTGTATGTGGATGTATGTGAAACAAACAAATGTTTGTTTTTCAGTTTGCTCTGCTACTCCTCTGAGGTAGTTGGTACAATTTCCATCAAACATGCTTTGAGCATGTAGGTTGAACTTGCAATTCCCTTCAAGAGGTTTATTTTAGCAAAGGTTAAAGTCATTGTCATCAAAGGTCAAAATTTTGGTAAATGTTGGTGTCAGTCTATTTCTATCCCTGACTATTTTGAGCTCCTTTAGTTAATTTTCACCCAATCTGACAAAATCTGGATGACAGTCAACCCCAGAGCTGGCCTGGCAGAGATTTTGCTTTGTTTTGGCAAAGATCAAGGTCAAAATCATTACTTTTACTCCAATGGTCGACCAACATGGTACACATATGGAGGTGGGCTGTGTAATGCCCAGAGGACATCAAGTTTGCCAAAAGTCTATCATTCCTTCCTGTTTGTTTCTACCAAACATAGTATGTTTGACCCAGAAAGTGCCCTCAAATGATTCATTTTGGCAAAGGCCAAGGAATTTGATTTTCAAACTCAGCTGAATTAAATATGGCACACAATTAGGTGCATTTCAGAATGTTGCTAGTGTGGCAAAGCGGACGAGTTATTCTTAATCATGAGACAATTGGAAATCATGAATGAACATCCTAAGTTGGACTTCTGACCCCACCCTGGGAGTTTCACCCAGGGAATTCTCCAATTTGAATAACTTCAACAAAAGACACACAGGTTCATTGCAAAGAGAGGCAAAGTAGGTGGTTCAGAATACAAAAAGATTTATGAATTATTTATTTGGGGGAGGTGATGGTCTAGTGGTTAAGGTGTTAGGCTTGAGTCCAGAAGATCATGGGTTCAAATCCCTGCCTGACTGGAAAATCACTAAGGGCCCTTGGGCAAGGCCTTTAATCCCCTATTGCTCGCGGTGTGTAGTGAGCGCCTTGTATGGCAGCACCCTGACATCGGGGTGAATGTGAGGCATAATTGTAAAGCGCTTTGAGCGTCTGATGCAGATGGAAAAGCGCTATATAAATGCAGTCCATTTACCATTACCATTTAAAAAACTATTTAAAATGACAATTTTATTAATAGTAGAGAAGCTTGAATTTTCGACTGGACTGGGTTGCTTGACACGAGGACGTTTTGCTTCAAATCGCAGAAGCTTCCTCAGCTAAGAATTCTTGCTCTGGAAGTCTGACTTCTGTCTGACCTCTTGTAGAGATGAATGAACAGAAGCCAACAAAGACTGGAGTTTAAACCTAACCAGCCCCTCCTACTGAGAGGGGTCCTCCCCCTCCTACTACTATTAATACTAAATTAAAACATGAGTGGACGCAGCTACATGAGGCTGCCCTTGCGCCACGCAGTTCATAGGCAGATGCAACTGTCAGTTTAAGCTGACAGAACCTTCACAGTTGTCAACAGTGAACATCAATTCAGAACAGCGGGCAGGGCACATCCAAACAGCCTCACAGGGCAAAGCCTCCCAGCTGAATGTCAGGGCAAAGCAGCAGGGCTAACATTTTAACCGCCCGATCACACAATCCTGTGTTTCAAACAAACAAACATAAACACGAATAGCTGAAAGAGGAGGAGCCCCACACCCCGCACCACATACCGGACCGTCCATCCCAAGCGACACAGCACTCTGTGAAATCAATACCACTCTGTAGGGTCCAACAGCACACGGCAGCAGCATAAGCACTCAGCAGTGCACAGCCAGCGACAACTCCCAATGAGGTCTCTAAATAACAAAACCATCCACAACAGCACATGCATCGATGAGCCCACAGCTGTGGCTTGAACCTACCTTTCCTCACAGTAACGCGGAAGTGAACACGCCCAACAAACACCTGCAGCAAATCTCTAGTGAGCACAACAGAGAGAAGGGCGCACTCTGCCTTCTTTTATGAGAGCATTTTCCTGCACTATTTGGCTGAACTCAACCCACCAGCTGAAAATCATTAAGATCATTCACCTTGCTACAATCCACCCCCACAAATTGAATTATTGCCCTGACGATGGAACAACCTAAACCATTACAACCCATAGCCTAATTAGTACCACCTACATCTCACAGGGCGAAAAGGCCCCACACGCACTGCAGACCGCGGAAGATGGTGAACATTAGAATGATGACCCGCAATGGCCTTAGTTGTCCACCAAAGCACAATTCCCTCACAAGCAAGGAGAGAAGAAACACCGGACCCCACTGGAGCAGAATCTACTGGCAAAGATGGCACAACTATAACTGAGTCTGCCGGTGGACTCAAGTGCAGAGGAGCAGGCAGACTCACAACCTCCGCAACCTCTACCTGATAAGCAGGTTCGGTCACCACCTCACCTAACACAGGAGTAGACACGGGGTCCTTGGACCCCACCACCAACCATCCACCACTGTGCCACCAATTCCTCTCCGACTGCTCCACTGGAGGCGGATAAGAAACCACAGCCTCATCACGGGAATCAACACCTACCACAGCCTTAAACAAAGAACGATGAAACTGCTTGGCTCTGGTTGAATCATCTTTTGGGGCAATTGTATAAACCATTCCCTCCTCCTGTGGTGCCCTCAGGACACAGTACACCACTGAGGACCACTGATCCTGGATCTCGTGACGCCCCTGTATCCCAAATTCTCACAACCAGATCAAATGTTCCTCCTTCAAAGGAACATTGTGGACACGCTGATCATGATCTTTCTTACGGCACTCTGCAGGGGCCTTCAGCCAATCCCGAGCTCCATCGAAAGCCATCTGCAAGTAGGTCTGGTGCTGCCACATCCACTCATGAACAAATCCACCCACAGGCTCTTGAACTCTGCCCAAATGAAAATCAAATGGGAGTCTTGGCTCCTGACTGAACATCAGCAGAAAAAGAGACTCCCCAGTTGTCTGATGCAGAGAAGGGTTGTAAGCATATAGAACCTGAGGCAAACAAGAATCCCAATCATGCTTCCGAGATACAAGCAGCATACGCAACAAATCATGAAGCCTTCTATTAAATCGCTCACATTGCCCATTCCCAGATGGATGGTATGGCATAGTCCGGGATTTCTCTATGCCATACAAGTCGCACAACTGCTGAATCAATACACTCTCAAAACTCCATCCCTCAATCAATCAATCAATCAACTTTTTTCTTGTATAGCGCCAAATCACAACAAACAGTTGCCCCAAGGCGCTCCACATTGCAAGGCAAGGCCATACAATAATTATGAAACACAGTCTACGTCTAAAGCAACATAACCAAGGGATGGTCCAGGGTCACCCGATCCAGCCCTAACTATAGGCCTTAGCGAAAAGGAAAGTTTTAAGCCTAATCTTAAAAGTAGAGAGGGTATCTGTCTCCCTGATCTGAATTGGGAGCTGGTTCCACAGGAGAGGAGCCTGAAAGCTGAAGGCTCTGCCTCCCATTCTACTCTTACAAACCCTAGGAACTACAAGTAAGCCCGCAGTCTGAGAGCGAAGCGCTCTAATGGGGTAATATGGTACTACGAGGTCCCTAAGATAAGATGGGACCTGATTATTCAAACCTTATAAGTAAGAAGAAGAATTTTAAATTCTATTCTAGAATTAACAGGAAGCCAATGAAGGGAGGCCAACACGGGTGAGATATGCTCTCTCCTGCTAGTCCCCGTCAGTACTCTAGCTGCAGCATTCTGAACCAACTGAAGGCTTTTAGGGAACTTTTAGGACAACCTGATAATAATGAATTACAATAGTCCAGCCTAGAGGAAATAAATGCATGAATTAGTTTTTCAGCATCACTCTGAGACAAGACCTTCTGATTTTAGAGATATTGCGTAAATGCAAAAAGGCAGTCCTACATATTTGTTTAATATGCGCTTTGAATGACATATCCTGATCAAAAATAACTCCAAGATTTCTCACAGTATTACTAGAGATCAGGGAAATGCCATCCAGAGTAACGATCTGGTTAGACACCATGCTTCTAAGATTTGTGGGGCCAAGTACAATAACTTCAGTTTTATCTGAGTTTAAAAGCAGGAAATTAGAGGTCATCCATGTCTTTATGTCTGTAAGACAATCCTGCAGTTTAGCTAATTGGTGCGTATCCTCTGGCTTCATGGATAGATAAAGCTGGGTATCATCTGCGTAACAATGAAAATTTAAGCAATGATCAGAATGTGTACGAGCTGGAATCCTAAACCTTGAAACCACTGAGTCACCAAAACCTGAGCTTCCGTAGCAGCTCGCTGATCATGGGTAGGGACTGCTCACATGTATTTACTGAAGATGTCAGTGATCACAAGAAGATCTTCTATTCCACCATGGCTATGGTCTAAAATGGTAAAATCAATGGCAAGAGTCTCATTAGGCCGGGACTCCAACAGGTTTCCCATAGGGCCACGAGCTGCTGGTTGACTCACCTTGGCCACCTGGCACCTTTCACATGCCTGGCACCAATCTGCCACCTCAGCAGACATCCCTCGCCAACAACACCACTGACACAAAAGTTCTAATGTCCTCTCAACCCCTTAATGACCATGCCCTTGATGAACCTCAGTCAATACCATCCATCCATTTTCTTCTACTTTATCTGGAGTTGGGTCGCGGGGGCAGCAGCTCAAGCAAAGCCGCCCAGACCTCTCGATCCACACACACCTCCCCCAGCTCCTACAGGGGAACCCCAACGCATTCCCAAGCCATCCGAGAGACATAGTCCCTCCAGGGTGTCCTGGGTCTTCCCATGGGGCCTCCTCCCGATGGGACGTGTCCGGAACACCTCTCCAGCGAGACATCCGGGGGCATCTGGAAAAGATGCCCGAGCCACCTCAACTGGCTCCTTTCGACATGGAGGAGCAGCGGCTCGACTCCGAGCTCCTCCCGAGTGACCAAGCTCCTCACCCTATCTCTAAGGGAGCACCCAGCCACCCTGCAGAGGAAACTCATCGCGGCCGCTTGTACTCGCGATCTCATTCTTTCAGTCATGAGCCAAATCTCAAGACCATAGGTGAGGATCGGAACGTAGATCGATCGGTAAATCGAGAGCTTTGCCCCCCTACTCAGATCTCTCTTCACCACAATGGTCCGATACAGCAACCGCATCACTGCCGATGCTGCACTGATCCGTCTGTCGATCTCACGCGCCATCCGTCCCTCACTCGTGAACAAGACCCCGAGATACTTAAACTCCTCCACTTGAGGCAAGGACACTCCACCAACCTGGAGAGGGCAAAGCACCTTTTTTCCGGTCAAGAACCATGGCCTCAGATTTGGAGGTGCTGATTTTCATCCCGGACCACTCGGCTGCAAACCGTCCCAGTGCACGCTGAAGGTCCTGATTTGACGGAGCCAACAGAACCACATCGTCTGCAAACAGCAAAGATGAGATTCTGTGGTTCCCAAACCAGACCCCCTCTACACCCTGGCTGCGCCTAGAAATTCTGTCCATAAAGATAATGAACAGAACCGGTGACAAAGGGCAGCCCTGGCGGAGGCCAACGTGCACTGGAAACAGGTTTGACTTACTACTGGCAATGCAAACCAAGCTCCTGCTGCGGTCATACAGGGATCAGATAGCCCTTAGCAAAGGACCCCGGACCCCATACTCCCAGAGCACCCCCCACAGGGTGCCCCGAGGGACACGGTCAAACGCCTTCTCCAGATCCACAAAGCACGTGGACTGGTTGGGTGAACTCCCATGAACCCTCGAGCACCTGATGGAGCGTGTAGAGCTGGTCCAGTGTGCCGCGACCAGGACGAAAACCACACTGCTCCTCCTGAATCCGAGGTTGACTATCGGTCGAATTCTCCTCTCCAGTACTCTGGAATAGACCTTACCGGGGAGGCTGAGGAGTGTGATCCCCCTGTAGTTGGAACACACCCTCCGGTCCCCCTTCTTAAACAGAGGGACCACCAACCCGGTCTGCCAATCCAGAGGCACTGTCCCCAACTGCCACACGATGTTGCAGAGGCATGTCAGCCAAGACAGTCCCACAACATCCAAAGATTTAAGGTATTCAGGATGGATTTCATTCACCCCAGGAGCCTTGCCACCGAGGAGCTGTCTAACCACCTCAGTGACTTTGGCCTGGGTAATGGATGAGTCTGCCTCTGAGTCCCCAGTCTCTGCTTCCTCTTCCGATGATGTGACGATGGGATTGAGGAGATCCTCGAAGTATTCCTTCCACCGCCCGACAACATCCCCAGTCAGGGTCAACAGCTCCCCATCCGCACCATAGACAGTGCTGGTGGAGAGCTGCTTCTGCCTCCTGAGGTGTCGGACGGTTTGCCAGAATTTCTTCGAGGCCGAAAGATAGTCCTCCTCCATGGCCTCTCCGAACTCCTCCCAGACCCGAGTTTTTGCCTCTGTGACTGCACGGCTGCGGCACGCTTGGCCTGCCGGTACCTGTCAGCTGCCTCCGGGGTCCCACCTACGAACAAAGACAAGTAGGACTCCTTCTTCAGCTTGACAGCATCCCTTACTTCAGGTGTCCACCACCAGGTTTGGGGATTGCCGTCATGACAGGCACCAGAGACCTTGTGACCACAGCTACGAGCGGCCGCAGCGACAATGGAGGTGGAGAACATTGTCCACTCGGACTCCATGTCTCCAACCTCCCCTGGGATCTGGGAGAAGCTCTCCCGGAGGTGGAAGTTGAAGACCTCGCTGACAGAGGGTTCCGCCAGTCGTTCCATCAGACCCTCACGATACGTTTGGGCCTGCCAGGTCTGACAGGCTTCCTCCCCTCCCAGTGGATCCAACTCACCACCAGGTGGTGATCGGTTGGCAGCTGAGCCCCTCTCTTCACTCGAGTGTCCGAGACACGTAGCCGAAGGTCAGATGATACGACTACAAAGTCGATCATCGACCTCCGGCTCAGGGTGTCCTGGTGCCACATGCACTTATGGACACCCTTGTGCTCGAACATGGTGTTCGTGATGGACAAACTGTGACTAGCTCAGACGTCCAACAACTGAACACCACTTGGGTTCAGATCAGGGAGGCTGTTCTTCCCGATCACCCCCCTCCAGGTCTCATTGTCGCCGCCCACGTGGGCATTGAAATCCCCCAGGAGAACAATGGAGTCCCCAGTCGGAGCGCTATCTAGTACCCCTCCCAGGGACTCCAAGAAGCTCGGGTACTCTGCACTGCCACTCGGCCCGTAGGCCGAGACTACAGTGAGAGACCTGTCCCCGACCTGAAGGCGTAGGGATGCGACCCTCTCGTTCACCGGAGTAAACTTCACACATGGCGACTGAGCTGGGGAGCAATAAGCAATGCAACCCCAACTCTCCGCCTCTCCCCGTGGGCAATGCCAGAAAAGTGGAGCGTTCAGCCCCTCTCCAGGAGTTGGGTACCAGAGCCCAAGCTGTGCGTGGAGGTGAGCCCAAATATCTCTAGTTGGTATCTCTCAACCTCCTGCACAAGCTCAGGCTCCTCCAGGCTTTAGGAGCTGTGCACCACCAACCATTACCTGGAAGTCCTGCACCCCAGGAGGGAGCTAATAGGAGAGGGCATCAGCATTCTTATTGCTGTGAACTGAGCACCCGATTTGATTTCCTAACTCCTGGGCGGAGTGAGATGGCCTATTTGACTGAGAATCTGACAAAAAGGGTTGGCTGCGGGCCATCACCCGAACTCCATCACACTCCCTGGCAAAGTGACCTGGTTTCTCACAGTGCCTACAAATTATAGAACCCTGAGGAACTGGTTGATGAGACTGCTGGAAATCCCACAAGTGGGAAATACTCTGAGTCAGCAAATTCAACTGCTCCTGCTGCAACTGGAACATCTCCCTTACTTCCTGCAGTTCTGATGCCTGAGAAGAACTAGTTCCCACCTGCCCACTGCCCTGAACCACACACTAAGTACCCACAACAGAATGGATGGACGAGCTACCACCCTTCATACCGCCAGGTAGACCCTCTCATTCCCACCTAATTGCCTCACTCCTAACCTCCAGCAAGGTAGCGGTAGGCTGCTGGCACACAAACTGCTTCAACTCGCAACGCAGTGACCCATCACCACATACTCCACAAACTGATCACGTAACAAAACCTCTGCAATTGGGATACAATTGTGTGTGCGCTGCTTAACAGATGCCATCAGGCCCATCAATGTTAATGAAAACCCCAATAGAGTCTCTCCCTCGCATTGTCGGCGGGAGAAAAAAGCCTTTTGAAGTGCTACATAAGATTCTGTACACCCATACAACTCCTGCAACACCTTGATGAACTTTACTGGGTCTGAACGCTGTTCACTGGAACGTTGCTCAATTTCCTCACGTGCCTCTCCCTCCAGATGATCAAAATAAAAAAATGACTGATCGGCTTCAGGCACGACAGGCTCTCATATCCGCCAGCCATTTGGCCAACCCCATGCCTGTCTTTCTCCTAAACATTTTCTGTCTCAGGTAAAAAAAAAAAAAAAAAAAACTTTTCCATTACCAGAGCACTACCACTGGAGGACACATTCTGTGAGGGCTCTATACTCAGACCAGGCACCGCCTAAACCAACTCTCACTGCAAATTGTGCTGTAATGTTGGAATGTGATGTACCTGGATAACATTCAGGTGATTGTGCTCGTTCGATCGTTCCACACAGCTGGCATGGCTCGGCTCAAGGTTGACTGGCACACTCCCGACAGATCGGCCAGCTCATGCTGGAATGCTCCTCATTGTATTGCACTCAGGGCTGGGAGGAGTTCTGCACGCAACTCCAGTAACACTGGCCTTGGTAAACGAAAACCACTTATGAGCCACTTTTCATCATTTGCAAGTAAATCCTTGCATTCACTGAATACACCCTCACGTCGGATTGCACCATTTGCAAGGTCCTCTAACAACATTAAAGCAGCCATTTTTAATGCCATTTTATGCATCACTTTGCGCGTACTTTTATATCCACCCATATAAATGCAAACACGTGGGTGTGCTACTTGCTCATAAGTGTGTCTTTGGTGTGCACATCACTCTGATGACTTCTTGTTTTCACACTTTAAATGGTTCCCAGCATTAACTCTACATATCAGCAGAGGAACAATAGCTGTAGAAACGTTTGTACACTAGCCAGGATTTTTGTGTGATGCACTGCATTTCCATGGTCATTTCACTTTTGATACATCTTAATGTTGGCATGGAGACAATCGTACACCATGTTATTGTGTGTATCCACGCTTCGTACATGAGGCCCCTGGTCCTGATATATCACACATCAGTTTTTGTTTATGTTAAATGACAATACAGGGAATGGCTCAGGGGAAAAAAGGGGATGGCTATCCATGGAAGTTTAATTTGCAAATATCATCACAGTGTGAGCTTTAAGCCTTTGATATTCAGCTGAAAACAAACCTTTCAGAAACACATCTGTTCTAGGGCCGAAATCATTTCATCCATAATCGTGTCAGCAAACTGCAAAATGATGGTGAAAAATAAGTTTGATATAATACTCTGACCATTTAGAGATTAAAAAAATAAAGTTTAAAAAGATTGTATTAGTAACCATAGAAAAGAATCTCTTCCCATCTATACATAGGTTCAGTCAAGCTGATGAAAGTTGCAAGAAATGCTGAAGTTTGAGTGGGTGTTTTGAGACCTCAGAGCCCTGGACAGGAGCCTCATGACGTATATGTTCTAAGTGGCAGCATAGCAATGTGAGGACATTTTTTTTTCACTATCCAGCTGTGGGTAGTAATGAAAAACAAAAAGCAGATCTTCAAAATAAATGGACCTGACACTTGGACCTGCAAGAAAAACATCTACCACCTGCTAGGATCTCTTTTCAAAATGTTATGTTCGAGGTGCACAGATGACACGCCATGATGAACACGTTTCATTTGTTTGTGTGGTGCATCTGTGTGTGTGTGAGTGAGAGAGAGGATGCCACTTTCACCATGGTTCAAGGCATGCCTGCTGTCTTTTAGCCTGGTTTGTGACAGGGATTTTCTCTCTCTCGCTCATCTGTTCTTTGCCAATGTGGATTATAGCTCTCTCACAGCTATCATGATCTTACACAAACAACATTTGTCAGCTCATTTATCACTATTCCCTCAATTGTCCACTCTTATCTATTCATCTACATTCTATTTCTGCATCTTCGCCTCAGGGGTGAAAACGCACTTTACCTCTGCATCTGAACATAACCTCAAAAAGTCCTCCTGGATATAAGGACACATCTGCAAATGTCATTGGTAATAACTGATGCTTGACTGATTTGATAAATTTCATTGTGTTTCTTGGTAACTAGACAGGTGCAAAAATCTGTGAAAAAGGAGATTTAAATGCTGGTACAAGTAGCAGTAAATGGCCCTGGGGCCACCAGTTCAGCAACCTGTGTTACAACCCCAATTCCAGTGAAATTGGGACATTGTGTAAAATGTATAAGCGTTTGGGAACTGAGGACACTAATTGTTGAAGCTTTGTAGGTGGAATTCTTTCCCATTCTTGCTTGATGTACGACTTCAGTTGTTCAACGGTCTCCGTTGTTGTACATGTATTTTGCGCTTCAAAATGCACCACACCTTTTGCACAAGCCGAGGCTCGTAAGCATCACTGGTAGTGCAGAAAGGGTAATATGACAACTTTTCTCTGTTTTGTTAAGTTATTTACATTTTCGATTGTTGTATTGTATTACTTTTCAGAATTTCTCTTTTAATTTGCACATTTAATGTTTACATTGAAAAAAATGCTAATGTGCGCTTTGGAAATAAAACCAAAGTTTTCATTTTTGTTGTTTTCAAGTTAAGGTTCTATATATTTTTGTTATTATGGCTGGTTTTGCTTTCTGTGTTTTTTAACTCATAAGAATTGTCATTTTAAATTTGTTTGATGTTTGCATTTGGAAAAAATGCTGATTTTTTTGTCAGTGTTGTTTTTATTTAATTTGTATGATGAAAGCTGGTCAGAGGGCCCCCTAGGAATTTTTTGCTTGGGGCCAAATGAGGCCCTTGCAGCACCACTGGTCTTCAGGTAGTGGCGGTAGGTGGTCCAGATCTCAAATCCGTACAGCAGAGTTTGCATGACAACAGCTATACAGACGCAGATTTTCATCTCAAGTCGAAGGTCTCTGTTGTTTAAAACATGGGTGTAAAGCCAGCCGAAGGCAGTTCCTGCACACTTAAGTTGGTGTTGGATCTCATCATCGATGTTGGCATTTGACAACACATTGCTGTCTAGGTATAGAATGTTCTCCAGAACCTCTGTGAGGTTGGACTTTAAGGTTCTTGTTGTGGGCAGCCTGTTGTCTGAATCTCTCCCCTTCCCTTTTTCACCTCTTGCGTGTGTGTAGTTTGTTTTCCCTCCAGGTGACATGCTGCAGAGTCAAGGAACACCTGCTACTCGCACCTGAGATTCATCTGCGGCTCATCAGGAGTGGGTTACTTAAACCCCGGCTTTCAACTTAGTCATTGCCGGATTCTTCACATTGACTCAACATGAGCAATCCATCACCTTGACCTTGCCAGAATCTCAGCATGAAGTCTGCGCTTTCCACAGCTCATCTCAAGGTAACATGGCCTCCTCTAATTTCCATATTAGAGCTCGATGATCGTTTGGTGTTTCCAGACACCCTCCTGCACAGCTTCCACGCTGCACTCTCTGCACGACGTCACTTTGGACTTCATCTGCTCTCTGCCTCAGAGCGCACTGCTCTACCACATTCAGCTAAGTTCCTGCATGTCTCTGAGATCCCATTCTCACCTTGCTTCTGTTAGTGACTGTGCATGACCAAGAAAAGTTTCCAAGAACTAGTACCAAGAACTATTTCAAAGAACTATATGAAAGCTGATATTGAACCACTAAGAACTTTCCAAGTGCCACGGCCCTGGCCCATGTTGTTCAGTTTGCAGGTTGGGGAGGGCTTGTTTGTCTTTGTGGCTGCTCCTGCCTCTGCTTTCTGCCCAGGTGCTCCTGCTTCACCTCCTCCCTTCTTGTGTGGCTGTGGCTCCACCTGTGTCTGATTGCAGACTCATTAAAATCTGGGTGCAGGTGTGCATGGAGCACTCCTCCTGTCTCCACCACGCACACAGGGCTTGGACTGTTGGAGTCCTGCTGAAGCCAGCCATGGACTTTTAAGCTTTTCTGTTTATTTGATTAATTTACACTTCCACACACTACACGCACTGCAACACTTGCACACATACTCACACATACACGTTATTTTGTTTAAATAAATATTGTTAAACCTGGTCCATGTTTCGTCTCCCCTCTTTTATTACTCCCTTATCGAGCCAGGGGTGTAACAAATGGGGGCTCGTCTGTTTTAAAATAGGTGATTGTTCACGTGTGGCAGATGTGACTCAGCTTATTTAAGGTAAGAATCCTTTTGGTTACTTTTGCTAAATGTCATTTGATGTTGATTAGTACTGGATTGGTCGAGTGCGTTTGTAGTTTCTTTGGTTTGAAGTTTATGAATGGGATTTTTCCTATGTTTTGATGTCATTTGTCTTATATGGTGTTGTGCGCTTTTGGGGAGACGCAGGCTCGGTTGTGTGGCTGGAGATGTGTTTGGTCCGTTGTACGTATTTGTTGTTTTTATGAGACCCATTTGGTAACCGTATAAACTGTAATGTGTACCCTTTATTAAAAAGTGGGGATTTTCCTGGCAGGTTTTAGGCATCGTTCTCAAAAGGCGAGCGATTGCTTGAGGGTTTTTAGGGACGGAGGCCAGTGCGGGTTGAAGCATTCCACTCTTACCTTTCCCTTCATCAGCTTGGGGTGTGTTCAGGGCTATTATGGCTGCTGAGAGTAACACGTAATTCCCTCTCTCTCTCTCTCTCTCTCTCTCTCTCTCTCTCTCTTTATTTATATATATATATATATATATATATATATATATATATATATATATATATATATATATATATATATATATATATATATATATAGGCCATGTAAGGTTTCTCTCTTTGGCCTGTGTTTTATTACTTACCAGTTGCAGGCTATGTTTAGCCTGTATGTTAATTTCTGTGATGTGTGATGTTGGACAAAAATGAGCCTAAGGGCTAATCCTCCAAGTGCACTTTATAATTCATGATAAATCATAAGTTATCCAGCTTGCCATCTTTGTGCATGCCAAGTTTTATGCTGTGAACATCTTGAATTGAAAGAGTAAAACAACACATTTAAGTGTTCACACCATCTCTATCATACGTTGATCCTTTGGGATGCTGGCTGTGATTGTTACTTGTATTGCCTTTACTGCTCCATCACTGTGCCATTTACACTAATTATATTGTTTGTAGCCTCACGGGCCAATACATTGCCCTGTTTACTGCATTACAATTCAGGGATATTAATAATGTAATGTAACAAACTTCTTTGGAATAACATTAAATAGTAATCTATAATGTATTACATTTTTAAAGTAACTTGCCCAACACTGCATACAGTCAAAAGTTGTTAATCTTGGGGCACCCCACAAGTCTACCAAAACTGGTGAATGTAGATGCTAAGTTAATATTCTGTTGCCAAACTGATGGTTGACACAATGAATATGTATAAATAAGTGCCCTTATAGGTTTGTTTGTCATCACTGTCCACAAGGATGTTAAAATTCTGCAGATTACGCTGAGATTGGTTTTACAAGTTCAAAAGGGCTATTTTAAAATGAGATTGTAGTACTAATGTTATGGCTGCTTGACATCACATTATGTGGGGCCTTCTCCAGGGGGTCACCCCATTTCACCTGAAGTGAAAGATAACATGATATCAGATGATGTACCATAATCATTAATTACAATGCAGTCATATGTATTGTTCCATAATCGGCCTCTCTGCATCAGGAGCATGCTTACTTTAATGTAGTTTGAGTACATTTTCCACTGCAGTCCTCATTTAAAAAAAAAGAAAAAGAGAGAGAGAAAACAGTAAATTCGGTTCATGCAGTTCCTCTGTAGCTGGACAGGATGTGTCGGCATGTACAGCCGAAATATGCGTTCACAGCGGGGGCGCACATAGAACTTAGTTCCATGTGCGCAATTCAACTTAGTTGAATTGCTGGCTGTCTGAGTGGTGTCCAAAAAATGAGGTGGGCTTCATAGATAATTGGCAAAGCTTCTGGGGAAAACCTGGTCTTGTTAGGAGAGACGGCATCCATCCCACTTTGGATGGAGCAGCTCTCATTTCTAGAAATCTGGCCAATTTTCTTAAATCCTCCAAACCGTGACTATCCAGGGTTGGGACCAGGAAGCAGAGTTGTAGTCTTACACACCTCTCTGCAGCTTCTCTCCCCCTGCCATCCCCTCATTACCCCATCCCCGTAGAGAATAATATAGCACCTTCAACTGCACCACAGACTAAAACAGTTAAATGTGGTCTATTAAACATTAGGTTTATCTCTTCTAAGTCCCTGTTAGTAAATGATATAATAATTGATCAACATATTGATTTATTCTGCCTTACAGAAACCTGGTTACAGAAGGATGAATATGTTAGTTTAAATGAGTCAACACCCCCGAGTCACACTAACTGCCAGAACGCTCGTAGCACGGGCCGAGGTGGAGGATTAGCCGCAATCTTCCATTCCAGCTTATTAATTAATCAAAAACCCAGACAGCGCTTTAATTCATTTGAAAGCTTGACTCTTAGTCTTGTCCGTCCAAATTGGAAGTCCCAAAAACCAGTTTTATTTGTTGTTATCTATCGTCCTCCTGGTCGTTACTGTGAGTTTCTCTGTGAATTTTCAGAACTTTTGTCTGACTTAGTGCTTAGCTCAGATAAGATAATTATAGTGGGCGATTTTAACATCCACACAGATGCTGAGAATGACAGCCTCAACACTGCATTTAATATATTATTAGACTCAATTGGCTTTGCTCAAAATTTAAATGAGTCCACCCACCACTTTAATCATACCTTAGATCTTGTTCTGACTTATGGTATGGCAATTGAAGACTTAATAGTATTCCCTGAAAGCTCCCTTCTGTCTGATCATTTCTTAATAACATTTACATTTACTCTGATGGACTACCCAGCAGTGGGGAATAAGTTTCATTACACTAGAAGTCTTTCAGAAAGCGCTGTAACTAGGTTTAAGGATATGATTCCTTCTTTATGTTCTCTAATGCCATATACCAACACAGTGCAGAGTAGCTACCTAAACTCTGTAAGTGAGATAGAGTATCTCGTCAATAGTTTTACATCCTCATTGAAGACAACTTTAGATGCTGTAGCTCCTCTGAAAAAGAGAGCTTTAAATCAGAAGTGCCTGATTCCGTGGTATAACTCACAAACTCGCAGCTTAAAGCAGATAACCCGTAAGTTGGAGAGGAAATGGCGTCTCACTAATTTAGAAGATCTTCACTTAGCCTGGAAAAAGAGTCTGTTGCTCTATAAAAAAGCCCTCCGTAAAGCTAGGACATCTTACTACTCATCACTAATTGAAGAAAATAAGAACAACCCCAGGTTTCTTTTCAGCACTGTAGCCAGGCTGACAAAGAGTCAGAGCTCTATTGAGCCTAGTATTCCTTTAACTTTAACTAGTAATGACTTCATGACTTTCTTTGCTAATAAAATTTTAAAAAATTAGTTGGCTATGTACCACAGGCTTTTAAGGTGGCAGTAATTAAACCATTACTTAAAAAGCCATCACTTGACCCAGCTATCTTAGCTAATTATAGGCCAATCTCCAACCTTCCTTTTCTCTCAAAAAGTCTTGAAAGGGTAGTTGTAAAACAGCTAAGTGATCATCTGCAGATGAATGGTCTATTTGAAGAGTTTCAGTCAGGTTTTAGAATTCATCATAGTACAGAAACAGCATTAGTGAAGGTTACAAATGATGTTCTTATGGCCTCAGACAGTGGACTCATCTCTGTGCTTGTTCTGTTAGACCTCAGTGCTGCTTTTGATACTGTTGACCATAAAATTTTATTACAGAGATTAGAGCATGCCGTAGGTATTAAAGGCACTGCGCTGCGGTGGTTTGAATCATATTTATCTAATAGATTACAATTTGTTCATGTAAATGGGGAATCTTCTTCACAGACTAAGGTTAATTATGGAGTTCCACAAGGTTCTGTGCTAGGACCAATTTTATTCACTTTATACATGCTTCCCGTATTATTAGACGGCATTGCTTAAATTTTCATTGTTACGCAGATGATACCCAGCTTTATCTATCCATGAAGCCAGAGGACACACACCAATTAGCTAAACTGCAGGATTGTCTTACAGACATAAAGACATGGATGACCTCTAATTTCCTGCTTTTAAACTCAGATAAAACTGAAGTTATTGTACTTGGCCCCACAAATCTTAGAAACATGGTGTCTAACCAGATCCTTACTCTGGATGGCATTACCCTGACCTCTAGTAATACTGTCCCCCCACCCTTAGGACAAGTTTTTGTTTATGTGATGAGGGCGTCTCTTAATAAAAAGAGCGGAAAAGCAGGCCAGACTTTAGTGTAGCCTTGGTGTACAGCCTGGCCGCACTCCGCGCGTGATTAATTTGACTTTCTGTCTCACTGGTGTTTCTTGACTCTGTTTGTCTTATCAAAGGTTTTAAGAATGTTTGGAGGAGAAAATACCCAACAGTTCTGTTAGACCTCAGTGCTGCTTTTGATACTGTTGACCATAAAATTTTATTACAGAGATTAGAGCATGCCATAGGTATTAAAGGCACTAGACATAAAGACATGGATGACCTCTAATTTCCTGCTTTTAAACTCAGATAAAACTGAAGTTATTGTACTTGGCCCCACAAATTTTAGAAACATGGTGTCTAACCAGATCCTTACTCTGGATAGCATTACCCTGACCTCTAGTAATACTGTGAGAAATCTTGGGAGTCATTTTTGATCAGGATATGTCATTCAAAGCGCATATTAAACAAATATGTAGGACTGCTTTTTTGCATTTACGCAATATCTCTAAAATTAGAAAGGTCTTGTCTCAGAGTGATGCTGAAAAACTAATTCATGCATTTATTTCCTCTAGGCTGGACTATTGTAATTCATTATTATCAGGTTGTCCTAAAAGTTCCCTGAAAAGCCTTCAGTTAATTCAAAATGCTGCAGCTAGAGTGCTGACGGGGACTAGAAGGAGAGAGCATATCTCACCCATATTGGCCTCTCTTCATTGGCTTCCTGTTAATTCTAGAATAGAATTTAAAATTCTTCTTCTTACTTATAAGGTTTTGAATAATCAGGTCCCATCTTATCTTAGGGACCTCATAGTACCATATCACCCCAATAGAGCACTTCGCTCTCAGACTGCAGGCTTACTTGTAGTTCCTAGGGTTTGTAAGAGTAGAATGGGAGGCAGAGCCTTCAGCTTTCAGCCTCCTCTCCTGTGGAACCAGCTCCCAATTCGGATCAGGGAGACAGACACCCTCTCTACTTTTAAGATTAGGCTTAAAACTTTCCTTTTTGCTAAAGCTTATAGTTAGGGCTGGATCAGGTGACCCTGAACCATCCCTTAGTTATGCTGCTATAGACTTAGACTGCTGGGGGGTTCCCATAATGCACTGAGTGTTTCTTTCTCTTTTTGCTCTGTATGTACCACTCTGCATTTAATCATTAGTGATTGATCTCTGCTCCCCTCCACAGCATGTCTTTTTCCTGGTTCTCTCCCTCAGCCCCAACCAGTCCCAGCAGAAGACTGCCCCTCCCTGAGCCTGGTTCTGCTGGAGGTTTCTTCCTGTTAAAAGGGAGTTTTTCCTTCCCACTGTCGCCAAGTGCTTGCTCACAGGGGGCCGTTTTGACCATTGGGGTTTTTACGTAATTATTGTATGGCCTTGCCTTACATTATAAAGCGCCTTGGGGCAACTGTTTGTTGTGATTTGGCGCTATATAAATTAAATTGATTAAATTGATTGATGTGATGGTAATGCTCTCCCATGGCCAGACAGGACACAGGTGCACTGTGATCTTTTGGAAGTGCTTCAATAAAAATACGAGGTCTGTCAATAAAGTAACGGTCCTTTTTATTTTTTTCAAGAACTATATGGATTTCATTCATATGTTTTTTACGTCAGACAAGCTTGAACCCTTTTGCACATGTGTGAGTTCCACGCCTGTCGGTGACGTCATTCGCCTGTGAGCACGCCTTGGGAAGGAGTGGTCCCGCCCCCTCGTCGGATTTTCATTGTCTGGAAATGGCGGAATGAAAAGGACTTTTTTTCCATCAGAATTTTTTCAGAAGCTGTTAGAGATTGGCACCTGGAAACCATTCGAAATATTTATCTGGATTTCGGTGAAAATTTTACGGGCTTCACAGAAAATAAGGTCTGTTAGTACAGCTTTAAGGACAGCTTTAAGGACCCCTTTAAGGACGCTCGGCAAGCCACGCTTCGAGCTGTGACGACATGTCCAGCTCTCCACAATTTCACTGATACTTACTGGACTGGTAAGCATTGAAAGCCGAGATAGACATGTCCAAACTTGTCCTCTGACACGTTGAAACGGAGGTGTTCCTTTGTCTCACTTCCAAAGCGAATCGGTCGTGACTCGCGAAGCCTCCGCGTGGCTTTCCATGACAAAATCTCTTGAGCCATCCGTTTAGAAATGGTCCGGTCGTCGCAGCTTGGAGCGTGGCACGCCGAGCGTCCTTAAAGGGGTCCTTAAAGCTGTACTAACAGACCTTATTTTCTGTGAAGCCCGTAAAATTTTCACCGAAATCCAGATAAATATTTCGAATGGTTTCCAGGTGCCAATCTCTAACAGCTTCTGAAAAAATTCTGATGGAAAAAAAGTCCTTTTCATTCCGCCATTTCCAGACAATGAAAATCCGACGAGGGGGCGGGACCACTCCTTCCCAAGGTGTGCTCACAGGCGAATGACGTCACCGACAGGCGTGGAAAAACTCACGCATGCGCACGAGGGTTCAAGCATGTCTGACGTAATAACATATGAATGAAATCCATATAGTTTTTGAAAAAAATAAAAAGGACCGTTACTTTATTGACAGACCTCGTAAAATAAAAAATAATTTTGGCACACTGGCATTGTCTTCATTCCCTGCACACCGTCCATGAGTGCACTGAGGATCTAAAACTTAAACGTATTTGCAGTGTGGTCCTTAATAAAGATAAAATTTTAAAAAATGAAGTGGGAGTACTCATGTTGTCTTCATCTTCCACACAGGTAACATCCAGCACGTCGTCTATGCATGCACAGTGGGTGGGTACTAATCAGTGGCATTAAACTTATTTCCACTGCTGTCCTCAGAACAATAAGAAACAAATAAAGAGATAAAACATTGTTAAATCATCTCCTGTTGCATTTATAATAAACATTTGTATTTTGTTTACAGTGTCTCTTTTTTGGTTGAAATGCAGATAATAATCTACCAGACTTAAAATTGTACAGATTAATTTCCATGCTATTTTATTTGTCTAAAAATATACATGTCCAAGGTTTCTTATGATAATCAAGAAATTAGCTCATCTGAATCCGCAGGTAAGTATGGTTTTAATTTGCAGATGACAAAAGGTTTTGTTGGGGCAGTATGTCTCATGGCCAGTTTTCTACTTTGCTAACTTCATATAATAATAATAACTTCATATCTCCTTGTACAAATAATGATAATAATAATAACTTCATATGTCCTCTGGAATCCCATGATGCATACATTTCTTCTGCTTACCACACTACACGGACAGAACACTTTTACTTTTACACATACCGTTTAAAACAGCGCAAGCAGTCATCGCATATAAAGGTCAACATGCAACATCTTTCAACCAATCACATAACTTTACTGATCCACACTGAGTGGAATGGCTCCCCCATCTGGGTGCGGAGCTGGAGAGCAGGCAGCAGTGCAGGCAGAGCACTGTGTGTTCAGTTTGCAAACTGAAGTACTAACTCCCTGTTCAGTGAAGGCATCTGTTCAATACAGCGTCTAAAATTTAAGTCCGTTTCCTATTGGTTTTTGATTCTTCTGGTTTTGCTCCCCATTAAACCGAGAAAAGTCAGTAACTGCAACCCTTTATTTTCTAAAGAATCTTTTTTTTTACTATTTTAATTACAAGTGTCCTCATACAAGAAACGTTTTTACAGTAATCAGAAATTAATTTTGAGGTAAAAATAAAAATTGCAAGGATTTTCTTCAGAAAACTGCTGTGTATAAATGAGCAGTTCTTTGACACTTTTCCACGCTGTAGTCTTCCGTGTTTTGGCCTGATGCCTCGTTTCTATTGGGCAGTGCAAAGCTATGTCACAACGCACAGTGGCGAAAGCTGGATTGGACTGAACTTTGACAGTGGCATTTTGATGACAAGCAGCAGTGCGCACTTCCGGAAAAGCGTCGATTTAGAAAAAACGCGAAGCGTCTCATTGAAAATAATGCTTCTTAGAGCGATCCATGACACATCTAACACTCTCAATGCTTGCAGTGTGAAAGGCCCATTATTTCCGCTTCTGTTCTCAGACAAATAAGTAAAAAAAATAAATAAAGGAAAACACAATAAATAAAGTTTGTCTGCCTGTTTTGGCCCGACAGGTCGCATCCTGTCCGCTCACTTGTTTGCACGGCAGGTGGGTGCCGGCCCAGCTGCAGAGTTGGGTGGCTGCTGGACTCATTGTTCCCTGATCTGTTCAAAAAACAAGTGACACATGGGTACCACCTTGCGACTCAGGCAAGGGGATGTCGCAACTCAGTGAGATACTTGCTTTTGGTGTACAAGCCAGTAAAAGCTTCATTATTTGCAAGAATCATACTAACTTCTTCTTAGCTGCTTCATTATGTGTTGCCACAGCAGCTCATCATTATGCTGACATCTACTGGTCAAATAAATTACAGCAAAATACTAATGTTATAACTCATTTTTCTTTTGATTTCTCCAGCAAGTAATATAATAGTCATTATTGACTACATATTCAGAATAACTCCAGATCATCTAACAGTTACAAGGGACGATTGAGAAGTTCTGAGCCTGCCCCTGCTGCGTTAGCAGTGTCTGATTGAAGCAAAGACTGCAGGCAGTAACCAAAATGCGGCTATACTAAAATACGAAATGGATGAAATGGAGCCTGATAATCACTAAATGTGGGTGAAATGTAAGGAAATGGAGCAGATTGACCCCAGTCTGACTCCAAATATGATTAAATATGATTCAATTAATTTCTTTTCTTTCATTATTTTTAAGTGAAATGGAGTGAAATGGGCACTGATAATAAGGAAATGGGGGTAAAATGTAGCGAAATGGAGCAGACTGACTCCAAATATGATTCAGTTAAGTAATTCTCATTATTTTTTTTTGCAGAATGGGGACTGATAATAATGAAATCGAGGTAAAACATAACAAAATGGAGCAGACTGACCCACTGACTGAAGTTTCATTTCTTGAACGCCAGATGGCACACCTGCCCCTACTACATGTACTGAGCGCATCTCACAAAAAAAAAAAGCCAAACAATTAAACAAAAGTACTTATTTGGGGTCAGTCTGATTCATTCTGCTTCATTTCGCTCCATTTTGTCCATTTCATATTTTAGTATGGCCCACTAAAATGGGATGTAAGGTGAGACAAAGGTGATTTATTTTTCAAAAACACACGTGAGCGAGTTCAACAAACAAAGTGAGAGTCAAACAAAAACACAAAACCAACACGCAGGCAGGGTGAAGCAGCGAACAAATTGGATGAAACAAAGGGATGTAAATTTGCTCTGTTGAGATATCCCATAATCCCTTGCGCACCAGAGAGGCGTTACAGTCAAATCAACATAGAGAAACCACATGAATTGAAACAATTGAAAATGAATATTATATCACCATATTGCAAATTTGTATGCCTTTCATTACATTTATAAGAGACTGAATGCATGACACCCTGAAAACTTGCTAAAACAAATATTCCAAATATTACATGTGTGCTACATTCAACCTGCGTGGAACTTCATGAATGCAAACTGAATTTCAGACATCTTATATATATTACTATGGAACAAAAGGCACAAATAGTGTTGTAAAGGACAATAAGCAGGGCGTTAAAGAGCAACTTCACTTTCCCCCAAAATGACATGAACAGGAAGTGATCATGGCTCACAGCAATTCCCACTGTAACTAGATTAAATCACTTGAGATTCTCGCATGATTTACATGAAACAAACACAATAACAATGTCTAAAAACGTAGATAATATATTCACAAGAGTTTTATTCACAATAAACAAAGAGTTTTACCTTGCAATGTTAATGCTGTTGTCCATGTGTAGTGGTTAAATTGCAACATTATCTGATCATCTCAATGCATTTTTCAGTGTTACTGACATCTTGCACAGCATTGACCTCTCTGAGATTTTGCGGGATTTACGGGATTTGAAACCTCAATAGGGCGAATAAACGGTAAACACACAGAGGTGACAAAGATAATCCAAATAATCACAACTAAATCACAGGAGGAACCAAAGAAGAATCCAGCAACAAAACAGGAAACAGTGCAGGCTTAAATACTGAAACATAACTGACCAAGCAACTGACAGTTTGGAGTGCTCTAGAAAAATGGAGGCCAGAAAACAACACACGCACAGAAACTAACACACAAAGTGACTCATACTTCAAAAGAATCCTGGGGTAAGTAGAACCACAAACATCATGACAACAACAATAATAATAATAATAATAATCATACTAAAAAGGAGAACCACAAAACAACCTAGTACAAAAAAACAAGCAAACAAAGGCGGAACACCAACATAGAACTCAATGAAATGTAGAGAGTGCAAACAGGTGCAAACACAGGAAAACAACACGACTAACAGAGGAGAGAATACAGAATTGAAACACATTGATACTCAACATAGGGACACAGATGGGAATGATCACAAAGGCAAAACACAGAAAGAGATGGACAGAACACAATGACAATCAACACAGAGGACAAACCACAAAAGACCCAGAAAAGGTAGGACATGGTTTTCCATCTTATGCATTATCATAAACCAACATTTCTGAGCATTGCACCCATTGAGTCAAAATGTCACACATTCTTGAGAAATGCTGGTTTCTCGGAATTATAAGATGGATAACATGCCATAATTTTTAGGGATCAAGCTCAAAACTTCTCAAACACCCCTCATAGTTTCACTGTATAATTTGTCTTGATTATATGTGAAAATGGATCACTGAAAAAAATGCTACTTTGGATCAACTTAAAAAAAATTGATGTAATTTGTTACAGCTAATTTTTTTAGTTTCTCACAATGTATATTTATGATTTTGTAAAGTGATTCCAGCAGATTTAAAATGGAAACCACAAGTTTCCATTAGACCAATGTAAATAAGTACTTTGAATGAAGTGCACTGTGTTTCACTTTTTTCAGTGATGGATGGGTGGATATATGTTGGGATATTTATTACTACAGTGAACATTGACCATATTCCAAATTTATATTTCAAGGAATTTTGTTTATAAAACTGCAATAAATACAACTGTCAGGGTCAAACACCTTTAGACACAAGAAAGAATGGACACGGGATGCAGCAAATCTTTTTTGTCAGCTTTGCAAAGGGAAGAGCAGTCTCAGAGCACACAGTCTCCACCTTACTCTCTTCGACTGTCTCTCTTTGCTCAGCATCTTTTATTCACTCAAAAAACGTGATGTACATGCAGGGCGTGATTGTATAGTTATTGGTTAAAGGCTCACATGAGTCATACAACATGTCAGTTACCTTGAGTAGAGGCACATGCAAAACATCCTGTGCAGCTGTTGAGCAAAGATCAATTAAAATCCTTTCTTTAGGATTGTTGACTTCTACTCCCTTCTACTCCCATCAAACAACCCGTCTTCAGGCAGGATGTGAAACCGACTGGTGCTCATCAGTTCTGTTGCTTACTAACTTCCCACTGGAACTTTCCTCGTTGCAGGGCTCAGCGGTCAGCGCGGATGTGTAACACAGCACAGTACAGAAATATAAGCATGAGATAATGAAATATTGAACAAGTGATAATATATAATGCTGAACAAATGATAACTGTAAAATGATTTCCGTGGTATTAAGAGCATAATTTCTCCGACAACAACGTATTACCATTTCATGTTAGAAATTTAAACAAAAATATCTCTGCCTCGCTCCCTCACTTCTAAGGATT
The DNA here is from genome assembly GCF_902500255.1 of Thalassophryne amazonica. Classification (NCBI taxonomy): domain Eukaryota; kingdom Metazoa; phylum Chordata; class Actinopteri; order Batrachoidiformes; family Batrachoididae; genus Thalassophryne; species Thalassophryne amazonica. The sequence goes on along the minus strand of NC_047103.1, from coordinate 96,466,633 downwards.
CACTTATTTTAAAATTTCCCAGTGGCATCCCTGTTGTTTATAATGGGAAAGGTTTGGATGAGTTGATAACTGCAGGCAATACTGTAATGTTTGCCACTATTACTTACTTCAAATGACTGTTTCAAAATGCTTTGGTTTTGAATATACCCTGTAGTTCTGACCTACAAGAAGTTCTTAAAAAATTAAAAAAAAAACAGCAGCCAACACAACTGGGGTTTTGCACAAGCTCTAAATCCGTGAAGGAATCTGAACACCTTGATATGAGGTCATGGAGACTTGTAATTTATTGACACATACTGAACAGTGTAGTCTATGTTGATATGAGACAGTAAGATATTTAATAAATTTTTTTTCACATCACAGTTAACAGCGGTTTTATTGCCAATTGAAAACTGAAATGGTAATACTAGCCATCTGGGTTTTATCAAGGGGAGGTGATAGTCTTAGGGGAGGTGATGGTTTAGTGGTTAAAGCGTTGGGCTAGAGACCAGAGGATCCTAATCAAATCCCAGCCTGACTGGAAAATCACTAAGGGCCCTTGGGGAAGGTCTTTAATCCCCTCGTTGCTCCCGGTGTGTAGTGAGCACCTTGTATAGCAGCAGCCTCACATTGGGGGGAATGTGAGGTATTATTTGTAAAGCACTTTGAGCATCTGATGCAGATGGAAAAGAGCTAAATGCAGTCCATTTACCATTTATCATGGTTTACTGTGAAACTGATAGTTTTATTTCTATGTGAGATAAAAAAAAAAAAAAGTTTTAAAAAGTAAAGTTTGACTATCACTGCCAGTATTATCCCAAATATAGTCAGTGTGCTGAGTGAGCTCTTTGTATGAAACTAAAATACTAAATGGAAGCAAATATAAAAAGAGCTACTGAAAAAGACTGATATTCTGAAGAAGACAAACAGACCTGTCACATAAAATCTTTTTTTGGAAAGTGTGCAGACAAGCAGAAATGTGTTTCATTTGCCCTTGCCACCTTAAAAATTGGAACATATACTACAGCTCTCATTTGAGAACTTGTCCTTCAGTATGAGACAGCCAGTTAGATGGCTGAAATCTCTTGAAACCTCAGTAAAAGAGATGAAACTTTATTGATTGGTAGGAGGAAATGGGATCATTGCCTCAGCACAAGAGGACAGGGTGCATTGAGGGAATAAGAAATGAACTGTAAGCATGCAAAGAGAATATAAAATAATAAAATCAGTTGTGGTGAAATAAACAAACAAAGGTAGACAACAACTGTTCAACTAACCATTTTCTCATTTCATTGCCCAAGTTGTCACACAATAATTGATGTTTAATGAGCAATGCAGTTGATGCCCCCATTATTTTTATTAACACTGTAATATTTGGCTTTTTGATTCATTAATTTTCTAAAACCTGAGCAAGGGGCAAGGCACACCCTGGACAGGCCAGCAGGCTATCACAGGGTTGACACACAGAGAATCAAACTCCGTCACACCTATGATCAATTTAAAGTTTCCAGTTGCCCAAGCCTGCATGTCTTTGGAGCTGTGAGGAAGTCAGCGCAAACACACAAACATGGGAAGAACATGCAAGCCAGGCCACCCATATATATATATATATATATATATATATATATATACACGAGGTCTATTAGAAAAGTATCCGACCTTATTATTTTTTTCAAAAACCATATGGATTTGAATCACGTGTGATTACATCAGACATGCTTGAACCCTCGTGGGCATGCGAGAGTTTTTTCACGCCTGTCGGTTACGTCATTCGCCTGTGGGCAGTCTTTGAGTGAGGAGTCGCCCACCCTCTCATCGATTTTTTCATTGTTTAGGAATGGCTCAGAGACTGCTGCTTTGTTTGATAAAAATTTTTTCAAAACTGTAAGGCACAACTGAGTGGACACCATTCGATAAATTCAGCTGGTTTTCAGTAAAAATTTTAACAGCTGATGAGAGATTTTGGTCTGGTAGTGTCGCCATAAGGACGGCCCACGGTGCCTGACGGCGATCTGCGCTTCGAGGCGGCAGCGTCTCGCCGTTTGAAGTTGAAAACTTCCACATTTCAGGCTCTGTTGACCCAGTAAGTCGTCAGAGAACAGAGAACTTTCAGAAGAAGTCGGTATGAGGAGTTTATTCGGACATTCCATTGTTAACGGACATTTTGTAATGAAAGAACGTGCGGGCAGAGTCGCATGTCGGGCCGGACCCGACTGCGGGGGGTCGCGACAGGAAAAACACCTCCGTTGGAAACCTTAACGGGCAAGTTGGAACATGCCCAAGCTGTTAAACAATTTCTCAGTTACTCACTTGTTGAAAGCCATCAAAAGCCGCCTGAATTTTACAAATGGTTTTCAACACAGAGGTGTTTTTCCTGTCGCGGCGCACACAGATTTGCTGAGTCGTCACGGAAACGACTTGGCGAATTTGCGCGCACGTCTTTCATTAAAAAATGTCCTTAAACAGTGGAATGTCCGCATAAAGTCTTCATGCCGGCTTCTTCTGAATCTTCTCTGTTCTCTCACGACGTCCTGGGTGAATTAAGCCTTAAATTAGGATGTGAAAATACTCACGCATGCGCACGAGGGTTCAAGCATGATTGGTGTAATCGCACGTCATTCAAATCCATATAGTTAAAAAAAAAATAAAAGGGTCGGTTTATTATCTAATAGACCTCGTATATATACCCTGCGGTTTTGCAAGTTCTCCCACTTAGAAATCATGGAGGGGTCTGAACTTTTCATCTTAGGTGCATGTCCACTGTGAGACACATAATCTAATAAAAAAAAAAACAGAAATCACAATGTATGATTTTTTAAATAATTTATTTGTATGTTACTGCTGCAAATAAGTATTTGAACACCTACCAACCAGCAAGAATTCTGGCTCACACAGACCTGTTAATTTTTCTTTAAGAAGCCATCTTAATCTGCACTCTTTACCTGTATTAATTGCACCTGTTTGAACTTGTCACCTGTATAAAAGACACCTGTTCACACACTCAATCAATCACACTCCAATCTGTCCACCATAGCCAAGACCAAAGAGCTGTCTAAGGACACCAGGGACAAAACTGTAGACCTGCACAAGGCTGGGATGGACTACAGGACAACAGGCAAGCATCTTGGTAGAAGACAACAACTGTTATGATTATTTATTAGAAAGTGGAAGATACACAAGATGACTGTCAATCTCCCTCAGTCTGGGATTCCATGCAAGATCTCACTTTGTGGGGTAAGGATGATTCTGAGAAAGCTCAGAACTACACAGGAGGACCTGGTCAATGAACTGAAGAGATCTGGGACCACAGTCACAAAGATTACATTAGTAACACATGATGCTGTCATGTTTAAAATCCTGCAGGGCAGCAAGGTCCCCCTGCTCAAGCCAGCACATGTCCAGGCCCGTTTGAAGTTCACCAGTGACCATCTGGATGATCCAGAGGAGGCATGGGAGAAAGTCATGTGGTCAGATGAGACCAGAATAGAGCTTTTTGGAATCAACTCCACTTACCATGTTTAGAGGATGAGAACAACCCCAAGAAAACCATCCCAACCGTGAAGGATGAGGGTGCAAACATCATACTCTGGGAGTGCTCTTCTGCAAAGGGGACAGGGCAACTGCACCGTATTGAAGGGAGGATGGATTTGGTCATGTATTGCGAGATTTTGGCAAACAACCTCCTTCTCTCAGTAAGAGCATTGAAGATGGGTCATGGCTGGGTTTTCCAGCATGACGGTGACCCCAAACACACAGCCAGGGCAACTAAGGAGGGGCTCTGTAAGCAGCATTTCAAGGTCCTGGAGTGGTCTGGCCAGTGTCCAGACCTGAACTCAATAGAAAATCTTTGGAGGGAGCTGAAACTCCAAACCTGAAAGATTTGGAGAAGATCTGTATGGAGGAGTGAACCAAAATCCCTGTTGCAGTGTGTGAAAACTTGGTCAAAAACTACAGGAAACATTTGACCTCTGTAATTGCAAACAAAGGCTACTGTACCAAATATTAACATTGATTTTCACAGGTGTTCAAATACTTATTTGCAGCAGTAACATACAAATAAATTATTGTGATTTCCGGATGTGGTGAGGGAGACAGCTAGGACAGTACTGGGTATGACATCTGGACAGTGGAAGGAAGACAAGGAGACTTGGTGGTGGAATGAAGAAGTCCAGGAAAGCATAAGGAGAAAGAGGTTGGCGAAAAAGTTTTGGGATAGTCGTAGAGATGAAGAAAGTAGACGGGAGTACAAGGAGATGTGGTGTAAGGCAAAAAGAGAAGAGGCAAAAGTGAAGGAAAAGGCATATTGCGAGCTGTACAAGAAGTTGAATAGTAAAGAAGGAGAAAAGGACTTGTACCAATTGGCCAGACAAAGGGACAGAGCTGGAAAGGATGTGCAGCAGGTTAGGGTGGTAAAAGATGCACATGGTAATGTGCTGACAAGTGAGGAGTGTGTGCTGAGAAGGTGGAGGGAATATTTTGAAGAGCTGATGAATAAAGAAAATGAGTGAGAAAAGGCTGGATGATGTGGTGAGAGTAAATCAGGAAGTGCAAGAGATTAGTAAGGAAGAAGTGAGGGCTGCTATGAAGAGGATGAAGAGTGGAAAGGCAGTTGGTCCAGAAGACATTCCAGTGGAGGCATGGAAATGTCTAGGAGAGATGGCAGTAGAGTTTCTAACCAGATTGTTTAATAAAATCTTGGAAAGTGAGAGGATGGCTGAGGAGTGGAGATGAAGTGTGCTGGTTCCTATTTTCAAGAACAAGGGTGATGTGCAGAGTTGCAGTAACTACAGAGGCATAAAGTTGACCACAGCGTGAAGTTATGGAAAAGAGTAGTAGAAGCTAGGCTTAGAAAACAGGTGAAGATCTGTGAGCAGCAATATGGTTTCATGCCAAGAAAGAGCACTACAGATGCAATGTTTGCTCTGAGAATACTGTTGGAGAAGTACAGAGAAGGCCAGAAAGAGTTACATTGTGTGTTTGTGGACTTAGAAAAAGCTTATGATAGTGTGCCAAGAGAAGAGCTGTGGTATTGTGTGAGGAAGTCTGGAGTGGCAGAGAAGTATGTTAGGGTAGTGCAGGACATGTACAAGAATAGTGTGACAGCGGTGAGATGCGCAGTCGGAATGACAGACTCATTCAAGGTGGAGATGGGATTACACAAAGGATCAGCGCTGAGTCCTTTCTTGTTTGCAGTGGTTATGGACAGGTTGATGGATGAGATCAGACAGGAGTCCCCATGGACTATGATGTTTGCAGATGACATTGTGATCTGTAGTGAGAGTAGAGAGCAAGTTGAGTCTAGGGTATATAGGGAGAAGGATGCTGAGGATGGAGCCACCAGGCAGGAGGAGAAGAGGGAGGCCAAAGAGGAGGTTTATGGATGTGTTGAAGGAGGACATGCAGGTGGTTGGTGTGACAGAGGAAGATACAGAGGACAGGGTGAGATGGAAACGATTGATCTGCTGTGGCGACCCCTAACGGGAACAGGCGAAAGACAAAGAAGAAGATGTCTCTCACAGTGGACATGCACCTAAGATGAAAATTTCAGATCCCTCCATGATTTCTAAGTGGGAGAACTTGCAAAATCGTAGGGTGTTCAAATACAGTGGTCCTTCGCTATATCGCGGTTCACCTTTCGCGGTCTCGCCAGTTCGCAGATTTTTTTTTAGTGCAATTTTGCATGCTTCTTCTTTTTTTAACTGTCTGCTGTGCTTAGTTGCAGCCAAAATCTGGCAACAGGTCCAGAGACTACACTCGCTGTTTTGATGAGCGCTGCAGCAGTGAAGAAAAAGCACGTGCACTGTGTTCTGCATGTGTCTGTTTATAAGAATCTTCTCACTCAGAAGAAAAAAGAGCGCCAACAACTACCCGTATCACTCAGAAAAAGACACCTGCACCGAGGTGGAAAAAGACGCTGTGCAGAGGCGCCACGACGAAGAGACACGATCAGAGGAACTGTGACATACTGGTCAGTTACTATTAATAATTTCTTATCCAACCTCGTAGGTTGATCGTTAAAATTAAATTTGTTAGTTCTAAAAGCCATCATAATTATTTATAGGAAAACGTTCTATTTTTATTTCGCAAACAAATGTTTGGGCCTGAAAACAGGTTTTGATCTTTGGTTTCATTCTATATAATACTGGACTTATTTTTGTACTAAGGTTTGAACTTGAACTGAGAGTGTTTACACAGGAGAGAAAAGTGAGAAAATGTTTGTAGTGAGGGGTTTTACAGCCTTAAAACATCTATAATAATTGTAAAAAAATAACGCTGCTACTTCGCGGAATTCACCTATCGCAGACTATTTTTAGAACGTAACTCCCGCGATAAACGAGGGAACACTGTACTTATTTTCCTCACTGTATATATATATATATATATATATATATATATATATATATATGGGTGTGTATATGTATATACATCTTATATATTATCTTAGCTCATACATTCTGTACATTTTGTAACATTGTATAGTGTGATGTTTTACTGCTCTATTTTTTATATTTTTTACTTTTTTGTCTTTTATGTTAGCACCAAGTACCGCACCAATTTCCTAATGTTGTGAACTTGTTCACTCATATGGCAATAAAAATTTTCTGATTCTGATTTGAACCTGGGACTTTCGCACTGTGAGACAACAACAATGCAAACAAATAAGTCATCATGCTGCCATGTGGCTTGGATTAAAAACATCTTTATATGTAATTAGAATGCAAAGGTGGGAAAATTGTATATATTAGTATGGTGAAACAATATACGGTCAAAATATATACACTTTCATGTCCGTACATAGTGAGAAAAACATCCACCATAACACTTGTGATCTTTATGACAATGATATTCTTACAAATGTAGTATAACTTGGTACTCTGCAAGAAAACAATACTCTTGTACAGAATTCAGATTCCCATGGTCTGATCCCAGATAAGTTGTTGAATTGGAGTGAATGAGTGAGAATTCAGATTTCATTTTCAACCCAACCATATGGAGTACGTAAGCCAGCACATTTTGTGTGTTGGTCCCAAGCCCGGGAAATTGAGGAGCATCATCGGAAAGGTCATGCAGCATGAATTTTACAAATCACAATATCCATCCATCATTTATACCTTAAACCCAATTTTTCCACTTAAGGCTTACAGAGGGACTGGAGCCTATTCCAGCAGTCACTGGGCAAAAGGTGGGATACACTCTGCACTGGCTGCCAGTCTGTTGCAGCACTGACACATACAGACAGACAAATTTGCAATCGCAATTACACCTACTGTCAGTTTAGAGTCACCAGTTCACTTTACCTGTATGTTGTTCACAGCAGCTTGTGGGCCACCTTACTGAGAATAACCTCTTAGACCCACCGCAGTCTGCAGTGCGGTGGGTCATGCACCATTTCACAGAGACAAGCTAGGGGTCTCCAATTGGCTCAAAATGCTGCTGCCAGAATTTTGACCAGAGCAGAAAGTCCAATCACAATACCCTGACTTTCACTGCCTGTCTGTTTCTCTGAGGTCTGATTTTAAGGTTCTGTTGTTATCCTATAAAATTATTCAGAGACTAGTGCTTCCCTACCTAACTGACCTAAATACACCCGATGTGCCAGCCCAGCTCAGTGTGCAGGACTACTTTGTGTCGCTAAGGTGAATATAAAGACTGCAGGCCACAGAGCCTTTGACTGTTGTGTGACTGTTTTGTGGAATGGTCTTGGAGATACAGCAGTCTGATTCTGTAGAGACATTCAAGTTCCAACTAAAAACTCATCTATTTTCCCTCTCTTATGGCTAGCATACTGGCATAGTATGGAACTGTGCTTCCCATCTTTTTAATTCATCTAAATAGCAACAGAACAGGTCTCAGCCTCATTTCACCTAAATTCTGGGTCTTCGTGAAGCTCAGGGCAAGCTCCTGGTGATCACCTTAGTAGTCTCTGTAATTTACTGTGACCTCATACCTTAGGTGCACTTACGTATTTCCAGCCGACTGATTCTGCTCTTTTCTCTCTGTCTGAGGCACTAATGAGACATCAAGGGCACTGGCCCTGCCCTGGCTAAAGCTGACACAGTGACCTGTGAACTACCTTTACACATTGGTGTGTGCACTAAACTGACAGGGTGTGTGGCCACCGACACAAGCGGCTGTGGAGATCTGTGGATCTGAACATCACGGCTGGAGAACATGTACTGTGTTTGGACGGACATGAACTAACAACTGTCCGTTGTGACGCACGTGTGTCTGCTTGCTGTCCTCATGTGGACATACATAAAAAAATATATTGCTGTTGCAATGGGCTGCAGCGAGTGTGCGCATGATGCGCACATTGACAGATGATACAGACCATCAGATCATAACACGCAGTGGGTGATCTCACTGTCACATCACCCACTTGAGCTCTGTTCCACATGATGCAGTGTCTGTCCTGTGGCATGGCGTCCACAGGACACACGTGTTGGGCAGGACACGTGCGGAGGGCTGGCTGGACAAGCCGCCAGCAGATGTGGACATGATAAGAGCACACTGCCTCATCATTCATGTCATTCATGATTGTATGTCTGTGACCATGAGTCATCTACAGAGGAACAGTTGGATCATACTTGTATTGCCCACTTGAAAAGAGGGATTCAATAAAATGAGGTGTTTTTATATGGTGTTTGGTTTTATTTTTTCTTAAATACATCCATGTTCGTCTTGATATCAGGCAGTTTCCGCACCTTTTACAGGACAGCGATGGTAGCTCAGTTGTAAAGTTTCTGGATGGCAATCAGAGCTTTTGGAAAGTGTAGGTTTGAATCCTGTGGGTGGCATGTATTTTTATTTTTTCACAGCAGCTGCGCAATGTGGTTACACATCACGCAGCTGCTTGCACTGTGTTACTGCGTGCATGACACCGTCGCAGCATGTATTTTTTATTTTTTTAATTTTTTTTCACAGTAGCTGCACGATGTGGTTGCACATTGTGCCCGCATGCACGAAACCATCGCAGCAGCATTGTTTATGCCTGACCATCAGCTCGATATTTTTGTGGTTCGTACCATGTGTGAAGGGGCTCTAAGTAATGCACTTTGGTTTTTATGCTATATATATATATATATATATATATATATATATATATATATATATATATATATATATGTTTGAATAATATTTAATAACATATGATATTTAATTAAATTCCTTGAAAGGGGCAGGAGTGCAGGAACTTGATCATGTTGTTATAACTGATAGAAGGAGGGGTTATCTCTCCTCTTTGTTGGTTACTTGTTGTGGACAGCCTTCTCACTGAGTTAAATAATCTCAGACTGTACCCCCAAGAGTATGCAGATGATTTAGCTAGCTTTACTGAGGTATTCTGTTTGAGGACTGTTTCAGATCTCATGCATAGGGCTGGCATTGAGGCAATATGGCTAAGCCTGAAACTAATTTGTCGAGGGGTTTGGGGGCCGCCCAGGTCCCCAATGGGGTCCAGGGGCAAAGCTGGGGGCCTTCTCAAACCTGTTTGGAAAGCTATCAGGAACACACCAATGTTAAAGATTTTAAACAATCATTACCATCTTTGTGGTCAAGTGGGTTGTGTTTTACAATGCAGTTTTCTAAAGCAAAAATAAAATAACCAAAAACAAAACTTGGGCATAGGTTTCCCTAACATCTGCAGGTTTTGTCTACATACTACCATCACTGAACACTGTTGCTGCTGGGCTCATATTTTCAGGGCAATTATTTAATTTGCCCTATTGACGTATCCTATAATCCTTTGCGCGCCAGAGAGTCGCTGCAGTCAAACAACATAGAGATGTTGTGGGCTGCCTGTTCTGTCCTGCTGCTGCTGCTCCTCTTTCCTCCCTCCTATCTCCCTCTCCTGCACAGGTGACGCACCGCAGGCTGATCGACACACCTGATTCACATCTAATCAACATCAGTTTATGAACCCCAGCTCCTCATTCCATCTTTGCCAGAAACTCTGCAAACCTTCCATGGTAAGATTGATCATTTTGTTCATGCTGTTATATTTTTCTCTCTCTGTGTTTCTACACACCAGCCGAAAGAGCCACCGCTTACATGTGACGCAACCTGTTGCCACCAAGACTCATCTGCCGCCTGTAACTGAGCTCCGACGCTCAACTTCTGCCAAGTTAAGTGCTTACTCATCTTTTGCTCATACAAGCTGCTGCACACTGAACTCTGCTTGGAATATCATACAAACTGAACTGTGAACTCTTCCTGATAGAGAACAACTAGAAGAAGAAACTGAACTGATTTCTATCTGTCTAACTGCCTGCTTATCTGGACCAAATCAAATCAAATCAATTTTATTTATATAGTGCCAAATCACAACAAACAGTTGCCCCAAGACGCTTTATATTGTAAGGCAAAAGCCATACAATAATTACAGAAAAACCACAACGGTCAAAACGACCCCCTGTGAGCAAGCACTTGGCGACAGTGGGAAGGAAAAACTCCCTTTTAACAGGAAGAAACCTCCAGCAGAACCAGGCTTAGGGAGGGGCAGTCTTCTGCTGGGACTGGTTGGGGCTGAGGGGAGAGAATCAGGAAAAAGACATGCTGTGGAAGAGAGCAGAGATCAGTCACTAATGATTAAATGCATAGTGGTGCATACAGAGCAAAAAGAGAAAGAAACACTCAGTGCATCATGGGAACCCCCAGCAGTCTAGGTCTATAGCAGCATAACTAAGGGATGGTTCAGGGTCACCTGATCCAGCCCTAACTATAAGCTTTAGCAAAAAGGAAAGTTTTAAGCCTAATCTTAAAAGTAGAGAGGGTGTCTGTCTCCCTGATCCGAATTGGGAGCTGGTTCCACAGGAGAGGAGCCTGAAAGCTGAAGGCTCTGCCTCCCATTCTACTCTTAAAAACCCTAGGAACTACAAGTAAGCCTGCAGTCTGAGAGCGAAGCGCTCTATTGGGGTGATATGATACTATGAGGTCCCTAAGATAAGATGGGACCTGATTATTCAAAACCTTATAAGTAAGAAGAAGAATTTTAAATTCTATTCTAGAATTAACAGGAAGCCAATGAAGAGAGGCCAATATGGGTGAAATATGCTCTCTCCTCTAGTCCCCGTCAGTACTCTAGCTGCAGCATTTTGAATTAACTGAAGGCTTTTCAGGGAACTTTTAGGACAACCTGATAATAATGAATTGCAGTAGTCCAGCCCAAAGGAAATAAATGCATGAATTAGTTTTTCAGTATCACTCTGAGACAAGACCTTTCTAATTTTAGAGATATTGTGCAAATGCAAAAAAGCAGTCCTACATATTTGTTTAATATGCACATTGAAGGACATATCCTGATCAAAAATGACTCCAAGATTTCTCACAGTATTACTAGAAGTCAGGGTAATGCCATCCAGAGTAAGGATCTGGTTAGACACCATGTTTCTAAGATTTGTGGGGCCAAGTACAATAACTTCAGTTTTATCTGAATTTAAAAGCAGGAAATTAGAGGTCATCCATGTCTTTATGTCTGTAAGATATTCCTGCAGTTTAACTAATTGGTGTGTCCTCTGGCTTCATGGATAGATAAAGCTGGGTATCATCTGCGTAACAATGAAAATTTAAGCAATGCTTTCTAATAATACTGCCTAAGGGAAGCATGTACACTCAACAAAAATATAAACGCAACACTTTTGGTTTTGCTCCCATTTTGTATGAGATGAACTCAAAGATCTAAAACTTTTTCCACATACACAATATCACCATTTCCCTCAAATATTGTTCACAAACCAGTCTAAATCTGTGATAGTGAGCACTTCTCCTTTGCTGAGATAATCCATCCCACTTCACCGTTGTGCCATATCAAGATGCTGATTAGACACCATGATTAGTGCACAGGTGTGCCTTAGACTGTCCACAATAAAAGGCCTGTCTGAAAGGTGCAGTTTTGCTTTATTGGGGGGGGGATACCAGTCAGTATCTGGTGTGACCACCATTTGCCTCATACAGTGCAACACATGTCCTTCGCATAGAGTAGTGTCAATTGTGGCCTGTGGAATGTTGGTCCACTCCTCTTCAATGGCTGTGCGAAGTTGCTGGATATTGGCAGGAACTGGTACATGCTGTCGTATACGCCGGTCCAGAGCATCCCAAACATGCTCAATGGGTGACATGTCCGGTGAGTATGCCAGCCATGCAAGAACTGGGACATTTTCAGCTTCCAAGAATTGTGTACAGATCCTTGCAACACGGAGCCGTGCATTATCCTGCTGCAACATGAGGTGATGTTCTTGGATGTATGGCACAACAATGGGCCTCAGGATCTCGTCACGGTATATCTGTGCATTCAAAATGCCATCAAAATGCACCTGTGTTCTTCGTCCATAACAGACGCCTGCCCATACCATAACCCCACCGCCACCATGGGCCACTCGATCCACAACACTGACATCAGAAAACCTCTCACCCACACAACGCCACACACGCTGTCTGCCATCTGCCCTGAACAGTGTGAACCGGGATTCATCCATGAAGAGAACACCTCTCCAACGTGCCAAACGCCAGCGAATGTGAGCATTTGCCCACTCAAGTCGGTTACGACGACGAACTGGAGTCAGGTCGAGACCCCGATGAGGACGACGAGCATGCAGATGAGCTTCCCTGAGACAGTTTCTGACAGTTTGTGCAGAAATTCTTTGGTTATGCAAACTGATTGTTTCAGCAGCTGTCCGAGTGGCTGGTCTCAGACGATCTTGGAGGTGAACATGCTGGATGTGGAGGTCCTGGGCTGGTGTGGTTACATGTGGTCTGCGGTTGTGAGGCTGGTTGGATGTACTGCCAAATTCTCTGAAACGCCTTTGGAGACGGCTTATGGTAGAGAAATGAACATTCAATACACGAGCAACAGCTCTGGTTGACATTCCTGCTGTCAGCATGCCAATTGCATGCTCCCTCAAATCTTGCAACATCTGTGGCATTGTGCTGTGTGATAAAACTGCACCTTTCAGAGTGGCCTTTTATTGTGGACAGTCTAAGGCACACCTGTGCACTAATCATGGTGTCTAATCAGCATCTTGATATGGCACACCTGTGAGGTGGGATAGATTATCTCAGCAAAGGAGAAGTGCTCACTATCACAGATTTAGACTGGTTTGTGAACAATATTTGAGGGAAATGGTGATATTGTGTATGTGGAAAAAGTTTTAGATCTTTGAGTTCATCTCATACAAAATGGGAGCAAAACCAAAAGTGTTGCGTTTATATTTTTGTTGAGTATATAAAGTGAATAAGATTGGTCCTAGTACAGAACCTTGTGGAACTCTATAATTATCCTTAGTCTGTGAAGAAGACTCCCCATTTACATGAACAAATTGTAATCTATTAGATAAATATGATTCAAACCACCGCAACGCAGTGCCTTTAATACCTATGGTATGCTCTAATCTCTGTAATAAAATGTTATGGTCAACAGTATCAAAAGCAGCACTGAGGTCTAACAGGACAAGCACAGAGATGAGTCCACTGTCTGAGGCCATAAGACGATCGTTTGTAACCTTCACTAATGCTGTTTCTGTACTATGATGAATTCTAAAACCTGACTGAAACTCTTCAAATAGACCATTCCTCTGCAAATGATCAGTTAGCTGTTTTACAACTACCCTTTCAAGAATTTTTGAGAGAAAAGGAAGGTTGGAGATTGGCCTATAATTAGCTAAGATAGTAGAGAAGCTTGAATCTTTGACTGGACTGGGTTGCTTGACGCGAGGACATTTCGCTTCAAATCGCAGAAGCTTCCTCAGCTAAAATTCTTGCTCTGGTGGTCTGACTTCTGTCTTGACTCTTGTAGAGAAGAATAATCAAGAAGTCACAAAAACTGGAGTTTTAAACCTAACCAGACCCCTCCTACCGAGAGGCAGACTGCTATAGGCTGGTGTTGTTCTTTAGCCCTTCCCTCTGCAGTTGTGGGCACCTGTAGGGCTCTGTGTTGAAGTGTCCTGATCACCCCGAGCTTGTGTTCAAGGGGGTGGTTTGAGCCAAAGAGCAGATATTGGTCAGTGTGAGTTGGTTTTCTGTAAACCCCTGTCTGGAGCTGCCTGTACTCTCCAATCATAACATCACAGTCCAAGAAGGCTAAATGGTTGTTTCTGGCATCCTCACGTGTGAACTTGATATTGGCGTCCACCGAGTTGATGTGTTCTGTAAAGTCCTCAACTTCCTGTTGCTTGATTTTAACCCATGTGTCATCAACATATCTGAACCAGTGACTGGGAGAGATGCCCGTGAAAGACGTCAAGGCTGTCTTCTCCACTCGCTCCATGTACAGATTGGCCACAATGGGGGATACCGGAGACCCCATCACACAGCCATGAATCTGCCTGTAGTAATTCCCCCTAAACAGGAAATACGTGGTGTTAAGACAGATCTCCAAGAGCTGGCAGATGTGGTCTGGTGTGAGTTTGGTCCTTTCAAGTAGAGACACATCCTCCAGCAGTCTCTGCCTCACAGCTGAGACGGCCTCAGCGGTGGGGATGCAGGTGAACAACGAAGTCACATCAAAAGACATGATTGTTTCATCTGCCTCCAGCTGCAGGTCCTTGATCTTGTTCACAAAATCTTGTGTGTTCTCCACATGGTGTTCTGAGGTACCCACTAGAGGAGCAAAAATCCACATGAGGTGTTTGGCCACATTGTACGTGATGGAATCTGTGCTACATACAATAGGCCTGAGTGGCACGTCCTGTTTGTGGATTTTGGGCAGTCCATAGATGCACGGAGTGGCGTCCCCAAGGTACAGTCTGTAGTATGTCTGCCTGTTGATGAGTCCCTCTTTCTCCAGTTTTTGGAGGTAGCTAATGATTTTCTTCTTATAGCTGCTCGTGGGGTCTCTCTTTAGACGTTCGTATGTATTGGAGTCACTGAGCAAGTTGTTGATCTTGGACTCGTAGTCAGATGTGTTCAGGACCACCATGCATCTGCCTTTATCCGCTGGCAGGATAAGGATGCTTTGGTCCTTTTGCAGTGCTGACAAAGCTTTCCGTTCTTCTCCTGTGATGTTAGACGGAGGAGGCTTAGCACTGTTCAGCACTGTTGTGACTCTTAGTCGGATGTCCCCAGCTTCCTTGTCCTCAAACGTGTGGTTAGTGTCTTTAAGGTGGAGATGAACTGCAGACTGAGGTCCACTGGCACCCTCTCTGTGGTGCTGGTATAGCCTTTTGTGTAAAGGTTGCTTAGTCTCACCTATGTAGTGTTCGTTACAGTTTTCCTGACATCTGATAGAATACACTACATTGCTCTGTTTGTAACTAGGGATCCTGTCCTTAGGGTGAACTAATTTCTGTCTCAAGGTGTTAACCGGTTTAAAGTAAACTGGGATTTTGTGCTGTCTGAAGATCCTCTGTAGTTTTCCCCCTACTCCTGCTAAATAAGGGAGAGACACTCCTCTTCTTCTTGTCTCCGTCTCCTGTCTATCGGGTCTCTTTGTTCTCTGGGACTTCTGCACTTTGTCCAGGGACCATCGTGGGTACCCACATACTGTGAGGGCTTTCCGGACAAGTTGTTGTTCTTTAGCCCTTCCCTCTGCAGTTGTGGGCACCTGTAGGGCTCTGATCAGGACGCTTCGACACAGAAAGTTTGCCAATTATCTATGAAGCCCACCTAATTTTTTTAAAACTATCACCAGCGGTGATAGTTATCACTGATTCAAACTGAACTGTGAACTTTTCCTGATAAGGTACAACTCGAAGAAACTGAACTGAATCATTCTGTTTAATTGCCTGCATCTCTGGACCAGGTGTGACAGTTATCACTGATTGTCTGTGTGAACCACTTCTGGAAGTGACTGGCTCAGCACTCACCCATCTGTGTCTCTTTCCCAGCCTTGTCGACAGCTTGTGGTGGCCACCTGGCTCTGAACCACCACTCCAGTACCCAAGTTGCCGGAACTACGGATCCCCTGGTTCCACTACCGTGCGAGCCCGTCTCCACCCGGATAGACTACGCCACTGCATCTCATTCTGTCCTCTGTATATTATTCCACTGTAAATAAATCCATTGTCTAACATCCATTTTCTGCTCTCTGCTTTTGGGTTCGTCCTCCACGCTCGTCTGAACCGTAACATAGAGAATCCACATAATGACAGTTCTAAATGAATATTCTACTACAAAAATGTAATTTTTTTTATGCTTTTCATCACTTTAATAAGAGTCTGCATGCATGATTTATAAGAGACTGAATGCATGACACCCTGAAAACTTGCTAAAACAATTATAACAAATAATCCGTGTCTGCTACGTTTAATCTGCGTGGAATTTAATAAATGCAAACCGAATTTCAGACATATTATATATATATTAGTCTGGAACAAAGACGACAAACAGTGTTGTAAAAAACAATAGTCAAGACGTTAAAGAGCAAATTTCACTTTCCCCCAGAACGACATGATCAGGAAGCGAACGTTTCTCACTGCAGCTTCCATTGAAAATAACGGAGAGACAGCCTGTGATTCTCGCATGTTTACATAAAACAAACGCAATAACAACGTCTATAAACCCAGAGAATATATTCATGAGAGTTTTAGGCACAATATAAAAATAGTTTTATGTTGCGATGTTAATGGTGTTGTCCGTGTGCAGCGGTTAAAGTGCAGTGTCAATGTTACTGAGATCTTGTAGCACGGCGACCTCTTCGAAGTTTTGCGGAATCTGAAATGTCAATAGGGCGAATAGTTTATTCAACAGACCAGTCCAAACGAACATCAGTGTTGAAAGAAAAGCAAGGCAGAAAATGAAAAGGGTTGGGTTTGCATCCACTCTGAGTTTCAAATATGTGAAAAATAATTATTATTTCAATAAATGAATGGTTATTAACTGACAACATGAGCTAAGCATTTTGTTCTCGAAATGCCAGAATTCATAAGCAATTACAATTTTGAAATTTATCGAACACTCGTCATGGATGCTTAATCCTTTTACTAAGACCTCTTCAAACTCCATAGATAAAAAACATAAAATACTATTTATGGCAGTCGGCTGCAATGGTCAAAATCATATCCACTAAATAATCTCTTTCTTCAATTTGATCGCTTTGTCTAACAGGTGCCTAAGAAAAGATTTTTGTTGTAATAGAGATCGAGCGACTTTAAAACACGTTCAATGGTTGTTTATCACATCGAGCTACACCAATGAAAAATTGTGTTATTAAACAAAGAACAGGGTATATTTCCCGGCGCTAATCGTCATTCGCAGACCATCCCCTCAAACTCTGTCATAATTGTGTTATAAACCAATTTGTTTTACTATACATCTGTGTAATTAATAAAATTATCTTCACAGACTATTCGTTCGCACATGCACGCACGTGAACAAAAAAATAAAACACCGGCTGTTGCTGCACTTCCTCGCTTTCTCCTGTCTATCTGAGTTGGTTAAGTTCCTTGGTGTCTAGTTAGTTAACAACCTTACGTGGAAAAGACACATAACTGAGAAATATCATAAGGTAATTCTCAGTTTAAAACAGTGCTGTCGTATTGTTGGATGACGATGGGCAGTTAGTCCTAATGTGATGAAATGGATCTACACTTCGGTGGTAAGACCCATGCTAAGTTATGCTGTGAGAGTTTGATGGGCCAGAGTGGAGCTGCAAGGGTTATGCTGACTCATGCTCAAAGAGCCTTTGCATCACTAGTGCCCTCAGGACAACACCGAAAGCAGCTTTAGAAGTACTTCTGAACTTAGCTTCTCTGAACCTTTACATTGTTGGAGAGGCAGTCTCGACTTCAGTAAGGCTGCACCAGCTGGGCAAGTGGTGAAGACTAGCAGATACCAGTCATACATTAATCAGGAAAAGAATATCAACAGATCTTCTTCTTATTACTTTCCAGTGTGATAGGGTAGGAAAAAGATATTCTTTTGTGAACAAATTTAGTACAGTGATAAGGAGAGAGTCGTGGTCACACTCTGGAACACAACCTGAACACAACCTCACCTGTAATCACTTGTTTTACAGACGGATCTAGAGAAACAGATATCTATCTATATATACATAGATACAGTGCATCCAGAAAATATTCACACTCGTGCTTCACTTGTTCCACATTATAAGTTACAGCCTTATTCCAAAATGGAGTAAATTTAAGTTTTCTTTTTTCCATCAAAGGTCTTCCCACAACACCCTATAATGACAACATGACAAATTTATTAAAAATACAAGAAAGTAAGAAGTCACATGAACATAAGTATCCACACTCTTTGCTCAATATTTTGTTGATGCACCTCGGCAGCAATTACAGCACCTTTCAAGTTCCATCAGATTGGATGTGAGTGTCGGTGCACAGGTATTTTCAGATCTCTAGAGATGTTCAATCAGATTTAGGTCTGGGCTATGGCTGGGCCACTCAAGGACATTCACAGAATTGTCCTGGAGCCACTCCTTTGATATCTTGGCTGTGTGCTTGGTGATGAGCGGTACCTGATTTCCTCCAAACATGATGTCTGCCATTCTCGCCTAAGAGTTCAGAGAGTTTGTTTCTCATGGTCTGAGAGTCCTTCAGGTGTCTTTTGGGAATCTCCAGGTGGGCTGCCATGTGCTTTTTACAAAGGAGTGACTTCCATCTGGCCACTCTACCATACAGACCTGATTGGTGGATTGCTGCAGAGATGTTTGTCTTTCTGTAAGGTTCTCCTCTCTCCACAGAGAAATGCCAGCGCTCTGACAGAGTGACCATTGGTTTCCTGTTCACCTCCCTGACTAAGGCCCTTCTCACCCCATTGCTCAATTTAGACAGACAGCCAACTCTAGGATGACACCAGGTGGATCTGAACATCTTTGATTTATGGATGATGGTGGCCACTGTGCTCATTGGGACCTTCGAAGCATCAGAAATGTTTCTGTACCTTTCCACAGATTTGTGCTTCGAGACAATTCCGTCTTCAAGGTCGACAGACAATTCCTTTGACTTCATACTTGGTTTGTGCTCTGACATTCACTGTCAAATGTGGAACCTTTTATTAGACAGGTGTGTGCCTTTCCAAATTATGTCCAGTCAACTAAATTTAACCCAGGTGGACTGTAATTAAGCTGTAGGAACATCTCAACAATGATCAGTGGAAACAGGATGCACCTGAAATCAATTTTGAACTTCATGGCAAAGAATGTGAATACTTATGTACATGTGATATCATGTTTATTTTTATTTGCTTTTAATACATTTGCAAAAATCTCAAAAAACACTTTTGTCAGATTGTCTTTATAGGGTAGTGTGTACTGAATTATGAGGAAAAACTGCATTTCATCATGTTTGGAATAATGTTGCAACATTATGTCAAAAAAGTGTATGTTCTGGATGCACTGTAGCTCCAACAAGTGCAGCTGGACAAGTAACTTGAAATTAAAAATGTATGGAATTCATATTGAAGTTTTAATTTAACACATTGTTTTGTTATCTTGGTGATATATGTAAACGAGGCATTAAATACTGAAAGTGATGCCACTGAATTTATGTATGTTTGCACCTAATTTTCTATTGGTAATGTTCTAGAAGGACATATTTATTGGTATAGTTGCTATGGGATAAATATAAGTTTTATTTTCCAGTGTACCAAGCTCTGTCAAAACTTTCTGTCTCCCTTTTTTCACTATTTCAGTCAGTACTGTGTGGGTGGCAAGAGTCATCCAAGCTGCACTGCTATTTCAGATTTCAGGTTTTGAGGCAAACTCTAGAGTGTCAGAGGATTAAAACTGGAAGCTGATAAATGCTATGTGATGCATTCTAATCATTGGCCAAGCCTACTGGCAACAGCACTTAAGTATCTGAAGCTTTCCCCACATTAAGAAGTCACACATGACATAATTTCAAAGCCATCTTCTTCATTGCAGAGGAAAGCATATGCCATGTGGGGAAAATTCATTTTATGCCATTAGAAGCAGCTTAAAATGAAAGAAAGGTGAACAATTTCAAATAAAATTGTTTCCATAAAAGCACAACATCCAACCTGATAAAAAATAACTTATTCTTTCCTCTTGTCCATATATATATATATATATATATATATATATATATATATATATATATATATATATATATATATATATATATATATATATATGTCTACGTAGTATGTCACAGTTGACTCATACTATTAAGAATATATGCATTAAAAATAAAATAACAACAACAACAATAATAATAATCAGAATCAGAAAATAACATCATGGGTGCAATTTGGTGGGGGATAGTTATAAATTGCGCCCTTGATAACAGTAGAACATATTGATACCTTTTGTTTTCTTCCCATTTGAATTAGTCACAAAGAAAACAAAGAGTGGATACAAACGTGACAGCATATATAATGAAATATGTGATAAATGGAGTAAATTTGAGAGGGTGCTTCAGTGACATATTGCCCCCACACTGCATGTGGGTCCCATCAGCACAACAGGGAGTGCCAAATCAGGGCAGACCCCCCACACTGAATTCCCCACACAAAGCATCATGCCCGGGCTGAGTATGGGGGTTTCAGTGGAAACCATTTTAAGCATGTTATGTCATTTAAGGGTCACCAATTGGGTTAGGGGTTAAGGTTAAGGTTAGGCTTAGGTAACCCAGTTTTCTGTGATGCCTAAACCTCCATACTTCAAATAGTTTTGGTTGAAACGCCCATACTCCACGCGGGCGTTAGTCATTACCGAATTCCCCACCCACCACACATACAATGAGAAGACAGGTGCCCTGAAAGTGAACATACAGCACCACCTGGAGGCCTGGAGTTCCCTGAAGGAACCAGTGATACAGGGTTCCAGAAGACACAATTATGCTACTTGTTATAGAGTTCTGTTTCTAGCATTCAAAAAAATTGGCAATTAAACAAGCTGCAGTAGTTTTCTTTGCCATATATTTCATTATCTCCTTCTCACTCCCTCAAATTTGGATTGACCAGTGTTTTAATGTTAACTATGGCTTCAGTTTATGCTACATATTACCCATTTTCTTCACACAACGGCTGTCTATAATGTGTAATTTCATCTAAGTCCCAAACTAAGAAATGAAGCCAACAAGCTCAGCAAATCAGAACATGTGGAAAATTGACTGAGGTAATGTCAAACCATGAATGAAGCTCAATGACAGCAAGACATCAATAATAATTATACTGGCCTAGCATTTTCACTTCAACTTGCTTTGTTAATGTTTAGGCTACCCAGACCAGTAGATGTTGTTGTTCTTTTGGCTGCTCCCATTTGTTTGCAGTCGTCACAGTGGATATAGTCAGATCCACATTGGTATTTGGCATTGGTATTTACGCCAGATGCCGTTCCTCATGCAACTACAGGTTTCCCTGGAGAAGCACACACAACCCTTAGTGTTCCAAAGAGGTCTCCCATCCAAGTACTAATCAGGAGACACACTGCTTTGCTTCTGAGATCTGATGGGATCAGACTGACACCGAGCAGACTGGATGCAAACCCAGACCAGTAGAAAAAGTAAAAAAAAAAAAGACATTTCACCATGTGAAACTAATAGGTACTGAGTGCTAGCCAACTTGTCATAAAGTGTAATTTGGCCTGATCAAATTCAATTGTCAAGAAACTTACATGTTTGTGTGAAATGTTTTTTTTTTTGTTTTGTTTTGTTTTTTCCCCACACCCTATGGAGAAACAGGACGGTCTCTTCTACAATCGATCACAGAGCAAGCAGAACTAAAGGTGCTTTCACTGGCTGCACTTGAAGCAGCAATGGACGCACTCATAAGGAGGTGAGTTCTGGTATATATGTGTGTCTCCCCCCAAAATTCAAGCAACTTGTTTCAGTGATCTAGTGAGATGTGCATGCTAAAGTACTTCTGTATTTTGTCTTGCTGCTGGTCATGACACAAGTCATTTTGGCCCACTCTGTGAAATCAGTGCTTGATCTTCTCTATCTCTGGCTTCAATTTCTCATTTCTAATGTCATGTTTTGTGTTTTTAACTTAATTTCCTTTGTTAATATACACGCATGCATGTAAGGCCTGGGAAATTAATTTTAAATATAAGGATTAAATCATCAATTTTACATACAGTTTTACTGACACAAGTCCGGAGATGCATACTGGAACGCTTCCAAGTCACTGAATATGTCTAGGACTTCATTTACATCTGTCATTATCAAGCAAAATCCATCTGTTAAAATATGATTGACGGAAGCCACCAAGACACCTATGACAGGTCTGAAAAAAAAAATGTAGGCTTCAGTGGATTTGAGTGCAGAAACTGGCAATGGTGCAACATTTGTCTGTTGCATTACTATTCACATTTTGTTAGAGTGGAGAAGGATTGGAACGTAGGAAAAAATACTGTTGCCTGCAAAGCTGTAACATTTTCAGAAATGCTAAATGTTGTCGTGTCTTGATCTTCAGGGAGACCATACTTATGGACTCATGTACAGTGCATCCAGAAAGAATTCACACCTTGTCACTTTTTCAACATTTTGTTATGGTACTGCCTTATTCCAAAATGGATTAAATTTGTTTTTCACTCAAAATTTTACACACAACACCCCATAATGACATTTTCTTTTTTTTTTTTGCAAATTTATTAAAATTTTTAAAAAAATAAGAGATCAAATGTACTTAAGTATTCACACCCTTTGCTCAGTACTTTGTTGATGCACATTTGTCAGTAATTACAGCCTCAAGTCTTCTTGAATATGATGCCACAAGCTTGGTACACCTACCTTTGGGCAGTTTTGCCCATTCCTCTTTGCAGCACCTCTCAACTCCATCAGGTTCGATGGGGAGTGTCAGTGCACAGCCATTTTCAGATCTCTCCAAAGATGTTCAATCGGATTCAGGTCTGGGCTCTGGCTGGGCCACTCAAAGACATTCACAGAGTTGTCCTAAAGCTACTCTTTTGATATCTTATGCTTAGAGTTACTGTCCTGCTGAAAGATGAACTGCCACCAAAGTGTGAAGTCAGCAGTGCTCTGGAGCAGGTTGTCATCCAGGATGTTTCTGTACATTGCTGCATTTGTGTTTCCTTCAATCCTGACTAGTCTCCCAGTTCCTGCCACTAAAAAACATCCCTACAGCATGATGCTGCCACCACCATGCTTCACTGCAGGGATGGTCCCTGGTTTCCTCCAAACATGACGCCTGGCTTTCACACAAAAAAGTTCAATTTTTGTCTCGTCAGACCAGAGAGTGTTATTTCTCATGGTCTGATAGTTCTTCAATTTTGCTCAATTTTGCCTTTTGGCAAACTCCAGGGAGGTTGCCATGTGTGGCTTCTGTCTGGCCACTCTACCATTACAGATCTGATTGGTGGATTGCTGCAGAGATGGTTGTCCTTCTGGAAGGTTCTCCTCTCTCCACAGAGGAATACTAGAGCCCCGGCAGAGTGACAATCAGGCTCTTGGTCATCTCCCTGACTAAGGCCTTTTTCCCTGATTGCTCAGTTAGAGAAGCAGCCAGCTTTGGGAAAAGTCCTGGTGGATATGAAATGAAGATTTGCATTTTGTATCACCAGTTATACAGCTTCATGATGACATGATATAGAGCAGGGGTAGGCAACCTGTTCCAGAAAGAGCCATGAGGGTGCAGGTTTTCTTTGCAGCCACTGACTCCACCAGGTGATTTTACTGATTAATATCACTTTGAGCAGATGGAATCAGTTAATCAGTGAAATCACCTGGTGGAGTCAGTGGCTGCAAAGAAAACCTGCACCCTCATGGCTCTTTCTGGAACAGGTTGCCTACCCCTGATATAGAGGATGATTTTCTTAAAAATAAGACCTGAAAGTTTAGCTACAAATTGCCAGAAGGAACATCTGAGATGCAAGCCTAGATTTGATCTGTTTTGGTGAGAGAATATCCTTCTCTGCTCTACTCCACTATGAAGCTAAGAGTGGTGAGGCAAAATGCAAAACATGCACTGTGCACAATTTCTTCAATCACAGCCACATAAGCCTATAACTTCTTCTGGTTTGTCTGGGTGTCTTGGTGGCTTTCCTCACTCTTCTCCTTCTTGCACAGTCACTCAGTTTTTGAGAAGTGTCTACTCCATGCAGATTTACCATACAGTGCCATACTGTTTGTATTTCTTCATAATTGATGTAAATAAAGTCTGAAACATATTCAGTGGCAGCTTTACCATCAGAGAGCCTCGTTCAACTAGGGATGAGCGAGTACACCACTATCTGTATCTGTTCAACCATTTAAATTATCTCTATCCGTATCTGTGTTCATAGTGGGTGGGACCTAAAGCGGAATTGGGCGTGGTTTAACCAGAAATGGCGGGGACTTAAATCAGTACATTATTTTAAGTCTGAAATTGATATGGATTGATCAGAAGTTGCTATATTTATTGTTTATTTGAAAACTATTTACAGAACAGCCTCAAAATTGAGATTCAAATCAATGGTAGGAAAGGAACTTATTTTGCAGAACAAGTTTTCTTTGTTTTTTTTGTTTTTTTTTTAATAAATTCAGAACATGAATATTCTTAAGTGTATGAATGAATAACAGAACAGCCTCAGAATTGAGATTCAATGTTTTTGATCACAATAGTAAAGGAAGTATTTTACAGAACAAGTTTTTATAACCTCAGAACATGAATATTCTTAATTGTACGAATGAATAACAGAACAGCCTCAGAATTGACATTCACCGTAGTAGGAAATTATGAACTACTAAGTATGCATGAACAAGAGTTTATTTTATGATCAAACTGTGATTTTTTTTTCAATTATTTGTTTATTTTTACTACCTAACTATCTACCTATTAAGGGCGTCTGGCCAGCTTTACTTAGATGTTCCAAGGTCAAGATATAAATGCTGGGGTGATCATGCTTTCGCGGTAGCTGGCCTGAGACTGTGGAATGAGCTACCTCTTGAGTTACGTACTATTACTGACCTAGCACTTTTTAAATCTAAGTTAAAGACTTATTTATTTAAACTGGCTTTTAACACTTAGTAGGGAGGTGACATGTTCTGTTTTTATGTTCTTTCTTATGTGTTGTTTTAAAATTTTATTTTATATGTGTTTTATTTTGTAAATTTGTGTTTTTAATGTTAAGCACTTTGGACACCAGTCGGTGCTGTAAAGCGCTTTATAAATAAATGTTGATTGATTGATTGATTGACCTAACATTCTTGGCATTTTTTTCCACACAAAGTTAAACAATATTGATTAAGGTGTGTGCCTGTGTGTGCATGTGTGTGTGACTGAGTGACTGTGTGAGAGGGAGAGAGAGGTTGTTCAACTGACCAATTTATTTTTATGAACTGCAGTGAGAAAGAGTCAGATATTGCATGCAGCCATATTCAATAAAAATATTAATATAGGCTACTTTGTGTGTTCAGCTATATGTGCGTATGTGTGTAAGTGGTCTGTAAGACTGTTTATTTTTGAATGATCTGTGTAAACTTGGTGATTCATGCAAACATCCAGTGATGGCAAACAGGGAAATAATATGTCAGTCTTGTTCACTGTATTCTTCTCAAAAGCACCGTGTTTTGTACGAGCAAAGTTTTCCAACTGACTTTATATCATCCAACCAAACGAAGAGCAAGCAAACGGTTAAAAAATAAATAAATAAATAAACCAGACTGGAGTGGAGGCAGTGACCGATGCAACACGAGCCGTTTTCAGCTGTCTTGTCAAATGCACCACGTACGATACGAAACAAGTTCACCAAGTAACTTTAAATATCATACAAAAAGAGGCGCGCTGAAGAAAACTTAAGGAGTACTGAGAGAGCAACGTGAGGTAGAATCAAGCCAAGCACAGAGAAAGAGATCCTGTCTGTGTGTGTGCGAGAGAAAGCCACAGGTCTGGCTGCAGAGAAATGTGTCTGTGTAGGGAGAGGCGGGCGCTGTGTGGGACTGGCCAATCACAGAGAGTGAAGACAGTCAGTTAGCCAATGAGAATTTTCCTTCAGCACGAGCACAGATATTGATGAGTTTTACTCGTATCATGCTCATACTTGTCAAAAATGCTTAATCCATACTGGAGCTCAACCCTATCCACAACTACCACAAAAGACTTCAAGCTGTCATTGATGTTAAAGGGGGCATTACACAATATTAAGAACTGGGGTATGTAAACTTTTGATCAGTGTCATTTGGGTAGTTTCTATTGCCATTATGATTTAAAAAGAGTGAACACAGTTGTTTGACTATAAATGGCTTCACCCAATCACAAACCATGAATTAAAAAAAAGTTTTTGTGCTGTCATTCATATTCTCTGAACTATGAGAAAATGATGCCAGGGTATGTACACTTGTGACCACAACCGTATGTAGACAGGTGTGTTCCTTTCCAAATCATGTCCAATCAACTGAATTTGCCCCAGTTGGACTAATTAAGCTGTAGAAACATCAAGGTTGATCAGTGGAAACAGCAGGCACCTGAGCTCAATTTTGAGCTTCATGGCAATGGCGATGAATACTTATGTGCATGTGATTTCTTAGATTTTTTTTTTTTTCTTTTCATAAATTTGCAAAAATCTCACTTTTTTCACATTCTCATTATGGGGAATTGTGCATAGAATTTTGAAGAAAAAATATTTTCAACCATTTTGGAAAAGGATGTAACATAAAAAAAATGTGGAAAAAGTGCTGCACTGTGAATACTTTCTGGATGCACTGTATTTAAAGGATAGAGTGACACAAGGCGTAAATACAGTTGTTGGTGGACATGCACATGGATATGTAGCCATGGCCTGGAGAGATTACTGAGAGGTGAGAAGCAAGAAAGAAAAATGAGGAGGTGAGAATAGAAGATTTTCCCCACAGCAATGTGATTCTGACCGCTTGTTCTGTTGCAGGTGGCACAGCCATGTATTAAAGCTGCACAGCCTTTCAAATTTCATAAAGGTAGCAACATTGAATTTCTACTTAATTTGAAGAATTATAATGTTGGTTGATTTTTGTAACTTGTTGCAGAATTACAGCTCATTGTAATGTAGAGAACATATTGACCTGTGGGGAATTCCATAACATTTTTTTTCCTTTTAATGCCATCTACAAATTCAGATCAGGGAGACAGATACCCTCTCTACTTTTAAGATTAGGCTTAAAACTTTCCTTTTCGCTAAGGCTTATAGTTAGGGCTGGATCGGGTGACCCTGGACCATCCCTTGGTTATGTTGCTTTAGACGTAGACTGTGTTTCATAATTATTGTATGGCCTTGCCTTGCAATGTGGAGCGCCTTGGGGCAACTGTTTGTTGTGATTTGGCGCTATACAAGAAAAAAGTTGAAGTTGAAGTGTGTGTGCCCATGCATGAGGTTTTGAAATTAGTGGAAATGACCTTTGACCTTGTGTGATACGCATTCAAGGGGTGTACATGCTAACATCCATAAATCACTTCAGAGGTGTTATCTGATATCACAAACAGCATTTTTACATTCACAAGTGTTGATTTCTCGCTAACTTTTCCAAAATGACTGAGAAACAGATTCATACAGAAAAAATAAGCTGTTTCTGAGCACACAGACACACTGACACACCAGCGTCAGAGTGCTGCCATGCAAGGTGCTCACTACTGTTAAGGATTTTATATATATATATATATATGTTATCACTGTTAAACATTTGGACCTTTGTCTTCTTTCTCATGAGAACGGTGTTGTGCTGTTTGCACTAACCCTGAGAATGTACGTGTTATTCAACCTTGTTTTAGCATGCTGGGGTCAATCTGAACTGGGAATGAAGAGCTGGATGTACTTATTGTTATTATACAACTTGTTTTTGTAGCCGCTAACGACTGGGAGTGAAGCATGACGGGGTCAGTCATGAACTGGGAGTAATAGACCTGAAGGTTGTTTTGACTGTTGTGATGTGATGCTTAGTGTGAAGACCAGGACACTCCAGGCAGATGCACAACAGCTGATAACTGCAACAGACGAACGAGATGTGCTGACCTCCGACGATAAGAGTAAAAGAAAGAAACTGTTTTTCCTTACAGCTGCGCTTATTGACGTATGTGTTTATGTTACGGGAAGAAACTTGTCTTGCGTCATCCTTCCCCCACCCTTAGGACAAGTTTTATGATGTAATGAGGGCATCTCTAATAAAAAGAGCGGGAGCACAGGCCAGACTTTAGTGTAGCTTTGGTGTACAGCCTGGCCGCACTCCGCGCGTGATTAATTTGACTTTCTGTCTCACTGGTGTTTCTTGACTCTGTTTGTCTTATAAAAGGTTTTAAGAATGTTTGGAGGAGAAAATACCCAACATTGACTGGGGGCTACGTCCGGGAGCTCAACAACACCGGAGGTGTCCGGCGGGGGTCGCCAAGTCCAGACGTAAATCCTTGGCCAAGGTCCGATTGATTGATCGTGTCTGCAATTGTCGACCACCGTTGGCATCGTCTGGTTGACGAGATTTTCCCGAAGAAGACAGACAGGAGGTCGAGTCAGTGAGTAGAATTTCTTTGTAACAGTACTGAGTGAGTGGTGATCAGATCACATAAACAGTTAAATTCCGCAAGCGATGATACAGAATCGTCTGTTAATGAAACACAGTTAAACTCTGTAAGGAGGGTGCGGACTCCTCTGTTTATATACGCGTACCGGTAGGGGATAAAAGTGATCACATAAAACAGTTAAACTCCGTAAGCGATGGCGTGGAATCGTCTGTTAATGCAAAGCAGTTAAAATCCGCGAGGAGGGCGGACTCCTCTACGGTTGCGAGGGACGCCCGTAGTTAAATTCCGGAAGGAGGGTACGGACTCCTCTGTTTTAATACGTAAAGGAAATCCCGGGTAGAAATACGTGCACTGTAAAAAAGCAGTTAAATTTGGCAGGGACGGCGGAGTCCCCTAATGCAGGACATTAGTTAAATTTCACGGGAGGGCGAGCTCCCCTGGCATAAGAATACGCGTACGATTATTAAAAGTGTTTCTATGTGTAAATAGTGTTTTGTGTAAGTGTAAATAACTGTGTGAAAGTGTAATACTTTGGACAACGTTAGTGACAACCGTGTGTGTGGATGCGGAGGCAAGTGATTCCGCTTCCTACGGGGAGGTGAAAGGAATCAACCACACGACGGCAAATTAATTGTCACGTCCAAAGAAAGTGTGAAAACTTCAGATTTAGAACACCCTAGGTGTGCCCCCGTCTGAAGTCCAAATTATAACAAGGGATAATAAAAATGGGGGGTAAGACGTCTAAAAAGAAGGAAAATTTATCAACTGACGACTGGAAATTTATGGAAGCAAAAAATCCAAAAGCAACAAAGAAATTGGAGACCTGGATAAATAAACATGACTTTGACGGACGACTGAACCTGATCAGTATACAGAAGCTAAAGAAGGAGTTAGAACAGGAACATAAAGGTGATGAGAAAAAGATGTAGAAAGTAGGGGCAGATTTAGTGGCATTTTGGGAGGAGGAAGCAGAGAACAGACGGAAGGGAGCAGAGAAGCGACGATTAGAGAAAGCAAGGAAAAAGAAAGCTGTAGGTAAGGCAGAAGAAGATGTGATAATTCAGCACAGAGAACCTGAACAACCTCAGAAACCACCGACGGCTGGACCGCCGGCAACAACGCATTTGTACCCTCCTCTACCAGAGGATGATGATGTGCCGCCACCACAGTATGATTTAGCAGTAAAACCTAAGGTAAAAAGTGAAAAACCAGAAAAACCAGAAAAACCACAAACACGCAGTCAAGCGAAAGTGCCCACAGCCCCTCCCATGGTGGAACACAGTGACCAGGGAGGTGCCTATCCTATGATAGAAGTACCAAATCCTCGTGCAGGAACAGCAGGACATCGATCAACCATGCTCGTATATCGAACATGGAATGCTGATGATATCAAAGCAGCAGTCGACATGATACCATCGCCACATGTCGATATTGAGGGATTTATGCAGGATATAGAAAACATTAGAAATTCTTACCACCTTAATGGACCTGAAGTCCAACAGGTGTGGATGAAAGCATGTGGCCCTAAATGGAGTCAGATACGCGGAGACTGGAATCCTGCAGACCAGGATGGCGTACCGTTGCCACATGATGATCCAGTCTTGAAAACAAGAGTGGAAGCTATGATTACACGAGCAAAAGGTGTGTTAGGACCAAAAATAAATTACACTGAAATTACCAGGACAACACAGAAAGAAGGAGAACCATGGACAGAGTTTAGATGCAGATTTGAGAGTGTATTTAGGGTCCATAGTGGCATATTGCCAGGAACACCAGTGTATGAACAACAATTGAAAAACGCTCTGATCCAACATTCCAATAAGGATATAAAAGCTTGGATACAGAAACATTGGATTGGATTGCCTACAGGCACATTGGAAGAAACACATACACACTGCTGTCATGCAGAAGGAGTCTTAAAGCAGAAAAAGACAGGGAACAGCAACAAAGGAGTGTATGTAGCACACGGAGATGATGAAATATGTTACCAACAGGGTAACTTAAGACAGCAGAAGCAGTGCAAACGCCCCCAACAGCCATGGCAAAATAGACAGGTGGACAGCCACAACGTCAAGGACCATGGCAACCACAACAGCAGCACAGACAGGGAGGGCCACCACCACCTACTGAGGGAGCAGCAGGAGGAATTCCACAACGGAATAATCCTCCGCAGCCACAGTATCCACAATGACTAGAATCCATAATCCATGATTCCACATCAGATAGGCAGTCTGATTGTGATATGGATCTGTGTGCCTTACTGGGAAATCCGGTACCAAAACCAGAAGTGACTTTGTTGGTAAATGGACGACCAGTGACATTCCTTTGTGATACAGGAGCATGTAGAACCACATGTAATGACAACATACCTGTCCATCAATTAAGCAACGAAATCTTTAGGGTTCGCTCTGCAAATGGACAAACATCAGACGTCCCTATCACTAAACCCATAACGTTGACAGATCCATTTGGCCTGACATGTACTATGTCAGTGTTGAACATGCCACAATGTCCAGTTAACCTTTTAGGAGGAGACGGATTGACTGCATTGGGCTTGTCCATAATTGTGGAACAAGGGAAATTAGTTGTTGAACGCACAGGAGGCGTTAACATGGTAAGAGAAGAAAGCGATGACCCAACATTCCACTATTACTATACATTTGACATTTCAGAAGAAGATGCTGCAGGATGGGGTAAAGATGTCGTCTTGCAAGCGACAGCCCTACTAAAAAATCCTGAACAAAAGATGTCACCACCTGACCTGCATGTCACAATGTGGCATAAAGATCCTCCAGGTCCGGATGGTGACTATGAAAACAAATTGAAAAACGTTTCACCTGTGAAGCTGACAATGACCGATTTGATTCATGATGGCAACTCAACAGCTGTCATAACAGTGACAGGTGCCACTGAAGACATTTTAAAATTGAGATTCACAGGTATGCCATTACATGTGTCACTTTGTAAGCCATATTTGACAGAATGGCAAGAATTGGGACTGACAGTCATAACAGCTTTGTCAGCTACTGATTGGAGCAGAGTTGGACCACGAACGGAGTTCAGTCCATCAACTAAATTGTATAAAGTGCCAGTTAATGTCTCATTGGTGCTGACAGCTGGAACACACATTGATGTGTCCACTTCACAATCCTGAGTGTTTCAGTTGAGTCCTGAAGAGGATGATCTTCTCTCTTTTGTACCATCAGGATTGTGGACAACAGGTCCTTCAGACGTAGGACTGATTAAAAATGCACAACCTGTAGTTATAAGACCAAAAACAGAATACAGACCATGTGTAAGACAGTATCCATTGAAACCTGATGCAATTGAAGGAATCAGGCCAGTAATAGAGAATTTATTAACAGCAGGAGTAATAGTGCCATGTCCAGATTCACCATGTAACACACCCATATTTCCTGTAAAAAAGGCTCCGCCCTCAGTGGGGTGGAGAATGATTCAAGATCTGCAGGCAGTAAATACTGCTGTGATTAAAAGAGCACCATGCGTTCCAGATCCACACACCTTGTTAAATTCGCTGAGACCAAATTCTAATAGTTTCTCAGTAATTGACATAAGTAATGCATTTTTCTCTGTGCCAGTACACCCAGATAGTCAATTCTGGTTTGCTTTTACCTTTAAAGGACAACGCACCAGATTACCGCAGGGTTACGCAGAGAGTCCAACTATTTATTCTCAAGTCATGTCAGCATGTTTAGCCAATTTTGTTCCACCGGCAGATAGCCAACTATTAGTGTATGTTGATGACATTTTGATTGCCTCTGACACATGAGAAAACTGCATAACTGACACAGTAGCATTATTATGTTTCTTATTTGATAATGGCCACAAAGTGAGTAAAAACAAAGTTCAGTTGTGTAGGGGTAAAGTAAAATATTTAGGACATGAATTATCAGCCACAGGGCGCACGATCCTGTCTGACAGGAAGGAAGCAATTTTGCACGCTCCAAAACCACAAACCAAAAAGCAGATGATGTCATTTCTTGGACTGACTAATTACTGCAGGGCATGGATTCCCTGCTATGTAGAATTGACTAGTCCACTTTCTGATTTGATGTACAAGGATGATATCTCAATGTCAACCGTGTTGGAATGGAACAAAGAAGCTGAGGAAGCTTTTGTAAAAGTAAAACAAACATTAGTGTCATCCACAGTTTTGGCACTACCAGATTATAGTAAACCATTCATTCAAACAGTTGATTGTAAGAATAAGTTCATGACTAGTGTTTTGGTTCAAGTGTATGGCTCAAAATTGAGGCCAGTTGCCTACTACTCATCTGAATTGGATGCAGTGGCAAGTGCTCTACCACCATGCGTACAAGCTGTTATTGCAGCCTCTATGGCTGTTCAAAGTAGCAGTAATGTTGTTCTATTCCATCAGTTGACACTGAAAGTTCCACATGCAGTTTCTGCACTTCTGTTGCAGACAAACATGAGCCTTTTGTCCCCAGCAAGACATCTTTCGTGTATGTCCTTGCTATTATCACAACCACACCTTACGGTAGAGCGCTGTACAACATTGAATCCATCCACATTGATACCTTTACCTGAGGATGGTGAGCCGCACAATTGTCTTGATGTAGCTACGGTCTGTACGAAAGCACGCCCAGACCTCCAGGACACACCCATCCCAAACAGTACAATTGTGTATGTGGATGGTTCTTCCACTAAAAACGCTTACGGACAAACACAATCTGGATATGCTGTTGTCACAAATTCAGAAGTATTGGATTCTGCTTCATTGCCATCGTCATTTTCAGCACAAGCAGCTGAATTAGTTGCTTTAACTGCAGCTTGCTATCTGTTTAAAGGTACGGCTGTAACAATTTATACAGACAGCCAGTACGCTTTCAGCACAGTGCATGTGTTTGCAAAACTGTGGGAAGAGCGTGGAATGGTGACATCATCTGGAAAGCCAGTGACTCATGCCACACTCCTAACTGCACTACTGAAGGCTGTGAGATTGCCTAACCAAATTGCTATATGCAAATGTGCGGCTCACACCAAAGACTCTGACAGTATGTCAAAAGGAAATGATTTTGCTGACAGAGCAGCAAAAGAGGCAGCAGAGGCTTCTTCTATTTTTGTTGTACAGGACACCCCTCCGGATTCGCATTTAGGTCATACACTGCTTGCTGACATGCAACAGCAGGCAACTGAAAGAGAAAAACAAATGTGGATAAACGTATGCAAATGATTTGTACGTATGACCACAAAAGAAACCCATATTGCCAAAAAATATGTTTAAATGGGCAGCTATTATGAGCCATGGCGTGACGCATGTCTCATCAGGGGGTATGATATCGCAATTGCAATCTATTTTTTGTCTTTATGGGTTCGATGCATATGCAAAACAGCATTGTAGAGCATGCATGATATGTGCAAAACACAACTCACAAGGCAATTTGAGACCCCAAAGAGGCAAATTTCCAACACCACAATATCCCTTTCAAGTGATTCATATGGATTATATACAGCTGAGTAAACATGAAGGGAAGGAATTTTGTTTAGTCATAATTGATGCCTTCTCAAAACGGGTAGAATTGTTCCCTACAAAACATGCAGATGCACTTACAGTGGCTAAGGCATTATGCAAAGACATCATTCCACGATTTGGAATACCAGAAACAGTCTATTCAGATAATGGAGCGCATTTTGTTAATACAATAGTGCAATACGTAGGAGAAGCGCTACAGGTCAATCTCAAAAATCATTGTGCTTACCACCCACACAGTGCAGGATTAGTGGAAAGGACAAAGGGCACAATAAAAATAAGATTAAGGAAATGTATAGAAGAGACAAAATGAACCTGGATTGAATGTTTGGACCTAGTAAAATTGTATATGAGAATAACACCAACACCATCAGGGTTAACACCATTTGAGATACTTTATGGACGACCATATCGTCTACCAATTTTGACATGGATACTAAAACAGCAGATGAGGAACAAACATTAGCAAATTTTATGAAAAAGACATTAACACAGAAAGAGATAACTTAAACACATTTACTGCCGAATAATTTTGATCTTCCACAGGACGGCCTTCCAGTAGTCTAGCCAGGAGACTGGGTGTTCATCAGAGTGATTAAGAGGAAGAACTGGTCCAGTCCTCGTTGGGAAGGTCCATACCAAGTGCTGTTAACAACACCAACTGCAGTAAAGATAGCGGAGAGATCAACGTGGATACATCACTGTAAGATACAGCGTGTGTTGGCTGCCTCCACAGTGTAAGGGGAAGTCTGGCTACAAAGGGAGTCTATTTAATTAGCAATAGATTGTCTCAATGCCAGTGAAGCAGGGAGATCCTTGCACTATTAGGTGAGGTGGTTAACAACACTGTATCCTAGCAATCATGACTGAACTACAGCAGACCCCGGAGCGGCGTGCTCAGCGCCGCCGCTGCCGGACTGTTGGTAGGGCAGCCGGTTGCGTTGTGATCTTAGTGTGTTTCGTGCTCCTCGGATTCCTGGCCTGGTGGTTGACCCAAGAATTGCAGCTCACTGTGGACCGAGCCAGAGAACAACGCAAGCAACGTCAGAAGAGGTTTATTCATAATGTGAATGAGACAGATGGACACCCTCATATATACCATACTAATATGTGGTACAGAGATGTTCATTTATTGGCTATGGAATTACGTTACTAATTGTTATGTTTGTTCGCAAATACCTATATCCTCAACACACCCAGCTCTGACGGCTAAACCGTACCCTGCTAGGGTGACAGAATGTCTTATCATACGGATGCATAATCAAACTGTATTTCGGGGGCAGCAGTTCTCAGCAAATCTGATAAGATGTAACACCACTTGCCTCAGTGCAACCACTTATATGATAGGGATTTCAACAGAGGACGTACAAGCGTGCCCAAGTGCTGCTCCATTGACTAGACTGAAGGGAAACGCAAAAATATCATCACGTTAAATTGTCATCACAACGGCCATTCCCAATTTGCTTTTACGGGACAGGGAATAAAACTGTAGGTAAAATTAAGAAACGTCTGTGTACCCAAACGTATGTTTTATCAAATAATTTAAGCCTAACCAAAACATAATATGTGGATGGTACTTATCTTCATCACATTGGACGGGGATGTAATTATACAGGCTCCTGTCCATGGGGAACGGATGAATCATGTGCTTATGTTAGTTTTTGCTACCACCTGTAAATGGTACTCCGGTGTATGATGACATCTATTGGCTTTGTGGTTCCAGACTGTACATGAGTCTCCCACCAAATTGGGGTGGTGTGTGTGCACCTACCCAGGTGACTGACCATACATATGTGGTAAGTGCCAAGGACCTCCACAGAGAAGAATGGCAGCACCAGACGGAGGAGATCGATATACCCAGATGTGTTACCACATGATCACATGTGGGGCTCGGATGTACCAAAGGACCAAAAATTGTGGTCTGTAGGAGATAAAATAGCACATTCATTGTTCCCCTGGATAGGAGTGGGAAAAAAAAAAAAATTTCATTTATGATTGAAACACTGAATTATCGATTGGGTCTGTTCATGAATGTAACTGAAAAAATAGTAGCAGCTCAAAACACTGAAATAGATGCTTTACGTACCATGATGAACCTCTTAGTGAAAATCTCAAGAAAGAAGTGCTAAGTTAGGTGATAACTACTACTATATGTTTAACAGGCGATAAACAGGTGGGAAATGTTAAGGATTATATATATATATATATATATATATATATATATATATATATATATGTTATCACTGTTAAACATTTGGACCTTTGTCTTCTTTCTCATGAGAACGGTGTTGTGCTGTTTGCACTAACCCTGAGAATGTACGTGTTATTCAACCTTGTTTTAGCATGCTGGGGTCAATCTGAACTGGGAATGAAGAGCTGGATGTACTTATTATTATTATACAACTTGTTTTTGTAGCCGCTAACGACTGGGAGTGAAGCATGACGGGGTCAGTCATGAACTGGGAGTAATAGACCTGAAGGTTGTTTTGACTGTTGTGATGTGATGCTTAGTGTGAAGACCAGGACACTCCAGGCAGATGCACAACAGCTGATAACTGCAACAGACTAACGAGATGTGCTGATCTCCGACGAGAAGAGTAAAAGAAAGAAACTGTTTTTCCTTACAGCTGCGCTTATTGACGTATGTGTTTATGTTACGGGAAGAAACTTGTCTTGCGTCATCCTTCCCCCACCCTTAGGACAAGTTTTATGATGTAATGAGGGCATCTCTAATAAAAAGAGCGGGAGCACAGGCCAGACTTTAGTGTAGCTTTGGTGTACAGCCTGGCCGCACTCCGCGCGTGATTAATTTGACTTTCTGTCTCACTGGTGTTTCTTGACTCTGTTTGTCTTATAAAAGGTTTTAAGAATGTTTGGAGGAGAAAATACCCAACAACTACACACCGGGAGCACCTAGGAATTAAGGATCTTGCCCAAGGGCCCTGAGTGATTTTCCGATCAGGCTGGGGTTTGAACTGAGGATCCTCTGGTCTGAAGCCCAACGCCTAACCACTAGACCAGGGGTGGCCAAGTTCAGTCCTCGAGAGCCACCTTCCTGACACTCTTAGTTGTCTCCCTGCTCCAACACACCTGAATCCAATGAAAGGCTCATTAAAACTCTGCTAACGAGTCTTTCATTGGATTCATGTGTGTTGCAGCAGGGAGACAACTAAGAGTGTCAGGAAGGTGGCTCTCGAGGACCAAACTTCGCCACCCCTGCACTAGACCATCACCTCCCCAAACCACTTCAGCTGGCTCCTTTCAATGTGAAGAAGCAGCGGCGAACTTTCGGTATTACAAGCTGCGTAAATGAGATTCCTCCGTCGGGTACCTGGGCTCACGCTTGGTGAAAGGGTGAGAAGCTCAACTGTCCAGGATGGACTTGGAGTAG
Source organism: Thalassophryne amazonica (assembly GCF_902500255.1). Taxonomy (NCBI): domain Eukaryota; kingdom Metazoa; phylum Chordata; class Actinopteri; order Batrachoidiformes; family Batrachoididae; genus Thalassophryne; species Thalassophryne amazonica. The sequence continues at coordinate 96,429,413 of NC_047103.1, read as the reverse complement.
AACCGCTGCTTGTTCACATTGACAGGATCCAGCCGAGGTGGTTTGGGCATCTGACAAACCAGATAGGTAGCAAAAAATAAATTTATAAATGAATGAATGAATTTTTATGTATTTTTGTTACCATCGGGTTACCATCAAAATTCCATTCTGCTTCACCTTGTTGTTACTTAGGGTCACCACAGCAGATCTGAGGGGGATTCGCAAGTTGATTTGCACAGGTTTTACACCAGATGCAATTCCATATTACATGGAGTATGGGCAGGGGTGGGTTTGAACAGAGAACCTTCTGCTCTGGAAACAAGGACACGTTTTTGTTGAATATTTAGACAATTGATTAAATAATAAATATGTCAGGAGCAAATAGTTATGCTGCTATAGACGTAGACTGCTGGGGGGTTCCCATGATGCACTGTTTCTTTCTCTTTTTGCTCTGTATGCACCACTCTGCATTTAATCATTAGTGATCGATCTCTGCTCCCCTCCACAGCATGTCTTTTTCCTGGTTCTCTCCCTCAGCCCCAACCAGTCCCAGCAGAAGACTGCCCCTCCCTGAGCCTGGTTCTGCTGGAGGTTTCTTCCTGTTAAAAGGGAGTTTTTCCTTCCCACTGTAGCCAAGTGCTTGCTCACAGGGGGTTGTTTTGACTGTTGGGGTTTTACATAATTATTGTATGGCCTTGCCTTACAATATAAAGCGCCTTGGGGCAACTGTTTGTTGTGATTTGGCGCTATATAAAAAAATTGATTGATTGATTGATTGATTGAAATACTTTTTTAAAGGTCGGGGCATGGTGAATCAGTAGCTATAACTGCAAAACTATATATATATATATATATATATATATGTGTGTGTGTGTGTGTGTGTGTGTGTGTGTATTATTCAGCCAAACTCCACACGTTTGATGTAGACTTCTTTCTTTTCAGGCCCTTGCAGTTGCCAATTTACGGTGCAGTGGTCCAACAACACGACTGGATAACACTGCTGACAGTGGCCTAGTCAGCAGCTGCTCCACAGGATGTTGTCATTTGAAATTGTGACATTGACCTGGGGTCTGATAGATGGTTCAATTATTATCAGCACTCTTTCACCAACACAGTCACAACAGCAACTTTCACTGCAGATGAAACTGGAAAGTTTTCAAAGCCTGCCTTGTGCCAGTTAAAGCCATAATCTTGTATTTTTTATCTCCATTAGTTCCTTTTGTTTCTGTTTGTTGGATTGTGAGCAAATGTATTTAAACATTTGTTGGAATTGTAAATGTATTCATCAAAAATTGTTGGAGCAGACACCATTGAATATGGCAGGTTTTTTTTTGTTGTTGTTGTTTGTTTGTTTTTTTAAGGTCCTCAGTCACGAGCCACTCTGGCCCTGATTTACTAAGATCCCATAAAAAGAGTGCTAAGTTGCGTGGGTTTACACAGTTTAGAATAACTGTGCAAATGACAGTGGGTGGTAAAGTGATAGACAGCAGTATGTAAATCAGGCTTTTGTTTTAATGACTAAGTGGAAAAGGAAAACAATTCACAGGGAACCGCTCTTAATCAGATTTATGTGCGTCTACACTGATCATGCAGCACTGGCTCAGTTAACAAGTTTTCAAACATGCTAAGTCATAGTCTTTATATATCAAGTCCAAAATGGATACTTGACCTCTTTGCATGTTCAACACACACAATATTCTTCACTCGTGTGGACACACCCCGAATTGCATATACATTTATTTTGGAGAAAATAATGCAGAGACCCTCCAATACAGTACAGCTGGTGCAATTTACGAGATCTGTCCATTTTTCAAAAACTATATGGATTTGAATTACGTGTGATTGCATCAGCCAAGCTTGAACCTTCGTGCGCATGCGTGAGTTTTTTTCACGCCTGTCAGTTGCATCATTTGCCTGTGGGCAGGCTTTGAGTGAGCACTGGTCCACCCCGCTCGTCGGATTTTTATTGTCAGTGAAATGGCTGAGAGACTGCTGCTTTGCTCCATGAAAATTTTTTCAGAAACTGTTAGAGACAGGCAGTTGGAAACCATTCGAAAGATTCAGATGGATTTCAGTGAAGATTCTGTCGGCGTCACACGGATTAAGTAGTGTTAAAACCTTTTTAAAGACGGCCCACAGTGGCAGAGGGCGCGCGGCGCACCGAGTGGCCATCGACAGGCTGAAACGACCAGATCATTTCTAAACTGAACACTGTGTTGATCCGGGACATCGTGTGACTACCACAGAAATGGCAAGAGAGCTGGACATAGCACTTTTGCGGCACATTCCACTGTTACAGGAGATTTTGTAATGAAAGCCGTGCGGAGGATTTCAAGCGTCGCCACTCATGGCGCGCAACAAAAAAAACACCTCCGTGTTGGAAGTCTCACAGGACATGTTGGGGCATGTCCAGCTGTTACACAATTTCTCGGATAATCACTCGACTGAAAAGCCATCAAAAGCCGTCTGAATCTTCTGAATGGTTTCCAACACGGACGTGTTTTTTTTTTTTTGCGCGCAATGAGCGGCTCCACCGGCATCTCCTGTACAAAGAAGACGACACACTCAGTGGTGCCGTGTCAATACATCCCCTCACATGCTTCAGTCTTACTGCTGAAGTGGTGTGGCGCTCGAGGTATGGCTCTCGGAGGTGAGGTGAGGATGGGGACCAGTGGACCTCATCAACCAGAAGCAGCAGCTGAGGTGTCAAAAGGTACTAGGCGTTGTGTACATTTTGGCACAAGAAAATCAGATACCCAATTGAGGCCTAAAAACATCCATAATTTGTGGTAAAATTAGCATTTTAGAGCATTGTACCTCATTCACCAACCTTTTTCAGAATATTCTTAGATTCCTTAAACTGTCCCTAATAAGGTTCTTAAGAAAACTCTACATCAGATCTATCAACGTATTATTAAACCGCAGAATTGTTCACAGCTGTGTTCTTAAATTGATGAATCTCATCTCCTCTTAAACTGAAAGTGCGTGCCTGGTGAGCCTAATTAACATATAATTAGCATAAGCAACCACCTATCAACGCCCATAAAAGGGCATGAGACTGCATTGCCATGAGCAGATGCAGATTTCATAAAGAGTTAACAAAATTGCAAAAGCAAAATGCAAATCAATTTCAGTGCAATGGGCAAAGAGGAAAAAAATACCTTTGGCAGTTCAGAGGTGGAAGTACTGCTGCATGAAATCAGCTACAGGAAGAAAATTCTATTCAGTAGCCTTAGTGCAGGTTACACCAACACCAACAAAAAGCAATCATGGGAGGCTGTCACACATCCACTGAATGCAGTATCCCCTCCCTGTGCAGCTGCTACTCCACTTGATTAATGCTGAAGTGTTGGTACACTGTAAAAACTCAAGTTCACCAGCTGCCTTGAAAATGTGAGTTAATTCAACTGAATATCAGTTAACTCACCTTAAAGGCTTCATTTCAACTCACAATTAGTGAAGACAATGAATAGCTTTGAGTTCAGATTTTGAAAACATAAACTTGAGTCCAGTATCCTAAACTTGCCATTACAAGTGGAGTAAATGAGAAGAAATAAGTTTGCTTAACTTAATGGGGCTATCATTTATTACAGTGTATATTTAATGTATTTTAAAATAAAAAAAAATCTGTAAATTACTAAAATGTAACATATAATAATGAACAGAGATACCATGGAAATATCACTGCAGTATCGGATTTTAATGAACTTCACAAAGACAGGCCAATGCAACCAATGTTAGCACTGTGTAAGAGTTCTCCTGAGTATAGCATTTGTTCTTACATAAGAACAAATCATGGATTGGAAAAAAAAATCATGAATACCACAATCTTCATAAAACTTTGTAAGCAGTACTTAGGAACAAATTTGTTCTTAAGGGCCCCTTCACACATCGTGTTAAGTTTGGATGAAGTGCACACTTAGTGCACATGACACAGGAATCTTGTGCAAACTGTGTACTTTCGTCCCTGCCTCTAATGCCTCGTGCACCTGTTGCTACAACTATTTGCGGAAACAAGAGCCTGAAAGACAAAGTGCGATGTAGTGCAGTTCGTCCCATGGAACACAATATGAGCTGCTGCAGCAGTGTGAGCTGCTGTTCCTGCTCGACAGACACCGTCGCGTGCATGAACCGTCGCGCTGGCGCCTGCTCATCGGCGCAGTGTTTCGTGATGCGCTAATTTCGAACTGTTTTGCCCTGTTTTGTCGTTTTTGTCCACACGTCATCCACACTTCGCACTATGTGTGAAGGGGCCATAAGAACGGGTTCGTGAATGAGGCCCATTGTCAGTAATCTGGAAAGTATTAAACTTCTTTTAAAAAACTGTGAAATTGAGACATGATCCAGAAAACATGAATAATCCCTTGTAATGTGTGCAAATGGGGTAACATTAAGCACAAGTCAGGGCATGCGAGCATACAGCATGTGCAGAGGAGCGGAGCAAATAGACTTTGGTCAGAGTGTGTCATTGTATACTTGAAAGAACTGGAGCATTAAGCCCGAACATATCTTGTTAAATTTTGCATACCAGAGTGGTATTGGAGCCAAACACATATGCCTTTAATATTATTTTTATGCATAGCTTTGTTGTTATTCTTTTAATTTTATGAGTGCATCTTGAAATATATAAAATATATATGGAAATATATAGAGGAGCAGTTGCTTGAATATGGATTTAGCTGATCAGTTTATGTTATCATTATTATTTATTTATTTATGTTTTGCCAAGCTATAGTTTAAGCTAAAATTTAAATACAGTTCAGATTGTTTTCTGTTTTGAAGTGAGTGGTGAGCAATTTCAATGGAGCAGGATGAAAAATGACTGGAGTGTTGAGTACTTACGAGTGCAGTGGTCTACAGAGGCTGTGTGAAGGGGAGGAGGGCAGCGGTATATACAGCCCCATGAGCGTAAGCTCCATCAGCAATCAGTGGAGCTGTGTGATCACTATGGCAAAATTCAATTTATTTATATTGTGTGAAATCACAATAAAGCTGCCTCAAGGCACTTCACATGGGTATGGCCTAAAGCATAGATATAATGCAGTCAGGAGCCTGGCTTTAGCAAACACAATTCATTTGTGTCTGTTAATCATGAGAGGAGGTACCAAAACTTGGAAACAAACAACAGAAGATGGATGCGAGTGGCTGTAAAACACAGACTGGAAGCTCTGTACAAATGTGGAAAAGTCTGAGATCAGATTTGAAGAAACAAGAAGGCATTTGATTCCCAGAGGAGTATAATATGAACGTTGGTGCTCATTGACGGCAGTACTGAAGCTGCAAAGACATTCAATTTTGATGCCATGCTAATGGATGTGAGTACATCATTAAATCTGGGCATATAAACCTTTGAGTTATTCATTGTGGTTTTTCAATATATAGCAGGCACTGTCATGATTACCCTAAAGTTTGCCAAGTAGGCTAATGAAAAACATTACATTGTGCTTTTGTTATGTATAAAATTTTATAATCTTAGGTGAGGACAATACAGAAGATCATAAGGGCAATGAGAGTGAACAAAGTTTTTGTTGCAAACACAAAATGATTACAAAATGTACACTATAGCCAACACCAAGGCAATGCATCAGATTATATCTAACATGTTTGTAGTTCTTGCAAATATTGCTTATACATCAACATGAAATAAAAGATTTATTAACATTTACTTTTTTCTTTACCAAATGAAATAGTATGTCACGGATCCCATAAATGTTTACATTTGACAAAACTTTGTGATTTTTCCACTGCTTGCCTCATTCATTAACTGCAGTGTGGTACTGTTACTGGGTGTGCTGTGAGCTATACTTATTTTCTCATGGAGTAAGCATATGGTTTCAGAACAGAATCTTGGCAGATATATTTCAGGGAGAACATACTATATACCTAGAAACAGGTTGGGTATCTTCCGTAGACAGGACACTTTGGCCCTTGATATAGTTATAAAATGAGTGCGCTCAGGTTTAAACATTACATAAACATATTGCTGCCTCTTTCACACAATGTAAAAGGCAGATTGTGCACATATATTTCACTAGCTGAATTACCTGTTCTACGCACGGGTAATAGAGAAGAATTTTAGCCATGTCATTGTATATTTATATGTCACTTTAGTGATAGTAAGTTGCATTGTATTGTTAGATAATATCAGTGCTAATTCCTTATTCTATATTAATTATCAAGCGTCTATGTTATTTATTTGGAAGTTTCTGAGAGTTAAGTTTCAGTTCCATCATACGTGCAAGTTACAGAAACAGTGAGATCTTCCCCTGTTGGCAGAGGTGTCAAATCCAGCTTCAGAAAGTAAAAACCCTCCCATGTGTTGCTTCTACCTGTGCACCTAAAACAAGTGATCTCAATAATTAGCTCATCCACCTGCCTGGAGCATTAAACTAATTACAATCAGCTGGTTTATTGGGAAGATGGAACAAATAGGTGTTTGGACTTTTAAGCCTGGGTCCCACCGAATAATGAAGGATGAGTAATGAGCCATGCAGCATGTTTTCTTTGCTACGAGAAGGTTTCTTCAACTATCGTGGGAGTTTCGTGGATCTGAGTGGCTTTTAGAGGCATTATCTTCAGTTAACGAGGCTCCTCTCTGAGTGTGGCGCTAATTTCAAGAAGTTCAAAATTTAGCAACAACAGCGTGGCGCAGTTTGTGTTTGAGTTACTGCGACGGCTTAGAGGCATTTGCGTGGTGATTACGAGTCTGCTAAAAGCCCATTATCCGTGTACTTGGCACCTATGCAGGACCTGAGAGGCTATTTTTGGAGCGGCTCTCCTCTTGCGCACACAAATTCCACCTGCTCTGTGTGCTGGACGTTGTATATAAAATAATTGTTTTGTACAGATTAATCATTTTCTGCCAAACCTTGGATACTGAAAACACCTCTAATCACTTCTGGAATCACAGAGGACTGTTTCATCTGGACACTTTTTTCCTCTCTTTCCTGCTCCATGTGAAATGTATTTTGAAACAGCTTAAAGTAACTATTTTTAATGTTTTTTTATAGTTTGATAAAATAGTTCCTAGATGTAAACGTATGTCTATGGTTGATTTAATATCTTGTTAATGGATCACATGAGCTCCGCTGTGTATGCGCACTGATCCAAACGAGCATTTAGGCCGAACGTCAGCTCACAAAAGAGTGATTTTTCAGTCAATATTGGATGAACACAAAGTTAAAATTTGGATGACTGCGTGAAGTGGATGTGTGTTTAAAGCCGCGGAAGAAATAACTGCAGTGAAGCCGCTAAAAGCAGTGCGGGAGCTGTGCGACAACACAGAAGGAGAAGCGCGCAAAAGACCGATTTTGAAGACATAACACATAGTTAAAAGTTGTATCATGGTGACTTGTAAGCTGCGGAATAAATAAATAAATAAATATATATATATATATATATATATATATATATATATATATATATATATATATATATATATATATATATATACGAGGTCTGTTAGAAAAGTATCCGACCTTTTTATTTTTTGCAAAAATCATATGGATTTGAATCACGCGTGATTGCATCAGCCAAGCTTGAACCTTCGTGCGCATGTGTGAGTTTTTTCACGCCTGTCCGTTGCGTCATTCGCCTGTGAGCAGGCTTTGTGTGAGCAGTGGTCCACCCCTCTCGTCAGATTTTTATTGCAAATAAATGTCTGAATGATTTGGAGCTTTGCTGCATCAAATTTTTCCAGAAACTGTGAGAGACCTCCAGGTGGACACCATTCGGAAAATTCAGATGGCTTTCAGGGACGATTTTATGGGGATCACACAGATTAAGGAGTGCTCCAGCCGGTTTAAAGACCGCCCACAGCGTCTGAGAGCGCGGTGCACTCCGAGCACCGATCGACAGGCTGACACCCCACTGAAACAACCAGATTATTTCCAATGTGAAGGCTTTGTTGATCCGGGACGTCGTCTGACTTCCACAAAAATGGCAGAAGACGTGGACATCAAGACTTTTTCGGCACATTCCACTGTTACAGGAGTTTTTTTTCATGGAAAGAGAAGTGGAGGGATGTGCCACGGAGCCGCTCATGGCGCGGGACAAATGCACCTCCATGTTGGTCTCACAGGACGGCTTTCAGGTGGCTTTCGGTGGCTTTTCAGTCATGTGACTATCCAAGAAATTGTGCATGAGCTGGACATGCCAGAACATGTCCTGAGAGGCTTCATCACGGTGTTGCTTTGCGCCATGCGGCTCCACCGTGATGCGCGGAATTCCTCCGCTCCTCTTTCCATGACAAAAACTCCTGTAACAGTGAAATGTGCCATTCATTTCCACACTGGACGCTGTGTTGATCCGGGACATCGTCTGACTTCCACAGGAATTGCGGAAGACACGGACATCTGCACTTTTTCGGCACATTGAGACAGACGTGCGGAGGAATTCCACGCATCACAGTGGAGCCGCATGGCGCAAAGCAACGCCGTGATGAAGCCTCACAGGACATGTTCTGGCATGTCCAGCTCATGCACAATTTCTCAGATAGTCACACGACTGAAAAGCCACCGAAAGCCATCTGAAAGCCGTCCTGTGAGACCAACCGACAGGCGTGAAAAAACTCACGCATGCACACGAAGGTTCAAGCTTGGCTGATGCAATCACACGATTCAAATCCATATGGTTTTTGAAAAAAATAATAAGGTCGGATACTTTTCTAATAGACCTCATATATCTATATATACGAGGTCTGTTAGCCTATCTCGGCTTTCAATGCTTACCAGCCCAGTGAGTATAAGAGAAATTGTGGAGAGCTGGGCATGTCCCAACTTGTCCCCTGGCACTCCGAAACGGAGGTGTTCCTTTGTCTCACTTGATCAGCGAATCGGTCCTGATGCGCGAAGCCTCTGCGCGGCTTTCCATGACAAAATCTCTTGTTAAAAGTGAAATCTGCCGGAAAATGGCTGATGTCCAGCTCTTGTGATAACCAGAGAAATTGCTCACGACGGTGCCGGCTCCACACAGCCATCCGTTTAGAAATGATGTGGTGTTTTCTGCTTCTCGATGGCAGCTCGGAGCGTGGCGCGCCATGCGCCATTGTGGGGCATCCTTAAAGCTGTAGTAACAGTCCTTATTCTCTGTGAAGCCCGTAAAATTTTCACTGAAAGCCAGATAATTTTTTTCTAATGGTTTCCAGCTGCTTGTCTCTAACAGTTTCTGAAAAAATTCTGATGGAAAAAAAGCCCAAATCATTCCGCCATTTCCTCGCAATGAAACAACGATGAGAGGGGTGGACCACTCCTCCCACAAGGCATGCTCACAGGCAAATGACGCAACCGACAGGCGTGGAAAAACTCACGCATGCGAATGAAGGTTCAAGCTTGGCTGACGTAAAAACATACGAATCAAATCCATATGGTTTTTGAAAAAAATAATAAGGTCGAATACTTTTCTAATAGACCTCGTATAGATAAATATATATAGATATATACGAGGTCTGTTAGAAAAGTATCCAACCTTTTTATTTTTTCAAAAACCTGATGGATTTGAATCACGTGTGCTTGCATGAGCAAACCTTGAACCTTCGTGCGCATGTGTGATTTTTTTCACACCTGTCGGTTGCATCATTTGCTTGTAAGCAGCCTTTGTGTGAGGATGGGTGGAGTCTCTCGTCGTTTTTTTCTTTGCAAGGAAATGGCGGAATGACTGGAGCAGCACAACTGCATCAAATTTTGCCACAAACTGGCCAATAGCCAGGTGGAAACCATTCGGATTATTCAGATGGCTTTCGGTGACGATCCTCTGGGCATCACACAGATTAAGGAGCGGTACAACCGGTTTAAAGATGGCCGCACAACGATGGAGGGCGCGCCAAACTCCATTCGGCATCAACACGCTGAAACAACCGGATCATTTCCAAAGTGAACGCTGTGGTGATGTGGGACCATCGTGTGATTATCCGAGAAATTGCGGAAGAGGTGGACATCAGCACTTTTTTGGCACATTCCACTGTGAAAGAAGATTTTGCCATGAAAAGAGTGGCGGTGAAATTCATCGGCACGAAGCTGATGACGCAGCAACAGCGCCTCCATGTTGAAGTCTCACAGGACATGTTGTGACATGCCCAGCTCGTCAACCATTCGGAAGATTCAGACGGCTTTCGGTGGCTTTTCAGTCGTGTGACTATCCGAGAAATTGTGGACAAGCTGGACATGTCAGGGCATGTACTGTGAGGTTTCATCACGGAGGCGCTGTTGCTGCACCATCAGCTTCATGCCGATGAATTTCACCGCCACTCTTTTCATGGCAAAATCTTCTTTCACAGTGGAATGTACTGAAAAAGTGCTGATGTCCACCTCTTACGCAATTTCTCGGATAATCACACAACGGTCCCACGTCACCACAGTGTTCATTTTGGAAATGATCCAGTCGTTTCAGCATGTTGAAGCCGATCGGAGCGCGCCGCGCTCTCCACCATTGTAAACCGGTTGTACCACTCCTTAATCTGTGTGATGCCCATAGCATCGTCACCAAAAGCCGTCTGAATAATCCGAATGGTTTCCACCTGGCTGTCGCCCAGTTTCTGGCAAAATTTGATGAAGTCGCGCTGCTCCAGTCGTTCAGCCATTTCCTTGCAAAGAAAAAACGACGAGAGACTCCACCCATCCTCACACAAAGGCTGCTTACAAGCAAATGACACAACCGACAGGCGTGAAAAAAATCACGCATGCGCACGAAGGTTCAAGGTTGGCTCATGCAAGCACACGTGATTCAAATCCATCAGGTTTTTGAAAAAAATAAAAAGGTCGGATACTTTTCTAACAGACCTTGTATAATTATATATATATATATATATATATATATATATATATATATATATATATATATATATATATATATATAATTTAAGCGGCCACCTCATTCTGTATGCAGAACGGCACCGCACACAAAAGAGTGATTTTGCAGAAATAAACAGACGAACACAAAGTTAAAAGTGATCACGGCTTTAAAAATAACTGTGTTTAAAGCTAGGGACAAAATAAAGCCAGCAAGCCAAGGATGGATTTTAAGCCAGTGAGACTGAGCACAGAGGCGGCTGTCCAGGAATGGACAACAGCGGCGGGTGCGCAAAAGAACGATTTTGCAGAATTAAATGGAAGAACACAAAGTTAAAAGTGATCACAGTGTAAAAATGACTGTGTTTAAAGTCAGGGAAAAAATAAAGGCATCAAGCCACGGATGGATTTTAAGCCAGTGAGACTGAAACACAGAGGCGGCTGTCCAGGAATGGAACAGCGGCACGTGCGCAAAAGAGTGATTTTGCAGAAATAAACGGACGAACACAAAGTTTATAGTGGGATTATGGTGTGTGTGTTTAAGCCGCAGAAGAAATAAAGCCAGCGAGCCGGGGAACCAGCGAGGAGCACAGAGGCGGCTCTCCAGGAACCTGTGATTCGGTTCTAGCTGGTCTGGTGCAATACAGGTGGACAGCAGCCTGGCGCACGGCGCACAATTGTGGGACTGTACTAGAGCGTCTATTTTTGGACTGCATTTAAAAAATGTGACATCTTTAAATGCTGCTGTGATTCTCTGAATTGAAAATCCATATTTTAAAGGGAGCAGGTGTGGGAGGGCTGGAGGTTTGGACCAAACCCATGTCTAAACGTGCGCCAACATGGCGTTATCATGACGCTATCATGGCAGTACGTGGCTTAGTGTGGTTGATGTTAGCCATTCGAGGCTCTAATGACAGGTTGGTCATGGCTCACTAGAGGCTGCTATGTGGCACCTGCGAGGTAGAGAGAGGCACATAGAGGCACCTTCATAGTGGATACATGATAGATGAAAACGTGGGTCATTCTTCAAATAATTGCTGACACACCCATGTGTGGCTCATTATTCATCCTTCATTATTTGGTGAGACCCAGGCTTTACTTTCTGAAGCTGGATTTGACACCTCTGCCTGTTGGTGAGAGCCAGTAACATGAGAAATGTGAGACTACACCACACCTACTGTGATGCCCACAAGATATAAAAAGTGTTGTATGACTCATTTTAGGGGTCTTTCACAAGATGAATACTGTCTGTGAGGGTCCCAGGCCTGGTTTCTAATGTGACCTTTAATAAACTCAAAATGAGGAATACATTGGTTTGGTTTTGGCAAGGGGCAGAATCTTGCATGAATGAACCCGGGGAAATAACAGTGTGGTATCATTAATTTTAATGGAGCAATTTGTGACATTCATGAGACTCAAGCGAATGATTATAAAAAGGTGATAGCATGCTATATCACTGCAGTGCATTTTAATTGAAAAAATGCACATTTTAACTTACACGTGATGGATGCTGGCCTGCTCAGATTGTAATTAAACTGCACCCTAGCCAGCTGCTACTATGTAATAAGTAACGTGTGATGTTCGCTACCTGTCCTGAGTAGCACATGAACTGCAAAAATAAGGGCTTCAGTGAGCATGTCGTGATTGTAATTAAAGCGCACGTACGCACGCACACTTTAACTCACATGTGGCTGATGTTGGCTCGTTCGGATTATAATTAAAGTGAACCCTAGCCAGCTGCTACTACATAGTAAGTAAAGTGTGATGCTGCTACCTGACCTGAGTACTACGTGAATTGCGAAAATAAGGGCTGCGGTAACCGGTTTGTGATCCCCTTTGTGCCCCCAGCCACCAGCAAATTGGCCATTGATTGCTTAATTATTGTGGCTGTGCATAGTGAACACACATGCTCAGCCTTATATATTAGAAGGCTGAGCGTGTGTGTGTTGTTGCACGTACACTTTCAACCTAAGAGCCCCAGTGACCTCCCCCTTGATGTTCCCAGTCACCATAGCATGTTTGTTGTTGATTGTTTAATTATCGTGGCTACACACACACTCAGCCATCTAATATATAAGGCTGACTCTGTGTGTGTGTGTGTTCGTGCATGTACGCTTTCAACCTAAGGGCCCCAGTGACCTCCCCCTTGGTGCCCCCAGTCACTATAGCAAGTTTGGTGTTGATTGTTTAATTACTGTGGCTTTGTATAGTGAACACACACACAAACACAGTCAGCTTTATATATTTAGATGTACGCGTACTGGTGAAATGATACTCGGTTTCAGCTTCTGAAATGTGCTGCAAATGCTAACCTGAACAGAACTCATTCAGATATTCAGATGAGTGTGGTGTGACATTACACCAAGATGCATTCCCATCTGTGACATATGGTGCTGTCCTTCTTGACATGTTTATTCAATTTCTCTTTTTACAATTTAAAAAGGAAGTCTTCCAGTTAAATAACACAAAATCACAGTGAAAGTGAAACAGATTTTATGGATACATTATACATGCAGGAATAAATTATTGGGTTTTATGAGAATTTTCAATACTTGGATGGAAAATATAAGCAAACATACATAAAAATGAAATATAAATGCACCTGGGCTCATCTTCATTGGAGTTTGTTCTGCCTGTAGTATGTGAAATCAACTCACTGCAGAGATGACCAGACCCCTATTTTTTGTTCCATTGCTGCTTTCATTTCTTCAAGACATAATTTGGCAATCAATATTCTTTGAAATCAAATCACTCTGGAGAAGGAAAAAAATGAGCCTCGGTTTTGGAAGAGTGCCTCTTGCAGATTATTGGGTTTATATGATACTGCAGTCACTGTCAAAGGCATTGTGCCTGCTTTCTCAAATGATACAATATTGTGTGTACTCTCTGGGTGCACAGGCGCCATAAAGCTTCATTAATCAAAATAGAAAATATCAACACCCATAACTGTAGTAACAGCTTAACAGAGGCCCTTCTTAAAGGACTTTCAAATATTTAAGATAACTGCAATGTCTAAAGTGCCCCAAAAAGCACATACCTCTGCTAAGTCCAGTGTCCATGAGTTGAAAAATCAGGAAAGTTTCTTCACTTTTTCTCTTGTTCCATCTACCGACTAATTGTGACTGTAGTATGGTTGTAAATGTCTGTCAGGACACTCAGGATTGGAACACAGATGCAGAAATACCAGGCAACAAGGGTTTATTTTAAAATACATGACGGGGATGAGTTTTTCCCACCGAAAAAAGATGGATCAATATATTTGACAGGTGGGGATGGATTGGTGGTTGCAAAGCAGTAAACTTTGGCAGTCCTAAATGAGGCACACCCGGAACAAGAAAAAGTTGCACTTCCTTGACTGGCTGCTTAAAACTGGTTCTATAAACGAACAGGCTCCCATTGAATCCCATCTTCAAATGTCCAAATTTAGAGCAGAAATAATCCTATTTATAGTTTGGTATAAACAACCAAAAAGGTCTCTGGTCTCTGTAACCAGTTTCCCCCTACATGACAATGGAACTTGAGGGCGAGGGTAATTCTTAATTTAACATGTTTGAAGACATAATGTTATGCATATAGTGTAGGATCATTTGTAATTTTTTTTCTTTTTTTGTAAAAGCAAAAACACGCTTGATTTTGACAGAAGACATTATAAGGTTTTCAAAAAAACAAACAAAAAAAATAGGGTGCTATTTATGCTTCACATTCTAAATGTCCAAAATCCCAAATGGCCTCTGTTTAGCAAAAATCCAATATTTTTGCTAATACACAAGATATAATTAGAAACAAAGTATCTAAATATAGGTTTTCTGACACAAGAAAACTAATGGAATCATCAAATTATGTAATTACATAATTAACAGGATATCAAAGGGTATTCAGTTCCTCTAAAAACTGTTGAGGTCTAATGTTCGAAAAACATTCTAGAGTCACACACCATTCCAACTCTTATAAGAAACTGCATAATTTATTACCACCCTTGAAACATGGCCACTACCTATTTTATAGGCACTGCCCAATCTAGAGCCAGTGGATCCCCACAGGCAATGCCTGGTAGTTTGTATAATGAGTTTGTTTGCTGCTCAGCTGACAAATAAAGGAAAGTCCGAAATCAAGATTTTTTTGGACTTTTTGTTAGATGAAGACACTGCCATGTTGGTTAATATACAGTGAGGCAAATAAGTATTTGATCCACTGTCAATTTTGCAAGTTTTCCCACCTATAAAGATGACTACAAAGAATAGTCTGTAATTTTTATTGTAGGTACACTTCAACTGTGAGAGATAGAATGTAAAAAATAAAAGCCAAAACAATAAAACAAAATCACATTGTATGATTTTTAAATAATTCATTTGGTAAATATAACATTAAATGAAACAGCGAGATTGGAATAGATTAATCTCTGTTAAATTATGTCTGATTTCACCAGACCCGGTGCCAGAAAAAAAAAATATTAAGGGGGAGATGAGTTCCCCCCCCCCCCAAAAAAAAGTGTACACCGGAGGGGACATGCCTCTGAGCGTGCATAATGAATTGGGTGCGCTCCTGGAAAGCTTGTGTATTTAGGCTGCACCGTTGGAAGAGACTGACTGAGTAAGAGTAAAGAGTGATGACAGTTTTTTTTTAATTATTATTTGAACGTATACACCGTCGGTCAAGTGATCTCCTGCATACCACACAGAGCTGGTGTTCTGTCAAGATGAGGTGCGCCAACTTTCAACACTGAGCTGTGACATACCTTCGCGTTGTCCAATAGGAACGATGCGTCGGGCCAAAACATGGAAGACTCGTGGCAGAAACCACTGCATTTTGTAGAGATCCGTGGATCGGTGCAGAAACCACTGATCTGTACAAAACATTAACGTGTGACAGGACTGCTCATTTATAGAGCAGTTTTCTGAAGAAAAATAATTGGAAATGTATTTTTGTTGTTGTTTGTTACCTCAAAATTTCTGATTACTGTTAAAAAAGGTTTAGAACACTTGTAATTAAAATAGCTAAATAAATCAATAAATGGTTCTTTAGAAACCTTTCATCTGTAATTTAAAACCACCTGTTATTTCAGATTAGATCATTTCTTGTTTAACATAAGGAACCTTGGACATTTATTTTTAGACAAATAACATGGAAACGTGTACATTTTTTGTAAGTCTGGTAGATTATTTATATCTCATTTCAACCAGAAAAACAAACACTAAATAAATACAAATGTTTATTATAAATGCAACAGGAAATAATTTAACAATGACTGCAGTGTGATTGTAAAATAGGATTTCTGTGACATAAACCTCATGATGTTTTTATATATATATATATAGTCATTTAAACTTGTAATTTCGTCAAAATATGTAATTGCCTTTAATATTATCAGGACAGAGTCATTTCTAAAATATGAATTTGAGCACAATAAGTGGAGAGCTTCTACCTGTGCAAATGTCTTTTGACTTTGATTCGTGGACATTTTTAATGATCCGTTCATTTATTGTTAAAATATAAAATGAAACAGCTTTGTAAAAAATAATAAAATAGTTGCTGTTGAAAGAGCCTTTTATTTAGAAGCAGGTGATGTTATGCTGGATTCTCTGAACCAGATGAAGGTCTCTTCTGCAGCTTTGAACTCTGGTGGTGTTGCTGAAGACACTTTTGTCTATTTTGAAGAGCAGAGATGTTTTCTTTCGACTGGACTTTGTGGTGTTGAGACTCATCAATGAAAGTTTGGTTGTCTGCACAGCAAATGTTCCTGATTAGGACAAATTAAAATATTTCTTTAAATATAAAGAAACACTAAACGGTTTATATATAAAAAAGGGAAAAAAACGGCAAAAAAACAATGAAAAAAACGCCCCCAAAAATAAGTTATTTAAAGTTGAGCTTTATATATATATATATATATATATATATATATATATATATATATATATATATATATATATATATATATCTCCACCCCTTATACTATAATAGTAAGAAATACATCCACACATATATACATGCATGCACATATAAACACAATTTTATAAGTACATATCTACAAACACACAAACACACACATACACACACACACACACACACACACACATATATATATATATATATATATATATATATATATATATATATATATATATATATATATATATATATATATATATATATATATATATATATATATATATATATACAGTAGTGTTCAGAATAATAGTAGTGTTGTGTGACTAAAAAGATTAATCCAGGTTTTGAGTATATTTCTTATTGTTACATGGGAAACAAGGTACCAGTAGAGTCAGTAGATTCTCACAAATCCAACAAGACCAAGCATTCATGATATGCACACTCTTAAGGCTATGAAATTGGGATATAAGTAAAACAAAGTAGAAAAGGGGGTGTTCACAATAATAGTAGTGTGGCATTCAGTCAGTGAGTTCATTAATTTTGTGGAACAAACAGCTGTGAATCAGGTGTCCCCTATTTAAGGATGAAGCCAGCACCTGTTGAACATGCTTTTCTCTTTGAAACCCTGAGGAAAATGGGATGTTCAAGACATTTTTCAGAAGAACAGCGTAGTTTGATTAAAAAGTTGATTGGAGAGGGGAAAACTTATACGCAGGTGCAAAAAATTATAAGCTGTTCATCTACAATGATCTGCAGTGCTTTAAAATGGCCAAAAAAAAAGACGCGTGGAAAAAAACGGAAAACAACCATCAAAATGGATAGAAGAATAACCAGAATGGCAAACGCTCACCCATTGATCAGCTCCAGGATGATCAAAGACAGTCTGGAGTTACCTGTAAGTGCTGTGACAGTCAGAAGACATCTGTGTGAAGCTAATTTATTTGCAAGAACCCCCGCAAAGTCCCTCTGTTAAATAAAAGATGTGCAGAAGAAGTTACAATTTGCCAAAGAACACATCAACTGGCCTTAAGAGAAATGGAGGAATATTTTGTGGACTGATGAGAGTAAAATTGTTCTTTTTGGGTCCAAGGGCCCCAGACAGTTTGTGAGATGACCCCCAAACTCTGAATTCAAGCCACAGTTCACAGTGAAGACATTGAAGCATGGTGGTGCAAGCATCATGATATGGGCATGTTTCTCCTACTATGGTGTTGGGCCTATATATCGCATACCAGGTATCATGGATCGGTTTGGATATGTCAGAATACTTGAAGAGGTCATGTTGCCTTATGCTGAAGAGGACATACCCTTGAAATGGGTGTTTCAACAAGACAATGACCCCAAGCACACTAGTAAACGAGCAAAATCTTGGTTCCAAACCAACAAAATTAATGCCTTGCAGATATGAAGAAATCATGAAAAACTGTGGTTATACAACTAAATACTAGTTTAGTGATTCGCAGAATTGCTAAAAAAGCAGTTTGAACATAATAGTTTTGAGTTTGTAGCGTCAACAGAAGATGCTACTATTATTGTGAACACCCCTTTTCTACTGTTTTTTACTAATAGCCCAACGTCATAGCCTTAAGAGTGTGCATATCATGAATGCTTGGTCTTGTTGGATTTGTGAGAATCTACTGAATCTACTGGTACCTTGTTTCCCATGTAACAATAAGAAATATACTCAAAACCTGGATTAATCTTTTTAGTCACATAGTACTACTATCATTCTGAACACTACTGTATATATATATACCGTATTTTCCACACCATAAGGCGCACCTAAAAGCCTTAAATTTTCACAAAAATCGGCTGTGCGCCCTATAATCTGGTGCGCCTTATGTGTGCACTGAATTCCAAAATCTGTAAAAACGACCAACGTTGTCTTTGACCGTCGGAATATCGGACCATTTCCCGCTGACACAGGGATGTAATACGTAAAGTACGTACGCTGGCAACATAGAGTATGTACCCTGGCAGCGATAAACCAATCGGAGAACATTACGTAATACGTAAAGTACGTACGCTGGTAGCGTAGAGTACATACGCTGCCAGCAATAAAGCAATCAGAGAAGTGTCCGTGAGTCCGTGGTACGTACACTTACCTCCGCCACTCCTCCGGTAGTTACCGTATACTACAGGTATCCTGCAAAACAACATTTGTTTGTCTAAGGACCCCGGACAGAAGAGACATGCTTACGAGGCACAATTCAAACTGCAGGCTATCAGTTACGTGGTTGTTCATGGGAATAGAGCAGCTGCGAGAGGAAACAAGAAAATGAACTGTGCCAAGTTAAAAAGACCAAACGGAGTTTCCACAGAAACAAAGCGAGGTGGCCACAGCTAGAAGACCAACTCGAGCAATGGGTCATTGAACAAAGAACAGCCGGGAGAAGCGTCTCTACAGTCACCATTCGGCTGAAGGCAAAAACGATAGCGATGATTAGCGGGAACCTGGCGTGTTTGATGGTGAAATTGCCCAGCTGCTCAATAAAAAACAATGTGAGTACCATATTGTTAAATACCGGTAGTTCAAAGTTGTTAAAACGTTCAAATAAACTCACCGTTTTGCTTCCGTGACCTTTTTTTTTTTTGTAGACTATATGTTTTAGCGTGCGACTTTTGTAAGGGTTAAGTACCTGCTAAGTGAGGGCGCGCCTTATAATCCGGTGCGCCTTATGGTGCAGAAAATACGGTCAATAAAGCAACGGTCCTTTTTATTTTTTTCAAAAACTATATGGATTTCATTCATATGTTTTTACGTCAGACATGCTTGAACCCTCGTGCGCATGCGTGAGTTTTTCCACGCCTGTCGGTGACGTCATTCGCCTGTGAGCACTCCTTGTGGGAGGAGTCGTCCAGCCCCTCATCGGAATTCCTTTGTCTGAGAAGTTGCTGAGAGACTGGCGCGTTGTTTGATCAAAATTTTTTCTACACCTGTGAGACACATCGAAGTGGACACGGTTCGAAAAATTAAGCTGGTTTTCAGTGAAAATTTTAACGGCTGATGAGAGATTTTGAGGTGATACTGTCGCTTTAAGGACTTCCCACGGTGCGAGACGTCGCTCAGCGCTCTGAGCCGCCGTTGTCAGCCTGTTTCAAGCTGAAAACCTTCACATTTCAGGCTCTATTGATCCAGGACATCGTGAGAGAACAGAGAAGTTTCAGAAGAAGCCGGTTTCAGCATTTTATCCGGATATTCCACTGTTAAAGGAGATTTTTTTTTAATGAAAGACGTGCGGACCCGTCCGCACGTCGGGACGCAGCCGACGCGGTGCGGCGGCACAGGAAAAACACCTCCGTGTTGATAACCATTTGTAAAATCCAGGCAGCTTTTGATGGCTTTCAGTGGAGTGAGTATATGAGAAATTGTTTAACAGCAGGACATGTTCCAACTTGTCCTTAAGGCTTTCAACAGAGGTGTTTTTCCTGTGGCCGCGGACCCGTCCGCACGTCTTTCATTAAAAAAATCTCCTTTAACAGTGGAATATCCGGATAAAATGCTGAAACCGACTTCTTCTGAAACTTCTCTGTTCTCTCACGACGTCCTGGATCAATAGAACCTGAAACGTGGAGGTTTTCAGCTTGAACAGGCTGACGACGGCGGCTGAGAGCGCTGAGCGACGTCTCGCACCGTGGGAAGTCCTTAAAGCGACAGAATCACCTCAAAATCTCTCATCAGCCGTTAAAATTTTCACTGAAAACCAGCTTAATTTTTCGAACCGTGTCCACTTCGATGTGTCTCACAGGTTTAGAAAAAATTTTGATCAAACAACGCGCCAGTCTCTCACCAACTTCTCAGACAAAGGAATTCCGACGAGGGGCTGGACGACTCCTCCCACAAGGAGTGCTCACAGGCGAATGACGTCACCGACAGGCGTGGAAAAACTCACGCATGCGCACGAGGGTTCAAGCATGTCTGACGTAAAAACATATGAATGAAATCCATATAGTTTTTGAAAAAAATAAAAAGGACCGTTACTTTAAAACTTTAAAGGAGATTTTTTTTAATGAAAGACGTGCGGACGGA
The DNA here is from genome assembly GCF_902500255.1 of Thalassophryne amazonica. NCBI lineage: Eukaryota > Metazoa > Chordata > Actinopteri > Batrachoidiformes > Batrachoididae > Thalassophryne > Thalassophryne amazonica. The sequence goes on along the minus strand of NC_047103.1, from coordinate 96,408,731 downwards.
TTGCAGCATCGGCTTGCAGCCGCCGCGACGCTCCGCCACTGGAAAAACACCTCTGTTGGAAGCCTTAAGGACAAGTTGGAACATGTCCAGCTGTTAAACAATTTCTCATATACTCACTCCACTGAAAGCCATCAAAAGCCGCCTGGATTTTACAAATGGTTATCAACACGGAGGTGTTTTTCCTGTGCCGCCGCACCGCGCCGGCTGTGTCCCGATGCGCGGACCCTTCTCTGTTCTCTCACGATGTCCTGGATCAATAGAGCCTGAAATGTGGAGGTTTTCAGCTTGAAACAGGTTGACGACGGCGCCTGGGAGTGCTGCACGACGTCTCGCTCCATGGGAAGTCCTTAAAGCGACAGTATCACCTCAAAATCTCTCATCAGCCGTTAAAATTTTCACCGAAAACCAGCTTAATTTTTCGAACCTTGTCCACTTTGATGTGTCTCACAGGTTTAGAAAAAATTTTGATCAAACAAAGCGCCAGTCTGTCAGCAACTTCTCAGACAAAGGAATTCCGACGAGGGGCTGGACCACTCCTCCCACAGGGAGTGCTCACAGGCGAATGACGTCACCAACAGGCGTGAAAAAACTCACGCATGCGCACGAGGGTTCAAGCATGTCTGACGTAAAAACATATGAATGAAATCCATATAGTTTTTGAAAAAAATAAAAAGGACCTATATATATATATATATATATATATATATATATATATATATATATATATATATATATATATATATATATATATATATATATATATATATATATATAACAGCTGTGCTCAAAAGTTTACATACACTGGCAGAATTTTTGGGCCATTTTTAAGAGAATATGAATGACAACACAAAAACTTTTTTTCACTCATGGTTAGTGGTTGGGTGAAGTCATTTATTGTCAAACAACTGTGTTTCCTCTTTTTAAATCAAAATGACAAGAGAACTTCCCAAATGACCCTGATCAAAAGTTTACATACCCCTGTTCTTAATACTGTGTATTGCCCCCTTTAACATCAACGATAGCTTGGAGTCTTTTGTGGTAGTTGTGGATGATGGTAAAGGTGCCACTTAATATGAATATGCATTTTGTATCACTAGTTATCCATCTTCATGATGAAGTGGTATAGAGGAGGATTTTCTTAAAAAGAAGACCTGAAAGTTTAGCTACAAATTGCCAGAAGGTACATCTGAGATGCAAGCCTGGATTTGATCCGTTTGGTGAAAGAAAATCCTTCTCTGCTCTACTCCACTATGAAGCTAAGAGTAGTGGTGCAAAATGCAAAGCTTGCACTCTGCATAATTTCTCCAATCACAGCCACGTAAGCCTATAACTTCTTCTGGATTGTCTGGGTGTCTTGGTGGCTTTCCTCACTGTTCTACTTCTTGCACAGTCACTGTTTTTTGAGAACTGTCTACTCCATGCAGATTTACCATAGAGTGCCATATTGTTTGTATTTCTTTGTAATTTATGTAAATAAAGTCCTAAACATATTCAGTGGCAGCTTTACCATCAGAGAGCCTCGCCCACAACTACCACAAAAGACTCCAAGCTGTCACTGATGTTAAAGGGGCAGTACACAGTATTAAGAACAGGGGTATGTAAACTTTGGATCAGGTTCATTTGAGTAGTTATTTTGTCATTTTGATTTAAAAAGAGGAAAAACAGTTGTTTGACAATAAATGGCTTCACCCAACCAAAAACCATGAGTGAAAAAAAAGTTTTGTGTTGTCATTCATATTCTCTTAAAAATGGCCAAAAAAAGCAAAAATTCTGCCAGGGTATGTAAACTTTTGAACACAACTGTATACACACACACACACACACACACATGCACACACCCTTGATGACAAATGCCAAAAAAAAGTGCGCAAAATTAGTCAATGAACTCAATTTTACAAAACCCAACCAGGCAAACAATGACACACAACACACAATCCCAAAAGCAATAACAAAATCAATAAACCTCAGTCTTCAAACTATAGCAAGCAATTTTCTTGTAGTGTCAGTTAAAGCCTACTAAATTACCAAGTTCTTTAATATTGTCAGGACAGTTGTTCTAGATGTTAACACCTTTAACAGAAACACAATGACTTTTAGCAGTAGTTAGGATCCTTATTGCCTCAAAAAATAAAATTTCTCTCAAATTATAACTGAAGTCCCTCAATTTAAACAGTTTATTTTTAACTTCACATATAAGTTGTATTGTGATGCACTCAACCAAGTCCCAGAATTTTAGAATATGCAAACAGGCAAACAATGGATTTGTTGGCTCGCAATATGATTTGGTACAGATAATTCTTATAGCTTTCTTTTGCAACAAAATATTGGATTAGTATTAGTTTCATATGTATTTCCCCATACCTCAATACAATAGGCCATATATAGAAAGAGCAATGAATGATATAAAATAGTTAGTGAGCACTGGGAAATGAAATCTTGTGCTTTATGCAAAATTGCAATAGCTTTTGACATTTTAGATTTAACAAAATTAATATGTGTCTTCCAGCTCAGTTTATCATCAATAACAACACCAAGAAATTTATTATCAATTAAGATTTAAATTTCAATATAGTTTAATGAGAAATTTCTTCACGAATTCCTGGACTTGTTTCCAAATATGATACACTTTGTTTTACTAAGTGGAGCGATAATTTGTTTGAATCAAACCATTGTTTAAAGCTGCTTCTCCATCATGTCCAAGGTCTGTCTCAAATGATCTTGTCAGGCTGAGCAAAGGTGAGGCACAAACAGAGACTGGACACAAATGCAGGCTCTCAAACTGGACGTATGAGTAAAAATACTGGTCTTTATTACAGGCAGGGGTTTGGTGACAAGAAGGCAGTCCGTGGAGCAAAAGTATCAGGCAGGTGCGAGACAGAGAATGTGGCCAAAAACAAGCAGGGTCAGTACACGAGCAGACTGGGTTTTCAGACCTGAGGCAAAAGCAGGATCTGGTATACAGAGCAGAATCAAAACACGGCTAGAGCAAAAACAGGACGAGACAAAGTGCTGATAAGTGATGAACATCATCAACAAATAAGTAGTGAGGGAGTGAACAGACGCAGTTTAAATAAGGAAGGCAGTGACAGGAAAACAAGGTGCACGTGAGGACGAAGGATCTGGAAAGGGGCGTGACTGACAGATGAGGAACAGGTGCAAGAGAGTGAGGGAGGTAAACGCAATGCAGACAAACCAAAAGAACTAAGTGACTGGAAAATTAATGGAGGAAAATGAGACGTGCTTAAGGCAGACAATAATAAAAGTGAGCAAAACAAAAGAGGAAAAACTAGGAAATAATGTGACTAATCAAAGTGAAAAACCAGGAGATCAATAATAATAAACAAAACTGGAACAGAACTGACACTGAATAAAATATAGAAATAAATACAATGACAATACAAAATAACTAAAACAGAGAATACAATAAATCACAAACTGAACCTAATCAGATATGAAACACTGAAGATAAACAAAAAGCAAAACCTGAGACTAAAGCATAATATAAAAATGTGAAAAGTTAAACCAATACATACATGACTAATAAAATAAAAGATAACCAAGAATGAAACTAGTGACAGAAAGAGAAGCAATACATGACTAAACCGAAAATGCAATACATGAGAGAACCAAGAATACAATAAAGAACCAAAACACAGGAACACAGAATAATACATAAACATAATCAGAAACAGACAAGAATGAAAATAATCAAGCGGCAAAAAAATTATAACAATAAAGTCAAGAACCAGCTAAACTGAAGGAAAAGAAAAGGGGACAAATAAGACAGGAACCCAAACAGGACAGAAACATGACAGAACCCCTTCCTCTGTGCATTTTTAAGTCCTACATCTTCCTCTGCAAATGTGTTGTTCACCAGAGAGGCAAATGTCTCCTTGGAAATTATTAAATTTTTACAGTGGAAAGGCCTAAACCCAGTGGACTTAACTGCAAAGAGAGAGGGATTAAGACCGAGAAGAAGAGAAGGCAGTGAGAGTGAGAGAGTCACTTTGAGCACAAATGGATAAAGTAAAAGCAAACTTCAGCTTAAAATGTGATACCACATCTCAGAATGTGGAGATGTGCTAAATTCAAACACATAAAAAAACAAGGCAGAATGAGTGTGCATTCGTGCATATTTTATTACCTGTTTCCAAATAGCTGCTGTCAAACAGCATTTACCTACTGACTGTAAGCAATAAACCCACACATACGTAATCAAAAATAAAACTTTATATGAAAGCATGAGTTTGTGTGTGTGTGTGTGTTTCTTTTTCTTTTCCACTGTGGGCAGCATGGTGGTCTCATAGACATTATAAAGAGTATTATTATCATTATTATTATTATTAATTATTAATATAAGGTGCTGAGAGCTGCAGAGAGGGTGATTGGCCAAGCTTCAACAAAGCAAGCTGCAAAGGTGTCAACAGGCACACACACATGGTCCAGGAGGAGATTGGAATGGAGGATGTTTTTCTGCACCACAATGCCAAAGTCACATGCATGAGAAAGAAGCTCTACAAACAGTCCTCTTTCAGGGCTTTTAGCTGCAAAATGTTCGCAAGCAAGTTTGTACATGTGTAAATATGGTTAGGAGTGGGGATGTCATGTTCTTGTGTTCATTTGACAATATACATTTACATTACATTTTATTAATAAATAATCAATCAATCAATCAATCAATCAATCAATCAATTTTTTTATATAGCGCCAAATCACAACAAACAGTTGCCCCAAGGCGCTTTATATTGCAAGGCAAGGCCATACAATAATTATGTAAAACCCCAACGGTCAAAACGACCCCCTGTGAGCAAGCACTTGGCTACAGTGGGAAGGAAAAACTCCCTTTTAACAGGAAGAAACCTCCAGCAGAACCAGGCTCAGGGAGGGGCAGTCCTCTGCTGGGACTGGTTGGGGCTGAGGGAGAGAACCAGGAAAAAGACATGCTGTGGAGGGGAGCAGAGATCGATCACTAATGATTAAATGCAGAGTGGTGCATACAGAGCAAAAAGAGAAAGAAACAGTGCATCATGGGAACTCCCCAGCAGTCTACGTCTATAGCAGCATAACTAAGGGATGGTTCAGGGTCACCTGATCCAGCCCTAACTATAAGCTTTAGCAAAAAGGAAAGTTTTAAGCCTAATCTTAAAAGTAGAGAGGGTGTCTGTCTCCCTGATCTGAATTGGGAGCTGGTTCCACAGGAGAGGAGCCTGAAAGCTGAAGGCTCTGCCTCCCATTCTACTCTTACAAACCCTAGGAACTACAAGTAAGCCTGCAGTCTGAGAGCGAAGCGCTCTATTGGGGTAATAATAATATAATACATTTATTTTCCTCCAGAAGAAAATAATAAATATTCACATAACAAGCAGTAAATATAAGTGTCAAAAATTAAAATGGAATCAATAACATATTTAGAATATACGAGTATTTGTCCTAAGGGTCACAGCTGGACAATAAAAATCGAACACTGTCTGTCAGACACATGGCTAGATCTTTTCAGATTTGACCTGACACTGGAGGAATATTTAGGATCAAAAATGTATCATAGAAAATAAATGTCACGTTTACAACAAATAGAGTAGACATGGGACAAAATCCCTTCTGACTAGATACATTCAAATTACAATAAGACAAATTCAGTAAATGCAAATAAACTGACCTTGCACGTGAGGTGGACATAAAAATTGAGCTGATCAAATCTAGGTTAGAAATGTCAACTGAATTCTCCAACCCATTGCATTAAGAACTGGGATTGTTCTACAGAATTTACGTACACTAACCATTGCCTTTACTAACTTTTCTTGGAGTTTCTCAGCATCACCCAGGGACCTTTTGGTCACATCAACCGTATTCATTCCATATAACAGAACAGGCCTGATAGCGGCATTCCATACATACGATGGACACTTGATATCTGTCACACAATTATTGAGACCTGCACACTGTAAACTGTAAAACGATTTACGACACGCATTGATACACTGTGTAACATGTGCGTTCGGATCAGTGTGAGACAATGAAATACCCAGATACTGTATCAATGACTGAGACTTCTCTCTCTGCTTTGTACAGCCGTGTGTACCTCTTTCTCTCTCTTACCTGATATGAAGTATATTGATACACTACGGTATTTATGTATTATCATTTTCTGATATCCCATATATATATATACGAGGTCTGTGATGAAAAAAGCGGTCCTTTTTATTTTTTTCAAAAAATAAATGGATTTGATTCATATGTTTTTACGTCAGACAAGCTTGAACCCTCGTGCGCATGCGTGAGTTTTTTCACGCGTCGGTGACGTCATTCGCCTGTGGGCAGGCCTTGAGTGAGGAGTGCTCCACCCCGCCCGTCGGAATCTCTTTGTCTGAATAGCTGCTGCGGAAGGGGCGCGTTGCTTTATCAACATTTTTTCTGGACCTGTGAGGGATATCCGAGTGGACACTATTCGAGAAATTAAGCTGGTTTTCTGTGAAAAGTTTAACGGCTGATGAGAGATTATGGGGTGTTTCTGTCGCTGTAAGGACTTCCCACGGAGCGGGACGTCGCGCAGTGCTTCCAGGCACCATCGTCGGCCTGTTTCGACCTGAAAACATTCTAATTTAAGGCTTAATTCACCCAGGACGTCGTGAGAGAACAGAGAAGATTCAGAACAGGCCGGCATGAAGACTTTATGTGGACATTCCACTGTTTATGGACATTTTGTAATGAAAGATATGCGCGCAAATTCGCCGAGTCATTTCCGTGACGACTCAGCGAATCTGTGTGCGCCGCGACAGGAAAAACACCTCCGTGTTGAAAACCATTTGTAAAATTCAGGCGGCTTTTGATGGCTTTCAACAAGTGAGTAACTGAGAAATTCTTTAACAGCTTGGCCATGTTCCAACTTGCCCGTTAAGGTTTCCAACGGAGGTGTTTTTCCTGTCGCGACCCCCCGCGGTCGGGTCCGGCCCAACATGCGACTCTGCCCGCACGTTCTTTCATTACAAAATGTCCGTTAACAATGGAATGTCCGAATAAACTCCTCATGCCGACTTCTTCTGAAGGTTTTCTGTTCTCTGACGACTTACTGGGTCAACAGAGCCTGAAATGTGGAAGTTTTCAACTTCAAACGGCGAGATGCTGCCGCCTCGAAGCACAGATCGCCGTCAGGCGCCGTGGGCCGTCCTTAAAGCAACACTACCAGACCAAAATCTCTCATCAGCCGTTAAAATTTTTACCGAAAACCAGCTGAATTTATCGAATGGTGTCCACTCAGTTGTGCCTTACAGTTTTTGAAAAAATTTTTAGCAAACAAAGCAGCAGTCTCTGAGCCATTCCTAAACAATGAAAAAACGACGAGAGGGTGGGCCACTCCTCACTCAAAGACTGCCCACAGGCGAATGACGTAACCGACAGGCGTAAAAAAACTCTTGCATGCCCATGAGGGTTCAAGCATGTCTGATGTAATCACACGTGATTCAAATCCATATGGTTTTTGAAACAAATAATAAGGTCCGTTACTTTTATCACAGACCTCGTATATATATATATATATATATATATATATATATATATATATATATATATATATATATATATATATATATATATATATATATATATATATACCCATATATATATAAAATGATATTTTCTGATATATAACTTTAATGTCATTGATTTTCTATATCTGATTTATAACTTAGCTTCTGTGAGTTGGTGTGGACAGTCCTGTGGTAAGTGGCTGATGTAGTTAGCCACATGGTATCTGTGTGGCTAAAATGGGGCAGTGAAGAATAGTTATTTACACAAATTTTATTGTTTGATTGTTGAAAATTAGCTTCATAAAAAGACAGACATATCAGATTGGATAAGATTATATTTTTGGTGGATACAATATGAAGACTTCACTGATTATATATATATATATATATATATATATATATATATATATATATATATATATATATATATATATATACACTCAACAAAAATATAAATGCAACACTTTTGGTTTTGCTCCCATATTGTATGAGATGAACTCAAAGATCTAAAACTTTTTCCACATACACAATATCACCATTTTTATCGTAGGTACACTTCAACTGTGAGAGACAGAATCTAAAAAAACAAAATCCAGAAAATCACATTGTATGATTTTTAAATAATTAATTTGCATTTTATTGCATAAAATACGTATTTGACCCCCGAGAAAAGCAGAGCTTAACAATTGGTTCAGAAACATTTGTCTGCCATTAGAGAGGTCAGACGTTTCCTGTAGTTCTTGACCAAGTTTTCACACACTGCAACAGGGATTTTGGTCCACTCCTCCATACAGATCTTCTCCAAATCTTTCAGGTTTGGAGTTTCAGCTCCCTCTAAAGATTTTCTATTGACTTCAGGTCTGGAGACTGGCCAGGCCACTCCAAGACCTTGAAATGCTTCTTACAGAGCCCCTGCGTAGTTGCCCTGGCTGTGTGTTTGGGGTTATTGTCATGCTGGTAGACCCACCCATGTCCCATCTTCAATGCTCTTACTGAGGTTAAGGAGGTTGTTTGCCAAAATCTCGCAATACATGACCCCATCCATCCTCCCTTCAATACAGTGCAGTCATCCTGTCCCCTTTGCAGAAGAGCACCCCCAAAGTATGATGTTTCCACTCCCATGCTTCAAGGTTGGGATGGTTTTCTTGGGGTTGTTCTCATCCTCTAAATATGGTAAGTGGAGTTGATTCCAAAAAGCTCTATTTTGGTCTCATCTGACCACATGACCTTCTTCCATGCCTCCTCTGGATCATCCAGATGGTCACTGGTGAACTTCAAATGGGCCTGGACATGTGCTGGCTTGAGCAGGGGGACCTTGTTGCCCTGCAGAATTTTAAACCATGGCAGCATCATCTGTTACTAATGTAGTCTTTGTGACTGTGGTCCCAGCTCTCTTCAGGTCATTGACCAGGTCCTCCTGTGTAGTTCTGAGCTTTCTCAGAATCATCCTTACCCCACAAAGTGAGATCTTGCATGGAATCCCAGACCGAGGGACATTGACAGTCATCTTGTGTTTCTTCCGCTTTCTAATAAATAATCATAACAGTTGTTGTCTTCTACCAAGATGCTTGCCTGTTGTCCTGTAGTCCATCCCAGCCTTGTGCAGGTCTACAGTTTTGTTCCTGGTGTCCATAGACAGCTCTTTGGTCTTGACTATGGTGGACAGGTTGGAGTGTGATTGATTGAGTGTGTGAACAACAACAACAACAACTTTTTTTCTTATATAGCGCCAAATCACAACAAACAGTTGCCCCAAGGCGCTCCACACTGCAAGGCAAGGCCATACAACAATTATGAAAAACCCCAACGGTCAAAACGACCCCCTATGAGCAAGCACTTGGCTACAGTGGGAAGGAAAAACTCCCTTTCAACAGGAAGAAACCTCCAGCAGAACCAGGCTCAGGGAGGGGCAGTCTTCTGCTGAGACTGGTTGGGGCTGAGGGAAAGAACCAGGAAAAAGACATGCTGTGAAGGGGGGCAGAGATCGATCACTAATGATTAAATGCAGAGTGATGCATACAAAGCAAAAAGAGAAAGAAACAGTGCATCATGGGAACCCCCCCACAGTCTACCTCTAAAGCAGCATAACCAAGGGATGGTCCAAGGGTCACCTGATCCAGCCCTAACTATAAGCCTTAGCGAAAAGGAAAGTTTTAAGCCTAATCTTAAAAGTAGAGAGGGTATCTGTCTCCCTGATCTGAATTGGGAGCTGGTTCCACAGGAGAGGAGCCTGAAAGCTGAAGGCTCTGCCTCCCATTCTACTCTTACAAACCCTAGGAACTACAAGTAAGCCTGCAGTCTGAGAGCGAAGCGCTCTAATGGGGTAATATGGTACTACGAGGTCCCTAAGATAAGATGGGACCTGATTATTCAAAACCTTATAAGTAAGAAGAAGAATTTTAAATTCTATTCTAGAATTAACAGGAAGCCAATGAAGAGAGGCCAACACGGGTGAGATATGCTCTCTCCTGCTAGTCCCCGTCAGTACTCTAGCTGCAGCATTCTGAACCAACTGAAGGCTTTTTAGGGAACTTTTAGGACAACCTGATAATAATGAATTACAATAGTCCAGCCTAGAGGAAATAAATGCATGAATTAATTTTTCAGCATCACTCTGAGACAAGACCTTTCTGATTTTAGAGATATTGCGTAAATGCAAAAAGGCAGTCCTACATATTTGTTTAATATGCGCTTTGAATGACATATCCTGATCAAAAATGACTCCAAGATTTCTCACAGTATTACTAGAGATCAGGGAAATCCCATCCAGAGTAACGATCTGGTTAGACACCATGCTTCTAAGATTTGTGGGGCCAAGTACAATAACTTCAGTTTTATCTGAGTTTAAAAGCAGGAAATTAGAGGTCATCCATGTCTTTATGTCTGTAAGACAATCCTGCAGTTTAACTAATCCTGCAGTTTAACTAATTGGTGTGTATCCTCTGGCTTCATGGATAGATAAAGCTGGGTATCATCTGCGTAACAATGAAAATTTAAGCAATACCGTCTAATAATACTGCCTAAGGGAAGCATGTATAAAGTGAATAAAATTGGTCCTAGCACAGAACCTTGTGGAACTCCATAATTAACTTTAGTCTGTGAAGAAGATTCCCCATTTACATGAACAAACTGTAATCTATTAGACAAATATGATTCAAACCACCGCAGCGCAGTGCCTTTAATACCTATGACATGCTCTAATCTCTGTAATAAAATTTTATGGTCAACAGTATCAAAAGCAGCACTGAGGTCCAACAAAACAAGCACAGAGATAAGTCCACTGTCCGAAGCCATAAGAAGATCATTTGTAACCTTCACTAATGCTGTTTCTGTACTATGATGAATTCTAAAACCTGACTGAAACTCTTCAAATAGACCATTCCTCTGCAGGTGATCAGTTAGCTGTTTTACAACTACCCTCTCAAGAATCTTTGAGAGAAAAGGAAGGTTGGAGATTAGCCTATAATTAGCTAAGATAGCTGGGTCAAGTGATGGTTTTTAAGTAATGGTTTAATTACTGCCACCTTAAAGGCCTGTGGTACATAACCAACTAACAAAGATAGATTGATCATATTTAAGATTGAAGCATTGAATAATGGTAGGACTTCCTTGAGCAGCCTTGAACAGGTGTCTTTTATACAGCTAACAAGTTCAAACAGGTGTAATTAATACAGGTAAAGAGTGCAGAATAAGAGGGCTTCTTAAAGAAAAATTAACAGGTCTGTGAGAGCCAGAATTCTTGCTGGTTGGTAGGGGATCAAATACTTATTTCATGCAATAAAATGCAAATTAATTATTTAAAAATCATACAATGTGATTTTCTGGATTTTTTTTCTAGATTCTGTCTCTCACAGTTGAAGTGTACCTACGATAAAACTAACAGACCTCTCCATTCTTTCTAGGTGGGAAAACTTACAAAACTGACAGGGGGGCAAATATTTATTTTCCCCACTGTATAACTTAACTTTTATATATGAATGTCATTGATTCTCTGTAACTGATTTATTTATTTATTTTATCTAACTTATAACTTAGCTTCTGTGAGTTGGTGTGGACGGTCCTGTGGTAAGTGGCTGGTGTAGTTAGCCACACGGTATCCGTGTGGCTAAAAGGGTGGAGTGTAGAATAGTTATTTACACTAATTTTATTGTTTGATTGTTGAAAAATGGCTTCATAAAAAAGATTGGATAAAGGAATAATCAAGACTATATTTTCGGTGGATACAATGTGCAGACTTCACTGATGGAGATCCAAATTTTACAATACCTAAAATAATTTATGAGACTTCTAGTATGATTTCAACATTGTTGGCACTTATCTTGGGACACCAAAATAGTGGATAGAATTTCAGGGGGATTAAGTTAGTGAAAGTTTGTGCTGATCATATTGGTATTGAGGGGGGCATACCTTTACAGAAGATTGGCATGGAATATCTGCCATCACTTCTTTATTGCTCTATTAACTAATATTAATATTATGGGAAGGGATTTAATTCAGTATTCTAGGGATTATAGAGTAAAAAGGAAGCCTGTTAGTATTTTACATATAATAGTTGAAATATATGCCAGTTCAGTACTTCGGGGGTGCCTGACGATTCTAAAGTGGTGGTTCTAAATTGTAAAATTGTGGGCGGAATCAGTTTTGTTTATTTCAAGGTGCAAAGATGAATAATCAGACCAGAGATGCTGTGACTGGACTAGATGAATAATTTTCAGCCATTTCACTGATGGCTCATATATCTATTCTAGTAAAAAAAAAAAAGAATATTTCATATATTTGGTTAAGAGTGTTGCACATTACTTCCAAATGATATTGTATTTGACGGCCCTGTAACCAGAGCCCCAATGGGACTAAAGACGTGCTGAGGGATTGGCTATGAATTTGGTATCAGTAACCTAATTGTTGACTAAGTTGCTAGAGTTGCTTCTTTGTTATATTCTCCAATGCCATATACCAACACAGTGCAGAGTAGCTACCTAAACTCCGTGAGTGAGATAGATTATCTCGTCAATAGTTTTACATCCTCATTGAGCACAACTTTGGATGCTGTAGCTCCTCTGAAAAAGACAGCATTAAATCTGAAGTGCCTGACTCTGTGGTATAACTCACAAACTCGCAGCTTAAAGCAGATAACCCGTAAGTTGGAGAGGAAATGGCGTCTCACTAATTTAGAAGATCTTCACTTAGCCTGGAAAAAGAGTCTGTTGCTCTATAAAAAAGCCCTCCATAAAGCTAGGACATCTTACTACTCATCACTAATTGAAGAAAATAAGAACAACCCCAGGTTTCTTTTGCACTGTAGCCAGGCTGACAAAGAGTCAGAGCTCTATTGAGCCGAGTATTCCTTTAACTTTAACTAGTAATGACTTCATGACTTTCTTTGCTAATAAAATTTTAACTATTAGAGAAAAAATTACTCATAACCATCCCAAAGACATATCGTTATTTTTGGCTGCTTTCAGTAATGCTGGTATTTGGTTAGACTCTTTCTCTTCGATTGTTCTGTCTGAGTTATTTTCATTAGTTACTTCCTCCAAACCATCAACATGTCTATTAGACCCCATTCCTACCAGGCTGCTCAAGGAAGCCCTACCATTAATTAATGCTTCGATCTTAAATATGATCAATCTATCTTTATTAGTTGGCTATGTACCACAGGCTTTTAAGGTGGCAGTAATTAAACCATTACTTAAAAAGCCATCACTTGACCCAGCTATCTTAGCTAATTATAGGCCAATCTCCAACCTTCCTTTTCTCTCAAAAATTCTTGAAAGGGTAGTTGTAAAACAGCTAACTGATCATCTGCAGAGGAATGGTCTATTTGAAGAGTTTCAGTCAGGTTTTACACAGAAACAGCATTAGTGAAGATTACAAATGATCTTCTTATGGCCTCAGACAGTGGACTCATCTCTGTGCTTGTCCTGTTAGACCTCAGTGCTGCTTTTGATACTGTTGACCATAAAATTTTATTACAGAGATTAAAGCATGCCATAGGTATTAAAGGCATTGCACTGCGGTGGTTTGAATCATATTCATCTAATAGATTACAATTTGTTCATGTAAATGGGGAGTCTTCTTCACAGACTAAGGTTAATTATGGAGTTCCACAAGGTTCTGTGCTAGGACCAATTTTATTCACTTTATACATGCTTCCCTTAGGCAGTATTATTAGAAAGCATTGCTTAAATTTTCATTGTTACACAGATGATACCCAGCTTTATCTATCCATGAAGCCAGAGGACACACACCAATTAGTTAAACTGCAGGAATGTCTTACAGACATAAAGACATGGATGACCTCTAATTTCCTGCTTTTAAATTCAGATAAAACTGAAGTTGTTGTACTTGGCCCCACAAAACTTAGAAACATGGTGTCTAACCAGATCCTTACTGTGGATGGCATTACCCTGACCTCTAGTAGTACTGTGAGAAATCTTGGAGTCATTTTTGATCAGGATATGTCCTTCAATGTGCATATTAAGCAAATATGTAGGACTGCTTTTTTGCATTTGCGCAATATCTCTAAAATTAGAAAGGTCTTGTCTCAGAGTGATGCTGAAAAACTAATTCATGCATTTATTTCCTCTAGGCTGGACTATTGTAATTCATTATTATCAGGTTGTCCTAAAAGTTCCCTGAAAAGCCTTCAGTTAATTCAAAATGCTGCAGCTAGAGTACTGACAGGGACTAGAAGGACAGAGCATATTTCACCCATATTGGCCTCTCTTCATTGGCTACCTGTTAATTCTAGAATAGAATTTAAAATTCTTCTTCTTACTTATAAGGTTTTGAATAATCAGGTCCCATCTTATCTTAGGGACCTCATAGTACCATATCACCCCAATAGAGCGCTTCACTCTCAGACTGCAGGCTTACTTGTAGTTCCTAGGGTTTGTAAGAGTAGAATGGGAGGCAGAGCCTTCAGCTTTCAGGCTCCTCTCCTGTGGAACCAGCTCCCAATTCTGATTAGGGAGACAGACACCCTCTCTACTTTTAAGATTAAGCTTAAAACTTTCCTTTTTGCTAAAGCTGATAGTTAGGGCTGGATCGGGTGACCCTGAACCATCCCTTAGTTATGCTGCTATAGACTTAGACTGCTGGGGAGTTCCCATGATGCACTGAGTGTTTCTTTCTCTTTTTGCTCTGTATGCACCACTCTGCATTTAATCATTAGTGATTGATCTCTGCTCTCTTCCACAGCATGTCTTTTTCTTGATTCTCTACCCTCAGCCCCAACCAGTCCCAGCAGAAGACTGCCCCTCCCTGAGCCTGGTTCTGCTGGAGGTTTCTTCCTGTTAAAAGGGAGTTTTTCCTTCCCACTGTCGCCAAGTGCTTGCTCACAGGGGGTCGTTTTGACCATTGGGGTTTTTCTGTAATTATTGTATGGCTTTTGCCTTACAATATAAAGCTCCTTGGGGCGACTGTTTGTTGTGATTTGGTGCTATATAAAGACGGGTGGCTGGACTGGTACCTTCATATTATCCAAATTGTCTTGAATTTAGTAGTAGCTATACTGGTCCTTTGTATAAGACATTTGTTTTTCAAATGCATCACCACTGCCTTAGACACCAAATTAGGGGTATCTTTCCCCTATCAAATGTTATAACACTCTTAACAAAGTAATACCCATAAATTCCCCTCCTGAAGAAGACCCTGGAACAGGACCCTAGAAGAAGACGAGAAAGAAGGTTGATGTGTTTTTGCTGCCTAATTAAAATATTGTGCTGCTAAGTGTTAACAAATATAGGCCACGGTTCTTTTTGGAGATGTCTTCTGTGTTTTTTTACCTTTTTTTTAAAATCAGTTTTATCAGTAGCTTCTTCAGGGGCCTTTCACAAGATGGACAATGTCTGTGAGGGTCCTGGTCTGTTTTTCATTGTGACCTTTAATAAATCCAAAATGAGGAATACAGTGGTTTGATTCTTGGGAAGGGGCAGTAAATTACTATAAAGAACCGGATAGAAATTACAATCTCAAATGCACTTTCTGTCAAATTGTAGCTGAACTTTCAGGTCTTCTTCTTAAGAAAATCCTCCTCTACACCACTCCATCAGGAAGCTGGATTTTAGATTTTTAATTGATTTATATCAAGTTGTAGAGATTTGCTTTCAGTTTGAGTTAAGGAAGATGACTTCAGAAAAAAAATGTATTTGAAATGGAATTAACAAATTAAAATGTATAGTGCAACAGATAAGAGAATATTTAGAGTGGAATCCTGCAAATAGTGATACAAGCATCAAATTTGGCACAAATAACCCATACACATGAACTCTTAAAAAAAAAAAAAAAACTGACTGGTCACTTGAATTTTCAATAGGCAGCCAGGTAGGGGTCAATTGAAGAATTACACAGGGTCAAAATTAAAAGATGCTCCAATCATATAGAAAACCACACCACATTATTTGCCTGATCATAAATATTCCAAAAAGGTATAGTTTGAACAAAGACAAAGACCAAAGGTTGAACCATATACAACACCTAAGCCTATCCAGGGTCCTGAAGCAGACAAGGAACCAGCAACAGTCGGGGAGGAGCCAGGATTTAGAAGCAGACGGACTACAAGCTTGAAATAGAGCACTGACGACCCGGGAAAAAGAAGCAGACGAATCTACTTCTTTGAAGAACAGGCCACGAGAAAATCCAGCTCTATTCCTGTCTACCTGCATTTACAGAAACATCAAGAACAGGGCACAGGACAGAGTACATGACACATTATTTTACTTCCAATTGCAGCATGCTTTACACATACTGATGACAGTACAGATTTATGCACTATAGCTGAAGGGAAGTAACATAAAAAGAGTTCCTGATTCCCTCAGTCCCTTGCTGAACTGAACTGAGACTGTGAACTGTCACCTTCGGCCCCTAAGCCCAGACAAACTGAACTTTTGAACTGTCACCAAAGAAAGAAGACATCTTCAAGACGAGACCTGTTCTCTCTCTCTCTGTCCCTAGAATGAAAGAGAAGAAAAAAACACAAAAGAGAGAGAGAATGAAATATCAACAGGTTGTTTAAAAACTGTTTTAGCTATGGAGAGCTTTGCTGCCAGAGCAAACTTCGCACCCTGCTGATGATTCTGACAATTATTGCTGTGATTATGGCATTTACTGTGTGGTGGTCTAAAAAAATATATGTACCTCATTATAATTCAGATCATAAGAAAGTGAAACCATGAAGTTTTGAGTGGATGTTTGATACACCATGTAACCCATATCAAATGAACATGTGGTATAGGTATACTACGTTTTTGACTAATGAAGTGAATGTGAACAACTGTATGTTCTTTGATACCTGTCTCTGCTGCACACCCATGTATAACACCACTGCCACTTCTGAATGTCAGTCTTTTGTTTCCACACATGGTAGCATCAGCAGTTGATCCTATGGTACTCAATCACTCAGTTCATGAACTTACAGGCTCTTACATCACCATCAAGGCACCAAAAAACATATCATTTAAAAATTTTCTAGCAGCATAAAGGTCACTTGAAGCATCTGTGCACACTAATCTTTTCCATGATCCCAGAGCTCAACTCATCTGTTATGCAAACAACCAGCCTTTGTTCTCTGGTCCAATTACCAATTTGGGCAAGGTAGCTAAGCCGTTCTGTAAAGTGATTTTGGGGCCATGCACTCGCCTGCTGGATGGAAGCTTTAATCAATCAATCAATCAATCAATCAACTTTTTTTTTATATAGCGCCAAATCACAACAAACAGTTGCCCCAAGGCGCTTTATATTGTAAGGCAAGGCCATACAACAATCATGAAAAACCCCAACGGTCAAAACGACCCCCTGTGAGCAAGCACTTGGCAACAGTGGGAAGGAAAAACTCCCTCTTAACAGGAAGAAACCTCCAGCAGAACCAGGCTCAGGGAGGGGCAGTCTTCTGCTGAGACTGGTTGGGGCTGAGGGAAAGAACCAGGAAAAAGACATGCTGTGGAGGGGGGCAGAGATCGATCACTAATGATTAAATGCGGAGTGATGCATACAGAGCAAAAAGAGAAAGAAACAGTGCATCATGGGAACCCCCCCACAGTCTACGTCTAAAGCAGCATAACCAAGGGATAGTCCAGGGTCACCCGATCCAGCCCTAACTATAAGCCTTAGCGAAAAGGAAAGTTTTAAGCCTAATCTTAAAAGTAGAGAGGGTATCTGTCTCCCTGATCTGAATTGGGAGCTGGTTCCACAGGAGAGGAGCCTGAAAGCTGAAGGCTCTGCCTCCCATTCTACTCTTACAAACCCTAGGAACTACAAGTAAGCCTGCAGTCTGAGAGCGAAGCGCTCTATTAGGGTGATATGGTACTACGAGGTCCCTGAGATAAGATGGGACCTGATTATTCAAAACCTTATAAGTAAGAAGAAGAATTTTAAATTCTATTCTAGAATTAACAGGAAGCCAATGAAGAGAGGCCAACACGGGTGAGATATGCTCTCTCCTGCTAGTCCCCGTCAGTACTCTAGCTGCAGCATTTTGAATTAACTGAAGGCTTTTTAGGGAACTTTTAGGACAACCTGATAATAAAGAATTACAATAGTCCAGCCTAGAGGAAATAAATGCATGAATTAGTTTTTCAGCATCACTCTGAGACAAGACCTTTCTGATTAATCATTCTATCATTCTCATTCCTATGGGGGTAAGTGTTTCAGGCTCCTCTCCTGTGGAACCAGCTCCCAATTCAGATCAGGGAGACAGACACCCTCTCTACTTTTAAGATTAGCCTTAAAACTTTCCTTTTGCTAAAGCTTATAGTTAGGGCTGGACCAGGTGACCCTGAACCATCCCTTAGTTATGCTGCTATAGACGTAGACTGCTGGGGGGTTCCCATGATGCACTGTTTCTTTCTCTTTTTGCTCTGTATGCACCACTCTGCATTTAATCATTAGTGATCGATCTCTGCTCCCCTCCACAGCATGTCTTTTTCCTGGTTCTCTCCCTCAGCCCCAACCAGTCCCAGCAGAAGACTGCCCCTCCCTGAGCCTGGTTCTGCTGGAGGTTTCTTCCTGTTAAAAGGGAGTTTTTCCTTCCCACTGTAGCCAAGTGCTTGCTCACAGGGGGTCGTTTTGACTGTTGGGGTTTTACATAATTATTGTATGGCCTTGCCTTACAATATAAAGCGCCTTGGGGCAACTGTTTGTTGTGATTTGGCGCTATATAAAAAAAAATTGATTGATTGATTGAAGTGTATAGATTACTTCCAAGTACCGGACCCGACGGGGACTTACGCTCAGGTGAACATGTACTGGCTGTGTGGCCACAATGCCTTCATAGCCCTCCCCGCGGGATGGACAGGTAGATGTGCCCCAATAACCACGGCTCTGCACTCCTATGTCGTAGCTGCTCACCTCTCGACCAGTCATTGCTTTAAACGTGACTTGGTTCCCCACGACCCTATATGGGGAATGCACGTGCCCCAGGATGCAAAGCTGTGGTCTATGGACCAGAAAGTCCTGCTGTCACTCTTCCCCTGGGTGGGTGTGGGCAAGATCTTGCTACGTTTGGAGACACTAAATTAGCGATTTAGCTATTTTTTGAACTCCACTGTTGAGGCTCTTAGAGGCATAAGGGCAGAGTTGTCAGTTCTGAGGATCATGGAAATGCAGAATCGAATAGTTTTGGATCAATTAACAGCAGCCTCAGGAAGGGTGTGTGCCATGGTGGGAGAGAGCTGTTGTACATTTGTCCCTGACAACGACGACGATGGAGGGTCCATAAGTCTGGCCATTCAGAATTTGATATTATTGAGAAGTGCAGTAAGCAAGGACTTTGTTTCTAGTAATGGCTGGACCTCATGGCTCTTTTCTGGATCATGGTATCACATTCTGTTAAAACTGCTTAACCCAATTATCATTCTGTTGGGTGCACTAAGTATTATGATTTGTTGTGTAATTCCTCTTGTTCGATCAATGGTTCAATGGATGATTTCCACCACAGTTGATGGCTTATTGCTAGACCATAACTATATTGCGTTGTTGCTATCTGATGCTGATTCATGAATGGTTAAGTGTCTTGTATCCTCTGAATGTAAGGTTTTGATGTTTCTATGATGTTGGTGTTGCAGATGTAGACATTAATTCTGATAAAACAGGGGGGGATGTCAGGAATTTTCAATATATTATCAATTATTAATGTCTTTACTTTGATTTGCTGTCTTTGATTTTGTCTTTGATCTCATTCTATATATACACATTTATATACATGTGTCTCAATTATATAATGTGTTGCATTTTAATATTACTCTCTTTGTTAATCACTGAATTGCTAAAGTAGTTATATTCACTACATTGATTGATTGATACATATCTATTCACTATATTCACTGAACTGTTTAAGTAATCATTAAACTGCTCACAAGATGACCTTTGGCTCAGTGAGAGGGCAGACTGTTTTGCTGCGATCATGTTTTTGCTGAGCACAGATGTACATTTTAATTAACAGTCCAGCTTTGAGCAGGGAGCGGTGTGACCTGCGTATTAGTTCAGGGTTACGCTGTTTACTTTGTGAGACTGGAGGTTTTAAAGCCATAACAATTTCATATTGACATGAAACCAGACTCTGTGTCGCTTATGTGTTTGTCTTTTGTCCTTCCTATATGCTTGTATGTAACTTTATTTTAATAAATATGGGAGGCAGATGGGCGGGGCCTTTCAGAGCTGACGGGACGGTCGGTGACAAGGGTGAAGCTCGTTCTGCTCTCTCCTGATCAGGAAAAGAAATTCAGTGTCTCCTGCGTGATTATTTTCTGTGTTAACTGAGTTGTTCTTTTCAGGTCTAACTCTGAAAAACTCTGACACTGTGACTGAATGTTATGGAGTTATGAGGTAAAAGCAGCAAGAATGGCGACAAAGGTCAGTTTCAGTTTGTACAGGGGTCAAAAGTTAAAGTTGCTCCATTCATTTTTCTCCAGCGATATTTGTGCTGAATTTGATGCTTGTATCACAATTTGAAGGATTGTTTCAGTTATCTGCTGCACTATAATAAACCAACAGAGCATGAACCAGCTGCTGTCTGTTAGCTTTAACATGTGAATATAAGGCAACCAGAATTAAAGGACAAATGTTGCTTTAATAACCTGGAACTGATTTCTGGCATAAAATACGATAGTTTACTCACCAATATAAATTTGTTGTGATTAGAGGTCCATAGTTTAAACGATGTATGTAAGTCCCTTCGGCTGCTCCCTTGTTTGCACTCGGGGTCACCACAGCAAATCCAAGGTGGATCTGCATGTTGAATTGGCACAGGTTTTACGCCGGATGCCCTTCCTGACACAACTCCACATTACATGGAGAAATGTGGCAGGGGTGGGATTTGAACCCGGAACCTTCTGCACTGAAACCAAGTGCATTAACCACTTGGCCACCACCCACCATAGTTCCAACGATGTGTTCAGTTTAAATCTGAAACAAACATTTTTTCTTCTTCTACTAAGTTGGATTAGAACTTTTTGTGGTACACAGCACCAAGTACTGGACAGGAGGAACCTAGCAGTCAATGTGACTCACTAATTTCAAAATGCAGGTCTTTCAATCAGAGGTGTGGTGCTGTGACATGTCAATCATTTGTGTCCAATCATATGTCAGGGGAGTCCAGTGAAACCCCGGCCTCCGCTCTAGCTCCAGCCATGCCAGGAAGTGTTCAACATTTGACATTTCCTGTTTCACTGTGACTGAAAATATGGCACTTCTTGTTTTTTTTTTTGTGTGAGCTTGCCACTGAGTTCATGTGAGATTTCAAGGGATCTCGTCTGTCAAACCAGGAAGTGTTTGACATTTGAACATTTCCTGGTTTACCGTGGATTTGAAATTTTGCACTTCCTGTTTAGGACGCCCTGTACCATGAGCGAGCTTCATGCTGCTGCGTGACACTTAAGCTTATATAATGTGTGTGTTTACAGTGTTTGCAAAATACCTCAAACGATATCAGAATATTCTATTACTGTTAATCCCACTATGAATATTAAAATATGGTGAACCATTTGTCCTGTATCATAGCTACACTGTAAACTGTGATTTTGTCTGTTTGTTATCTTAATATATTATTCTATGTCATTAAGACACATGATTACTGAGGTTGTTATAATAACATGAAATTATTAGTTAAAAACGTCTCAACTACACAATAAATGCTAATTTGAAAATCCAGGCCCAACTGAATTAGAAATGTAAGTCAACTTGACTTTGGGAATAAAAACGCCTGCGTCATCATGCTTTTCTTGAAATGCATTGTGGGAATGCAGCTCAGACCCGGCGCCAGAAAAAAAATACTAAGGGGGCGGTGAGTTTATCACAGGGGGCTGGGTTGCTCCCCCCCCCCCAAAAAAAAGTGCGCACCGGAGGAGACGTGCCTCTGAGCGTGCGTAATGAATTGGGTGCGCTCCTGGAAAGCTCGTGTATTTAGGCTGCACTGTTGTAAGAGACTGACTGAGTAAGAGTAAAGAGTGATGACAGTATTTTTTTAATTATTATTTGAACGTATAGACCCTCGGTCAAGTGATCTCCTGCATACCACACAGAGCTGGTGTTCTGTCGAGATGAGGCGCGCCAACTTTCGACACTCTGAGCTGTGACGTACCTTTGTGTTGTCCAATAGGAACGACGCGTCGGGCCAAAACACGGAAGACTTGTGGCAGAAACCATTGATCTGTACAAAATGGACTGGACCAATCCGACTGGTGCAGAAACCACTGATCTGTACAAAATGGATTGGACCAATCCGATTGGTGCAGAAACCACTGATCTGTACAAAACATTAATGTGTGACAGGACTGCTCATTTAGAGAGCAGTTTTCTGAAGAAAAATCATTGGAAATGTTTTTTGTTGTTGTTTGTTACCTCAAAATTTCTGATTACTGTTAAAAAAAAGTTTAGAACACTTGTAATTAAAATAGCTAAATAAATCAATAAATGTTTTTTCATCTGTAAATTAAAACCACCTGTTATTTCAGATTAGATAATTTCTTGTTTAACATAAGGAACCTCAGACATTTATTTTTAGACAAATAAAATAACATGGAAACTTGTAAATTTTTTAAGTCTGGTAGATTATATCTCATTTCAACCAGAAAAACAAACACTAAATAAATACAAATGTTTATTATAAATGCAAAAGGAAATAATTTAACAATGACTGCAGTGTGATTGTAAAGTAGGATTTCTGTGACATAAACCTCATAATGAATTTTTATATAGTCATTTAAACTTGTAATTTTGTCAAAATATGTAATTGCCTTTAATATTATCAGGACAGAGTCATTTCTAAAATATGAATTTGAGCACAATAAGTGGAGAGCTTCTACTTGTGCAAATGTCTTTTGACTTTGATTCTTGGACATTTTGTTGTGTGGGCCGCTGAAGAGGAGGTACTGCTGGCCCACCACCAGAGGGCGCCCTGCCTGAAGTGCGGGCTTCAGGCACGAGAGGGCGCTGCCGCCTCAGGAACAAGCCGTGGCGACAGCTGTCACCCATCATCCGTGACAGCTGTCACTAATCATCCACATCTGGTATAAAAGCAGGAAGACACCTCCACCACACTGCCGAGATATCATCTTCTATCAGAGGTAATACTCTCAGCCTTTTTGTGAGATTTGTAAATCTGTTATTGTGAGTGTTTGCAGGAGTACCGGTCGCTTTTGTGGAGGCTGTGCAAGACGGCGCTCTTTTTCTTCTGAGACCGCTGCAACGTGTTGAGTGAGAGGTGGAGGTGTAATTCCCTCCAGGATTGTTACTGGGTGTTCACACACCCACCCTTTGACTGTCTTTTGCTTTTTGCCAGCAGTACCAGATCCGACACGCCGTGAAGGTGGCCACCTGGGGACTCCGGGACTTGGCGGCTCCAGTATTCCTCGGGTTCGGTGGCGGTGGAAATCGTGTGGTTCCGGTTTGTTTCCAGACGGGCGTCTCCTATCGTCGAGCCTGCCCACACGACACCTTTATTGATTGACTGTTGCACATTCTGAATCTGCTGTGTTTGGTTGTGTCATTCACAACAGTAAATGTTATAATTTGACTCCTTCCATTGTCCGTTCATTTACGCCCCCTGTTGTGGGTCCATGTCACTACACTTTCCCAAAACATTTTTAATGATCCGTTCATTTATTGTTAAAATATAAAATGAAACAGATTTTTTAAAAATAATAAAATAGTTGCTGCTCAAAGAGCCTTTTATTTAGAAGCAGGTGATGTTCTGCTGGATTCTCGGGACCAGATGAAGGTCTCTTCTGCAGCTTTGAACTCTGGTGGTGTTGCTGAAAAGCAGAGATGTTTTCTTTCGACTGGACTTTGCGGTGTTCAGCTCATCAATGGAAGTTTGGTTGTCTGCACAGCAAATGTTCCTGATTGTGACAAATAAAAAATATTTCTTTAAATATAAAGAAACACTAAACAGTTTATACATAAAAAAAAGGGGGAAAGACGGCAAAAAAAAGATGGAAAAAAACGCCCGAAAAAATAAATTATTTAAAGTTGAGCTTTTATGGTGTCTGAAAAAAGCTGTAGCTTTATTTGGTAAAAATAAAAAAGACTGAACCATTTACAAATTAAGGTGTTCACTCAGATCAACTGTGCTAAAAGGCTAAGCTAACGTTAGCCGATCATTAAACCTTCACAGTTCAGTAAACGTCACATTTTATTTTTACATTATTCTCACCTCAGTAAAGCTGCAGAACTAAACTCCGTTGGGCAAACTGGGACTTTGCATATATCCAAAAAGTGGGAGATTTCGGACTGAGTGGGTTTGCTCCATCACCCCGGCGGCCTGGATCGCTCTGCCCAGTGATGATGCCTGAAGGCCAGCTACTCCGTGTGGGTCGGCCCGCTGTCGCAGTTCGATCAATATCCCACCAAGTCGACAGTCCTCCCTCAGTCGGTGTTACTCCGAAAAGTAGCTGAAAAAAGCTTCTCCCAGCAGGGTGATGGGAGAATCGTTCTACTGCTGTTTTTTAAAGTTTTTTTTGTGGTTCAGGCGACCGAAGTTCAAGACGGCGATCGATTAATTTTTTTCAGATTGTGGAAACAGCCAGAGTGTGACGTAGCTCTCTGCCCCCTTGCCGCTTCCGAAGCGACGCGTCTGACGTCATGACGCGTTGGAAACGCACCACCCTCTGCCGCACTGACAAGTGCAACCCTCAACCTATCAAATCCCTTGAACACAGACACACGCCATATCTGTTTGTTTTAAAATTAATTACTTTAGTTAATTAATTTGGTTTATTTGTTAAATATGTGATATTACTTAATAACTAATATTTTGCTGTTGTGTGGGCCACCAGAAGAGGAGGTACTGCTGGCCCACCACCAGAGGGCGCCCTGCCTGAAGTGCGGGCTTCAGGCACGAGAGGGCGCTGCCGCCACGGACACAGCCGAGGGTAACAGTTGTCACTCATTATCTCATGACAGCTGTCATCCATCTACACTTCATCATTCCACTCCATAAAAACCGGACGTCATCTCCACCTCGTTG
This sequence comes from Thalassophryne amazonica, assembly GCF_902500255.1. Taxonomy (NCBI): domain Eukaryota; kingdom Metazoa; phylum Chordata; class Actinopteri; order Batrachoidiformes; family Batrachoididae; genus Thalassophryne; species Thalassophryne amazonica. The sequence goes on along the minus strand of NC_047103.1, from coordinate 96,383,747 downwards.
CCGAGATATCATCTACCTGTGAAGGTAATATTCTCAGCCTTAACACTAAACTGTGTCTTAGTCTGAACTCTTTTTGCAGCTGCTTTCCTGTGGTGTTCCTTATCTGAGAGATTGGCGTTTGGTGTGATCAGCGACGGCTTCGCTTCACACCCCAACCAGATAACAGTACCAGATCTGACACTCAGAGATGGTGGCCACCTGGGGACTCAGAACTTGGCGGCTCCAGTATTCTCCAGGTTCGGTGGTGGAGGAAATCGTGTGATTCTGGTTCTTCTCAGGACAGACGTCTTCTATCCTCGAGCCTGCCCACACGTCACCTTTGTGGATTGACTGTTTGCTCAAATTCTGTAATCCTCTCTGTTTTTGTTGTGCTCTTTCACAACAGTAAAGTGTTCATATTCGACTCTTTCATTGTCCGATCATTTGTGGGTCCGTGTCACTACACTTTCCAAACAGGATATCTCAGCCAATGTCATGGATCCCGAGGGGCGTCAACCATCTGTTGGACAACCAATGGAAGAGCAGGGTGCACAGGCATCTGCAGGAGGTGTGATTGGTGAGTTGCAGCAAATCCTCACCGCCTTTACCGCTCGGTTGGATTTGATGACCGAGCAAAACGTCATCCTTAACTGCAAGATGGAGGCTCTCACCACGCAGCTGGAAGTGCGCGCTCAGGGCGCTGTTGCAGCTCCTCCTCCTGTCGACCCGGTGCAGAATATAGACGTTCCACTGGTCGTTCAACGACCCCCCCCCCACCATCCCCTGAAGCATACATAAGTCCCCCAGAGCCGTACGGAGGTTGTGTGGAGACGTGCGCGGACTTATGCAGTGATCGCTCGTCTTTGCACAACGTCCCGTAATGTATGTGTCTGACGCTGTAAGGTGGCTTATGTAATTAACTTACTTCGTGGTGAGGCACGCGCTTGGGCTACAGCGCTATGGGAGCAAAATTCACGGCTCCTTACCACTTATACTGGGTTTGTGAGGGAGTTCAAAATGGTTTTTGATCACCCTAATAGAGGAGAGACTGCTTCAACTGTGCTGCTGTCAATGAGACAGGGGCGCCAGAGCGCAGCCGAATATGCAGTCGACTTCCGCATCGCGGCTGCGAGGTCCAGCTGGAATAACGTTGCGCTCCGCGTCGCCTTCATAAACGGACTGTCGTCGGTCCTGAAGGAGCACCTGGTAGCCAAGGCAGAACCACGGGATTTAGATGGGCTTATTGATCTCGTTATACGGTTAGACAATCGGTTAGAGGAACGTCGTCGGGAGCGAGACGAAGGACGTGGCCGGGCACGCGCCGTCCCTCTCCCTGCCGGATCCGAAAAGGTTCCGCCCTCCCCACGCTCCACAGCCTCAACGCTCCGTGTGGCTACAGCTCCCCCTGCTGACAAAGCTATGGACACGAGCAAGGCCACATTTAGACCACCTAACAGACAGAGGAGGCTGGCCCGCGGGGAGTGCTTTGTCTGTGGCTCGAGTGAGCATCTGCAGAGAGACTGCCCCAAGCGGTTAAACACCAACGCCTGCCCCTAGAAACTGGGCTTAGGGTGGGCCAAGACATTCACGTGGGACATACATATATTTCCACACGACTCCCAGTTACAATCCTGAGCGGGGATTTAACCTTTCAAGCCCCAGCACTGATGGACACGGGGTCAGAAGGGAATTTGCTAGACAGCAGATGGGCTAGGGAGGTAGGGCTCCCTCTGGTGGTGCTCCCTTCGCCATTGCAGGTGCGGGCACTAGATGGCACCCTTCTCCCTTTAATCATGCACAAGACACAAACAGTAACTCTGGTGGTGTCTGGAAATCATCGGGAGGAGATCGAGTTTTTTGTGAATCCTTCTACCTCCCGTGTGATTTTGGGCTTCCCTTGGATGTTGAAACACAATCCCCGGATTGATTGGCCGTCTGGGGTGGTGGTTCAGTGGAGTGAAACCTGCCATCGGGTGTGTTTAGGATCCTCGGTTCCTCCCGGTTTACAGGCTAAGGAGGAGGTCAAAGTCCCTCCCAATCTGACAGCAGTGCCGGTTGAGTACCACGATCTTTCTGATGTCTTCAGCAAGGATCTGGCACTCACCCTTCGCCCGCACCGTCCGTACGATTATGCCATTGATTTGATTCCGGGCCTTGAGTTTCCATCCAGCAAGCTGTACAACCTCTCACGACCTGAACGCGAATCAATGGAGATCTACATCCGGGACTCATTAGCTGCTGGGCTGATCCGGAATTCCACCTCCCCGATGGGTGCTGGTTGCTTTTTTGTGGGCAAGAAAGACGGCGGACTCCGTCCATGCATTGATTACAGGGGGCTGAATGAGATTACGGTTCACAATCGATACCCGTTGCCCCTGTTAGATTCAGTGTTCACGCCCCTGCATGGAGCCAAAATCTTCACCAAGTTGGATCTTAGAAATGCATACCACCTGCTTCGGATCCGGAAGGGAGGACCTTCTGGTCCACCACGTCGTTTGTCTGCATGGGATACCAGCTGACATAGTCTTGGATCGTGGTCCCCAGTTTTCCTCTCAAGTCTGGAGGAGTTTCTGCAGGGAACTGGGGGCCACCGTGAGCCTCTCGTCCAGGTACCACCCACAGATGAACGGACAGGCAGAACGGGCCAACCAAGAGTTGGAACAGACCCTCCGCTGTGTGACATCCGCGCACCCGATGGCCTGGAGTAACCAACTGGCCTGGATTGAGTATGCACACAACAGTCAGGTGTCTTCTGCCACCGGCGTCTCCCCGTTTGAGGTGTGTCTGGGGTACCAGCCCCCGTTGTTTCCCGTGGTGGAGGGAGAGGTCGGTGTGCCCTCGGTCCAGGCCCACCTGCGGAGGTGCCGTCGGCTGTGGCGCACCACCCGTTCTGCCTTATTGAAGGCCCGGACGAGGGCCAAGACACATGCAGACCGCCGGCGATCCCCGGCCCCTGCATACCAGCCCGGGCAGGAGGTGTGGTTATCTACTAAGGACATTCCCCTGCAGGTGGACTCACCCAAACTTATGGACAGATTCATTGGACCCTTCAAGATCATCAAAATCCTCAGTCCTGCTGCAGTGAAGCTCCAACTCCCGGCTTTACTGCGGATCCACACTGTTTTTCATGTCTCCCAGATTAAACCACACCTCACCTCACCCCTCTGTGCTCCCGGTCCGGCACCGCCTCCTGCCCAGATCATCGACGGGGAGCCGGCTTGGACAGTGCGCCGGCTCCTGGACGTCCGTCGAATGGGCCGGGGGTTCCAGTATTTGGTGGACTGGGAGGGGTATGGACCCGAAGAACGCTCCTGGGTAAAGAGGAGCTTCATCTTGGACCCGGCCCTCCTGGCCAATTTCTACCGCCGTCACCTGGACAAGGCTGGTCGGGCGCCAGGAGGCGCCCGTTGAGGGGGGGGGGTCCTGTTGTGTGGGCCGCCAGAAGAGGAGGTACTGCTGGCCCACCACCAGAGGGCGCCCTGCCTGAAGTGCGGGCTTCAGACACGAGAGGGCGCTGCCGCCACAGACACAGCCGGGGGTGACAGCTGTCACTCATTATCTCATGACAGCTGTCATCCATCTACACTTCATCATTCCACTCCTTAAAAACCGGACGTCATCTCCACCTCGTTGCCGAGATATCATCTACCTGTCAAGGTAATATTCTCAGCCTTAACACTAAACTGTGTCTTAGTCTGAACTCTTTTTGCAGCTGCTTTCCTGTGGTGTTCCTTATCTGAGAGATTGGCGTTTGGTGTGATCAGCGACGGCTTCGCTTCACACCCCAACCAGATAACAGTAGCAGATCCGACACTCGGAGATGGTGGCCACCTGGGGACTCGGAACTTGCCGGCTCCAGTATTCTCCAGGTTCGGTGGCGGAGGAAATCGTGTGGTTCCGGTTCTTCTCAGGACAGACGTCTTCTATCCTCGAGCCTGCCCACACGTCACCTTTGTGGATTGACTGTTTGCTCAAATTCTGTAATCCTCTGTGTTTTTGTTGTGCTCTTTCACAACAGTAAAGTGTTCACATTCAACTCTTTCATTGTCCGATCATTTACGCCCCCTGTTGTGGGTCCGTGTCACTACACTTTCGCAACAATTTGCTATATTTTCCAGTATTTCTTTTTCTTTCTTTTTATTTTTTTGATAACTCTAACATCAGAGGGGGCGAGGTTGATGACGTGAGGGGGCCCCCTCGTGGCACCGGCTATGATGCAGCTGCGGGCAGGTGAACATGTGTTCCTTTCCTCCCTTCCTCCATTTTGGACGCACATTGGAGGGCATCGTCGACCGCATGTTTCTTCGGAGGTAAAACTTTCACTCGGTGAAATTAATCGATTTCATTTAAGTGTGTGTGTGTGTGTGTGTGTGTGTGTGTGTGTGTGTGTGTGTGTGTGTGTGTGTGTGTGTGTGTGTGTGTGCAAATTCAAATCACAACCAAGCAGGTCAATCAATTAGTAAATCCAAGTCAAGTTAACTGACACAAAAGGTTTACACAACTTACAGTTTTAATTAAAATGAAACAGATTTGCTATTTCTGACAACAGCCTAAATAGTTAAATCAACTGACAAATCCAAGTCAACTTAACTGAAGCAAAAGGTTTATAAAACTGACCATTTCAGATTCAAACAACTACCTGAATGAGTTAAATCAATTATGAAAGATAAATCAACCCAAACTAACGCAGGTGTTTACCCAACAAGGAATATCTAACCTAGATAACAACTTATTTTCTTTCACTTAACTTGAAATTTTAAGGCCGCCCTTTCACTCGTATTTTTAAGTTGAAACGACACGTTAGATTTTACAGTGTAGATGTATGATTATTTGCAGAAAAAAAAGTGAAAATCAGTTTAGTATTCATAGAGTTACTATGGATTAAATGCGCTGAAATTCCATTACACCTGCCAAACAGCACTGAGTGGAGCGGGTCAGATGACCGGTCAAAGATTGTGGCTCCGCGGCTTGTCAGTGCCAATAGGCAGTAGCAGTCGATGCAGCGTTTACTCTTTATAATGTTTATGGGTGGCCTCACAACAAGAAGGTTTGGGGGTTAGTTACACACATGCCCAGTTTCTGTGTGGAGTTTGTATGTTTTCCCCTTGTCTACCTTAGAGGAGGTGATGGTCTAGTGCAGGGGTGGGCAGCGAGGGCCGAGACACTGCAGGTTTTCCTTGCAACCAATCATCTCAGCAGGTGGATTGCTGATGAGCTTCTCCCCTGAACATAAACACCTGATCGTTAATGAAACCACCTGCTGAGACAAGTGATCATTAATGAAATCACCTGCTGAGGTGATTGGTTGTAAGGAAAATCTGCAGTGTCTCGGCCCTTCATGGCACATGATTGCCCACCCCTGGTCTAGTGGTTAAGCATTAGGCTTGAGACCAGGGGATCCTCGGTTCAGATCCCAGCCTAGCCACTAAGGGCCCTTGGGCAAGGTCCTTAATCCCCTAGTTGCTCCCCGTGTGTAGTGGGCACTTTGTATGGCAGCAGTCTGACATCAAGGTGAATGTGAGGCAGTATTATTGTAAAACGCTTTGAGCGTCTGATGCAGATAGAGAAGCGCTATATAAATGTAGAGGTGGTCCCTGGGTACTGCACCATGGCTGATCTTAGTGGTTAGATTGTGCCTAACTCTAATTAGAATGGGTTAGATGCAGGGGACAAATTTTGGCTCTTCATCTTCTGTATTTCACTCAAAAGACAAGAGCAGGGCTAGTGTTGGCTAAATAAGTCCTCTTGAAGTATTTGGTATATTTGTGGGCCCACTGAATGGCAGTATTTATTTAGAAGTGTTTGAAGGAAACAAAAGTGCATTTTTATTTATTTATTTATTTTGGATACACACTGCAATCTAGTGGGCTCAAAAAATACAAAATACTTCAAGAGAACTCATGTATGCAGTTATTGTCAAATGCTTCATGAGGCCTCATGTGGTCACCATTGGGTCCATTTCAATCCAATCATTAGATAGTTTGGGTAGATGTGAACATGCATCTAATATCTGATGTGGTTTACACAAATGGACCATGGTTGGGGGAGGGGGGGTAAAGGCTATGTACCCAACACCCAGAGCATGGGGGGCCCACAAAAAAACTAGCATTAAATACATTTTTGTGTTAATGTCCATACAATTCATGTTGTAAAAGAATATAATTTGAATGAATGTATAAATGTTGCAAAACATAATTCTGCTCTAACAATAATATTGAAAGATCTCTGAGGGCCCTTCCCACCCCTGCACAGTTGTACAATGGTTTAGTCCAGGCGCACAGGCGGCACACTGCCATACACACACACACACACACACACACACACACACACACACACACACACACACACACACACACATCCCAAACGGGATCTGAAAGAAAGAGGAGGTCTTTAGTAGAGCTGAAACAACTAATCAATTTAATCGATTATTGAAATAGTTGTCAACTAATTTAGTCATCGATTAGTTGTTAAATAACTTTGTTTTACCGCAAATGTTTCGTTTCTTCCATATAAATCAACCGTTTCTGCAGTACAGCTTTGCTTTGAACCTTGAACCAATTTAAGCAGTGATTCGCAGATTGAAGCAGTGCTTTGATCTGTTGCTTTGTTGATCCATTGTTTTATTTCACTTTATCTTAATTTTTCCCCACTAAAACCCTAAAGAGCATATGTCTGTGAGTAATATTTACCTTTTTATGCTAATTGGACCTGTTAGGGTCTTCCGAAACAATTAATAGTTGTATTTTATAACTTAAAAACAGGACCAATGCTAAGGCGTTAGCATGTCTATGGCATTTTCAATGTTAAAATTAGCATTAAGCTGTTGCAGCTGTCAGCACATTTGTTTTCTGTATAATAATTCATGGATCAGCGTTTGTTGTCATAAAAGAGTCAAATGTATTACAAATTGTAATATTTTTTAATTTATTTCTTATTTATATATTAGTAATAATAGCAACAACAATAATAGTAATAATAACCAGTAATGCTACAATACAATTTTAGAGAAAGAAACAAAAGAACCTGATTAAACACAATAGAAAAATATAAATCCAACTAACAATGAACATAAATAATAAATAAATAAATGTAGAAATAAATAACTGTTTCCTGTGAACACCTAGTGACTCTTAAACCTCCACTTCACCCCTGTTTTATTTAAGTTTAATGACAGTTTGTTTCGGTCAAACCACATCTAAGCTGTTTTTACACAAGAAAAAATAAAATGCAGTTAACTGCACATTTGTGTCCTTTTTTCATGAAAATATGTTATTAAAGATCACATATTACACTTTAGTCAGGCCTTTAAAATAGTTTCGTGGACTCTTGCTGTAATATGTCAGTGGTTGAGATAGTTGCTGTAAGCATCTAAAAATGCTCATTATTGGGTGAAACCTGATTGAAATGTCTTTGTGGTGTGTCAGTGATGTATGTTTGTGCAAAATAAAACAAAACACTACTCCAGGTATGTTTTTGACGAGAATATAACATAACTTTGTTACAAGCTCAAACGTTGATGTTGCGTGATAAAGTCCTTTTAATAATAAGTCACTTAAAGAAACGATGGCAAAACTCACATGCAAGTAAAAAAACAAAACAAAACAAAACAATTAATTGAAAAAATAATTGACCGATGAATTGATTACTAAAATAATCATTAGTTGCAGCCCTAGTGTTTAGGGTGAAATAAAATATGACTTTCCTAAAAAATCAAAGTCTGGATTTCAAAAAAGAAGAGAAAAAAAGGACAGGGAAAGAAAACTAAATGAGGGAAAGCAGCTGCTAACCAAATTGTTTGAAAAGAGAAGTGAGCTTGAAAGCTAGCTATATTGAGTTGGGGGGTTTGTGGGACCAAATTGCACCATTTTCTAGAAAAATGGTGCAATTTGGTACCCCAGGCCCCCCAAATCAATATTGCTCCCCAACTTTAAAAAGGGTTCTGACTCCCAGGTGTGATCTAAGGTATACATGATTTAGACCTGGTTTGACTACGCATTAGAAATTTGGTGTTTGCGTTAATAAAAAAGAACATAACAGTGTGTGTGTGTGTGGGGGGGGGGGCTTCAATATGGCTAGTACTTAAGGCCCAGACATGACCTTGTTTTAAATCACTTCTTACTGTGATCCTTTTTGTTGTCTTCTGATGGTAGAACAGGGGTACATTCAATGCAGTATGCGGCTTTTGCCACATTACGCATAACCTCTGTTGCATGTTCACACTCTGGCAATTAAAAAGAAAAGGTAAAAGCAATCTCCTATTTCTGAGGTTTACTAAGCTACTCTGGGTGCACAATAACACACAACATAATGCACATGCAGCAAGTACAGTCATGCATGCATTATGCCAAAATAACAATGCGTGCACAGCTAGGAGTCTGTGAGGGATGATGCACAGCTGTCTCATGTTGTTTCATAGGTGGCTGCACACAGTTGTGGAATATACAAACTGTTGTCCCTGTGTCTTCAGAATGCACAGCTTTGTGCACACCATTGTCTGTGTGTGCTTGACCCAGTGAATGCACATGCAGCGTGGCTAGAAGTCCATGCATAATCTCTCATCAACCCCGAGATGAGCATGTGTGTGTTTATTTGGGTAAAACAGTTTGACACATCAATAACTGTAACTATCATGTGTTGCACTAAAATGCAGAGTGGCGTCGGATTTATGAATTGGTGCACATCTGACAAGTGTCAGTGTCAGTTCCAAAACGTTCTGACAGCCATCTGCTGAAGTCGACATGGTCAAAATTGGCCGGCGGCCCCAAGTGTGACGCACATGTTCTAAACTCTCCGACGGCGGTCCATGTGTAATCTGATGACCATCTGACCATAATTTACATATTCTGATGGCATCAAAACAGCATCTGAAATGATCTGATTGCGGTTGATTGAGCTCTCAGATCGATCAGTCACAGCAAAGCCTGCCGACATGTTGTGCCACATTTGTCCTCCACTGGATGCCGGCTAGGGAGGGCGAAGGAAATGTTGTTATGTAATAACGTATGTGGCAATGTGCACACACCAGAGGCTCGGTGCAGCACCGCAACGCAGCTGAATGGGATGTCACCATTGTAATGCACATATTATTACACGTTCACCTTAGCAGATATGATGTGGAAATATTTGACCAGCACATGACGACATAAATAAACATGTAACTCACCTCCGGTACCTCGCGTTCTACAGTGCAGCGCAGACAGCTGGTCAAGTCCCTTTCACCCCGCTGTGCTGCGTGCTGGCATCAGTGATCAGCTGACAAATACATAATCCACCTCTGGTATGAATAAATCCCATGTGAATTGCCGTCCGACAATGATAATCCAACTACAGGTGTGTTAAGATAAGTATCAAATAAACTGACCACAAAAAAGAGTTTAAAAAAAGAGAAAAGAGAAAGTCCACTGGCTGCATCTGAAAGTTGCGCACATGTGGGAAGTTGGCACACTGCCAGCACAGTTCAACAGCAGTTACGCAGTCCAGCTGGACAAATAAAATCTAGCAATGCAAGTATATACTGATCAAACACCTAAAGGGACTTTTCACTGGACTAACAGCAGGAGATCACTGACAGTTGTCATCCTGTTTGTGTGCTCTCTGGATGGGCAGCTCCTGTACTCACATGCAAAGTGGCTGGTACAGTGTTTATGAACACATATACATGCAGCTGAGCGAACATTTCTGCCACACACTTGCACACAGCTTTGATCGCCTGTTCTACACATGCAGGCACATGCGGCTCTTTCAGCCATTGTGAACACGTGCGCAGCTGAGTGGACACACACTCATCACTCAGTTCGCCTGTTCTACGCACTTACACGCGCGCACTCCGTCATGTGAGACACACACTGATGAGAGGTCAGTTTAGCGGTGGGAATGTGAGGACAAGTGGAGATTTGATTGCGTGAGTGGGTGAGTGGCTGAGTGACAGCTCCAATATCAGTGCTGTCTGACAGCAGTCTGTGTCATCTGACTGTTGTCTGAAATATGTTTGGGCTGCATCCTGCAGGTGTGCACGAAGCAGTCCTGATGCGTTCCGACCATGGCTAACCACGCCTCTTTGACTCCTGACTGCGTTGGATTATGGCAATATTTGCTTGCTATCTGTGACGGGGGCTTTAATTTACTGTGTGCATTGCACAAGAGCCTGTGTGTGTGTGTGTGTGTGTGTGTGTGTGTGTGTGTGTGTGTGTGTGTGTGTGTGTGTGTGTGTGTGTGTGTGTGTGTGTGTGTGTGTGTGCATGTGTGTCTTAATGTGTTATGTTTGTACATATGAGCTTATTGCCTCTGAAAACTCTTTAAATTTACTTTTTAAAGAAAAAACAAAGGTGTATTATTAAAGCCCCTCCTATCCAGTTAATCAAAGCAGTTCAATCATTTTAAGTTATAAGCCCGACTTTGTTACAAGTAGTATGTTCAAATTCTCTCCAGGCATCATGAGATATCCCAGCTTATTATATGGGTGCAACATTACTGATTACCGGCCAGATATTTTCCCATATCGGAACAAACCAGGAAGCTAAAAACACGATTACAAAATCCAAGTCGGATATGAATATATAAACAGCATCGGAAAGAAACACACAAACTGAAAGCTTACCAGCTAATGACCAGATCATCTATTAGCAAGTTCTTCATGAAGAAGAAAGCGAACAAACCCAACACTGTCAGCAGCATATTCGGGTGATACTGTAAGTTTGCGTGTTTTTATATATATATATATATATATATACGAGGGCTGTCAATAAAGTAACGGTCCTTTTTATTTTTTTCAAAAACTATATGGATTTCATTCATATGTTTTTACGTCAGACATGCTTGAACCCTCGTGCGCATGCGTGAGTTTTTCCACGCCTGTAGGTGACGTCATTCGCCTGTGAGCACTCCTTGTGGGAGGAGTCCTCCAGCCCCTCGTCGGAATTCCTTTGTCTGAGAAGTTGCTGACAGACTGGCGCGTTGTTTGATCAAAATTTTTTCTAAACCTGTGAGACACATCGAAGTGGACACGGTTCGAAAAATTAACCTGGTTTTCAGTGAAAATTTTAACGGCTGATGAGAGATTTTGAGGTGATTCTGTCGCTTTAAGGACTTTTCACGGTGCGAGACGTCGCGCAGCGCTCTCATGCGGCGTCATCAGCCTGTTCAAGCTGAAAACCTCCACATTTCAGGCTCTATTGATCCAGGACGTCGTGAGAGAACAGAGAAGTTTCAGAAGAAGTCGGTTTCAGCATTTTATCCGGATATTCCACTGTTAAAGGAGATTTTTTTAATGAAAGACGTGCGGACGGATCCGCGCGTCGGGACGCAGCCGGCGCGGTGCAGCGGCACAGGAAAACACCTCCGTGTTGATAACCATTTGTAAAATCCAGGCGGCTTTTGATGGCTTTCAGTGGAGTGAGTATATGAGAAATTGTTTAACAGGCAGGACATGTTCCAACTTGTCCTTAAGGCTTTCAACAGAGGTGTTTTTCCTGTGGCGGAGCGTCGCGGCGGCTGCGTCCCGACGCGAGGACCCGTCCGCACGTCTTTCATTAAAAAAATCTCCTTTAACAGTGGAATATCCGGATAAAATGCTGAAACCGACTTCTTCTGAAACTTCTCTGTTCTCTCACGACGTCCTGGATCAATAGAGCCTGAAATGTGGAGGTTTTCAGCTTGAACAGGCTGATGACGCCGCCTGAGAGCGCTGCGCGACGTCTCGCACCGTGAAAAGTCCTTAAAGCGACAGTCTCACCTCAAAATCTCTCATCAGCCGTTAAAATTTTCACTGAAAACCAGCTTAATTTTTCGAACCATGTCCACTTCGATGTGTCTCACAGGTTTAGAAAAAATTTTGATCAAACAACGCGCCAGTCTCTCAGCAACTTCTCAGACAAAGGAATTCCGACGAGGGGCTGGACGACTCCTCCCACAAGGAGTGCTCACAGGCGAATGACGTCACCGACAGGCGTGGAAAAACTCACGCATGCGCACGAGGGTTCAAGCATGTCTGACGTAAAAACATATGAATGAAATCCATATAGTTTTTGAAAAAAATAAAAAGGACCGTTACTTTATTGACAGCCCTCGTATATATAATAGCCGTATAATAAACAAATTATTAACCTCGCTTGCTCGGCCTGTACAGCAATATCAGACCTTTGTGTTTGTTGCACGGACCTCACTGACATGCAGTCTGTACTGTCAACACCTCGTACAGACCTCTCACTCAGTTAATAATGCTTTATTATTGCTGCTATCATGGATAATTACATGTATTCACAAGCATCAATCTTCTCACTTCTTAATTGCTGCTCAGTGTTTCACACAAACCAATAACCCTTTACAAGCAATCTGATATTGGAGCTTAAACTCATAGACTGACCTCTTGGGTATCCATGTCATGAATGAAGGACTAATGTTAATTGGTAGTATAACTCTTATGTTTGTTAGTCTCCTTGCTATGATGCTTATTAAACCTGCTTCAAGATCATTTTTATTGAAATACATTTTTTTTCCAATCTTAATGATGTGTCAATAACCTCAGCATGTACTCTTCATCCTGTCTTAAAGTCTGCTGCAGAAACCACACTGTGCTTTGCTTGAGGGCACTACGACAGACATAAAACATGAAAAATCTCATGGATTTTTTTCCCCCCTTTTTCACGTTATTTTTGAACTCATGGAGACTAACACTGAAGAGTTTTCTTTTTTTACTATCTCTCTCTCTCTCTCTCTCTCTGTCTTTGTGTTAAACCTGCCTCAACATATTTTTATTGAAAATACATATCTTTGTTTCCATCTGAATGGAGTCAGATTGTATATATTTGACACTTTTATGTATATACTGTATATCTATTTAAGTTCTGATAACTTATACTGTTTGTAGCAGAACTGCCTAATTACATTTGACAATGATGGATATGGGAGGAGATTGGGTTTTAGGGGAATCGGTTCTCAGCGGGGGACTTTCTGGGGACTATTTCAGTGTGGAACCTCCACTGCTGAGGAAGATCGAAATCAAGAAGCAAAGAAATTTCTAAACATTTTATTTTAATGTTATTAAATAATGTGCTCATCTAGTTGCTTTGTAAAGGTGCTCGACATGAACACAATGACAATAATATGTTAGATACTGTAAAGAATAAATTAAAATATATGCTATTTTACTCATAATTAACTTTGCATGCTAACAATGCTGGAAGTCCCTTCGGCTGCTCCCTTGTTTGCACTCGGGGTCACCACAGCAAATCCAAGCTGGATCTGCATATTTAATTGGCACAGGTTTTACGCCAGATGCACTTCCTGACACAACTCCACATTACATGGAGAAATGTGGCAGGGGTGGGATTTGAACCCGGAACCTTCTGCACTTGTTGTGTGGGCCGCTGAAGAGGAGGTACTGCTGGCCCACCACCACCAGAGGGCGCCCTGCCTGGAGTGCGGGCTCCAGGCACCAGAGGGCGCCGCCGCCGTACGAGAGCAGTCAGGGTGACAGCTGTCACCCATTACTGGACACAGCTGACTCCACTCAGCCCGGGGGTATATCATCAGGACGGCGTCTCCACCTCAGTGCCGAGATATCGCCTTAAGACTGAGGTAACGTTCTCTGCATTCATATACTGAATAACCAGCTAAAACTTGTTAAACCTTTTCAGGACTGCTGACTACTGATAGCTAAATTGCTTGGATAAGTACTCACCTTCCTGCTATATATTGACAAGAGGTGGAGGCGGCTCTTCCCCTCTCCGTTACTGGGTGCTGTCGCATCCACACCTGTGTGTTGTTGCTCTCTCCCGCCAGCAGTACCGGATCCGACGAGCGGAGGCAGTGGCCACCTGGGAATTCGGGACTTGGCGGTTCCAGTATTTCCAGGGTTCGGTGGCAGAGGAGATCTGGGTGGTTCCGGTTCGACTGAGACGGACGTCTCCTACCTTCGAGCCTGCCCACACGACACCAGCGGATTCGACCCCAAATTGTTAATTGTTGTATTCGTTGTGCTCGTTTCACAACAGTAAAACTTGTTATTCACCTTTCTCCATTGTCCGTTCATTACGCCCCCTGTTGTGGGTCCGTGTACCTACACTTTCACAACAGGATATCTCGGCCAGCGTCATGGACCCCGAGGGGCGTCAACCGGCTGTTGAACGGCCAATGGAAGACCAAGGCGCGTCGGCGGCTTCGGGAGGGGTAATCGGTGAGTTGCAGCGGATCCTCACCGCTTTCACCTCTCGGATCGATTTAATGACCGAGCAGCACGTTCTCCTAAACCGCAGGGTGGAGGCTCTCGCCGCACAAGTGGAGGCGCGCCCTTCGGGCGCCGCTGCGGCTCTCCCTCCCGAGGACCCTGCGCGTGAAAGTGACGTTCCACTGGTCGTTCAACGGTCCCTTCCTCCGTCCCCAGAAGCATACATAAGCCCTCCAGAACCGTACGGAGGCTGTGTGGAGACGTGCGCGGATTTTCTGATGCAGTGTTCGCTCGTCTTCGCACAGCGTCCCGTGATGTACGCGACTGATGCTAGCAAAGTAGCTTATGTAATAAATCTGCTTCGCGGGGAGGCACGCGCTTGGGCTACAGCGCTCTGGGAGCAGAACTCACGGCTCCTTCATACATACGTTGGGTTTGTACGGGAGCTCAGAACGGTGTTCGACCATCCCAACAGAGGAGAGTCCGCTTCAACCGCGCTGCTGTCAATGAGACAGGGGCGTCGGAGCGCAGCTGCCTATGCAGTCGCCTTCCGCATCGCGGCGGCGAGATCCGGCTGGAATAGCACTGCCCTCCGCGCCGCCTTTGTAAACGGACTGTCATTGGTCCTAAAAGAGCACCTGGTGGCGAAGGACGAACCGCGGGACTTAGACGGGCTCATCGATCTGGTCATACGACTCGACAACCGGTTAGAAGAATGCCGTCGGGAACGAGGCGAAGGGCGTGGCCAGGCACGCGTCGTCCCTCTCCCTTCCGGTTCCGATCGAGCTCCGCCTTCCCCACGCTCCACAGCCCCTGCGCTCCATGGGGTCACAGCTCCCCCTACTGACGAAGCTAGGGACACGAGTAGGGTAACATTTAGGGCACCAGATGCACAGAGGAGATGGACCCACGGAGCGTGTCTTGTTTGTGGTTCAATAGAGCACCATGTGAGAGACTGCCCCGAGCGGTCAAACGCCAAACGCCCGCCCCTAGAGACTGGGCCAGGGGTGGGCCAAAACATTCACGTGGGACACACCCACATTGCTACACGACTCCCAGTCACGATCCTGTTTGAGGATTCAACCCTGAAGGCCCCAGCAGTGGTGGACACGGGCTCTGAGGGGAATCTGCTTGACAGTAGATGGGCCAGGGAGATAGGGCTCCCTCTGGTGGCTCTTACCTCGCCTGTGCAGGTTCGGGCGCTAGATGGCTCCCTACTCCCACCAATCACGCATAAGACACCTCCAGTAACTCTGGTGGTGTCAGGTAACCACCGGGAGGTGATCGAGTTCTTTGTGACTCAGGCCACCTCCCGTGTGGTTTTGGGTTTTCCCTGGATGCTAAAGCACAATCCCCGGATCGATTGGACGTCCGGGGTAGTGGTTCAGTGGAGCGAAACCTGCCATCGGGAGTGTCTAGGTTCCTCGGTTCCTCCCGGCTCCCAAGCTAAGGAGGAGGTCCGAGTCCCGCCCAATCTGAAGGCGGTGCCGGCGGAGTACCATGACCTCGCTGACGTGTTCAGCAAGGATCTGGCTCTCACGCTTCCTCCCCACCGCCCGTATGATTGTGCCATTGATTTGGTTCCAGGCAGTGAGTTCCCGTCCAGTAGGCTGTACAACCTCTCACGGCCGGAGCGTGAATCAATGGAGACCTACATCCGGGACTCATTAGCTGCCGGGTTGATCCGGAATTCCACCTCTCCGATGGGTGCAGGTTTCTTTTTTGTGGGTAAAAAAGATGGCGGGCTTCGTCCATGCATTGATTACAGGGGGTTGAACGAAATCACGGTTCGCAACCGATACCCGTTGCCCTTGTTGGATTCAGTGTTCACCCCCTTGCATGGAGCCAAAATCTTCACCAAGCTGGATCTTAGGAATGCGTATCATTTGGTTCGGATCCGGAAGGGAGACGAATGGAAGACGGCATTTAACACCCCCTTAGGTCATTTTGAGTACCTGGTCATGCCGTTCGGTCTCACTAATGCTCCCGCGACTTTCCAAGCGTTGGTAAACGATGTCTTGCGGGACTTCCTGCACCGGTTCGTCTTCGTGTATCTAGACGATATACTCATCTTTTCCCCGGATCCTGAGACTCATGTCCGGCATGTCCGTCAGGTCCTGCAGCGGTTGTTGGAGAACCGCCTGTTTGTGAAGGGCGAGAAGTGTGAATTCCACCGCACTTCTTTGTCCTTCCTGGGGTTTATCATTTCCTCTAACTCCGTCGCCCCTGATCCGGCCAAGGTTGCGGCGGTGAGAGATTGGCCCCAACCCACAAGCCGTAGGAAGCTGCAACAGTTCCTCGGCTTTGCTAATTTCTACAGGAGGTTCATTAAGGGCTACAGTCAGGTAGTTAGCCCCCTGACAGCCCTGACCTCTCCAAAAGTCCCCTTCACCTGGTCGGATTGGTGCGAAGCCGCGTTCAAGGAGTTGAAACGGCGCTTTTCGTCTGCACCAGTTCTGGTGCAGCCCGATCCTAGCCGCCAGTTAGTGGTTGAAGTGGATGCCTCGGACTCAGGGATAGGAGCGGTGCTCTCCCAGAGCGGGAAGACCGATAAGGTCCTTCACCCGTGTGCCTATTTTTCCCGCAGGTTGACCCCGGCTGAACGGAACTATGACGTCGGCAATCGGGAACTCCTTGCTGTGAAAGAGGCCCTCGAAGAGTGGAGACATCTGTTGGAGGGAACAGACGTGCCATTCACGGTTTTCACTGACCATCGGAACCTGGAGTACATCAGGACCGCCAAGCGGCTGAACCCCAGGCAAGCCCGCTGGTCACTGTTCTTTGGCCGTTTTGACTTCCGGATTACCTACCGTCCCGGGACCAAGAATCAAAGATCGGATGCATTGTCCCGGGTGCATGAAGACGAAGTCAAAACGGAACCGTCGGATCCCCCGGATCCCATCATCCCGGAGTCCGCTATCGTGGCCGCCCTCACCTGGGACGTGGAGAAGACCGTCCGGGAGGCCCTGACCCGTGACCCGGACCCCGGACACGGACCAAAGAACAGACTATATGTCCCACCAGAGGCTAGGGCTGCAGTCCTGGACTTCTGTCACGGTTCTAAGCTCTCCTGTCACCCTGGGGTGCAAAGGACCGTGGCAGTCATCCGGCAACGCTTCTGGTGGGCGTCCCTGGAGGCCGACGTCCGGGACTACGTCCAGGCCTGTACCACCTGCGCCAGGGGCAAGGCAGACCACCAAAAGACCTCAGGGCTGCTACAGCCACTGCCCGTGCCTCATCGCCCCTGGTCCCACATCGGCCTGGACTTCGTCACGGGTCTCCCGCCGTCCCAGGGAAACACCGTCGTCTTCACGATAGTGGACCGTTTCTCCAAGGCGGCCCACTTCGTGGCCCTCCCGAAGCTCCCAACGGCCCAGGAGACAGCGGACCTCCTGGTCCACCACGTCGTCCGTCTGCATGGAATACCATCAGACATCGTCTCCGATCGCGGTCCCCAGTTCACCTCGCACGCCTGGAGGAGCTTCTGCCGGGAACTGGGAGCCACGGTCAGCCTCTCGTCTGGGTACCACCCCCAGACCAACGGGCAGGCAGAGCGGGCAAATCAGGAACTGGAGCAGACACTTCGCTGTGTGACAGCCGCGCACCCGACGGCCTGGAGTACCCACCTGGCCTGGATCGAGTACGCCCACAACAGCCAAGTGTCATCAGCCACCGGCCTCTCCCCGTTTGAGGTGTGCTTGGGGTATCAGCCCCCCTTGTTTCCGGTGGTCGAGGGAGAGGTCGGTGTGCCCTCGGTCCAGGCCCACCTACGGAAGTGCCGTCGGGTGTGGCGTGCCGCCCGCTCTGCTTTGTTGAAGGCCCGGACGAGGGCGAAGAAACATGCAGACCGGCGGCGGGCCCCGGCCCCCAAGTATCGTCCTGGGCAGGAAGTGTGGTTGTCCACCAAGGACATTCCCCTTCAAGTGGACTCCCCCAAACTCCAAGAACGATACATTGGTCCCTTCACAATCCTCAAAGTCATCAATCCCGCCGCAGTGAGGCTCCAGCTTCCGGCCTCGCTGCGGATTCATCCAGTTTTTCATGTCTCCCGGATAAAACCCCATCACACCTCACCCCTCTGCACCCCGGGTCCGGCACCACCTCCTGCCCGGATCATCGACGGGGAACCGGCTTGGACCGTGCGCCGGCTCCTCGACGTCCGTCGAATGGGCCGGGGTTTTCAGTACCTGGTGGACTGGGAGGGGTACGGCCCCGAAGAACGCTCCTGGGTGAAGAAGGGCTTCATCCTGGACCCGGCCCTCCTGGCCGACTTCTACCGTCGCCATCCGGACAAGCCCGGTCGAACGCCAGGAGGCGCCCGTTGAGGGGGGGGTCCTGTTGTGTGGGCTGCTGAAGAGGAGGTACTGCTGGCCCACCACCACCAGAGGGCGCCCTGCCTGGAGTGCGGGCTCCAGGCACCAGAGGGCGCCGCCGCCGTACGAGAGCAGTCAGGGTGACAGCTGTCACCCATTACTGGACACAGCTGACTCCACTCAGCCCGGGGGTATATCATCAGGACGGCGTCTCCACCTCAGTGCCGAGATATCGCCTTAAGACTGAGGTAACGTTCTCTGCATTCATATACTGAATAACCAGCTAAAACTTGTTAAACCTTTTCAGGACTGCTGACTACTGATAGCTAAATTGCTTGGATAAGTACTCACCTTCCTGCTATATATTGACAAGAGGTGGAGGCGGCTCTTCCCCTCTCCGTTACTGGGTGCTGTCGCATCCACACCTGTGTGTTGTTGCTCTCTCCCGCCAGCAGTACCGGATCCGACGAGCGGAGGCAGTGGCCACCTGGGAATTCGGGACTTGGCGGTTCCAGTATTTCCAGGGTTCGGTGGCAGAGGAGATCTGGGTGGTTCCGGTTCGACTGAGACGGACGTCTCCTACCTTCGAGCCTGCCCACACGACACCAGCGGATTCGACCCCAAATTGTTAATTGTTGTATTCGTTGTGCTCGTTTCACAACAGTAAAACTTGTTATTCACCTTTCTCCATTGTCCGTTCATTACGCCCCCTGTTGTGGGTCCGTGTACCTACACTTTCACAACAGCACTGAAACCAAGCACATTAACCACTTGGCCACCACCCCTGCTGCATGCTAACAATGCAATGCTAAAAGTTACCAAACTGAATATAAGGTTTTGTGTTCTTCTTCTTCTTACTTATAAGGTTTTGAATAATCAGGTCCCATCTTATCTTAGGGACCTCATAGTACCATATCACCCCAATAGAGCGCTTCACTTTCAGACTGCAGGCTTACTTGTAGTTCCTAGGGTTTGTAAGAGTAGAATGGGAGGCAGAGCCTTCAGCTTTCAGACTGCTGGGGGTTTCCCATGATGCACTGAGTGTTTCTTTTTATTCACCTCTTTTTGCTCTGTACGCACCACTCTGCATTTAATCATTAGTGATTGATCTCTGCTCTCTTCCACAGCATGTCTTTGTCCTGACTCTTTCCCCTCAGCCCCAACCAGTCCCAGCAGAAGACTGCCCCTCCCTGATCCTGGTTCTGCTGGAGGTTTCTTCCTGTTAAAAGGAGTTTTCCTTCCCACTGTCACCAAGTGCTTGCTCATAGGGGATCGTTTTGACCATTGGGGTTTTTCTGTAATTATTGTATGGCTTTTGCATTACAATATAAAGCGCCTTGGGGCAACTGTTTGTTGTGATTTGGCGCTCTATAAATAAAATTGATTTGATTTGTTCATTATTTTCTAAAAGTAACAAATGTTTAGAAGTATGTACACCATGTAGGTTTAAATGAACTAGATATTGTATTGAATGAATGAAGTTGAATAGAGTCTATACTTATGCCATAATGTGTTTAAGGGTTTTATCATGATGTCAAATGAATAAAAATGTTGTGTGGGCCGCTGAAGAGGAGGTACTGCTGGCCCACCACCACCAGATGGCGCCCTGCTTGAAGTGCAGGCTTCAAGCATGAGAGGGCGTTATCAGCACTAGCTGTCACTCATCCACATCACATCACCACCACCATAAGGCCGGACTGCAACTCCACCTCCCCGCCGAGAAATCAGCTATCAGAAGAGGTAATTTCTCTGCTGAACATGAAACTGCATTATAGTCTGGACTCTTTTTGCAGCCGTATTCCTGTGGTGTTCCTTATCTGTTGGATTGGCGTTAGGTGTGATCAGCGACGGCTTCGCTCCACACTCCATCCAGATAAGTGGTTAGACAGGAGCTGCACGAGTGTGTGATTGGAGGTGGAGGTGCTCCCTCCCAAAAGAATACAGACTGTGGGATTACTGAGTGCGAACTCACACTCATCAATACTGTTTTTCTGTTCTCTGCCAGCAGTACCAGGTCTGACAGCGGGAGACGGTGACCACCTGGGGACCCAGGACTTGGCGGCTCCGGTGTTCTTCAGATCCGTTGGTGGTGAAGGCCGTGTGCGATCCGGCTCAGCTCAGGACGGATGTCTCCTATCCTCAAGCCTGCCCACACGTCACTCAAATCTGTAATTCGGTGGTACCTAAACTGTGATTGTCTGTATTTCGTTGTGCACTACAACATTAAATTGTTACTGTTTGGCTTATCCATTGCCCGTTCATTTAACGCCCCCTGTTGTGGGTCCGTGTTCCTACACCTTCACAACAAAAAATGTGTATTCCTATGCTTCGATAGGTGTTCAATTGATTTATGATGGTTTTGAAATGATACAATATTATACAGTTTGATTAATGATTGAAATATGTGCTTATGATAAATTGTATTGAACATGTGGCACTTCTGACAGGTGTGTTGACTCTCAAATCAGTAAAGTGTTTTGGTTTAAGGTTTTCATAAATAACATATGCTTAAGTAGGGTGTAACATGTTGGTTTTAAAACATGTCAGACATTGACCATTTTTAATAAAGTCATGACTAATGCCTGACATGATGTTTCATGATATGTTCAAAGGTCATGAGGTCAAGATGTGTACTGCAAATAATATTGTTGTTGCCTTTGTTTATAATCAAATGGTTTGTACATTTATGTTTGAACTATGCTGATCAATAATGAACAGTTGAATGACTGAATTGTTCAAAATTAATTGCTGTTTCTGCATTCTGTAAAATGTAAGTGATCTCATTTTGACTGTGTGAAAGAACTTTGCTTCCAAGGGAAAACAATGACTGTGTTATTTGTTATCGGGGAGGCAACCTTGAAAGTGTCTGGAGAGACACAATAACGCCACTGAACTGAACACATGGACCTGTTCTCATACGGAGCTGAAAACAGGAAAACTGATTTCACATTTTAATGTGAATTGTTGTATATAACTTTGTCTATGCTACATTTTACATATATTTTTGAAGTTTACAATTTATATTTACATTCTAACTTATGAAAATGGTTCATTAAAAATATTTGTGGTTTTCACAGTAAAAAACTAACTTTTTTTCTGATTCTAATTTTATGTTTTGGGGTGAATATTGGGTCACTGTTTTCATGCAGTATGTCAGAATGAAAGAAAAACTGTAAAGTCACACAGGTGATGTTGTGCTGAAAAGAATGACACCAATCAAGGCCAGGTAAACAGTTTGTTAAGGTAAATTATGAAGGTAAAACCAAAAGTAGTCAAAAATGTCCCAAATAGCCAAGACTCAAGAGGGTTAAACTCCAAATTATTCCTTCTACATTCTCAGTGTTTTTATTAAATGGAATGCTTTTCCATCTGCATTAGAAGCTCAAAAGGCTTTACAATTATGCCTCACATTCATCCATTCAAACAGACACACTGACACAGCAATATCAGGGTTCTGCCATGCAAGGCACTCACTACACACCGGGAGCAACTATAGGCGCTTTTCCACTTCACAAAAGTAGCACTACTTGGCTCGACTCTCGTTTTTTTTGCTTTTCCATTACGGTAGTATCTGGTACCGGGTCCTTTTTTTTAGTACTTGCTCGGGAGCGGTTCCAAGCAAGCCGAGCCGATACTAAAATGTGACGTCAACAGGCTGCCAGCCACTGATTGGTCAGAGAACGTCGTCACTGGATGAGTCATGAGTGTGCCGTCCAAGAGGAAAATCAAAACCCGCCATTTTTAAATAGTCACAGCGGCGTTACAGCGACCGTCGTTTTCTTTCGCTTCACGGCGAGTTTTTTTTTTTTTTTTACGCGCATAAAACCACACCGTGGTCTGTGGATGAGCTGCGGACGTTTATGTTTGGTGGCGGAGGAGAGAATACAGAGAGGTGGATGAAGCGATCCGAAAAGAGGCCGCACTCGGCTCACCGGACATTACAGCAACTCAGAGAACAGCTGAAAAAGCTTAAAAGTGATTAAAGGACCACAATGACTGGAGTAGGTCGGACCGTAAGGGCTGGAAACGGTTCGACCGCAGGAACGCTGTATACACACACTGACCGGTGAGCAACAGGAGGCAGGATGACCGCGACTTGGCTTTGTTGGAAGCGACGGATGGTAAGTGTTTTTGTGACTGTAGTCTGCTTGAAAGCACTGTTTAACGTTACTTATCCTATTGGTGGGAAGTACACTTTAACAAACAAAGATTGTGAGTCTAAACTTGTGTTAAAGTAACATTGTTGTCTCATGTACGCGGACACAGTGAGCTAGCTGACTGCTAACTAGCGAGCTAGCTAACCCCGTGCTCCGCTTTGAAGTATTAACTTCTGACAGAAAAACACCTCAAGTCAGCAAGACGACAAACGTGTACATTTGACTCATTTAGTGCCATTACTGTGATGTTTTTTTTTTTTTGACATGTCGCCATTTTGTGTTTTTGTTGAAGAATCCAGTTCTATAAGCGAGGAGGGTTCGAACACCAGTTTCAACATCTGTATCAACGTCCAGCACCACACAGTAACATGTCATCACTGGTAAGAATAATGTGTCTCACATCACCTTAGCTTAACAAATTTTGCTGCACCTTCCCAAAGTTTCAGTTATCTTGATCGCTTTGCATAAAAGTCATGTTCTTTCAAAATGATGCTCCAAATGATCTGATTTGTTGGAGAATAAGTTTGAAAGAACATAATTTTTATGCAAAGTGACCAAGATAACTGAAACTCTGGGGAATGATCATACAAAGACTGAAGTTTTTTTTTTTTTTTTTTTTAAGTTTTTTTAAACTTTCTTTCCCATTTCTACCTTCATTATTGTCCAGGCAAGAGATAAAGGGAGCCTGTTCCAGCAGGAGAATCTCACCATCTTGAGTGACCTTGAGGCTGAAGCTGAACTGGGTTCAGTGTGATCGACACATCCGACTGATCCTTGAGGAAGCAACGGTGGTGGAAGCTGCATTTAATCAGGCATATCTTGGCATGCTGGGTGACCTTGTGCACGTGATGCGTGACCGGGGCATGTGACCTGCGCCCCCAACCCAGACTACAGACACATGAAACTTATACGTATAGTTTGTGTTGCTTTTTTTTTTGTGTGTGTATTTGCTCTTTTTTGTTGCAGTAAACAATTTGACTCATGTGACTGTATCATAATTTGTCATTTCATTCTGAGTCAACAGTAAAAAAAACATTTTGGTTCATTTCTAAGAATTTTTAATTTGGGTTTTGCCGCTCCAGAAGACACTGCACACTACACCTGGATGAATCTTTACACAGATGCTGGAATAATCATGTCTAAACTGAGATTTTACCAAATGGTATTTAACATAAACAAAAAGGTTTAGTCACTTCAGTGAAGGCACCATTACATCAAGGAATTTTGAACAACCCGTTTTATTGTTACATTTACATTTATGACCCCATTAAATGTAAACCTTATTTTACTACTGGATTATGCTTAAACAGCTTTTCAAACTGTTACCCAACTTTTACCAATCAAAATGATGTTACACAAAAGTGGAGACATTTTAGCAAAAAGTACAAAAATTTATTCAAAATTTACAGTGAAACATAACTGGTGTATAATAACATGATGATGAGAAAGGTGTCCCATTCTGTGGCATGAACCTCTGCAGCGGTGACTCTGAGAAAACCATCTGAAACACACACAGCATACATATTTTAATTAGTACTGTCAGGTTATTAAAAAAATGTGATTACAGGGTTTGTGATTAATCTAAATGAATCATTTAATTGCAGGCATATTTAAAAGAAGTCAGATCTGTGTGTGTTTGGGGCATTTAATAATCAGGTAAAAAAGGATCATGGTTATTTTTGTTACATATCAAGGAGGTATTAAACAAGCTGTAAATTAGTCTTAAATTGGGAGAACTGTCTAAGTGTAATTTGGATGGGTTAAATGCAGGCAAATTTCATTGTATTTATGTGTACAATGACAATAAAAGGATATATTATAAAGAATGTCTATAAAAACAGAATTGTGGTAGTTTGGAGGCTGATTCTTTCTGCACAATATTACTCCTTTAATAATTATCTTAGATTTCATATTTTAAATCTGTCCATTGAACATTAAAATCCAGATGAAAAACAAACATTTTTAATGTGTTTTAAGCCTGTTCGCGTTCAGTGACGACGTTAATTAACGGTCATTAAAACCGAATCAACATTTTGTGCGTGAACGTCAGTAAATGCACAAACTCCCACATTAGAGATTTAACAATAAGTTATCAAAGCAAGTTACTTTGGTAAAAAAAAAAACAAAAGTATGGACATTAACACGTCTATTGCTCAGAAACGCGTCTTTATTTACAGACCAAGTCACTGACGTCAAAACAAAATGGAGCAAAGTGTGGCTGAAGGACTGATAGGTATTGTAATTAATCTAAATTAACGCTTTATTTTGACAGCCACAATTTTAATAGTTAATAGCAACAGCCTGCAGTTATTAATTATTTACGAGCTACTTAGGAAGCTAACAATTAGCTTACCGTCATGCTTTGTCACTTCATCTCTAGCAGCTTGTATCTTCTCGTCTTCATCTTCATATGAATTCCCAAAGTCTTCTGTACGTCTCAAGCGTGTTTTTCTCGCCGCCAGCAGCTTTCTCTTAAAAACTCACAGCAGTAAACACACGGAGTTCGCCATTGTTTATGTTTGTGTCGCGTATAAAACAACGTCACTGCAGTTTGCTCTGCTGACCCCGCCCACGTTGAAGAGGTACTATTTGCAGTAGAAAAGCTCGCGCTTGGAACCAAACCCAGTAGAGCCGAGTAGAGTAGAGCCGAGTAGTGCTGGAGCTTTGTAGTGGAAAAGTGGCTTATGGAATTAAGGACCTTACCCACGGACCCTTAGTGATTTTCCAAACTGCCTGGGGTTTGAACTGAGGATCCTTGGGTTTGAACATTTATCCACTAGACCATCACCTCCCTGATTTACAAATGTGACAAATAATTTTATATTTTAGTTAGTCCTCTGTAAAATGTTTCTCAAGAGCAATCTTTCAGCTCCACTGCTGCCAATAATTATGTCCTCAGATGCCAACAGAATTCTCCTGTGAGTTCAAGTACAGGTTGAAATAAGTGCTCCTAATTGGTGACACTTTGGGACAACAAATATTCTGGCCCCTCTTCTGCCATGCATTGCACCATTGTCACTGCTGGATGAATGCCCATGAAAGGTGAATCAAGGTATTCTTTTCTCTGGAAATATTACACAGATAATTGCAAAAAAGTATTTTCTGATAAAAGTAGCCATTATAGTTTATGCCAGTATATTATTGCTGCACACTAGAGGTGTGGATTCAAGGAAGTCTGCTAAAAAAGTAATTCATGCAGAGGTTAGCTTTATTCCTTCCACACATACAGTATAGTAATGGAAATGCAGCACATCACTGAACCAGTGAAGTGGTTGTTTCAGGTTCCAGTTAGTTGCAAATTAGTCATGCTCCAAATTATGCAAGAGAGAAACAGGGATTTCAGGACCACACTATTCACATTAATTTACCTTCAGCCAAGTCTCACACAAGTATAACAAAGCTTTAGGCTTCTACAAAAGCCAAAATGTAATTAGTCACAGAGTATCATGGAGAAGGAAGTGCTTTGGCTAGAGCCCTTTGACTTGATGCTTGGTTTGTGCTCTGCAATGCATTGATAACTGTGGGACCTTATATGTAGACAAGTGTTTACCTTTCCAAATTATGTTGATTCAGCTGAACATTCCATAACATTCTGGGGAAATGTTACAGAATGTATGACATTGTTGAAGAACTTTTTTTGTTATGTTGTTTTGACTTTGTGTTTTCTGTTTATTCTGTTTTGTAAAACTTTGCAAAAACCTTGTAACTGTTAGAATGGCCTAAGCAGTGGGTCACCCCTCTGAGTCTGGTCTGCTTGAGGTTTCTTCCTCAATATCATCAGAGGTAGTTTTTCCTTCCCAGTCACCTGTGTGGGTGCTCTCGGGGTTGGTAAGGTTAGACCTTACTTGTGTGAAGGCAGCTTTGTTGTGATTTGGTACTACAGTAGTGTTCAGAATAATAGTAGTGATATGTGACTAAAAAGATTAATCCAGGTTTTGAGTATATTTCTTATTGTTACATGGGAAATAAGGTACCAGTAGATTCAGTAGATTCTCACAAATCCAACAAGACCAAGCATTCATGATATGCACACTATTAAGGCTATGAAATTGGGCTATTAGTAAAAAAAAAAAAGTAGAAAAGGGGGTGTTCATAGTAGTAGTGTGGCATTCAATCAGTGAGTTCATCAATGTTGTGGAACAAACAGGTGTGAATCAGGTGTCCCCTATTTAAGGATGAAGCCAGCTGCTGTTGAACATGCTTTTCTTTTTGAAAGCCTGAGGAAAATGGGGCATTCAAGACATGTTCAGAAGAACAGCATAGTTTGATTAAAAAGTTGATTGGAGAGGGAAAAATTTATATGCAGGTGCAAAAAATTATAAGTTGTTCATCTACAATGATCTCCAATGCTTTAAAATGGCCAAAAACAGAGACACGTGGAAAAAAAACGGAAAACAACCATCAAAATGGATAGAAGAATAACCAGAATGGCAAAGGCTCACCCATTGATCAGCTCCAGGATGATCAAAGACAGTGTGGAGTTACCTGTAAGTGCTGTGAGAGTTAGAAGACGCCTGTGTGAAGCTAATTTATTTGCAAGAATCCCCTGCAAAGTCCCTCTGTTAAATAAGACATGTGCAGAAGAGGTTACAATTTGCCAAAGAACACAACTGGCCTAAAAGAGAAATGGAGGGATATTTTGTGGGCTGATGAGAGTAAAATTGTTCTTTTTGGGTCCAATGGCCGCAGACAGTTTGTGAGATGACCCCCAAACTCTGAATTCAAGCCACAGTTCACAGTGAAGACAGTGAAGCATGGTGGTGCAAGCATCATGATATGGGCATGTTTCTCCTACTGTGGTGTTGGGCCTATATAGCACATACCAGGTATCATGGATCAGTTTGGATATGTCAAAATACATGAAGAGGTCATGTTGCCTTATGCTGAAGAGGACATGCCCTTGAAATGGGTGTTTCGACAAGAAAATGACCTCACGCACACTAGTAAATAAGCAAAATCTTGGTTCCAAACCAACAAACTAAATGCCTCGCAGATGTGAAGAAATCATGAAAAACTGTGGTTATACAACAACTAAATACTAGTTTAGTGATTCACAGGACTGCTAAAAAAGCAGTTTGAACATAATAGTTTTGAGTTTGTAACGTCAACAGCAGATGCTACTATTATTGTGAACACCCCCTTTTCTACTTTTTTTTTACTAATAGCCCAATTTCATAGCCTTAAGAGTGTGCATATCATGAATGCTTGGTCTTGTTGGATTTGTGAGAATCTACTGAATCTACTGGTACCTTGTTTCCCATGTAACGATAAGAAATATACTCAAAACCTGGATTAATCTTTTTAGTCACACAGCACTACTATTATTCTGAACACTACTGTATATAAAACTAAATAAATTGAAACTGAAATTGAAGAACTTAGCTGAACACCAAGCAAAAGCACCTGGGGATGACAACGTCAACTGCACCAACTCATCATCAAAATCTGGAATCAATAAGAAATACTAGCAGACCTGAAAGATTCAATGACTGTCACCATCTACAACAGGAAAGGAGGCATGTCTGACTGAGGGAACCATCAAACAATCTGCTTGGTACCCCGGGGTTCCCCTTGGTTCCTCCAAGTATGCCCCCGGGGAACTCGCTCTCTTGGATTAAAAGCTCCACCCCCCAAGAATTCTGGGTACTGTCGTTTTTCTCTGCATTTCTTTGTCTAGTTTTATAATAAAGCAGTATCTGCTATCTTAACTTCCTGCTTAAAAACCAAGCAAGCACTGTATTATAAAACTCTAGTAAAAAATTTCCTTAGAACTACCACACAACACAATTATATATGAAAAAGCACATTTGATAAACTTTCTACAATCTATGATCAGAGCAAAAAGGCACAAGACATATACATTCCATGTGTGAGGTTAAATGACGACATATTAGTCTTTCTTTTATTTCCCTCTTTTTTTTCTTGTTACAACACCAAAGTACAACTTTTCAAATGTGGTTACAACTTTGTCATTGCACGAGTTGGGCACATGTCCTTTCCCAATTCCCCCAACAGGGGTCACTCTTGTTCCACAGACTGGAAGGGGCTGGGTTTTGGATTCCATCATAAAACATGAAATCCGTTAATCTTGCATCGATTTTAACCAGACATAATGCATTGTGATGACCAAGTTGAGGGTAATCCTTCTGTGATATGACCTTACTGGAATCTTGCTATAGAGACATAGTTCTAGGACTTTTGGGGACAAATATGTCTTTCGGTGGTCTGTGTTTTTAGATGACATGAGGCTTTTGGGATCTGTAATTCATTATTATCAGGTTGTCCTAAAAGTTCCCTGAAAAGCCTTCAGTTAATCCAAAATGCTGCAGCTAGAGTACTAACGGGGACTAGAAGGAGAGAGCATATCTCACCCATATTGGCCTCTCTTCATTGGCTTCCTGTTAATTCTAGAATAGAATTTAAAATTCTTCTTCTTACTTATAAGGTTTTGAATAATCAGGTCCCATCTTATCTTAGGGACCTCTTAGTACCATATCACCCCAACAGAGCGCTTCGCTCTCAGACTGCAGGCTTACTTGTAGTTCCTAGGGTTTTTAAGAGTAGAATGGGAGGCAGAGCCTTCAGCTTTCAGGCTCCTCTCCTGTGGAACCAGCTCCCAATTTGGATCAGGGAGACAGACACCCTCTCTACTTTTAAGATTAGGCTTAAAACTTTCCTTTTTGCCAAAGCTTATAGTTAGGGCTGGATCAGGTGACCCTGAACCATCCTTAGTTATGCTGCTATAGACTTAGACTGCTGGGGGTTCCCATGATGCACTGAGTGTTTCTTTCTCTTTTTGCTCTGTATGCACCACTCTGCATTTAATCATTAGTGATTGATCTCTGCTCTCTTCCACAGCATGTCTTCTTCCTGATTCTCTCCCCTCAGCCCCAACCAGTCCCAGCAGAAGACTGCCTCTCCCTGAGCCTGGTTCTGCTGGAGGTTTCTTCCTGTTAAAAGGGAGTTTTACCTTCCCACTGTCGCCAAGTGCTTGCTCATAGGGGGTCGTTTTGACCGTTGGGGTTTTTCTGTAATTATTGTATGGCTTTTGCCTTACAATATAAAGTGCCTTGGGGCAACTGTTTGTTGTGATTTGGTGCTATATAAATAAAATTGATTTGATTGATTTGAATTGATTTGATCTGATAAGGGGTTTCACAGCTCCATGAGGAATGCACTTTAAAGAGTCTTAAATCCTGTTAGTGGTGGGGGTTGATGACAGTTGGCCATCCTGTGCTAAACCAGAAAAGCCTCCTTTTGACAACTAGATATATCCCAGATCTTTGGGATAAATTGGTTTCTCTGAAGACAGATTTTATGACTTTTGCTTAATGCAAACTTAGGAGGTTGAATGGCGACTGCAGGCTTCTCGCTGCAAACATCAAACTCTCAGACTTACCCTTTATTACTACTTCCATTAAATGCCTCAAGTTTTTTAAAAATCCATTGATCTCCTCCACTCTGACAGCCTGGTGGAAAACTTTAGGGTCACTTAGCAGGAATGAGCAATGGGAACAAACAGCCAGAATTCGAGCTGCAGTCATATGGGACAGACATTTGCACAGCCGTGTATGACTGCCGTACGAATACCCAGAATATGTGTCGAAGCTGTCTCAAATGATTCTCGCACATTCGGAGTGCAGCAGCTCCCAAATCCAAGTTGACCACCCAGAGTCCAATTCGAATGCATACACAACACAGCACGCAACACAAAATAATTAACAGAATAAAATAATAAAGACAGAGAATAAAAAGAACATAACATGAAACCCCATAATGCCAGCAGAATGCAGCAGGAATATGCAGAATTTCTGACACGTGTAAAAAGGGGGAATATATAAAAGTATAAAAATGACTGAATGTTTTCCCTCCAAGATGGAACCACCGAGTGGTTCCATCTGGAGCCATTCCATAGGTGACTATTCTATTCATACTGTGAAGGCTTGGTAATACAGTTGTGACGCCAGTCCTTCATATGTGGTCCTGTGATATAATGTGTATTACACCCGTGACAGCGCTTTCAGCCATGCACGGTGCAGTGCAGCTCTGAGATGCACTAACTCACTGCACAGCTCAGGCTGTTACAGATACGTGGTCATGCCCTTTCATTTGTTACATAAAGTATGTGAATTATGACTATCATAGCTGTACCATCATGTGCAGCTGTGCAGCACCCTTCCCCACAGGGAGTCAAAGGCTCTGCACGGTGCACCACTTATGCCCATAATGTGCATGATATTACAGATCCATTGTCAGTCCACCTAATGTGTTCAGACATGTATCTATAATATCATTTTATCATGGCTGTTAGACCCCATCTAGATGGCCGCACTGCGGAGACGCACTGACGCGTCTCCTATGATCATGGTGTAACGTACAGAATGAGCATGATATCACGGATCCATTGTCAGTCCACCTCATGTGTCAGAGGATGTGTCGCAATGGCACAGGTACATTATCTATCCCGTAAGTGGGGATGTCATTGTATGTCATTGTAACAGATGTTATTGATTGCGCAATGTTCACGTGTAGTGCACATGATTGCTTGATTACATGCCACAGACTTTATACATTACCATATTTCCTTTGCCATCCCAAACAGGATGCACGGAGGTCCAGCTCATCAGGGGCACAATAGGGAAGCACCGGCAGGATTTGGCATGCCTGATCCATTTTGAGGTTCCCTCGAAAACGTTCAGAATGTTTTTGACTGCATTCAGACAGCGGTACAACTGCACATTGACCACTGTTTAGTTTCCCCAGATTGATTGCAGCTTGACAGTGGTGTGCATGTCAAAACATTCGAGCTGGTTGCATGATTGTACTTGACTGTGTGGCATGCACTCACAAATGCTGTACGAGGTTTCCGGATACAGCTCAAATTTGCCTGACTGGAGTTTGAATATCCATTCATGTGGAATTTGGGCTCCATAGTTTCCAACACAAGCACAACACGAATGCAGAGCGTATGTGCTCTGGTGCACGAATGTGCTGTAAGAATGCTGTACGAGGTGTCTGAGTGTAGCTCGAATTTGCACGACTGTCATTCGAATCCTCATTCGTATGGCATTTGGGCTCATTCGTGCTCAAGTGTGATGGGGGTATTAGAAATTACAAACTCGCAAATGAAAATCTGTATGGATGTTGCTATTTGGCGCAGTCCAGGCTTTAAGATAAGCAAAGCAACTCTTCACTTCAGTACATGGGAACAGAAAGGAATCACACACCTTCATCACCTCATTCAAAAAAACATGCTCATGTCCTTTAATAACTTGAAATTATAGGAGGAAATTTTATTCATTACCATCAAGTAAAACACGCAGTGAAGTCAAAATTTCAGACACGTCAGTGCCCACCACAACCACCCACATTAGTGATAGGCATCAAGAACCTCTTTCTAATAAAGAAAACCATGTCTAAGGTATATACGTTAATTTCATGCATGGACACTTCTATACATTTACGAAGTTTAAAATGGGGGATGGACATCCTCCTCACCTCTGACCCTGACCACTGGACACAGATTTGCAAAAACACATTTTCAGTGACAAAAATATGAATTTACAACTCATCCAACACGAAATCCTTCATATAACACAAATTACACAGTATAAAATGTATAAAATAGGCTCTGATCTTTGTTGACCACTGTGACACCTATTGTCATGCCCGTTGACTATGCTCACCTGTCCAGCTTTTTTGGTCAAAAGTCACTGAAAAACTGTCCTCCATCTTGTACTGCCCAATTGCGTACTGCTGCCACCTATTCTGGATCCATTTGGATCTCTCCCTGTGCGATTACAAATCCTAACAAATGACAGTGGGTCTATGAAATTCACATTTTTCAGCTTTAACGAACAGGTGAATGTGTAACAGGGTCTCAAGAACTGAGCTGACATGCCGCGTGTGAGTTTCTTCATCTGGGGAGAAAATCAGAATGTCATCAAGATAAACAAATACAAACTTATTCAAGTACTTGCGCAAGACGTCACTGACCAGATTCTGGAATACTGCAGGTGCCTTAGTTAAACTGAATAGCATGACAAGGTGCTCGTAGTGGCCAGTGGGTGTATTGAATGCTGTGTTCCATTCATCCCTTTGCTTTATACGCACTGAATGGTATGCATTATGTAAATCAAGCTTTGCAAAGACTATGGTGCCCTCTAGCAGTTCAAATGCAGTGGCAATGAGAGGCAGGGGTAATTGTTTTTGACTGTTACAGTGAGGAAAATAAGTATTTGAATACCCTGTGATTTTGCAAGTTCTCCCACTTAGAAATCAAGGAGGGGTCTGAAATTTTCATCTTAGGTGCATGTCCACTGTGAGAGACATAATCTAAAAAAAAAAAAAAAATCCAGAAATCACAATGTATGATTTTTTAATAATTTATTTGTATGTTACTGCTTCAAATAAGTATTTCAACACCTGTGAAAATCAGTGTTAATATTTGGTACAGTAGCCATTGTTTGCAATTACAGATGTCAAACATTTCCTGTATTTTTTCACCAGGTTTGCACACACTGCAGCAGGGATTTTTGTCCACTCCTCCATACAGATCTTCTCCAAATCTTTCAGGTTTGGAGTTTCAGCTCCCTCCAAAGATTTTCTATTGACTTCAGGTCTGGAGACTGGCCAGGCCACTCCAGGACCTTGAAATGCTTCTTACGGAGCCCATCCTTAGTTGCCCTGGCTGTGTGTATGGGGTCACTGTCATGCTGGAAGACCCAGACATGACCCATCTTCAATGCTCTTACTGAAGGAAGGAGGTTGTTTGCCAAAATCTCGCAATACATGACCCTATCCACCCTCCCTTCAATACGGGACAGTCGAGAAGAGCACCCACAGAGTATGATGTTTCCACCCCCATACTTCACGATTGGGATGGTTTTCTTGGGGTTGTTCTCATCCTCTAATCATGGTAAGTGGAGTCTCATCTGACCACATGACCTTCTCCCATGACTCCCCTGGATCATCCAGATGGTCACTGGTGAACTTCAAACGGGCCTGGACATGTGCTGGCTTGAGCAGGGGGACCTTGCTGCCCTGCAGGATTTTAAACCATGACAGCATCATGTGTTACTAATGTAATCTTTGTGGCTGTGGTCCCAGCTCTCTTTAGGTCATTTACCAGGTCCTTCTGTGTAGTTCTGAGCTTTCTCAGAATCATCCTTACCCCACAAAGTGAGATCTTGCATGGAATCCCAGGCTGAGGGAGACTGACAGTCATCTTGTGTGTCTTCCACTTTCTAATAAATAATCATAACAGTTGTTGTCTTCTACCAAGCTGCTTGCCTGTTGTCCTGTAGTCCATCCCAGCCTTGTGCAGGTCTACAGTTTTGTCCCTGGTGTGCTTAGACAGTTCTTTGGTGTTGGCTATGATGGACAGGTTGGAGTGTGATTGAGTGTGTGAACAGGTGACAAGTTCAAACAGGTGCAATTAATACAGGTAAAGAGTGCAGAATAAGAGGGCTTCTTAAAGAAAAATTAACAGGTCTGTGTGAGCCAGAATTCTTGCTGGTTGGTAGGTGTTCAAATACTTATTTGCAGGAGTAACATACAAACAAATTATTAAAAAATCATACATTGTGATTTCCAGATTTTTTTTTTTTTTTTAGATTATGTCTCTCACAATGGACATGCACCTAAGATGAAAATTTCAGACCCCTCCATGATTTCTAATTTGGAGAACTTGCAAAATCGCAGGGTGTTCAAATACTTGTTTTCCTCACTGTACATCATTGAGGCCATGATAATCTATGCATGGGAGGTGTGACTTATCTGTCTTTTCTACGAAGAAGAAAACAATCATAAGCTCAATGTCTAGGTACAGATTTAGCTTTGGTCTTACTGAAAACCTCCACGAGATCATAACACAATGGAACACTGGTGAGATCAGGATTAAGCATAGAAACAGTATCAATGGACCTGATTAAACACGACCCATACAGGCGGGTCCACAAGAACTAATTTGTCCTTTAGACCAATTAAACTGTGGGCTGTGTTTCTTTAACCAGGGGTGCCCCAAGATCGCCGAATGAGTCATTTTGTCGAATACATGAATACATGAATACATTATCATCTCAGAGTGCTTCTCTGCAATAATTAGCCAGACTGACTGCATACAGTGGGTGATTTGACTGAACTCATGGCCATCCACAGCATGCACCACCAGAGGGTGCAAGAGGCGGAGTAATTTAAGGTACAGGGACCTGGCGAGAGAAGATAGCAACAGATTTGCATCAGAGCCAATAAACACCAGCACAGAACAGGAAAAGTATTCAGAGATGAATTTAGCAGAGATTACGTTCTGAGGAATTACAGAATAAATGGAGCTCTGACTCACCCATAGTACCGGTTTTGACCATGCGGGGACACCCTTGGACTGACAATCTGTGAACACATGCCTTGCCTGCCCACAGTAAAAACACAGGCCCTGGTGTTTATGGCACTGATGTTCTTCCCTGGACAGCAAAGTGCAACCCAGCTGCATGGAATTGCGAGGTGAGCTTGAGCTGAGATGAGACGGATAAGTGGATCGAGCTGGAGGCATAACAGTGCTGAGCCGGGAGGTGAGCATCCCACCGAGGTTGGTCTGCCAGACGGTGGTCGGTGGAAATGGCAAGAGCAATGAGCTCATCCAGATCTTCGGGGAGATCAATGGCGACAAGCTACGAGGTCTGTCCATAAAGTATAGGTCCTTTTTATTTTTCAAAAACTATATGGATTTCATTCATATGTTTTTACGTCAGACATGCTTGAACCCTCGTGCGCATGTGTGAGTTTTTCCACGCCTGTCGGTGACGTCATTCGCCTGTGAGCACTCCTTGTGGGAGGAGTCGTCCAGCCCCTCGTCGGAATTCCTTTGTCTGAGAAGTTGCTGAGAGACTGGCGCTTTGATCAAAATTTTTTCTAAACCTGTGAGACACATCAAAGTGGACACGGTTCGAAAAATTAAGCTGGTTTTCGGTGACAATTTTAACGGCTGATGAGAGATTTTGAGGTGATACTGTCGCTTTAAGGACTTCCCACGGAGCGAGACGTCGTGCAGCGCTCTCAGGCGCCGTCATCAGCCTGTTTCAAGCTGAAAACCTCCACATTTCAGGCTCTATTGATCCAGGACGTCGTGAGAGAACAGAGAAGTTTCAGAAGAAGTCGGTTTCAGCATTTTATCCGGATATTCCACTGTTAAAGGAGATTTTTTTAATGAAAGACGTGCGGGCGGATTGCAGCGTCGGCTCGCAGCCGCCGCGACGCTCCGCCACAGGAAAAACACCTCTGTTGGAAGCCTTAAGGACAAGTTGGAACATGTCCAGCTGTTAAACAATTTCTCATATACTCACTCCACTGAAAGCCATCAAAAGCCGCCTGGATTTTACAAATGGTTATCAACACGGAGGTGTTTTTCCTGTGCCGCCGCACCGCGCCGGCTGCGTCCCGACGCGCGGACCCGTCCGCACGTCTTTCATTAAAAAAATCTCCTTTAACAGTGGAATATCCGGATAAAATGCTGAAACCGACTTCTTCTGAAACTTCTCTGTTCTCTCACGCCGTCCTGGATCAATAGAGCATGAAATGTGGAGGTTTTCAGCTTGAAACAGGCTGACGACGGCACCTGGGAGTGCTGCACGACGTCTCGCACTGTGGGAAGTCCTTAAAGCGACAGTATCACCTCAAAATCTCTCATCAGCCGTTAAAATTTTCACCGAAAACCAGCTTAATTTTTCGAACCGTGTCCACTTCGATGTGTCTCACAGGTTTAGAAAAAATTTTGATCAAACAAAGCACCAGTCTCTCAGCAACTTCTCAGACAAAGGAATTCCGACGAGGGGCTGGACGACTCCTCCCACAAGGAGTGCTCACAGGCGAATGACGTCACCAACAGGCGTGGAAAAACTCACGCATGCGCACGAGGGTTCAAGCATGTCTGACGTAAAAACATATGAATGAAATCCATATAGTTTTTGAAAAAAATAAAAAGGACCTATACTTTATGGGCAGCCCTCATAGTTCTAGATCTGATCTGGAAGAACACGTCCTAGAGCGTGGCTGGGTTCCACTCGCTGTTTGAAGCCAGGGTGCGGACGTTGATGGCGTAGTCCAGTGGGGTCCAAACTATTCCAGAAAGGGCCAAGAGGGTGCAGGTTTACTTTGCAGCCACTGACTCCAGCAGGTGATTTCACTGATGAACTCATCCCACCTGCTCAAAGTGATGTTAATCAGTGATATCACCTGCTGAAGTGAGTGGCTGCAAGGAAAACATGCACCCTTTTGGCCCTTTCTGGAATAGTTTGGACACCACTGGCATAGTCGGTGACACATCTGCTGCCTTGCTTAAGCCACATCAGGGAACGGGCTGCCTCGCGCCCGGTGATGTGTGCTGGAATACGCGTTCTTGAAAGCGTGGAGCGAGCCACATGATGGAGACTGCCTGCTCCACTCTGCCGACACCCACACCGCTTCCCGGCTGGCCAGATGATTTATTATGAATGCTATCTTTGTCCAGTTGGATGGAAACATTGCTGATATTAATGCAAAATGCAGTTCACATTGAGTGAGAAAGGCTTAGTGTCTCTGGATTCTCCAGGGAAAAGCTCTGATCGTGACAGCTGATTGCAGAATACAAGCAGAGCCGCTGATGCTGGTGGGGCAGCACTCAGCTGAGGTGGGTGCCGAGTCAGAAGAGGCCTGATGTGAAACAGTGGCAAGAAGCTGCTCTATCTGCGAACTCACAGAAGTCATGAAGGCGTCTTGCTACTTAGCGAGGTCACTGATTCCGGAGCTCAGTGCAGTGAGATGGTCCTCTTGTACTAGCTCACAGCTATGGTGGCGTACTGCCAGCTGGAAAGGACTTGAGTCTACTGTGTCCATGGTTGGCCAGATCGTTCTATCAGGTTTGATGGACAGAAATGTCTGGACACAATTGAAGGACTCAACATAGTAGCTCTGGTTAGTAAAAATGTTTGGTTGACATGTAATCACGTCATGAGCTGGATGTCATTCGAAATCAAGTAGGGAGGGAGATGACCATGGTCCACGGCCAGTGCTGCATTCCTGCAGCTTGTGCTGCTCTACATGGTAGCCATCACATCAGCGCAATGCAAGGCTAGGAAACACATATTGTCACATGTGGTCCAGTCACCCATGTGTAATGCACAGTGGTGCACGTGTGTCTGCAAAAGATGACGACATGGGGAAAAATAAAAACAAACTATGTCACCTATGGATCACCCTAAAAATGTCTCAGCAGGCAGAGGGATGAGCATGCAGTCAAAGCTGCACCTGACAGCTGCATCATCGCTACGCACAGCTGGTGAACAAATATTGTGCCATGCAGAAGATCATCTTCAACACGCCACCACAATGCACATGTATCGTGGGCTCTCCTCACATGGTCATAAATAAAAACACATATCACCTTTGCAACACGGTCACCAGTGCCTCAGTGCACACAGGACACCATCAGCCAGGCTGCCCCATGTGAAAACAGCTGTCTGATCATGTGAACGGCCGGCAAACCAAATGTCACATCCGCCACGTGAGTGATAGTCCACATGACTATGGTGGTTGGCTCTCACTGCGGTATTGTATCACTTCCTGTTCCGGAGCACAGCGGTGTTTTTCTGTATCTGTTAGCTGTTTAATCTGCGCAGTTAGATTGATCTAGTTATCTAGATTACGATTTGTTTCCCAGTGTAATCTTTACGTGCCTTAACTAAAGCACTCCTTCTGCTGAATCACCTCTAAATTATTTACACATTATTCACTTTGCGTGTTTTTAGGAATCCGCTAGCTTAGCGCAGCTACTAGCTCTTAGCCGATTTAGCATGGCGGCTTCTCCTGTCTCTCCCGCACTTTTCTGCTCTGGGTGTGAAATGTTTAGTTATTCCTCGGCCTCCTTTAGCAGTAACAGTACTTGTAATAAGTGTAGCTTATTCATAGCTTTGGAGGCCAGGCTGGGCGAATTGGAGACTCGGCTCCGCACCGTGGAAAATTCTACAGCTAGCCAGGCCCCTGTAGTCGGTGCGGACCAAGGTAGCTTAGCCGCCGTTAGTTACCCCCTGGCAGATCCCGAGCAGCCGGGAAAGCAGGCTGACTGGGTGACTGTGAGGAGGAAGCGTAGCCCTAAACAGAAGCCCCGTGTACACCGCCAACCCGTTCACATCTCTAACCGTTTTTCCCCACTCGACGACACACCCGCCGAGGATCAAACTCTGGTTATTGGTGACTCTGTTTTGCGAAATGTGAAGTTAGCGACACCAGCAACCATAGTCAATTGTCTTCCGGGGGCCAGAGCAGGCGACATTGAAGGAAATTTGAAACTGCTGGCTAAGGCTAAGCGTAAATTTGGTAAGATTGTAATTCACGTCGGCAGTAATGACACCCGGTTACGCCAATCGGAGGTCACTAAAATTAACATTAAATCGGTGTGTAACTTTGCAAAAACAATGTCGGACTCTGTAGTTTTCTCTGGGCCCCTCCCCAATCGGACCGGGAGTGACATGTTTAGCCGCATGTTCTCCTTGAATTGCTGGCTGTCTGAGTGGTGTCCAAAAAATGAGGTGGGCTTCATAGATAATTGGCAAAGCTTCTGGGGAAAACCTGGTCTTGTTAGGAGAGACAGCATCCATCCCACTTTGGATGGAGCAGCTCTCATTTCTAGAAATCTGGCCAATTTTCTTAAATCCTCCAAACCGTGACTATCCAGGGTTGGGACCAGGAAGCAGAGTTGTAGTCTTACACACCTCTCTGCAGCTTCTCTCCCCCTGCCATCCCCTCATTACCCCATCCCCGTAGAGACGGTGCCTGCTCCCAGACTACCAATAACCAGCAAAAATCTATTTAAGCATAAAAATTCAAAAAGAAAAAATAATATAGCACCTTCAACTGCACCACAGACTAAAACAGTTAAATGTGGTCTATTAAACATTAGGTCTCTCTCTTCTAAGTCCCTGTTGGTAAATTATATAATAATTGATCAACATATTGATTTATTCTGCCTTACAGAAACCTGGTTACAGCAGGATGAATATGTTAGTTTAAATGAGTCAACACCCCCGAGTCACACTAACTGTCAGAATGCTCGTAGCACGGGCCGGGGCGGAGGATTAGCAGCAATCTTCCATTCCAGCTTATTAATTAATCAAAAACCCAGACAGAGCTTTAATTCATTTGAAAGCTTGACTCTTAGTCTTGTCCATCCAAATTGGAAGTCCCAAAAACCAGTTTTATTTGTTATTATCTATCGTCCACCTGGTCGTTACTGTGAGTTTCTCTGTGAATTTTCAGACCTTTTGTCTGACTTAGTGCTTAGCTCAGATAAGATAATTATAGTGGGCGATTTTAACATCCACACAGATGCTGAGAATGACAGCCTCAACACTGCATTTAATCTATTATTAGACTCTATTGGCTTTGCTCAAAAAGTAAATGATTCCACCCACCACTTTAATCATATCTTAGATCTTGTTCTGACTTATGGTATGGAAATAGAAGACTTAACAGTATTCCCTGAAAACTCCCTTCTGTCTGATCATTTCTTAATAACATTTACATTTACTCTGATGGACTACCCAGCAGTGGGGAATAAGTTCATTACACTAGAAGTCTTTCAGAAAGCGCTGTAACTAGGTTTAAGGATATGATTCCTTCTTTATGTTCTCTAATGCCATATACCAACACAGTGCAGAGTAGCTACCTAAACTCTGTAAGTGAGATAGAGTATCTCGTCAATAGTTTTACATCCTCATTGAAGACAACTTTGGATGCTGTAGCTCCTCTAAAAAAGAGAGCTTTAAATCAGAAGTGCCTGACTCCGTGGTATAACTCACAAACTCGTAGCTTAAAGCAGATAACCCGTAAGTTGGAGAGGAAATGGCGTCTCACTAACTTAGAAGATCTTCACTTAGCCTGGAAAAAGAGTCTGTTGCTCTATAAAAAAGCCCTCCGTAAAGCTAGGACATCTTTCTACTCATCACTAATTGAAGAAAATAAGAACAACCCCAGGTTTCTTTTCAGCACTGTAGCCAGGCTGACAAAGAGTCAGAGCTCTATTGAGCTGAGTATTCCATTAACTTTAACTAGTAATGACTTCATGACTTTCTTTGCTAACAAAATTTTAACTATTAGATAAAAAATTACTCATAACCATCCCAAAGACGTATCGTTATCTTTGGCTGCTTTCAGTGATGCCGGTATTTGGTTAGACTCTTTCTCTCCGATTGTTCTGTCTGAGTTATTTTCATTTGTTACTTCATCCAAACCATCAACATGTTTATTAGACCCCATTCCTACCAGGCTGCTCAAGGAAGCCCTACCATTATTTAATGCTTCGATCTTAAATATGATCAATCTATCTTTGTTAGTTGGCTATGTACCACAGGCTTTTAAGGTAGCAGTAATTAAACCATTACTTAAAAAGCCATCACTTGACCCAGCTATCTTAGCTAATTATAGGCCAATCTCCAACCTTCCTTTTCTCTCAAAAATTCTTGAAAGGGTAGTTGTAAAACAGCTAACTGATCATCTGCAGAGGAATGGTCTATTTGAAGAGTTTCAGTCAGGTTTTAGAATTCATCATAGTACAGAAACAGCATTAGTGAAGGTTACAAATGATCTTCTTATGGCCTCGGACAGTGGACCCATCTCTGTGCTTGTTCTGTTAGACCTCAGTGCTGCTTTTGATACTGTTGACCATAAAATTTTATTACAGAGATTAGAGCATGCCATAGGTATTAAAGGCACTGCGCTGCGATGGTTTGAATCATATTTGTCTAATAGATTACAATTTGTTCATGTAAATGGGGAATCTTCTTCACAGACTAAAGTTAATTATGGAGTTCCACAAGGTTCTGTGCTAGGACCAATTTTATTCACTTTATACATGCTTCCCTTAGGCAGTATTATTAGACGGTATTGCTTAAATTTTCATTGTTACGCAGATGATACCCAGCTTTATCTATCCATGAAGCCAGAGGACACACACCAATTAGCTAAACTGCAGGATTGTCTTACAGACATAAAGACATGGATGACCTCTAATTTCCTGCTTTTAAACTCAGATAAAACTGAAGTTATTGTACTTGGCCACAGAAATCTTAGAAACATGGTGTCTAACCAGATCCTTACTGTGGATGGCATTACCCTGACCTC
The DNA here is from genome assembly GCF_902500255.1 of Thalassophryne amazonica. Classification (NCBI taxonomy): domain Eukaryota; kingdom Metazoa; phylum Chordata; class Actinopteri; order Batrachoidiformes; family Batrachoididae; genus Thalassophryne; species Thalassophryne amazonica. The sequence goes on along the minus strand of NC_047103.1, from coordinate 96,341,985 downwards.
TAGTAATACTGTGAGAAATCTTGGAGTCATTTTTGATCAGGATATGTCATTCAAAGCGCATATTAAACAAATATGTAGGACTGCTTTTTTGCATTTATGCAATATCTCTAAAATCAGAAAGGTCTTGTCTCAGAGTGATGCTGAAAAACTAATTCATGCATTTATTTCCTCTAGGCTGGACTATTGTAATTCATTATTATCAGGTTGTCCTAAAAGTTCCCTAAAAAGCCTTCAGTTAATTCAAAATGCTGCAGCTAGAGTACTGACGGGGACTAGAAGGAGAGAGCATATCTCACCCATATTGGCCTCTCTTCATTGGCTTCCTGTTAATTCTAGAATAGAATTTAAAATTCTTCTTCTTACTTATAAGGTTTTGAATAATCAGGTCCCATCTTATCTTAGGGACCTCGTAGCTCCTCTCCTGTGGAACCAGCTCCCAATTCAGATCAGGGAGACAGACACCCTCTCTACTTTTAAGATTAGGCTTAAAACTGTCCTTTTTGCTAAAGCTTATAGTTAGGGCTGGAGAAGGTGACCCTGAACCATCCCTTAGTTATGCTGCTATAGACGTAGACTGCTGGGGGGTTCCCATGATGCACTGTTTCTTTCTCTTTTTGCTCTGTATGCACCACTCTGCATTTAATCATTAGTGATCGATCTCTGCTCCCCTCCACAGCATGTCTTTTTCCTGGTTCTCTCCCTCAGCCCCAACCAGTCCCAGCAGAAGACTGCCCCTCCCTGAGCCTGGTTCTGCTGGAGGTTTCTTCCTGTTAAAAGGGAGTTTTTCCTTCCCACTGTAGCCAAGTGCTTGCTCACAGGGGGTCGTTTTTGACCGTTGGGGTTTTACATAATTATTGTATGGCCTTGCCTTACAATATAAAGCACCTTGGGGCAACTGTTTGTTGTGATTTGGCGCTATATAAAAAAATTGATTGATTGATTGATGACATGGTGTCCTTCTGTGTGTGCCATGTGCTGGGCAGCAGGACACACGGGGCTTGTTCATGCCTGTCTGACCGTCTGTCCCTCCTAACAGCGGCTGAAATTTTGCCAATTCCTCTTTTCTTTTTTTTTGCCCTTTTTCAACAGGTTTCCACTTCTTTTGCCCAACTTCATGTTATGTGTGAAAGGACTATTAGATTTACATCCTCTCAGACATTTCTGAAATATGAACACATATGCCCATTATGTGGTGAGGGTTAACAACACGAGATAAAGTACATATTTATTGTAATTTATTAAAATGTACACTGCATCATATGCAGGCACACAAAAAAGGTCATATTCCAGTCACTTCAGCTAGTAATGTGAACGCAGTTCAAGTTCTAAACCCACCTTACAAATAGGCAGGCTGTCCTTTCTGCAAACCTTTTTCCCACAAGTGGGCACTTTGTCCTCTCCAGTGAGATTCAAACCTGTTTTTACATCCTGCCTGTCCACTTTAAAAGGGCTTTTATTTCATAAACTGGGTGTCTGCTGCAGCCTCGTTCTTTCTGTCATTTTGACGCCTGATGATTCGCAGAGATGTGTCTCAGATTTCTGGTTCTGTGTTCCTGCGTCCTATGTGGACTTTGTCCTGCCACTGGAGACACTGGAGCTGGACAGCAGGATCCCACTGAGTGGCGCAGTGGGGAAATGGGAGTGTGCAGAGCCAAAGCAGAGGAGAACACACAGGGAGGAGAACACCTGTTCCTGTGTACAATGCAGCAGACAACTGCTGGACCTAGAAGAGACAAATGCATGTGTCAAAGTCTCTGCATCAGCAACAGACAGGATGGGATGAATCTTCTCTATG